>NC_056681.1:93853639-95204472 GCF_018350215.1 Panthera leo
CACTTCCTGAATTCATAATGCTGAACACTAAATACTAAACTGAATAACAACCATTTATTCTAATTTTTGTAATTCATTATGATGTCATATTTCTAAACTCACCAGAGAGGACAAAAGGTTGACCTATTTAAACCTAATATGCATGTCAGTTTCATGAGCATATCAACCATTATACCTTCTTTCGCAAATTGTTTATTCATTTTTTTCTCCATTCATTATCAGCAAGTTCCATAAATCAGTTATGTACTATATAGTCTTTTAAGATAACTATTCCTTTTGTACTTTTTGAGTTTTGTACCACATGAATGTATCACCAATTTAAAAAACAGGTGAGCATAATTTAAAAACAAATAAAATTTAAAATAAAATCAAAATAAAATCATGAATATTAATCATTTTTCCTTATATGGCACAAATATTATTCTGATTCTCATTTATTTTTTAGTTAAAATATAAACAATTATTTTAAATTCTTATGGAAAATACTAGTTTTTCTCATTATGTCTTTTGATGCATTTAGAGTGTCACCAAAGTGCTTAACTAGATTTTTATTTAAAATTTAAATTATTAAAGACACTCCAGGTATATAAAAAGATTGAAAGAATAATCTAACAAAGCACAATATGGCCATTCTACATGGATTAAGAAATAAAATATCACCAATATGTTACCAATTGCATATTCCTCTCACAAATGCAGCCAAAGGTACACTTCTGAATTTGGTGTTTGACGTTTTGTTTTAATAAAAATTCATTAACAAAAATTCATTTAATAAAATTTTATTTTACTAGGTTGGAAGAAATTAGTTACTTATAACCCCTACTTTAGACATTGGCTTTCACCTCATGGTTTTTTTATTCATTGCAATCTATCTTTGAAGCAGACATGCAAACCCCCTCTCACCACCCCCATCCCTCATAGAAGGTTAGAAAAATCTAGTTAGGCATTAAGTTGGAAATATCTAGTCAATACCAGGGCTATAGAAAGAAGATCTAGCGCAGATTCAGTGAATGACACAGCAAAGCATGAACAATCCACTGCCCCATAGAGGATCTATGTGGAAAAAGACCTCCCTATTTTAGATAAGACAGAGGTATGGAGGTTCCAGTTAGTATGAGCTTATAGAATAATTTCATTAGTAAATAGACTAATCTAAGGATGGAAAAACATCTTGTCTTACCTCCTTTAATGTTTGATTTATCTATTAACAACTCAAAATTCACAAAATGTGAGGTCATGTTTAAAAATCTGTACCAAACTAGATATACTTGGATCACTTTGGTGAAAAAAAAAAATCAAAAAATAAGAGGAAAAAGAGATCATTATCAAAATTTAGTTTTCCAAAAACCTTTTTTTAATGTAACTTTGATTATTACGTAAGTATCACATCATAGGAATTTAAAAAACTGTAGATATCCAGGGGACGCCTGGGTGGCTCAGTCGGTTAAGCATCTGACCTTGGCTCAGGTCATGATCTTGTGGTCCATGAGTTTGAGCCCCACGTCCGGCTCTGTGCTGTCAGCTCAGAGCCTGGAGCTTGTTTCAGATTCTGTGCCTCCCTATCTCTCTGCCTCTCCCCCACTCACACTCTGTCTCTTTCTGTCTCTCAAAACTAAAAAAAAAGGGCACCTGGGTGGCTTGGTCAGTTAAGCGTCTGACTTCGGCTCAGGTCATGATCTCACGGTCCGTGAGTTCGAGCCCCGCGTCGGGCTCTGTGCTGACAGCTCAGAGCCTGGAGCCTGTTTCAGATTCTGTGTCTCCCTCTCTCTCTGCTCCTCCCCTGTTCATGCTCTGTCTCTCTCTGTCTCAAAAATAAATAAACGTTAAAAAAAAAAAACATTTTTTAAAAAGTTAAAAAAAACACTGTAGGTATCCATAACAATAAAATATTCACCATTCAGAGATAACTGCTCTTAATTTCATACCTATATAATATTAAATATATTTTATTTTATTTTTAATGTTTTTTTATTTATTTTGAGAGAGCATAGGGGCATGACAGAGAGAAAGGGAGAGAGAATCTCAAGCAGGATCTATGCGCTATCAGCACAGAGCCCAAGGTGGGGCTCAAAACCATGAACCTCGAGATCATGACCTGAGCCAAAATCAAGAGTCAGACACCTAACTAGGTGCGACACCCAGGCAGCCCTATAAAATATATTTTAAATATATTTATATCTATACGTATATAAATGTTTTTAAATGTATATATATTCTGTTTACAAAAACTATTGCTCTGATTTTACATTTTGTCAACGTTATTTATATCAGGGTAATAGAGAACTAAATTTAGGAAATAGGTTTGTGATAATCATGAGTGTAAATGAGAAACACTTCTCACCTAACAGCCATGTCACAATAAGAAGATCCAAAAGCAAAAAATAAACAAACAAAAAGCAAAATAAATACCGATTATTTACTCCACAAGGAAGAAGATTTGGCAGACTAAAACCTAAGGTAGCTGTGGGAAGAAAGGATGAATGAGCTTGCAGAAATCCTCAGTCTAAGAATAACACAATGAAAAAGTTGCCTGTGGCAAGGAATTACAGTGGTCAATAATTCTCAGTTCCAAGTTGTTTGTTATAGTGTACTTACCCTCTGTTATCTCAGAATCTATCTCTATCCTTTCTTCCTTCAGCATATATTTATTGATTGTCTATTAAATACTCAGCCTATGTTGGCTACAAAACGGTGAGCAAAAGCACATGAAAACCCTACCTTCATGAACTTCATTCTAGTGCAAGAGACAGACATTTACCAAATAATTATGCCAACAAACAGAATAACTCTCAACAATGTTGCCAAGGGGAGATGCAATATACTCTTAGACCACAGGACAGACGGACTTGATCCACACTAAGTGTGAGCTGAAGCAGAAGAAGAAGCCCTGTTTTGTATGACAAAGGGGACAGAGGAAAATGACAGATTAAAAGGAAAGTCCCATGGGGGTGGGAGTGGATAACAAACTGTGTGCAGATTCCAGGGTCACCACTTGCCACAGTCTGTGAGGTAGGTTGGAAGTTCTGACGGTAGTAAAATTTACTTCTCCCCACTGAGCTCACTGTACCCTGTCCTCTCTGGTTCCTGCTCTGATAGAATGCAAGTGGGTAGCATTCTAGAGAGCACTGTGAGAGAAGATGGGAGGATTTCACTTATTATCCTAGTGGAATTCCCTTAGGTATCCGCTGAAATATATTTGGTTTATGCTCCATTTTTCCCAATTCACCCTGTGTCTTTTCTTTTGGAAAATACTCCTTTAAATTTCAAACAGCTAGAAGAAACTTTTCTAGTTTCCAGTGATGATATAGACTCCTTTTTATATTGACTGAGTTATTTCAAAGTAAAATTTAGCAATCCAAGGGAGCCAAATGTCTTGTCCCAAGTACCACTCTTTACACTTGAATTTTTAAGGCATTTAGAATGAAAATATTTATAAAGAATTCTTGAAGTTAGGGAATGGGAGCAATAATAAAAGGAGGGGAAGAGAGAAATAAATTAATATTGAGAATCATTTCAAATTGGGAGACTGTCCTTTATCTAAATTTAGAGGACATTCTAAATAGGAAGCTAAGAGAGAGAGAGAGAGAGAGAGAGAGAGAGAGAGAGAGAGAGAGAGATGTCTTCACAAATAATTGTTTGATTATTTTCCTTGTCAGTGAGAAAAAAATAATAATAGTCAAAGGAATGGAAGCTATTAAAGTCCTAAAACTAGTCTGAAAAGAGAAGATAATAATCCATTAGTGTCTTTGATGGTGATTTTGTTAAAAATTTAAAAGGGGAAACTTGGTATTAAGAAACATAATTGCCGCCATGGAATACAAGACTGCCATTATAAGTCATATAAAAATACAACAAGTTCTCAAGGCACCAATTATAAACTGAGAAAAGTGCTTACTAATACAGTTGATTTAAAAATCAATATTTTAATTGGGTGTGTCATGTTTGTCTCTGATACCATATAAAGTTGTCTGAAAGAGAGCACATTCTCTGTGTAGATAAGTTGAAATACATTTAAACTATGTAGAGCACTTTTAGAACAATTAAATTTTTTCCTTTTATACTTGGAAATTTCCAATTACTATATGATGAATATAGTATTTCTTTTAAAAAACATATTGAATTGCCTTGAGTAAAATTATTTTAATTAAAAAAAAATCTTCAGGGCACCTGGGTGGATCAGTGGGTTGAGCGTCCAACTTTGGCTCAGGTCATGATCTCGCGGCCTATGAGTTCGAGGAGCCCCGCCTTGGGCTCTGTGCTGACAGCTCAGAGTCTGGAGCCTGGAGCCTGCTTTGGATTCTGTGTCTCCCTCTCTCTCTGCCCCTCCCCCGCTCATGCTCTGTCTCTCTCTGTCAAAAATAAAATAAACATTAAAAATTTTTTTTTTTAAATCTTCTCTCACAACACCATAACTCAATAGAATTCACTTTACTCTGGGGGTGCCTGGGTGGCTCAGTTGGTTGAGCGCTGAACTCTTGATTTCAGCTCTGGTCATGATCCCAATCGTGGGATCAAGCCCCCCCATCAGGCTCCACACTGAGACTGGAGCCTGCTTAGGATTCTTTCTTTCTCTCTCTCTCTCTCTCTCTCTCTCTCTCTCTCTCTTTCTACCCCTCTTCCCCACTCATGCTCACGTGCTCTCTCTCTCTCTCTCTCAAATCAAAACCAATATAAAATAAAATTTAAACAAATAATGCACTTTACTTGGGTCAGTCTGCCTTCCCATGTTCTTCTATATTCCTTGGTGTATACCTATAAAGTAAGCTAAGCTTCCTTTATCCATGGGAAATTGCAATGAACCCCTCTACCAATGAAGCTCCAATACTCACTAAACCCAGACACAGAGTTGATTGCATTTGCCTATGATCACCCCTCAAGTGCTACTCCTACAGACCCATCACACCACTTCTGGGAAAAAGACCAACATAACAGAAATGGAAAAACTCAAAATCTAAAAATCTCATAAATTCTCTCTTATTGAAGTTTTGTTTCTGCATTTATTCCTCTTTTCCACTTCTGACTCTAAGCTTAAATTCTAAATTTAATTGAAGCACTGTAATAAATTGGAAACATATTCATAACAATGAAGACCAATTAGCTATTATTATGCTCTAATAATCTTTACTTTCTTATCTTTTTGTGTGAGAAGTTTTGATAGTGTTGTTTTTAATTTTGAATGGCATTATCAGAGAGATCTAAACTAGATGAAGAAATAAAATGACTTGTCATTTTATCTTGAGCTTGATTAAGCTGTACTTCAAACATCCAGTTTCCATTTTTCAATTTCTTTTTAAATTTTATACTAAGTCATCCTTCTCCAAATTTCTATCTAATCATTTAGTACACCAGGAAAATCACACCATTTAGAAATATAAAAGTTATGCCAGAAGCACCAAATGTTATGACAAGCCCTTAAGACATGTATATCTTGGTAGTATCATACTTCAATACATTATGAATCCATTTATCGTACCCCTATTATACTAGAAGAAGAAGATATCGTAATAGCTGGAGAAACTGAGCCTTGCCCAAATTTTCATTCTTTTTTTTAACAGATATTTCTTGAGCACAAATATTTACAGAATAGTATTCTGGAACCTGGAAAGCACAATTAACAAACAAATATCCCCCAAACCCAAACACACACACATGTATATATGTATATATATATAGTAATATTTTAAAGTATAATTCCTTTGTTTTCTTCAATTTAGTATAAAAGTCTTCCTTTTAAAAGTCTTTCAATAAATATTTGCTGGTTTTGACTCCTAATGATATCTATTATTTAGATGTTGATTAATTCAATTCCCATTTGTTTGGGCAGAAATGTCCATTTAAATTGATCAAATACTGTTGGCATCAATTAAGATAAGTGTATTGTTTTAACCCATTAACATAAGAAATAATACGAAATTAATATGTTAAAATGTATAACAAATATATAGCAAGACATTTTAATTAATCTATGAAAGGAGAGATGTAAAATTCAAAATATAATTTATCACAATTTTATAAATGGATTAAAATACCCTAAACTTATTAAATTCAGATATTGGGTTAAGAAAAAAATATTTTTATGTGTTTATGTGTATAATATTTCTTGCTAAAAATATATTTAAAACAAAATAATTCCAAAAAGTAAAATAAAAAAAATTATATATGTGAAAAACATTTCCACTTGGAATGAAAGATTAACTGATTTACCCCTAAAACCCATCATATGATTTATTGGCTTCTGGTTAGCATTTTGGATATTGACAATAATATCTCACAAAAAATTAAAGTTTCTTTTTTTTTTTTAAATTTTTTTTTCAACGTTTTTTTCTTTATTTATTTTTGGGACAGAGAGAGACAGAGCATGAACAGGGGAGGGGCAGAGAGAGAGGGAGACACAGAATCGGAAACAGGCTCCAGGCTCCGAGCCATCAATCCAGAGCCTGATGCGGGGCTCGAACTCACAGACCGCAAGAACGTGACCTGGCTGAAGTCGGACGCTTAACCGACTGCGCCACCCAGGCGCCCCAAAAAATTAAAGTTTCTTAAAAGCCATACGGGATACTTTTTTTTATTTCAAATGAATTGAAACATCATATGTTAAAAAAAATAGATGTGATTTGCTTCCACTATGGAACCAAGGCAATTATCTCTCCATCATGAGGTAGATCCGGTTACTGAGTGATTCTTAAGGAAAGTACTATTAAAACTCCACCAACCTGAAGATCTCATCAGACTGAATGGGGATTTTTTTTAATTATAAACATTCACCATTAAAAATGAATATCCCTTTTACAAAAAGTCAAATACTATTTAAAATAAATTATTTCCCATATATAAGGGTTAAGCCATAAAGTTAAAAGTAAAAGCCAACATACATTTCATTCTAAAGTTCTCTTCTTTGATAAAATATAACTGTTCTTAAAATGGTAAGAAAGCATACTTCAATGCATAGTTAAATTAAAAAGAATAGCTTTTTATTTATTTTCAAATACTTTCTGTGTGTCTCTAAGACCTCTTTTTCAAGGCCAGTCTATACGGTACTTAGGAAAACAGAGTGACGACACAGTTGGTATGGTGATATAATTTCTTCAAGTTACCAAGTATGGTGGAAATAATAGTAAAAGCTATTTCATTTCAACCTCATCATGCATATTTTGGGGAAAAATTAAAATAAAATATTGAAAATATTTTGTAAGAAATATTTTATTGGTCTACAAATATAATAAAATATTTTCAGTCAGTAAACCAAATATACATGTATATACATATTTGGACATGCACATTATATTCATACATACACACATATAAAACATTTTAAAACATCATATATATCTAAAATTTTAATCATTTATATTGTCCTCTTTCACTTTAAAAAAACTGGAGTTGAAAATTATTTGCTAATCTTATTTATAATTGATAACGGAATTGCATTCTGTGAGATGTGCATTTCACTACTTTTTGGTGTGTATCTAGATAAAGAACTAAAGACATCCTCAACAAATCCATAAAATAACAATTAGATACCTTGGATAGTTTATTGTGGAGAAAAAAAGTGCGTATTATTCAGTCTGATTTTTAGAATTTTTAAGTAATTCACAAACTACTTTACATTTCCATATTTTTTTAATTCAAATGGAATTTCCCCTTATTCTCTATCATTCTCATTAGCTGCAATATCAGTTTACTGAATTACAATGAGAATCTATAAATTATTAGAATAGAGATTTCTGGTTCTAAAAACAGAGCAAGCAAAGTAACTTGAAACTCTCCTTATTACAAATTATAAATTTTGCAGGGGTTGGGGAGAAATATTAAAAAGAATATATTTGTTCTTAAACCAAACAAAGGTAAATTTAGAGACGAAATAATGAGAGGGAAAATTAAAGTCAAGGAAGTAGATATGCAGAGCCAATTCAGTGGTTCAGAGATGAGAGTAAGAAAAAATGGTGGCTAGATCTGCTATAAAAAAACAAAAACTGGGGTGGGGCACCTAGATGGCTCAGTTAGTTAAGCATCTGACTCTTGGTTCTGGCTCATGATCTCACAGTTGGTAAGGTGGAGCTTCATGTCGGGTTCTGTGCTGACAGCACAGAGTCAGCTTGGGATTCTCTCTCTCCCTGTCTCTCTACCCCTTCCCTGCTCATGCTCTCTTTCTCCTTCCTCTCAAAAATAAATAAATAAACATGTTCTTAAAAAAGCCATATCCTTACTTACCACATGCAGGTGGTGAGTCCAAATTTATACTACACTGTAGGAACATCCAAGTAAAGAAATAATTTTCCTCTAGACTTTGATTCTGATGGAGCACTCAGCATACGTACATTGAAAGCAACTTTCAAGTAGAGAAAAAAACTCCATACTCACAAATGGACAAACATTCGATACGATCAATATAAATATACACTTTCTATTCAGCCTATGTACCACGAGGTAGAAGAAAAAGAAGTCTGATTATGAACTGAATTTTGAAGTTAATTAAGAGAAAGCATTTAAGAGTAAAAAAAGAAAATATTATATTGGATAAATGTATATATACATTATAATAGATTCCCCCAAACAATGAGCATACCCATTGCCTAGATCTTAGTTTCTAATGCTATTTTCCGTTAAAGAGAAGTAGGATACCTCAGAGAAACAAATGCTTCTAAGGTTGGTAAAGAAAATATACAAGATGAGGCTGGAGCATCTTATATTGCCAACAAAAAAAAGGAAGTGCAAAACAAACAAAAGGGGCTGTGTCGAAGAAACAAGAGTCAACTGAAAGAGTTCTCAAAGTCCAAAGCTGGAAAATTTTGGCAACAAATAATAATAAATAGTAAGTTTATTATAATCTAGATTATAAAATTAACACCCAGGAATCCATACTGATAACATAAATGACTGCATAAATAAATAAATAGGAGAGAATAAGCACCATTTCATCCCAAAGATCTCTGTGCAATTTACGAAGATAATCTGCCCTGGAGGAGACAGACAAACCTCCCACTTAAGGAGTTTGAGCTTCACACAGTGACTTCCTTCCAAAGAGTACAGTATGAAGGGGAGCAGGGAGAATTTCACAATGTTACAGAGAAATCTGACAAAGAATAACTAAATTAGGTAATCAAGGTCAACATCAACAGTGATGAGTCATGTTGACAGTATGTACTCAGGATATGATATGATAAAAATTGCATTTCACTTCTGTGGTTTTATCTTAAAAAAAAAAAAAAAAAAAAACAGACAAACTCATATTAGGGGATACTGTACAAAACTACCTGACCAGTATTCCTCAAACCCTGGGCCAACAGATGAAAAATTACTCCACACTTGGCTAAGAAAGAGACAAGAAGACATGGGGGTCAAAGTTCACTGACAAAGACTTCATTTGCCTCATGTGTATTCTTATTTATTGCAGTTCAGGCCAATCACAAATCTCAGTTGCCTTGTTGTGTACAGAGGGCTATAACATTTCAGTCATGCAAAAACAAAGGGCACATGACTTAAGGGTGAACAATCACAAGAGATTAATCAAATCAGAGATATACAACAAGGGTCACTGTGTCCTATTGTTTTGCTAAACTTTGCATACAATGTATAGATAATGGAGTACCCCAAGGACTGCAGAAACACCTGGGAGGGGTGCATGGCCCCTCATTCCACAGTGAGGGTGGTTAAATGGGCCTACAGCATTCCAAGAGACCCATGCCCTTCCCAAGCTTAACTGCAGCCCACCCAAAATCTCCATGTTACATTTTAGCTAGCCAAGCATTGTGTATAATATTGTCATCCTCAGTAATAACCCCAACATGTCCAGATTATCAAAACAAGGAAAGTCTAAGAAAAACAAAAAGGACTAAAGACTAAAAACTAAATATAATGTGTTTTACTTGGGATCCTGCAACAACAACAACAAAAGACAGAAGAGGGGTGCCCGGGTGGCTCAGTGGATTAAGTGTCTTGACTCAACGTTGGCTCAGGGTTTGAGCCCCGCATAAGGCTCTGCACTCCCTGCTTGGGATTCTCTCTCTCTAGCACTCTCTCTGACCCTTCCTCCACCAGCGCTCCCTGGCTCTCTCTCTCTCTCTAAAAATAAATATATACATAAACTTAAAAAAAAAATGGAAACTAATTTGACAATAAATTTAAATAAATAAATAAATAAATAAATAAATAAATAGGAAGAAAGGGAGGAAGGAAGGTTAAGGAGGGAGGGAGGGAGGGAGGAAGGGAAAGAACATTAGGTAAAATCTTAGAAAATATGGATTAAAATCAGAGTTGGGTTAATAATCATGTATCACTATTGGTTTTATTTATATTCTTATTTATAACAAACACACTATACTGATGTAAGATAATGACAGTAGGGACTACTGGGTGTGAGATACATGAAAACTCTATTTTCCCAATATTTCTGTAAGTCTGAATCTATTCTAAAATTTTTAATATGAAAAATTTTTTGAATGTTATGTAGAGACATGATATTTTTGTCCTGTTTCATATATTCACTTATCTATCTCCCCATGTAACTGTATACACATGTATATGTTTTTATATGCCCTCTTTAAGTGTGCAGATGTTTATATATGTATTTACATGCATATATAAAATCAAATATGGAATAATAGGTTATACATAACTGACATTTTATTTTTGAAATAAGCACCAGTCTGGGGTCCCTGAGTGGCTCAGTCAGTTAAACATCCGACTTGGGTTCAGGTCATGATCTCAAGGTTTGTGAGTTTGAGCCCCTGCATCAGGCTCTATGCTGACAGCTCAGAGCCTGGAGCCTGCTTTGGATCTGTGTCTCCTCTCTCTTCCCTGTCCCCATTCGTGCTCTCTCTCACACACACACACACACTCTCTCTCTCTCTCTCTCTCTCAAAAATAAACATTAAAAAAAGGAAACAAATAGGCACCATTCTTTCTTATATCTCAAATCATCCTTCAGAGAGATTTTTTCTTTTACTTAGAATACTGTATTTTATTTAGCCCAGATACACCTGTTTAACATTTAAACCATAATTAATTTTGCAATTGTTTGTATGTCACAGTTTAATAGGCAGCTTTTCTCCTTCATAATGAACATAAAATACAATATTAAAATTAATTAAATCTTAAGTTGAATGAAACATTGTCCCTTTATTAAGAATCTGATACTAAAGAATTGATACTAAACTCTAAGATTTGTTTTATTCTTATCTGTTATTATTTTTTTCTTAATTTTTTTAAGTTTATTTATTTTGAGAGAGAGAAACAGAGAGACACAGAGAGAGACAGAGTGAGTGGGGGAGGGGAAGAGAGGGAGAGAGAATCCCAAGCAGGCTCTGGACCATCAGCGCAGAGCCCAATGTGGGGCTTGAACCCACCATCCATGAAATCATGACCTTAACTGATTGAGCCACCCAGGTGCCCCTTAATTTTCTTAATTCTTAATGGATTACTTGGGTAATTGCATAATTTTAGTTTTGGGGTAATTTTTGCCATTCCCTTGAAGATACTGTTCAGTATCTTGTTCTTAAGTTGCAGTGAGTATACAGTTGTCAGAATAGTTGCTATTTCTTTAAAAGCAAATTGTATTTCTTGGCTTCCCTTGTCTTTGGTGTTTGTTTCATGATACTGTGACTAGCTATGAATTTATCCTAATTATGCATAATAATGCTACTTGAATCTGAAGATGCATATCTTTTGCCAATTTTGAAAATTTCTAGACATTGTTTGAGTAACCCCCCATCTTGTCTCTTCTAGAATTTATATTAAATTGATTTTAAACATTCTCCTTTTACCCTTTATATCAGTTGGCTTCTCTTTCATATTTTCTTTCTGTTTTCTTGCATTCAATACCAAAATTCTTCAGTTTTCTCATCCATTCACTAAGCGTCTCCTTAGGATCTTTTGAAAGTACTGAATATTTAAATTACCACAATTCTCATTTCTTCATTCTTCTACAAAGCTGCATGAACTTTTGTCATAGCATCTTTTTTTGTCTTCAACTTTTTAATTCATTCTCCCATTCTTCTAACAATTTTTCATAGTATCATCTGTCTTGAAAAGGTATTGGATGCTAAATTTTTTTATTTAAAAAAATTTTAATATGATATATTTCAAACATACTCATTAACTGATATATATTCATTACATATCTATTTCTTGTTGTTATCATTTAACACATTCCTCTTTCCTGTCCTTTACACTCTCCGTTGACCTCAGTTTTCTTGCCCTGACCAACAGAGATAAGTCTTCCTGAAGTGACTCCTCAGTATGAGATCTTGAATTTCTAGAAGGAAGTATATTTTTTTAGATATTTATGGATCCCCAAGTAATTAAAATCATACAACACTTTTTATACCTTTGTGAGTTATGAGTAATTGTGCTTCATTGGTCATCTACAGTTAGAAACAATAAAAATTTCCTTTCAACTTTACCAGTGTTCTCAGATCCACACATCGTCTCCTCCATTTTATTTATTTATTTATTTTCTCACCTTTGGGAACTGAGTATTTGTTTGTGATTTCTGGGCTCTACTTC
Source organism: Panthera leo (assembly GCF_018350215.1). Lineage (NCBI taxonomy): Eukaryota > Metazoa > Chordata > Mammalia > Carnivora > Felidae > Panthera > Panthera leo. Next base: position 93,866,144 of record NC_056681.1, read on the forward strand.
TCATAGCCCAAATCAGTTCTTCCTTCCCCCCATTTTTAATCCTCCCACTCAGTCCATATAGTGGTAATTCACAACTGTTCAGTCATTGCTGGCTTGGCAACAACCACACATATTTTGATTATAGACATATCTTGCTAATTATTGTGTTGGAGATGAGATCCATGTGTTCTTTTGTTATCTTTCCTCATTACTTTCTACATTGTTTAGAGGATCTGATGAAATTCAGGATCCATACTACTTCCCAAATCCTACTAAATCTGAGTTCATTCCATTATTCAAAATGTGTAGTTTCAAATATATACAAAAGGGGTTAGTAATGTCAAAGAACTCGCAAACACACTGCACCCAGATTCATTTATTGGTAACTCTATGCCACAATTGTTTTGTCATTCTATTATCTATCAATCGTCCATCTATCATAATCTATCTATTCCTGCACCATTTGAGAGTGTGTCACATACATACTCTCAATTTTTTTTCAATGAAATGCTGCATCATGAACTTTCTTAATAGCATACAGGATGCTATTTCCACAGATGACTCTAAGTTACAAAGTGACTCAGCAGATCAGACTATGAATGGGAAATCATTTGAATGCTATCTTACATTTACTGTATTTATGCTTTCTACTTATATATGCACGCAAACGATATATAAATCAAGGTTTATCAAAAGACCTCTTTCATTAAGTATAAAATAAAATTCCATGTGAAAAAAAATATTGTTAGCATTTAATTAGCAGCTGTTTTTGTCTTACTAGTTTACAAAAACTGCTATATTAGATATGATAAAATAAAGATATTTGTAGTATTATCTGAGACATACAGCTGTCTTTGAGAGCTTCCCCTATTGCTGACGGTAGCATGTAAGGCTAACTGGCCTGCTTCTGCCCTCTCCAGTTCCCTACAGCTACAGAAAATTACTTTACGTTGTTTTTGCTTGTGGTTGTTTCTTCTTAGTCTCCCGCTTGGCTTGTGCCTATCTCATCTGATCACATAAATGCTACTTGGATAATACAGTGTTCATCAGGGATTTTATCATGCAGTGCCCCAAGCCAATAACCAGGCAACTGCCTTGGCACTCATCACTCTACATTTTCACTTCATTTTTACTTCACACCACAAACACTGAAAAAAACCATTCAAGTTTTTAGTATTCTTATAACTTTAGACTTTCTGCCCAGGGGAAATTTCATTCATTCTCCCTACTTCTGCTACTACCTCTGTGATAGCATGCATTAAAATCTATATCTCAGATTTTTCACATTTTTAACTTTCAGGAACTCTCTTTAACCTGCTAGGCTGAATGGACCTAAAGTTTATATTGTTAGGGAACATTCAAATGATGGAAAAAGATAGTGGAGTTTGATTCAAACACACTATTTGTATTTATCTGCCAATATTGTACCTTGCATCCAATATTTTATTTAACTGAACTTAAATTTTCTTACAAGATAAAGGAAATATTGACACTTAATTTGCTTAGTCTGCTGCATCCATTAGATTTTAAATGAGATAGCATCATAAAGTGCATTTGACCTGCAAAGTTGAAACACCTGCCATTAACGGTGTTAATACCTCCTGTCACTAAGGCTGAAAGCTGATTTAGTCGCCATTTATTTGCCTCTGTCTATGGAATAAACAATATCTCCAAAACATTTCTTTAAGCTAACCTCTCCATTTCTCCTGACATTGTCCTACTCTAAGCACCTATCTCTTGCCAAGACTGATTTAATATTTTTCTATTTAGGTCTTTCTTAAAAATCACAATCCTTCTAATTTATTTTTGATGCACCCACCAATGACTTATGTCTATATTTAATTTTTCATTCACAAATGTCATAGACTCATTTCAGATTATTTTATACAGCATCATCTTCAATTCTCAAGACTGCAAACAACAATCTCCTTATTCCACTTGTAGTATCTATACATTTCAAAAATTTCAATGCTTTTCTCTTATTTGATCTGACTAAAATACTTTTTTTTAATTCTGAAGTTCTATGCATTTGTTAAAATTCATATGCTACCATCTCTATAAAGCATTGCCTTACAATCAGTCAAAATTAACCCATAATCTGTCTTTCTTATATTTGAAAATAATTTGTGCATCTTTTACCATACGTATCATCACATTTGCTCTGACATTCCTATTTATTTCTGATCTTCAGATCAAATTGTGAAATACTTGAGGGCTTGTGATTTTATCTTGCATTTTTCCTCCAAAGTCCATATCAGTAAATGTTTCATGAAAAAATATTGTTTTGTATGTGACATACCTACCTATATCTTACCTAAGGTACCTATCAGATATGTGTCACTTTCTTTCAATCTAAGCCATAAATTCTTTTTTTTAATTTATGTATTTTCAGAAAGAGAGACAGTACAAGCGGGGGAGGGGCGGGGGGGGGGGCGGAGAGAATCCCAAGCAGGCTCTGTGCTGTCAGCACAGAGCCTGATGTGAGGCTCGAACTCACAACTGTGAGACCATGACTTGAGCAGGAATCAAGAGTCAGACGCTTAACCGACTGAGCCACCCAGGTACTCCTAAGCCATAAACTCTTTTAAAGAATGTGTTTCTTTCATAATATAGTCCTTGGACTAAAGCCAAACATTTTATATATTTAAACTTACTGAAACTAAAGTTTATATATTTAAACTTTATATATTTAAACTTCATATATTTAAACTTTTGTATGGTCCATGAGCTGAGAATAGTTTCTACATTTTTAAATAATAAAAAATATCAAAAGAGAATAATATTTCATGGCAATAGAAAATTACATGAAATTAAAATCTCTGTGTCCATAAGCAAAGTTGCATTGGAATGCAGCCATGCCCATTCATTTATGTACTGTCTGTAGCTGTTTTCATGCCACAATGCAGAGCTGAGTAGTTGCCAAAGAGACTGCCTGGCAGGCCTAAAATGTCTACTCTCCAGACTTTAATGGAAAGTTTGCTGACCACTATCCTAGATGATCCACATTGCTCCATCAAATTAAATACTTAACACTGAGCACCACAAGAGGCCCATTTATTGATGTGCACAAAAGGGAAAATACAGATATGGCACAAATCAATCTTCCTTAGTCCTCCTCTCTACATGCATAGTTGGTCCTAGCACAAAATATTTTCCCAGACCTGGCCACTTTCCTCTTCAATTAAATAGACTGATACCAGATACTTGTTAATGGCTCTCTCTGAACCCTAGCATGGATCTGGGGGTTTTACACTCAGGACTGTAGGGAAAGCTGAAGAAACAGGTATGGGGTTCAGGATATAACAAGTTAAAGAGTTTATGATAATGTTAATGTCAAATGTGCTACATAAGCTTATCAGAATACAGAAAGTGACTTACTTCCAAATGTTACCCATTTCACAGAAATAAACAATTTCCCATTAGCCTTTTTCTTTTTTAGTGATCAGAAGTAGAGGTTTGTCTTTCACCTACTAATACAATGGCAAAGGGAGAGCTTTAATTACAATGTACTCACCTACTATACCACAGAGAGAGAATTATAATGTCATAACATCTTCTACTTAAGTCATATTGACTATTTAAATTGTATCTTTCAAATCACTATATCTTTGAATGAAATTCTATACACTGTGTAAACCCTAAACATAAGTTAATCCTAAACATTTTTAAAGGGGAGAAAAACTTAACTGCATTTAATTTTTAAAAAAAGAAAAGAAAGTGGACAGACTATTACCAATTCTACTTTTTAAATCCTAATCTCTATTAGATAATCAGAAATAAAAATTAAAACATAATTCCTGCTTTATCCCATAAGACAACCTAAATGTATTGATATAGAAGATTCTTCATTGCGCCAAATGAAATAAGGCCTGACTCAGAAAGACAAATAATGCACAATCTCAATTTACATGCAGAATCTAAAAAGTTGAACCCATAGTACCAGACAATAAAACTATAGTTGGGAGATTGAGAAGGGAGGCGAATGGGGAGATGTTAGTCAAAGGATACAAACTTTCAGTAATAACATGAATAAATTCTGGGAATCGAATGTATACCATGGTGCCTAACTTAATAATACTGCATTGTATGCTAGAAATTTGCTTAGAGAGGAGACCTTAAGTGTTACTGCCATTAAAAAAATGGTAACTATGTGAGGTGATGGATGTGTTAATTAGTTTTATTGTGGTAATTATTTCACAATGTATACATATATTAAATCATCACATTGTGCACTTAAAACAATCATGGTACAGAACAACAAATACACTACTTTTATTTGTCAATCATACTTCATTAAGCTGGAAATATTTTAATATTTATTATTATGTACGAAGTCAAGTTCAAAAACTTTAAATACAATTTTTTTCTGTTTAAAGAAAAATAAAACAAGATAGGAAAACAACATATATGTGTATATTTTATGACATATATATATATATATATATACATATATATATATATATATATGGATTATGACAGAAATCTGACAGGTAGGTAGGTAGATAGATAGATAGATGATAGATATACATACACAATATCAATCAAGCAGAAGTTTTGACAAAATGGGATCAGATATATTATTACAGGAATATTCATAGGCTATTAAATGGACTCTGTGACTATATTTTTTCAAGGAACTTGACTTTGATATCTGGAAGTATAAAATAAATTTTTGACATTACAATCTTGAAATTGTGAAGGATGTTATATAGACCATCACTCATTAAAACTGCAATGACTATAACATTTCAGCATAATTAAAACATAGTAATGATTTGTGTACTGGGTCAACTTGAATGGAGTATAAGTCAGTAGATTAGTGTTCATAGTGGACTAGTGTCCATTCAAATTACAATGCTTTTGTTTCTCTATATTTACTTTGAGAAAGTCTTTAAAAATCTTAGTCAGCCTCCCAAATTTGCTAGTAGCTCAGCCTCACTATGTTAAAGCCAATGTGTGATGTGACCAGCAATTACTTATAGCACATTCTCAATAATCAGCTGTTAAAGATTTCAGTATCTTACATGAGCATATGAAAATCCAATGTATCACACTAAAAATATGACCATAGCTAAAGAGAAATTCATGAACAAGAAGACTAATATCACACTGGCAACTGCTGCAGATGGAATTGCACTTCACATGCAGCTGAACATTAAACATTCACTACTTAACAGAGAACTTGAAGGCACAATTAATCCTGGAACTAATGGACTAATGAGAGGTGGGCAACCACATCAGTTCATATAAGAAACATACTGAATTTTCAATCCCAACTTTGGCTTAAGTGGATTCAGGATATTTCTCCTTAAATGACAATCATTTAAAAAATATAATTTCCTATGCTTTCTAATACAAACATGCATTGGACTTCCCTGCATAATAAAGTAAGTTATTCAAGCAGTACTTTTTTCATCTTTAGAAAAATCAATGAAAAAATAATACCATATGAGATATTTCTAGTCTTCGTTGGTCTGTCGTGTCCTCACAATGCTTTACAGGTTAGAAATGTTTAAATTATTCTAGAAAGAACACAAAGGCGGCTTGTAGAATTTTTTTTAACATACTGGAGAGACCACATAAAAGGAAAATCAGTACAGTTTTAGAGAAGAGAATTTCAAAATTTTGTGTGCATAAACATCATATGGAAATTTTGTTAAAACACAGTTTTCTGGACCCAATCCCACAGATTCTGATGCAGGAGGTTAGGATTAAGGCCTGAAATTCTCATTTGTAACAATCTCCCAGATGCTGCTATTGCTGCTGGCCCATGAGAAATGCTGTAAGTAGCTGTGGAGAACACTGTTCTTCCACTCATGTGTTTTGTAACTCTCAGAATGTTGCTGAACCCCCTAGAGTCTTTTTTTTTTTTTATTTAAATTCAAGACAGTTAACATATAGTACTGATTTCAGGCGTAGAATTTAGTGATTCATCACTTACAGATAACACCCAGGGCTCACCTCAACAAGTGCCCTCCTTAATGCCCAATGTTTATAGCAGCGCTATCAACAATAGCCAAATTATGGAGCCCCCTAGAGTCTTAAAGATTTGCTCATGTATGAAAGAAAAAAAAAAGATAACAGCATGAACTTTGACATGGTAACTGAAATGAGATAGGCATTTAACAATGATTTTTTTCTCTGTCTCCCCTGACACCTCTCTTCCTATTTACCTACCTACCTACCTATCTAATCTCTATTTTTTATTCTTTTATTGCTTAAAGTTCTGATCATTTTGTTAGAGAACTTATGAGAACATTGGTATGTTTATTATTACGAAGAATTGAATGGTGTCAGGACCCTGATGTGAAAATCCACAGCCCCTGACTCCATATTTGCACCTCTGTAACCAGACATGCTCAAAAGATTAATCATAATAATTTGTGTGTTTTTCTCAGTCTTGATGGCCAAGCATCTGCATAGTATTAAAAATGTGTTGCTACCACTTAATAAAGAGCCAGGTACATTATAAGACACTCAGTGAATGATAGGTAAAAGAAGAGAGGAAGAGGGATATTACATAATTTTTAAATGCTCTCTCAAAATAGAAAGGGTTATGTCTACTTACCCAGTTTCTAGCACAAAGTAAATGCCCTAATATATTTGTAGAAACAGACATTTTTTAGCAAAACTGTACATGCAATCCAGTAGGTACAATATAAGAAACTGATCTCTGTAAAGGTGGGGCTGGAGGGTTACTGACTCCCCTGTTTATCTGCAGAGCTACAATTTGAAAAGCTTTGGCTCTTTTTTGGTATTAATTGATGTTTCTTCCAATTTTAGCATTTTATGAAGGTGACTAGAATCCATTTTCCTAGTATGCTACGGATGTCCTCATCCTCAAAAATAGTATGAGAGATGATATAAATGAGTGAACAAGAACAATGGGTTCCACTCTGCTCTAGTGCTGGGCCAAATGCAATTGCTAGATGTAGAGGACAAAAACACCTAAGAAACAGGGCCTGGTCTGGGTAGCTTTGGGAAGTCTGTGAAGCTTTACCTTGGCCAATATCTTGAAACAGTGCTGGGTCACTTCAGCCCTGCGATCTCAAAGCACAAATCTATTATCCCCCTGAGTTAGTGATCACAACAAGAAAATGAGGCACAACTTAGCAGTTAAATAAATTTTATAGTCAGAAAGAACTGAGTGTTTATCTTCTTTGCTAATTAATATTTGCTTAGCCTTGAGAGAAATACATAAATTTGTTGTTAATCTCATAAGCAATAGATTAATTCACCCTCTCACCTTATATCTAAATTTTATCATGGTTCAGTCTTGTTTTGTTTATTTCTGATCAATATCCCCATTTTCTACTTCAATTTCCCTGTGCAAACATTCTAATATATTTAATATAATTAATTTTAAAATTGCCTTCTGTAAAATGTACATAAGAGCTTTGCAGGCATGTATTTTTATTCTACATGAATGATATTTGCCTAACATCCTATTCAGTTTCTTAAAAAAAATTCACTGTTTTTAGGTCTGTTTACATTGCCATGCACCCAACTGCTTGCTGTTTAATGTTCTATAGAGTGTATCCTCCACATTCTACTTAAGCAAGCCCTAATGATATTCTACCCATTGCCTCCAAATGCCCACTTCCACAAACAAAACTGCAACAAACATCTTTATACTTGTTTCCTTTTGAATCCTTGTGTGGGGGTAGAATTATCCAATAAAAAAGAGTTTCCATATGGTTAATCTGACTCTGGGCTGCCATATTCACTGGATATGCCTGCCTCCCACCATGAACGGAGAGCTTCTCTGTGCCCACTCCCCCACCAAATGGGGCTATGCAACTTTGCACTCAATGCCAATTGGACAGGTAGAGTGTGATACTTCATTATTACTTTAATTTGTCTTTAATTACTGAGTTTGAACATCTCTTCATATGCTTGAAAGAGCTTTAGGTTTTCTCTCTTTTAATTACATAGTTACAGGTCACAACGCAGAAGAACATGTGGGATAGAAGATATAGTTGAGGCCATTTTTGGAAAATGATCTACTGAATTATTCACCTTTCTCCACTGATGTCCTCTGTTCCTCCCTCCCTCTCTCTCTCTCTTTCCTTTCTGATCCATTATAAGCCAAAGTGTAATAGGCTTTATAGGTTTTGTTGCTATTACAAAAAAAATCTTTATTTTTAATTCTGTTTTTTATTGTTGTTATAGTAATCAATTTATGTAAAAATATTTTAACTGAAACTTCACTAAATACTTTTATAAGTGCTAATGATTTACTGGTTCTATTACTTTTTCTAGGAGATGAGCATATTAAAGACAAAAATGGCAGTTTTTTCTTTCTTTTTCAATTCTGACATTTCTTATTTCCTTTTCTTTTCTTACAGAATTAGACAGAACTGAACATATGTTAAGTCACAGCAGTGATAGTAGGCACCATTGTCTTCTTCTATTCCTAAAGTCTGCCCTCATACACAATATTATTTAAGTAAACAGCAGTTGCCAAATTAAGAAAATCTCCCTGGAAGTAACATCAGCAACATGGCTGAAGAAGATGTCCCTCATCATACCTCTCCAAAAATAATTTGGCACCCATCCACAGACAAAAGTGTCTTTGTGCCAGCTGTGGTATCCAGGAACATACACCAAGGAGGAGTCTTGCCCACCTGCGTACCAGGTAATAAGCATACAGCACTTGGTCCCCACTATGAGCCCTCAGCATCTCATTAACCAGCTCCAGGTCCTCCCAGCTGCAGTCTGTGAGCCCCTGGAAAACACTGTCTTAAACAATCACCCACAGACAAGACAGCTTTTGTGGAAATACAGGTTTCCAACAAAGAAATTCCAGCACACCATGAGAGGAAAAAAGAAAAAATATATATATATGAGTTTGGATACACTGAAGAGGATAAGAGGAAGTTTAACTTTATCCACATCATGTTTTACCCAAGGCAGCACAGTTCAGTGCCAAGTGAGACCTTACCCTGAGATTTCTCCCACAGAGGAAAGTGAGAGAATGTGAGTGCCTGACCTCCCCAGCTGTGTGGGATGTTCCAAAGAGGAGTATTTCTCTTCACCCCACCCAGAGTGCTGAGTCATGAGCTTCATGACAGGGAAGTGGAAAGAATCTGGGAGAGCCCCACATGGACTCTTGGAAACATTAAAGGGATGTGGATCCTAGTAACTATGTTGTGGACTCCATCAAGAAACCCACTCAGGAGCCTCTAGGGATGCCTCACCTGTGGACCCCCAACTAGCATATGGACACCCCCAGTGCCCCGTGTGTCTCACCCACTTACATGCCCTCTCTGTGGCCAGCCCTCTCTGCATGCTTCTGACAGTAATGGGTCACAATACAAGTCTCAACAAATTTAAGAAAGTTGAAATCATACCAATTATCTTTTCTGAACACAGTGATATGAAACTAGAATTTGAACAGGAGAAAAATTAGGAAAATTCACAAATAGTGAAAATTAAACAACATTCTTGAAAAAACAATGGATCAAAGAAAATATCAAAAGGGAAATCAAAACAGATATTAAAACAAATGAAAATGCTAAATAAATAAGGAATCTAACATTACAACCCAAAGGACTAGAAAAAGAATAAACTAAGCCCAAAGGTAGCAGAAGGAAAATAACAAAGATCACAGAAGATTAAGTGAAATAAAAATAATAAAAAATGTCAACAAAAGATGAGCTGTTCTTTAAAAGAGAAACAAAATTAACAAACCATTAGTTATACTAACAAATAAAAAAGAGAAATCAAATAACATCAGCAATGAAAGAGGAGACATTACAACTAATACGACAGAAATACAAATGACCATGAGACTACTTTGAAAAAGTATAAGCCAATAAATTGGATAACACAGAAGAAATGGATGAATTCTAGAAACAGGCAGCCTAGCAAGACCAAATCATGAAAAAATAGAAAATCAGAACAGAAATTGAATCCATAATCAAAAACTTCCCAAAAATAAAAGTCCAGGAACACATGATTTCCCTGGCTAATTCTATCAAACATTTAAAGAAGTAACACAAATTCATCTCAAACTGTTCCAAAATACTGAAGAGGAGGGCACACTTCCAAACTCGATTTATGAGGTCAGCATTACTTTGATACTAGGACCAGACAAGGACTATACTACAAAATTATAGGCCAATATCCTAATGAATACAGATGCAAAATTTCTCAAAAGAATATTAACAAACCTAACACAACTGCACATTGGAAGATACATACACCATGATCAAGTAAAATTCATCCATGGGATGTAAGCATGGTTCAACATGTGATATGCACATCCACAGAAGGAAAGACAAAATTCTTGTGATCATCTCAATAGATGCAGAAAAAGAATTTAAAAAAAAATAAACATCCTTTCAGGATAAAAACTCTCAACAAATCTGATATAGAAGCACTTACTTCAACATAATAAAGGCCATATATGACAAGCCCACAACTAGCATGATATCCATTGGCTACAAGTTGGAAGCTTTTACTCTAGGATCAAAAACAAAATAAGAATGCCCACCCTTACCACTCCTCTTCAACATAAGTATTGGAAGACCTAGGCAGAGCAATCAGACAAGAAAAAGAAAGAAAAAAAGCATCCAAATTAAAAAGGAGAAAGGAGGGGTTCCTGGTTGGCTTAGTTGGTTAAGCATCCGACTTCAGCTCAGATCATGATCTTGCGGTGAGTTTGAGCCCCGTGTCAGGTTCTGTGCTGACCGCTCAGAGCCTGGAGCCTGCTTCAGATTCTGTGTCTCCCCCTCTCTCTGCCCCTCTCCTGCTCATGTTCTGTCTCTGTCTCTCAATAATAAATTAATGTTAAAATTTTTTTTAAAAAGGAGAAAGGAAAATTCTCTTTGTTTGCAGATGGCATATTCTTACATAAGACACTTCTAAAAAAATAAAAGAAAAAAAGAAAATCTTAGATTTCCAAAATCAATTATAGAAATCAGTTGCATTCCTACATAGTAACAGTGAACAATCTGAAAAAGAAATAAAACAATCCCATCCACAATATCATCAACCCCAAGGAAATAGTTAGAAAGAAATTTAACTGAGTAGGTGAAAGATCTCTATACTTAAAAAGATCTCTACAACTTTGACGAAGAAATTGAAGACACAAATAAGGGGAAAGATATCCAGTGTGCAAAGACCAAAAAAATCAATATTATGAAAATGTCTGTACTATAAAAAGCCATCTACAGATTCAATGCTATACCTATAAAAGTTCCAATGATGTATTTCTCTGATATAAAAAGGATGATCTCTTTAGTAAGTAACACTGGGGAAAATATACAATCACATGCAAAAGAATGAAACTGGATCCCTATCTTATACCACTCACAAAAAAATAACTCAAAATGGATTAAAGACAAACATTAAGAACTGAAGTTGTAAAATTCCTAGAATATATATATATATATATATATATATATATATATATATATATATATATAGACATTGACAATGGTCTTGGCAACCATTTCTTGGGTATGGCACCAAAAGCAAAAATTAATAACTGAGAGTACCTCAAACTTAAATGTTTCTGCACATCAAAATAAATCATCACCACAATGAAAATGCAACCTACAGTATAGGAGAAGATATATGCAAACCATATATTTGATAAGAGGCTAATATCCAAAACATATAAAGAACTCACACTACTCAACAGCAAAAAACAAACCAGTGCAATTAAAAAATGAGCAGAGGAATGACCTTTTTTCCCCCCAAAGAATACATATAGGCAACAGGTGCCTGAAAAGATGTTTAAAATCAATAAACTTCAAGGAAATGCACATCAAAGCCACAATGAGATAATCACTTCACACCTGTTAGAACGGTTGGTTATCAAAAAGAAATAACAAGTGTCGGCAAGGATGTAGAGAAAAGGTAACTTCTGTGCACTATTTACCAATAATGTTAATTGGTGCAGCCACTATGGGAAACAGAATGAAGGTTTCTCAAAAAATTAAAAATAGAACTACTATATGATCCAGCAATCCAACTTCTGAACGTATATCCAAAGGAAATGAAATCAGTATCCTGAAGAGCTAGCTGCACTCTCATGTTCCACTGCAGCATTATTCAAATAGCCAAAATATAGTTAACAACCTAAGTGTTGTCTATGAATGAATGGGTAAATAAAATCTAGTATATCTACACAATGGGATATTATAAAGCCATGAGAAATAAGAAAATCTTGCTATTTGTGATATCTTGAATGGACCTTGTGGGTGGGCACTGTGCTAAGTGAAATAAGTCATACAGAGAAAGACAAATAGTATGAACTCACTGATATATGGAATCTAAAAAAGCCAAAATCATAGAAACCAACAGTAGAATGGTAGTTTCCAGGAGAGGTGGAGTGGGGAAAATAGGGAAATATTGTTCAAAGGGTAAAACTTGCAGTAAAAGATAAATAAGTTCTGGGGATCTAACACACAGTTTGGTGGTTATAGTTGATAAAACTGTATTATATACTTAAAAGTGGCTAATACAGTAAATCTGAAATGTTCTCACCATAAAAAATGAAATGATAATTACATGAAGTAATTGAGGTTAACTAACCCTACTGTAGTAATTATTTTGCAATATATCTGCATCAAATCATTACACGGTACATCTTGAACTTACAGTATTATATGTCAACTATATCTCAGTAAAGCTGAGAAAAAAAAAAGGTCCCCTCTTTTTCTATCCTGCCAGGATTTTTGTTTCAGCCCTATATAATTGCTAAATGTTATCAAAACTTTGCTACAATCAGGGCACCTGGGTTGCTCAGTCAGTTAAGTGTCAGATTTCAGCTCAAGTCATGATCTGGGCACTTTGTGAGTTCGAGACCCGCATTGGGCTCTGTGCTGACAACTCAGAGCCTGGAGCCTGCTTCATATTCAACGTCTCTCTCTCTCCCTGCCACTCCCCTCCTCGCACTCTGTGTCTCTCTCTGTCTCTCAAAAATAAATAAACATTAAATTTTTTTTTTAATTTCCTATAATCATGAAGGATATTATATACCATATTGGGGCTATTAAATTAAAAATGCTGAAAAATGGGGGTTCAATTAATATTACATTTTTTGCATTATGCAAATACTTTTAGGATTAATTTGCCACAGTTGCAGTATTTCTAGATCTCAATAACATGACTTTATGTATTAAAGAATAATCAATTATAATGTTCATTTTAATTTTGGTATAGCAGTCCATATTTGAGATCTTTCTTGTTTCTTTTTAAAAATTTTTTTTTAACGTTTATTTATTTTTGAGATAGAGACAGAGCATGAATGGGGGAGGGTCAGAGAGAGGGAGACACAGAATCCGAAACAGGCTCCAGGCTCTGAGCTGTCAGCACAGAGCCTGACGCGGGGCTTGAACTCACGGACCGTGAGATCATGACCTGAGCCGAAGTCGGCCGCCCAACCAACTGAGCCACCCAGGCGCCCCTCTCGTTTCTTTTTTAATGCACATCACTAGAGATGAGAATTAGTTTTGATTTTTTATACACATGCATCTATACACAGTTACAAAGACTACTATTTCTATGCAAGTACTAATTTACATTAATAATTACTTTATTTCTCATTTTTGTTCAGATTTTTCTAATTAAAGAAATAAAATATGAAAAATTTTAAATTCACCTTTTACTGCCTGAGTCACAACTCTGACCTTGAACCTCTCTAGAGATAATACCATGAACATGGAATAAATCATTTCAGTCCATAGTGCTTTATAATTATTTTGAAACAGTTTCATTTACCCTTCTTTTGTTGGATGGTTTGAAATTTATAATTCAGTGTTCTATAATTTTTTGGTCACCCCAAAACACAATTTCTATATTCTTACATAAATTTAGAGAGCATTATTCTGTTTCTCCTATCCAAGCCAGCTTCATGGGTCTGTATACCTGTGCAGTTGCACAGAGCCCCACGGTCAGAAGGGCTTTGTGCTTGATTTAATGTTATGCTTTCACCTTTTTAAGTTCAAAACTTTAGGGGTACGTGGGTGGCACAGTGGGTTAAGCGTCTGACCTCAGCTCAAGTCATGATCTCACTATTTGTGAGTTTGAGTCCTGGCATCAGGCTCTGCTGACAGCTCAGAGCCCGGAGCCTGCTACAGATTCCATGTCTCCCTCTCTCTCTGCCCCTACCCCACTTGCGCTCTGTCCCTCTCTCTCAAAAATAAACAAACAATAAAAAAAATTAAATTCAATAATTTTACCTTACAACTTGTGTTTATAAGTGAAGTCCTATGGGACAATGTAGCATATTTGTGAGCAGAGAAAGATTATCAGGTGGGCCCAATCTAATCACAAGAGCCCTTTAAGGGCAGAGAATTTTCTCAAGGGAGAGAGATTCAAAGCATGAGAAGGGTTCTATGGGCTATTGCCTCCTTTCAAAATGGAGGAAGCACATGAGAAGGAATATGAGCAGTACTAAGAACAAAGAGTGGTCCCAGGTGACAGCCATCAAAGAAACTTGAAACTCAGGGGCGCCTGGGTGGCTCAGTCGGTTAGGCATCCGACTTGGGCTCAGGTCATGATCTCATGGTCCCTGAGTTTGAGCCCCACGTCAGGCTCTGTGCTGACTGCTCAGAGCCTGGAGCTTGTTTCGGATTCTGTGTCTCCCTCTCTCTGACCCTCCCCCGTTCATGCTCTGTCTCTGTCTCAAAAATAAATAAATGTTAAAAAAAAAAAAAAAAAGAAACTTGAAACTCAAACCAACACTAAAGACCTGAATTCTTACAATACCCAAATGACCTTGGAAGCTAATTATTCCCCAGAGGCTCCAGACAGCAGTGCAGTTCAGCCAAGATCTTGACTTTAGGCTTTGTGAGGTTACAAGCAGGGAACCCAGTAAAGCCTGCCTGGATTTCTGACCTACAGAACTGTGAAATAATAAACGGGTGTTATGGTAAATTTGTGGTAATGCAAGACTGAGATATAAACATCAATTAAAACAATAAGATAATATCTAACACATTCTTATATATCTTAAGTCTGTTATATGGAAAATTATTTAAATGACCATGTTGGTTTCTCTACTTTTAAGAACTCCATCTTTTTTATTTCTATTAACATTTTTGTTTGCCCTAATTTTAGAAGATTACAGTTTGCCTGTCATTGGGAACTAAAAGAGATTAAAACTTGGAGAGTTAATTTTCAGACATTTTAGCTAGAAATACATGCATACATACATATATCCTATTTTTATTTATTATTACATTGTGTATTTTATTAATTTTGAAGGGTAGAAAGGAATCTACATCCGATGCAAGGTTTCTCTTTTACCTTGTTTAAGCCTGAAGTTATCTGAGGAAATGCCAAATATCTAGAACAAATTTGGAAGTACCCTACCTTAGCTAGCCTGTTGTACATGCTACAGATATGCGTGAATGAGTGTCAAAGTTTGTCATTTCATTGGTTGACAATGTAAATTCACTTAAGGATTTTCAGTTTGACCCTCACCTCCACAAGCACTGATCATGGCACAGCTGGTTCTTTCTTCCATTCCATGCACTAATGATGTTGAAAATATCATTGTCAGCCTAGAGGTCTACTTCTCTGTAAGAAATGTGACATCTGCAGGTGAGCTAGGCTGCTCTTCTCATACTTGGATGCCATCCTTTTTAGAATTGGTAATGTTAATGTCTCTTCTTTCCTATACATGTGACCTTAGCCTGTTGGGGCACGGACTATGTCCTGAAGACTCTTGTTCTGAAATAGTTCTGTCAACAGTTCAATGTTCTGACAGAGTTGAGTTCCAGTAAATGTCTCTTCAAGGTCAAGAGGTGGAGAGTATTTTCCAAAGGACCCTGTTACTTCCAAAAATACCTATCTGTATCTGTATACCTCTATCTGTATCTACCTATGTCTTTTTATTAAGGGTTCAAGAAAATCAAAATAAAAAACAATCATGACTTAGTGTGTTAAAAAATATTTTTTTCTGAATTAAAGATTAAAATTAAATTTTCCTGAAGCCTGCATCTTACTGATATTTCAAAATGTCATTTAATATTGGTAGAGCATATATAAAATAGATTGAGTAACAAAGATTTCATTCAGCAAAAAGTTACTTTAAATAAAACTGACTTTATAAACATCAATCCAAATACTAATATCAGATTATTTTAGGGGAAGGGGGAAAGTGGGAAGGATCTATAAATATTTTTAACATCTATCCTGAGTTTTCTTAGATAGTCTATATTTTTATTGTCTCCATAAATGCCTGAGTTACCAAAACTCCAACATGGTTCTTTCCAAAAATATATCTCCAAAATTATTTTTTGCCTTCTGGTTCAAATCAAAATTGTTTCTAATTTTTTACATCCTAATTTCAGAATCAGATAATATTGTTGCCTTGTTTAGAACTTATGCAAAACTATAAGCCATGGAGATTTGTTTTTGGCAATGCATTTTTCCTCCCTATTTCCTGAGTAGAAGGTAAGAAAAAGTATGCACATATTTGGGTAAATATCAAGATTGGAGAAATTTCAGATACCAGTGATATCTTGGGAATTAGACAACAAACTTTTAAAATTATCACACAAATCAATACCACAAAAAGTGATTTTAAATAATCTATGAATTTAATTTCTTCTCTGACTTAAATATTAAACAAAAACTCAGTTACCTATTGATGATAAACTAGCAAGTGAAAATATCAAAATAAATAAAAATTAAAAATTTGAAAGTAATTTATGTCTTACGCATTTGTATCACCACTTTTCATTATCATGTACACTGTACCTCCAAAACACTCACCTTTTTGTATTGGAGGATAAAAAATAAATAAGAATTAATTCTGTCTTCAAGAATCTTAAATTTAGTTGTTGACATATGGATATGAAAATGGAATGACTAATAATATGAGAAAGCTCTAGAGAAGTATCAAAGGAGTGATTCTGTGAAGTTCTTGATGAAAATACAAGACAGAGATAATCTCTCTGGAGGTGGACGTAGTTCCTGAGGACTACAGGTAAATTATGTAAGCTGATTTTGCAAGATAAAAAGAATCAAGAATTAAGATAAATGTGGATAACTGTGTTCCTGCAAAGAGTTTGCACATATGAATATGACCAAATGAGATTACCCAGGTTATGATTAAGAAAGGTAAATTAAATTTAAGAAAGAGATTATTAGGAAGGCTTCATAAAGGGAGAAGTGGGAAGTTTATCTGGAAAGGCAACTTGGGATTTGAGTGCAGAGAGCCTTGAGATGGAAGGTAATTTTGAATTCCATTATACAAATAATGACGAAACAATGGCAATCTTTATGGAGCTCACTGAAATGATGAAAGTGTTTTACGATAGCATGAAAAACAGAATAAATATATATATCACAAAAATTACCTAAAATATAAACTACATGGAAGCAAGTTTTTTGGTCATTTGGTCTACTACATCCCTTAAAAGAGTACCTGGCATATAGTAGTTGTTCATGAACCCTTGGTGAGGACATGGATAAAGTTTTGGTTCATGGGCATATGATTCAACAGTCCTGATCCACTGATGCAAATTCATCACTAAATGTAAACTCATCATTACTCAAAGTGTTAGAATGTGAAACAAGCTTCTGGGGTGGTACCATGAAGAGCTCCATAGACTCAATACCAGCAAAACAAGTGAAACTGTTACAAGCTATAAAAAATAAAATCATTTAGCGTCTCTAGAGATCCTTATTAGGGCATACAGTAAATAAACATATACTCAAGAAAATCTACCAAAACTCCATAATAATAGCCGGACCTGTGACATTTGAGTTACAACCCACTTATTTCCTCCAATCCCCCCAGCTCAGGTTGACAGAAGTTCAAATCTGAGTGGGTGCAATGAGAAATAAAGGATTCCTTCTCCCCTCAGCTTCCAAACAAGGGTTGCCATATGTCACCATGAGGGACATACCAACATGAGCATATGAAAGTATTATACAGAGGGTAGAGAAAGAAACAAAGGAAATTCAAAGAGTTAATGGCTAAAAACTTCCTTAATTTGAGGAAAAACAAAATGTTAATCTACAAATCCAAGCTCAATGAACTCCAACTAAGATAAAAGGAAAAGGGTCCATATCTATACACATCATGATAAAAAGGTTGAAAGGGAAAGGCAAAGAGAATAGCTTAAAATAAGCAGTGATAAGAACTGCTACATGCAAATAAACCCATATAGATCAACAGTTGACTTCTCATCAGAAACAATGGAGGCCATGGATAAAACTGTTTCAAATATAAAGGCAAAATAAATTTTTCCCAGATAAAGAAAAACTGAGAGAATCTGATATTAGCAGAGCCCATGTTATAAGAAATACTAAAGGATATTCTTGAGGCTAAAAGCAAGTAAACTTACTTGAAAACACAAAGAGTTCCAGTACAGGTAATTATAAAAGCATTTAGAGCAGAAAAATATTCACAAACCATATATCTGATAAGGGATTATGTTTTGCACTCTCACATATCCATAATATATAAAGAAGTTCAATAATAAAAAGACAATCCAATTAAATAATAAGCAAAGTATTTGGACACGCAGTTCTCCAAGGAAGATATGGAGATAGCCAACTAGAACTTAAAAAGATGCTCAAAATCATTAGCCATCAAGACTATGTAAATCAAGGCACCTGGGTGGCTCAGGTGGTTAAGCATTTGACTCTTGATTTCAGCTCAGGTCATGATCTCATGGCTGTAAGACAGAACCCCACATCCGGCTCTGCACTGAATGTGGAACCTGCTTAGGATTCTCTTTCTCTCTCCTTCTGACCCTCTCCTGTGCGCTCGCTCTCTCTCTCTCTCTCAAAATAAATAAACATTTAAAAAAAAAAGAGTATGTATATCAAAACCACAATGAGATACCACTCTACATCCATCAGGAAGGCTATAATAAAAGTAGACAAGTAATAACAATTGTTAGCAAAGACATAAAGAAATCAGAACACTCATATACTGCTGGTGGAAATGTAAAATAATGCAGATACTTTGAAAAACATTCTGGGAGTCATTGAACACTTGAACATAGAGTTACCATATGACCTGGCAATTTTAACCCTAGGTAAATGTCTAAGAAAAATGAAAATATATATCCATATAAAATCTTGTACATGAAGGTTCATAGCAGCATTATTTAAAAAGTGAAAACAATCCAAATGTCCATCAATTGTTGAATGGATAAATAAAATGTAATATATCTATGCAGTGGAATATTATTTGACAATAAAGAAAATGAAGTATAATATGGATTCACTTTGCAAACAGCTCACAGTGCTAAGTAAAAGAAGCTGGTTACAAAGAATCACATGTTATATGGTTTCATTTATACGAAATACACAGAACAGGCAATCTACAGAAACAACAATATTAAATAGCGGGTTGCCTATATGGCTTAGAGGGAGGGAGAATGTGGAGTCATTTTATAGTATCTGGATGAAGATTAATGGAAACCAACTTATTCTCATATAAGTTCTCTCTAGGTCTCTGCCTCCTCTTGTCCATTGATAAAGCCTACAAGTAAACAAAATAGATGGAAAGCTAAAAATATACTGAGTAACAAAATATGAAATAAAATAATTAATGTATAAAAGAGCCATAATAAAACTAAAGTAATAATATGAATTAAAAGTAATATTGTAAAAATGATAAGAAACCAGGATAAAATAAACATAAGAATATCATTTAGATGAGATAAAGCATAGGTAAAATAACATTAAAATAGATACTATATGAGTTACATTTGAAGAGTCTGAACAAAAGAAGTAAAAGATGACCATGATAAAATCAGTTGAGCCACTTTATACATAATAATATGAGTAAAAGGCAACAGGAAAAAAAGTGAAAACCTTGGGTCTTTAAAAAATATATATGCTAAATATGGCAGCTATACAAATTCCAGGACAGAGTAGACAGACATAGACAATCTAACTAAGGCAATAATAAAGATACAGAGCAGATGGTTTCCCTAAACATCAAGTCCCTGGGCACAGTCTCAAGACTGATAGAGAAATCACCAATTTCTTGACTTTTTTCCATTTGTTTAGTGGCTATGTTTTATCCTCTATAGAATAAAAAAGGAAGGCCAAAATTAAACACGTCATACTTTTCCCACACTGACAACACTCTAAATCCCTTTCTATCAGAAACTAGCAAGCATGTATTCCCAGCCACATTCTGACAAATGGAACAACTAAAAATTGATCTCAGACATCAGGGCACCACTGCTCTGATTCTGACTGTCTCACTGTGCCTTGAGACCTTGTATATGACCATTAACTTTAAAGGATATGGTTTCCTCATCTCTAACATAAAAGGATTAGACTAGATCACTGGATTTATACCTTTTTTTCTAGACAGTACAAATGAAATTTTATGTGGAAAGTCTTTATCAATACAGACAAAAGAACTATTAGTGTTAACACTGTTTAAGCATTAAGACGATTTGTACCCATCAGATGGGCAATGGTATGTGAGGAGAAAGGCTTGTGCATGACTAATGGTGGCAATATACATATTGGTGT
Source organism: Panthera leo (assembly GCF_018350215.1). NCBI lineage: Eukaryota > Metazoa > Chordata > Mammalia > Carnivora > Felidae > Panthera > Panthera leo. The sequence continues at coordinate 93,886,598 of NC_056681.1, forward strand.
AATCATTCCAGAGGGTGAGCTACCAATATGTATCAAAGACTTTAAATAGCTCATACTGCTTAACCTATAAAATTACAGGGATTTTCATTAAAAAAATATTCAGATTAGTTCACAAATATATCCATGCCAAAAATATTCATCAAAGCATTGCTTTTAAAATAAATCAATGGAGGGGCACCTGGGTGGCTCAGTCGGTTAAGCGGCCGACTTCAGCTCAGGTCATGATCTCATGGTCCGTGAGTTCGAGCCCCGCGTCGGGCTCTGTGCTGACAGCTCAGAGCCTGGAGCCTGTTTCAGATTCTGTGTCTCCCTCCCTCTGACCCTCCCCCATTCATGCTCTGTCTCTCTCTGTCTCAAAAATAAATAAATGTTTAAAAAAAAAATAAAATAAATCAATGGAAAAATGACATATGTAAAAAAATGATTAACGACAGATTACCAGGAAACTATGAATATGATTATGTGGATATTGCTCTGAAGTTATCAATATAAAAGAACAATCACCTTATTTTCTAAAACCAAAAAGTACCATGGAGAATAATACTTTGAGTGTTGGGAGCTTATATAGAATGACAAGAAAATTAACTGAAAAATAAAACTAGATAATTTATATTATTCAAAGGGCAAAATATATTGCAAAGAACCATGAACACAGTATAATTTAAGAAACAGCAAAGAGTCATATAAATGAAACCAAAAAGAAAAAGATAAAACCTCACAACACACAATCACATTTAAGAGTTCTTAGTAAATTTGATGTGCACTGGGTGTTATATGTAAGTGAAACTAATATTACAGCATATGTCAAGTAACTGGAATTTAAATAAAAATGAAACAAAAATGCTGTATTTTATTTATTTTTTTAATGTTTACTTATTTTTACAAGACAGAGAGAGAGAGAGAGAGAGCAAGCACGCGTGTGTGTGCAGGTTGGGGAAGGGCAGAGAGAAGGAGACACAGAATCCAAAGCAGGCTCCAGGCCCTGAGCTATCAGCACAGAGACTGACATGGGGCTTGAACCCACGAGCTGTGAGATCATGACCTAATCCAAAGTCTGAAGCCTAACCAACTGGGCCACCCAAGAGCCCCCCAAAATACTGTATTTTAATAAATAAAAAATATTAGTAAGATAAATATATTTTGATCAAAAACAAAACTCAAATCTTTACTTTTTTTTTGAAACTCATCAAAAATTAAAGAAAAAATTAAGATATTAAGGATGAGATAAAAAATAATGAAATGGAGATAATAAGAGCAACAGTGACCACAACAAACAAAATAGAACTCAATAACTCTAAACGAAAATAAAATAGGGGCACCTGGGTGGCCCAGTCAGTTAAGCATCCGACTTCGGCTCAGGTCATGATGTCATGGTTCATGAGTTCAAGCCCCACATCAGGCTCTATGCTGACAGCTCAGAGCCTGAAGCCTGCTTCGGATTCTATGTCTCCCTCTCTCTGCCTTTCCCCCACTCACGCTCTGTTTCTATCTCTCAAAAATGAATAAATGTTAAAAAAAATTTTTTTAATGATCCAACAATCCCAATTTTAGTATATATTCAAAGGAATTCAAATCAGGATCTAAAAGAGATACATCTGCCCCATGTTCAATGCAGTATTATTCACAATAGCCAAGATAATGAAATAATCTAAGAGTCTACTGAAAGATAAATGGATAAAGAAAATGTGGTATGTCCATGAAATGGAATATTATTCAGCCTTAAAAAAAAACAAAACAAAGGAATCCTGCCATGTGCAACAGTGTGGATGAACCTTGACAATATTTTGCAAAGTACAATTAGCCAGTCATAGAAGAAGAAATACTGCATGGCTCCACTTTTATGTGAAACCTAAAAAACACAAATTCACTGAAACAGATTGTAGAATAGTGGTTGCCAAGGGTTGGGAAAGGGGGAAGTAGGAAGTTGCTCTTCAGTGGATATAAAGCTCCAGTTAAGCCAGCTGAGTAAGTTCTAAAGATGTTCTGTACAGAACTGTACAGCCTATGGTTAACATTACTATTCTGCACAGTTAAAAATTTAAGAGGATAGTGTGCCTGGGTGGCTCAGTCAGTTGAGTGTCCACTTCTTGATTTTGGCTCAGGTCATGATCTCACAGTTTGTGAGTTCAAGCCCCGTGTCAGGCTCTGTGCTGACAGTGTGGAACCTGTTTGAGATTCGCTCTCTTCCCCTCCTCTGCCTCTCCACTCCCTCAGAAATAAACCTTAAAAAAAATTAAGAGGATAGATCTCTTGTTGTATTCTTACTACAATAAAAAAAATTGGTAATAATAGAAAGAACAGGGGATGGATAAGAGATGAAAGATGAATAAATGACCAAAACCAAAAATGAAAGTGCATTTTAATTGATATATTTGTCTGGTCTGCAAAGGTTAGAGACAAGCCTGCAGCTTACATCAATCTTTCACAATGTAACTAAGCATCAGGTGCAGCTGGTCTGATCCATTTTTCCTCTTTCCAAAATTCAGGCTGAGGAGGAGCCTCCTTTGGAGACATGTCATTTTTATGTAAAGAGGAAAGGAGCAAAAGAACTTGCAGAGATTGACAATGCCTCTTAAAGCTCCTGCTCACACATAGTGTGGATGAATGCTTCACAGTTCATTAGTTAAAACAGGCTCAAGGACCTAACCCAAAGTCAGAGTGGTGGAATGTATATTTCTCTGCAATGACGTCACACAGAAGTGGGTAGGAATGTATAATTAACCCTCTGACAGGGAAGGGGAGACACTCATTAATTGTGAACAATAATAAACCTACCCTTTTCATATTTCTTAATATAAAAGATTCTTTGACCAATAAACTACAAACATTAAATATAATGAAAAGTTTGATTTTTTTGGCTTGTATCTATATCACTGTCTCTGTTTTAGGTCAGTAACTTAATTGCTTAATCTCTACCATCTTCTCTTTGTGTCCTACAGTGTTCTGAATGCCCTACAGTATTTTTTATTACTAAACTATTTTTCAAATAACTGAAATGCTATTTATGAATTCAGAAATACCAGTATGACTGTATGTGTATGTGTGTGTGTGTGTATATATATATATGTATACTACATATATATAACTATATATAAATATAAAAATATATCTAACTATATAGCTATATTTATAACTATATATAACCATACACAACTATATATAACTATATACATAACTACATATATAATTATATATGACTATATGTATTAACTATATATAACTATATATATAAAACTAAACTATATATAACTAGATATATATAACTATACATAACTATATATATAACTATATACACTTAACTACATATATAACTATATACACATAACTATATATATAAATATATATAAACATATAACTATATATATACAGCTATATACATATAAATATATATTTTTTTCTTTTTAATTGAGAGAGTGCGTGTGCATGGCACACAAACAGGGGAAGAGCAGAGGGAGAGAAAAGAGAGAGAATGTCAAGCAGGCTCCACACCCAGCACAGAGCCCAACACCAGGCAGGATTTCATGACCTTGAGATCATGACCTGAGCCGAAATCAAGAGTCAGAGGCTTAACCAACTGAGCCACCAAGGCATCACAGAAATATCAGTATATTATAAGTGGATCAGCAAGAGTTGAACTAATTTACCATATACACAGAATCAGTATGTGTTAGACATGGAGCAAAACATCGGAATTGGCAAAATGACTGTGAATCTATTTCTTCAATGAATTGGTAAGATACTTGCTAATTAGGAAAAGATAAATTACTCTTTTTCAGCCTTTAAAAATTCAAAATACATACACACATGCACATATCTTCCTTCCCTACCCCTCAGCATTTTTCACAATACGTATACAGGATACAAGTTGCTATGGTGATATGCTCATCTCCATGGCAATTGATCATTACTCTATGCATGTGTCCATTGTCTCTTAATAGACAAATTATAGGCTCTAAATCTGAAGATTTGAATCTTCAAAGAAAATACAAAACAAATTCACAAAAAAATGAATTTCTACCTAACAAACAACTTAAGTATTCCTAATAATACAATAAAGAGATTGGCAAAGGTTTAGAAAATTAATAGCTAAAATGAAACTCTAAAAAGTACATGCTGCTGGAAAATGAAAGCTTCCAAACTGCTGCAAATGTTCAAAAATGACTGCTCTCTCATAATATACATGCTACAATTTGGCTTGTGGTGATCTCTGTGTAGTTGAAATGATCCCCAGCAGAAAATGAGGTTTAAGATTCTTATCCCCAGAAAGTCATCATGGTAAATATGTCTAGCCTCTGGAAAAAAAAATCATTTCTACTCATATACAGAAAGTCATAAACATGGACTAGAAATATGAATAAATTGAAAACTCCTGACCTACAGAGAGAGATATAAAACAGGGAGTTCAATCTCTGGTATGAGTATAAAAATCAACATTTGAATTCATATATAAAATGTGTCTTTATCTGTTAACTGCAACAACAACAAAAAAATTACTCTTAAACACTGTCACTGGATTCTGGTTAATTTTGTGTTACAAAGAAAACCAATGTTTTGAGAGGGGCAGAGGGTTGCTTTTTTTTGGACAATTCAACATTGTAGTAAGTTTAAGAACAGTATTTGTTTTAATATGCAGCCCATTGAAAATGTTTTTGGGGGCACCTGCGTGGCTCTCGGTTGGGTGACTGACTTTGGCTCAGGTCATGATCTCTCAGTCTGTGAGTTCAAGCCCTGCGTGGGGCTCCGTGCGGACAGCTCAGAGCCTGGAGCCTACTTCAGATTCTGTGTCTCCCCCTCTCTCTACCCCTCCCCTGCTCACACTCTGTGTCTCTCTGTCTCTTAATAATAAATAAACGTTAAAAAATTTAAAAAAAAGAAAATGCTTTTGTATTCTACTTAAAAGAATCTTTATTAGCAAATCAATTTATAAAATTATTTTGGTAATCTATATTCCAAATGAAGGTAACCTTCATTTGTGACCTTAAGTTATGTAAATAAGAGTAAGGTAAATGAGAACCTCAAATTTTTACAAACACAAAATAATACACTGAATGTAAATGTTATAATATTTTTATTGAACTCAGATAGGGTATGAAAAGCATAAATATAGAAATTGGAAATTTTTGCAATGAGATTAATAAAGCTCATTTCAAAGATTGTTTTTTTAGCAAATTAAAATAACTTTATAACACACGTCAGTAAACAAAAAAGTATCAGCGAAAAATGAATATTTTCCAACCCAACCATTAGAACATGACCTATAATTTTTATGAGCATTTAAGAGCAAGAAAGTGAGAGAACAAGAGATCTAAATCCTTGACTTATTAACTCCGTAACATTACATTTTTAGATACTCGTTTAGTCATGCCCGACACTCATTTAACCATGCTCTGTTGGTGGATAATTTTACAATTATTCAATAGAATAGTGTATTAAAAATTGAAACATACTTTGAGATGGCATCTGGAAAAATACTTCTGACCATACACGCTTTGACTAGTTTACTCTTTGGGTGTTAGTCTTTCTCTTATTCACCTTTAGGGAAATTTTGCATTGGAAATTAGCTGGTATTTATTTTCCTCTCAAATAGAACAGTTTGTCCTTGTTTAAATATTTAGAATATTTTTATAATATATAGGCAACTAGATTTTTCTAATCTCAACAACAAAAAAATCCAGATAGAAATATACAGGTAAAAATTTATGTATTTATTTAAAGGGAAAAAAAAACTCTCCAGCAAAATGTACAATAAATAACGACCCAAATATAAGTATCTCAAGTATTTGTTCTTATTCCCAATAAACCCTAACAGCATTCTGTTATTAAAGAATGCTCAGAAGCAAAATCACATTGTCTTATGGAGATTTACATAGGAAGAACATACGTTGGCCTATGAGGAGGCAAGCTCTCAAATCTGTGCTTAGCTCTCATTCACCTGCCTTTTGTTAATGGCACCAAAGCATAGTCAGAATTATGTATCAAGATATCATGTCCACATATGCATCTCTACTTACAAAACAACATATAATACACTTGGAAATAGATATTCATCAAAGAACACTTTGAGAATGAGACGAAGAATGCAATATATCCAATTTTCATCTTGCTGTGGTGGAAAGGATTCCAGGATATCAGGAAAAAACAGAATCCTCAGTTACAGACATGTGGGAGATTATATTGATTGCTTGGCATTGTTCATACATTCTGAGTCAGTCAATGACCCGGTTAATGCTTGATACCAAGAGAGTCATTTGCTCAAAGATGCTATGGCTTCTATATTAAAACATGTTTCAAGTCATCCTCATAAGAAATGGGACAAAGTGAGAGGCTTGTATTTCTCTTTTCTGTGACCTGGTCTTATTCCTTTATAGCCCCAATAAACCAAGCACATATGTCTTAATGCTCACTAGCATATATCAAAAATCCATAACTACCTAAATTTTATATCCTAGATAGGAAAAAAAATATTTATTCTTCATCTTTCTTCATCCATAACCACACACATAGGGGCTCCTACTTGGTCTCATACAAACATATTTCAAAATCTCTACACACATACACAAAAAGTAATTCTGGCAAGAAAAGAGGACAGAATGTTCATTATTCATCAATGTAGCTATTATAACTAGCTGAACTCAGAGGAGAGAAGATTCAAAATTTAATTCCCAGATGAGGTTATTAAATGTTTTTACATATTAGGGCTGCTTATGACTTACAATAAGACCCCGTAACTTTAAATCTCTATATCCTAACTAATTAATGATTTCCCAAATAAGCTTTATTTTTTTTATCATAAAAGCTCTCTTTTCTACCTCTTAGCCAGTTCTAGCTATCCCACTGGCCTATGCTGGGCTTTGAGAATTCTGCAGTTCACAGTACCTAAGTGTCCAAGAAGCTACACAAAATCCACCCTTCTACCATCTGTAAGAAAAGAAGGAAAGGAGGAGGAAGAAAGATAGGACAACTTCCCTGGGGCAACGGTAGAAAAATAGAAAGTGTAAAGCTTGGAGCATCTCAAACCAAAGCCCCATATGTACAGAATAATACATAACACAGCCCCATAATACAGAATAATAATTAAAAGAAATAAAGGCAGATACCAACTTTGGAAATATTGTCAAGAACTCTGTCCCCATTTTTTTTTCACTAGAGCTGATTGTAAAAACTGAGAATTAGTATAATAATTTTTGAGATTGATCATGACGTGCTTATTTGTGCGAGCATTTAAGACTATTAATTATTCCCAGCATCATTTTAGTCATAGATTAATTTTGATATGTTGTGTTTTCCCTAACATTATAGTCTAGAGATTTACAATGGCCCTTTCTTATTTTTCCTTTTATTCAGGAGTCATTTATGAGAGATATTTAATTTTCAGTTTTCTTTCCTTCTGTCTCTTTCTCACTGTTGGTATCAATATCTAATATTATTCAAAGAAAGTTATTATTAAATCAATAATTTTAAAAAGTTATAATTAAAGGCTAATTGAATTAAAAATTATTCAAATTAATTGAGTAATCATTTGTGAAGACAGAAGGATTATAGAGTGTATGTGTTATTTCTCAAAAAGAAAGCAAAGACTTTCATATGTCCATTTGTTCAAATGTATAAATGACATGATCACATTCCCTATTTTATTATTATGTGGGATATTTCATTAGGAAGAGCTGGAAGACGTGAGATTAATTTCTCTTTTTTTGTTAATGTTTATTCTTCAGAGAGAGAGACAGAGACAGAGCATGAGCAGGGGAGGGGCAGAGAGAGAGAGGGAGACACAGAATCTGAAACAGGCTCCAGGCTCTGAGCTGTCAGCACAGAGCACAACACAGGGCTTGAACTCACGAACCACAAGATCGTGACCTGAGCCGAAGTCTGACACTTAACTGACTTAGCCACCCAGGCACCCCGAGATTAATTTCTTTATGTCTGTTGTGTTTTATGACAATTCTGTTTGCTCATCCTGTATTTGTACTTTGCATACTTTTATATGTATATGTTTCGCCCTGCCCTTCCTCCCTCCCTCTCTTATTTCCCTCATTCCTCCTCCTTCTCTTCTTCCCTCACTCTCTTGCTTTCTTCCTTCCTGTGTTATTTGATATATAAATACATATATAATGGTTATAACCTCACTGTATATTTACTCCCTATAATTTAATGCTGATCTTTTCCCCTTATTGAATCTTTTTAACTTGATTTCAAAATACTGGATATTGATAATAACAGATTCCTTTATCCTTTTGTTAGCAGCTGTCTGATATACATTTTTTTTTATATACTATAAGAATCTGAGTGACATTTCTGCATCATTTTCATTTTATATCTTTTCTAATAAACTCAATGTTGGACTCTGTGTTAGAACTTGGTGATTAAATTTCTTTTAATCTTCAATGTGTCCTGTTTACATCGATTAATGAGAAATAGGTTTGGTCTAATTCTATTAACTAACATTTTCTTTCCAAATACTGTGTCCTTTGTGTTTTAAAACATGAGGTTGCATTCTCTTACAAATGCATGGGGATTTTCATGTGTGTGTCTATATGTTTTCCTGTAGTAATTTGCATAGTTTATGATCGGTTCCAGTTACATGAACAATTCACTTAAAATCTTGTGTATGACATTTGACCTTTTCCTTTTCCTTTGGCAACTTTAGCAACGGCCACCCCCTGGTCCAGTCATCTCCCACCCAGATTATTGCAACAGCTTCTTCACTGGTCACTGATACTCACTGCTGTCACTTCCCTCTTTTCCTAGCTTCAACACAGCACCTGAAGGAATCCTTTAAAAAATGTTTGCTTCCTGTTCAAGTCACATGGTGGTGTCTCACTGATCTCAGAGTAAAAGTCTTATTTAATCTTTCAGGCTTTATTTCTATTCACAAGTGATCCCTTTCAAATTCCATCCCAGCAACACAGCCTCCTTTACTGTAGACTTTATTTGTCAGCTTTCAGGAAAACATCAGTTACTAGGTTGTCCTTACCTTGCATTGAGAAAGACTTCTAAAATATCCTTCTTAACTATACTGGGAAGTGGCTTTGACAGAAAATAAGGGTAGAAAATATTTATTTATATTCAAATACATAATCTCTGTGTATCCTTACTCAAAAGACATTTATCAAAGTACCAGGACCCCTTCTCTTCTATTCTGTTTCCAACTGATATAACATCAAATGGGGATGCTAAAATACAATTCCAATGCTAACTACCCACCTGGAATTAGTGTCTGACTAGCTAGCTACAAATTTCAATGTTCTTACTATCCTCATAGCTTAATAATTAACTAGAACAACTCACAGAACTCACTGAAAGTACTATACTTAAGATTATAGTTTTACAATAAATAGCATACATAAGGCAAGATCTGAGAGCATTCCAAACTCAGAGCTTCTGTAGCATTTGCCTGTGGATTTAGGACCTGTCACCCCCTTGGCAAATCAGGCTTTATCAACCAGATGAATACGTTCACAAACTAGGAAGCTCCAATCCGTTTCAGTGTCCAGAGTTCTTACCAAAGCTTCATTATGTAGTCAATGCTGATTAAATCATCAATCACATGAATAAACTAAATCTCTAGTCTCCTCCCTCTCCCAGAGGTCTGGAAGCTGAAAGTCTCAATTCTAATCACATGCTTGATCTTTCTGATAACTAGCTCCCATCCAGAAACTATTCAGGAACCTAGCATGAGTCACCACATTGGCATTAGAAGGAAATTTTTCACTCAGGAAATTCCTGCTGTTTTTGCAGCTCTCCACAGAGAACCAGAGACAAACCCAAGTATGTACTTTATCATACTATACCTTCCCAACATTCATGCTCTGTTTCCCCACCTCACCAAGACTAAGATATTTGCATCAAGAGCATATATGACAGTGTCAGAGAATACAGAATTAGAAGTTTCTTGACTCCTCATAAATCTAACTTGAATTTCTTGAACCCTGTCTACCACCAACAACTTCATTAGCTGAAGCCATTTCTTCCCTAATAATTTCCAAACTCACTGGGACCAGATACCATATACACATTTTTAAGCCACAGCAAAATCTAATGTTATTAATATCCACAGATTTATTTTTCATCAGTCAAATTTTATTCCAATTATATTTTTGTCTAGTCATACCATATTACAGCAAATTATAAGCAACAACTTGACCCATTGCCTACTCCCAGCCATACTAATCATAAGCCTTAGGGTCTTGAATATTATAAAAGAAGACAGTATAATCGATCCTCAGAATTTAGAAGGATTCTATTGATCAGACAGTAACTATGACATGGAAGCCACACATTGTCTCACTTGCATCTCTTTAAGAAGATAGATGAGAAATATGGTCTATTCCTCTATGTTTAGGGCCCTGCCGCAAATTACCATGGCAACCTATAAAAGGACACCAGGGAAGGTCTTTGATGTTATCATCTAGGAACCTTTTCTCATCCTTTGAAATTCCAAATAAGCCATGTATAATTTCAAATATCTTAACTAGATTGTACTTAATAGGAAAGGCAACATTCTTTTTGTGTGGTAAGCTATATAACCTTATGCACCTGATGGCTATTGCTGACCAAAGACAAACATTCTCCCAGAATTGAATGGCAATATCAAGTTATTAGTTTAGTATTGAAAATTATATAAAATCTATTTAATAAACATATGGCCTTTGCAGAAGTAGTCCACTTAAAGAAATAATGTCAAATAACTAGTAGAGAAAACATGTTTAAATTTTCTCTGGCTGATGAAGTGTATTTACTCTAAATCTACTAAATATTAAGCCTTCTTTTAACTAATGGGAGACAAATCCAGCATCAGGTCTCTGAATTCTATCTTATTAATATGCTTAAATCCATTGACTCCTAAAAATTCTCAGCCACATAAACTTAACACTTTAATTTGCAGGATGGGCAAGAGAATACAAGCCTCTGAGTGATGTTAGAGTGGAGTCCAATGTTTCCCAAAAGGAAGAAAAAAAATCCCTTTAGTTGTTTGTATTTTGCCTTATGGTCTAATTTTTATTCAATTTATGATAATGTGGTTTGATCAATTTTTAAAAGGTATTTCAAATTACTTACCATAGAACATACTGATGCTCTGAGACAATATACCTTGTTTTTCCTATGTTTTCACTTACCTCAGGTACGCACGCTGTATACACCTGAGGAGTACTGCCACTTCTGTATTAGAAGCAAAGTAGCCAGTGTCCTTCAGCAAAATCATCATCATGATGAACACTTATTTCCTACATGAGGAAAATCTCATCTCATAATAGGCAACTCTCTCCTGATGATCGTTATTTCAGTTTTGTGTTAAAGGTACCCACCCTCACACTGGTAAGTAGGTTCATTTGATAGGAATGATTCATTTGGATTCCCTGGATCTTTTTGAAGAAAATATTATTTTCATTTTTCATTGTTTGTGACTTTAATCAACAATGACTTCTGAAAGTAAGCCTATTGGAATTGTCTAAAATGCAAAAGAAAAGATTCAGTGGTAACCTATGGTGCTTGACTTCAGGTTGGTCATGTGCCTCCCAGTTTTTGCCATCTCCAAGGGGAATAGTTTCAAATGCAAAGGCAAAGAACATTAGAAGAAATCGGTCACCTAGAATTCTTTGTGTAGGAGAATCACATTGGTAACGGAAACCACTGAGAAAGCAGATGGAGGGACCATGTGATAACTTAAGTCAAAAAAATGTTTTTAGCTTTAAATGTAGCAGAAAGCATACTAGGATCACAAAAGGAGGTAAAGAATTAGAAACATATATTAGAAGTAAGGTTTAACTCTTGTAGGTGGAGCTGAAACCAAGTGAAGGAGAAAAAAAAATCCAAAAGAGTACGGAGGGATTTAACTGCTTCTGTTGGTTCAGTTTAGGAGAATGCTGGACAGGAGGGAAAATACGCGGGAGGAATATGCAGTGAGACTATGCAGAGAATATACAGGAAAGATCAGCACAGGGGGGAAATGCAGGGAAGGTATGAAAGGAGAGTCAGTCCCCATGGGGAGTGTGCAGAGGAAACATGCACAGAGATTCACTGGAATCCAGAGAGATTTTACAAAGAAGAAAAAAGGGAAGGTATGAGAGAAAAGTTTGTGCAAAGCCTTGCTGAGGAAGCCCATATCCAAAACAATGCTCAGAGGCATTCTCTGAGCAGAGAAATTCATTTTTAAGAAACGATTGGGAATTTCCCCTTGATGACAGGGGAATTACCACAACAATCATAGCAGCCAACATGCACTGAATGATCACTATATGATGAGCACTATGCTGAGGATTTGGCCTGCTTTTTATCATTTAATCTTCACAGAAAATCTATATGTTCTGAAATCTTTACTTATTTCCTAAAAGAAAGAGGCCATTGATCAGCTTTGAATCATAAAGCTGACTTGCATGACCTCTTTAGCAAGACCATATTTGTGAAAGCAGAGAGCAGTCCAGAGAAAAAGGATTTTCTGAAATCCATTATTATATCTTTAAGCATAAAAAGTGAGATCTCTGGATTATATGAGCATAGAATATTACATAAGTGGGGAATATTGCATCAGGTGGGTCCTCCTCCAAACTGAGAGGATTTGGGGAAAGCCTAAGACTTCTGGTTCCACTAGACAGTTCAAGAAGGGAGATTTAGGTAGATTAGAGAGTCAGATGCACATAAGTTGCATTCTAAACTTGCCCAGAAGAATAAACATGGGGGCAGAAGTAGAAATAATTAGCTATCTAGGGGAACTTGAGAGCATTGAGGGTTACTGGCACCCTTCCAGGCCTCTAGAGGAGGCGCCACAGACCTCACTTTTCACAAAGGTCCAGGTTAACGATGCAGCAGCATCGGTAAAAAGCAGCTAGACGGGGAAGTCAGAAGCCAGTCTGCATTCCCATGCACTGGCAATCATGAGAAAGGAACCCAGAATTGTCCAAGTAACCAGAAAGATGGCAGAGAAGTGTTGAGAAAGCCCATGGACCAGAAGAATCGTGAGCTTAAAAAGAAGGGTATGTGTGAGGTGCGGAGACTTTGAGTACACAGGTAAATGGCCAGGATTAGGGACGCCACCAGGGGCTGCCAGAGCACATCATGCTCCCCCTAAGCCAGATATTATTATGTCTTCCTCCAGGAGTGACCAGTCCAGGAGGAGTCTAGATTAGACATTCCAGAGCAGAGTCCAGCAAGTCTGCAGAGGACACCTGGTTAATACAAATACCTCCAGTCTTCCTTTGTGGATTCAAGGTCACAAGATTTCTCTAAGATCCCTCCTCAAAACCTTGCAGACACAAGTTGGAGAAGAAGGGGAAGAGAACAGAAACTGAAAACACAGTATTTTATCCAAAAGTGACTTAGTCTTCATAGGAAGACACTGCTTACATTCCCTGACTGATGGAGGCTGATCATAATGGAAATGAAACACAGATGTCCCAGCCACCACCATCTGAAACCAATACCCACGGAGAGAGGTGCCTATACACCAAGTGCCAATAAATTTTGGGTACTGTGACACTAGATTTTGGAGTTGTGTTTGGTTGTAGGATTTTATATCTACAATCATGTTTTCTCTTTCAAAATGGAAACATAATTTTGAAATTATCTACTATTTGAATGTTTGAATGATCCAACCTGTAAAACTGTGTTGGCTATCTCTTTTTATTCAAAATTGTTTGATAATTTTAAAATTTCCAGTTATTTTCATAAATTTTATTCAATTTTGGTAGTTGAGTCAATTTGGTATTGCACTGTTCTTATTAAAGCTATCTAAGTTTTGTCTCAACGTAACCTTTTCCTTCCCATTAGTTTTCCTTAGCTGGCTTAGAATGTTTTTTAATTTTAAATTCTTGAGTTGAATAGTTCATTTATTTTCCTCACCTTTTTTTCAATATACATTTTATGTTATTAAAATAGGATTTCTTGTAAAATATGATTGATGAATTTTTTGTCAATATTACCAAGGTAAAGAAAGTATACTCTAGATTTGCAGCAAATCAAATTAAGTAAGAACTCCAATATAATTTTTTGGTGGACATTTGTTGATTGCCTCTGGCATTAATCATATCCCTGCTCCCTTCTTTTCATGACAGTGTTCATGACAGCATAGTTTTGCTGTTTTTAATTAAAAATGAAATAGGTCAGGGTTGTCTGGGTGGCTCAGTCAGTTAAGCATCTGACTTCGGCTCTGGTCAGGATCTCACAGTTCATGAGTTTCAGCCCCACATTGAGCTTTCGGCTGTCAGCACAGAGCCTACTTGAGATCCTCTGTCACCCTCTCTCGGCCCTTCCCCCACTCTCTAACTCTCTCTCTCTAGAAAATAAAATAAACATTAAAAAAATTATATAAGCCATGCTTCTCAAGGACCTAGATGCCTTCTGGGAGATGCCAACTCTTCCATGGGAGTACATGTTATGAGATTTGTCAGAAAGACCAGGATCGTATGGACCAAGGCTTTCCATAAAAGTCTTTTTAAAGACTCATAATCAGATACTATGTGTTTATCTTTCTAAGGGAATTGAAACAATTACACCAAAGCTTAACATTTTTCACATGAACATCCAAAATGAACTTTTCATGTGTATTTTCATTGTCCACTTGGTTACCATGCCAAAGCTAAGGCAAAAATTCAGAGCCCTGGCAATATGTTCAGTTAGATTTCTCCTCAATACCTGATTTATTTTGTAGGTGAAGACTTTAAACAAAGTGTAACAACTGCTATGGGTAGGTATCTCAGTTTTACTAGCTTCTATTTTGCCACTGGTGAAATATATTGTGTTGAAAACCTGTACTTTGGAAATAAATATTCATGCATTCTGAGACCATACTTTAACTGGTCATTTTCAATTAATCTTCTACTAGGCTGCTGGAATATATTTGTTAATATTTTATTTACATATTATTTTTTGTTTTAATTATTTTTCTATGTTGGGATAACCTGAATGTATCCAGGACTTAATTCGTTTCTGTAGCAGGCACCATGCTCGCACCATAACCGTGTTATGGTGAGGCCACTTTATTTAGAAATCTGTCTCAGGCACCTGGGTGGCTCAGGCATTTAAGCATCATTTGGCTCAGGTCATGATCTCATGGTTGGTGGTTTCCAGCCCCACAACAGGCTCCGTGCTGACAGCACGGATTCCTTCTTGGGATTCTCTCTCTGCCCTTCCCTTGCTCATGTGTGTGCATGTGTTCTCTCTCTCTCTCTCTCTCAAAATAAATAAATAAACTAAAAAAAGAAAGAAAGAAATTTGTCTCAAGCAAGGGTAATTGTATTTCCACAAGCAGGCTTTCATTTTATTTCTTAAAAGTATTCTCAGCATTGAGATTTTCACCAGCCTGACCAGCCTATGCAATATCATCTCTGTAGTCTTAGGTTCACTGATAATAAAAATTTGGGGAGAATCATAAGATTACATTAAAATAATAAAATTTTGGAAATTCCATCTGCATATACCTTGTAATGTTTATTCTTTTTAACAAGTTAAGAATAAAATCAACCTTTCCCTCTATCCCTCACTTTTTTCTGTGCTATTATACCCTGAAGGATTTTCTTTTCTTCTGTGGACGCTGATTTTACTGTCCTCTAGTGATGATACAAATGTTTCCTGAAGACTTATACTTATTTGATATTTAAATAAAAATTTGACCAGAATGGGAATTAAATAAATGGGTGCAAATCATGATGTTGAGAGTATACACAACCATCTTTTTTCCCAGGAGTGCCACCATTTAAATGAAGTGAGACAAGTCAGTACTGCCCTAGGTTATTTTATGTCCATATATGTCTACACGACCTGAGAAGTGGAGCTAAGATAAACATTTCTCAAGTAAAACTACCATCTGCTTTTATTGCTCTTCGATTTTCAGTAAAGCCTGTAAGATTTAACTATAAGAACAGACACACTGATGACTTCTCTCTCCATATAAGAAGGGGATCATAAACAGAATGAAAATACTCCCATTTTATATCCTTTTCCCCATGATATCCTAAACAATAAAGTAATAGCAAAATAGCTAAAAGCTTGTAAATTCCCTTCTTTATAACAGCTGCAAATCAGTTCTTAACATATATTTGACTCTGGAAAAGCAGTAGGAACTGTCTTACGATGTTGATATTGCATAACAAAGCAATTTCTCTTCCTGAAATAACAACTTTACAAATACTGCAGTGGCTAATTGAATCCTAATATTTTTAGGAAATGCAGTCAATATTGGGTCTTTCTTATTATATATGGGACAATTTCTTTCTTTTTACTTGCTTTTCCAATTAAAATCAATGGGTTTGGGTATTATTTGTATTAAAATAATTTTATCTGGACATACACATAAAATTTGGCTCAGCATGGTTTTCATATAATCCCTTGTATTAGTTTTCTACTGCTGCCTAACAAAGTACCACAAACTTACTGGTTTAAAGCAATATTTATCATTAGCTCACAGTTTCTATGGTTCAACTATCTGGGTACAGATTAGCTGGATCCTCTACCCAGGGTCTAAACAGGCTGAAATTAGAGTGTCTCATCTAAGTCTCAGAGTTTATTTTAAGCTCACTAGTTTTGGGGAGAATTTAGTTCCCTGTGTCTATAGGACTGAGGCATTCAGCATCTACAGGCTGTCTGACATTGCCTTCCTTGCCTTCCTTTTTTGCTTCCCTTTAAGACATCAGGAGAATGTCTCTAATCTCTTTGACTTCTGTGAAGTCATTTTAAAGATTTTACCTGGTTTATTGGTTATCATGCCCATTCAGGATAGTCTCCTTTTTGCTTAAATCAAAGTCAACTGGCTTAATAAATTGTTGCACAGTTGAGTTGCTGGTATGTGAGAAGTGAACATGTATGAAGGAGACTAGGAATTTGTGCAAAGTGTGCAACACTTAAGCCAGTGATGGCTTAAGACATACCAAATTCTTTGGGCATCTTGACTTTTCTCATTAAAGTACCCAAGCATACAGTGGAAATCATATACCCACTTTAAGTAAGATAGGGATAAGGGAACCAGACTGAAATTTCTTTGAGACCATTATCAGACCAATTCATAAATTCCTATATGTTTTGGTATGTGAAACACTTCAATATGCTTCCTCAAAGCCAGTTGTCTTCATGTAGCTACTCAGGCAATGATGTGTACATAATTAGCAGTCATAAGAAAACTATCTTTTATTAATCTGTAATTGTGATATTGATAGGTAACAAATACAGCTTGTAAGAATTATATGTATTGTTGAGCTTTTACTTAATTCTTTGAAAGTTATCATAGAATTTCTGTGAAACCATCATTTCAGTCACCAATTTTGAATTTAATAAAGTACATAAAGGTTTGAAGGGAAAGCTTTTCTAAAAGTCTTCTTACTTCTCAAGACTGAATTTTGTGGTGGACATCTATAAATTACTTTCTCAAGAATTCAACCATTGGACTTTGTCATTTTTTTTCTGGAAATACTGATTTTTCTACTTGCTATTTACAATGGAATGAATAACTGAACTGCATTAAGAATGTATTCAGTTAGGGGTGCCAGTGTCTCAATTGGTTAAGCGACGAACTCTTGGTTTTGGCTCAGGTCATGATCTTACAGTTCGTGAGTTCAAGCCCCGCATCGGGCACTGTGCTGATAGTGCAGAGCCTACTTGGAAATCTCCCTTTCTCTCCCTCTCTCTCTGACCATTCAAAGCTCTCTTTCTCAAAATAAATAAATAAACATTAAAAGGAAAAAGAGTGTACTCAGTCACACTGGAATGAATATGTTATGTAAATTTTGATTTTCTTTTTAAAGTTTACTTATTTATTTTGAGAGGGAGACAGCAGGGAAGGAGTAAAGAGACAGGAAGAGAGGGAATCTCAAGCAGGCTCTACCCTAACAGTGCAGAGCCTAACATGGAGCTCAACTCACAAACCATGAGATCATGACCTGAGCTGAAATCAAGAGTCAGATGCTTAACCAACTGAGCCACCCAGGCGCCCCTGATTTTATTTTTAATAAAAGTTTTCCTTTAGTGTTCCAGACTTTGTGGGTACATAGGAGCCCTGGTGTAGGCTCAATATGCTTCCTTCAATTTACCATTATGGATTCATTCTTCAAAAATACTTGCCAAGATATAAAGCATTCATATTTTTATATTTGTTTTTTTCAACCATTTTCCTACCACAATTATTGAAAATTTTCTACTAAACTTAGTGAGGACATTCTCTAAACAATATTTGCATTCTAAGCCTACTCTTACTCTCCCTAGAGCAGCTATAAAAACACCCATGTGCCAAACTCAAATGATGGAATTTCTGTCCATTGTCATGAGACAGTTCCAATAAGAGCTGGGGAACCTTCATGCAAACAATGATGGGCCTTCCAAAAGCATTGCATCCCCCCAATTTCACTAATTACTTTTGAAGTGAGAATATGGCATAACTAGACTGAATGAGTCATAAGGAGACTAGTTCACACGTGAAGAAAGGTATTCTCTATTACCACTAGATTTGAAGTTGGAAGGATGACTGCTAGAGATTTCTCTGTGAAATCCAAGAAAGACAACAAAACTCAAGGGAGTCATACTGGAAACTTGTTTCTCAATGCAGCCATACCCGAATTAGGCCCTAAACTTGAACTTGCCTATTACAGGAGACACTAAAGTATCTTTTTTTCTTATTGAGATGGTTTTCCCACTTACAACAGGAAGTATCCTAAATAGCACATCACTGTTGCAAAGGAAATGCTACAGCTGCCAAGACAATGTGACCAAAGACCTTAACCTGGCCTGAAGAGTCAAGGAAGGAAAGTTAGCTATGAGTAGTAATATCTAAGCCAAGATGTGAAAGGGTCTAAGAATGATCCACGTTAAAGGGAAGAAGGAGAAGTGGAGAATATATTTCCAAAGAATGAAAACCTTGTCTGAAAAGTCTTTTTAGCATTTAAAGAACAGATAGAGGGATGAGAATGGAAAATAAGGGGAGAAATGTGATCAGATTGGAGAGGAAGACAAAGACTTCATAGGACATGTATTGACCTAAGTTATTGGCCATTGAATAAGTTTTTGGTTGTTTGTTTTTTTTGTTTTTAAATAAAAAGTTACCACATGGTCCAAATTCAGATAGTGCAGTACATGGTACTGATGAACTTTTCCAAATCTCTCTCCAGAAAAGACATTCAACACCTTTGTTTCTTTTCTTTTCTTTTCTTTGAGGAAGGGTGGCTATTGTTCACACAAAATGTTCATGCAAACGCTTACAGTATTTTTTTCAATAAATACTAAAAACTAGAAGCAACTCCAATGACCTTTATCTGGTAAATGGAAAAACAAACTCTGGCACCTCCATAGAGTAGAATACTACTCAGTAAATAGAATGAGGGAGGTAAAGGCATTTGTATATGAGGGAGGAACACCAAAATTAAAATATTATAATTTATTATTTACTTATATATATGCATATTTGTTTTCATCGTTAGTTTGGGATTTATACAAGATACTCTAGTGAGAATTCAAGTAGGAAATTATATCTGTAAGTTTTGAGCTCAGTGAAGAGGTTAGAATTTGACAGTCTTTGAATGAATACCACATAAATAAATGCAGTTGAATGTGGATATGCAAGCAAGATCCAAAATGTACAAGGACATCTGACCACTTCACAGCTTACATGCCTTTTTTCATGAGAAAAAGATGTTAAAATATTTAGTATTCATAAGCTACACTTAAAAAAAAGGAGATTGAGTCCCATAAAAATATTTCTCCAAGACTACCTACTTTATTGATTAATACTATGTCAATGAAAAAGTTGGCACTGCTTTTTATTTCTAAAATATTAATACCTGAACTTATGAGAAAAGAAGACTTATACATACACATTTCTAATCTTTCACTCTTACAATTGTTTGGAGGTTGTTCATTTCCAGAGGGAGTTCATATATCATCTTACCTCACCTTAGAAAAACCGCTAAGGAAAAGTATTGTTATCAATCTCAGTCTAGAAATGAGGAAAATGAAGTGCAGAGAAATGAAGAAGTATCTTGTTAAGTGAGTCAGTGGCCAGCAGAGACTAGAATGAATTCCATTCATTCAATGCAAAACTTATTAAGAATCTACCTAAACCAGATAAACTGCAAAAATCTGATGGTTACAAATAGGATTAAAAAGCATCCAATTATCCTGTTCCAGGTGTTGTAGCTTCCTGTATGTTGGGATTGGGAAAGGTATCATCATCTGCACCCTATAGGGGCATCAGTGATGAGTATTTGGGCACTGGGGCACCATGCCCAGCACTCTCTGCCCATCCACTATTCCTACTACATTTGGAGGCTACATGTTGGTATTTAGAAACAACAGCAGGGGCGCCTGGGTGGCTCAGTCGGTTAAGTGGCCGACTTCGGCTCAGGTCATGATCTCGCGGTCGGTGAATTTGAGCCCCGTGTCGGGCTCTGTGCTGACAGCTCAGAGCCTGGAGCCTATTTCAGATTCCGTGTCTCCCTCTCTCTGACCCTCCCCCGTTCATGCTCTGTCTCTCTCTGTCTCAAAAATAAATAAACATTAAAAAAAAATAAAATAAACCACAGCATATTATATAGCCAACATTTTTAGCAGCTACACAGAAGCAGAAGCATTGATACAGATATTCCACACAAACCACACTGAGAAATGTCATAGAAGCCTTTTTCTTTCCCTCACTTATTTGCTTTAGAGAAGCTAAACACTTGTATTTGAAAATAAACTGACTGCTAGAATACAAATCTGGCTAAGGGTCTTATAGTGGCCTGTCATTGGCCTAATAAATAAATACATGATGTTTTTCTTATTTATTTATTTATTTATTTATTTATTTATTTAATTTTATTTCAAAAAAAGAGAGTAAGCGAGTGGGGGGAAGGGGCAGAGGGAGGGAGGAAGGGAGAGAGAGAGAGAGGGAGAATCTTAAGCAGGCTCCACACTCAGCACAGAGCCCAATGTGGGGCTCGATCCCACAACCCTGGAATCATGACCTAAGCTAAGATGAAATCAAGAGTCAGATGCTCAACCAACTGAGACACCTGGGTGCCCCTAAATAGATGATGTTTTTAAATAAATTGTGTAAGCATATTAAATGGGATATTTTCCATTTTTCAGTCATATGTGCCTGAAATAATTTGGCCCAATCGCATAATGTTGGTCTAATCATCTGGTAGCAGTTATCAAGACAATTCTTTCTGAGATATGTTCTGAAACTTCATCCATTAAAAAAAGAAATAAAATTAAATAGGACTATCACAACCTGGCCAGCTAAAATATCAATCTTCAAATAAGACTACTTTTGTCTCAACAAAATCTCAGCATTTTCTGAGTTTACCTTTTTGATTTTGAATAAACACATTTCATTAAAACTTTTAAAGAACTTAACAAATGGTACCACAGACCTGAAGCTTTGATGATACCAGTCTGCCTGTGCATTTCATATGAGTGTTAGTTTTCTAAGATTATTGCATATATACTTAAAAGATATAATTTAACTTCAGTCAGTAAATTGTAGACAAATTTCTATTTATTTATGAGGGTATGAAAGAGTAGTGATTTACCAAGAAGCTTCCAGTGTAAATTATATGAGTCAGGACAGAAATCTAAACACTATTAAACCTTTTTTTGTATATGCCAGTGGCACAAATTCTGACGAAACATTTAAAAGCTAATACTTAAATGTGAATTTAGAAGTTAAAAATCCACATCTGGAAAAAAAGCAATAAAAAAATACAACACAATAAATTCTAAGAAAACAGGTAAAACCGAAATACTTCCATTCAATTATATTATGTTTCTAGTCCTTTCAAGGTTTAAATGGCTTTTGATTGAGTGCCACATACTTATAGAACATGACAAATATTTATATTACTTTGTCAGTCTGTTGTTGACAGGGCTACTTAAGTATTTCTCTATATATCCCCATTCACTTTTATTTGTTTAGTTTTACTTTGTAAAACCATTCAGTTGGCATAAGCCACTAAAAGTGTCAGAAGATAGCAGAAATAAAAATTATAACCTGTGTTTTTTCTCCCAAGCAGCTTTCCCCTTTCTATTGCATATTTCAGTAGGTGAAACCCTTCAATTTTCAGTTAAATTGAATGCAATAATCATTAATATCTAAGCAAAACCATAATCTAAATAGAATTTAGGCTAATAATCTTTTTTCCCCTTCTGTGTATGCTTACAACTTAAAATAGGAAAGACAAAGAGAAGATATAAAGGAGAAATTGCATGCGGATGGGCAGTGGGATGTCACTGAACTTTTTCCCACCATCACCATTATCTGTTCTCAGTTTTCATTAATCACTGTGTTGTTAGCAATATGGTAGTTAAAAGGGGCCAGGACAACTTCCCTGTTTGTCAGTATAAGGAGTAGAGATATATTCAACAATTTGCAGCATCCTAGAATTCACATTCTGAAGGAATAAACTCCAGTAATTGCATTGTTAACTTACATCAGAAAAC
The DNA here is from genome assembly GCF_018350215.1 of Panthera leo. NCBI lineage: Eukaryota > Metazoa > Chordata > Mammalia > Carnivora > Felidae > Panthera > Panthera leo. The sequence continues at coordinate 93,908,993 of NC_056681.1, forward strand.
AAGCTCCATCAAATCAACTAATGAAACCATTCTACAAAGACACAGGGAAAGCTTACATTTATGAAAGGCAGTGTATTCTTACTAAATAGGTGTTGTTGAATTAATGACCTGAGTTGTATCTCAGACACAGATTTGGAAATGTTCTTAGTATTTATTCTGTTAATGGCAACTTACCGTGATGGGCTCCCCAGGAAGCAGACTCAGAGAGAAATTAGCCAGCAGGAGGCTTATTAGAGAATGTTCTGGGATCAACACCTGTGGAAGGGAAGCGTACAGAAGGAAGCAAAATTAGGCCATGGGAGAAATTAAGCTGCAATGCTCCCTCAGTGAAATCCTCCTTAGCCAATCCTGCCCAATAGGAGATGTGAAGCAGGAAAATCCCTTCAACATTTTCTTGAGTTGGATAAATGCGGCCAGGTCTTTATACTCCCTCCTCTCTGGATGCTGGCTACCCAGGAAGTAGACTTGACCATGGATAAGGCAACTCTCTTCAACTCAACTCTTGTAGGTATCTGACAGATGAGGGTTTGCTGCTTCTAAAGAGTCCAGGAGCTTGAAAATATAGTATTTCATTTCCAAAGGGTGGTTTGGATGGAGCATCACAGCATCCACCACACAACCAATTTCAAATTACATATTTCATTTTTCAATTTCAAATTATATATTTACATTTATACCCATTCAATAAACAAAAATGAGTTACTGGAAAAGAGGCTACACTATTGCACTATATACAGAAATATAAATATGGACATCTTGCACTATATTTTTTAAATGTTTATTTTTGAGAGAGAGAGAGAGAGAGCAAGCAGTGGAAGGACACGGAAGGGGAGACAGAGGATCTGAAGCAGGATCTGTGCTAACAGCAGAGAGCCTCATGTGGGGATCAAACTCCTGAACCAGGAGATCATAACCTAAGCAGAAACTAGACATTTAATAAACTGAGAAAGAATAAATATCTATTTCAGGTGGAGGAAAGGAATAATTAAGTAGCCAAAATATGGCAAATATATTGAATACTATGTGAAAAATTACCAAAAATGTGTGTGTCCAAGTAGAGAACTGACACTTAAAATTGGTGTTTTGGAGTACATGGTAACAAGGAAGATTCGTATTTTTTACTAATAGAATATGAAAAAAGATAAAGTTGTTTTTCCTCCAGCCCACATCTTTCTTTTATTCCTCTCAGAGAAAAAAAAAGCCAAACCCTTAAAGTTCCCTGATAATGTGCTAAAGTTATCTTTCAAACAGATGAGAAAATGCTTTTAAATTCTATTTTCTCTTCATTTTTTCCTATGAAATAACCTAAGGAAAATGTCACATAAGTATTGAAATATGTAAAAAGCATTTAGGGGGCACCAAATAAATGAGATTTGAAAGAATTACATCAACTTAATATAGTCACATTTTCTATGAAATGATGAAATATACATTATTCATCTCACCTACATTTATTTTATCATTAACAAGGATCATCAGATGGATTCCTGAAAATCAACCAATTTCCATACTGATGACTAAAAGAGTCCTAGCTGTTGGAGTATGTCCTTCCAAGCTAACTGGGTAATCTTTTTTTTTTAATGTTTTTTTAAATTTATTTTTGAGACAGAGAGCGACAGAGCATGAGCAGGGGAGGGGCAGAGAGAGAGGGAGACACAGAATCTGAAGCAGGCTCCAGGCTCTGAGCTGTCAGCACAGAGCCCAATGTGGGGCTCAAACTCACAGACTGTGAGATCATGACCTGAGCTGAAGTCAGATGCCCAACCGACTGAGCCACCTAGGCACCCCAACTAACTGGGTAATCTTATTTGACAAACTGGAAATGCAGCAGACTTATGTAGATAAACAGCAAGAATAGCACAGGAAAACAGAATATACTAGAAAAAAAGATGATCATAGCTGCTTAAACATTAAGACAAATATGTACAAACAACAGGGACAGAGGATATGTAACTGTTTTCTGGTTAAAGCCAAGCTCTGATAAATACATAAATACAATTGATATAGCCAGGTCAAGACTAATATTTTCTTCATCTCAAACTGCCTGTGTGTTTAGCTAACATTCAGACAGCAATTTTTAATTTTTATATTGTTTCACAAGAACAGAGCACACACATCTAAACTGATTCTTCTTAAGTTTTTTATTTATTTTGAGAGAGAAAGAGAGAGCACATGTGGGAGAGGGGCAGAGAGAGAGGGAGGGAGAAAGTCCCAAGTAGGCTTTGTGCTGACAATGCAGAGCCTGATGCAGGGCTCTATCTCACAAACTGTGAGATCATGACCTGAGGCAAAATCAAAAGCTTAACTGACTGAGCCACCCAAGCACCCCTAAAATGAATTTAAGGCTAAAGTAGAGAAACTACCAGAGAAAAATTATGAAGAGAAGTCTATGAAACTCTCCTCAGTAACATAACTTAGATTCAAACCTGCTTTTGAATTGGGTCTTATGATAATAGAGTGGTTAGCACTCTGCATTGAGAAGATGGGAATGGTATCAGTTATTTCAGCATGAATTTAAAGTCACTTTCATATCTCCTAGGACTGTGCTTCTTGTTTCTAATCATGTAATAAAAAGTTCTGTCTTCTTCTAAATGAATTATAGTCAAACTGCTCAACCCTACCATTTGTAGCAGCAGGGAAGAGAAGCAGATTTTTTTTAATGAACAATAGATCTGTGACTGGTTTCACTAAAATCATACATAATTTTATTTCTCTGTTAGGTCTGAGGTCAATGCTGCTGGTCTAATTTTAATGACTAAGTCATATTTATTTCCACTCAATAATACACTCAGTTCCAAATGACTTGGAGAACTACAAAATCTGAAATTAACATGCTTTAATCACTTGAGTAAGATACAAAACCCATAAAAGCAATTTATAGCTATTACTACTATAATATTTTTTCACTAGTTCTATCTCCATTTTAACAAATCATGATTTCATAAAGTAGAAAATAAGTAGGTGAACCCCAACTTTCATATACTTAGTAACCCATTAAATCATTTCACCTCTCTTTAAAACTTTATAATTACTCAAAAGGTCAAGTACAAAATGTGTTTACCCCTAGGAAATGACCGACAGTAATGCATTGCTTAATCACATAATCAGAGTGATGGCTATGCATGATTTACTAGTATATCAATGGACAACCGGAGTAATAATGGTCAGTTGTATACATTAATACCCTGGATTGCTTTGGAATGAAATGGTTTCTAAATTCTAGAAAATAGATGATGAGATTGAACATTTCACTAAAGAACTAGAATTAATTTTGAATAAGATAAGAAATAAGAAATTCTAGGAAGAAAAAAATGCAAAATAAATAAAACATGAAAAAAAATTTAATTAAAGGGGCACCTGGGTGGCTCAGTCAGTTAAGCGTCTGACTGAGGCTCAGGTCATGATTTTGAGCCCCGCCTTGGGCTCTGTGCTGACAGCTTAGAGCTTGGAGCCTACTTTGCATTCTCCTTCTCTCTCTGCACCTCCTCCACTCACGCTCTCACTCGCTCTGTCTCTCTCTTTCTCTCTCTCTCTCTCAAAAATAAATAAAACACTAAAAACGTTTTTAATAAATAAATAAAAAATACAATACTGAGTTTAAGAACTCAACACATGTGTTCATCAGCCAACCGGACATTGTTGAGAAAAGTTTCAGCAAATTGAAAAATAATGTTGTAGGATACATCCTAATTAAAGCATGAGGAAAAATATAGATGAAAGCAAAGTGAAACAAGAGAGCACAAGTGGTATGTATATATGTTATACATATATTAGTTTTACATATAAAATTATACACATTTCAGGGGCGCCTGGGTGGCGCAGTCGGTTAAGCGTCCGACTTCAGCCAGGTCATGATCTCACGGTCCGTGAGTTCGAGCCCCGCGTCGGGCTCTGGGCTGATGGCTCGGAGCCTGGAGCCTGTTTCCGATTCTGTGTCTCCCTCTCTCTCTGTCCCTCCCCCGTTCATGCTCTGTCTCTCTCTGTCCCAAAAATAAAAATAAACGTTGAAAAAAAAAAATTTAAAAAAATAAAAATAAAAATAAAATTATACACATTTCACTTTTATATATAATTATGTTCTTATATAAAATTGGAGACTCAGGAGGAGAAAAGAGAATTGAACAGAGCCATATTTGAAAAGAAAAAGGCTAAGATTTTCTTGAAGTTGATGAAAGACATCAAATATAAGCTCCAACTAGTACAAATAAGTTTTAAAAACTCACAAAGCACATCATAGAAACACTACTAAAAAACATAGGACAAAGAAAATCTTAGTGAAGCTATAGGAAAAAAAAGATAGTATCCTCAATTGTGCAACAATAAGGATGACACCTGACTTTTCAAAAGAAAAGAATAAAAAACAATGAAACACTGCAGTAGAAATCACATATATAATAATCAAACATTTTTTAAGGAAAGACTAATATGTTGAGCCCTATAAAGTCTAATTTAAAATAAAGAATATGTAACATTGATATTAATAATGATAGAAACAAGACCACGATGGACTTTAGGGGCATTATAGTTAAACTTATCCCAATTGATTCAAAATGAAATAGACAATCTCATTAGTCTTATATTTAACTTAAAAAATTAAATCTATAACTAAACATTTTCCACAAGAAAAATCTTTACATCAAATGTGCTTAACTGGTGAATCTTTCTGAACATTTAAGGATGAAATAATACCAATCTTATACATATTTTTTAGAGAGTGGAAAAAATAGGAAACATTTCCCAACTACATGATGTAAGTATGCTATCAAAAGCTTTAAAGAACACCAAAAGAAAAAAAAAAAACTATATAAGCAATCTTACTCATGAAAATAGATGCAAAATATGTAACAAAAGTTAGCAACTAAAAAAATATAATAAAGCATTGCATACATGATAACAAAATTAAATTTAATCCCAGAGTATAAAAGTGATTTAAATTTAAAAAAATATCAATGTAGGGGTGCTTGGGTGGCTCAGTCGGTTAAGCGTCTGACTTCAGCTCAGGTCATGATCTCATGATTAATGGGTTTGAGCCCTGCATTGGGCTCACTACTCTCAGTGCAGACTCCACTTCAGATCCTCTGTCCCCTCATCTCCCTACCCCTCCCCCGCTTGTTTTCTCTCTCTCTCTCTCTCTCTCTCTCTCTCTCTCTCTTTCTCTCTCTCAAAAATAAATAAGCTTTTTAAAAATCAATGTAATTTTGCAAATTCTCAAAAAAGGGAAAAAAAGGTACACTTCAATGTATGAAGACTAATCAGATTTTATACAATTTAATGCTCATTTATGGAAAAAAACTCTTAGCAAATAAGGAAAGAAGACATATTACTTAAGCTGTAGAAGTTATATAATTACAAAAACCAAATCTTTGCAGCAAACAACATACTTAGCAGTGAACGAAAACTTTCCTCTCAAAATTGGAATGAAGAAAATTTCATATCACTAGTTCTAGTCATATATTACTAGAATTTCTAACACAACCATACTGAAAGAGAAAATAAAATGTATAATAATTATATAAAGGAAACAAAAGAAGAAAATGTAGAAGAATCTACAGGAAACCTATTAAAATTGAATTAGGAAGATTGCTAGATTTAAGGTCAGTATAGTTTAAAAATTTGTTACTGCAGTTAGAGTGGGAGAGAGCCAAAGCATAAGAGACTCTTAAAAACTGAGAACAAACTGAGGGTTGATGGGGGATGGGTGGTGGCTATTGAGGAGGGCACCTTTTGGGATGAGCACTGGGTGTTGTATGGAAACCAATTTGACAATAAATTTCATATATTGAAAAAATAAAAAAAAACTTAAAAAAATTAAAAAAAAAGAAAGCACACCATGAAAAAAATAAAAATAAAATAAAAATAAAAATTTGTTACTGCATACCAGCAACAAATAATTAGAATGCAAAATCATAACAGTGATACCATTTTCAATAGCATCAAAAATCATTACAGAGCAAACAATAAATATAATGAAAGATGTGAAAAACCTCAATACCAATATATAAATAGAACACAGAGAACAGAAATAAGCCTGCACATACATTTATACTGAATTTATGACAAAGTTGGCACTGCCACATAAGGGGGAAATGCTTCCGAATAAATAGTCTCGGGTCATTGAATTTCCATATGGAAAAAGAAATGATTCTGACTCATACCTCACACCATACAAAAAAGGTAAACATTTCGCTGGTAGTCTAAATATGAAAGATCAGACAATCGAGTTTATTGAGGATAACAAAGAGCAATATATTCATGAGCTTAAGAAGGACATATAATTTTTAACCAGAGTCTCAAATGGAAGTAATCACAAATAAATGACAAATGTAGAAGAAATCAGGGAAATAGAAAATCTCCTTAGACGATCACGATAACAATTATTACAGGCAAGATCTAGTAACAGATGCTAAAATGATGAGTGAAAGCACAGCATGTTTGTATTATCTTAAAATATCTCCTCCAAAATAGTTACTAAATACAAATGGAAAAGTACTAATTATATCATGAAGTGAGCCTAAACAGCTTTTCACTTTCTTTTTCTTTCATGATTTTGACACTTTGGAAGAATATTGATAAATTACTTTGCATAATGCCCCTCAATTTGAGTTCATTTGATGTTTTCTCCTAATGAACTTGTATAATACATTTTTCTCAAAAACACCAGAGGATGTTTCCCATTCAGTGAGTCACATTAGGGGTACCTGATGCTAATATGCCTTATTACTGACATTAATCTGTATCATCTGGCATCTGCCGGCTCTCTTCACTCTACAGTTCTTTCAAAATATAGTTTTTTTTTTCAATGGTGCTTTGGACTTCATTAAAATGAAGATAACATTGAATGAATGAAAGGGTAAGAGAGATTGCAAGAAGATATGGACAATATATGTATCTGACAAGGCATTCATAAGCATGTTATATTTAAAACTTCAATAAATTAAAAAATTAAAAAATCCAGTACGAAAATATGCAAAGACTGGGACAGTCATTTTACAAAATCACATATTCAAATATGTTAAATAATATATTCCATATTAAATATATACATTAAAAATGTTCAACATCAAATGACAAGGAATTTTAAATTAAAACCACCATGATATAACACTATACATGCAATATAATGGCTATGATTTAAATAAAATACAGGGGCGCCTGGATGCTCGGTTAAGACTCTTGGTTTAGGCTCAGGTCTTGATCTTGCCTTTCAGTGAATTGAGCCCCATGACTGGCTCCCCGCTGATAGGGCAAAGCTTGCTTGGGATCCTCTCTCTCTCTCTCTCTCTGCCCCTCCCCTGCTAGTGCTCTCTCTCTCCTCTCTCTCTCAAAATAAATAAATAAACTTTAAAAAATAAATAAAACTCAAACAAAGAAAAAGATAACACAAAGTACTGGCAAGGAAATGACCCAAACGAAATAAGCACTGTGGGTGGCAATATAAATCGATTTCACCACTTTGCAAAATCCTTTGGCAATTTATATTAAAGCCTAGTATGCTTTGGTCTTACGGCCAAGCAATTCTGTTCCTAAACAACCAAAACGTACGCTAACAAAATAGAAAAATACATTATATATGTATGGGATGTTTCACAGTCCCAGGAGCTTCCCGGGTAAAATTCAAAACTGGCTGTGTACACAGAGGGCGAGGACAAGCTGAAGAAGGAAGCAGGCCCCTCCAGACGGGGAGGTGGCGGGCTTCCTAAGGAAAGGAACTTACAGTGGGGCTTGTCTTGGGTGGCCGCAAGTCGAGGAGGGCTCCGCATTCGCCCACCAGCATCCCAGAAGTTTATCTAAAGGCCTTAAGACGGGCTTAAGTAGTGCAGATAGTCTCAAAGTCACATTGCTCCCTCACGACTGTGTTCTTAAAAACGGCTCCGGCGGTGGGAACCGAGGGCGGAACGTACTTTCCAAGCTGAGGGAAGAGAATGAGGAACCTGTAAGTTGCCGGGGTCCAGCTTCCGGTCAGCCGGGGGTCCAGGTGGTCGGTCTCAACAACACATTACTATTTTAAGGCTTGGTCTGTGAAACGGCTCCGGGGTGGGAACGGTAGCCGGAAGGGTACAGTCCGAGGACAGGGCAGGAGGTGAGGAGCCTCCCTCTGCCAGAGTCTGATTCACAGGGTCAGCCGGCGGTCGGGTCCTCTCCACGACCTCCTCCGATAGTAAGTATGCTCCTATGTTGTGTATGTAACACTTTACAAGCAGCAGAACCAAAATTGTTGCTATAGGCGACGACAATATGGCTGAATCCCAAACATAGGATCGAACCCAAGGATCTAGACACAAAGTAATTCCATTTAAATAAATACAAAAATAGGCAAAATTATTCTGTGGTGGCAGAAATTGGAACAGTGCTTCCTATTGACAAAGAAGGATGTAGTAATAAGGGAGAACAGTGGTTACTTGTGATACTGGTAGCATGTGTTTCTTCATTTGGGTGATGGTGACACAGGTGTATACACTTGGCAAAAATTCTGAAACACTTATATAAAGGATATTCACAGAAATTTTCTGAAAGTGTCAGTTTTAAATATCATGAATGCCCAACAAGGATATTTTTATTTTTTGTGTAAACCTTTATTCTGTGATCACTAAAACTCATATTTGCAAAAATATATACAAAGTAAATACAAACATTTAAGTATTAGGGAAATGGTCTTCATATATAATCCAGCTGCATACTCCAAATGGGGAAAAATGACTAAAAAAGCACAAAGCAAATTCAAATGTATAATCCACAACTTATAGGTGTTACTTTTAAATTAGTGGAATGTTTTAATGGAGTATAAACCAGTTGAGTTTAATTAATTGCTTATTTGACCAGCTACCCTGTGGAAAGTAAATAAAAGTTATTATTAACTATGTTTTTCTAAACTGCTTCATATCACAGTTGGCTTCTTGTTGGTGGTTTTGTTCTTTTTGTTTGGTGTGCATTTGTTTTTTGTTTTAATAAAAATTAAATACATTTCTTTTTCTTTTATTGGCTTGTTTTCATAAAGAAAATAGTAAAAGAACATGGATACTGAGGTTCTGTCTTGCAAGGGTGCTCTGCTCCGTTGAATTGAAGGCTTCAGGACTTTTATTCATGTATTTATTGATGCAGTTATGTTTTTACTTGCCCACTGTGGATTTATTAGGAAACTGCTCTATAATTGGGTTTGCATAATATACAAAGGTTTCTCTTTTACAGAAAGTGAATCAGACAGTTGGTAATTGGCAATTTCCTTACCTGTGTGAATTCTCACACTTACCAACTAAAATGAAATTCAGGAGTTCTTTGGGCATGGCTACCAAAGACTTAAAATAATTACACGCATGTGTTATTTAAGTTTTAATGGTTTGTTTGCTCAAAACTATTATGTTTTTCTTTTCTAATTTTGAATTAAATCAATTTTGTTTTGGTAGGATATGAACTGTAATTACTTTATCTTTAGCAATAGCATATTTGATTCATTTGCCCCAAATATATCTCTAATTTACAGATGGTTTTTATGTTCATCTAGACATTCTAATTCTAATCCAAGTCTTTGGGTGTCTTTTCCCACTATTGTGGTTATCAGGTTGTTATTGAATTCTATAATTTGCTGATATGTACTATGAAAGTGTTCTCTTAACAGAATAATACTGAGCCATTTCCAAACCAGAAACTTCCTTAGCTTATATGGAGAATTTGCGGTTTCTTCACAGCTACTTCTCCTCTAGGAAAAATATGCAAATATCAAGAAAGCAGTTTTAAGGGGAGATGCACATACACATTAGTTGCCAACACCTTTTTTTTAGAAAGTTAGAACATATTTTTCAATTTAAATCTCTAAAGTAGTGATTCTCAATTAATTTTAGAAGGATTGGATTTAATCCATTATACAATTACTATAGAAGAAAGATGACTTCTAGTTTAAAGAGTACTATAAAAAAATCCTGAAATTTAAGAAATGGATATATGCTTAAATTTTATCAAAGTAATTCAGATTTCTGAATCACCAAAATAATGTTTGTTTACTTTTCTGTAGAAATAATATGCATATAAAGAAAAAAGAAGCAGTACTCAGGTTAATGGTGCTTTATAAGAAATCTTCCCATAAAAATAAACTTTAGAATCAATTAAAGACAATTAAGAAATATTGACCAATGAGTAAAGAAACTTTGCTAAAAAAAAAAAAAAGCCTATAGGGAACAAACATGGTGAGTGATGACAACAAAAGGAAAGCACCTAGAAGTTTGAGTATTTTGCGCCTCGAGTAAGATGTAGCTTAGATCTTAGAGTTTAGGTCACTTAACCACCTCCCTTTACTATGTTTTTTAAAACATGGTTGTCTACCTACATTGAGAACCACATGAGACAGCTTTATGATTATTGTTCTTAACTGTCAAGCATAATTTTAAAAACTCGGGAGGAGAAGAAAAGTCTTCTATTTACCAATACATTTACCCTTTTTACTCCTCCTCCTCACTCTTCATGTTCCAAGTTTCAACATATGTGCTATTCTCAGTGTTGGTGTCTGTTAATTAACTTTTCTCATTCAACTTAAGATTTTCCTGGTTTGGGGTTTGACAAATAATTTTATCTTACGTGCTTTGGCAATTATATATTGAAATTTTGTTCCTATTTATATATTCTACTATAGACGGTAGCCAACCTATTTATGATCAAACTGCATTTCCTGGCCAGTTTTTGTAGGCCATGGTTCCATTGTCAGTTTGAACAAAACTTTTGTAGTGCTAATCTAGTCCACCCTACTTGTCTGCTACCCAGAGGACAGGGCTCCACCCATACAGTCTGAAAAAGTGAGTAGGTGGCAGGGGAGGAGATCTCTGTTCTTGTTTGTGCAGGGTAGGGAAGGTTGTTAGGGATTCATCATGCAGTCTCCATGGCCACTGTGAGATGAGGAGTGGGAGGGACACTGCCTCATTATTACAGTCAGAATTAAGGCAAGGCTCCACCCACAGACTCTGCCAAGGAGAAATACCTCCCACTTATTGCAGGGAGCAGATAAACGATAGGATTCTGTTCACAGTCTTTGTACCAAAATGTTTGGTGGGGAGGAGGAGGAATGAGGTCAGCATCTTTAAATTGGTAACGGTGGTCATTTCGACCCAATCAAGCGGTGCATTGAGGAATAAGTAGGAAGAGTCCTTCCGTGATCGTGCCTGTTGGAGAGCTAGGAATTCAACATACACCAAATCTGAATTGAGCAGACCAGAAGACCACTCATGATACCTGACGCTTTATGAGCTAAGACTACAAGGAGACTCCAAGTCTAAAATATAGATTATTTCCTTAAAAAAAAAACAAAACAAAACAAAAAAAAACTGGCACTAAACACAGCTTTTTGCAATGTTTTATTTTCCAAAAAGTGCTAAGTGATCATTGTTTTTCTACAATTAATCTTGTTCCCTTGGCTTACTCCAGATGCCTGTACGGGTTTCTATCCTAACAGAAGTACATTTGTTCGCTGTACATGGACTGTTTTAAAGAATGTAGACCCCTAACGAGTATCACCCTCCTCCATTTTACAGGCAGCTCTACTAGTAGGTAATGGGCCATCACTAAGTGGGGGAAAGGGACTTTGGACTGACAGCCTTTGCGATAAATCCTAAGATGAAGAGTCACATTTGTTAGCTACTTGCATAAATACTTTAGTTCCTGATCATAAAATAGTGACCTTAGTATATTTAATTACTCCCTCAATCAAAGGTAAATGATATTAAAATAATATGTCTTTGATTTGCTTTTAATATGTCACAGAAAAGTGATAGTCCCTATAGAAGCTGTGGAAATAAAAAGGATTTCTGAAATATCTTAATATGGTAGAATATCTATTAAAGATAAAAACTCCAGGTATAAACAGAGCAATGATTTAATCACTATTCAGATAGTATTTCAAAAATTTCAGTCTATATATGCAATCCTCAAGGATTTGAAAAACTGAATGCCTGTTTTTCCTTCAGGTTGCTTAAATTGGATCACACTGTCTTCACAATGTTTGAGGAAACAAAATTAATTCACTGGTAATAGTCTGCATGTTTTCTTCTTAAAATGTATGTTTCCCATCTCTTTGGCAAAGGAAACAAATTTGTAAATTTTAAAAATAGAGCATTAGAATAATAGAAAAGAAATATCTGGCATACTTCCTGCTCGTATCAAACTACCTTAATTATAGTTGCCTCATTCCAAGCATTTTCATTCAGGCTCTCTAAAGTATATTTCTAGAAAAAAAAAAAAAAAGGTTGCTTATACTTACATAATAGTATTTAATATATCAAAAGACATTTGAAAATGTCAAGAAGAAACAAGTTTGAGTGTGTGTGTACCTACACATACATATAGATATCAAAGCCTTGAATCTTTGAGCTCCTCAAAAGATTCGATGTCTTTAATGATTATTACTAGTAAATTTCAATAACTTGAAAGAAGTTTAAATAAGTAGCACAGAAGATTCACTAATAATTTAAAAGCATCACTCATTTAGTGATGGTAAAGGTGACTTTAAAAAGAAAAGAAGAATGGACACCTGGGTCGCTCAGTCACTTGGGCATCCGACCTCCACTCAGGTCACAATCTCGCAGTTTGTGGGTTCGAGCCCCGCATTGGGCTCTTTGTTGACAGCTCTGAGCCTGGAGCCTGCTTTGGATTCTGTGTCTCCCTCTCTGTCTCTGCCCCTCCCATGCTCATGCTCTGTCTCCCTCTGTCTCTCAATAATAAATAAATGTTAAAAAATATTTTTTGATAATAAAAAAGAAAAAAAAAAGTACTGTATTTCATCTTTTATTTAAGAAACTAAAGAGAGACCTCAAAATAGAAACCATAAAGTCTGCTGTCTAGTCTCTCCTTATTTTTAGTTTAAGTAAATATACACTATAATTAATTTATTCATTTCTCACATTTTTTAATACAGTTACAGTATCCCCAGCACCACATAGGACACAAAGGTGGTACAATGGAATAGAGCATACTTTACTTGAGACACAGAAACATTGTGACTACTCACTAAAGGTATCATAGAACAATTCATCCTTTGAGAGTGGCATCTCCTCTTCCTATGAACTAGTCTGGAAATGGTGATGATTGGCCCTTCCTTAAATGGCCTCCTCTACCTTTTTTCATACCTGTAACATTTTAATTAACACTGTAACAATAATTATTATAATTAATTTCTGGGTGATATTGGCATTTATTGTAATAAAAGCTATAAATTGACTACACTAAAATGTTTACAAACATTAAAATATTATTATTGCTATTATTTCAATTTTGTGGACTTAAAACTAAATGATATGGGCTAAAATAAGCCTCTTCTCAATCTGGAAAAAGAAAAAAGAAAAGAAAAATAGCAATCCATCTCTTCCAGAGTTTTATCTTCTGACTAGCATGAGTACCTACTCAATTGGCAAAGCAGAAGTTGGGGAAATATTCCAGCTCTTTATATCCGTTGATTTTCATATTTGTGCTTTTCCATGCAAGATAATTGGTTAGATTTCTGCTTAAATTTTACCTCAGGACTCAGTAAAATGCCATGGTTAGGCATATGGGCTGTGAGCCGAACCCCTGAGTGCCATAGCACATCTTCTCCACTTTTAGCTGTCTGAATTTAGGCAAGTTACATCAACTCTCTGGGATCCAGTTTCATCATCTGTAAGACTAGAATGAAAAGTTTTTTATCTACCTCACTGAGGATTTAATAACTTAATTCATATAAATGACCTTTTACTTGGTACCCAACAGCTACTTCTATCAACCCTCTTGAGCTTGTGTTTGCTTTGCTTTGATGCATCTACTAATTTTATCCTATTTTCTGTTGTTCAGTAATTATTCAATTTTTAACCTTCTTTGTAAGATGGCATATTTTCCTGTTTTCCAGCAATAATAAGGTTTCTTTCATCATGCTTGGGCATATGTTCTCAGTATGCCAACTAGATGTCTGGTCTAGAGAGTCATAATTTTTTGAATTTCCCCTTTTACGTGTTCATATCACTTTGCGTACTTCTTTTCTCCCTACATTTACCACTGTAACATGGCAGGAATCGTGCTTGTCCTCTTTTCCAACCCCATGGTCTAACAAAGAATCAGGTATATAATAGACATTCAATTCAGAAAATGAGTTAAATATATAGACGAAACTGAAGAATATTGAAGAATTAATGTGTGCAAGGACAAATATGCATACCTCATCCTCAATCAGCAAAACAGCCTGAGGAGATGTCAGGCCACCACAATCTTGTTGTGTTGGTGGGTGTTAGACACCTTTGAGTGGAGATAGGAAAGGAACAAACATTTAGGAATACCAACATTGGGGCACCTGGATGGCTCAGTAAGTTAAGCATCCAACTTCAGCTTAGGTCATGATCTCATGGCTCATGAGTTCAAGACACGCGTCGGGCTCTGTGCTGACAGCTCAGAGCCTGGAGCTTCTTCGGATTCTGTGTCCTCCTCTCTCTCTCTCTCTGCCCCTTCCCTGTTCGTGCTCTCTCTCGCGCGCTCTCTCTCTCAAAAATAAATAAACATTAAAAAAAAAAGAACAGCGATCCAGGAAGTCCATGCAGTGAATGACAGAAAGTGACTTTTGATCAGTGACAGAGATGGTGATTTGTATTAAATCCCAGTAGACTCTGCTGAAATACTACAAAGTCATACTTTGGAGAGCTTAGCCTATGTGTTGAAAAATCAGCAGTAGCTCGGCTTTGGAAACCTCTGGCAGCTCTGGCAAGGGTGAGGTAGGATAATAAAACTGTGGTTGAAAATCCAATATAGTAACTTCAGGAACAGCAGCTTCCAATAATGATAGAGGATAGAGGTATTAGCCCCCGTTTTTGACATATCAAAATGGTAGCAATTTCCCTGCTGGAAATGGCAGCATCTCTTCGGGTCCATGCTTGCTCACAGTTCTCAGAGGCTTTCAAAATTTCCACAATTTCTGTCAATCCCTGTAGCAGTCTCAACTTCCATGTTATCTCAGTGTAATTTTCTCACAGTTGACCAATTGAAGGGAGTTTGTTTGCCAGAAGACTGTTTTAGAGATCTGTTAGGAAATGTATTGAGTGTATTCCTAGGCTTACAGTGTAAAGTCATCCTTGGTCATGTGGCCAGGATTTCTGAACTCCAATGTAGGCTAATATTAATGAGTCTAGAAGGAAAATGAGTAAGATTATGCCAAGTTAGCGTTATCAATAATGTCCAAAGATACAGAGTCCTATCTCTCTGAGAAACATGAATAGCCTTGGGTATTGGGTATTTAAAAGTATCTGAATTCAATTTGATGCTTCAGATACTTGAACAGCTATGTGGTTAGCATGGTGCTACCAACAGAGTACATGATGTTGAGAAAAGAAATGTAGCTTATTTCCTCCTGGAACTAAAATCCCACAGGAAGTGCCATTATATTTCTTAATACAAGAACAATTCACACTAAATATAGAAAAATTAAAAATTAAAAGCTAAGCTTAAAAAGCATGCAAATATAACCCAGCTATACAAGTTGTACAACTGCAATTTAATTCTGTAAGCTACTCATCATTGAACATATATTGAGAACATATATCTGCATTAATATGTATTCATCTATGATGTAGCATATGAGTGTGCATTTATCTAATCTTTGGACAAATTTTTAAAAATTACACATGATATAATTCATAGTTTTAAATGTTTTCATTGTTACAAAGAATGCAAACTCAATAAATATTAAAATAAACAGGCTAGGAAATTACAAACAAAATGAGTTAAGGCGAGGGAGAAAAATTTAATAAAGAAAAAAGCAGAAATTATTTTTAAAACAGAAAAGTGAAGCATACAGAAAGCAAAGAGCTGGCATCACAACATAAAGCTAATAAAATAGAATTTTTTTAAAATGTATAACCTAGTGCAGCTGATTATGAGAGCAAGGGAAAAATATGAATAAACCAAAGAAATTAATGAGCCAAAGAAATTAAATGGATTTATGCTAACATTTAAAATTTTGATAAAATGTATGTCTAAAATTAACTCAAAATTTATTTTAAAAGTTCTAATGACAAATATTTCTAGCAATTAGCAATAAAGCAAACTTAAGAGTGGTGGGTCTGTTCAGAAGATTTTTAAGTAAGTATTAGTATAACATCAGGAAACAGATACTATCTATAGTTCTTAATGTGTTTTACTGCAAAGAGTGGAGAAGAAACATCTCCATTTATTTTACAAGCTATATTAACCTTGATGTCAAAACCTAGCAAATAACAGCATTTTTCGGGAGATTACATACAACCTGAGAAAGTTGACTTGTGCCCCTCCCATGGCCATTTCTTCATTCCAGTTACTAGAGCTACAACCAATCTCTGCACGTGTTAATTCTTCAGTTTCTTATGTTGTTACACAAGATCTGGAAAACACTTCAAATGTGTAAGAATATTTTTAAATTTACTTTTACCAAATATGTGACAGCCTTCCTATTTTTTACCAGTGTGGGAAATGTAGTATTTTACGGTGGACATAACTTTGAATGTAAAATTCAGCTCAGCTTCCAGCTAGCCATTTGCCTTTGAGCAAGTTAGCATTTTTCTGCCTCCTGGTAAAATAAGAAACTGTACTATACCATCTCCATGATTCCATGATTCCACAGAACAGCCATAGTTACTTCTAGGTCTCTATTCATATGAGTGAAAAATGTGGGCATTATCCAGGGGAACAGACAAAAAGAAATCACAGATATTATTTTAAAAATCAGAAAGTCAAAGGATGCCGAATCCCTAGGATCCTATGTGACTAAAGAACTTAACAATATGAGAAGAAAGGCTCCACACAATATTATACTCAAACATAATGTGTTGGCAAAAGAAGTCTGTGTGACCACATCTCATTATTCTTTTCTCCTTTTATTCTTACTGGGAACCAATGTTTGAAAACCACGATAAATACAAACGGAGACTGGCTATGTGTGCTGCATTGAGGGGAGCAGCAGACAGAATGATTTCCAAGCCGTTATTGTCAGGGCAGAATTTTAAGGCAACAGTCCCATAAATTCTATAACTCTAAGCAAGTGTTTTGTGCATAATGTGAAACTTGAGGAAAATAAGAAAGACATCTTTTCCTTAAGTGTAGGAATGTTATTTTCTATGAATGCTTGATTTCCAAAGGGACTCTGAGAACAGAATTGTCCATTTTATGATCTCTTCTTTTCTCATGGAACCACACTAAATAAACATATATCAATCTGAATAATAACAGTAAATAGGAATTGTTTCCATATCTTTCCCCTGAGTCTAACACAGAAAATAGAATAAATTGTCTAGCAATCAACAAATCATAACTAGGTCTTAAATTTTTGTATTGCTTTGGGGAAATGATAAACTTTGCCTTTAAGTCGTTAATGACATGGAATTATTTTGTAATGATGAATTCATAAATCTGTGGAAGATTTTTTAAGCCATTGTTAATAGCTGTTTAGTAGTAAAACTGTGACATGGCACAAGGTTGAAATCCAAATTAATTTGGCCGAGGAATTGAACAACCAATTAATAAAAAATAGCATTATTTCCTATTGTTTTAAATTCACTAGAAGTTAGATATTTTGAGGTCATTCATTGTAATTAGCACAATGTCAGTAGCATATACCATGCCAAATTTGTATTCATACATGTACATATATCTTATGTACCTACATGTATACATATACATAAGATGTACTTAGACATATAAACACATGTTTGCATATAAAATGAAGAATAGTAGCTGTTATTAAATGCTAGGTAATTTGATCAAAAACAAAGAATATCAGTCATTTTACTTTTGCTTTTTTTCAACAAAATATGCAAACAAAGTACTGTAGAATAGTCCAGGGGTTATAATTATATTTTAATATATAAAAACCAATAAATAAAACAATAGGAAAATTATTTTTTAATGCAAGAGTGGAATAAATTGTACTTAGGAAATCAATGTAAAAACATGAAACGCTTATTATTAAATATTAAGTGAAATTATATTATACCAAAAGCCCTAGAATGGTACTAGAATTGTTTCCATTAGAAAGGGGCTCTTTCATTGTTCTGCATTCTGATGCCTGACTATAGTTAACTATAGTTCTCCTAGCTAATTCTCCTTAGAGGATATTATATGGGAGCAAAGATTAGTGTGAATATTTGGTGCGTTGGGTATGAAAAAATAACTTTGCTGCCACTGTGGAGAAAGGAACTAAAATGATAGGTTCAACAAAGATTCCTACTTCAATGCAATCACTGGGGAAGGAGGACCCACAGAGAATGGGAAGGACCACTATAAGTGAGCCTTGCAAAATTCTGCCTTGGGTAGCTCTGTTAGAGGTGGGGAAACACAAGGAAAGATACAACATCCAGGAACAAAGCAATGATACCCAGGGCCTTTCCTGATCAAGAGTGAAACTCCTTTCAGAACAAGGTACTTTCTCTGTAGTTCTGGGAATATCCAAGATGGGAAGAAAGCCCAGATTGACTGACACTGGACTACTTTCCCAATCCAGGCATTTATGTATAGTTTGAGACAGACTGAATTGGATTTAAGCAAATCAAATTCAATTTGAGCAACTCAGTTGTAGAGAATTTCATGCCTGTTACTCTAGGAAGATGGAATTTTGACAGAAAGTTTTCCTCTATTTATCAAGCCTTTATATAAAGTATAAAGTATATAAAGTATAAAGGATTTATATAAAGTATAAAATTTTGGTAGTATAATTACTCTAATTTACTGAGTGCCTGCTCTGTGTCAGATGATATACATATATCTGCACCTCTTGTCTTCCCTGCGATACAGCAACTGTCTTTGTTTTACTGAGGTCCAGAGAATGCTACCTAACAAATCTCTTCAAAATTTAGTGGCTTAAAAAAGTAATAGTTACTTTATTCTCTCTGTTGAATTCTGTGATTCAGAAATTCAGAGAACACTCAGTTGGGGAGTTAGAGCTTGGTTCTCTCATCCAGTTGCAGCTAAAGCATGGCCAGATCTAGAACTATGGTATAATAGCCCAGCAGGACTGTCCAGGAACCTCTCTCTTCTTGTGAAGTCTTAGACTCTTTACCTGTGATTCTTCAGTGTTGTCTCTTAAGACGAAGACTTGGGCTTCCCCACAATATGTCAGCATAACAGTGCAGTCAAACTCCTACAAGACAGCTAAACCCTTCAAGAGTTTAGCTCAAGCAGAACAATAAAGAAACTGCATTGCTTTTCTCTGCTGCTCAAAACCATCCCAAAGCCTTGACCGTTTTCAAGGGAGTGGATGTACATCCCTCTCCTTTATTTTTTAAGTTTATTTATTTTGAGAGAGAGAGAGAGAGAATGCAGGAGGGGCAGGGAGAGAGAAAGGATCTCAAGCAGGCTTCACTCTGTCAAGCACAGAGCCCAATGCAAGGCTTGAACTCACAAACCATGAGATCATGACCTGAGCTGAAATCCAGAGTCAGATGCTTAACCAACTGAGCCACCCAGGTGCCCCTAAATCCTTTCTCTTGATAGGAGGAATGAAAAGAATCTATGGATATTTTTAAAAAGTGCCACAGAGAGTACACATAACACATAGAGAGCAGGTGGTAGACCCAGGTCTCTAAGAATCCAGGATGCTTCTAAGCCAAGGATTTCTCCATTTCAATGTTACCAACTCAGATCACAAGATAAAGTGAAAACTGTAAATAAGAACATAACTTCTTGGTAACAAGTACAGGTGAAACACTTTCCTTATTAAGTTTAAAAAAAAAAAAAAACTTTTGCCCACAGTAGTGCCAGCTGTAGAAGTAACACAGCATTTACTTAATCAAGTTCTGTATTTGTTACCCAAAATAACATATTACAAATTCAATACGTGTGCTCTGAATTACAGGGTAATTTATTAAAACTTTTAACATAAAAGGTCCCAAAATGCATGGTTCTTCTGTTTCTGCCATTGTCTAGTCCCTATTCTTTCCAGTTGTGCATTTGATTTCCTGCTCCTTTTCAATCCCTAAAAGACACAGCATTGAAATCACTCCTTTGTATTTTCTGCCTTTGTGATTAATGGCAGTTTAAGTTGGTACACAGCCACAATAAGTAATAGAATTTAATTTTACTATAAATGTTTAAATTGCAAAGGTGAAACAACAGAAGCCCCCCCTTTGTGGGAGAGCAATGTCAAGCAAATGAATTATTTCTCCACAGTTAAAAAGTAACTCAGCAGTGAGTATTTGTCATTTGTTGTCAGAGGCGAGCATGTGAGGCATTCAGGAGTAATTTACAAACTTGTTGATTCCTGCCCATTGTGCCCTGACTACTCCCTCAGTCTCTTTCTGCCCAATAGAATAGAACAATAACTTTAGCCTGGTGTCTCTTATTCCCTTTCTTAACTACCATGCATATAATTATCTGCATTGGAGTATTCTCTTGAGACTCTGTTAGTTTTTCTTATACAGAAAACATATGACAGTATTTTTTTTTTTGTTTTTCTGCTTATAAGCTTTATGGTTCCTCTTTTGCAACCTGTGTGCCTTATTGTATTTTAAGCCTTGATTTTTTATTCTTGAGAATTGTGTTGCTAGATTGAGAGGTGTCATTTGCTTCATGGACTATGAAGAAATATG
The DNA here is from genome assembly GCF_018350215.1 of Panthera leo. NCBI lineage: Eukaryota > Metazoa > Chordata > Mammalia > Carnivora > Felidae > Panthera > Panthera leo. The sequence goes on from NC_056681.1 coordinate 93,929,539, forward strand.
ATATAAAATGATGTGAGAAAATAATGCAAAAAATTACAGTAATTATACAAAAATATGTAGTAAACATGATATGCAAATTTATAAGAAGTTTTCAGGAACACATCTATTAAAATGATGGACGCCAGTAGCACTACTCATATTTCACATATAAAGACATAATTTCACAGACCCATGGGTAGATTTTTCCATAATATCACAGCACAGTATTAGGAATAGGGACAATTTTGGGGTACCTGGGTAGCTCAGTCGGTTAAGCATCCAACTTCGGCTCAGGTCATGATCTCGCAGTCCGTGAGTTCAAGCCCCACGTTGGGCTCTGTGCTGACAGCTCAGAGCCTAGAGCCTGTTTCGGATTCTGTGTCTCCCTCTCTCTCTGCCCCTCCCCCGTTCATGCTCTGTCTCTCTCTGTCTCAAAAATAAGTAAACATTTGGGGCGCCTGGGTGGCGCAGTTGGTTAAGCGTCCGATTTCAGCCAGGTCATGATCTCGCGGTCCGTGAGTTCGAGCCCCGCGTCGGGCTCTGGGCTGATGGCTCAGAGCCTGGAGCCTGTTTCCAATTCTGTGTCTCCCTCTCTCTCTGCCCCTCCCCCGTTCATGCTCTGTCTCTCTCTGTCCCAAAAATAAATAAAAAACGTTGAAAAAAAAATTTAAAAAAAAAAATAAGTAAACATTTAAAAAAAATTTTTAAAGGAGTAAGGACAATTTACAATGAATATTTAATCTTAGTAGTGGTTGATTGACTCATGGAGGACATGACCCCATTTTAAAGATGGAAAACTGAAAATCAGAAATCCAGTTTATGACTACTGTCGACATTTTTCTTGTGGCATTAGGTAAGGTCATGGAGGATGGCATATGTGCACATTTCAGTTAACTTTTCCACCCCATGCGATTCTTACGAAGATTGGAGAAAAGAAGAGGGAGTAATTGCACAAGTCAATATAAAAAGAAAAGATGGAGGCACTATGGCCACAAGAGACAAGCTAGAGAAGTACTTTAAAACATAGATTTATGAACAACTGCACCTTACTTTTAAACAAACAAAAAGCCCTTGAAACAGCACTACTGGGAATTATGAATAATGGTGCCCTTGTTTACTCAGCAAGAATAATTTGAGGGAGCGAGAGAGAGACACACACACACCACAGCATTACTGTGTAAAGGTTTTCCAGAAACGCTGTGACTCTCCCAAAGACATATAACTCGTCAAGGGCAGATTTAGAGAATAGCTGAGGTATATGACCTCTAGTATCTTGCTCATTTTGTTTTATCGTTCTTGTTTCTGCATTGAAGCCATACTAATATTATATCCCCAGGAAATAGGAAATGACAAAACGAGTAGATGATTCCTGAACACAAATGATTCCTTATACATACACACATGCAGACACACACACACACACACACACACACACACATGCACGTACGCACATGTACGTGCACAGAGAGAGGAGGAGAGAGAAACAGGCAAGGAGATTCAATTATTGATTGAATCTTTCAATTATTTTCCATTGAAGGAGCTACTATACATTCTACAGTAGGTGCATTTTACATTTTCCAAATAGAAATATTGTGTAGGATGGGGCACCTGGGTGGCTCAGTTGGTTGGGTGACTGACTTTGTCGCAGGTCATGTTCTCACGACTTGTGAGTTCGAGCCCCACGTCAGGCTCTGTGCTGACAGCTCAGAGCCTGTAACCTGCTTCAGATTCTGTGTCTCCTTCTCTGTTTTCTCCTCCCCTGCCACTTGTGTTCTATCAAAAATAAATAAACATCAAAAAAAAAATTTTTAAAAAGAAATACTGTGCAGGTTTACATATCCCTTAACTAAATAATCTTTTTAGCAAGGGATCAATTATGTTAGTTTTTGTATCTTTGGATTAACTGTATCTAGAATATATACTGGCATATAGTAGATGTTCAAGACACAATAGCTAAAGTAACAAATGACACATTGCCTAGTATTTACATTTATGCATTGAATTCCACTAAGTGTAGAATGATTTACAAAAATAAATTGCCATTGCAGGCAGAACCTTATGACATGTGGTTAGGCATGTTTTAGTGTCGGGGGGCCCTTGCCATCATTCTGCATCTTTCCTTGTGGTTTTGTCAAAATCATTGTAATGGCTTAGCCACACTGGATAACATAGACTTAGACACTGTCCAACCAGATTACATAAGGAAGCATGGGCATACCTATTACTTATTGCTGCAAGACAAATTACCTTAGAATTAATTACCTCAGTTTAAAACAACAAATCTTCTGGGGCGCCTGGGTGGCTTAGTTGGTTAAGCAACTGACTTTGGCCCAGGTCATGATCTCGTGGTTTGTGGGTTTGAGTCCTGCATCAGGCTGTGTGCTAACAGCTCAGAGCCTGGACCCTTCTTCAAATTCTGTGTTTTCCTCTTTCTCTGCCTCTTCCCTGCTTGTGCTATGTCTCTCTCTCTCAAAATATGAATAAACATTTAAAAAAATTTTAAACAATAAATGTTTACTTTCTCAAACATTTTATGAGAGTCAAAAATCAAAAGAGGGATGGGTGAAAGGGAGAGGGAGGTTCAGGCTTCCAGTTATGGAATGAACAAGTCACAGGGATAAAAGATACAGCATAGAGAATGTAGTTAACGATGCTGTAACAGTGTTGTATGGTGACAGATGGTAGCTGCACTGTGGTGAACATAACATAAAGTACAGAACTGTCAAATCATTAAGTTGTACACCTGAAAGTAATGTAATGTTGTGGGTCTACTGTTTTTTAAAAAAAAATTTTTAAAAATCCAAGAGGGGCCTACATAAGTGATTCAAGCTAAAGATCTCACATAGTTGGCCAGGGCTGCTGTCATCTGAAGGGTGGACAAGTGCTGGAAATTTGCTTCCAAGATGGTAACCCACAGGGCTGTTAGCCTGACACCTTAGCTCCTTGCTCAGTACATTGCCATAGGGTTATTGCTTAGGGCGCCTCTCCATAGGGCTGCTTGAGTGTCTTCATGACATGGCAGCTGGAAAGTAATCCCAGAGAGTGAGGAGAAAAACATGATGTCTTTTATGTCTTAATCTTGGACATCACACATTCTTTCTGTCACTTTCTATTTGTTAAGTGTGAATCACTAAATGTGGCCTACATTTAGGGAGAGGGGAATTATGCTTCTCTTTTTGAATATAAGAGTATCAAAAAAATCTGTGGATGTGTTTTTAAATAATCACAATAGGATCCTAAGTCTTTGCAAGTTGTGAATCGGATCATGTGTATGTACACACATGTAGAGAACTTTTTAAAGATCATTTGCATTTTTATGAGAGGTAGTTGGAAATCTAAATGTACTGATGCCCCACACCAGAAAGGATGCCAAGTATACTAAACTAAAAAAGAAAATATGGGCACAGAGGAGAAGAGTGAGGAGAGGTTTGGCACTAAGACAGAGGAGAAGGAGGAGTCTCTATTAATGAGCATCATAATGAATGCACATGCAATTGCACACATCAGCATATCTGCCTCCACTCTTATACCTTGTCCTGACACCTGGATTTAGATGACAGTTAGTGGCCACTGCATATTCATCATCACCTTCCAATTCACCCACATACCAGAAGGAAGTGACACAATACAAGATAAAATCTTTTTTCCATGACTACCAGCTGCTGACTGCATGTCCTCACGATACGCTTTGTCCTTGAACCAGTACCTCAGAGAATGATTGCAAATGTCAGCATAGCACCTACCACCCACCATTGTGAGCTGCAAGTCTGCCAACTATTATAAATACAGGAGGCCACCTACCTGTAAAATATTTAAAATACACATAGTTGGCTGGGTGAATTTTAAGTTTAAAGTTGCCCTGTGAAAACCTAAACAAACACAAAAGTAACTTACAGAGTTACCTGAACACATTACTGCTTTTAAATGCTTTGTTTTTATAAAGTGTCTCCAGGAGACTAGACAACTAGTGTCACCACTAGTTTAAAATACGATTTTGTGAGTCTAATAAAATACAGACAGAATAATAACCGACCTTGGCAAATATGCACGTTTTTTGTTAGTTGTGCATATCTCCCCAGGATTCCCTGACAGAATTTGAGGGATGAAATGTTTTCATGGTTTCCATTATACTGTTAAAACCTTGTTTTTTTTTTTATTATTTGTTTTTATTTGAGTATAGTTGACATACAATGTTACATTAGTTTTGGGTGTACAACATAGGGATTTAACTTCTCTATAAAACTTTGTTATTTGCTATAGGGGTCCAAACTACTGCTGAGTTTTGTCTCATAATTAGAGATGTGTAAAGGAGAACAAAAAACAGAGTCTCCACTCACACTATATTGAATATTTCCTGTAATGGGAAGTTCATGAAATTAAGAGTGTCACCCTTTATCAACTATTAAAATGAGAAATCATATTCAGCACATTTTTGGAGAGATGAGGATATATGGTCAAATTTCAAGACTACCATAAAATATTTCATAATCTGTCTCTGTCAACCTAAGGGAAAGTATATAAATCTAAGTGAGATTAATCTTATTTTGGTTTCTTCCTTGCTCCATGGTTGTTCATGAATAATATGTGCACAAATGACCCTTGCATCTTCTGTAGTTCTGTGCATTTGCTTGGGTTCTGGAGTCAATTACAGCTTATTACCCATAATCAGTATGTAGAGGACCATGGTATAATGACCTACAGGTTGGAATTTGTGTCTATAATAATTTTTACAGGATAATTGGGAACTGTGAATCTAACCCAATACCCAGAGTATATTCTCAGAGCTGGAGAATAGACAAGGTTGTAATCTAATTAATTTTTATTTGGGGGGATGCAAATGCTTTGGCTGGTTTTACTCTGTAGTGGTGAACTTGTGTGACTTTGAAAAGATAATTAACTTTGCTATACCTCAAGTCTTCATCTATAAATTACTTACCTCATAAGGTTGATGTGAACATTAAATGCAATAAGATCTCTAAATTGTTTATCTTGGTCCCTGGTGTATAGTAAGCATTCAGTAAATAGTGCAAGATATAATTATTGTTTATTATTTTATTCAAAGATATTAGCGATTAAGGTTACAGAGAGGAATAGCTAAACAATGACATTTAATAATATGGTAAATACAGCTTTGAGGGATCTTGGGTGTACTTTTTTTCTTTTTTTACTTTTACCCTTAAAACACTTCTAAGATTGATGGAATTTTAATACACTTGCATATATTCTAAATGCAGTGCAACTGAAATGTTGGCTCATGGGCTGGGATTGTCCACAAAAACAAATAACTAATGTTTTATTTTTTTAAGTTTGTTACTGATTCACAATGAATAACTAGAAATTTAGAACAATTTTTAGAAATATATATAGCAACCTGACTTTGCCATGTCATTCAAGCATGTGATCTGTAGATTTGTCTTGTGTACAGGGTATTATATAAAAGTTTCAGTCTGTGACAGATTGGAAAGTAAATAAAAACTGACCCTTTATCACAGAAATTTAAGAAATACTGCTCCAGAGCAAATCCACGGTATTTCCAAGGCCTTCCTCAGTGTGAACCTGAAACCTGTTCAAGGCTTTGTAAAGGGTTCAGAATGCACATATGGATGTATGAAGAACCAAAATGTACATATGGATGTATGAAGAACCAAAATAGAATCTCTAATTTTATTTAATTTCATTTTTCAAAATTGTGAAGAATGTAGCACAAGGAGCTACTATTGTAAGAATCTAATATCTCAAAGGCTATTACAGAAATCAGTAATTCAATAAGCAAGCAAGAAATAAGTGATTACGGTGTTCAGATTTTCATCAAAGTACAGGCAAGAATACACCTAAAAATCACAAGTACCAGGATATGAATGGAGCTGGATGCCAATATAAAAGCCTTCTATGTCAGAGACTACTTGTTCCCTATCATTTCCAAGATCTAATATTAAAGAGTCAAGCATCCTGAATCCACAAATGAGAGAGAAGTAGAAACACCTGGTTAAAATGGGGAAGTGCATTGCCAAGGATCTAGGAAATTCCCGAAAATTTGCTGTCTAGGTTTGATGAATGCTAAAGTGCTAGAAATCTGAGTAAACCATTTGCTACCACTCTGCTGCTAAGGCTATGGGTATTTTCAGCAAAAATGTGCACTTCACGTTAGCAAGTAAAAAATCAATTTTCTCTAGTATCTCCAAAGCATGCAATTTCTCAGTTCTTATAGCTCTTTTTAGATAGACTTCAATGGTCAGTGCACCTTGTTCTTTCCAAGAACTAAATTAAAACTCATTCTTTCTATGTTCAAAGCTATGATTTGAATGTTTTAGTAAGGAAAGTAGATATGAAAAATTATGAATTAGGCAATATAAATGGATTGAAACCATGAGTCATAGAGTTCTTATTTAGAGGATCCAGATAGAGGTCATTCAATGCCTTTTCTGAAATGAAGTCCTCAGGGAACTAATCTTCAGCCCAGCCTTATTTTAAGAAATCTAATCCCATATTTTTCATTTTTTGAAAGACAAATCTCTGTGGACTTCTCACCAACACCTCAAAGTCATCAACATATTTAAAACTAAACTCACTTTCACGCAAACTTTTTCACCCTTCTGAATATCTCATTTGTAGAGTTGTCATCCCTTTCTTCCAGCCTTCAGGGTTGGCGGTCTGAGCATCTGTTTGCTTCTTTCACCTTCTCTACCCATGTCTCAGCAGTCACTAAATATGCCCATTCTTCCTCAGATATGTAACCTGCCTATCTTTTTCTTCCCACTCCTGCTACAACATCAGTTAATGCTCTAACTTCTCTGGACTCTGGCATCTTTCCTGGAGTACTGTTTCCTTGTCTTCTGCTTACCTCTATATGATAAAAAGGTACATTGGTGTGAATGAATTTGGGGCATGTTGAATGATACTGAGATGATTTTTAGTCTGAGATGAAGTTATGAACAGCTAATGTTAAACACTGCGGTTTCCTGCAGTTATGAAATTAATTCTCAGTGCTCAGGTATCAGATGGAAATGGAAATTGAGAAGGTAAGTACACAGTAGAGCAACGTACTTCCTGATTCTCTGGAGCTTTCACTGTCTCTTGGAGCTCTTGGTGCCTTGAGGGAAGCAGATGTCCAGATGGCACCATTTTTTGGAGGTGGGAAGACTGGGAGTCAGGAAGGAAGAGGTCCTCATAATAAATCATAACCTGAAGAAAATTAGAGCACATCTTGTAAGACTAAACATGTAGATTTTTCAATAGTCTTTGTATTTATTTCTCTTGCATTATACTCTCATCCTCAGTAAAATTAAGTATCAAATTGGCAGAGTTAGTGTGTGCCATTGCTGTGGCTGTAAAGAGCAGCTGTTGGATAACTGGTGCTCTCTGGTGACTGACCCATTAGTAGGTACGATTAACCCATAGAAAAGGAAGCTTTGAAGTCCAATGGGAATTTCTGCTTTCTTTACTGGTCTTAGAAAAATCTATGTTTCCATTTTATTAATTACAGTAAATTTTCTTCACACACACAAAAATTAAAGCTTTTTGATTATCCAGAATAGTGATTTTCAAACTGTTCTGTGGAGCCTAGAGTTACATCAGTGTGAGGTGGGGCCCCTTGAGGAGTGGCTAAGAAGGCAGGACTCTCTCTTCTCTCTCTCTCTCCTTCTCCCCCCACCTCCCTCCCTCTGTTCCTTCCTCCCTTTCTTCTTCTCTCATAGTTTATAATTCTGCATAAACTTTCTTTCAAAAGAAGCTTTAAAACTATAAAAAAAGAGCAAGAATAACAAAATAAAAGTTTGAAAACCATTAACCAAGAGAGTAGCAACGGAATTCTTTAGTCAAGCATTCATGGCTATAAATAATCTGAGGTAAATATTTCTGGCTTATATTTTACAAGTTATCTCTTTTAACAGCAGAATTCTATTATTTATACACTCTATAAAACCCTACGTAAACGGTACTATGCATTCTGCCATACACAGTTTTGATTTCCTGCCTCAGGTTTTGTTCACATTACTCTTTTACTTGATATGTTCTTCCTTTTAAACTTAAATCTTATCTGTGTTTCCTTGACCACCTCCGCCCAACACAGTCTCTTTTCTGTTCCTATATGCTTTCTCTTGCCACTTTTCATAGACTCTCTTGCTCTTTGCATGAAAGAGGATGTTATATAAAAACATCTTATACACTATAAGTCATTATTACAATTATCTTTCTTTCTCTCATTCTAACTTTAATTACTCAAATCTGGACTTGCAATTGTTACATATATCTGCCCCTCCTTTCATTTCATGTTTTTATCTCAGAGGCAAATAAATATTCCAGTATACATACTGTGGTAATCAAGCTTTGACTTTCAAACCACACGAACTAATGTTTCACTTACCTGAAGTCTGCCATCTTTACCAGAGGGTATAAGCACGTCAAATTGTGTTCATAAAGTCTAAAATAAAGGCAAGTGGTATTTTTGACTTTCGGTAATACTTGGAATAAAGGCATTATTAAAAATACCATCCAGGTTGATACTCCTGGATGACTTATCAGTGCTACATGGGAGAGATCTTACTCTTATTCAAGGAAACAATCAGTTTTCAGCCCTGACTTTAAGCGGGAGATAGTTTTTCTCATGCAAAGGGGTTTATCATATCCTTCTCATCACACAACTAAGTAGCGTGGATCCCAATGAAAAAAACATTGTTTTTCCACAGAGACCCTAGAAATAAAATATTGTTTTCTGAGATAATTACATGGTAGCTCACGATGTTACTCATGGAATTAAACAAGCAGAGCCTAGAAGTCATCTGTGTTTAGAAATAAGTGCTCTGAAGCAAGAGGCCAATGTTCCAGCACAGACACATGGGACAGGAGATGAAGAATGTACAGGAGGAGTCCCCATCTTTGGGAGAAAAACACTTTTTCCAAACAGAATACCCCTAACTAGAATTCCTTATCCAATTATTAAGGGTTATATCTAATTCTTGGTGAGGGATAACACACACCAAATTTTCTGTGGATCCTTTATTAGTAGTTATAAATAATTTTAAATAGTAAATGCTATAATTGTAGGTATATTTATAGTCATAATTACAGTCACAGTTATAATTGCCATATATTTATAATTATGATTAAATTTATGATGATAGTTATATTTATAATTCTTGTTAAACTTGCAACTCCGTGCCAGAAGGATCTGTGACTTTAACCACTGAAGCCCCAGCACAGAGTTCAACACCTAGAACATAGTAAGTTATGTACACGTACATGTTGAATAAAATTAAGTCTACCAAAAACACACTTAATTATGCTCACTATATAGTTTTGTCAGTCTATAAAATAAAAAGCCACTCTTGAAGCATTCAGGAAATATTGATTCACAAACAAAAAAATTCCTGTCTGACTGCTTTTGTCCTGAGGTTCTGGTGATCCAAATGGACACAGCCAGATAAACTAGACATAGATAAATAATTTGGTTTTGTCAAAGTCTGTAGCTCTTGAGAGGCTACATTTTTGTCCTAAAATTCTGATTTTTTTTATAGAACTTAAATGTGTTAGGAATTGTTTAAAAAAAACAGTTTAAATTAACAAATATAAGAATACTAATGTCAACGTAGTTACTATTTATTAATTTGTATGTGTTATGGTTTCTCAATGGATAGCAACTCACAGGCACGTGCACATTTGTGTTTTTGTAATCTACTTGAAAGTGTTTATACATTTATACATATCAGCCCTTGCACAGAGGAGAACTTGTGCCCAGCAATATTCCAAAGTCCTAGGTTAGGTAAGAGGGCAATGTGCCTCCTAAGGACAGTTCTGCAACAGAATGCCTGGGTGCAGTTCCTCAGGTATCATCCTGACATATTTCTAAATTATTTACAAAGTCATTTGGTCTGACATTGGGTACTGTGTTGGAAGGAAATGCTGTGTATCTGAGAATCCAAGAGGGAACAAAATCACAGAAAAGCTACAAACAAAGTTTTGGAAAGGAAAAAGAAAAGTATGATGTAGGAGAAGGAAAATGCCCTGAGTCAAAGTTTTCTTGCACCCTGCCATCTTCATCAACACCAATGTGAGGATTTAACTTTCTCTTGCCCTGGGATAAACTTCCCATCACTCCCTATCTCAAGCATATGTTCTCCTAGTATCCAGTATCCCTTCATTTTATAAATGAGTAGTCTTATTTAATTGATTTTTCAGGAATGAATCTCATTTCTACAAACTTGGTGGTGACACAGAAATGTTGCATTACTGTATTTTACTCAAATCAAGTAAATCTGACACTAGCACTTCATCCCATTAGAGCAATGGGTTGTCTACCCTCAGTAACTTGTAAAGTGGTACTTCATCCTTCAAGAAGGACATATATATATGTCCCTAACCTACCACAATTGCTACACATACCTTCCTTTTCTAAGATGGCATCATTGAAGAGACCTTCCTTGTTTAAAAAGTAGTGCCACCTCCATAATAAATTTGAAGACAAAATTATGATCCTGTCCCCAGGGTGTTATCAACAGATTTCCTTGCATTTTCAAGGTTGTGCCTCCTCACCAGAGTCCTGGGCTTGGCATATAGACCTCTTTGTTCACAGATTTGAAGACCTCAGTTCCCACCTGGTCTCTGAAATATCCAGCTATTACATTTCTATTTCTGTCTAGTTCCTTCCCTCCATAAGCATGATGCCTGAGCCTTGTCAGACCCACCCAATTCTACGGGAAGGATGACAAAAGTGTCTGTCTATCTTCTTGACAGGAAGGGAAGAGAACTGTAACAGAAAAAAAATACATACACACTAATATTTCAGTAAATTATCTTCCCCCATTGCAATTTTTCATGTAGATAGGAAGAATTTTTATTCCTCACCTTTCCTGGCAAAGAAGCAGAAAGGAGTCCCAGAAAATGCAGCATCCTTTTACCTGAACTTATTCATGAGGAGAAAAATGCAGTTTGCTGGGGCTTTAGCTCTACCACAAAAGCTTTTAGCCAAGAGAAAAAGAGGACAATTCAATAAACCAAGGATTTGGCATTCAGTACATTATAGTTCTTCACTGAATCTAGTTAGGAACACTAGTTAGGATACTAGTTTGGAAGGAGAAAGGAGAGAGAACAGATGCAGAAGCCCTTTATTCTTTAGCCATGTCCCTTTATTTCTATATTAATAATAATTCTTCACATAAAATCAATATTTTAAATTTTTGTGTATATTCTTCCCTAATTTTGTTTTTGTTGTTGTTGATGATAGTGTCAGAGTAAAAGTAAAAAAAACAAAACAAAAAGAAAAAGGACTACTTTCTTATCTTTAGAAAGTGTCTAATATGTATGGTGATATAAATTCTATTTTACTGGAACAGCTAATAATAACACTTGTTAATTTATGATTGGAATGCAATCAACCTGGCATTTTAACTTGGGGTATAGCTATAAGTGTCTCTATGCATTTGTGAATATTGACTATTTTCAGTTAACCAAATTATATTTAATTTCATCCTGGGATAGAGCTGTGGTTTGGCAACTTCTCCAGTGACAATGACAAACTGGAGGAACACAGCCAGCTACAAAATTGCCACTTACTAAACCCCTCGTCAATTCACTTCTGTGTTCTTTGAAAAGAGTGATTTCATAGCCTTTTCTCTACAGTCCTAATGCCCTTTGTAAGATAAATACCCTCCTAAATGGTCACATCTGCTTTCTTTTGGCCCCAAAAATGCTTAGTCAATGAAATAAGCCACCATAGCCACTTTCCTCTCTTGACATTAAATCAAATTTTGTGGCAAAGGAACATTGAAGACCAATTGTGTGTGCTATTCATATAACTTGGATTACTTCAAAAGTCATTTTATTTTCCCAAGGTCTTTAAGAGCAGTTACTTTCTCATTCATTTATTCATTCATTTATTTTTTATTTATCCAACAAATATTTATTAGATGCTTCCTATATGCCAGGCACTGTGTTAAGTGTTGTAAATACAAAGATTAATATGTCACAGTTCCTGCTCTCAAAGAGTTCACAGTGTGTTATGAGAGACAACTATAACCAAAGAATGATAAGTACAGTGGAATTAGAGGGGTGAGGGTAGAAAGTGGCAGCAGGAAGTGGAAAAAAACTGTGATTAACTCTGCTAGGGCCTGAGGATATCAGGGAATGTTTTAGAGATGAGGACTCTCTAAAGCGTGGTCACACAGATGAGTTTTTAAGATTAGAAATGGGGGGAAATGTTCGGATTAACATGTGTATTACAATTAGAGAGTTGTACATAATTCTGATGGAACTGGAAGGAAAAAAAGTATAACTTGAAAGTGCTGATGAATAAGATTGAGGAGATGAATAAATGAGGGATGTTCTTATGTGTAAAGGTAAGGAGTTCAGATACTGTTCTAGAGGAGATGGAAAACAATTGGTGGGCTTAATTGGAGGGGGAGGTGTAATGTATATATTTTTTTTATTTTTTTTTTATTGTTTTAAACTTTATTAATTTTGAGAGAGTGTGCACAAGCAAGGGAGGGGCACAAAGAAAGGGAGAGAGAGAGAATCCCAAGTGCTGACAACAGAGCCAAAAGTGGGCTCAACCTCACGAACCCACAAGATCCTGACCTGAGCTGAGATCAAGAGTCGGACGGTTAACTGACTGAGCCACCCAGGCACCCCAAATTTGTACTTTTAAAAGATTGTTTTCATGAAAGTTATGACCAATTCTGGACTCAGAACAGAGACCAAAATCTTAGATCTTGGGGGTCTTTCTCGTGCTTACTTTTAAAATTTTTTTTTTTTCTCAACTTTTTTTTTTTTTTTTTTTTTTTTTTTGGGACAGAGAGAGACAGAGCATGAACGGGGGAGGGGCAGAGAGAGAGAGAGGGAGACAAAGAATCGGAAACAGGCTCCAGGCTCCGAGCCATCAGCCCAGAGCCCGACGCGGGGCTCGAACTCACAGACCGCGAGATCGTGACCTGGCTGAAGTCGGGCGCTTAACCGACTGCGCCACCCAGGCGCCCCTCGTGCTTACTTTTTATTACATTTCTATGAAATTCAACATTTTTTTTATCATTGTAACAGTTTCCATTTAATGTCATATAGAAGATTACTTTATTCCTGCATCTTCTCAATTGTTTCTTCCTTATATTTGCCCTTTTCCTTTCCTACTTGGCGAGATTTGGCTTTGCATTCAAGGATCTTTTTGCGGTCTTTGCCCAGTTTTAGTCTAGTGATAATCACCTTGCTGGTGTGGATGCCCACGTGTACAGTTGTGCCATTGGCCTTCTCTCGCTGTACTCATTCAATGTAGATGACGTATTTCCTCCTGTAAACCTGGACTACTTGCCAATTTGCTGATCTTTGTAGTGTCCTCACACAACCTGTACTTCATCGTCCTTCTGGATGGGCATGGATCGAATGTTGTACTTCTGTCGCAGCTCTTTGGAAAGAGGGTAAGACATAATCTTCCTGAGAATGTGGGAAGGTGCACTGAAATGCCTTTTACGGTTCTTGCTCCAGTCAGAGGTCACAAACAGATTGAACTTCATGTTGGCCGCTACAGCTCCAGCAATGGCTGCAAAAGGGAAGCGAAATTCATCATTATTAATACAAGTCTTTTACTGTAGATTCTGTAAACCACTCTTTTTTAGATCTCACACTATATCTGAGCATCTCACTGTTTCTCACTTTCATTCAATGGTTCTTCCAATAATAAAGATAAGAAACATGAAGACTTTAATGAAAGTAATAAAAATAGGAATATTGAATAACAGGACAAATAACAAGAGGTTATTGGTTCTCTTTGTGAGATTCTAGTCAATGATAGAAGTTAATTGCATTATGTGCAAGACTAATTGCAAGTTTTAAAATAAAATTTGCAAGAATATTGACCTTTGTCTGTTTTAAGTATTTCAACTTTCACAATTGCATTTTAGATTATAAAACATTTAACAGGGGCCATTTAGTTGTAGGTGGTCAAACTTATATTTTTACAGTGGTATCCATTTCTTTTGCGTTGCAAAACAAGGTTATGATCCAGAGAAGAAATTATAAGTTCTACGTTTCATTGGTATCTCATCTATTGCACGTGGCCTTCAAGAACACATTTATGTATAACCAAAGATATTTGGCTTCTGTAATTATATCAAAAATATATTACCTTCAACAGTCTCTAAACATCAATGCCTATAGATGTTCATGCCTAGCTAATACAGATTCATCTGAATAATAGGCATTTAACCTATAATAGTTTACCCAAAACTGTATTATGCATTTGATAAGAACAGAAATGAACAAAATTATTTTTAATAGTTAAACATTAATTAGGCCACAACTTTAATTTTAATAAATGCATGCGAGAAGATAAAAAAGATGGTTATAATATTTGCTTAACATCCTTCCACCTTCTACTTTAAAGTGAAGGTATCAAGAATAAGATGATTACTTGTATAATAAAATATGCCCATTGTATGGATTTTTGTGCCATTTTATTAAATGGCACTCTTTATCCTCATTGTTCACCAACTACCTCATTAAAGTTTTAAAAACATTAGAATTGGAAAAAAGAGAAGATTTGACCATGTAAAATTGTGAAAATTTAACAATAACAAAATATTAAAGTAACAAATGGCTTATGGATTCAAATCACCACTGATAATAATATTTACAATAAAAGATTCAATCAAATCTATTTAGAAAACACCCAAATGAAAATGTGCAGTCATAAAACAAATCCAAAACAGCCTTTTTACATGGCCAACAAATATTTGAACAAAAATGTTTGATGGTATTAGTTACAACAACATCAAACTAACATTATTTTCTATCAGATTTGTAAAGCTGTAGAAGAATGATATGATGTGTTCTTAGTGCCTCAACACCAAACAGGTTGGATTAGAAATTGATATAACCTTACTAGAGAGAATTTTAACAGTGAATATTAAAAGACTAAAGAATTCCCAGATCTGTTACTCATCAATTTTATGTTTGAGGAATCATCCTAAAGGCTGTTTTGTTTTTATTTTTTTTAATGTTTATTTATTTTTGAGAGAGCACAAGCGGAAAAGGGCAGAGAAAGAGAGGGAGACACAGAATCTGAAACAGGCTTAAGGCTCTGAGCTGTCAGCACAGAGCCGGATGCGGGGCTAGAACCCACGAACCACAAGATCATGACCTGAGCCAAAGTCAAATGCTTAACCAACTGAGCCACCCAGGCGCCCCAAGGCAGGTGTTTTAAACTGTGCAAAATATGTTAAAATTAATGTTTCTCACAGTGTTCCTTATAAACAAGAAAAAATGCCACCTAAATTTTGAACAGATTAAAACATTGTGTCATGTAATCAGTACATAATAACTGCAAGTGTACATTTACCAGTTTTTACAGTTGTTTAGTGTGTCTGATTAGTACATAAAACCGGTACTAAGTTATAGGGATAGCAAAATCTCATTTAGAATTTATTAAAATGTACGTTAAATTGTATCTACAGATAAGAATTTACTAGATATTATCTAAAACATTAAAAATGACTTTATCCGTATTACAGAACTATTGATACTTTTTCTTTGTTTCCTTTTATTGGTTGTATTTTAGTTTTCCATAATGATTATGGAGTACTGGCAGACTTTTAGAGCACCAAACATTAATACCAAGGAAGTTAGAAAGAAAGAAGAAAGAAAAAAAGGAACACATATTAAGGAAAAAAATAAGAAAAATAGTATACCAAAATAATGCAAACGTGCCTAAGGATATTTTGGGGAATATCAATGGAAAATAGATTAAAAGGATCATAGGAATCATGCTAAAGACCACAAGACTTGACAGAAAAATCACCAATACAGCTCAGAGGTAAAATACAGCAATGATTATGAGAATGAACCATTTTGGAAAAAAAGCCATAAAATAGTTTATGGTTAGGAAGGTTCTTATTTACTAATGGGGGGAAGAAAAAGATGAGACATCAAATTCTAGAAATGAGATTTTCCAAATAATGAGAGCTTTGCAAAATGAGTTTTACAATGAAAAAGGATCAGACTGCCCACATAAGCTTTGGGGAAAAGGCACCATGCTTGGGAATGGAATGGGCTGCTGCTTGTAAGGGTGCTGTAATATCATTACTTGCCTTCGAGACAGATGGATGATAGCTATATGAAAGGGGTGCTACATGAAATAGGAATTAAATCAATTCCTAATTTTTCCAGACTAAGGAGCAATAACTAAAAATTAAATATTTTGTTATAAATAAGACATTTCTAAGAATTAACACTTATATAAAATAGAATGAGCTGCCTTTGGAGATGGTCGTTTTCCTCTTGATGTGCTTGTTCCAGCAAAGGTAAAGTGAATATTGTTGGCATTGCTGCAGATTTCTTTTTTAGATCAGAGTATGAATGGAGTAATTTCCACCTTTCTTCAGATTTAGAGATAGTTTAATTCGACAAAACATGTGTAGAAAATATTCCAATTCCAGCTTAAACTAGATTTGCTTTCATATTTCAATTCCAAAAGGCATAAAAGTCCATCCCGTTAAAGCACATGGAATAAAAAATCCCCTATTATCTTCTTACGAAGAGCTGAGCAGTGTTATCACATGGAAAATAGAGAAAATATATATATATATATGTATGTATGTATATACACAAATGTAATGTAAGCCACAATGTAATGCTAAATTTTCAAATAGCTACATTGAAAAAAGTAAAAACAAACAGTTGAAATTAATTTTACAAATATATTTGATTTATATTAAAGTATTCAAACTATGATTATTTCCATAAATAATCAATACATTAAAAACTACCCTCAGGGTGCCTGGGTGGCTCAGTTGGTTAGGCATCCGACTTTGGCTCAGGTCATGATCTCACAGTTCATGAGTTCAAGCTCCACATTGAGCTCTCTGCTGTCAGCACAGAGCTGCTCAGGATCCTCTGTTTCCTCTCTCTTTGCCCCTCCCCTGCTCATGCTCTCTCTGTCTCTCAAAAATAAACATTTAAAATTAAAATACCATCAAGCTGTGTTACATTAATTGTACTGAATCTTAAAAATGTGATGTATTTTACACTTAGCACTTCAATTTAAACACTAAGTTTTTATTGAAATACTTGATCCACATGTGGTTTATTTTTTGAGGTAAGAGTGCTTAATATAAGATCTCCCCTATTTATAAAGTTTTAAACACAGTGTTGTTAACTATAGGCATAATGTTGTACAGCAGTTCTCTGAACTTGTTCATCTTACATAACTGAAACTTTCCACCCATTGAACAGCAATTTCCCATTTCTTCCTCCGCTCAGCCCCTGGCAATCACCATTGTACTCTCTTTTTCTATGAGTTTGACTATTTTTAGATCAGAAGAAAAAATTAGTGACCTCATAGATCCTTTGACATTATCTAGTCAGGGGAGCAAAAAGAAAAAGAATGAATAGTACAGATAGCTTCCTAAAAAGGATCTACATTTAGATTTCATAAATTTACAATTGGAGCAGATTGACATAACCAAGTTGTTCCCAGCTTAAAGTTTCCCAATTACTGAATTGAATATCAGTTTTTGAATTTATTTTTAAAATAATTGAAAGTAAGGGGTACCTGGATGTCTCAGTCGGTTGAGCCTCCAACTCTTGATTTTGGTTCACATCCTAATCTCATGGTCCTGAAATTGAACATTGAACACCACATTGGGTTCAGTGCTGAGCGTGGAGCCTGCTTGGAATTCTCTCTCTCTCTCTCTCTCTCTCTCTCTCTCTCTCTCTTTCTCTGCCCCTTCCCCACTTGCACCCCCTCTCTCAAAATAAACATTTTTTTAAAAAAATAATAAAGTAAAATAATTCAAAGTAATTAAAATTAAAACTCAAACCTTCCATTTGCATATGTCCAAACTCATCAATTATTGTACACAGTAAGTATGTGTAATTCTTTGTATATCAATAAAACTTCGATAGAACTTTTTTTTTTTAATGTTAAGACTTGCAGTTGCAGTAGCCACATTTCAAGTGCCCAGTTGCCACATGTGGTTGAGTAGCTACTTTCTTAGAACAGGACTGGAAGAACCCAGTATCTTCACTGCTGAGTAAAGCCATAGGGAATTTCCCTTGGTGGGATTTTGTTGAAAACAACTGGAAAGGATGATTTTATTTTTTTTTTAATGTTTATTTATTTTTGAGAGAGACAGAGACAGAATGTGAGTGGGTTAGGGGCAGAGAGAGAGGGAGACACAGAAGCAGAAGCAGACTCTAGGCTCTGAGCTGTCAGCACAGAGCCTGACGCGGGGCTCGAACTCACGAGCCGCGAGATCATGACCTGAGCCGAAGTGGGACCCACAACCGACTGAGCCACCCAGGTGCGCCTGGAGAGGATAATTTTAGAGTGGAACTACAATGACAGCCAGGAGACATAATTACAGGAACACTTAACTCCTTCCCACTCCCCTAATATTGTCATTTTAGCTTTTTCCTTTTATCTCAGAATTATTTATATCCCTTACTTTTGTGAAGATAATTTACCTGACCATATTTTCTATATTGGATCTATGAAATCTCTGACTTTGCCCTATCTTTTACCTAAGAGCAAATATAAAAATATGTATTATTTATCTTGTACTATGTGACTTTTATTTCATTTTATACATATAAGAAAACCATGAAGTCGGATATAAAGAAATGGCAGCACAGCAAGGTTATGCAGCTAGAAAGCACCAGAACTAGAAATCAAACCTAGGTGTCTCCCACACTTAACCATGCTTAACTAGGCTCTTGATCAATACTATGTCATGATACTTGGTGGTGTAGATCATTGATCAACAATAGCCCACAAGAGAAGATACAGAGTAGATGAGGCCCTGGAGGATAACCACTAAAATTCACTCCACCCATAACTCTCTGAGTAAAGTGTTCACTGTCCACATAAAGGAATTCAGTTGTTGTGGTTGAGCAGTGGGGGTTAGGAAATTTTTATAAATTGAATGTCTGAGCTTGCACCATAGTATTCAAGAAATAACTGAGAGTCTGTAACAAAGGAAGTTCTGTCTCCTCTGTATTTCCTTGAGAAGAGGCCACAAGACAAGAATAATGGCAAGCTGACCTCTTTATAAGGGAAAGAAAATATATATATATATATATATATATATATATATATATATATATATATATATATATATGTATATGCATACATATATGTATATATATGGTACATAATCACCCTCTGATCTTTCCTCCAACAAATTAGATTTGTCTCCAACAATTTGCATTACAATTACAATTTATGGCAATATAAAAA
Organism: Panthera leo; assembly: GCF_018350215.1. NCBI lineage: Eukaryota > Metazoa > Chordata > Mammalia > Carnivora > Felidae > Panthera > Panthera leo. Next base: position 93,948,731 of record NC_056681.1, read on the forward strand.
CTAAAAGGAGCATTTCTTCCTCTGTTCTCACACTGTAGCCGAAAGGGCTAGCTGGGGATTTTCCTGTGGAATTTAATCTTGGTTACATATTTGTATTCCATACAAACAATTCATATTGTGGGTTTTTTTCTGGAATTGGCCTGAGAAGGGGTACTGTGGGGAAGAATTTGCCAAATACGTAAGCAGGGCCAGGTGAGGTTTGGCTTATATGAATGGAAAGCAATGACAAGACCTGATGTCCACCATGTAGGTTAGAGTCTGCTCTATGCTCACGTGAACTGTTTGGAGGTGAAGTGAATACTACTAGGAAGTGTTCGGTAATTACAATAATGTGACTATTTAGTGAATTCATAGGGCGATAACTGAAACAAAAGACTTTAACTTTTAAAATGTACCTGAGTATATCTTGAATTTGATCATTTCTTGCCTATTCTACTTTAACAGCTTTACCCCAACTCATCCTTAGCTGGTCAACAGTCTTCTGAAGGAGTCTCTTTAACATCATTGTTGCCCTGCACTGCTCCTTTTCCACACAGCCAGGAAGATTCAAATCAGATTAGGTGGCAGTTCAGCTGAAAACTTTTCAGTCATTGTTGATTATACTAAGCAAAATTTTAAAACTCATTGCGTACAGAGTACCCATTTACCCTTCAGACTTCATCTCTTTTGTCATCCACTTATCCCGTACCATACTTGAGTCATTATGGCTTTCCTTCTCTCATTCAAGAAATATTTAACTGGATTCAATCTCAGGCCCTCTGCATTTCCCATTACTTCTGATTAAACTAATCTGTTCCCACATTTTCATGTGTCTCCTTCCTCTCATCAGTCATTCTCCATTTAAATGACACCTTTTAGCTTCTGTCTTTCTTTTTCATTGCTAAATCCCCTAGTAGGATTAACATGTATATTCTAAGCAAACTTATTTTATATAATTGTACTAAGCTTATCAAAATGTTATTGGGTTAGTTGATAGGACTAGTTAAAGAAAATGGGTTTAAGAAGTTCTCCTTGGGGTGCTGGGTTGGGTTGGTCATTAACATTAAGCATCTGACTCTTGATTTCAGCTCAGGTCATGATCTCATGGTAGTGACATTAAGCCCCATATTGGGGCTTAATCTGTTTAAGATTCTCTCACTCCCTCTCTGCCCCTCCAAAAAATAATAATAAAAACAAAAAAAAGAATAAAAAGAAGTCCTGCTCCCCAGTTGTGTGTTGACTCTGGCTAGTATTGACTTGCGAGAGCCAGTTATTAAATGTTTAAGAATTTTGTGAGATAAACACAGCCATTATTAAAATATATAAACTTAGAAGTAAACAAATATATTAAAAACAAATAAACAAACCCACCAATGCTTAATTACTTTACTGTATTCTATAGTCTAGACCAGTGGTGGTAAATGTTTTCAGTAGAGGGCCAGATAGGAAATATTTTGAGCTTTGTAGGCTATACAGTCTGCATCACAACTACTCAATTCTGTCTTTGTAGCATGAAAGCTTTCACATAGGCAATACATGAATGAATGGCTTTGTCAGTGTTCAATAAAACTTTATTTACAAAAATAAATGACAAGCCATATTTGGACCACAGCCCATCACTTGCTGATACCTCATCTAGATCCTTGAGGTTTCTTGAATCTATCACATGTATGTGGTAGAAATGTTCTAAAATGGTATGCTGCAGGACATCTCTTCCCAAATCCATATTCTGGGGTTTCACATTGGTAGCTTGAATTGGCTATGGTGGTAGTATGTGTATATGCCTTTGAAATTAACTTTTTTAAATCATGCTGTTTATTCTCCCTCAGAGAGCTGGTTGTTAAATATTTACCATCATATCATGCTTCCCTCCTAGCACAGACTTTGGCACTCTTAAGTGGAACAAAATACCACACTCCTAAGAAGTTGGTTTCTCTCAGGGAATCTAATGCTGTCACTAGCATGGCTGACAGGAACAGAGAAGGTTTCACTTAGGCTGTAACATAGCCTCTTAGGCTATAACACAGCTGCACATTTAAACTATTTTTTAAAAATATAAAAATAGCATGTTATGTCATTGATTAAAACATGCTTAGCATTTCAGATTCACTCAAGACTTTGATATATGTAGTCAATGTTAATATTCAAAAAATATTTATGAAGTACCACTTACATACAAGGCTAGATATATATCTTCATAGAAGCTACATTAGTAAACAAAGTAGTGCTATGGTGAAGAATAAAGCAGACAAGACAGGGTAAGGTGTGCTGGTGGGTGGTTTAGGGTGGATTATCATTTTAAATGGAATACCTAGAAAATGTCTCACAAGTTACATTGTCTCAAAAACTCTTGTTTGCAGAGGGGTGGGAGGTGGGAGAGGAGAGAGAGTTTTAAGTAGAGTGGGCAACAAATGAAGATTTCTAAGGTGGGAGCAGGCCTCAGTGTTCCAGCCACCAGGAGGGGGCAGGTGGCCTCTGAGGAAGGAAGAGAGTAGAGAGATGGTGCTGGTGATGGAAGGTTATGGAGAAGGAACGTGAGCCCAGGCAGGGCCAGGGCTTCTCTCCCATTTCTGTGAGTTTGGAATCCTTTGGAAAGTTGTTAGAAGACATGTTACTTGATCTGACTCCAGGTTTCAAAGAATTGCTAGGGACTGGGAAGCGGAGGAAGGAAAGATGGTGTAGATGAAACAAAATTGCCAAAATGTGAATTGTTGAGGGCTGATGACGGATACATGGTGATTAATTTTATATTCTTCTTTGCACATTTGAAAATTAAAAATAAAATGAAAAAAGATTGTATGTTGAAAATAGACTAGAGAATGGGGCTTGCTAGGAGACCAGTGGGAGGTTATTGCAATGGTACTAGTAAGAAATGACCATGTCTTAGATCAGATCAGATCAAGGAAATGAGAATTAAGACAGAGCCAGATTCTGGGCACGTTTTACAGGTAGAGCCATAGCACTAACTGAGATAAATAAATGTGCTTAAAACCTGCTTTGATTTTTTTTTCTCAGCTTCAATGTGTTCTTTATTATTTATTTCTGTATTTTTTACCCCAGAATTTTCATACTATTGAGGCAAAAGATGGTGATAATTAAATAGATTTTTATAAATAAAATATTTATTTTTCTCTTTTTATTTTTACTTACATGGGGCTTATTTAACCTTCAGCAATGTGACTGTAATTAAAGGTGTTTTATGCACTTGGCAGTAGATGAGTCTCTCTCCTGTCCAGGTTTATGAATTCCAATCATCAGGGTCTCATTTAAGCCAAGAATCTCAGGCTGTCACTACTCTTGAGAGAGAATCAGTGTCTCACTCAGCATTTCTCTGTGTTAAAATAATGCCATCTGTTGTTAGCCAAGCTGTAACTAGAGTCTCACCTGCACAGAAGGATATTTGTTGGGCTTTGACATAAATTATGCTCACTCCTTCTAAAGGAGAAGAGGCTGTTTCAGATGTTGGTTACACTGAGCTGAGTTAGGTGTGTAGAAAGAAAATAAAGGCACTCAATTAATATATTTTCCTATATTAAAAGAATAGTGAATTCATTACATCTCTCTATCTCTCTAAAATATTATTTACTTGTAAAATCTGAAGTTGCATGGTTAAAGATACCCCATGCTAGATCTAGGTATGATGTTGTGTCCTGTATATTCTCAAGATGAAAACTAGCATGATGGGGAACTAAGGCCATGCAAAAAATGCTGGAGAAATACATAATAAAAATGTTTAAAAGTATAGCTAAGGTCAAAACAAAGAAAGAAATTACAGGCAAGACAAAAATAGCAATAATAATTGAAGAGGTGACTGAAAGTCACATGAATAAGTATAGAAACAATCCGCGGCTGCCTTGCAAACTGGAGTGAAGGGGTGAAGGGAATTGCATGTCTTAGTAACTTGAGGGCTTTGGGCTTAGTGACGAGTAGAGAGAGGGTAGACAGTTGGAACTGTGATGACTGAACAAAGCTGATTGTTCCCAGAGAGAAATGGGGAAATAGAAAAAAAATTCCTCCTCCACCACAGGGTGATGACACGGAAGCTTGTCTGTCTCTGTCTGGTCTCATTGGAAAAGAAAATTTCTCCTAAAATATGTAATCCCACAGCTCATGCAGCCATCAGTTTTAGGAATGATTTTATGATACCCATGTTGATTCACAATCCTAAACATGAGAAATTAACACAATGATTAGTTCTAGGTAGGTAATATCACCAGAGTGCTTTTTAGGAAGCAAACATTAATCCCTTAGTAGATCTGCTTTATGAATTCAGTCCTAAGGGGTGCTTGTCTCCTGCCACCGTCCAAACCATGACTTCACAGCATGAAATCATGAAAGATATGGGGAAATAATCTGCTGTGATGAAGACACAGGCATAAAGCACTGCAGGATCAGAGTGCTGAGGTCTTCAAGTAATAAAGCATAAAGAGCAAAAGATATGAATGTGAAAATGTATAAAAGAACTTCAAAAGGTAATTGATACCCTTTTTTAAAAATTATTTTTTTAACATTTATTTATTTTTGAGAGACAGAGCATGAGTTGGGGAGGAGCAGAGAGAGAGAGGAAGGCACATAATCTGAAGCAGGCTCCAGGCTGTCAGCACAGAGCTCAACGTGGGGCTAGAACCCACAGACTGTGAGATCATGACCTGAGCTGAAGTCAGACGCTTAACTGACTGAGCCACCCAGGCACCCTTAATTGATACCCTTTAAAAAAGAACTACATGCTTAGGAAAATGGGAAAATTTGAAGAAAAAAAAAAACAGATAATACTTACAGAAAGCAAAAATATAGGCACTGAGAAAAAAATAAGTGAAAAGTTAATACAGAAAATGAGAAATGGGATAGGCAACCTTTAAAGACACAATTGCTGAGAATTTTCTAGAATTGATTATAGACAAACTCTCAAACTCTAATGTCTCTTCTGAGATACTACATAATGAATATTTAGAATCCTAATAAGATTGAAAAATCTTAGCAATGATAAGAAAGTTAAGAAATTGTATCCCTAACAAACATTAGACTGATCACAGGCTTCCAAAAAAGTAGAGACCATAATATAGTAGAATAAGATCATGAAATTTCTGTGGAAAAACATTCAACTTTAAATTCTGAATTATATATGTAAATTACATATAAATAATATTTATAGATTTTATATATACATATGTATATTTATTAGAATAAAGGGGAATCCAAGATGAAATAGTGGAGTGTAAGAAGCAACGTGGGCTTGTGTTATATTATTTTCTGTTTGTGTGAAATCTTTAATATAAAATTGAATTTTAATTGTAAAAAAGCAAAAAGTTTCCTCTGATTAACTTAAATGAAAAAAGAGAAGGGAAGCCAATTTATTAGAAAGATATTTGAATATCTCACGGAACAGTTCAATAAAACACAACATGAGAAGAAAAGGAAATAGGACATTTCCAGATACTGCATCAACAGGAGTTATGATTTTTCTGTACATAGCTCTACCATCATGTGAGTCAGCTCCACAATTCTTGTTCACTTTTCCCATCTGTTAAGATTTCTCAGGTGACTCTGTATCAGTTGTTGATGATTGAGAGTTCATATGAATTGATCCCATTTCCCTTAAAGGAAAATTATAGTGAACCAATCTTTTTTTTCTGTGAATTGTCTATTAAGTTTCACCTTTTATTTCTTGTCATGTACATTTCTTTTTCTGCATTTAAATATATCCTCACCTAATAAGATGCATTCTCATATACTGCTGCAGAAATTCTTTCTACCCATATAACTGGCAAACAATCCCAAATTATATTTGTATGCCAAATCCAGATTTGATACGAGAGAACCACTCTTGTCCACATATAGGCTCTGTTTTGATCAGATTCTCATGTGATACTTACTGTTAATTTTACATTGATAAAACATTCAATTCATTTATATTGGGCCATTTTTTTTTTAATACTAGGCATTGCAGTCAATATTTAGAATAGAATAATGGCCAAAATCTTACATTTTTGTGGAAAGGAAAAGAAATAAACTTTTTGAAAGATAAATGATAATAAATAGAGTATGTTAGAACTTGGTAATACTTGGCTAAAATAGGGTAAAGGATATTAGAAATGTATGAAAAAAGGGGGAGTGTCAAGTGTATTTTAGGTAGTCAGGGTACGTTCATTGCCAGAGTGACAGTTAAGCAAAAATACAAAGCAAGCCAGGACATTCAACATTTGTAATTTGAGCAAAGACTGTATAAAGCACAGGGAACAACCAGTACAATAATCCTAAGAGGAGAGGGTGGCTAGAGCAAAATGATAAAGTTGGAGAGTATGATTAGAGAGGCAGTGGGGATTCCGGTCCTGATGGGTCACATTAAAGCCACTGTAAGCCTGTTGACTCCTATTCTGTGAGAGGTGAAGAGTTGGTAGGTGTTATGGTTTGAATTATGTCCCTTCAAAGCTCATCTATTGAAGTCCTATCCCCCAGACCCTGAGAATATGACCTCCTTATTTGGAAATAAGATTATTACAAATGCTATTAGTTAAGAGGAGATCATCAGGGTGGGCACCAGTCTAATGTGACTGGCATTCTTATTTAAAAAAAAAAGAACATTTAAAGCCAGAAATGCATACAAGGGGAAACACCAGGTGAAGATGAAGGCAGAGATTAGGGTGATGCTTCTCAAGCAAACAAATGCCAAATATTGCCAATAGTCCATCAGAAACTAGGAGAGATGCATGGAACAATTTCTTTCTCAAAGCTTTCAAAAGGAACCAGCCCTGCTAACAGTTTAATCTCAGAGTTCTAGCCTCCAGAACTGTAAGAACATAACTGTATATTGGCTAAGCCACCAAGTTTGTGATACGTTGTTACAGCAGTCCTAGCAAACTAATACAGTAAACATTGAACACAGAAGTGAAATAATAGAACTTAAGTATTAAAAGGATCACTGGCTGGTATGCTGAGTGGGAAAGGCACAGATGGAAGCTAGATGGCCAGTTAGCAAGCTCTTGCATTACTACCAGTAAGAAATCTAAGTGCCTCAGGGGCTCCCGAGTTCCTTAGTGGGTTAAGCCTCCAACTCTCTATTTCTGCTGAGGTCATGATCTCCTCGTTTGTGGAATCAAATCGAGCCTCACGTCGGGCTCCATACCGAGCATGGAGCCTGCTTGGGATCCCTCCCCCTCTCTCTCTAATCCTCCCCCACTTGCATGTGCGTACACTCTTTCTCTCTCTCAAAATAAAGAAAGAAAGAAAAAAATCTTAGCGACTCAGACCATGGTTGAGGTATTCAAAAGTCATCAGATTCTAGATCTATTTTGAAGGTAGAGCTGAAAGAGTTTCTCCATGGATTGAATGTGAGTTGTAAAGAAAGAAAGAACCTGAGGATAACTGAATGTTCTGGTATGCACCACTAGAAAGAGAGAAGTACCATGAATTGGGATATGGTGGTAGAACTAGGACTGAAATCAATTTCTCACTTTCTCCGGACGCCCAGAATAATATACTTGCCCTTAAAACTAATAGTGGGAAGGGGCACCTGGGTGGCTCTGTCCATTAAGTATCCAACTTTAGCTTCACACTGATAGTGTGGAGCCTGCTTGGGATGCCCTCCCTCCCGCTCTCTCTCTGCCCCTCCCCCACTTGCACCTTCTTTCTTTCAAAGAGTAAATAAACTTAAAAAAAAAATCTAATAGTGGGAAGATGTGCCAATATTCATTATCATAACAATCACATATAAGTATATAATATTAACATTATTGCTGTTGTCTTTCACTTGTCAGCATCTTTGAGAAAACACACTCTCCTGAATGTTCTTCACATTTTCTTGATTATAATTATTCTGTGTTGGATATTTTTTTTAGTAGTTCTCTATTCTGAAAAATGATGATGACTGCAATCTATAAAAGGACAGCAGATAGCTTTGTGAAATAGCTGAATGTCCATGACTTGTGTAGAGAGGAGCCCAAAGAAGAACCTGCAATTTCCAGGGTGTATTATGGTAGATTCACCACTTACCATTGCCAATCTCAATACTAAACAGAGAAATCCGCTTTAATGTCCTAGAAGAATTGACCATAATTGCCCCCATTTTGCCCAGAAAAAAAAAATGCCCTCAAAAATCTCTGTTTTCTAGAATTATCTTACATCCACAGAGCTATGGTCCTAGCCTATAAAATAAGGGGAAAAATATCAAAGAATCTACAGATGAAGTTTACCTTAATTTTTCTTAAGACCAGAATCTCTGAGTTTACAAGGTATAAAACATACAGCTTACCTTCAGTGGTAGTTGTGCATCCTTTCACATGATAGATACTTGAAAATAAAATAAAAACTTATGTTAGGTGTATTAAAAGACCCCTAGGAAGGCATGTTTACCTGGAAAAATAGAAGACTATTTGTGAAACAGAACATGATTGGGAATCATTTAAGGAAGTGATACCAAGATTAACTTCTCTGAATGGGTTCCAACACGATGCTAAAACTATAAACATCCAGTGCCTGGAGCAGAGAGATCTTCCACAAGAGACTATAAGGTGGCAGTCACAACAAAATTGTGAATAGAAAATTTATAAATAATGCTGACTTTAGGTAGTGGTGTTGATAGCATACTTGAGTTCACTGGGGGTACTTAGAAGTCCTTGAGGAAGCTCTGACACTAAGACACCATGTTGAAAGGACATGCTGAATAAGAAGAATTGGTACTCAGAGTCCATTTTTACTTCTTTCTGGAGTGTTGCCCTGTGTTTCAGAGTCTTGAAAGCCAAATTAAATATTTCCTGGACTCCCTTAGAGCTGCGGCTCTAAATGGGAGTTTGATTCTACAAAGTCGATCCGCTCAACACGTAGTCACAAGTGCAAGAGAGGCCATCTTTTGGTTGCTTTGGCTGCTGCTCTTGAAAAGCTGAGCTGTAGAGGCACTGAGTGTTTCTGCAGCAGCGTTTTAGCCATCAACTTTGTGGGAGTAGAAGGGAAATTTTTAGCATTATTGGTAGTGGCAGTGAGAGCAGCATCAATGGCTATGACAGTGTGTCCTGGAAGCCCTTAGACCTATGTCTCTGATGTAGATCCCCTTAATAACCCAATTGTTTGATACTGCTCTGAGAGTAACTCCTAGAAGCCCAGTCTAGATCCTCATGTCCAGGATTTTGTAAAAATGTATTTTCATATAAATCACTTCTACTTTAAAATATCAAGAAACCTGAGTGATAAAAGTTTTTGAAAAATTCAGGTGCCATATGTTTTCCTTCTAACCTGAACAAGCAGGAGGCCTTGAACTGATGGCTGGTCTCCAGAGATTCAGTGGAACTGAGTCTGAAGCAATAGAACTAACCAAGATCTTGCATCCTGACTATACATACTCCAGGCTTTTGTGTCACGGGAAATGCTTGCAAATTTAAATAATATATTGTTTACTCAAAATCCAAGAATGATTTCTGACCTCAGAAACTAAATAAATAAAATAAAAATGCTCTCCCACAGTGCTAAAAGTGGGCAAAAAGGGAATTATTTAAACAAAGGACCTCACTCTATATTCCTGCTTCTCACCTTGAATAGAGCTATAAATTTGCTTTATTATTCACACCTTATTTTTACCTAATAAGTTGTCACTTTCATCTCTATAAAAAAGATGAAGAATGAAAAAAAGAGCCCATCTGTGTGCCTGTTTTTCTGAGGCAATCAGTGTATCGAATGAATAAATGTAAATAGAAAGCTATAGGCTCCAGGGTGTCATTCTAGGGTGTCACTCCCACATATGTCACATTGATTAAAAATGGCAGTCCCTCAAAAACCATTGAAAAGTTAAATTTCCTTCTAATATTTCCCTGTAATAAGACTTGGGATACTGTAAAGAATGTAATTCTGCTTAATAAATTTATTTTGTATTTTAATTAATGTTAACACATATCCCCGAGGAAATTTAAAGAAAGGTGCAGTAAAAAATGCTTAATTTTATATCATCATATCCAAATGAAAATAGAACAGAATTTATATGCCTATGCTATATTGTTTCCAACTACAAGCAATTTTCATAAATAATCACTTCTTGTTTGGTATAATCAATAATAAATATGTGTATTCTCAAAAAGATCGAGATCATACCATGCATATCAGACCACAACGTATGAAATTCGAAATCAACCACAAGAAAAAATTTGCAAAGGTAACACATACTTGGAGACTAAAGAACATCCTACTAAAGAATGAATTGGCTAACCAAGAGGTTAAAGAGGAAATTAAAAAGTACATGGAAGCCAATGAAAATGATAACACTGCAGCCCAAAACCTCTGGGATGCAGCAAAGGTGGTCATAAGAGGAAAGAATATAGCAATCCAAGCCTTCCTAAAGAAGGAAGAAAGGTCTCAGATACACAACCTAAACTTACACCTCAAAGAGATGGAAAAAGAACAGCAAATAAAACCCAAAACCAGCAGAATACAGGAAATAATAAAGATTAGAGCAGAAATTAATGCTATTGAATCAAAAAAAAACAAAAACAAAAAAACAAACAAAAACCAAACAGTAGAACAGATCAATGAAACCAAAAGCTGGTTCTTTGAAAGAATCAACAAAATTGATAAACCCCTAGCCAGTTTAATCAAAAAGAAAAAGGAATGGACCCAAATAAATAAAATCAAGAATGAAGGAGGAGAGATCACAACCAACACAGCAGAAATAAAAACAATAATAAGAGAATATTATGAGCAATTATGCCAATAAAATGGGTAATCTGGAAGAAATGGGCAAATTCCTAGAAACATATAAACTACCAAAACTGAAACAGGAAGAAATAGAAAATTTGAACAGACACCTAACCAGTAAAGAAATCAAATTAGTAATAAACTATCTTCCAAAAAACAAGAGTCCAGGGCCAAATGGCTTTCCAGGGGAATTGTACCAAACATTTAAGAGTTAACATCTATTCTCTTGAAGCTGTTCCAGAAAATAGAAATGGGAGGAAAACTTCCAAACTCTTTCTATGAAGCCAGCATTACCTTAATTCCAAAACCAGACAAAGACCCCACTAAAAACGAGAACTATAGACCAATTTGCCTGATGAACATGGATGCAAAAGTCCTCAACAAGATACTAGCCAACTAGACCCAACAATACATTAAAAAGATTATTCACCACGACCAAGTGGGATTTATACCTGGGATGCAGGGCTGGTTCAATACCCACAAAACAATCAATGTGATTCATCACATCAATAAAAGAAAGGACAAGAACTACATGATCCTCTCAATAGATACAGAGAAAGCATTTGACAAAATACAGTGTCCTTTCTTGATAAAAACCCTCAAGGAAGTAGGGATAAAAGGATCTTACCTCGAGATCATAAAAGCCATATATGAAAGACCCAATGCTAATACCATCCTCGATGGGTAAAAACTGAGAGCTTTCCCCTAAGGTCAGGAACAAGACAGGGATGTCCACTGTAACCACTGTTATTCAACATAGTATTGTATGTCTTAGCCTCAGCAATCAGAAAACACAAAGAAATAAAAGGCATCCAGATCGGCCAGGAGGAGGTCAAATTTTTACTCTTCACAGGTGACATGATACTCTATATGGAAAACCCAAAGATTCCACCAAAAAACTGCTAGAACTGATCCATGAATTCAGCAAAGCGGCTGGATATAAAATCAATGCACAGAAATCGGTTGGATTCCTATACACCAACAATGAAGCAACAGAAAGAGAAATTGAGGAATCGACCCCATTTACAGTTGCACAAAAACCCATAAAATACCTAGGAATAAATCTAACCAAAGACGTGAAAAATCTATACAGTGAAAACTGTAGAAAGCTTTTGAAAGACATTGAAGAAGACACCAAAAAAAATGGAAAAAGGTTCCATGCTCCTGGATAGGAAGAACAAATATTGTTAAAATGTCAATACTACCCAAAGCAATCAACATATTGAATGAGATCCCTATGAAAATAACACCAACATTCTTCACAGAGCTAGAACAAACAATCCTAAAATTTATATGGAATCAGAAAAGACTCTGAATAGTCAAAGCAATCTTGAAAAAGAAAACCAAAGCAGGAGGCATCACCATCCCAGACCTCAAGCTATACTACAAAGCTGTAATTATCAAAACAGTATGGTACTGGCCCAAGAACAGACACTCAGATCAATGGAACAGAATAGAGAACCCAGAAATGCACCCACAAACATATGGCCAACTAATCTTTGACAAAGCAGGAAAGAATATCCAGTGGGATAAAGACAGTCTCTTCATCAAGTGGTGCTGAGAAAACTGGACAGCAACATGCAGAAAAATGAACCTGGACCACTTTCTTACACCATACACAAAAATAAACTCAAAATGGATGAAAGACCTCAATGTAAGACAGGAAACCATCAAAATCCTCGAGAAGAAAGCAGGCAAAAACCTCTTTGATCTTGGCCACAGCAACTTCTTCCTCAACATGTCTCCAGAAGCAAAGGAAACAAAACCAAAAATGAACTATTGGGACCTCATCAAGATAAAAAGCTTCTGTACAGTGAAGGAAACAATCAGCAAAACTGAAAGGCAACAGACAGATTGGGAGAAGTTATTCGCAAATGACATATCAGATAAAGTGTTACTATCCAAAATCTGTAAAGAACTTATGAAACTCAACATCCAAAAAAACAAATAATCCAGTGAGGAAATGGGCAAAAGACATGAATAGACACTTTTCCAAAGAAGACATCCAGATGGCCAACCAACACATGAAGAAATGCTCAATATCACTCATCATTAGGGAAATACAAATCAAAACCACAATGAGATACCACCTCACCCCTGTCAGAATGGCTAACATTAACAACTCAGCCAACAACAGGTGTTGGTGAGGATGTGGAAAGAGAGGATCTCTTTTGCACTGCTGGTAGGAACGCGAACTGGTGCAGCCACTCTGAAACACAGTATGGAGGTTCCTCAAAAAATTAAAAATAGAACTACCCTATGACCCAGCAAGTGCAGTACTAGGTATTTATCCAAGAGATACAGTTTATGCTGTTTTGAAGGGATACATGCTCCCCCATGTTTATAGCAGCACTATTGACAATAGCCAAAATATGGAAAGAGCCCAAATGTCTATCAATGGATGAATGGATAAAGAAGATGTGGTATATATATACAATAGAGTTACTTGGCAATCAAAAAGAATGAAATCTTGCCAATTGCAACTACGTGGATGTGACTAGAGGGTATTATGCTAAGCGAAATTAGTCAGAGAAAGACAAATATCATATGACTTCACTCATATGATGACTTTAGGACACAGAACAGATGAACACAAGGGAAAGGAAGCAAAAATAATATAAAAACAGGGAGGGGGACAAAATATATAAGACTCTTAAATATGGAGAACAAACAGGGTTACTGGAGGGGTTGTGGGAGCGGGGATGGGCTAAATGGGTGAGAGGCATTAAGGAATTTACTCCTGAAATCATTGTTGCACTATATGCTAACTTGGATGTAAATTAAAAAATAAAATTAAATTTAAAAAAATATGTGTATTCCTTCAAATATAGTTTTTGAGAGTATTTCGGGCTACAACAAGATTAAGTAATTTAAACAGAGCTATAATTAAATCTTTATTCAATGAGAAAGTGGGGGAAATGAGATGTTTCCAGTAATAGATTATTTAACTGAAATCCTTTTTTCAAAATAAAAATGTGTTAATGTGTCAGTCAGTCAATCAGTATGTCTGATTGATTATTCCATAAGATAGTAATATAGGTAACATATCAAATAGTAATGTTTGAATTAGTATTACTATTAAGTGATTAAGCTCTTATGACTGGTAGTACTTAAAGTACTTAAAGTTTATATATACAGAAAAGAAAAAAGACAAAGCAGTATAAGGAGGCAGAAAAGCATGTTCTTGGAGCAGTAGACTGACATTTGTGCAGGTTCCCCTATACATTTTTCCAGTTGATTCACACCACAATCTGTTATAGTAAGTGTATTTTCCTTCTTATTTTCAATTCCAAAAGCTGAACTACAGGGAGGACAATTAGATCGTTCAAGCTATAGATCAAAAAATGTAAAGCAAGAATGTGAACACAAGTTTCATATTTCCGAAACCAATGTTCTTTCCTGTGCATTATACTGGATTTTATTCCCAGTTTTAACACTAACTAGATGTGTAATTTTGGACAAGTGCTTAAATTCTCTGTGACTGAGGCACTTCATTCATAAGATTAGTGAGTGGTTAAACTCCATGAGGAAAGAAATTCATATGTCTTTATGATTTGGGGTCACAAATAGAATTGGAAGAGCAGAAAAATATCCCTGTTCATAATACACCCTAAGAAACATCTATTTCAATGTGCCTTATTTGTTTAGACTCTAAGAGAATCAGATAGAGAAAGGCAAACAAGATGGTGCTCAGCAAAGCTCTACCAGACAAATGCTAGCTACGATCAACCAGGATTAGACTAGATGCAGACACAGAGCACATTATTTTAACCTGAAGCCACTAATCTGATCAGAAACTAGACCATAAAAACTGTCCACATCTAGCCTTTTGATGAACAGAGTTAAGCTTATGGAAAAATAAAGACAAAAAGAATGAATTTATTATTTTGGGTATCTAGTATATTCATCACAAAACAATGCACTTCAGAATCCAGAAAAAAAGTGTTAGGAAAGATTCTTTCATGCTATAAAGAATGTAGAAATATTTGGTTTCTATGAAAGAGAAACAAAAGGGATTCACTCAAAAATTATATGTAATATTAAATAATTGTGATAAGGTGGAAAATTGCAAAGTACATATGCAAATTTAATAGCTTCTTTAATGAGAAATGTTTAAAAAGCAAGGGAAAAAAAAGGATCCCAGTTACACTGTTAATGAAATTTTAAACATAAAAATTAATGTTGCAATGTACTCCTTTTATTTTTGACAATAAAAGTTAAAATAATGGAGTGTATGTATCCACATACACACACACACACACACACACACACACACACACACACAAACACACACACATATACTTGGATTCCAGGTAAGATACAATTCTTGTATCCCAGTAATATTCAGAATTCTAATCAGATATTGAGAGATGAATACCATACTGTGAAATGGCAGGTTAGCTTTATATTTAGAGTTTAAGGGGAATAGATCACCAAAGTCTTAATAAAAACAAAACAGCATAAAAAAACTCTTGATGTTGGGGACCACAACAAGAAGTAGGTGGCAAGAAGAAATTGCCATCTAAAAACAGTGACATTACTGATACTTTACCATGCCCTAGGCAGAAAGATAAGTGCTTTTCATACTTTAGCTCATTTAACTTAAGAGCCTGGGGTTAGTACTTCTATTTTCTTTGATTTACAGATTAAACTGATAAGGAATCTGTGAAGAGAGATCCACTCAATCTGACAGGTGGAATATTAGGTCCTAAAGTGAGAACAAATCAATCAGTTAATGTTCCAGCTTTGGGATAATTGAGGAATTGGTGAAGAAACATTAAGAAAGTATAAGCAGATAAAAGGCAACCAGCCTTAGATAATCAAGTGCCTCGGAGGCTAGCACCAATAAAAGACTTTACCACTCATTGGCCTTACAGGGAAGAAGGAGGAAGCATTTACCAGGACTCTGAGAAAGTAGCTATGGGAAAGGGTGCCCTACAGGACTGGAGGTCTGGTAAAGGTGCACAATCACCTCCTGGACACCTGGAAGGAAGAAAGCCAAAGAAGTAATTACTTCATCCTTCCTCTCCTCCCAGCCTCTGAACTCTTGCTAACAGCTTCCTTTGTCCAAAATCAAGCGGAAAACAGAGAATAAATGAACATTCTGATCCAGACCAGAGAGATCAGCTTCTTGGAGCATAAAAATGGAAAGGGTATGGAAAGTGTACAAGGAGAGGAAAATGGGAGCTATCCATCACGACTTTTTATCTAACATATAACCAAAAAAAAAAAAAATCTCCAGATAGATTAGAAAATTCAGTAAACCAAAATAAAAATTAAGAGCAAATGTCCTTATAAAATAGTATAAGGAACAGAAACCATATAGGAAAATAGTGGGAAAGAATGTGGAATTTAAATGTGTGTGAATGGGGACTTTGACTTATTAATCTATGTATTTCTACTTTGTTTGAACATTATAGCCTGAGAATGTATTTATATTTTAATTTTGTATTTACAACTGCAACTAACCACCACTAAATTTTGTAATACATGATACTATCTCAATTATGGGACATAGTTCAGGTCCTCAGGCCTGAGCCTTCACTCATGACACTGTGAAACTCAGAGGCAGCAGGATGATCATACCAGATACACTGCAGAAAGCCAGAGTCCAACCCGAGTGAGAATCAAAATGACAGACCACCAAGCATGGTAGGAACTAAATGTGATAGGAACCAAATATGTAGGAGTACCAGTCAAGATCAAGACATTTCAAATTGCTAGTGGGCTAACAATAAAAAAATGAGATGAATTCCCAGTAAAATGGAGGAAAGACGTCCCTCAGAAATAGCCTCATAGACCACGAGGATAAACTACTTCCCTTTGGCAAGCAGTTCTATTATTAACATGCCCAGAGTTACATGGAGAGCTTCCATGATAGTTATACAGAGGCCACTGCACTGCTTTCTTTACATCTTGGCTATCTCTATTCAGAAGATAGCCAAATCTTCTCTATTCAGAAGATAGCCAAATGGGTAATTCTAACAAAATATTTTATAGGAAGTGTATAAACCAAATCAACCTCTGACCACATTTTTCTGGAATCCTAATTTGATTCCCATTTTGCCCAGAGCAATCTTGACACGTAGTAAACATTTAATAAACATTGTCTGAATGCGTAATAAAAAATATAAATGACTTCAGGGTTAACAGAAGATGCTAGAATACTGAAGTGATTCAAATCAGATTTAGTACAATCTCAGAAATTTGGTGATTCCTAAAATGAGTCCTGGTCCTAAATCTGAAGGTGAGACAACATATTTGAAACTCACAGTTTGACATTCTGATCAACCAGTTAATCTGATAAATCAGATTTGCTTGCACAAAGTTCCTCAGGAAAATAATTATGTTCTTTCTTTTGCTTGTTACCCTCTTAAAAAAAAAAACAAAACAAAAAAACAAAAAAACACTATAAATGTTCAAGAATAAAGACGTAATAGTCCACAGGTAATAGTAAATTCTTTTCTTCCTGACTCCTAATTAGATACCAGTGAATGCCAAATCCCTTCTGTGGCTAGAGGCCCTTAAGTTTCATGCTCTGTTGAGCTCCATGAGACCGCGCATTATTAAACTTCATCTTTGCCAGTCACCTGCGACAGTAACTTATAGGCAAATCAAGGATGAGTTGCAAGAGCCTGTCTCTCTACTCAGGTAGTAATGCTTATTGCCATTCCAAATGAACATAAAGGAGATGTCTCTGTTGTGGTATCTTAATAGATCCTGTAGTTCCCAGACATTTTGGTAACTGTTTGATATAATTATTGCATCTCATAAAAAATAAATTTTATACAGTTATACTCTAGCCTGCTGTGCTGCTTCACTTCAAAATAACTTATGGCTACTAGATTCCCCTGTACAATATTGGTCCACAGCAGTAATAAAGTTGTCATCAAGAAGTGATGATAGACCAGTTTGCATTGTTATAACTGCTTTTTTGTATTATAACTGTTTGCAACTTTATGAGGTCTTCATAAATGTGATCAATTGCAATAATAAAGTTGTGAGGCATTTGTGGCAGCTTATTTTTCTCTGCCTCAAAACAGGAGCTGCCTTGCTTGTTGGTCTAATGTCTGTGATTGTATCACTGACTCCATAGAGCTCTGGGCTGTGAAAGAAACAAGCAGATTAGCTTCTAGAGTCTTTCCCTGGCTTCCAGGCACTTCTGGCAGTTTATTCATCTACTGTAGTTTATTCTGTAAACCTATCAAGTTCAAGCAATACAGGGATAACTTTTGTGTCCTACATAAACTGGGAGAGGCAAGCCAACACTCCAGATAAGATCATTTTTTATTTTCCCCCCAATATTAGGAAGCTATAGATCATATTTTGTTATTCTAGTGATTGAATTAAAGTTTTTATTTGCTTTTCATTATACAAATAACATATGATAATGTGTTCATTTACTTAATACAAAAATACATATTGGCAAAATAATAAAGTCATCAAAAAAGATACCTCCAAGGAAGGATACTGTTCTACAACATTCACAAAGAAATGTAGTGATATTCATCATAGATGAATATAATCATCTAGTGATATTCATCATAGATGAATATAATATTCATCATAGATGAAGTGTTGCATATGATAAAGTGGAAACATCCCTACCATATTTCCTCAGTCGCCTGAACCCTAGTCCTCAAACATGACACAATATCAGCCCCAAACACCAAATACCACTTTTGTACTATTTGAGTTGTTATTTATTTATTTTTTTTAATTTTTTTTTTAACGTTTATTTTTGAGACAGAGAGAGACAGAGCATGAACGGGGGAGGGTCAGAGAGAGGGAGACACACAATCTGAAACAGGCTCCAGGCTCTGAGCCGTCAGCACAGAGCCCGACGTGGGGCTCGAACTCACGGACCGTGAGATCATGACCCGAGCCCAAGTCGGCCGCTCAACCGACTGAGCCACCCAGGCGCCCCGAGTTGTTTTTTAAAAAATGTTTTGGGGGGCGCCTGGGTGGCTCAGTCGGTTGAGCATCCGACTTTGGCTCAGGTCACGATCTCACGGTCCGTGAGTTCGAGCCCCGCATTGGGCTCTGGGCTGATGGCTCAGAGCCTGGAGCCTGCTTCCGATTCTGTGTCTCCCTCTCTCTCTGACCCTTCCCCGTTCATGCTTTGTCTCTCTCTGTCTCAAAAATAAATAAACGTTAAAAAAAATAAAAAAATAAAAAACAAACAAACATTTTGGTCTATCCTGGAAATAATACAGGTGGTTTCTTTCTTCTCCTGAAATTCCATACCACAAACCGAGTTCAAATGTATATGAAGTAGAAAAGTAAGTTACATTTGGGCTAGATTATTTACATTGATTCATTCAGAAATAAGTTAATTGATAAGTATTTTAAAAAGCTAACCAAGCACATTCATATGAATAGTATCTGAAATTAAAATTTTAATCAATAATTAAAATATAAAAGTTAACGTACTTTGGGGCTCCTGGGTGGCTCCGTCAGTTTAGTGTCTGACTTTGGTTCACGTAATGATATCACCGTTCATGAGTTCGAGCCCTAGGTCAGGCTCTGCGCTGACAGCTCAGAGCCTGGAACTTGCTTTGGAGTCTGTGTCTCCCTCGCTTTTCCTCCCTCCCGCCCCAGCACTCGCTTGTGCTTGCTCGCTCTCTCAAATTTTTTTTTTTAATTTTAAAGTTAATATACTTTATAAAATCATGTGCTTCTAGTTTTTATATGAAATGATACATACAGTGGAATTTATTTTGTTAATTATTGAAAATAATAGCAAACTGCAATTTAAAGAATTATGTTGTAAATTGGGAAAGGGTCAGTTTCCACATATTTTTATGTGTTTTCATTGATGAAGAAAATTTGGTAGTCTAAAAAATATCTACATTGATAAAACACTTTGTTTCCTATGCCTTTATTCTTATAGCATATAGTGTAGAAACAAATTTAAGCAAATTAAATATCATGCTTTGAACTATTCACCTATTTTATGCCTCCTGGCTTACCAAAGGGAGGAAAAAAGATACTCCTTTTAATTAAACCTATTCAGTATGTCAGTAAATTGTCTCTAGATACTATTCTGTGATTTTCCAAGTAGTTCTCTGATTTTTATGGGTACACTGATACTACATTGTTGTGAGATTCAGCCAAAAATCCTGGAATTTCTCAATATTTATATAACTCGAACATGTAAGAAGTCCGCCTGAGATGATGTGAACTATTTAATTTTTGGCCCATTTATTATGGCAAGTGGAAAAGATGTCTATGGAACTGTAGTATTTTCATACAACTTTGGGTTCTAAAGTAAAGCCCTGGGTTCAAATCCTAACTCTGCTCCTCATTCACTGGGTGCTATTTGCAAGAAGAAAATTAAGGAACAGCTTTCTGGCACTTCAAATTACCTAAAACCAAGTGGAACACTTTGAGAGGCAAAAAGTTTTCACCGCAGGTGCCTAGTCTGAGTAATCATACCTAAAAAATGTTGAAGCAAGAATAAAAGCATCAACATGTGACTGCAGTGGAGTGGATTCCCTCTGTCGCATGAAAGTTCTCTTATTGTTAGACACAATTTGCCCCACTCATACCTCCATTTCTCATGAACACTATATCCTGACCTCCTGCTAGTCCAAATTATCCAATTATTTTAAATAGATAATAACTCTAAAGGTAGAGGGCAAGTGCAGGATAGTGAAAAATTACTGCATTTTACATCATTTTTATGAAATACGGACTTTCACAATCACTGTCAAAAGAGAACTTAGCAATACTTAATTCTTGCTTTAATTATCTCTATAGATTACACTTTTTTACAAGCTCTACAAATTTAAGGATGCAGATAATTTGGAGACCATCCAGGAAGAAGCAGTGAAAATGATTAAGATGCTGGAAAATTGGCTCTGTTGTTAAAAGGAAAAGAATCCGATAGACTGAGTGATGGCAATGGGTGTTTCCAAGTAAAATTAAGTGTACATGTAAGATACATAATTCATTTTTTCTTGATGTCCCCTAAAGACATACAAAGAAAGTGGGGTTAAGTTAATTCAAAGTTGTAAGCATACGCTAAAGATGTGACAATAGTTGGACATCAGAAAAAAATATGATAGTAGTTTCCTTCACTTAAAAAAAAAAGGATTTCTTTTAAGAGCAAATGTATCTATCATTCATTGTTTGACAGAGATACTGGAGGCAGTGAAAATTAACCTTTTAGGAGCTCCTTTCAAGTAAAGAGCAATGAAAGCAAAAAATTAAAAATCTCTTCTGAAATCATAATTCAAGTGTGTGAATATATTACTCAGTAACTGAATACAACTGTATATAGAAAGGTGTGCTCTGTGTTTTGAGCTTGTGCTCACCAGAATGGACATTTGGTATGTACCTGGGTTTGTGAGTAAACACTGATAAATGGGAGAAGTCGAAACTGGTAGCTGTGACCACATTTCAGCTTTAGGATGTTTTCTCCCAACAAATTGTTGACTACACCTGACTTTACATTTAAATTAAATGTTGGGGCGCCTGGGTGGCTCAGTTGGTTAGGCGACCTACTTTGGCTCAGGTTATGATCTTGCAGTTTGTGGGTTTGAGCCCCATGTCGGGTTCGGCTGTATGCTGACAGCTCAGAGCCTGGAGCCTGCTTCGGATTCTGTGTCTCTCCCTCTCTCTCTGCCCCTCCCCTGCTCATGTTCTGTGTCTCTCTGTCTCTCAATAATAAATAAACTTTAAAAAATGTTAAATAAATGTTAAAGGTTAAAATTTAGAAATTTGAAAGATTTTACATAAAAGCATAGGTTTCTATCTTCTGTGGAAAAAAACAAAATTGTAGGATAGGATGACTTTGGATCTGTATCCTTAAGTGAAAATGAACGGTTGGAGTTGTACAATAGCATCTATTCCTTGAGATAAGTCTCATGTTTTTGCTGACCATGATTTTCTCCATTCGCTACTGTTGAATAGATTCCTATTGTGTATCAAATCCTCATATGAGTCATCATTCATCATCTTAGAGCAGTTCTATTTTACTAAATTATCTGTCCTCCGTATTCATTTTTGGAAATTCCCGACATAGCACATTTTGTTTCACATAGTCTGTAAGAGAATTCAGCAACAATTCCATAAAATGGGAAGTTCTTCTCATTAGATATTTACTTATGGTTGAAAAAATATATATTTCCAAAAGGTCAGTGGAAATATTGGCATTTGAAGCATGGAGAAATTATTACCATATGGCTGGTAATATCTGATCAACCACTATGGATTAATTACCAAATTGGCTTTTTGTCTTTTTTGTCACCGGTCATTCTAAGGTCATATAACAACTAGGATAAATCATGTTGCATGCCTTCCTTCTCATATTCTCATTACTGCTTTCTCTTGATTTTAATTTACTGAATAAATAGCATTAGAAGACCAGAACAAATAAAAATATAAAAAGAAAGAAAACTGTCAACTCTTATTTTATTACCTTTATTTTTTTATCAGCATTCATATTTTAATACTAACTGTAATGTCATAATTTTGCATTTACATTATCCATATTTTTAAAACCTACCAGGCTTTCAATACTTAACAAATTTTGAATGGGCAAATTGCTATCTCACAGTATCTTCTAGGAACTGAGCACAAAATCATGAATTAACCACTCTTTCTTTAATTGGTATTCTAGTGGAGAAGACATACAATAAGCAAGACAGATAAGTCGCTTACATAATACATCATTTTTATTGTTGTTGACTATATTCCCTATATTGTATATTCCCTTTATTTCTGTGACTTTATTTTATAACTGGAAGTTTGTGCCTCTTAATCCTTTCCACCTATTTTGCCCATCCTTCCTGCCCCCTGGCAACCACCAGTTTATTCTCTGTATTTATGAGTCTATTTCTGGTTTTTTGTTTACTCATTTGTTTTGTTTTTTTTAGATTCCACATGTAAGTGAAATCATACTGTACTTGTCTTTCTCTCTCTGACTTATTTCACTTAGCATAACCAACACCCTTTGGGTCTATCCATGTTATTGTAAATGGCAAGCTCTCATTCTTTTTTATGGTTGAGTAACATATATATGTATGTTATATGTTATATATGGAAATATATATATGTTATATATGGAAATATATATATGTTATATATGAATGGAAAGTTAGCTTGCTTCCATATATTGGCTATTATAAATAACACTGCAATAAACATAGGATAGGTATGCATATAACTTTTCAAATTAGTGTTTTCCTTTTCTTTGGGTAAATACCTAGTAGGGGAACTACTGGATCATATGGTATTTCTATTTTTAATTTTTTGAGGAGGCTTCATACTGTTTTCACAGTGATTGTAACAATTTACATTCCCACCAGCAATGCACAAGGTCCCTTTTCTCCACATCTTCACCAATACTTATTTCTTATCTTTTTGATACTAGCCATTTTGTCTGGTGTGAGGTGATATCTCATTGTGGTTTTGATTTGTATTTCCTTGATGGTGAGTGATGCTCCTCAACATCACTGCTGGCCATTCATAGGTCTTCTTTTTAAAAAGACCCTTTAGGCAGAACCTGGGTGGTGCAGTTGGTTAAGCATTGAACTGTTGGTTTCCACTCGGGTCTTGATCTCACAGTTTCTGAGTTGGAGCCCCGCATCAGGCTCTGTGCTTACTGCGCGTAGCCTGCTTGGGATTCTCTCCATCTCTCTGCCCCTCCTCAACTCATGCCCTCATTTTCTCTCAAAAATAAGTAAACATTTTTTTTTTTAGATTTTTTTTCCTCTGCTCATTTTTAAGTTGGCTTATTTGGGGGGGTTGGGGGGTTTAGTTGTATAAAATCTTTATGTATTTTGGATATTAAGTCTTTATTGAATGTATCATTTGCAAATATCTTCTCCCATTCAGTAGATTGCCTTTTTGTTGTGTTAATGGTTTCCTTTGCTGTGCAAAAGCTTTTTATATTGGTGTAATCTCAATCATTTATGTTTGCTTTTGTTTCCCTTGCCTGGAGAGACATATCTATAAATATGTTGCTAAGGCCACTGTCTAAGAGACTACTGCCTAAGTTTCCTTTTAAGAGTTTTATGGTTTCAGGTCTCACATTTAGGTCCTAAATTCATTTTGAGTGTGTTTCTGTGTTTGGTATAAAAAGCTGGTCCAGTTTCATTCTTTTGCATGTAACTATCCAGTTTTCCCAGGACCATTTATTTACTGTAGAGATAGTCTTTTCCCTATTGTATATTCTTGCCTTCCTTTGTTATAGATTAATTGACCATAGAATCATGAGTTTTTTCGTGGGCTCTCTTATTTTGTTCCATTAATCTGTGTATCTATTTTTGTGCCAGTACCATACTGTTTTGATTACTACAGGCTTGTAGTGTGCCTTAGAACCTGGGAATGTGATACGTTCAGCTTTGCTCTTCTTTCTCAAGATTGCTTTGGCTATTTAGAGTCTTTGGTGTCCCATAAAAGTCTTAGAATTATTTATTCTTCTGTGACAAAAGTTATTGTTATTGCATAGAATCTGTAGATTGCTTTGGGTAGAATGTACATTTTTAACAATATTAATTGCTGCAATCCATGAGCATGGTGTATCTTTCCATTTGTTTGTGTCACCCTCAGTTTTTTTCATCAATGTCTTATAGTTTTTAGAATACAAGTCTTTCACCTCCTTGGTTAAATTTATTCCTAGGCATTTTGTTCTTTTTGGTAAAATTGTAAATGGGATTTTTTCCCCTTAATTTCTCATACTGCTGTTTCATTAATATACAAACTCCTGTATGTTAATTTTGTTTCCTACAACTTTACTAAATTCATTTATTACTTCTAATAGCTCTTTGGTGGAGTCTTTAGGGTTTTCTATTATAGTATCTTCTCATCTGCAAATAAGTGACAGTTTTACTTCTTCCTACTAACTTGGATGCCTTTTACATCTTTTTCTTGTCTGCTTGCTTGCAGCTACAACTAATGAGCAAGGCAGATAAGTCAATTACATAAAACATTAAATAGATTTAAGTTAAGACAAAAAAAATTAAGGGAACAGTTATATAAAAAATAAGAGCAAGAGTTAAAATTTTACCAAGGCAGATCAGAAGCTAACTTTTTAACTAACTTTTGAATCAAGATCTGATGGACTTGAAGGCCTTAGCTGTGCAAATAAAGCTAAATATTTGTTTAATATGTTACATATTATGTACTTTTAACACTTTGTTTGCATTAATTTACCAAATTGAGCACTGTAATTTGTTTTACAACACTGCTATTTCTGGAGTTTGATATTGTTGCAAAATGTCGCAATTTTTAAAGAATACACAAAGCCAACACAACAAAAATGTATCTTAACCTGGGTGATGATAAGGTGGTTAAACACACATGTAACAAGTTTTTGAGCTGAACATATAAGATCTGTCACAACCATACAATAATTGGTGCTGCTGCCACTACATGTCCATTAACACCCCTGCTATTACTGTTTTCTCTGACCACTACCTGGTCATCCAGATTTTTACTTCAAGCATTTTTATGTCTCAGGCATGTATTATTTGCATTCATTATTTTATTTAATATTTACTAAAAAAAACTTTGAAATCAACAGGGTTATCCACTTACAGAATAGGATGTTTCAGATCCAGTTATGTTAAACACCTTGCCCAAAGTAACAAAATATAGGCTAGTGCTGACGATATTGTATAGGAAATAATACAAAATGACTTTAAATATAGTGAGTGAGACAATATTGAAAGTTATATTAGGAGTGTCTGGGTGGCTCAGTCAGTTAAACATCCAACTCTTGGTTTCGGCTCAGGTCATGATCTCACAGTTTGTGAGATCGAGCCCGTGTCGGGCTCTGTGCTGACAGCATGGATGGAGCCTGCTCAGGATTCTCGCTCTCTCCCCTCCCCCACTCACGCTCTCTCTTTCTCTCTCTCAAAATAAATAAACATTTGTTTTAAAAGTTATATCAATAAATGCCTTTTATTACTTGCCATGTTTCTTCTATGACTGTGACACATTTCCATTTGTCTTTTCCTTCTGGGGGTAAGTGGGAAATAACTACCTAAGGGAAGTGATGTTAAGCTTTTTCATCTAGCATTTATTCTTAAATGTATTGAAGACTCCAGAGACCTTTTGTTTATATCAGTTATATGTATTGATATTTACCACATTAGGAATTAAAACTGAGGCACTTTAAAAATATTTACATGGAAATTCACTTGAAATTAGCACTATAAGTCATTATATAGTAATAAAAAGAAACTACTTTAATGCAAAATGCCTGAATTTTCTAAAATAATAACCCTGAAAGTGGTGACATTATTTTACATTTTTGGAAATTTCTTTAATGTCAGGTTTCTGGATTCTCTAAATTCTCATATCTGCTTCTGCATTCTCTGTGTTTCAGTTTTGTACACTATGCAGCCTCTGGATAACTCCTTGGACACTCATGAAAGAATGAATGAAAAAGACATCTTAGCATTGTTAGGAAAGTAGTTTTGACCTGACAGGCCCCCTGAAGTGAGCACCACACTGTAAGAATTGCTGTCCTAAGGAAAACCATGTGAGATGCTGAGGAGGAAAAGAAAAAGAAGGAAGAGAATAGATTGAATATAAACATGGAATCAAAAGGAAATTTACTTGCTCTTTAGCAGGGAGGGGCTAGTAGTGTCAAGAAAATCTAGTGACCCAGTCCTTAGAGGAAGTCTATTACTAATCACTTACACCACCTTAGGTATGTCACGTAAATACTCTAGAGACGTTTAATTTAAAATAGGAGATTTAAACTGTAGCCTCAAGCTCCCTCTGTAATGTGAAGTTTCCATCATTTTCCAAAATGAAGATATTCTTGGGATTTCTTCCCACTGCTATCCTGAAGGCTTTGCATAGCAGTGGAAGGATATATAGGAACAGGAATATTTGTGAGCATAATTGCTCACACCTGCAGTATTGGTCTTATCTGAGAAGGTCT
Organism: Panthera leo; assembly: GCF_018350215.1. NCBI lineage: Eukaryota > Metazoa > Chordata > Mammalia > Carnivora > Felidae > Panthera > Panthera leo. Next base: position 93,975,288 of record NC_056681.1, read on the forward strand.
CTAACATGGCTATTGCTCCCTGCTGAGCAGAGATCTTTAAAGATGGGAGAAGATGGATAAAGGAATTTAGGATTGGCCATTGGTTCCCAGAATAGTAGCATTTAAATCCTTTTAACAACCAGGAATGGTTGTTCAGCCTTTTAACCTGAATGGATGCTTACATGGCAGAGAATTCACTGGCAGGAAGAGTAGAGTAATGGTGCCTGGGATCAAACTGGTTATAAGTTGAGAGCTCTTTGGTCAGGGTCACTTTTCTTTTAAGTTTGTTTGTTTGTTCATTCATTTGTTTAGAGAGAACAAGTGGGGGAAGGACAGAGAGAGAGGAAGAGAGAATCCCAAGCAGACATGGGGCTCAAACTCATGAACTGCAAGATCATGACCTCAGCTGAAATCAAAAGTCAAACAACCAACTGAGCCACCCAGGTACCCCAGTTGTGGTCACTTTTGATAGACATCTATACAGAGCTTCTACTTAGTTACTACTTTACACAGTCACCAGTTTACCTGAAATTCTTATCCCTTTCAGCCATATTTGTATACATGTAGGATAAATAATCGTAGTAAAACTATCAAAACAATGAGTTAAACATTAGCACAATAGTATTAACTAAACTACAGATCTTATTTGAATTTAATCATTTTCGCCATACTTTTTCTGTGCCAGCATTTAATCCAGGATCATGTTGTGTTGAGTTTCCGTGTTGCCTTAGTCACCTCTAGTCTGTGACAGTTCTTCCGTCTTTCCTCGCTTTTCATGACCCCAGCACTTTTTATGAAAATTAGTCAGTTTGGGTTAGCCTGATGTTTCCTTGTGATTAGAATGATATTATGAACTTTTGTCAAGTATACAACAGAAGTAATGTCATATCCTTTTTAGTGCAGTATTTCAGTGGCATGTAATGTCAGTGTGTTTTATTACTGGTGATGTTTACTTTGACCAACTAGTTAAGATAGTATCTACCAAGTTTTTCTACTATATTGTTAACAATTTTCTTTTTGATAAATATTACTTTATTTACCTTGAGACTACATATAACCTTTTTCTCCTCCCATTTTTGCTTACTGATTTTAGTCTATCAGTGGATCTTGCTTGCAGCAATTATCATTGTGTGGCACTCATAATGATAATTTTTGACTTCCCACATTCCTTTTTTATTATTAATTGTAATTCTTAAATAAGGAAGAGGTGTTTCTTCCCTCTTATTTATTTCTTTTCAATTTTGTGTCTATATCCATATGAACTCATGAATGTTTATGTATTCTATGGGTTGTAATCCAATGCTATCATTATTTATTTTGTCACTCAAATTGTTCCAGCTCTGGAAACATTCCACTCCTTCAACTCTGTCAGGTTGGCTTCTGTGTCCTTTTGACATACTCTCATTTTTCAGCCAGTGCTTCTTTAACTCCTAGAAGTTATATTTGCAAATAAAAACACCGAAACTACTATTTTAACTTAAGTGACATTTTTACACAAATAAGAAAGTAAGTTTTTAAAAAGAAACCCATCCTATGCAGAGTTTGCAAATGCTTGACAATCTTTCTGTTTTAACTGATTCTGTTACCAAAAACTAAGCAACTGTATCATTTAAAAAAGTCATATCTGCACATCCAACAGGTAAAAGATTCTAATCTATTCAAAATTATCCCCTGAAGGTCCTTCTAATGAAGTTTACCCCGGTGTTTAAACCTTTTAAAAACGTAAAAATGTAATGTGTTTTCCTTGCTTTGTAAAAAAAGCTTCTTGACATTATTACAGAAGTTTTCCAAACAGATTTTTACATAAAACTTTGCACAATAGATAAAAAGAACAATAATCTAAATTATTAAGTAGCATGGCTGAAATATTATTTTCCTTTAGATCCATGTCTCTTTATGGACTATCATTTTCAATTATGACAGATAGTAAATCACAGAAATTAAGTTAACAGAACCAGACATTAGAGCCATTATATCACAGAGCATCCAATCAGTATTGTCAAATTACAAAATAAGTTTAATCAAATTTCTCTCACTATAATTATTGAATAGTTTTATACCATTAGACAATGTAACAAATTTTTAAATTTTGTTTAGATCTTGAATTCACATTTTCTGCATTTCATAATGTAAATAATATAATAAAGTCATACCTATAAGGTTTATAAATAAATATGCATATAATAAAATGTAGTCACCTTTTAATAGTGGGATGATCAAAAATCTGAGAAGAGTACTCCAAACATATTTACACTATCTAGAAAACTACAGTTCTGTACATGAAATAATATAGACTTTTGTTCTGTCTTGCCTATGTAATAAAGCCTACTATTTGTAGGAGCCACAACACAAAAGGAAAACTTTAAATTCAGCCCTTACTTGATCCCTGTGCCCTGCCAAGTTGTTTTCTGAGAACTGAGTATCTATGAACAGATGGCGGCAGGAGGACGAGGGGGCACCAATCCTCCACCTGGCTCAGAAATGAATAGCTGCTCCATTTTCTAGAGCCGCAGAACACAGGTTTCTGAGTCTGCAAATGGAAAATGTAATTTACAATATTATTTCAGGATGGTGAGAGTTTCAAGAGATTTCTGGGCAGCTTGTGAGATAAAACACAGATTTGTGGTTTTTTCTCTTTTTAAAACCAGGTAACTTTATTAGAGCATCATTCCAATTTCTCAAATTATGTTGATTATCAGTTTTATAGCTTAGTGTTGTGAGCTTTTGTTTTTTTGTTATGGTTATTGTTATGTCCTTTATAGAATTTTAATAATAAAACGAGAGAGTGAGCAATTGTAGGAAGATAACGGAATATAACACTGGGAATGTATATTAGTGTTTTATTGCTTTCTGTAAACATTTTCAGTATGTTTCTGCAAAGATAATTGTTCAAAGACACTTGCTTACAAAAGCTTTCCAATCTGAGATAATCCTAACTGCATTAAACTAATTGAAAAGATATCCCAAACTGATTCATCTCAGTTAAGATTCAGAACATAAATGACAAATTTTCTGGCATAGACTTTTTTTTTTAATTTTAGAAGTCACCAGCTGTAGGGAAAATATTCACACCAGAAATACTGAGATTTTACATATCATAATTCACCATTTTTTAAAAAACTCATGTTACCTGCTTTAAGAATTAATAAAGATGAAATATTTATATTTCAATGAGAGTTTCTTCCTTCATCCCCTTTCATCTTTAATTGATCCTTCAGAGTTAAAAATGCTTTCAGGTATGTTATAGATCTCTGAACTGCACAGAAGACTGATATTACATCATCCTAGTGAGAAAGCCACTCCAAATATCAAAAAAGCATAGAAATATATATATCCCAGGAGAAAACTCCAGATATCCAAATTACTTCAAGTTGGACTAAAGAGTAATTCAATTGAAAATTTTATAGACATCTGTTAACAATGGCCTGGACCATTTAATCATCATTTGCAGGTCCATCCTTAAGCAAAATAAGAAGTTAGAAGTTTTGTCTTAGGTAGCTTCCAATTTCCTCCGTTAGTGTCTTTGTTTGTTTGTTTGTTTTTATTAAAATTATTTTTATGTTTATTTATTATTGAGAGACAGACACAGAGCATGAGCAGGGGAGGGTTAGGGAGAGGTGGGAGACACAGAATCCGAAGCAGGCTCCAGGCTCTGAGCTGTCAGCCCACAGCCCCACGCGGGGCTCGAACTCACAAACTGTGAGATCATGACCTGAGCCGAAGTAGGTCGCCCAACCAACTGAGCCACCCAGGCGCCCCTGTTTGTTTGTTTTAACCTAGATGTCCAATCCTCTTCAGACCCCATGCCAATATAGCTTTTTCCCAAGGAGAAAATAATTACAATAATAATTAGAATTAGAATAGTTAAAACATAATTAGAACTACTTTGTCTTAAGATATTTAAATAGAATTGAATTAGAATTTCACTGCATACCTACAGAAACCCTGCTTTGGACATTTTACTATCAAATTTTAATAGGAGATGGAGTTAAAACTTGAAAGATTAAACAACATCCTTAAAGTTGCAGTGCAAAAAATTCCCAGATCTAGAGGTACAACGTTAAATAATCTTTTTCAAATTCTACAGTATGTTGTTACATCATTTGCCCTCAAAAATGTTTCAGGGGAATATTTCAGAGTTACGGGCTCTGTTTGATTTGCCCTCAACTCATGCACATAACAATTGACCAAATGTAAACACTCTAGAATCTTACTACTCAGGTTTAAACCCCAGCCCTGACATTTGCAAACTATGTGAATTCAGCAAATTATACTCAGATTCTCTGCATCTCAATATGTTGAACAAGAAAATATGCACAAAACATAATATCCATTGAAGGATTTACTAAGAGAGTTACAAAGCAATTTATGTTTATAAATTATAGCACAATACCTGTCACATAAAAATTACCTAAAAATCTTTAAGTTAAATAATTTAGTAGACTGTAAGCTCCAGTAGAGCTAAAGAAAAGTTTCTTTTAACTGCTGTATCTCCATAACTTCACCCAGCCCAGTCACTGACCCAAAGTAAGAAACCTAGCCGTCTATTTATGGAATAGATGAATTAATGAATCAATGAGTGAATGAGTGCAGTGTCTTGTTCAAATGAGTTGCTTGTTGAAAATACTAATAAAATTACATGAGATTTTGATTGATTCATTGTCATGAATCTGTTCCAGATGGTTGAAACATATGGATATTCAATAAATATAACTTAAAATGCTGAAGCCTATGTTTTTCATGAAGAGTCAGCAGGTTTTCAGTATGGGCATTTCATTGTTAAACTCCGTTACTTTCTCTTTCACCTGTTAAAGACATATGTCAGGAATAAATGTAAGATTTTGAAAACTTTATTGAATTTTTCCCATTACAACTGGATGTAATACAACTGGTTATGTCTATAGTCTATGAACCATTTTTACAATGCTGGTTAATGGTGCTTTTATAAGACCTATACTTTAATATCACCTGAGTGTCAATATCTATAGGCCTAGTATCCTGACAAATCAAATAGTAATGTTAGGTGGTATGAAAGGTTATGTATTTTGGAAACCTGCCTGTGTTTAATTTTTGCCTTGATTACACAAAATTTATTTTAGATAAACTAGAGGCATACCAGCCTATCACTAAGAATAAACCTATTTTCTCCAAGCTTATGATATAATTTTATTGTCACATACAGGAATGACATCATGGGGCAATTGGCTACATAAGGATTCCCAAATAGTGACTCAGTAATGACATCGACAGTTTGACAAACATTACCTTCAAAGTTATTGACTTAAATATTTGATTGCAATTCTATAAAATAGTTTAAGTCATAGACAAGTAAGTCTATGATGAGCACTTTCTAAGAAATGTATCTGCTCACCTTTAGCAGGAAATTGCATGGTTTGGGAATCCTGAGCAGTAGAAAATACCCGCTATGAAAAACTTGAGACGGCAGATAGTATGGGCAAATTCTTCGACATAGACTGTTGGGATTTCAATCACCCATAATTATTTCTGAAGACTATTCTGTCCACAAATGGTCTTTGCATACAATTCTATAATGAATCAGACTAGTCAGTCATTTACAAATGGTTAGACTCCTGAGTTTGTAGAGGAATATGCCGGCCTCGCCTCCCTTTCTATTTGCCACTAATTTGTATAAATCTACTCCTAATCAGAAAACTTGCAACCTGTACTCCTGATTCTTGCCAAAGCACATAATCTGAAATCTCAGCTACCCACTTTTTGTGAAAGTCTCAGGAGAGACAGAAAATGTCAAAAAGAATTGCTTAAAATATACGAGGTGCATTAATTTATCTATATATTTTAAATTTTACCTTTAGGGAATGTCAAAATGAGGATGGTGCAAACTTGCACTAAAATATTTGGCCTGTTGTTATAAAATTGCTTTTTCAGCTTGTGTTTAGCAGTGAGGAATATTGTAAGGAAAAGAAATATTTTTTCATGGTTTATCATGCTGTAACACCTCAAGTCTCTGAACCAAAAAATTAATTAAAATAATTAATTAGTTTTATTATATATCATATATATGTAAAATGTAAATATGTCTGTATTTAAAATAATATATATTAATTATTTATATATGTGCTATTTATTTATATATATTTCCCCTGAGCCTCTTTTATGTTTTTACCTAATGAACTCATTGTGTCTTATACCTTATCATATTTTTTTTGTCTATTTTTGCTTTCTGGAAACTCAGAACCAAATTTGTGGCCCATGTCATCAAAAGCAAAAGATTTTTGCAAATTTTTGTTCATTAGGTTTACTCCACCTGTATCTTGTTTTTCTACATCTATTTTGATTTTCCTAATTTTTCATCTATTTAGGTAGGTAAATTTCTGTCAAATTATTATATATATTTAATTATATTTTGATAAAAAGTATATATATAAAACACATACACAAGCACATATCAGGTTGCAGGGGGCTTTCCCATAACCCTCTTGCCCCTGGTCTCACCATGGTCACAACAAAGTCGTATTCTCAATTTTAAAGTTACTTGACCTTGCAGTAATATTTAGTTCTTACCTTATCATCAACCTTTGGAAAAGGCACTTCCTTTGGCTTTCATGCACCATACTGTTGAGGATTTTTACACTTTTCACTCTTTTTCTCATATCTTTTAGACCTTCCCGCAATTTCATGTGTAAGCTCTTCATTTTCTTATCTGTCCACAGTCGATGTCCCTTTCTTTCTTCTTTTGCCATTTGAAATATTCAAATGGAATAATTGTATCTGTTTGTATAATTCCAATTATCACCTGCTGATTGTTAAAAAATCCAAATATCTGGACTTGCCTCTCCTCTGTATTTCACACACAGTTGATTGTTGCCATAAAAATCTTAAAATCAGCATGTCCAAAATTAACAATGGTCTTTTTTCCCCCAAATCTGTTTCCCCAATAAAAATCCCCAAGCCTAGAATTAGAAAATCACTCTTAAATCAACGCTCACTTCACAACCCATATTCAGCCCACTATCAACTTCTGACACCTCCAAACCCTAAATATTTCCCAAACTTACCTTCTCTCCATTCCCTTCAAATATTGCAGTTCAGGCCAATACCATCTGATTCCAGCATTATAATAACATCCCCTAACCAGTCTCCTGGTCTTCATGGAAGCCTCTTCTCAACCCATTCTGCAGTCTGCAGATGGATGTGATTCCCTTGTGCGGGATATATTTTGTGGCAGGTGAGAACATGAAAGGGTCAAGAAATGGATAGAAGCCACTGGTAGAATGACTGAAAGGTGTAGAGTGATAGTAGACAATGCTGAAGAGTTTGGACCCAATCAAAAAATTCAGGGTTTTAAAGCCATGTTAGGCATTTAAACCTTTTATTCTAAGAGAAGTAGACTAGTATTGAATGATTTCAGTGAAGTAAGCAGCGTGATTATTTTTAAAATAAAGTACTGTACTAACAACAGAATCCACTTTGTTGCAGTGGTCTACAAAGTAAGGTATGCAAGCTGATATATTAGAATAAAAGAAAAAAAATAGAGCTACTATTTAGGTTGTCTCATTCTTTTAAATATCTATTTTTATACATTTAAATAATAACCAAAGCTATATATTGAGACATTGCTCAGAAAAAAAATTCTGTAAGGATTAATTATCCAAAAACTGTGTAGATATTTGCGGAGATGGAGGGAAACTATTTAGGCAGCTAATTTATTGGAATAAATGGAGAGTATCTCATATTATATTGGTAATGGCTAAGATAGAGTCAAATGGATTAATAAAAGAGATACTTAGAAAGAAGAATCCCTTTCTTATCATGGTCTAAATTAAAATAAATTGCAATAACACCAAAACATTTTCTAGTAATAATAAACATCACCTTGACAACCATAGTTTAGGAGGGTTAAGCTTTAATAATTTTGTGCCTTTTAGATCATGCTTATTATACTGCTTTAGGAGTCAGAAGAGACAAAATAAATAGAGAATAAAACCTGAAAGCTTATAAAGTTAGTAGCAACCTCTTAAAAGAATGAGTAAACTCACCTGATTCCTGAAGCTTGCAACAAGAAAGAACAAATATGGCAAAGTGCTAGTTTGGCTAAGCTGTAGGTAATGACTTAAAATTTGACAGTAATAAACAACCTTATTCCCTCCACAGTCCAATTTTGAATTCATTTTTCTCAATGATTGTCTTGAATATTTACCAGCCATATATGGTTACAATATATGTTCTAATATACCAAATTGCATAGGAACTTGAAGATATCCAGGATGCTACCCCTTTGTTTAGAATTACTATGAAGTTATCTTTCATTTGATACAACAAAGGTATGTTTCTAAAAATTCCAAGAAGTAAAGAGATTTGTTTTGATTTGTGAAATATAATAAAAATTTTGACTTCTTCCCAAACTCCTTTAAATCATAGTGTTGATTTATGATGTATTATGTTTTTAATAGATACACAGTAGACTATTAGAACCCAGAATGGAAGAGGGTAGAGCTTTATAAAAAAATATTTTATAATAAACTTAGTTTTTTGTAACATTATGCTGTATCATGGGCAAAAAGAATTCTATAAGATATAAATGTTTTATTCCTTAGAATGTGCATTGGAGAAAGATAACACACAGGGCACAAAAACTACGTTATCATGAAAAAGTTTTATATTCATAGCCTTAAGTTGGCCAGTATCTTAATTTTACTTAAAAGCTTTATATATTAGCTTCTTTCATCCATTAATCTGCTAAATAAAAGAAACAAGATAAAGTATTATGTTTTATATAATTATCTTATTTCTGGAAGTACATCTAAAATATCCGCTAGATCTTTTTCCCTTGTTTATTATTTTGATGGACTTAAAACTGCCTTTTACATAAGTTAAAGACTGAAATTTTATTTCATATCATTTTGTAGCCATTCTTCTCACTGTAAAAATGCAACACACAGAAAAATTAAATTTAAGATATAATTCTTGTGAATTATTTTCAAAACCATACTTAAAATTCATAATAATACATTTTCAGAATGTGTCATTTAATATTTGAAGAGTTTCTAAGAATAGCATATTTATAATTCTTTTAGAAGTACAAAATCCAAGTATTAGGTAAATTTCAAACTTCAGCTCTCTTTATGAAAATCAATATGAACATAGAGATAAACTACATTTCAGTTACAGGCTAGAGGTTTGTCAGTGAAGCTTTTCAAACTAGTCACAGTATTTTCTGATGGCAAAGACATCTCAAAAGAAGCATGATATGGTCTATGAATACCATCAAACCACCTTGCTGTCTTACATTCAGCAATAGATGGTAGATTTGCTTTTTATGACAAGATGAATATATTCCAAATGCGGCTGTTATAAAAGTAGCTGACATTATGAATAAGAAATGGGAAGAAGGGCATTTCTGTTGGAGCTAATTTTAGGAAACTAGACATGCCTCAGTTATTATTCAGAATAGTCAAGGATTATCTGAAAATCTAATATAGATTATGTTACCACTACCAGTGACTTTTTATTAGCCATGGCTTCCTAGGAATGCTAGATTAAGTCAAGGAAGATGAAAAATTGCTTACAGAATCTTGGAAATGTTCTTGAGCCCATGATGCCTGCGAGCAGTAAATAAGTAGGTAAAACAATGCCTCAAGCTCCAGTAAGTATGTAAAATTTGAAAATAATACACATATATGACATCTACTTGTTCACAACATATCATATTCCAGATCCCCTTCATATATCACTCATCATCCTTGAACATAAACCTATAGCAATCAAAGAGCATGCTTTTAGAAGAGTGTAAGAAAGAAACTGTTATTGCCACAAATTCCAAATCAAAGATACTTGCCCACAAATGGTGTTGCTCATAAGGATTTTCACCCGGGATACTCAACTGATTAAGAAACTTAAATGCATTTGCAAAATTCCTTCTGCTATATAACATAACATAATCTTGGGAGTAAACGACATTTTATTAACAAGTCTCTTTCACATTCGCCAGGTGAGGATTACATAAGATTTGCACACCAGGGAACAAAAATCTGTGGGTAATTTTAGAATTCTTCCATAGAGAATTTTACAATTCTATAATCTCATTTCTTTCTTCCCATCACTTTTGTTATTTTCTCATATGCTGGACTTTTTTTTTTCAACTGAGAAAATACACAGAGTATTTTTGTTTATATTTACCCAAAGGCAGAGCATTTCTATGTGATAATAAACTCTCAAAGTAATCATATTTCCCTAAACTCAGTAACAATGACATTGGGTAGGTCATTCCCCAGGATTATCTATGGAGTACTCAGAACCCCAAATACATCATCTTGAGAATGACTTTGGACAAATGTCTTGTATTAGTTTCCTGGAGCTACTATAACTACCACAAACTAGATGGTTTAAATAATGGAAATGTATTGCCACACAGTTCTAAAGACTGAGTCCAAAATCAAAATGTCTTCTGAGGGCTGTGAGAGTAAAACTCTTCCATGCCTCTCTTTCACTTACCTTCCGGTAGCCTCAGGTATTTTCTCGTTTGTAGATAGTATTCTCCCTATGTGTTGATGTCATCTTTCCTCTCTACATGCCTCTGTGTTCAAAATTGCCCTTTTTATAAGGAAACAGGTCATAATGCATTAAGGCCCACTCTAATGATCTCATTTTAACTTAATGAATTCTGTACAGACCCTACCTTTAAATAAGGTCACACTCTGAGGTACAAGGGGTTAGGACTCCAACATATCTCTTTTGAGGATACACACTAAGCCTATAACATACCTCTTCCTGGTATTGTGAGAGAATGTCCTACTTATGTGAAACAAAATAAAATAGGGAAATGCATGAAGTGCAAAAATCAATATATAAAGTTTGTATTAACTTAATACACATAGTTCTTTTCTTTGGTGCTGTAGTGTACAGAATCATTATCCTCTATAGTTAAAACAAAAATAAAACACAACCATAAGAAAATTAAAAATGCCCTAAGTTGTTTAAGAACTTCAAATTAACTTTAAATAATTACAATATTCTAAGGAAAATTATCATTATCATGTTAAATGTTTCCATTATAATAATTATTATCAAACCAGTTTTAATACATACATATATATATTCAAACATATTTGACTCACAAATACTAACACTTAAAAATATTTGAACTATTTTCCCAAGTAAACTGTTTATTTATACAAGAAAGTCACTAGTTTCTCAAACAAAAAGACTAAGTACTGATTCACAAACAATAGGAAATGCATAGTAATATTCCTGCCTCCCAGGAAATAATATTCTTTATCTAATAAGCTCTGACCCCTACTTACGAAGGGAAAAACTTTCTGTCATTTGGTTGCAGTTGAAAACTTTTGAAGAATTCAATCTAATTTATTTCCAGCTTTGAGTCCTACTCCTGGAGTGTTTTCAGCTCCCAGGCTCATACTGCTAAAATGTCTTGTTGTTACTTTTACCTGGGGGAAGATGTTCTTTTCAAAGGATTTTGAACTAGCTTTCTTAGCTAATATAGTAAAAAGGAAATGAAAATTATTAAAAGAAAATGTACACTTTACTTTTCATCATTTTACCCTCAGAAAAGTAATATGTATTTGTCTCATTCCATTCGGACTAGATGGCATCACTCAGAGACAACTTTGAGTTGAAGCTCAGTTTTCTAGCCTAGCTGATTTCCACAGTCCCTTATCTTTCAATGAAGATGTTCTACATTCACAGGATATGAACTATAGTTGATAAAGAGATGGAAAGAAGGGAGGGAGAAGAGGAGTGAAATACGAATCCCAGCTTTACCAGCAAACATAATCAGGGTGTGGTACTCCTTTCTCAGCCCTTCTTCCTAAGCTTGCCTCCTTGGTCCCATTTTCTCAGTAGAATCCTTATTATTGATTAAAAATTATTTAAACAAAAAACTACTCTTTTTCCATTACCCAAGACGTTGCAGATAAATGCATTCTTGTCATGTGAATGAATCATGTAGACTATTGATAAGGCTCAAATTCTGGGAGATTTGATTCTCTAACCCAAATGAAAAGATAATATGTATCAGGTATGTCTATCCTACTTAATGCCCTATATTTATTATGGAATTTTTTTCCAGCTCATCCCAGAAATATTAAAGGGCTCTCAATCCAGGGCCAGACATGATCTTTAATAAAGGAGGCAGATGCATCCTTGTGAAGCTCACAAATGGCAAGTTAAATTGTTCCATGCATTGTCAATGGATGTCACATGATGCTGCCAGAGTTCATTACTTGATTTTTCCTGACTGAGAAAAGTAGGACCATTTTTAACAGCTTTGCTAATACATGAGTTCTACCAGAACCACATAGTCTTCTCAAAGTTTCAAAGTAATGTAAAAGAGATAGGGAACACTTTGCTGCCCAAAACCTACAGATTTCATAATGCTAGCTGATACCACAGAAACAGTTAGTGTAATTCCTGAGACATTCCTCAAAAGAATAAATGTGGACACTTTTTAGAAAGATTAAGTAAGCCATTGTAGCTTACATTATATGTTTCAGTTTTAGACAGAAGCCAAATTTACTTGAACTCACCCAACTCCTGGCACCTTGGCCTCTTGCTCAACAGAGAACCTTGACTACCATTATCATAGCCCTTTTGTTGAATATCCTCTGTTCTTGTAGCCACCTTCAAGAGAGAGTTGGGCTCTGACTGTGTCCATTGTGCTCACTGTTACAGAAGACACATTAGTACAAGCATGCAGGTCCTAGCCATCTAGAATAGGTAGATCTGGCTTCTCTCTTCACTGATAGTCTCATGTGAAAGATTGCACTATGAGTCATAAGATCTAGTTTCTTGAACAAATGCATGAGGGAAGTCAATAATTTAACGTGAAGCTTAGTGGAATTAATGTGCCATAAGGCAAAATTTGACCAAGGAGAGACAAGAGATGGGGAGATCCAGCAGATAAACGTATTTCCTTTCTTGTCCAAAGTGATCCAGTGTTAAAAGGTAACAGATGACGTGTTTGAAGATGACCCATTTGATGTCACAAATGACCATGTATTCTCTTAAAGTTGTGGCTAGCTCAGTAATGCATCATACTACATTTCCTTTCCCTGGTAACCTGACTCTCACTTCCCTTTCCCCATCACTTTTTTTTTAAATGTTTTTATTTATTTTTTGAAGGAGAGAGAGAGCATGAGCAGGGGAAGAACAGAGAGAGGGAGACACAGAATTCGAAGCAGGCTCCAGGCTCTGAGCTGTCAGCACAGAACCCGATGCGGGGCTCAAACTCACAAACTGTGAGATCATGACCCGAGCCAAAGTCAGACACTTAACCCACTGAGCCATGGAGGCACCCCTCCCCATCACCTTTACTTGCCTATCACTTTGTACCTCCCAAGAAAATATTACTGTGTTTAAGTTTGGGAAGATAGGTACTAGAGGTATTATCGTCTTTATTTTATAAACAAGGAAACTGTCTTCGTCTGTTTAGACTATATAACAAAAAATACTATAGACTGGGTAGCCATTGATAGCAAACATTTATTTCTCAGTTTGGAGACTGGGAAGTCCAAGATTAAGGCATCAGCAGAATCAGTTCTGATGAAAGCTGACTTCCTGGTTCATACATCCCAGTCTTTTCTCACTGAGTCCTCACATGGTGCAAGAGGCTAAGGACCTCTCTGGGGTCTCTTTTATAAGACCACTAATCACATTCATGAGAGCTCTGTCCGCAAGACCTAATCACTTCTCCAAGGCCCCATCTCCCAATACCCTAATACTGGGAATAATTATTTCAACATAGGAATTTGGGCAGGGACTCAAACATTCAGTCTAATAGCAGAAATGTAGGTAGAACTAATTAAAATTGCAAGTAGTGGAAGATCAAGGTGTAGAGTCTAAGTCCTTGGATTTCTACTTTGAGTCACTTTCCTTTACATGAAACAGGCTTTACATATAAATAAGAAAAATGTAGTTTAAACAAAAAACTCGAACCAACTTGTGAGCGTTAACAATCCAATTATCATCTAACTTTTATCAAATTTACTGGAGCTACCAAAATCCATTTTACTTCATGTGCAGGCACTACCTTTTCCTGTTCTGTCAGCTGAGAGGGGAATAAAATGTCCATGCACATCCCCCTCTTTTATTGATGGTGTAAGGCAGTGTTCTTTTCTGACATAATGAAAAGGAAGATTGAAATCAGAGGGAGGTAGTAACTCGAGAAGGGAAGCAAGACTCTTGCCTTTTGTTTGTTTGTTTATTTGTTTGTTTCCTAAGGATAATTCTTGTCAAGGATCAGATAGCTTTTCTAGGATGGGTAGAAATTAAGTCTACAATACAGCTTTTAAAAGGAATCTCACAGGGACCCCTGGGTGGCTCAGTCAGTTAACCATCTGACTTCAGCTCTGGTCATGATCTCCTGGTTCATGGCTTTGAGCTCCATGTCACCTCTGTGCTGACAGCTCAGAGCCTGGAGTCTGCTTCAGATTCCCTCACTCTCTGCCCCTCCTCTGCTCATTCTCTGTCCCTCTTTGTCTCTCAAAAATAAATAGACATTAAAAAAAGAAAATTTTAAAAAAGGAACCTCATATTAGCAATGTTTCCAAATTAACTGAATTAGATAATTTACTATTCATGATAGAAGAGAAAATCCTATAATCCAATCCACAATTTTCTAGTCCTAACTTTGGTTTCACTAACAATTCTGATTAATAATTACCCTAAATTCACTCTAATATTTACTGTTGAATATCTTCTGTCTATATTCCTTGTGCTCAATTCAGAACTTAATGTGTTGCTTGTTCTAGCATCCAACCTTACAGTGATGTTAGAAGAGTATTCCTTTGGTAGAACACCCATGATTTTATTTTAGATACATCTAGCTTTAGTGAACAAGAAATGTCTTCTAGAGCTTACTTGTTCTTGGGTTAATCACAGCCATTTATGTTACTGTCAGTTGGTCTAATGATTTATTGGCTGTGCATAACTGTTTTGAAATCTAAAAAATAATTCACTTGTGGGGCTCCTGGGTGGCTCAGTCGGTTAAATGGCAGACTTTGGCTCAGGTCATGATCTCACCCTTCATGAGTTTGAGCCCAGCATTGGGCCCTGTGCTGACAGCTCAGAGCCTGGAGCCTGCTTAGGATTCTGTGTCTCCCTCTCGGCCCCTCCCCTGCTCACACTCTGTCTCTCTCTCCCTCTCTCAAAAATAAACATTAAAAAATTTTTAAATAAAAAAAATTCACTTGCATAGAAATATGTCGCAGATACAGGTCCACAGCCTTACCAAATGGCCAGTATTAATTGAGCCCCTATAATGTGTCAAACATCACACTGGGTATGGGCCACATTAAACCTTTTGAAGTACATAAAGCCTGAATACTCAAATACATGTGAAGCAACAGCAAAATAAATAGCATATATTTAAATGCTAAATGGTGTAGTAACTGCATTATTTTTACCTCTATATTGAATACTGTCATGTTCCTCTGAGATTGCCCAATAAAACCATTGGAAATGAACTCACCTAGAAAGTCATGTTAACCTAGAACTACAGTGTTTGCCTTTTGAGAAACAAGCTTTCATCTTCTGCAAATATTTTTGAAAGTATATGCTAAATAATCAGTACAACTAGTCACCTGAAATCTTTGCCTTATACAGTACTCTGTAGGTTCTTATGCCCCCAACTCTTAATAGATTACCTAATCATAATTCTTATTAAAATCCAGAAAAGGGGCACCTGGGTGGCCCAGTTGGTTAAACATTCGACTCTTGGTTTCGGCCCAGATCATGGTCTCACAGTTCAGTCTGAGCCCTAGGTCAGGCTGCAGAGCCTGTTTAAGATTCTCTCTCTCCTTCTCTCTCTCTCTCTCTCTCTCTCCCCCCCCCCCCCCAACTTATACTATCTCTCAAAATAAAGAAATAAACTATAAATGAATGAATGAATGAATGAATGAATAAATAAATAAAATCCAGGAAACATTCTGGAACTGATGGGGTTTTGGAATGGTGTGGGTTCAGAGCTGATGGCCAAGAAAGAATTCTTGAAGACATCTTTGGTACAAAAAGGTGGTTTTATTAAAGCATGGGGACAGGACCCTGGGCAGAAAGAGCTACACTGGGGTTGTTTATATACAATAGAGTTGTAATATACAACTCTATTTGTATTATGGTTATATACAATAGAGTTGGTGGAGGTAAAGGCAAAAGGGAGGCCTCCAGAAGGACTTTGATATGCTAAAGAGGACTCCTAAGATACCTGAGGCCTCAAGCCAAGGTTGTTTTTCCTCTAGTAAGGTATTAACATTAGGACTGTAGAGGGTTCCTGGGGAAATGTTATACTCTGTATCTGCCTAAGTATTTGCTATTGGGCTGCGGGTCAAAGGAAATTTAATTTTGCTGCCATTTCCTTCTTGCCTTTGTTCCCCATATCACCATGGAGGGGAGGGTGATATTGGGCCTCTAGGAAACTGAGTCTACAGGTTTCTGAAGATTAGGTTGTTAATAAGATTGCCTTTTTCTTGTAGTTTATGAAGATATTTACAAAGTGATGGAGACTCAAGTCCTGCATGACTGTGACCTCTATCAGCTAACCATTTGTTTTCTTTCCTTTCCTTTGTTCTGGGCAGCCAGAAGTATCCAAGGAATATCACACGTATCCCACCTGGGTGGCAGGGGTGGGGTATGCTAGCTTGTATTTTGCCCTCAGCTTGCCTTATGCTCCCTCATCAGAACTATATTAAAATAATGATGATGATGATGACAGGGGGATGGCAATTTTAGTTTGTAGTAAAAAAATTTACCTTGGGCATTATGTAAAGTTAGGTCACCTCTGTGGGCTTTACTTATAGATTTTGTTGTTTGGTTAGTCGATTTTTAAATGGTTGTGATGGCTTAGAAATTAGTAATATGTTCAAAAGTTTCCAATGTGCTTGTAACAATAATAAAGTGTCCTGTTGGATTCAGTTCAAATATTTTCCATGAAATATGTTTGACCTTGACTGAAAATACTACCTGTTACACTTAGTTATATGTGTCTACTTGACTGGGCTATGGGGTGCCCAGATATTTTTGTCAAACATTATTCTCTTGGTGTTTCTCTGAAGGTGTCTTTAGATGAAATTAACATTTGGGGTGCCTGGATGGCTCAGTTGGTTAGGTGGCCGACTTTGGCTCAGGTCATAATCTCACGGTTTACAAATTCAAGCCTCACATCTCTCTCCCTGCTGACAGCTCAGAGCCTGGAGCCTTCTTCAGATTCTGTGTCTCTGTCTCTTTCTGCCCCTCCCCTGCTCATACTCTGTCTCACTGTCTCTCTCTCTGTCTCTCTCTCAAAAAAAAAAATAAAAAATATTTAAAATATTTAAATTTTAAAAAATTAACATTTAAATCATTGGAATGAGTAAGCAGATTACCTTTCCTAATGTATGTGCTCCTCATTCAATCATTTGAAGTCTTGAATAGAACAAAAAAATCTGACTGACCCTCCCCTGAGTAAGAGAATGCCTGCCAGATAGCCTTCAAACGGGCACATGGGTTTTTTCCTGCCTTCTGACTCAAACTAAAACATTAGCTTTTCTTGGGTCCTGAACCTGTGGCTTTCACACTGAAACAATACCACCAACTTTCTGAGATACCAGTTTACTGACTTAGCTGCAGATATCTGGACTTGTCAGCCTCTGTAATCTCATGAGGCAATTATTCATAATAAATTGATGACTTTAAATAGTTAAAAAACAAAACTAAACCAAATAAATGTGAAGATCTAGTAATTGACTTGAAGAAACAATTCGTGAATCAGGCAGCATCCCATCTAACAGGCACTCTGAGGAGTTGTACAAAATGGAAAATTTTTATAGAAAGGAAGGTGTGGCAAAAAAGTGATTCACAAAAAAGAAAGAAAGAATTGTTCCAGGCAAGATCACCTTTCCTAAGGGGGAAGGGTAGGAGGTCTTATCTTGCAAATTACCTCATCTTCCTTTGAGGAATAGACAAGGCCCATGCTACAGATTACCTCATTGGTGCTTACCAGAAACTTCCTGACTTGATTGTCTGAGACTGACATTTCTGGGGCATGTTGAAACTGCAGTTGGGTTAAGTATTAAGTGCAGTTTTGTTTGTTGTCTTGGCCTTGTCCAAGTGATGCCATTTTGGGCCTGTGGTTTTCTTTTCAATAATATATATATACTCTATTGGTTCTGTTTCTCTGGAAAATTCTGATTAATAAATTATTCTTTGGCTCAACTTTGAGAAACATTATGGAAGTTTCTTTCTAAAACACATTCTGACTAGATTCATCAAATATTATACAAAGATGGTATTTTTTCACAGTTGTTAAAGCATGTGAGTGTGTGTTTAACTGACAATATAAAATTGTTTCATAATCAGTACTAGAAATCAAATTCCAAATTCTTTGCATAAATAAGACAGAAAATTATACAGAATATGTTGCTTTACCTACCTCTGTTGTATGACAGAGAGACATTCCAAATATGCTCAAATTCAAGAAAAGATAAATTTATTTTAAAGTTCTTTATAAAATATCATAATTTTTTTTAAAAGTCATTTATTTGTTTCTTTGTTATACAAGTATATTTGATTTAAAAACTCCCTTTTTCCCATAAGTAAAATATTTATTTTTCAATAATAAACCTATAAATTATGCAAAATATTTTCATATCCCTCAAATAAGAATGCATAGCCATGTGCCATAGGATCACAGTACAACTTTCATCAGCAATCACATCGCTCAGTCTCTAAATGTCAAATTATAATTGGCATTTAAGAAAATTGCTTCAGGATATATATCACATATCTTTTTAAATACCGGTTGGTATTTTTAGCCATTATTTCATTACTACTAAATTGAGTACTAGTGTCCAATTAGACATTAATTACCAGTCTAAATATGGCTAATGTTCTAACCAGGATGTCACTAGGCATTTTAATTTTACTAAATTAAATGCAATGAAATTTAACTTTGCAGATTTTACAATTCAAACACTCCTTTAATTATAAAGGTTTATTTGAATGGAATAGAACAAATGCTCTTTAACCTTAAAACTCTGGTGGAATTAAACATGATATTTAGTGGAATCACCACAGGAGCTCAGAAGGAAAGGGACTGATAGGAGATCTTGCAAGATATCTCCCACTCAACACCATACAACCTCTCCCATATTCAAACTTACCCCTGCTTCAACAACTCTAACAACAAAGAGTTCTAAATGTTGTAAATGTCTTCCTTTTATTAAACAAAATATTCTCACTATAATTTCTTCCATTTGGAGCACAATGGAATAAATTTATTATCCCTTTCAAATAAATAGTGGATGGCAACCTCTCTATTATTCTCCTGCCTTATTTTCTCTAGGGTAGCTGGATATAATTCAGTATACCTTCATCATTTTTGTTGCTCTCTCTCTACTGGTCAATATCCTTAAAATAGGGACCTCTGATATGAGAATGACATAATTCCAAAGCCCCCTCAATTCACACCCTTTTTTAAACATAATAAACTATATCCTTTAAAGAACACTATCAAAAACACCTATAAATGCAAGAGTTGGTTTTGCCATTTTTTTTTGGTACCAGAATACTATTTTTTTATAGAATGCTAATTGTTTTAGAACCTTCTAACTTGTAAACAAATAAGATACTGCAAATTCATCCTTGCCTCAAAATTTCTGTTTGTATATATTAAAACAATAAAATGAACACTTAATTAAAAACAAATAGGAAAATGGAAAAAATAAAAGGCAATAACTTACTGTATCCTTTTAGGTCTACAAGCAAATTTAGTTCAAAAGAAGGGGAACAATCCAAGTCCCAGAGCTATGAAAGAAACTTACCGAAAAAGTCAAACAAACCAAGAACATTGAAACCATGTCTTTATTTTATTTTATTTTTTTTAAATTTTTTTTTTCAACGTTTTTTATTTATTTTTGGGACAGAGAGAGACAGAGCATGAACGGGGGAGGGTCAGAGAGAGAGGGAGACACAGAATCGGAAACAGGCTCCAGGCTCCGAGCCATCAGCCCAGAGCCTGACGCGGGGCTCGAACTCATGGACCGCGAGATCGTCGCGGGGCTCGAACTCACGGACCGCGAGATCGTGACCTGGCTGAAGTCGGACGCTTAACCGACTGCGCCACCCAGGCGCCCCGAAACCATGTCTTTATTTTAAAGAACATTTCTCAATAAGGTCTGAAGGTCACGATAGCTACAAAATGTGATGACTCAGAAATCAGGGGAGATTTCTCTGGTATGAAAACATAAATATGGCATTCAAAAATAAAATTGAGATAATGAATGGCGTAGAGTTTACTATAGAAAACAAAATTAAACCAGAATAAAGAGATGCATCTGAAGTGTAAAATAGAAAGCAGTAGCTCAGAAATTCAATATATGAATATTATAAATTTCAAAGAGAGAAAAGAACAGATAAGGAGACATAATATTTAAAGAAATAATTTGGGAACTATTTCCTTATCTAAAAAAAATAGGTCATTTCTCCAAACCAAACTTAATATTAGAGGTTCCTATGAAATATTTCTTACTGAATTATTTTAATTTCAAGATTAAGGAAACTAATCACACAAGTGCCAATAATAATAATAATAAGAAAGAAAGAAAGAAAGAAAACAAAGAAACAACTGAACAAATGGTTAATGACAAAAGCAAGGCAAAAGTATCAGTCTAGGGCACAGTTATAAGATTGCAAGAGAGGAAAAAAAAAAGATTGTGAACTAAAAAGTTTCAATCCAGCCATGTTAATTTTTACATGTAGAAAGTACAGGAAAAAAAAACATACAAACTACCAAAACTGAAATAGGAAGAAATAGAAAATTTGAATAGACCCATAGCCAGCAAAGAAATTGGACCAGTAATCAAAAATATCCCAACAAACAAAAGTCCAGGGCCAGATGGCTTCCCAGAAGAATTGTACCAGACATTTAAAGAAGAGTTAATACCTATTCTTTTCAAACTGTTTCAAAAAATAGAAACAGAAGGAAAACTTCCAAGCTCATTCTATGAGGCCAACATTACCTTGATTCCAAAACCAGACAATGACCCCACTAAAAAGGCCAATATCCCTGATGAGCGTGAATGCAAAACTACTCAACAGAATACTAGTAAATTGAATTCAACAGTACATTAAAAGAATTATTCACCATGATCAAATGGGATTCATTTCTGGGCTCCAGGGCTGATTCTATATTTGCAAATCAATCAGTATGATACATCACATTAATAAAGGAAATGATAAGAACAATATGATCCTCTCAATAGATACAGAAAATTGACAAAATACAACATCCATTCTTGGTTAAAACAAACAAACAAATCAACAACAACAACAAAATACAATGAAGTAGGGATAGATGGAATGTACCTCAACATCATAAAGACCATCTATGAAAGACTCACAGCTAATATCCTCAATGGGGAAAACCTGGGATCCTTTCTCCTATGGTCAGGAACAAGACAAAAATATCTACTCTCACCATTACTATTTAACATAGTACTGGAAGTCTTAGCCTTGTCAGACAAAAAAATAAATAAGAGGTATCCAAATCAGCAACAAGAAGTCAAACTTCATTCTTTGCAGATAACATGATACTCTATGTAGAAACCCAAAAGACTCCACCAAAAAATTTCTAGAATTACTACATGAATACAGCAAAGTCTTAAGATATGAAATCCAATACAGATAACTTGCATTTCTATAGATCAGTAATGAAACAGCAGAAAAAGAAATCAAGGAATGGATCCCATTTGAAATTGCACCAAAAACAATTATATACCTAGGGATAAACTTAACTACAGAGGTAAAGAAATTAAAGAGGACACAAAGAAATGGAAAAGCATCTGTGCTCATGGATTGGAAGAACAAACATTGTTAAAATGTCTATACTACCCAAAGCAATCTACACATTTAATGCAATCCTTATCAAAATAACACCAGTGTTTTTCACAGAGCTAGAAGAAGCAATCCTAAAATGTTATAGAACCACAAAACACCCTGAATAACCAAAGCAACCTGAAAAAGAAAAACAATACTGGAGGCATCACAATTCCAGATTTCAAGCTATGTTATAAAGTTGTAGTCATCAAGACAGTATGGTACTGGCACAAAAACAGAGACATATATCAATGAAACAGAACAGAAAACTCAGAAATGGACCCACAACAATATGGTCAACTCATCTTCAGCAAAGCAGGAAAGAATATCCAACGGAAAAAAGACAGTCTCTTCAACAAATGGTGTTTGGAAAACTGGACAGCAACATGCACAGCAAAGAATGCAACTAGAGCACTTTCCTACACCATATACAAAAATAAATTCAAAGTGGATGAAAAACCTAGATGTGAGACAGGAAACCATCAAAATCCTATAGGAGACCACAGGTAGCAACGTCTTTGAACTTGGCTGAAGCAACTTCTTAATAGATATGTCTCCAGAGGCAAGGGAAACAAAAGCAAAAATGAACTGTTGGGACTTCATCAAAATAAAAAGCTTCTGCACAGTGAAGGAAACAATCAACAAAACTAAAAGGTACCCGACAGAATGGGAGAAGATATTTGCAAATGGCATAGCAGATAAAGGGTTAGTATCCAAAATCAATAAAGAAATTATTAAATTCAACACCCAAAAAACAAATAACCCAGTTAAGAAATTGGCAGAAGACATGAATAGACACTTTTCCAAAGAAGATATCCAGATGACAACAGACACACTCTGTTGTGCTGCTATCTGAAAAGATGTTCAATATCATTCATCATCAGGGAAATACAAATCAAAATCACAAGGAGATACCACCTCACACCTGTCAGAATGGCTAAAATTAGCAACACAAAGAACAAAACATGTTGACGAGGATGCAGAGAAGGGGGAATCATCTTGCATTGTTGGTGGGAATGCAAACTGGTGCAGCTACTCTAGAGGACAGTATGGAAGTTCCTCAAAAAGTTAAAAATAGAATTACCCTACAATCCAGGAATTGCACTACTAGATGTTTACTCAAAGAATGCAAAAATACAGATTCAGGGGCACTTGGGTGGCTCAGTTGGTAAAGCATCTGGCTTCAGCTCAGGTCATGATCTCACGGTTTGTGAGTTCAAGCCCAGCGTTGGGCTCTGTGCTGACAGCTCAGAGCCTGGAGCCTGCTTCAGATTCTGTGTCTCCCCCTCTCTCTGCCCCTCCCATGCTCATGCTCTTTCTGTCTGTGTCTCTCAATAATAAATAAATGTTTAAAAATTTTTAAATAAAATAAAATAAAAATACAGATTCAAAGGGTACCTGCACCCTGATATTTATAGCAGCATTATCAACAATAGCCAAGCTATGGATAGAGACCAAATCAACTGATGAATGGGTAAAGAAGATGTGGTATATCAATACAATGGAATATTACTCAGGTAACAAAAAGAAAGAAATCATGCTATTTGCAACCACATGGATGGAGCTAGAGTGTGTTATGCTAAGTGAAACAAGTCAGTCAGAAAAAGACAAATACCATATGATTTCACTCATATGTGGAATTTAAGAAACAAAACAGATGAATATGTGGGGTGAGAGGGGAAGAGAGAGGAAAACAAACCATGAGAGTCTCTTTTTTTAATTTTTTTAACGTTTATTTATTTTTGAGACAGAGTCAGAGCATGAACAGGGGAGGGGCAGAGAGAGAGGGAGACACAGAATCTGAAACAGGCTGCAGGTTCTGAGCGGTCAGCACACAGCCCAACGCGGGGCTCGAACTCACGGACCGTGAGATCATGACCTGAGCCGAAGTCGGACGCTTAACCGACCAAGCCACCTAGGCGCCCCAAGAGAGTCTCTTAAAGGTAGAGAACAAGTAGAGGCTTGATAGAAGGAGGTGGGTGGGGATGGTCTAGATGGGTGATGGATATTACGGAGGGCACTTGTTGGGATGAGCACTGATCATTGTATGTAAATGATGAATCACTGAATTCTACTCCTGAAACCAATATTGAACTGTATGTTAACCATTTAAAATTTAAATAAAATTTTCAAAGCAAAGTACAAGAAAACCTGTATCTTCCCCTCCAGATTCTCAGAGATATATTTCAGAGCTTACTGCTCAAACCTTTATTCTGTACTGGCTGATGAGATGTAAGAGTTTTGTTTCTATTAGGAATTCTTCCCTCCACTATCCCTGCCTCTCATAAAAATTCTCCTTGAAGCATCCATTATAACATATCTACCCTGTCTGTGCTGCTCTAATAAGTTGAACTATAATCTGAGAAAATGCCCTCTTTCTAAAGATTCTAGAAATTATTGAAAAATATGTTTCCCAAAAAGTTCTTCCTTAGAAGATACATGCAAATTTCCTATTTTCCATGTGTTCTTGAAGGCTGTCAGGGAAGCTCTGCAATGCTGAGGCATGGCTTTTACCTGTTTAAATTCTCTCACACCTACCAAATGATTTTTCTTTGTTTTGTCTACCTATGGAATTGCAGCTATAAAAGAGATTATCTATCAATCCACCATTTCAACACTTATCTGTGTTCCTCAGCCTTTTCTGTTTAGACACTTTAGAATTGCCACTGTTAAAGGGGTAACAAATTCTACACTTCCCAGGATGGCCGATGTGAGCCAGGGCTCAATTTTGTTTCTGACAGTTGGAGAAATGACCATAGCACTCACGCAGCAAATGGAGGGAGAGGACTAATTTCTGCAAAACGTATAAAAGTGAGACATAAAATTAAACATCTGACTCACTAGGGTCAGGTCAAAGATTCATAAACCACCAACTTACCAGGTTACTGCCAGCTTCTTTCCTCTTTCTTGGCAACACTTCCGGAAGGTTGGCTGCTATACCAGTAGCTGGAAAGAGAGCAAGAGGCTTGGCCAGCCCAACTCATGCAGTTGGGAGAGCATGAATTGGATGGAGTTAATAATATATCACATCCATGTTATGTCTGCATGGAGTAAACCCATATTCAAAAGACAATACAGTTGACCCTTGAACAAGGAGGTTTTGAACTGCATAATCTGCTTACGTGCATTTTTTCTTCAATAAATACAGTACAGTACTGTAAATTTATTTTCTCTTCCTTATGATTTTCTTAATAACATTTTTCTTTTAAGGCTTATTTTATTGCAAGAATACAGCATATAGTACATATAATATACAAAATGTATGTCAATCAACTGTTTATTTTATCATTAAGGCTTCTATAAACTGTAGGCTAATGGCAGTTAAGTTGCGGGGAGGGAGGGAGTACGAAAGTTAGTTATACATGGATTTCTGACTGAAGGAGGGATTGGTGCCCCCAGCCCTGGTGTTGTTCAAGGGTCAACTGCATTTTATTTGAATTTTAGCAAAAGAAATATACAAAATGTGTACTTTAGTACATCTTTTAACATACATCAGGCACTTCAAGAAATATCTAGAAACATTAAATATACATTTTTAAATACTTAGAATTATCAACTATATATACAGTAGTGAGGGAAAAAACATACACGCAAAACAATAATTGTAATATGAAGATGTCTTCTAAATATGAGCAGTCTGGCAGAGAACCCTTTTTCTCTTCATCCTTACCACCTTCTGCTTCATCTCCCATCATCACTTCCAGAAATGGTCTAACAATTCCTTTTCCAAGAGTAATCTCCAGGGGCATCTCTTTTCTATGATTTTTCTAAACAAAAGGGCCCTTACAAGACATGAGATTTTCTAATTCTATTTATCATACATCTCTCATCATTTTACATACAGAATGTCTAGATGTTTTTTGTTTTTTGTTTTTTGTTTTTTTGTATTATATATACCTTCTGCAAATAGCCAGTAAATCTTCCCAAAGGTGATAGAGGTCATTTTTCTATCTAAAGTCAAGGTATAGTGGAATGGGCTTGGGGCTGCTGCTCTCAGGTTACAGAGAGGGGCCACACAGCCTCAGAATCTGCAAGCCTCTAGTCCTCCAGGAAGGGGTACAGTTGACCTGGCAGGCCCACACTCAGTTGCCAGTCCTTGCCATGAGAGGGCCCCATGGATGTGGACTTTGCTCTGCTTCCTATCCACTTCCTGTGGGAAGTCCAATTTTTTTTTTGTTTGTTTGTTTCCCCAATAGCTTCTAGCTAAATGCAGAAATAAATATTACAGTAACTGATTATTTAGAATTTAAATTTGATGGGGTGCCTGGGTAGCCCAGTTGGTTAAGCATCTGACTCTTGGTTTCAGCTCAGGTTATGATCTCACAGTTTGTGAATTCGAGTCCCACATCAGGCTCTGCACTGACAGCACGGAGCCTGCGTGGGATCCTCTCTCTCCTCTCTCTCTGTCCCTCCCCTGCTCATATTCTCTCTCTCTCTTTCTCTCTCAAAATAAATAAATAAACTTTAAAAATGTATTAAAAATGAATTTAAATTTGATGAAAATATCAAATGTCAAAAAATATGGAACAGCAAGGTGAAATGAATATCAAGATTAGATCTCACAGCTCTCAGACTGGGAGTAATTGAAAGTCTAATAACACCAATTATTGACAAGGATGAGAGAGAGGTAGAGAGAACTTTAATACTCTATTGTAGAAAGTGCAAACTACTGAAATCACTTTGGAAAGCTAACATGTAAGTTAAAAACATGTATACTTTATGACCAGAAAGTTCACTTTGATATTTGTTCCTTATATGAATCTTTTACACATTTGAATGAAAAGCCATGTACAAAAAGATGTTCATTGCAGAAATCTCTACTAAACCAGTAAATTAGATGTAATCTCAATACTTACCAACATTTTAATGCATAAATTATGGCATATTCATACAACAAAATGCTATGCAGAAATGCAGTTATTGAATTAAACCTATCTATCTATGTATACTGGATAATTGTCAAAAACCTAATGTTAAATGATCACAATAAATTGCAAAATGATGTCTTTAATGTAAATTTTAATAACACATGAATTATTAATTTGTATCTTTGCTTACTCTGTCTAAAGTATAGTATTATTATGGACAATACAGGTACCATAAGTATATTGAAACATAAAGGTCACAATGACTTCACTGGACATAAAGGAAATTCAGAAAGAATCCAGAGAAACATGTTTCTTTGTCATGTTTATTTCTTTAAAAATATCTATAGTGAATATGGAAAAAACAGCTTACATTTTTTTAATCTGAATGATACTTTGGTGTATATTATGCTACATGTAATTCTTCTGCATCCTTGAAATATTCCATTAATGAGAGTGGACTTACTTGTATAATATGGGCAACCTCTGGTAGTGTGTATCTTGTGGGCTTCCTTCAAACATGTTCCAGTGTCTCTTCTTCTATCCTGTGTGTTGAATTGAGGATGATTTTCTTTCTGGATTTGTTAGCCCTATTAGGAGTCCTAGACATCTTGCAACAGATTCTTCAGTTTCTTTAGTAATCAGTAGACCCATAGGATGGGCCACTAGACACTTAGGATGAGTGTCTGCCTAAAATCAGAAATCCTAAATCCCAATATGAAATTGACTTAGAAACCAATGAAAAATATCCAATATGAAATGCAGGTTCCATCTCAGGTTCAATACTTATTTTTATCCATACCTCATTCCTGGTTGCTTTGGGTTTAGAGTTTCTGGGAAGGCTATTTATGGGGGAGTTTTATATGTTCTTAGAAATTTCCTTATTCCCTCAAGGCCTCAATTTTTAATTAATGAAGATATAGAGTAATTTAATAGCAAAATCCATATCCCAACTACAAATCTAAGAACAAATCTACAAAAATTCAATGTCCTTCAAACAAAAACTTAAAAGGTAAGATTGAAATTTCAGATATTGTGAAAGATTAATGACTCTGTTCCTCAGAATTTCAACTATACCATGTTCATTATCATCTCTTCCACCAAATACAGTTCTCTTAAAATTTTTTTTTTTTAGTAATTTAAAATCCAATAATTGAACTCCTAGGTTACAGATGAAGACATTGTATTTCAGAGAAGTCAGGTCATTTCCTCGGGATGGCTCAGATGGATAGTTGTGGAATGGAGATTAGTACCTAGGTCTCCTGGATACCAGAGTGCAAAAAAGAAACTGACCCAGCAGTTTGTTTGCTGTTTGAACATGTAGATTGACATTTACCTTCAGTTGCATGTAATCTCTACTCCACTCATAACTGCAAGTGTAATTATCAAGGACATGAAATTCAGAAAAGGAAAGTTAGATGCTGATTTCATTCCATACTTACCACAGACAGAAATCTGTCACCACTAATAGCAAGTGAAAGAGATTCCTGAAAGGAAGGCTTTTATGTTTAGAACACACATTACTCAAGAATTGGCTATATCCCATCCCAAAGTGGATTGACATTATAGCTCCTCATTAATTGATTTCCCAGAATGTTTTGTAGGAGATATGTTACTATCTATCCCCTATAAATGCCCCCTAATGTTTTCCATGCATGCGAGTTAGGAACTAAAAGCAAGTGCTTAAGCTCATTTAGAATACTCTGGGGGCTCATAACTACTCTGACTGAAAAATTAAAGTCAGCATAAGTATATGAATAGTTTTTGAAACCAACATAACAAAAAATAACTGTTATAAAATCAACAAGTGCAACTTTTATACCACCAACTGTATTATCTTCAAAGCTCCAGACTATAATATGAATTATGGGGAAGTCAAATGATACAATTTGTGTAGTAAAAAACAAAACAAAAACAAACAAACAAATAAGCAAGCAAAAAACCCAAATATGACTGCCACTGCTTCTGGCATTGGGACTTTTTGAATATTTTGTTGTTTGTTTTATTTTTCATATGTATAAAACCTAGGGAAATACATTCAACTCACAATATCTGTAAATGGATACATGAAAGATTACTGTGTAATATGGTATGGTTTTCTAAATGATGTTTTCTATTGGATTTCAGCCCACCTCCCATCCAAGTTCAGCTCCAGGGGTATCTCCTCCAATCTCTCTCAGCCACTACCCAACTAATTTCTCCTTTCTTAGAATAAGTGTGACATAATTAGGGAAGATCACAAATTGGTATTTGATCAAAGCCTTCTTTTGTTAATTTCTTTTTTCAGTTGTATGATCCCTTGCTTATATTGGAGAAAGAATGAGAAATAGTATAGTACAGTGCTTAAGAACATGAGTAATGGCATTCAAGTGCTTAGATTTTAATTCTAGGTATCTAATTACTGGCTGCATAATCTTGGGAAAGGTACTGAAACTCTATCTGAATTTTGCTAAAGGTCATATGGAAAGAACAAAAATAAGTGTTTAATAAAATTGTTTTAGGGCTTAAATCAGTGAATATTAAGTAGGAAGAAATTTTGTTCCCGGGGAGACTTCAACAAATGTCTAGAGATATTTTCAGTTGTTACATCTGGGGATAAAGGTGTTGCTACTGGCATCTAATGGGTGGAGTGAAAGGATACTGCCGAACATTCTGCATGCACAGGACAGCCCCCCACAACAAAGAATTATTTGGCCCAAAATGTCAATAATGCAGAGATTGAGAAATCCCGGCTTATTCATAAGAATCCCTGCTGATTCATATAAAACACTTAGAGTAGTAATTGACACATAGTAAGGGTTCAATAAAGAATTAACAGGTATTATTAGGATTATTCTATTGCTCAGACCACTAAAAGGTACACTAAACCAACAATTCTTACCTAGATTCCTCTCTTCTTTGGCTCAACTTACACATCTCATTCCATTTTCTATCATTGGAAATCCCCCTTATCTGTAAACACTTGGTTTTCATTTTGTCCTTCCTTACAATTTAAATGCCTTCTTATTAAAACAAAAACAAAAACAAAACTGTGAAACATTCTCAATTTTGAAGAGGCTCAAACTTAAAGCATTAGAAGCCAATGAAAGATAGCACAAAGCCTCTTTTGAAGAAAAAACTGTCATATCCATTATTAAACTAGGTGATTGAGGCCTCATATGCCACAGCTTTAAAAACTGGGGACTCCATGTTTTCATGAGGCATAGGAGAGGAATATTGAGAAGAGATTCAAAAAATCATATTTAAGTGTCTCTCCATGTGTTGAATCAACAATTTTGCATGTAGGCTATGAGACTTTATAAATCTGAGACTTTATAAATTATTTTTGTAATTTGGATACCTATAAAAAATAGAGTATTAAACCCTTTGTATATATTTCACTTCATCGATTTCCATATAAATATTCAAAATATTAACTGTCATAGGAATAACACATCACCAAATAACAGAATATAGTAATTATTATAGTCAGTTGGCTACAAGGCTGCACAAATGGAGATATAATTTTCTCAGGAAACATATCAGAATATTCCAGGAATTATTCTAACCCTGATGTGACTTCGATCAATTCAACAAACATCATCCATATAAAAACTGGGTCCCTGCTTACATCACTCACCAGCTAAATAAATAAATAAATAAATAAATATATAAATAAATAAATAAAGCATCCTCAGCCACTTCCAAGTGGACACTGAACTATTTTTCATCACTAGATAGGACAGAATAAAAGGAATTAAGAATCTGATTTGCGTTTTGAGAGTATTAGGAATTGGCTTTCTGAATATGATTGATGAAACCCACTTAAATCATTAATAACATCATCACCCATTGGAAAACAATCACCTTAATGACTTAACGGGTGATTAAAACTTTGAAATAATCAACATGGGACCAGAGCCTAGAATCATTCCATTTAATAATGGACCTTAATTTATTTCAAAACTAAAACACAAACAACTACTTATTCATATTTGTGATCGAATCAGAAACAAGAAATCAAAGTTCATAGGCCTGTGGTAATATACAGACATTGATTTCTACCATATTGGAGGTTAAAAGCAATACATATAAAGCAAACCTCTTAAAGTTGATTGTCCACATACTGAATGAACATCAGTGATTCAACATTAAAAACTTTCCACATCGTAATTGCAAGTGATCTCTTCCCTTCTCTCTTCCCTGCCTCTCCTCCACCCTCTCCTCCTTTCTCCTTTCCTTATTTTTCATCACATTCCTTCCTCTTCCTCCTCTCTCAGTTCTTTTTCTGAAACTGAACCAAAGTATTCTCCTGGGTTTTTTTCTGTCTCATTTACTTTTCTTTCTAGATTTCTCTTGATTCCCTTCTACTCAATAGATGCACAAACTTCATTCTCAGACTTCTAGGTCTACATTTTCTCCTTTGATGACCTCATCAAGCCCTAAGGCTTTAAATTCCATCGGCACCCTAAGGATTCTCAAACTTATCACCAGTTCTGACCTCTCTTTTGACCTTTCTCTTGACCTTCAAAGTCATCTATCCATCTGCCTACTTGGCTTCTCCACTTGGCCTACGTACTGTACATCTCAAATGTAACATACAGAAATAAAAAGCAACAACAACAGCAACCAAACCAGAAA
This sequence comes from Panthera leo, assembly GCF_018350215.1. Lineage (NCBI taxonomy): Eukaryota > Metazoa > Chordata > Mammalia > Carnivora > Felidae > Panthera > Panthera leo. The sequence goes on from NC_056681.1 coordinate 94,006,595, forward strand.
TCTTATTTCTGCTCAAATACATGTTTTTCTTCTGTTGTTCCCCATTTCAAAAAAATGGCATCACCTTTGCCTCAGTTGCTCAGACTAAAATCTGTAATTCCACTATTGCTCTTATAATATATGCAGTCAATCTGCAAGAGCTGTCAGCTTTATCTTGAAAATATATCTAAGATCTAACTACGCTTTTTCACCCCCACTGTTACCACTATTCCAAACAAAAATTGCTCACTCAGGCAAATACAATAGCTTTCAAACTGTTTTTCCAGCTTTGGCTATTGCCCACAGAGATTTACTTAAAACATTAATCTGATAATATTACTCTACGATTTTGTCTCCTGCTACTGTAACAATAACGATAGTTACCCTGATGCTGACCTTGCTGTTCTTACACATTGCAAGCTTATTTTCACCTAGGGGCTTTTGCATTTTCTGCTCCCTTTGTCTGGAATGCTTGTGCTCCAGGTTTTCCCATAATTGACTTGTCTTCATGTAGGACTCCGTTTAAATATCACCTCTAGAGAGAAGTCTTCCTTTCATCTTAAAGCATTCAAGTCTGTTACACTCTTATTTCTTTACCTTACCTTTTGTTTTTCCAAGTAATTATGTGTGTAAATGTACTACCCAACATTTCATAACTAAATAATTATACTTATATGCATAAATTATAGGTATATATGTACAAGCATATGTGTATTTAAACAAATACTTGCAGACACACATACAAATATACCATACATATACAAACATAAGCAGATATATCTGTATATACACATATTTATGCATGTGCAACACACACACACATAATGTATCTGTGTTTGTTTCTTTTTCCTGGCTAGATGGTATATTTTGTGAGAACAAAAACATTACCTGTCCTGGCCAAGTTTTTATCTTCTGGGTTTACTAGAGACCTGCTTCACTATTAATTATTATTAATATAATAACTATGAGACATATGTCAGATAACACAAAAAGTTAAAACAGTATTTAATGAAGAATTAACAGCAAAAAATCATATGTAGTTACAGCACACACACAAGTGTATGCACACAATTTTAAATGTAATGTGTTTTTTTCATATAATGGAGTGTACATGAGACATCTTTTCATCTGTATATTTTTATGATAAAATACACATAATGTACAATTTACTGTTAATAACATTTTTAATCTTTAAAATTGATTGCAGTAGCTAAAAGCATAATAATTAAAATGACATCTCAGTACAGTGCTGGGAAATATCTGAGTATTTATTATGTGCTAATAAATTCAATTATACTCTCCCCAAAATGTATATATTTTTAATGTGTTTGAAATTTTATACTTTTTAAAAACTAAGAACAAATTAAACCTCATTACATTTTTAAAATTTGATGTATGTTATATTCCGTGACCACAATAGAACTAATTAGTAATGAATAATAAAATTCCAAATGCAGTCCACAAAAGTCATAGTAAAAACATTTGGAATAAAAACAACCTTTTAAATACATCATTGATATTAGCAGAGCTACTTCCAGTTACAGATTAGTTAGAAAATAACAAAACTGAAAAGAAAATCAAAATATATTTAATACAAAATTCAAGTATTTTAGTTATGGAATGAATGAATAGAAATACACAAAATCAAGTTTTTAAGCAATTAAGAACAGAATAACAAAATGAACATAATAAGTGTAAGGAAAGGGAAATAAGGCAAAGAGAAAATAATTACAAAGAAAGAAAAAAAGTAAAATTGACAATTTCAAGAGCTGTTTTTTGTTTTTTTCCCCAGAGAAAATCTGATTTGGAGATGCCACGCCTCTCCAAGGGCAAAGTTCACTTCTAGACCTGATGTTTTTGGGGTGTCTGGGTGGCTCAGTCAGGTAAGCATCCAACTTTGGCTCGGGTCATGAGCTCATGGTTCTGAGTTTGAGCCCCGTTTGAACTCTTGTGCTGACAGCTTAGAGCCTGGAGCCTGCTTCAGATTCTCTGTCTCCCTCTCTCTCCTCTCTGTCTCCCTCTCTCTCCGCCCCTCCCCTGCTTAGTTGCTCTTGCGCTGTCTCTCCTTCTCTCTCTCTCTCAAAAATATATAAACATTAAAAATTTTTTTTTTAAATTAGACCTGATGTTTTCAGTTACTCCAGGCTCCTCAATATATTGGAGCAAGGCTTTATTAAGTTGATTTATAAAAAAGTCACAGGTAAGAGCAATGTGTCTTGTCTTCCAGCCCACCACTACCACTTTGGAATGCTTTACCGTGATGGGGAAAAAAAGTCCCTGCGTGCCTATAACTACCTGCAAATAACCCTGACCTTGAGAAGAGTAATCCCAGAAAAGCAAGGGAGATTTCTAAGTCCTTTGTTGCCACATAACAAAATTTGAAGGTTACTTTGGAGTTATAGTGCAAAATGGACTCATGGGATTTAAGCACTTTTTCATTCACATTAGCATATTTTATCCTTTTCCATTATTTTATTTTATTTTATTTTATTTTATTTTATTTATATCTTTATATTTAGCACATTTCTTGTAATCAGAAAAAGTCACTTCTTGCTATTTATCCAATCAGACATTATCTGCTCTTTAAGTGAGATGTTTAGACTGGGAATCAGAAACCTATTGCCAGGGGAGCAAATCTGACCTGTGGGCCAAATCTAACCAGCATACATGCAGTTACACATCACTTATGGCTACTTCTGTGCTGAAGTAGCAGAGTTCAGCTTTTAATACATGGCTTAAAAAGGCTAAAACACTTTCTATCTGGTCCTTTACGGAAAAAATTTGCTGAACCCTGGTTTACTTTTAATATGATTCTGAAGATGATTATATTTAAGTCTATAATCTATTTGTTTTCTATATGGGCCACTGTCCTTTGCTCTTTTTTTGGACTGAGTATTTTTTATGTTTATTTCTTTATTTGTTTAGAGAAAGAGCATGCACACATGTGTGAGTGGAGGAGGGGCAGAGAGAGAGAGAGAGAGAGAGAGAGAGAGAGAGAGAGAGAATCCCAAGCAGTCTGCATGCTGTCAGCTCAGATCCTGACTGACATGGGGCTCCATCTCATGAACCGTGAGTTCATGACCTGAACCAAAATCAAGAGTCAGAGGCTTAACTGACTGAGCTACCCAGGTGCCCCAAATTAATTGAGTATTTTTATTATTACAAATTATCCTGGTGTATTAGCTAAAGCTCTGCTTATTATTTTAAGAATGTTATGGTTTATTGAATATATTTAACTTATTACAGTCTACATTTAAGTGATATTACACAACTTCATTTATGGTGAATGACTCTTGCAATAGCGTACTTTCATTTGTCGTCTGCAAACCTACAGCTAACATCATACTCAATGGTGAATGGTTAAAAGCTTTTCCTCTAAGATCAGAAGACAAGGATGCCTATTTTCACCACTCTCTTCAACATCATACCTGGAAGTCTAATCATAGTAATTAGGCAAGAAAAATAAATACAAGGCATACAAAATGGAAAGGAAGAAGTAAAATTACCTCTCTTTGCACATGACATGATCTTATATATATAGAAAATCCTAAAGATTCAATCAAAAACTGTTAGAAGTAAAAAATGAATTCAACAAGTGTGCAGGATACAATTCAACATACAAAAGCAGCAGTGTTTTCATACACTAAAAATACATCATCTGAAAAAGAAATAAAGAAAATAATTTACAATAAAATTTTATTGTAAAATATTTATTTATTGTAAAAATTTATTGAAAAACAATAAAATACTTGAAAATAGATTTAACCAAGGAGGCGAAAGATCTGTACACTGAAAACTGTAAGGCATTGATGAAAGAACTAAAGAAGACATAAATAAATGGAAAGCTATCTCATGTTCATGGATTCAAAGAATTGATATTGTTAGAATATTCATCCTACCTTAAGCTATCTATAGATACAGTGCAATCTCTAATATAAATCTAATGGCATTTTTTTACAAAAATAGGAAAAAACAATCCTAAAATTCTTATGGAATCACAAAAATCCCTGAATAGCCAAAGCATACTGAGAACGAAGGAGAAAGAACATCATACTTTCTGATTTCAAACTATATTACAAAGCCATAGTAATCAAAGCAGTATAGTATTGTCATAAACATAGACCAAAGAAACAGGATAGAGAGCCCAGAAGCAAATTCACACTAATCATGTTTCTGTTGGCTTTGCGTTTATGGCTGCATATTTGAGGGACCATTGACTGTTCCAGTCTCTTCATAGTGGCTTTGGTGAGGAAGGACTGTCACCTGAAGGTGGTGGGCTATGAAGGTGCTGGCTGAGTGGGGTACAGTGCAGCATCTCTGATTCCTGGGAGGTACAAAGCAGCATAGTCTCCATGAGGTTTCATCAGTTGAGATCAACGTCAGCAAAGATGTTGCCCAGGACTATGGAGGTCCCACGTATGGCAGTGGCAGCTATGGCTATTGGGGTCCTAAGAAGTGAAAGCTGTTGGGGTTCTCTTCCCTTTTTTTATTTGGCCAATGGGAATCAGTACTGGCTGAGGGGATCTCTTTTCACACACTGTCTGGCACACATATAGTCACAGAGGCAGTGGAGGTAGGGTCCTGGGAATAGGCGCATATGGAACTATCAAGGCCCAGGGGCACTTCTTTCAGCCTGAGTTGTGGCTGTATGCAGAGCTGCTGTGTAATCAGGGTCTGGGTCCCTCCACCGTGACATGGGTGGGGTTGGGGAATGGAATACAGCAGGAGCATGGGCCCTGGGAGGACAGATAGCAGTGGTGTCTTGGGCCCAGAGAGGAAGGTACAATAGCAGCATCTCCTGGAGATGTTGAGTCAAAGTCACAAGTCTAGTGCTAGGGTACAGTCCCAGAACAGCAGCAGAACATTTCTGTGATGGCCACATGTAGCTACCTGGAAGATGGATGCAGAGCAGGGGCAGCTCAGCCCAGGTCATGTTGGGTCACGTGACCTGAGTCCCAGAGGTGGAACTCAAAGCAGCAGTAGCTCCAGCCCTATAGATGCCAAGGCTCTGTGGCACCCAGATCTCAGGGAACGGGTCGTAACTGGGGCATGGATGGAGGCATGCCTTACTGCAGTTGGTAGCTCTAGCTGCTAGGAGAAGACACAGAGGCAGGGATGCCTAGCAGCTCTGTCAGCTGGGGCAAGTGTTAGTGAAGACTGTGGGAGTCCTCAGTAGCAAAGGCCGCAAATGTCCATGACAGTGAGGCTTATTGTCCAGCTCTCCTTTTCATGGTGGGCGAAATCCCTCTGAGGGCATTTCTCCTGATAGATGAACACCTCTGTACTAGGGGATGGTTTGACACAGGTAAAATGCTTCCTAGCCTTTCCCATGAAGCTACCCTCTGGTTTTTAGTTCTTCAGCATTCCTCCTGTGTCTTTATTGTAGCCGACACGTTTCCCAGCACTATATGTTAGTTTTTAGTTGTTTGTTTATTTTGTTGTTTCTTTTTGGCGGGGGGGGGGGGGGAATCAAGTGTTGGGACCTACTAATCCTTCATGTTACTGATGTTACTCCTTTCTTTAGGATTTCTTAGTGTAAGTCTTTGGCAATCCATTCTCTTGGTATTCTTACATGTGAAAATTTATTTTGCCTTCATTCTTGAAACATATTTCATTGGATATAGGATTTGTATTGACAGGTTCTTTCTTTTTCTTTCAGCAGTTTAAGATACTGTTGCACTCTCCTCTGTCATCTGTAGTATCTGATGAGAAAGTAGTTCAATGAATCTCATTGTTTCCCCTATTTGAAGTGTGCTTTTTCTCTTGATGCTTTTACCTTTAGCTCTTTTTCTTTGGCTTTCAACTGTTTTCTTATAAAGTGTCTTGGCATGTTTGTCTGGTTTTCATTAATCATATTGTATCTCTAAGTGTCTTTATTTCTTAATATTTGGAAACTTGGGGCTATTATTTTTTTAAATAATGTGGGGGTTTTTGTTTGTTTGTTTCTGCCCCAAGTTCTCTCTTGTCTCCTGCAACCCCAGTCAAATGTTAGACTGTGGTAGTAACAGTGACCTTGTTGTAGACAGAATGTTTGTGTTGCTCCAAACTGTATTTGAAAACAGGACCCGCCAGGAGGTGGTAAAGGTTATATTAAGTCAAAGGTTGATGAACTAATCCAGTAGGACTTGTGCCATTATAAGAAGAGAACAACTCTCTCTCTGCTATGTAAGGACACATGAGAAGGCAGGTGTCTGCAAGCCAGTAAGAGAGCTCTCACCAGAAACTCACCATGACAGAACTTGGTCTGGGACTTCTAGCCTCTAGAACTATGAAAAGTAAATGTCTGCTATTTAAGCCACCCAGTCTATTGTATATTTCTATGGCAGTTCAAGCTAATATAGACCTAAAACTTTGTTTTTATTCAACATTTTTTCCTCTCTGTTCTTCATATGAGATGATTCCTGCTGATCTATTCTCAAGTCATTTAACTAAATGTATCCAGTGAATTTATTTCTGATATTATATTTTCATATCTAGAACATCTATTTGGCTCTTTTTAAAAATTTTTATTTTCCTGCAAGAATTGTTATCTTTACATTGTTGGGTCATCTCAGAGGTAGTCTCAGTTGGTTGGTTACTTCTTCTCCTGAGAGTATATTCCACTGTCTTTCCTTATATGTCAGATAATGTTGGATTTTATCCTGAGGTTGTACTATTTTTCTCTGAAGAGATTGCCTCTTTTACTAGTCAATTATTTTGGTTGGGTGTGATTTACAAATTCAACTTTTCTTGGGTAGTACCAACAGTGTCAAGCTCAGATCTTCTGTCCTTAGCTGAGGTATTCTTTGAGTCTTGTGTGTGTGTGTGTGTGTGTGTGTGTGTGTGTGTGTGTGTGACTTTGAGGACAATCAGAAATGTGGATTGATAGAAATTGTGTATCCTCCTCTCCTATTTATTTTCTGAAATGCCCCCATTACCTCCCGTGGTCACAGTTTTCTAGATTTACTTTTCTAGTTCCCCAAGACAGAAATATGGTGAGTTTTTTCCCATCAGCACCCACACTGACTGCACTCTGTACCAAAAGCATCAGATCTCAGACTAAAATCACAAGAACTTGAACTCATTTTGCTCAGCACCTCTTCCCCAGTTGTGTACTCTCCTTTCAGGTCTGTCTGCTTCTGTTCATTCCCTGGTGCCTGTAGGTAGTTACTTTTGTAATTACTTTTGGTCTAGCTGAGACTTATTTTTTTCCTTAGGGTAGTACATCCATAGGTACTTCTTCTGTCATTACTAGCAGCAGAAATTTTCTTTTATAGGGCATTTTATTTCCTAATTTTAATTTTCCAAAATTTTATGTTATATGAAATAGAAATTTAACTTATTTACATCATTTAAGTGTACTTGATCTTCATAATTAATAATTATTTTGATTTGTTTTGTTTTTAATTTGTCATTTTACCAAAAAGTTATTTGGGAGGATGTTTTACACTGGTATAAGATGTTTCTTTGTGTGATTATTTAAATTTATGTGATTATTTTTGGGTCTATGTCACTATATAGTCACAGATTATAGTCTATAAAATGTACAAAATTCATTTAGAAATTTATTTTAATTTGTGGAATAAAATAAATAAATATTTTGCAGATAGATGTTCCATAGCCACATGAAAATAGAGTTTAGGGGTGCCTGGGTGGCTCAGTCAGTTAAAATCCGGCTCGATTTCGGCTCAGGTTATGATTCCACGGTTCATGAGTTTGAGCCCCACATTGGGCTCTGTGCTAACAGCACAGGAGCCTGCTTGGGATTCTCTCTCTGACTCTTTCTGCCCCTCCTCTGCTCATGCTCTCTCTCTCTCTCTCTCTCTAAGAAAGTAAATAAAAGAGAAGGAAAATAGAGTTTATTCTATTGAATACTGAAGTTCTATTGAATATTGTTGAAGTTCATATTATTAATAAATGAATATAAATATTATTAATAAAAATTTTCAAATCTTTTTTTCTATGTCAGTAGCCATGTTAAATCCATTAAAAACTTTGATTATTTTAACGTTTCTATTTGATTATCTATGTCTTCACAAAATTTTCTCTTTTATAGCACAAATGTATTTGTTTGGCAAATATATACTGATGGGCCATAAAATAGAAAAGTACTATTAGGTAAAAGATTAATGGTCCTATGAGTTTTACATAGGGCCATGTAATTTCTCATTGTCTTATTTCTTGATTTTTTCTTCCTTATCTTCCCTTGTTCTGATATTGATATTCCAAAATGTATTTATATTTTCTGAGTATGTCAAGTTATTCCTTTTATATGTGCTTTTTAATATTCTAATTTCTCTTTATCTCTAGCGTTTTTGTCATGATAAAAAATACTTAGATTTTGCTTTAAATTCAATCATCTTGATTTTGCTTGAATTGCTGCATTCAGTTGATAATTGTTCCAATTAAACCTATTATAGTTAAATGCACTGAGTTTTATTTCCTCTTCTCTGTTAAGAATTGTGCTTCATGGATTGTTTATTATAAATGTTAATTAATATAAAAGAAAATTAATTTACTTTTGATAAAATTCCTTATTTTTTTCTTGCTCAGAGAATGTTAATCTTTTGGCTTAAGAAAAATGACTTTGATTTCCTTTAAAGAAAATGATCCATAATAGAAAATTGTTAAGATGTGTTATTACCCTACTGGTTTATTTTTATTTTTATTTCTGAAAAATAGGTAGCTCTTAACTTGATTAAAAAAAATTGAATAACTCAATTATAATGAAATTTCAGGTTCTGATTATTTAAACCACACAAAGTCGTGGATACCTATAGGGCAGAATATTTTAATAAAATATCTGACAATAATATTACTTATTAGGCAAAAAATTCATTTTAATTCAAGGTCTGAACTTTTATGTTATTGATTTGTTTTGTCTCTTGCAGAATTATTTCACTGCACTGTTAAATGGAGAAAATTAGTATGGTCTTATAAATAGATCATTAAACACATTGCATGAATGTAATGGAAATAAAGGTCATTCAAAATTAAATACTAAGTTACTTGACTTAACACTCCTTACTCATTATTTCTACAAAATATCTACAAGAAACTGCAGAGGCCAACCATTTAAAATTTGCGTAATAACAAAGATCAGGTATAGTTGCCAAAATGTAATTTCTAATTATGACGCCAACATTGTTACTAAATAATTTCAAAAGAATGAATCCTTTCATATACTCTACTATCTAGATATACATACATTTATATATGCATACACATATGCTCTTCCCTAAGGTTTTTTTTTTTTTTTTTTTAATTTTTTTTTCAACGTTTTTTATTTATTTTTGGGACAGAGAGAGACAGAGCATGAACGGGGGAAGGGCAGAGAGAGAGGGAGACACAGAATCGGAAACAGGCTCCAGGCTCCAAGCCATCAGCCCAGAGCCCGATGCGGGGCTCGAACTCACGGACCGCGAGACCGTGACCTGGCTGAAGTCAGACACTTAACCAACTGCACCACCCAGGCGCCCCTCTTCCCTAAGGTTTTTACAGAGTGATTGCTGCTCTGTCTCTATGGCCATATAACCAAATTCCAAGCATTCTTTAAGTCCTGCTTAAAAATCAGATGTCATCTACTTGTTGAAACCTCCTTGATCTTCTAACCAGCAATCAAATTCACAAATACAAACTATGTAGGTATAACCACTAAAGAAGTGTTCAGAGCTATATGATGAAAAATATTAAAGGACAGGAGAAAAAAATTGAATAAATTGAGAGACCTAAAATGCTACTGAATTTGAAGACAATATCGAAGAGATACCATCTTTTGAGTTAGTGAGGTAAGTTAAAGTTATATTCAAATTTTTAAGTTGTTTTTTTTTTTTACTATTTGTTCACGTACATTTCAATTTGAAAAAAAAAGGTCATATATTTCTTCTGGAATATTTACTGTAGGAAAACACTAAAAAGTTGAAATAAAAAGCGAATATACATAGTAATATTGAAATTATATGGTATACTATTTAATCATGTTTAAGAGAAAATGGTAATTTTACCAAAATTACATAGCCAATTTAACATGAGCTAATAGATATCCAAGAAAATATTCCCTTCCACCAGGATTTTATGTTGGCTACAATTTAATTAGATGCAGAAATGATATTTATTCTTATAAGTGGTGCAGCAACTATTATTATATCTTGGAAAATAATAAAATGCATCTCTACCTCATAGCACATATCAAAATAAATTTCAAACACATTGAATACTGAAATGCAAAATGTAACGTTAAATAATGTTCTGAAATAACTATAAGTAAATAATAAATATATTAAGTTGTGAAGAGCTAGACCTGACACCAGTATGTGTGTATATACATATGGTAAAGAGAGGACTGGAGAGTGACTCCTAATGGATACGGGTTTTCTTTGGAGATTGATGAAAAGGTTATGAAACCAGAATAAAGTGGTAGTTGTACAACATTGTGACTATACTAAAAATATATTAATATTAATTAATTAAATAACTGAATTGCACACTTTAAAAAGGTGAACTTTAAGGTATGTGAATTATATTTCAACAAATGTATTAGGGAAGAACCAAGTTACAACGAAATGTTAAGAGTTTTAGAGTTTTATAAATATAAAATTTACTTGGATCAATTTGAAAATACCCATTAAAAATTATTTTAAATATATGTGGTAGGCAGTATGATGGGTCTCCCAAAGACCTACATGCCCTAATGTTTGGAACCTGCAAACATGTTATATAGCAAGAGTGAATTAAGGTTTCAGGTGGAATTAATTTTGCTGATTAACCCATCTTAAAATAAAGGATTACTCTGAATTCTCTAGGCATGCCCAGTATTTTCCCACAGGTTCTGAAAAAGGAAGAGGGAGGCAGATGCGTCAGAACCAGAGAGATGGCAGTCAGACTCACCATTACTGGCTTTGGAGATAGTAGACCTTCTATGCCAGTCAAAAAATGTGAGCCTTCTCTGGAAGCTGGAAAAGGCAACTGAAGAGATTTATCCCTAGAGCTTCCAGAAAGTAATGCGGCCACACTGACACCTTGATTTTCATCCAGTGAGACCCATTCCTCTTCTGATGTCTTAAGAACAAGATAATAAATTTGTGCTAACTTAGGCCACTAAAGTTTATGGTGATTTATTACAGGAGCAGTAGGAAATTAATACATTGTGCATACCATATGTGAACAATTCTGAATTCAATAATTTGTCACACAGAATTAATACAAATATTTACAAAAAATCTAACTAAAATGTAAAGACAGTTGTTACAGGTACACTGTGAAAAAAATAAAAGTAACAATTTCAAAAAACAATACTCAAAAACTGGTTCAATACACTGAGTTATGTTAATGCAATAAAATAATATGTAGACATTAAAATATGTCGGAGAAGAAAATTTAATGACACAAATATTTCCCATATATTATAATACTAAAATGACAAGTTGCAAATGACAGGATAATTGCTTTTGGTAATGGTTATGATATATTTACAAATATCTTCCCCCATCTGTCGGTTGCCTTTTAGTTTAGTAGACTGTTTCCTCACTGTGCAAAAGCTTTTTATCTTGATAAGTTCCCAATAGTTCACATTTTTGCTTTTGTTTCCCTTGCCTCTTGAGACATGTCTAGTAAGAAGTTGCTCCAGCCAAGGTCAAAGTGTTTGCTGACTGTGTTCTCCTCTAGGGTTATGATGGTTTCTTGTCTTAAATTTATGTCTTTTGTACATTTTGAATTTATTTTTGTGTATGGTGTAAGAAAGTGGTCTAGGTTCATTCTTCTGCATGTTGCTGTCCAGTCTGTTGAACAGACTTTTTTTCCATTGGATATTCTTTCTTGCTGTATTGAAGATTAGTTAACTATACATTTGTGGATTCAAATGTATTTGAATGTATTAGCTATACATTTCTGGGTTCTCTGTCCTATTCAATTGATCCGTGTGTCTGTTTTTGTGCCAATAATATACTGTCTTGATGATTACGGCTTTGTAATACAGCTTGAAGTCTGGATTTGTGATGTCTCCAGCTTTGGTTTTCTTTTTCAGCATTACTTTGGATATTCTTTAGGGTCTTTTGTAGTTCCATACAAATTTTAGAATTGTTTGTTCTAGCTCTGTGAAGAATGCTGATGTTATTTTGGTAGAGATTGCATTTAATGTATAGATTGTTTTGAGTGGTGTAGACATTTTAACAATATTTGTTCTTCCAATCCATGAGTATGAAATGGTTTTCCATTTCTTTGTGTCTTCTTCAATTTCTTTCATAAACTTTCTATAGTTGTCAGTGTATAGATCGTTTACCTTTTTGGTTAGGTTTATTGCTAGGTATTTTATGGGCTTTGTTGCAGTTACACATGGATTGATTCGTTGATATCTCTTTCGGCTGTTTCATTATTGGGGTATAGAAATGCAATAGATTTCTATATGTTGATTTTATATCCTGTGACTTTTCTGAATTTATTTATCAGTTCTTGCAGGTTTTTGGTATAGTCTTTTGGGTTTTCCACATAGAGTATCATGTCTGTGAAGAGTGAAAGTTTGACTTCTTCCTTGCCTATTTGTATGCTTATTTCTTTTTGTTGTGTAATTGCTGAGAGTAGGACTTCCAGTACTATATTGAACAATGGTGAGAATGGACATCCCTGTCATTTCCTGACCCAATATCATAAAAGCCATATATGAAAGACTCACAACTATTAATCATTCTCAAAGGAGAAAAACTGAGAGCTTTCCCCCTAAGGTGAGAAATTAGTTTTCTAAATATAGTTTGCACTGATGGATCTTAATTTATCATTTCTGGGAAAATTGAAAGTATTAATGCAATATATTCCTTACTGGTGTCTTTAAGACACTGATTTAATTTCCTTTGGAATTCTAGATCACATTGCAGTTGTTAAAATTTTTTAATGTTTATTTATTTTTGAGAGACAGAGAGACAGAGCAGGGGAGGAGCATAGAGAGAGAGAGACAGACAGACAAACAGAATCTGAAGCAGGCTCCAGGCTCTGAGCTGTCAGTACAGAACCCGATGCAGGGCTCAAACCCACAAACTGTGAGATCATGACTTGAGCCAAAGTTAGACGCTTAACTGACTGAGCCACCCAGGCGCCCTGGTCACATTGCAGTTCCATTTTTAATTTTTTGAGGAACCTCCGTATTGTTTTCCATAGTGACTACACCAATTTGCATTCCCACCAACAGTGTGTGAGTGTTCCCTTTTCTCCACACCCTCGCCAACAATTGTTACTTCTTGGGGTTTTTTTTGAAAGTAGTCATTCTTACAAGTGTGAGGCGATATCTCATTGTGGCTTTGATTTGTATTTCCTTAATGGTTATTAACATTGGGCGTCTTTTTAGGTGCCTGTTGGCCATTTGTGTATCATTTTTGAAAAAATGTTTATCCATGTCTTTTTCCCATTTTTAATTATTTGTTTTTTGCCATTGAATTATAGAAGTTTCTTATATATTTTGTCATTTCCTTTGCTATGCAGAAGATTTTTATTTTGTTGTAGTCTCACTTGTTTATTTTTGCTTTTATTGGCTGTGTTTTTGATGTCATATCCAAGAAATCATTGTCAATACTAATGTCAAGGAGCTTTTTCCTTATGTTGTCTTTTAGGAGTTTTATAGTCAAAGGTATTCTTTCAAGTCTTTAATTGTTTTGAGTTAACTTTTGTGAGTAGTGAAAGATAAGAGTCCAATTTCATTCTTTTGTATATCGATGTGTAGTTTTCCCAAAAGTACTTATTGAAAGAACTATCCTTTCCTCATTGTGTTTTATATGACATCCTTGTCAAAGATTGATTGTGTATGTATATATTTATATCTTGGCTTTCTATTCTGTCTCATTGTTCTGTGTGTTTGTTTTTATGCCAGTTCAATGCTGTTTGATAATGCAGTTTTGTAATATCATGATGTTATCATGTAATGTCATGATAACATAGTTTTTGGAATTTCCATAGAAATTTGGAAGTGTAATATTTGCTGCTCGTTCTTTCTTAAGATTGCTTCTGGTATTTGATATCTTTGGTGGTTCCATACTAATTTTAGGATATTTTTTTCTATTTCTCTAAAATATGTAATTGGGATTTTGTTCAGGATTGCAATGAATCTGTAGATCATTTTTTGTAGTATAAATATTTTAACAATATCATATCTCCCAATCCATAAATATGGGATATCTTTCAATTTATTTGTGTCTTCAGTTTCTTTCATCATGTCTTATCATTTTCAGTGTACAGATTTTTCATCTCTTTAATTAAATTTATCCCTGAGTATTTTGTTATTTTTGATGCTAATAGTAAATGTGATTGTTTTCTTAATGTCTTTTCCATGTAGTTAATTGTTAGCGTATTGAAGCACAACTGGTTTTTGTGGTCGATTTTGTATCCTGCAACTTCACTGAATTCATTTATTAGTTCTAACAGGTTTGGGTTTGGTTTATTTTGTTTTGGTGGACTAGTTAGGGTTTTATATATATAAAAAACATCATGTCATCTGCAAATAGAGACTATTTAATTTCTTCTTTTCTGACTTGCGTACCTTTAATTTCATTTTCTTATCTAATTGCTCTAGCCGTGACTTCCAATGTTACGTTGAATAGAGGTGGTAAGAGTGGACACTTTGTCGTTTTCCTGATCTTAGAGGAAAACTTTTTAGCTTTCACCATGGTGTGTGTTGTTAGCTGCTTGTTATTATGTGTAGTACATCCTCTCTCTATATTTTATTGTGAAGCTTTTATCATGAAAGGATATTGAATTTTGTCAGATGCTTTTTCTGCATCTGTTGAGATAATCATAGGATTATTACCCTTCATTCTGATAATGTAGCATATCACATTAATTGATTTTCATAGGATGAACCATCTTTGCATCCCAGAGATAAATCGCACTTGATCATGGTGTATGATCCTTCACTGTGCTGTTGAATTTGGTTTGCTAGTATTTTATTGAGAATTTTTAAATCTATATTCATCATAGTTTGGGGCCTATAATTTTATTTTCTTGTAGTGTCTCTATTTGGCTTTGGTATAAGAGTGATGCTAGCCTGGTTAAAAATGTTTGGAAGTGTTCACTCCTCTTCATTTTTTAGGACAAGTTTTAAAAGATTGGCATTAATTCTTCTGTAAATGTTTTGTAGACTTAACCTGTGAAGCTATCTAGTTTTTTCTTTGCTTAGAAGTTTTAAATTACTGATTTGATCTCCTTAATCATTATTGGTTGGTTCAGATTTTCTATTTCTTCATGGTTTAGTTTTAGTAGGTTGCTCTTTACCATATTAATTTACTAATATAGTTCACTTTCACTAATATATTTCTACTTAATGCTCACTTTAAAGCACAGAATTATCTTTTTTAGAAACTTTGATAGATACCAAATTTCTATTGGTCCCAATATATGTGTTCAATTTTATCCAAGTGTTCTTCCCACACTGCTTACAATTATCTGCCTTCTAGAAGGTCTCAATTGTCCTCCTGAATTTCTGCTTTCCATTTAAAATGTTGAAATTTTATTCAACCACTAAATTCAACAACAAATATTATCCTGCCTTTCTCATGTTATAGTTTCTTCTTATCTGTGTCCCACTTTGCATCTGCATTGCTTTTCCCAGTGCATTTGTCTAAATACTATATGTCTGTGGTAGTTAATTTTGTGTGTAAATGAGACTGCCAGATTAAAGACTGTGTCAAGTATGTCTTTGACGGCATTTATGGTTGAGGTTAGCATTTGAACTCATGGACTCAAACTTCCCTTTTCAGGGGGAGGAGTGAGAACATTGATGGTTAAGCTGTTCACAAAACAGCTTGTTTATCTGTGTGCCCCCATTATCTAGCAATATGTGGCCTGATAACAGTGCATAAGAAATAATAAGATTAAACCACATGAAATTGTTTATGTTAAAAAGACCCCTATCATAATTAAGAACTATAGAATAATACTTCCGCCAACTAGGCCTGAGTTCTTGGTCAAAACTTCATGTGCAGAGCACCTGGGTGGCTCAATTAGTTAAATGTCAGACTTCAGCTCAGGTCATGATCTCACAGTTTGTGGGTTCGAGCCCCGCATCAGGCTCTGTGCTGACCAGTTGCTCAGAGCCTGGAGCCTGCTTCAGATTCTATGCCTCCCTTTCTCTCTCTGCCCCTTCCCTGCTTGTGCTCTGTCTCTCTATATCTCTCTCTGTCTTTCAGAAATAAACAACAACAAAAACTTAATGTGAAGCCAAGCCAAAAGCAAATCTTATTGAAAACCAAGAGAAGTAGACATCAATTGTTTGCATGTTAAAGAAAATGCTCTTTATTCTGGAAGAGTCTTTGTGAAACTCACTCTAAGAAAAAACAAATCTAGTATCTGCTCTGTAATCCCTCAGCATATTAGAATCATGAAAATAGGAGGCAGATATTGACTAGTATCTGGAGACACAGAGAGTACTGAGAAGTGACAGCCTGGAAACAAGGAAAAGCACGCTGCTCTGGGACAATTTATAGGAAGATAAAATAGTTCCATAAACCTCAATAGCTCCTGGGACTGTCATTGTATTAACGTGGCACAGACCAATAATAGATGTTTGTGTCTGATTATGAGACATCAAAATAAGATAAACTGTACTTCTAGGAAAAATGACAACTCGAGGGCAAGCATTTAAAACCTCTCTTCCCAAATACTGACTGAGACAAAGGAATGTATTGAAATGGATAAACTCTCAGTGTAGTTTTTAAAAAAACTGATTCATGATTCCATACACAGCATCTGCTTTAAGCATTTTCTTCTAGACTTAGATTCAATAAGGCCAAATGAAAGAAAATATTAAAATGATTCCCAGCCTCCAACTGCGATATGGTGTTTCTGCATGGTATGAGATCAATAGAGGAGACTGTGGTAGGGCTCCATTATAATCATTAATTTCAGAGGTCAGGGTAAGCCATAGGACAAATGGAGGTCTCTCATTTTGGATCTCTTTTACTTGCTTAAAAATCAATAGCAATGGAAAACCCAAGGACAAATCTAGCAATATCAGACAGAATGAGGCCGATTTCTCTGTGGCTATAAGTTTAATGTTAAAAAAAATAGTCTTATTATAAATGGGTTTTAAAATACAGACCAAACAAATGAAGAAGAAGAAGAAGAAGAAGAAGAAGAAGAAGAAGAAGCAGCAGCAGCGGAGGTGGAGAAGGAGGGGGAGGAGGAGGAGGTGGAGGAGGAGGAAGAAGAAAAAGATATGGAAATCTGATTCTGGGGCTTCAAGGAACAAAGTAAAACCCTGCACAGGAAAAAAGTACCCACTGGATATGCTTGCAGACTTAGCTCACATCCCACACTTCTCTCATTTTAGACGTTTTGAGATCAAACGCCAAGATATGGAACAAACATCAGACACAGAGAAACTATGAAAGGTTTATTCCTTTTGTAGTCAATTCATCAACAAATAATCTCCAAATTTAAGGAGTGCTTAATACTACATTCCTTAAACAGCTACTATAGGAAAACTTGCATTCAGTTGAGTATTTAGACTCCAAGCTATTTTTTTGTGTGTTTTCCCAATTTCAAACTTGGAGTGGAGAATAATTATTGCCATATTATATCAAATGAGTTCATATTAAGCCACTTTCAAAGTTTCCATTATGTTTGTTTCCCATTAAAACAATACAGCAGCATTGATATTTTTACATCCTATACATAAGATGTTTAACTATCCCTGCTGGAAAAAAATCATATGTTGAAAAATATATACCACATCAATTTTTTATGTTCCTAAGTTGGCATGAAAAACAAAATTGGCATCTCATTGGTGCTTGAAACAGTCACAGATGGCTTCTAAAACAGCACTGTGTGTTTTCATTTGGGGATTCCATTGTTTAGATCACTTTTATGAATAATTAAAAATAAATCTGTGATGCCAGTAATTATAACCCATACCTGGCTTTGCAACAGAAAACAGTGACTCCAGCTCCCTAAAAGAATATAAATTTAACCATGTAATCGATGGGAGCCCTAGGAAATGCCCTCGCTTTCCTCTAAACTCTAAAGAAAGTAGCAATTTTGTATAATACATTTAATGGATTGTTTTACATAATTCATTCTCTTCAGATGTTCTAATTTATATTCATTTTCACAGCTTCTGAAATTTACATATGTGATGAAAAATTATTTGGGGAAATGTAAGAATCTTTTAACAATCATGTTGAACAATTTATCTTGTATTATCAGGGAAAAAGCTAAAGCTAAAAGAAGTAATTTTGGAAAAATACAGGACTAAATATTTGCAATGGGCTCAATCTGCAACAGTAAATGCCCTTTATGAGCATTTCTCTAAATTCTTGTTTTAGTTTAGGTGGCAAGATGGAATAATGTGTTTGAATTCAAATACACCTTCTGATGAAGTTTTGGGGTGATGATGGGGGATTCGGAGCTAAGGGCCAAGAAAGCATTCTTGAAGACATCTTTGGTGCAAAAAGGTAATTTTATTAAATCATGGGGACAGGACCCGTGGGTAGAAAGAGCTGCACTGGGGTTGTGACAGTAACTAATTATATACCCTCAGGTTGGGAGGATGTTAGGGATAGAGTAAGTCTCTAAGGTATTTTGGAAGCAAGGTTTCCAGGACCTTGAGGGGCTTAGGTGCTGTTAAGAAAGTGCCACATATTACCATTCAGTAAAACCTAAGTCGTGAGACCCTTCAGAAGTATATCATGGAACCATAAGTTTGCAGTATGATTGCCAGCATGTATCTTAGGGGAGTTGAGATAAAGGAAGTTTCCAAAGGAATTTTTATATGTTAAAGTAGAATTACAGGATGCTGGGGGGGGGGGGGTGTCAGATAATGTTAAGCCAAGATTCCCTTTTGCCCCTAGCAAAGTGTCATCATCAAGGCAACTGAGTTCCTAGAGGGAGGTTATTCTGCCTGTTTTGAGGACTTGTCAATGGGCTGTAGGCAGTAAGGGAATTTAAATTTTCATTTGCCTTTTCTCCTACATCACCATGGCAAGCACTTAAACCCCCTTACATCTTGATGAGGGTGATATTAGGACTCCAGGAAATGGAGTCTAGAGGTTTCTGGAGATTAGGCTATAGATAAGATTGCATTTTTCTTGCAGTTTACGAAGTTATCCATAAATTGAAGGAGACTCCCATCCTGATCTCTATCAGTCAACTGTTTACTTTCTTTCTTTTCCCCTGTTCCTGGGCAGCCAGGAGTGTCTGAAGAATATCACATATCCCACCTTGGGGGGCAGGTGCTGTTAGCCTGTACTTTTCCTTAAGCTTGCCTCACACTCTTCATCACTTCCACTCAAGAAACTGAATTAGGTTTTCTTTTACATTATTCAGGTTGGCTTGACAGTCTGGGGGACCAAAAAAAAAAAAAACTTAAGATGAGACACAAAAAAAGATTTTTAAATGAAAACTGTAACAGCCATAAAGAATAAATCATTAAACAAAGCATGGTATTTTAGTAGCTTTTTATTGTGATTATGTAAAAAATAGTGAAGAGAAAGCCACCAGTCAGAATGATATGGTACAAATTAGAATGGAAAGGCTCTGATAATTAATATATGTAAAGCTAGTATACATCATAATACTTTTTATTGATCTCTATTTCAAGCAAGGTCATGGAAGGAAAACACCACTACAAATCAGCAGGCCTCTGTTATGTCCAAACTCAATCACTACTGACTCTGTAATCTTAGATGATCAATACATCTGAGCTTCAGTTTTCCCATTTGTAAAATTAAAGTTGCACTGGATAACTTCTAATTCCATTCCTGTATTCTGTTTTTTGTGATGTGAAGTCTTATCTCTCCAATAAGTTACTCAATTCCTTTAAAAACTTCATTTTATGGTCCTTTTATATAATAAAATCATTAGTCTATTGCTGTAGATCAACGTAGTTGTCTGGAATTGCCTGCTAAAGGTAAGCTCTTGGATTCTGCATTCAAATATTTAAGCAACTAAAAACAGCAAATAACCCATCACACTTGAAGGTGAGAATAAAACTTGATAATTAAATCAACAGTGGCTGTTCAATGCCTTTATGATACATTTATTTTTAAGGTGTTAACTGCATAATCACAGAATCTGTAAAACTAGTGATAGAATTATAATCATAATTGTTACGGTAAATTTAGTATCTCAACACATATTTCACATTTGTAATCTCTTCTATTCCATAGCACACATAGTAAACAGAGAAGAAGATGAGCTGTGGAAGTTAGTAGACAATACGTGTGCTTGAATCTTGACCCCATCATTTTTGGTATGTAACCTCCTTCTGGCTTTAATCTCTTATTGTCAATAGTTTATTAAATAAAGTGGGTACAATAATGCCTTTATCATATGATATGTGATAGATTTTTTTAATTAAAAAAATATTACAGTTGTCATATGTTAGGCTCTAAACAAATTCTAGCTCTTTTTACTCTGATTGTGCCTTTCTTATGAGATTCAGCTCCCTCTAACTTAATACACTTAATTTTACAGACTACTTTAAATTCCTTGAAAGTGAGGGTTATATTTTCCTCTGCTCATAATGTAATGGTAGAGATTAAGTGGGCAAATAAACAATGTGAGTAAGTAGTTTCACTGAGACTGGATTAATATGTGATTTGCTGCTACTAATTCCAGTATGTGTTTTTGTTTTATTATTTATGATATGGCATTTGGAACATATAGATATTATGTAAAATTCACTGAAATGACACTCATCGTATACTATCATATACCACCATATAGCACAACATATACCAGTGTGCTGGGCCACAAAACAAGTATATCTCTTTGAGTAGAAGAAAACAGGTGCTGGTAGGTCTGGGACAGATGGAGGGAACTCAAAGAGCCAGCATGTGAGATGCACAAGAGGACAAGGCAAATCCAGCCTTCATTCATTACTACAATCATATCCCAAAAGTTTTGCTTGGGACTGAATTATTGAAGCTCTAACCCCCATGTGTTTGTATTTGGAGATGGGAACTTAACGAGGTAGAATTAGATGAGGACATAAGTGTGGGGTCCTCGTGATAGGAATAGCTCTATAAAAAGAGAGATTGCTCTCTTTCCACCATGTGAGGATACAGTAAGAAGGTGGACATCTGCAAGCCAATAAGAGGGCCCTCACAAAAAATCAAATGAGGTGGCCTCTTGATTTTGGACATCCCAGCTTCCAGAACTAATAAATGTCTTTGTTTAAGCCACTACCTAGTCTATGGCATTTTGTTATAGCAAACCAATACAGGCTTAAGCTTATAATTGGGGAAAATAAATGGCAGTACAGAGTCAGGAAGGCTGGGATGTTAGTCCTTGATGAATAGCCTATTGAGAATGGAAGTAAGGCTTAGAAGATGGGGGATATAGACCAAAGTTGAACAATTTTATGGTCTCTGTCAAATATATCAGGATCTAAATAGCATTTGGGTCTCTTATGTAATGTTCTCAAGTCAGAAGCTGAATAAAATTTATTGTGACACAAACTCAAATGATACCCAATAACAGGACCCTAGCTATAAGAGTAATTGAAGCTCACTTCTCTGCTCTCATTCAAATAACCCACTCCCCACAGTTCTATGTTTTTGAGGCTGTTGGAGGTGAGAGAAAGTAGGAATTTGCTGAGATTTTCCCTGCACTAGAAATTTTTACTTAGTTATCTCAAATGCAACTTTTCCAAAGTAAACATTTTAACTGATCGTTTATTTTTAGTATAACAACCTCCCTTAGGCACCATATATATCAGAACCTCAGACACCACCAAAAATGAGTTTAAAAAAATAATCATTCAGTAAAACTTTTTAATAGGTCACAGCTTCACAGCCTGATTACTTTACATACTACAAATTGTCAATACTTCCAAAATGATTGCAAATGGTGTAAAACCTCATGCAATAACACAGTGGTTTTTCCACTTATGCAAAATATTTCATTACTACAACAAAATGCACTTGAGTCTGCTGCCAAGCTTGAAAAAGATGCATTTAAGAATATTAATGGATAGATATTTAGAAATGAGTCATGGGGAATTATGCTGAGAAGTTAAGGGATGGCCTCAAGTTCCAAACACAAGTGGCATGACAACAGATCCTACACCCTAATTTTTATCTAGTATGTTATTTTGAAACAAAATGAAATACATAGAATTTCTCTAATATATATGTTTTGTACATTTTATCATGAATTCCAAGAAATTATTAGCATATATATGCCATAAAGATAAATACCTTACCAAAATTGTTACATTTAACATTGTAAGATAGGAGTGCATTAATTCTTTAGAGTCACTCAGTAAAATACACAATTTGATCTGTAATGTGAATTATAACAGTAGTCAAAACTTCACCGGTGTAATAATAAATATTGTTAAAATGTTAAGTGTCCCCAATTTCACCTACAGGTTTCATGCCAAACTCATCTTCATTTTGTAGAAATTGATAAACTTATTCTAGCATTCATACTGTAATTTTAAAATAATGTAGACTTAGCCAAAACAACTAAGGAAAAAGCAAATTTGGAAAACTTAGTCTACCTTATTTCAAGATTAATTCAAAAGCTGCATTTGGGTGCCTGGGTGGTTCAGTCAGTTCAGCATCTAACTTTGGGTCAGGTCATGATCTCATGCCTCATGAGTTCAAGCCCCACGTCGGGCTCTGGGCCGACAGCTCAGAGCCTGGAGCCTGCTTCAGATTCTGTGTCTCCCTCTGTCTGCCCCTCCACTGCTTGCACTCTGTCTCTCACATTGTCTCAAAAATAAATAAACATTAAAAAAAAATTTAAGGACATTCAGTAGATAATGGACCAGCTTTTCAATAAATATTGCTAGAACAATGAGATAGTCATAGGCAGAGAAAATGAACTTCATGCCTTATACCATATACAAAAATTAATTTAAAATGGATCAGGGAGGGGCGCCTGGGTGCCTCAGTCGGTTAAGCTTCCGACTTCAGCTCAGGTCATGACCTCACTGTTTGTGAGTTCGAGCCCCACATCGGGCTGTGTGCTGACAGCTCAGAGCCTGGAGCCTGCTTCGGATTCTGTGTCTCCCCCTTTCTTTCTGCCCCTCCCCCACTCACGTTCTGTCTCTCTCTCTCTCTCTCTCTCAAAAATAAACATTAAAAAAATGGATCAGGGATGCTAAAACTATAAACTATAATCCTGTTGAAGAAATTATAGGAGAAAATCTTTGTAAACTTAAGCTAGGCAAAGATATTCTAGGTACAATGCCAAAGCTCTATCCATGAAGGAATAAATAGATAAAGTGGACTTCATCAAAATAATAATTCTGTTCCTCAAATGACACTGTTATTCGAATGACAGACAAGGCAGAGACTGGAAGAAAATATTTGCAAATCATATATTTGATAAAAATATTTGCATCCAGAGCATAGAAATAACTCTTTCAGATCTCAATAATAAGAAAATAAGAAAACAAAAGTCATTTAAAAATAGACAAAAATTGAACAGAACTGTTATCAAAGAAGATACATGCTTGGCAAATAAAAAACATGAAAAAATATTGAAAATCACTTTTCATTAGGGAGGTGCTAGTTAAAAGCCTCAATTAGATTCCATTATATAGCTTTTAAAATGTCTAAAATTAACAGGGCACCTGGGTGGCTCAATCAGTTAAGCAGTGGACTCTTGATGTGGGCTCAGGTCATGTTCTCACAGTTGATGAGATTGAGCCCCATGTCAGGCTCTGTGCTCATACCTTGGGATCCTCTCTCCCTCCCTCTCACTGCCCTCTTCCCCCCTCAAATAATAAACTTAAAAAAATAAAATAAAATATCTAAAATTAAAAAGAGTAATCACACCAAGTGTTGGCAGAAATATGGAACAACTAGAAATTCTATATGCTGCTTTCTAAGAAGTTAACTATTCTCTTACCATATGACTCAGCCATTCCACACTTACATATCTTATCAAATAAATAAAAATAAATTTCTATACAAGACTTATATGCAAATTTTCATAACAGCTATGCTTAAATAGCCAAAAACTGGAAACCCAAATATCCATTAATAAGTGAATGGACAAACTAATGGTAGTATATTCATACAATAGACTGCTACCCAGCAATAAAGAAATTGAACTATTGATATAGATGAATCTCAAAATATTTATGCTGAGTGAAAGAAACCAATGTATTCTGTATGTCTCCATGTATACAAAATTCTAGAATATACAAACTAATCTACACAGAAAATATATTAGTGGTTGACTGGAAACTCCAGAAAAATATCTTCTAAGGATGATGGATATGCTCATTATTGTGGTTATAATTTCACTATATATACATATGTCAAAACATTAATTTTTTCTTTAAAATGTACATTTTATTGTATGTCAATCATATCTAAATAAAGCTGTTTAAAATTTTTTTTAAACATTTTATTTATTATTGAGAGACAGAGCATGAGCATGGGAAGTGCAGAGAGAGGAGGAGACACAGAATTGGAAGCAGGCTCCAGGCTCTGAGCTGTCAGCACAGAACCTGACGTGGGACTCGAACTCACAAGCCATGAGATCATGACCTGAGCTGAAGTCGGATGCTTAACTGACTGAGCCACCCAGGCACTCCTAAATAAAGCTGTTTAAAAAATGAAATGGAACAGGGGCACCTGGGTGGCTCAGTCAGTTAAACGTCCGACTTCGGCTCAGGTCATGATCTCATGGTCCGTGGGTATGAGCCCCACGTCAGGCTCTGTGCTGACAGCTCAGAGCCTGGAGCCTGCTTCAGATTCTATCTCCCTCTCTCTTTCTGTCCCTCCCCTGCTAGTGTTCTGTCTCTCTCTCTCTCTCTAAAATAAATATTTAAAAAAATTTTTTAATGAAATGGAACATTGTATTTACCAGGGATAAATCTCCTAATTTTAGATGCAAATCTCATCATGTCTGAGACTTTTCTGTTCAGTCTTAGGTAATACATTATCCTATGGTTGGCATATACCACAAACACAGTCTTGATTCAATAATTCAGTCAAAACAAAGAAAACTATTAATGGGCCCAACAATCTGGCTTCCCAGACATGTAGTCTTCTCATACTCTGCCCTGTCTCTCATGACCACATGCCTCCCAAAGATGGATGAGCTTTGGCATGGTTGGCAGATGTGCCTAAGAAGAGAGTCTTCCACACTATTTTCCTGCATGTTGTGTTTTACCCATGCTAAGTCCTTACTTATAGCTAATAAAACTAATGGTGAATGGTGAGTTTGAATGTCTAATGTAGCCCAAGACCACTGCTGTTTGTTAAGCATAGTGGGCACTACATTTGCTTATTCAGGTATTTCTTTTTTTATTGGAATGTAATTGACATATAACATTGTATTAGTTTTAAGTATATAACATAATGACTTGATATATGTATGTATTGCAAAATGATCTCCACAATAGTTTGGTTACAAATTTTCTTTCTTGTGATGAGAACTTTAAATCTCCTCTTTTAGCAACTTTCAAATATACAATATGGTATTGTTAATGATAATCATCATACGGTACATCCTAAAGATTTATTTCTCTTATAACTGGAAGCTTGTATCTTTTGACCTCCTTCACCCATTTTGCCCATCCTCCAATCCCCTCTACTTCTGACAACTACTATTCTGTTCTCTGTGAGTTTGCTTTTTTATACCCACATATAAGTGAGATCATACAGTATTTGTCTTCCTCCATTTGACGTATTTCACTCTGCATAATGCACCCAAAGGCCATTCATGTTTTTTAGCAAACTTTCTGCCATGAAATCGAATGAGTTCTTTACATACTTTGGATATTAACCCTTTGTAGATATATGATTAGCTAATATTTTCTCCCATCGTGTAGGTTGCTTCAATCCTCTAAATACAAAAAATTTTGCTTAAACCTGTAGTATTTACATTAAGTAACATATGCTCCTGTACAGACTGGTAAACCATGATTATGGTGTTTGCATATTTAAAGACATTATTTTTGGAGTTTATTTCTACTTTTTATAATGAAACATGCTTAGCTTTTTCTACTTTTGTATAGTATCTATGAAAATCTAAAGATTTCTATCAATCTAACAAAATTTAGGAGATATTTTTCCTAAATGTTAAGCACATAATATACAATTTATTTTTTTGAATTTTGGTATAAGCCATCCTCTCACTGCCCTCCATTCTCCTGCTCTAATCTGGACTGGTTGATTTCTAGGACTAGAGGATGGTAATCATCCTGGGACTTTCTCAGTACTTCTTTGTATTGAATAGTATGTTCCCCAGATTTCATGTCTTCCTTTGTCTTGATTAAATCTTTTATTCTGCTGAAGACATCCTCTAGCAGCATTCTGAGAAAGAGTATGTGGTAGGTATAGTTTTTTATTTCTTGCATATCTGAAAATTCCTTTATTCTCACCTAATATTTGATAGTTGAGGAAAAAAATGAGATGAGAAAAAAATCTTGATTGAAAATTATTTTCCCTAGTAATTTGGAAGCACTGCTCCACAGTCTTTTTATATCCTGAGCTGATGTTTAGGAGTCTGATGCTATTTTGAGCCCACTTTTCTTTATGCAATTTGCTTGGGTTTTTAAAGTTTTCTCTGAACATGTTTAAGCCTTCTTTTCATTGTTATTCTGACATTTCACAATAGTGTGCTTTGTTGTAAAATATTTTTGCCAGTTTTCAGTGAAGTAAATAATTTAAATGTGAAAAGCAAAACATTGAATTAAAAAAAGTATGTTTATTTATTTATTTATTTTGAAGGGAGAGCTGAGAGAGCTTGAGTAGGGAAGGGGCAGAGAGAGAGGAAGAGAGAGAATCCCAAGCAGGTTTTGTACAGTGAGAAGCCTGACATGGGGTTCAAACCCACAAACAGTGAGATCATGACCTGGGCAGAGATCTGATGCTTAACCAACTGAGCCACCCAGGTGCCCCAAAACTTTGAATATTTTAAAAGTCAACCTAGATGAATATTTTTTTCCTTTGGGTAAGAAGGATTTATTAATATCAGCAGAAACAAAAGTTACTAAGGAAAAGACTGGTGTGTGTGTATGTATATATATTTATATATACATATATAATTATTCATATATATATGAATTATATATATATTACCCCCACAATTCAATGAAAACAAGGAAGATAAATAACACAATAGAAAATTGGGCAAACACATGAAGATGAAATCCAGTTAATAATGTAATAAATTTACATTATGAGCTTAACAGTTGAGAAGACACATAATGAATTAGTCTCTTTATACCGTGGGTGATCTTTTGCAAGGATATTTCATACTTGAGGGGCATTTCATTTCAATTTTTCAGAGAAATATACTTTCATCTTTCACATTATATAGGAAGGGGAAGAGAGGAGAGGAAGCATCTTTGCAGCTAATATGCTAAGAATAAGACACAAATGAAGAAGGTACAAAGTCCCATATGTTGTGTTTTAAGTTTTAAAGTTATGTCATTTTTCTTGCTTGGTCTTTTGGGAAATCTCTATAATTCTTTTATAAATAAGAGACCAGATCTCATATTTACTTTCCTACATTTTTCCTAATAACAAATTAATTCATTTTTATTAATTTTTTCATCTTCATCTTATTGGATCATTTAATTCCTCATTGTACCGTGTTCTTGGGATAAATATTAATAATCTTATTTGTTTGTAAATCATCTTGTGCCTATTACTTTGGTTCACCTCATCTCATAATTTTGAATATATTATATTGTCTTGTTCATGTTTTATATTCTCTATATGCAGATTTTATTTCTACTTTGACAAATAATTTCGGAGAGTGTTTTTACTGTATAATTTGTACAAATGCATTTTTTCTCATGATTTGGGAATTGTACATTTTACTTTTATTCTACTTTGGTGAAGCTAAATTAAAAATAGTTGAAATTCATGTTCTTTATCAAAATCTCGGAACTATAAAATGACACAATCATGACCAGTCTGTATTTTTCTTTAGGAAAATATATTTTGCGGACTTACTTATCCTTTTCTCTATCCATTTGCAATATTTTTTGATGAACTAATTTTTTTAATCCAGATGTTGCTTATGACATTATACATTCTCCTCCCTTAAAAAAAAGTTGATACGTGTATTATTTTCATAACCATGTTAACATAAATTATTTAGGTAATGTTTCTGATTTTCTTAATCATTACACTTTCTTCTATGCCATACCTTATTTATAATCTCATTCGTTTTTCTGACATAAAGAATCACTTGAAGATACTTGGAGTGCTTGCAGGTCAGAAATTCCTGTTCTTTAGTCTTTACAAAAATTGTGAACTGGCCTTACATTTTTCAAATCTACTCATGTACTTGTTTTCTTAAAACACTGTAATTTTTTTCATTATTTTATGACATAATGCAGTAGAAAAATTCCAACATTTACTTAATTTTGTTTACTCCTCTAGGTAACTTAATTTTTTTCTGACAATATGATTGCAGATTTTTTTTCCTGCTCCATTTTCTGTAAGTAGGAGAATTTTGACTTTGATATCTACTTGTGGGATTCTTCTCATCAATTTTGTTTAGAATAGAAAAATATATTATTGCTTTTTTTCTTACAATGACATTATTTAGTTGGATAACATTTGCTTTTCTTTCTCAGAATGATTCTTTCTATTTGATATTTATCTGCTCAGGTAGAAAGTTCTTGTTTTGTTTCGCTATTTACACATTTTTTTTAATGTTTTGGTTTTTGTTCAAGATTTGGATTTAAGATAATTTTAGTTTATAGATATTACAGACCTGTGTTCATAATATTTCGTCCTAGACAAAGGCATGAAGAAAAAGCTAATCTTCTCTATGATCTTTTTCTAAACCATGAGTTGGCAAACTATGGACTGTGCACAGGCTAAAATTGCCTATCACCTGTTTTTACAAATAAAGTATTATTAGAACACAGACATCCCTATTTATTTGTATATTTGTGGCTACTTTTGCACTTCAGAAACAGAGTTGAGTAGTTGCAATGCAGACCGTTATGTGTGACCCACAAAGTTGAAAACAGTTACTATTTGGGCTTTTACAGAAAAAGTTTGCCAACTCCTGATCAAGAATATAAGTCCATTTATCCTATGTATTGGAATGGGACTGCTGAAAGAGTAAGTGATACAGTAGGGACTTCATTACTCTATAAAATGTTTCTTCTCATCTGAGTGGTAGAAGTCCAACTTTCACAAGTACACAAACACCTTTGTTGAAAAATATGATAGCTCCCCTTGGAAACCAGTCACAGAAATGTCTTCAACTTTACTCAACATGGCATCTGCAGCAAGTCAGTACTTTGAAAATATCCTACATACAAGCATAGCTTACCTAGTTATCTAAATTTCAGAGCACTCCTCTCCTCTCCTACTTCAACATCCATAGCTCCCATCAACTACTTGGGGGATATGGTTCATTATTTTACTCTGAGGACACTTGAAAGCATAGGAAAGATATGTAAGAGTTGGAATTCTCCAATGTTTTTGTTATCTGGAGAGGCATGAATTTCCATGATCACTGCTTAGATATTTCCACACACACAAAAATATACAATTAACCATTGAAAATAAAAATCCAATTACAGTCAATAAAGAGTAAGATTTACTGAACTTAGTGCAGTGGTATATCCCAAATAGGAATCTTTCCACATATAAAATATTTTTATTATTAGGTATTATATTACCTAATTAATATTAATTACTAATATTAATATTAGGTATGATGATATTTCACATCATACCTACCTCATATGGGTTGTTATGTGGACAAAAATTATTCAACAAATCTAAATATACCATATGCTCTAGTACCATGTTAGGTGGTGGGAATACAAATAGGATGCTTTAAATAGCTTCCTGTTTGTTACTGAACAATAAATAATTACTATAAAATATACATGATACTAAGAAATCTAATAGAGTGATATATGATATAAGAGTATATAGAAGGACACATAATTCAGGTGGAAGCCAGGAGGACAAGTTTTGATACTACAGTAAAATTTAAACTGAGTCCTGACATGAATTGGAATCAGGAGCAAGGAAGATATTCCATGCCATTGGAGCAGCATGGGGGACATTGTGGAGAAGAGTAAAATGTGGTTTTCTTGTTGTATGTCTGAGAAAAATATGCACTTCAAAGTGGCATTTTAGGGGTTAGAAGGCAGATTAGAGGTTTTCAGCCATTATACTCCCAGAAAACATCAATTTTGCCAATGACCCATATACTAAAGTAACTTTGTGGGAATCCAGAAGTTCAGTGGAGAAGTTTCAGCATATCATTTGGAGCAAAAATCCAGGAATAGATAAATTGAAGAAAGTAAAAACAGTTTCACTTTACCTATTTTACCTCTTCCCCAAGGAAGCATAGCTCAGTGCTGATAGAGACCCACTTGGCCTGTGACTTCACCCATGGGAAAAGTGAGCACCTGGCATCTTCTACTGTGCAGGATGCTCCCTAAGGCGACCACTTTTTTTTTTTCTGTCTTGCCCAGAATACTGAGGAGATAAGCAAGCTAAGTAGTTGGGAGAGCCTGGGATCAGGGAAGAGAGGTGAGGACTTAGAGCAAAGAGAGCTCCCAACTCAACAAATGGCCACAATCCTATTAACATCATCATGGACTCTATCCAGACTCCCACCCACCCACAAACCATATGGAATGCCTAATCTACAGACCCTCCAATGGCCCATGGGTGCCCCCAAACATTCCACATGCCTTACTCCTGCCCCCTCCCATGGACAGCTTCTTGTATATGCCCCTATGGAATGGTATTAAACTAAAAATAAATAATAGGAGGGGCCCCTGGGTGACTCAGTCAGTTAAGCATCCAACTTCACCTCAGGTCATAGTCTCCCAGTCTGTGGGATCAAGCCCATGTCGGGCTCTGTGCTGACAGCTCAGAGCCTAAAGCCTGCTTCTGATTCTGTGTCTCCCTCTCTCTTTGCCCCTCCCCTGCTCGCTCTCTCTCTCTCTCTCTCAAAAATAAATAAACATTTAAAAAATAATAAAACAGAAAAATAAATAATAGGAGGAAACTTGGAAAATTCACAAATATATGGAAACTAAACAACCCTCTGTTGAATAACAAGTGGGTCAAAGAAGAAATCAAAAGAGAAATCAGAAAATATCTGGAGACAAATGAAAGTAGAAACAGCATACTAAAACTTATGAGATGCAGTTAAAGAGAAGCTTATAAAAAGAAATTTGTACGTTAAGAAGAAAGAAAGACCTCAATTAACAACTTAAAATTACATCTTAAGGAACTGAAAAAGAACACACTAAGCCCAAGGTTAGTAGAAGGAAGATAATAACAAATATCAGAGCAAAAATAAATGAAATAGAAACAGGAGAACAAAATAAAAGATAAAAAAAACTAAGAGGGTTTTTTTTGAAAAGATAAGCAAAATTGACAAAGTTTTAGCTAGACTAAGAGAAAAAAAGAGAAGAGTCAAATAACTAAAATCAGAAATAAAAAAGATTTTATAAAAGATAACACAGAACTACAGGGTGTTATATCACTATGAACAAATATACACCAGAAATTTGGATAATCTAGAAATGGTAAATGCCTAGGAACATAAACCTTCCAAGAGTGAATCATGAAGAAATAGAAAATCTGAGCAGGGCAAGAATGAGTAAGGAGATTGAATCAGTAATCAAAAACCTCCCAAGAAAGAAAAGCCCAAAACCAGTTGGCTTCACTAGTGAATTCTACCAAACATCTAAAAAAGAATTAATATCAGGGTTTCTGGATGGCTCAGTTGGTTAAGTGTCTGACTCTTGATCTTGACTCAGGTCATGATCTCATGCTTTGTGAATCTGAGCCCCCCATCAGGCTCTGTACTGATAGTGTGGAGCCTGCTTGGGATTCTCTGTCTCCCTGCCTCTCCCCTTCCCTCTCAAAAATAAATAAGTTTTTAAAAAATTTAAAAATACAAAAGAATTAATATCAATTCTTCTCAAATACTTCCAAAAATGTGAAGAGAACACTTTCAAACTCATTTTATGAGGACAGCAATTACTCTGGTACGAATGTCAAAGACACTATAAGAAAAGAAAATTACAAGCCAATATCCCCAATGAACATAATATAAAAATCCTCACAAAACACTAGCAAGCCAAATTCAATAGCTCATTAAAAGGATAATACATTATGATTAAGTGGGATTATCCCTGGGATGCAATGATATTTCAACATATGCAAATCAATAAATATCATATATTACATTAACAGAATACAGGCTAAAAATTATGTAATCATCTTAGTAGATGCAGGGAAAAGAAAACATTTAATAAAATTCAATGTATTTCATGATAAAAACTCTCAACCAAGATTTACAGAAGGAATGTACCTCATAATAATGAAGCTACACACCATACTCAATACTGAAAAGCTGAAGTTTTCCTCTAAAGATCAGGAACATAACAAGGGTGTCCATTCTCACCACTTCTACTCAACATAATTATGGAAGTACTAGCCAAAGCGATTAGGAATAAAGAAGGAAAAGACATCCAAATCAGAAAAGAAGAAGTAAAATTGTCTCTGTTTGCAGGCGACATGATCTTACATAGAGAAAATCCTAAAGACTACAGTAAAAAAAAAACTGTAAGAATAAACACCTTCAGTAAAGTTGCAAAATACAAAATCAACATACAACCATCAGCTGCATTTCTATAAAATGATAATAAAGTATCCAAAAAAGAAATAAAGAATACAGTCTTATTTACAATACTATCTGAAAGAATAAAATATTTAGGAATAAGTTAACAAAGGAAATGGAAGATCTGTAGATGAGAACTGAAAAATATTGACTAAAGGAGTTGAAGCAGACACAAATATATAGAAAGGTATCTCATGTTCATAGATTGAAATGATTAATATTGTTAAAATGTCAATACTATCCAAGATGATCCACAGATTCAATGCAATCTCTATCAAAATACCACTAACAGGGACGCCTGGGTGGCTCAGTTGGTTAAGCCTCTGGCTTCAGCTCAGGTCATGATCTCACGGTCTGTGAGTTCAAGCCCTGTGTCAAGCTCTGTGCTGTCAGCTCAGAACCTGGAGCCTGCTTCAGATTCTGTATCTCCCTCTCCCTTTGTCCCTCCCCTGCTCGTACTCTGTCTCTCTGTCTCTCTCTCTCAAAAATGAATAATGATTTTTAATTAAAAAAAATACCACTGGCATTTCTCACAGAAATGGGAAGATAATCCTAAAATTTCTATGGAACCATAAATGATCTTAAATAACTAAAGCAACTTTTGGCAATAATGAAGGCAGAGACACAAAACTTCCTAATTTTAAATTATATTACAAAGCTATAGCAGTCAAGAGAGCATAAAAACAGCTACCAGCGTAAAAACAGGCACAGGGACCAGTGAAATAGTATATAGAGAGCCCAGAAATAAACCCATGCATATATAGTCAATTAACCTTTGACAAAAACATCAAGAATACACAGTGATCAAAGCATAGTCTGTTCAACAAATGGTGAAAACTGAATATCCACATGCAGAAGGATGAAATTGGTCCCCTATCTTATACTATACACAAACTTAAACTCAAAATGAATTAAAGATTTAAAGCTAAGACCTGAATCCAAAGAAGTCCAAGAAAAAAACATGAGGGAAAGCTCTTTGACATTGGTCTTAGTAATGATTTCTTGGCTATGACACCAAAAGAACAGGAAACAAAACCAAAAATGAATAGGTCTATATCAAACTATAGTTTTATGTACAGCATAGAAAAAAACAAGATG
Organism: Panthera leo; assembly: GCF_018350215.1. Taxonomy (NCBI): domain Eukaryota; kingdom Metazoa; phylum Chordata; class Mammalia; order Carnivora; family Felidae; genus Panthera; species Panthera leo. Next base: position 94,040,228 of record NC_056681.1, read on the forward strand.
AAGAAGCAATATATGAAACAGGTGAAAATATTTCCAAACCATGTGTCTGATAAGATACAAAATGCATAAGAAATTCCTACAATAGAATAGAATAAAAATATAAACAAATAACCTGACCCTACAATGAACAATGAACTTAAATAGACTTTTTTTTTTCAAAAAAGATACATAAATGGTCAAGAGGTATATGACAGGATGCTTAATCATCATGGAAACACAAATCAAAACCACTATAAGGTATCAATTCACACTTCTCAGGAGGGCTATGGTAATAAAATGAAAAGATAAGAAGTGTTATCAAGAGTGTGGAGAAAAAGAAACGCTTGTACATTGTTGTTAGGAATATAAATTGGTACAGCCACTATGGAAAACAGTTTGGTAGTTCCTCAAATAACTAAAGGTAGAACTACCATATTAACTAGCAATCATATATATATATATACATATATATATATATATATGTATATATATATGTATACATTATATATATATATACATACATATATATATATGTATATATACATATATATATATGTATGTATATATATACATACACAAAGGAAATGAAATCAGGACCCTGAAGAGGTAACTGTACTTCGTGTTCACTACAGCATTATTTACAATAGACAAGATAGGAAACATAAGTGTCCACTGACAGATGAATGAATAAAGAAAATGTAGTATATGGATACAATGGAATATCATTCAGCTATAACAAGGAAATCCTATCTTTTGCTACACAAGGATGAACTTATAAGACATTACGCTAGTAAAATTAACCAGACACAGAAAGAGAAATACTGCATTGTCTCACTTACATGTGGAATCTAAAAATGTGAAACTCCTAGAAACAGAAAGGAGAATGGTGATTATCAAGGAATGGTGGGGGAGCATTTGGGGAGATTTTGATCAAAGTGTACAAGCTAAGTTATAAGATTAATAAGTTCCGAAAATTTAACGAATAACATAGTGATAGAGTTAATAATGTATACTTGAAATTTGCTAAGGGGGTAGATCCTAAGTTTTCTTGACATACACACAAGAGGATAACTGTGAGGGGATGATATGTTAATTAGCTTGACTGGGGTAATCATTTCACAATATATATGTATGTCAAAACATCACTCTGTACACCTTAAATATATATATTTTTATTTGCCAATTATACCTCAATAGAGCTAAAAAAATAAAAACCACTTAAAAGGAAAATGAGAAGAAAATGTAAGAAGAAAAAGCCATGTTTTCATTGGTAAATAGGGACAAATCATGAAAGAGGTAGTAGGACATTTTTAGGAGCTTGGGCTGAACTATTCAGACCAGAGCTGCACATTGAAATGTCTTCAGGAGCCAGAGTGGAAATCTGATTCTGTGAAGTTGGCAGTAGTAATCAGTATTGAGTTGCAAAAGCTGAACTACTAGAGACCTGGCTCATTTCTTGCTAAAAATTCTCCAAGTTCAAATGAGTGTAATACACAGTACTAGCCAACAAAATTCTCCTTAGGTCATATTTGTTCAAAGGCCAACAGATTGTATTGCCTGCATGGGGCTCTAGATAGCCACTGAAGAAAGTTAACGATGTCATCATGTTAGCATGATAATCTATAGAGGCATGTATGTCCATGATTGCTGCTTTGTCATGTTAGCAAGATACTCAGGGAAGGTGAGGCAATAAGACAGAGTAATTTGAATGTCTTGCATTGCACTAGACACAGAGGAATACCCAACAAATAATAATATCCTTCCCCATTCTTGCCACTTCTGTCTATCTGTAATTCTATAAAAAAGAGAAATCCGCATAAGGGGAGATTCATATTGATGATGAGAGTAATAATGGTAGTTTCCTATGGTTGCTGTAACAAATTGTCACAAACTTTGTGGCTTATAACAACAGGAATTTATTCTCTCACAGTTTTGGAGGCCAGAAATCTGAAATAAGTTTCACCAAGTAAAAATCAAGGTATTGGCAGAGGTGTGCTTCCTCAGGATATTCTAAAGCAGACTCTGTTGCCTTGTGTATTCCAGCATCTGGTGGTTGTTAGTATTCCTTAACTTGTAATCACACTAGTCAAATCTCTGCCTCTCTTGTCACATTCCCTCTCCTTTTGTTAAAGCTTCCTTGGTCTCCCTATGGTAAAGATATATGTGATGGCATTTAGGGCCCGCTCACATAATCCATGATAATCTCTGCACTTCAAGAATTTTACTTTTTAATCACAATTGATGTGATATATGGTAATATTCATAGGTTCCAGGGTTAGGATATGGATATCTTCTGGGAGGCTAGTATTTATCCAAGTAATAAATCATTTTCTTGGGCAAATTGTTTTGGAATCTGATTGAGTCAGAGTTCTCTGGAGAAACAGAACCAATGTGTGTGTGTGTATATATATATATATATATATATACACATACATACACTATTCCAGTAGAAAAAAACTACTGGACTTTGGCAGCAACCCTTTCTTCTACTTCTCACCTTTATTATAGATGCAGATATCTTCAAAGTCAGAAGTTAGCTACATTTTTCAAGGTGTCAACAAAAATAGTATTTTATGATAGAATAAATACTACAGTTGCCTATAAACATCCCTGCATAATAAAATGCTCAAGGTTATTTGCAACAATGATAATTTGCATCACCTTGGTTGTGATGTTTCTGATGCCTGGTTGACAAAACTAGCACATGGAGCTCTAACTAGATGGACCATCTGCTTGCTTCTCCCTCACACAATGGTGGCAAGGGGCCCCACTTTGCATGACAACTTATCAGAGTTTCCTTAGTAATACCTGGTCATTGGGAGTGCTGAGAAATGAGACTGTTTTGTATTCAATCATGGGATTCTTTCTGCTATTCACCACATTTTGAGAAACACTGTAGTTGGCAGTTTTACTAAACAATGGGGAAAAACAGCAAGTGCTAAAAAATTGCAGAACCCATGTGATTTATAGAGAGATTTATAGAAAACTGTAAGATGAAATTATAGGTAAAATAAAGGAAGTGTTTTGAAGCAATCTTTCTACTAACAGTTTATGGAAAGTTTAGTATTGCAGCTGTCCAGGAAGCCTAATTATTCCAGTCTCTGTGGATTTACAAAACATACACATTAAATAGAGAAGGAAAGCAAGTGGAAAGACAGTAAAAGACGAACATTCTTCTTTCTCTTTATTCCAGATATATAATAAAAACCTTGCATTTGTGAAGAATTACACAAATTCAATAAAGTACTGAAAACAGTCAAGTTTCAGTATCACATAAACCATCTTAATAAATAATATGGGAATACATATAATTAAATACCTTACTACTATCATAATAATGGGAGATGCAGAGTAAGAATATGAACATGAGAAGAATTTAAATTTGTACAGCATCATGACAATTTAGAAATGATCAGTTACCATAATTACATATTAAAAGTTGATGGTAGGGGCGCCTGGGTGGCTCAGTCGGTTGAGCGTCCAACTTCGGCTCAGGTCATGATCTCACAGTTCGTGGGTTCGAGCCCCGCATCAGGCTCTGTGCTGACTGCTTGCTCAGAGCCTGGAGCCTGCTTCGGATTCTGTGTCTCCTTCTCTCTCTGCCCCTCCACCGCTCACGCTTTGTCTCACTCTGTTTCTCAAAAAAAAATAAATGTAAAAAAAAATTTTTTTAAAAAGTTGATAGTATGCATTTTACTACAACATATGGAATATAGGGTCATTCTTATAAATTATTCTAAAATGATTTTTAGAAGCACAAATATAATGTCAAAATATTAAAGTAAAAGGAAATAAAACAATTACATGAAAAATATGACTTTATTAAGTAAAATTTTTTATATTTTAGACTGCTTCAAACTTAAATGAAGAGTTATCACTGCTCTTATGTTTAGTGGTTTCACAATAAGGAGGATTTCTGAAATTATTTAACAGGCAGTGATATGCCAAAAAAATGAAGTATCTACTACTATTTATCCTGGATGTGTCTCTGTCATGCGCATGATTAAAAATTTTTTATATCATCAGAAAAAAATAATCCTCCATTGCTTTTTATTCATCTCCTGTAAATCTGCCAGAACTGTTCCTGGAATATGATCTGCCCAATGAAAAAATTAAAAATCAACTTTTTAGAAAAAGTTCACTGCTGCAAAAACATCACTCCCATGGAAAAAAGATATCAACAATATGAAGGGGGAGGTTTCACTCCTAATTAGAATGCAAAAGAACACAAAAGATCTCACTCTTGCTGAAACAACAGTAAACCACCAGAAAAAAACAATCATTCTTTGTTATAAAACCAACGACAAGCTGTAGACTCAAAGAAAACTAAAAGAACTGAACTCTAGAGTTAGGAGTCCTTCTTCCAGAGCTAAAGATCAGGGACACTTTCATATCTGGGACTAGTTGATGAGGTTGGGGCAGATGTAGAAAGAAATAAGCCCCCAGAGAAGGACAGTTCTCTTAGAGGACAAAAGGAAGAAATGCTTGAGAAATCTGGGGCTGGCCTGTCAGATCTAAAACTAGAGGAGAGGATAACCTCTGCCAAATAGTTATTTTTCAGGGGAATTCCACAGGGTAAACAGAGCTGAGGCAAGGCTAAAAAACAGAAAGAGGAGTCCCAGTTTGGGAGTGTCTGCAAATCTGGCAAACAGTCTGAGACATAGCCCACTTGATTTTTTGTGGTTTAAGGACCCAGAAACCTTGAGGTGTTTGGTCTCAGGGCTCATCTGGCGGGAAGAGAAACCCTGAATCCACCTTGAAAGTGTTGGAAGTCAAAAGTGAATTGAATTGTGGAAGCTATAACCAAATCTCCAACTAATTAAGCTTCTAATAAGATCAATGACCTTACCAGCCTTTGGGCTGAGTGTAAATTTGGAATCTGAGCTGACAAAAGGAGGTCTTAGAATTTCAGAGTTGGAATGCCAAAGCCCTTCTGGGAGAAAGTTTGCTCCTTTGGCTGAATAATGCAAATTCCTTGAAAAAACACAAATTTACCAGATTAAAACAATTAAAAAGTAGAAAACCTGAATAGGCCTATATCTGTTAAAGAAATTACATTCATAGCAATAATAATTTTAGTTATTATAATTTAAGTATTAAAATTTAATTATATTGACAATTTTAAGAAGTTTTCCCCAAAGAAATCTGTAGGCCTAGATGGCTTCATTGGCAAATTGTCTTAAATTTTATGTATGAATTACACCAACTTTATCAAATTCAGAAAATAGAAGAAACTCACATCAACTCATTTTATGAGGCCAGTAGAACCAAAATACCAAAATTAGACAAAGACATGACAAAAAGAGAAATACAGAACTTTAATGTTGTTACTGTCTTGAAATACTTAATAATTCTTGAACATGGAGGCCCTTTAATTTTACTTTATACTGGGCCATACTTAATTGTAAAAGACTGAATACTTTCTTAAGATGAGGAAAAAGGCCAGGATGTGCACTCTCTTCACTACCCTTCCAATGTTGCACTGGAGGCCCTACCTGAAATAATAATTTAACGAAGAAATGAAGGTTTAAATCTCGGAGAGAAAAAAAAGTAGTAGAAGTGTCTCTATATGCAGGTAAAAAGATTGTTTAAGTAGAAAAACCTAAGAAAACTATTTTTAAAATTACTAGAATTATTAGGCAAATTTATCAATCTGGAAAATAAAATGTCAATATACAAAAATCAATTGCATTTCTATATGCTAACAACAATCTGAAAAGGAAGAATTTTAAATTACCATTTAAATTGCTGTCAAACTGGGATGCCTGGGTGGCTCAATCTGATGAGAGTCCAGACTCTTGATTTCAAGTCAGGTCATGATCTCAAGGTCCTGGGATCGAGCCTGTGTCAGGCTCTGCTCTGAGCATAGAACCTGCTTAAGATTCTCTCTCTCTCTCTCTCTCTCTCTCTCTCTCTCTCTCCCTCTCCCTCTCCCTCTCCCTCTCCCTCTCCCTCTCCCTCTGCCCTTCTCCCCTGCTTGTGCACTGTCTCAAAATAAAAATAAAAAATTTAAAAATAAAATGAATTTGTATCAAACAAAATATTTAGGATTTTAGTTTAACAAAAGATATGTGAAATCTATACACGGAAAAAGTACAAAACATTACACAGGGAAATTAAGGAAATGCTAAGTGAATGAAGAAATATACTATGCTTATGAATTGGAATAATCGACCTTATTATAATAATAATTCTCCTTTAATTGATTTATAGGTTAAATACAGTTCTCATCAAAACCCTCATTTTCTCTTTTAGAAATTCAGACTAAATTAAAAAAAATGAAATTGACAGACTCTAAAATTTTAGAGAAAAAATAAGGATCTAGAAAGGTCAAAACAATTTTTTTAAGTTTTTACTTAAATTCTGGTTAGCTAACGTACAGTGTGATGTTAGTTTCAGGTGTACAATTTAGTGATTCAGTACTTACATATAACACCTGCTGATCATCACAAGTGCACTCCTTAATTCCCATCACTTGCTTAACCCACACCTTCACCCACCTCCCCTCTGGTAACTATCAGTTTGTTCTCTATAGTTAAGAGTTTTTCTTGATTTGCCTTTCTCTCTTCTTTTCTCTATGCTCATTTGTTTGTTTCTTAAATTCCACATATAAGTGAAATCATATGGTATTTGTCTTTCTGTGACTGACTTATTCTGCTTTGTGTAATGATCTCTAGCTCCATTTATGTTGTTGAAAATGGCAAGATTTCATTCTTTTTTGTGATTGAGTAATATTCCACCGTGTATATATACCACATCTTCTTTCTACATATCAGTCAATGGATAGTTGGACTGTTTCCATAATTTGGCTATTTTAGATAATGCTGCTATAAGCATCCGGGTCCATGTATCCCTTTGAATTATATTTTTGTATTCTTTGGGTAAGTACCTAGTAGTACAATTGCTGGATCATAGGGTAATTCTATTTTTAATTTTGTGAGGAACCTCCATACTATTTTCCAAGCTGGCTACACCAATTTGCATTCCCCAACCATGCAAGAAGTTTCCCCTTTCTCTACATCCTTGCCAACACCTGTTGTTCCTTGTGTTGTTAATTTTAGCAATTCTGACAGGTGTGAAGTGATCTCTCATTGTAGTTTTGATTTGTATTTCCCTGATGATAAGTGATGTTGGGCATCTTTTCATATGTGTGTTGCCCTCTGGATTTCCTGTTGAAAAAGTGTATGTTCATGTCTTCTGCCCATTTGTTAATTGGATTATTCATTTTTTAGCTGTTGAGTTTTATAAGTTATTTATATATTTTGGATACAAATCCTTTATCAGATATGTTGTTTGCAAATATTTTCTCCCATTCCTTAAGTTGTCTTTTAGTTTTGTTGTTTTCTTCACTGGGCAGACGGTGTTTATTTTGAGGAAGTCTTAATAGTTTCTTTTTGCTTTGTTTCCCCTTGCCTCAGGAGACATGTCTAGTAATAAGTTGCTATTGCTGATGTCAAAGAGATTGTTGTCTATGTTCTCCTGTAGGATTTTGATGGTTTCCTGTCTCATATTTAAGTCTTCCATCCGTTTTGATTTTATTTTTGTGTATAGTGTAAGAAAGTGGTCCAATTTCATTCTTTTGCAGGCTGCTGTTCAGTTTTCCCAACACATTTGTTAAAGAGGCTGTCTTTTTCCCATTTGAATATTTTTTTCTGCTTTGTCAAAGTTTAATTGGCCATATAGTTGTGGGTTAATTTCTAGGAGTCCTAGCCACAGCAATCAGACAACAAAAAGAAATTAAAGGCATCCAAATTAGCAAAGAAGAAGTAAAACTTTCACTATTTGCAGATGACATGATACTCTAATGGAAAACCCAAAAGACTCCACCAAAAAATTGCTAAACTGATACAGAAATTCAGTAAAGTCACTGGATACAAAATCAACATACAGAAATATGTTGCATTTCTATACACCAAAACTTAAACAGCAGAAAAAGAAATCAAGGAATGGATCCCATTTACAATTGTACCAAAAACCATAAGATACCTAGGAATAAACTGAACCAAAGAAGTGAAAGCCTGTATTCTGAAAACTGTGAAACACTGATAAAGGAAATTGAAGACAACCCAAAGAACTGGAAAGATATTCCATGCCCATGAATTGGAAGAACAAATATTGTTAAAATGTCTATACTACCCAAAGCAATCTACATATTTAATACAATCCCTATCAAAGTCCAACATTTTTCACAGAGCTAGAACAAACAATCCTAAAATTGCTATGGGACCACAAAAGACTCTGAATAGCCAACACAACATTGAAAAAGAAAAGCAAAGCTGGAGGCATCACAATTCCAGACTTCAAGTTATATTACAAAGCTCTAAGGATCAAAACAGTATAGTACTGGCACACAAACCAATGGAACAGAATAAAACAATTTTTAGGGGTGCCTGCTTGGCTCAGTCAGTTAAGTGTCTGACTTTTGATTTCTGTTCAGGTCATAGTCTTATTGAGTCCTGTATTTTTGGTTGGCATAACCTAATCACAATATGCATTCTGATGCCCAGTGAAACTGAAAGTGCAGGAGTTTGTGTTTCATTCACTCATTCATCCATCCATTCATTCCTTCTCCTCCCACCCCACATCCATTTACTTATATTCTACAGTGAGAATTCTGGATACAAATAAGGATAACACTCAAAATGCAGTGAGAAATTTCAAATGTTTTTAGCCATCTATGAGTAACAAATTCAGTAGACCTGGATCTTTGTCTTTTACCTCTTGTCCTTATTTTCTACTTTAATGCATTTTTTCAAAGAATCTATTCTGTTAGTTCTTTAATTTCAAAATTTATTGAAGTTTTCTTTATGACTTATGCATGAATGATTTTTAATATTTCATAAACACTAAAAATGCATATGATTTTTGTTAGTTACAAAGTTTGACACACACATAACAGCTTATTAGTCTCTCATATTTATAATTTTTCATAAAACCATATTTAAAATTTACTTGATGTCACCAATGCCTTCCAATCACAAATCCTACTGTTTTTCATTGTTCATCAGCTGCCTCAAAATTTACTTCCTTCTTTACCCAACTTAAATTCTGTGGCTCCTCACTATAATTTTATCCTTACATACTCCCTCAACTCTCTTATACACATTTCCATCCAATGTTCTCATATGATAAAATCCAAATCATGGTTTAATCCAATACTCTATTAATTCTGGAATTGTACACAAGGAGATATATCCTCTATCTAAAGAAATACTAAAATCAAAATGACAGATCTCATTTTAAATTTATGCCCATAAACATCAAATGGGTCTTCAGTGATTCTATTACATATTTTCATCAATTCATTTTTCCAGTTTTCCAATTTTGGTCCTGAAACCTCTCAGAGGACGATCTCAAATATGAGTTTGGCTTAGAAAACAGAGACATTTAAAAGAAAACTTCATCTTACTATGCCAAAACAAGCAATCTTCTAACTTCATAACTACATTCTCTGTCTTCACTTAAATGCCAATTAATGTGTATCTCTGCTCCTCTTTAAAGTCTGGTCTAGAGTTCTATTTAAAGGTTTGGTAACATCTCTTTTTCTACCACATCACCAATTTATTCTTCTCTACTGGATCATGTCCAGAGGCATATAGACATGTCATTGTATCTCCAAGAATATTATAAAATAATGATAATAAAACTTTTTCTCTCCCATGTTTTCAACTAGCTAGCCACCCATACATTTATTTCTTTGTTCTCTTCTGAAGCAAAGTCCTTGAAAGAGGTAACTAAGTTTGTTGTCTTCACTTCCTCTTTTACGTTCTCTTCTTAGCCTAATCAGACTTTTTATCCCCAGCACATTACTAAACCATTCTCAACAGAAATGTATATGCTATGAAACTCATAAATTTTAGGGGCGCTGGGGTGGCTCCGTCTGTTAAGCATCTAACTCTTGATTTGGGCTCAGGATATGATCTCACAGTGCATGAGTTTGAGCCCCACATTGGATTCACGCTGACAGTTTGGAGCCTGCTTGGGATTCTGTCTCCTTCTCTCTCTGCCCCTCCCCCACTTGCTCTATATATCTTTCTCAAAATAAATAAAAATAACCTTAAAAAAAACTCAAACATTTTAAATGTCATAACTCTGTGCTTGCATTGAAACTGGGAGGGCCAGAGCAATGTTTTTATATAGTCATATGTATTTTTTTCTTCATTTGTAAAAGAAGATAAATTAATAGTAATTGGGTAGGACAACTGCCTCATTACACTTGGATCAATACTTCCTAGCCTCACCCACCATTACTTTGCCTGGACCATTAAAGTGACTCCTAATTGGTCTCTCTCTTCCACTCTGCCACTTCCCCCAGTCAATTATCCATAGAGAAAGCAATATCTTTTTGAAAATAAAGTAAATAATGTCTCTCCTGTGAAAGGTTCTGAAAGAATGAAGGTTTTCCATGGTAGCCCTTACTGGACCTTAGCCCCCTATTGTTCCTCTCCATCTTTCTTAATAAACTCAAATTGCCCACCAATGGCTACTAAACCAGAACCCTGGTCTTACTACCTCTACATCCCGTCTCATTACTAACTTAATGTAAAATTTCCCTTACCTTTTGAGAATTTGAACTGTAACAAAATTCTCAAAGAAACTAAAATTTTGACTTTCCCCAATCTTTTCATTAATATCTTTAAGCTTCATAGACTCTCATTCATCTTAGAGTTGTTCTCACATTGTAATATCGTATAAAACCTGTTCTTAGTTGCTTTCCTTCTTTCACACTCTTACACTAAATGCTCTCTTGTGGCTCTCCACAGCACTCAGAAAAAAAAAAATAATCTCAGCTTTCAAGATCGCTCATGACCTTCCCTATCATGCATTCCTTGTTCACTTTGTTAGCTACTGAGGCCTGTCTGTTCTCAGGACTGTTTTCTATGATGGCCTTTGTCCTTGCTGTTCACTATGTCTGGAAAATGTTTGCCTCATAGAACTCACATATGTCCATGACCCACTCTCACACACACTTTTGGTCTTTTGTCAAATGTCATCTCCCCAGGGAGAGGACAGATCTTAGCAATCTATGGTAGTCCTATTACCAACCTTGTCTTGACTTTCTATTCTCTCCTTCTGTTACCCATGTATTGCCACCATAGTACATAATATATGATCACATTATTACATATATCTTTATTTTTAATATTTGATTATTCATTGCCTTTTTTTTCTATTAGCAGAAGAGAACTATGAATTAAGAGATATTTTTTGGCATCTACATCAATCACTTTTTGTATTTCCATCATTTGCTTTTCATAAATAAATAAGTTAATAGCATTTGACATAAAAGATTTATGACAATTATTATGTACTTGAATTGAACCCTTTACGCAGAATGGCTACAAACTCTTATGAATAAGATTATAAAGATATTCAAAAACTGCCTCTCACTATCCAGGAAGAACAAAGTATCTAGAATATATGCAGAGAATGAGAGGAACATTCAGATAGCTTCTATCTACCCCACTGTGATATGCTGAAAAATGGTCCACCAAGATGTCTACAGCCTAATCCCCAGGAACCTATAATTATGTCACCTTACATGGCAAAAGGGATTATACAGAAGTGATTAAGGCTACATCAGTTGAGATGAGGACATTAACCCAGATTATCTAGTCGGGCTCCTTCTAATCACATGAGTTCTTACAAAAGGGAAGCAGGAGTATCAGAGGCAGAGAGAGCTACAACAATAGACACAGAGATTAGAGAGGGAGATTGGAAGATGCTACTCTGCTGAGTTTGAAGATGAAGGAAGGCCCACAAGCAAGGAATACAGGAGGCTTTTAAAGGCAAAAAAAAAAAAAAAAAAAACGGGCAAGGGAACAGATTCCCTTCTAGACCCTCTAGAAAGAACACAGCCATGCAGATTTTAGCCCTATAAGGCTCATTTTGAGACTTCTGACCCCCAAAACTGTAAGAAAATAAATTGGGTTGTCATAGCCACTAAGTTTGTGGTAATTTATTACAGAAGCAGTGAGATCCTAATACAGATACATAGCCATTATCATATATAAAATAGCTCATTCCTTTTTGGTACATGCTATCTAGAATTCTACTCTCCTCTGATCGTATGGTGATTCTAATGTCCTCTTTTTCCTGTAGATTTCTCATCTTGTCTTTGCTCACCCATTCACTTTGGATTTTCCTCACTTTATGAGAGAGCTACCTCTTTTGGAACACACCCATTTTGCTTTACAAAAGTGGAATTAAAAAAATGGAGTTTAGTTCACTTATAATTGTAGCTTATTCTATGTATTTGGTCTAAATTAAATCAGCCTACTTTATCATTTTTGTACTCATATTTTATCAATTTTTTATCTTCTTTATCCTCTGCATTAACAATTCTTTTGTTCTAACTCTCATTTTTCCTTCTTTCATTCTATATGTCATATTAGTCTCTGCTATGAAATTGAAAAGCCCTTTGTAGACCTTTAGTCCCTCCTGAAGTATACTGAGAATCTCTTGTTTACTTATGGAGTGATTATTTTAAAATAGGACATTTACATTTTTCAGAGAACCTTTATATACGTCATTTATTTGATTCACACAAAAATTGTGTAGTGCAGGTAGGGAAGATCTCATTATCCCCATTCTGTAGACTCCTAGAAGTCTTAAGGCTAATTAAGCTCCCTTCCTTATCATCACTGTCTTCACTCTCAACTAATTATCTCAAGTAAGAACAGAGAAAGATGATGGTACAAAGCTGTCCATGGAAAAATCTTCATTACTTTGTTGTATTATTACTTATATACTTATGTATATACTATAATTTACTTTAAAATAAGTCAGCTCTTGGTGATAGTGCTGAATCTGGTATGACTTTAGTTTGAGGACTGGTGGAGGAAATTACATAATCACAGTGAAAGGATCAGAAATGAAATTGTGATGGAGTGGCCAGGATAAGCAGAAATAGGACCTATCCTGAAGTTGCTAATGGATAATTTTGTCATTAAGTCATTTTACTTACTTACTCTGACACATTCTCTGACATGTAATGTAAATTGGACATTAACATTAATGGTTAAATTCCATACATTTAATCAGAAAAGAACATCAAAGAGTATTTGAAAGGAAAGGAACATATTCTTAGAGAAAATACATTTTAACAAAATTTTTAGTAAACTCTGAGATCTCAATTTTAGATATTGATACAATTATACATGGGCCAGTGTTGTAATAACTGGTGTCAGATCAACAATATAATTTTTTATTCTTCTTTTGGTCAGGTAAGAAGGAAATAAAGCAGCATTTATTGAGTGTCTGTGAATGTTCGATTATACTAAGTACATTTATATATGTTCTCATTTAGTCATGTCCCAATATATCAGGTATTTTTATCATACCCAATGTACTATTGAGAAAACTGTGATTAAAAAAAAAAAAAAGCAGAGGTACCTGGGTGGCTCAGTCAGTTGAGCGTCCGACTTCAGCTCAGGTCATGATCTCACAGTTTGTGAGTTCAAGTCCCGAGTCAGGCTCTATGCTGACAGCTCAGAGCCTGGAGCCTGCTTTGGATTCTGTATCTCCCTCTCTCTCTCTGCCCCTCTTCTGCTTTTGCTCTGTCTCTCTCTGTCTCTCAAAAATGAATAAATGTAAAAAAAAATAAAAATAAAAATAAAAGGCATTTAAAAATGACCAAGAACAGAACACACAGGAAGCATAGTATTTCAAGTCACCTACAGCTTACAGAATCAGATTGATAGAGAAGACAGAAAACTATACTAGATCTGTCTTGTTACAATGTAAAATGCAATTCTCAAAAATATAACCCTCCTATGATATAATGGTTCCCAAAGTGTGGTCCTGGATCAGCAGCATTACAAGGGAACTTAGTAGAAGTGCACATTATTAGGTCCCACCGTAGACCTACTGAATACAGCAATCTTTTCAATAAGCTTTCTGTGATCCTGGATGCCTCCTCAAGTTTGAGAAGCATTGCTCTAGTCTTTGTCTTTCTGTTTCACTCCTTTTTCCTTTCACCCTAGAAATGCTGTCTGTAAAATCTTCCATAGGGCAAAACCCTCACCGAGAAAAAAAATTTTTTTTTGTTTCTTGGGTTATATTTTCTTCTAGAGTGGATCCTTGATTTTTCTAGACCTCCTTTTAGCCTCAATATAGTGCATCTGAGTTTCACTTCCTCCATTCCACATTACTGAGTATCATGTTTTCTCCTAAGAGTTCTGGTTTATGAGTTAAGTATTATTTGTTATATGTACCTTTGCAATGTCTGAGAGAGGAAAGTGGGCAGTTAAGGGAAAGGTCAACTGGATCTTTGGGCAGTCATATTTATTGCTTGATATTACTTTTGTAATTTAAGAATTTCGTACCAAAGATGAAAACGTAGAGTGTCTTTTTTTTAAGGAGTGGGGATATTGGACATGGGATCAGCACTATTTACCTAACGCAGTGTGAGGTCCTAGAGTCTTTTAATAGAACTGTTTGTGCTGGACATATGCTAAGGTGACTTCCAATGATTTGTACCTCCTGGTCTTGGTACCTTTGTAAGAAATTTTCTTCCTTTGTGTTTGAACAGGACATGTGACTAGCCTATAGCCAATGGCATATGGCACAAATGATAGGATATCACTCCCATGATAAGGTTTTCTTGTGTAAGATTTCATCTTAGCCCACTGGAGCTGGAAAGTATCCTTGCATGCTTGATGAAGTAAGTGGACGTTTGAGACATCCCTCGTGACAAGGAACTGTGGGTGCCCTAAAAGCAAACTACAGCCAACAACCAGCAAAAAACTGAAGGATTCAATCATACAGCAGCAAGGAAATCAATTCTGCCAACAACCGGAATGGTCTTGGAAGTAGACTCTTCCTCCTTGAGCCTCCAGATGAGAATGTAGCTAGCCAACATCTGCCCTATTGATAGCTATGTGACTGTGAGACCAACCCTCATCAGAGGAGCCAGCAACCCATGTCCAGACTCCTGATTTACTAACCTTTTGGATAATATATTCAAGTTATTTTAAGCTGCTAGGTTTGTAGTGATTTTACTATACAGCAATACAAAATTAATACACTGCTCTTCCCCGAGTT
The DNA here is from genome assembly GCF_018350215.1 of Panthera leo. Taxonomy (NCBI): domain Eukaryota; kingdom Metazoa; phylum Chordata; class Mammalia; order Carnivora; family Felidae; genus Panthera; species Panthera leo. Next base: position 94,055,252 of record NC_056681.1, read on the forward strand.
TTCAACCCTTGTTTCATTCCTTCACTTTTCCCTGGCAGCAGCTTAAGGAAAAAGATGAGGAGAACTTGAAAATTTGGGCCACACTGTTACTTGTGGATTCCTCTTCCCTCCAGGCTGCCCAATTCTTCCATAGATCACATCTTGCTTAGTTTCTTTTTTATGTCCAGGCCTGTATGGGACTATCTCTTTCAGAGATAATTAACAATGCTGGTTGGTCTCTATGTCATTTTCCTCAGAGAATGTGGAAAACCCAAATCAGGAATTTCCCTGCCTGATGAGCTCTGTAGTCATTGAGAAGGATTTAGTTCTTCAGGGGTTTCAGGTCTTTCCTTCTGGCTGCCTCATATCTTCTCAGCTCTGCTTTCCTCCAAATGTGAAGTATCTGTGAGACTGCATCCCATTAGCTTCTCTGCACCGCTTCTTGGAAGTCTAAGTAGAAACTGCTTTATTATTGCTATATATTCTCTCAGATCTCTCTGGTCACTACTTTTTAAAAGATTACAGCATAAGACCGTGATCCTTTCTTAGTTTCAGTAATGTAGGTATTGTTCGATAGTCTGCATCTTGGATAATACTTTTTAAAATATTTCATATTCTGAAAATCCTCTTGTCATCTGGATTCCCTCCTTTTGAATCAGTCAGTTTTGATGCTGCAAGGCAAAGATGTATTACCAGATAGAGAAACATTATTTCTCAACTTTGACTGTTTTTCTTCTTTTTTTAAATTTCTTTCTTGCTTGCTTGCTTTCTACCTATCTATCCATGGAGAGAGAGAGAGAGCACACACAAGCAGGGGAGGAGCAGAGAGAGAGAGGGAGACCGAGGATCTGGGCTCTGTGCTGACAGCAGAGAGCCCTATGTGGGCTCGAACTCATGAACTGCAAGATCATGACCTGAGTTGAAGTCAGATACTTAACCGACTGAGCCACCCAGGCACCCCTGACTGTTTTTTTTCCTTAACTCCCTGCAAGGCAATGGTTTTGAAAGTCAGGCTTTGTGTAGTGTGTGTGTGTGTGTGTGTGTGTGTGTGTGTACACATAACAAATTTCTTGAGCTACCACTAACCTATAAAGAACAATATTTATATACTGCATGATTCCACTCACATGGGAAATCTAAAATAGTCAAACTCAGAGAATAGAATGGTAGTTGCCGGGGACTGGGAAGAAGGAAATATGGGGGAGTTGTCCGATGGTTATAAAGTTTCAATTATGTGAGATGAATAAAGTCTAGAGATCTGTTATACAACATAATGCCTGTCGTTAACAATACTGTATTGTGCCCTTAAAAATTTATTAAGAGAGTAGATCTCATGTTCAGTGGTCTTAACACACACACACACACACACACACACACACACAAGCAAAGAGGAACCAGGGAACTTTTGGAGAAAATAGATATATCTATCACCATGACTCAGTAATAGTTTTATAAGTGCATGCTTATGTCCTAACTCACCAAATTATATACATTAAATATATGTAATCTTTTTGTATATCAATTCAATTCTCCTCAACAATTCCAGTGTGTGAAGTGTCTTCCTTCCACTGCCAAGCAACTCTCAGACACCAGCTGGGTGTCCTGTAATTAAATTCTGAAAATATCTACTGTCTGGGAGATAGCATCAAATTCCACAAGTCAAGGGATCAATCCCACAGGACTGCCCCCAACGTCAGATGCCAATCACAAGTCCAAGATGCTACTTGTGCTTCTGACCAACTGGCTGTAAATAAGAGGTTCCCATGACCCTTTCCTTGGGTTCCTTTAACTTGTTAGAATGGCTCATAGAACTCAGGAAACCAGTTTACTCAATAAATTAGCAGTTTATTACAAGAGATATTAAAGAATACCAATCAGCCATATGAAGCAACACTTAGGTCAAGGTATGTAGGAAGGGGTGTGGAGATTCCATGCTGTTAGGGAGAGTGCCACTCTCACCGTGTCTCTGTGTATTCACCAATGCAGAAGCTCTCCACACCCATCCTTTTGGGTTTTAATGGAGGCTTAATTAAATAGGCATGGATAATTAAATCATTGACCATCAGCTGTAGATTCAACCTCTGGCTCCTCTCCCCTCCCTGGAGGTGGAGGGGGGGGGGGCGGCGGGTAGGACTGAAAGCTCTAACCCTCTCAGCACATGGTTGGTCCTCCTGTCAACCAGCCCCCATTCGTAGGTGCTTTCCAATTGTGACTACATTAACATAACAAAAGACACCTTTATTGTTCTCACTGCTTAGAAAATTCCAAATGTTTTAGGAGTTCTGTGCCAGAAACATGGATGAAGACCAAATATATCTTTCTTATTGTAATCACAATATCAGAATCAATTATACCTCAATAAAGTTATTTTTAAAAAGAGCGATGCTAATGAACTTGAATATCATTTTGTCTGTTAGTCAGTCCTTTTCAAGGTATAGTCCCTGTGTTAGTTGGGTTTTAACAGAATGCCTGGAGGCCAGTGAAAGAGGAGTCCTAGACAGCTGTTGGAAAAGTTTGAGTTCTGTCCTGGCAGCCCTTCAAAATTAAAGCCACAAGAAGCAGGATCTGGAATTTAAGAAACAAAACAGATGAACATACAGAAAGGGAAGGAAAAATAAGATACAAAGAGAAAGGGAGGCAAACGGTAAGAGACTCTTAAATACAGAGAACAAGTTGAGGGTTACTGGAAGGGTGTTGGGTGAGGGGATGGACTGAATGGGTGGTGAGCATTAAGGAGGGCACTTGTTGGGATGAGTGTTGGGTGTTATATGTAAGTGATGAATCCTTAAATTCTCCTGAAATCATTATTACACTATATGTTAACTAACTTGGGTTTAAGTAAAATTAAACAATTAAAAAAAAAAAAAAAAGGAAGATCAAACCAGACAGGCCGAAGACAAAGAAAGCCGGAAACCACGGCCAACTAAAGGAGAAAAGTTGCAAAACCTTGCTCCCAAAGAAATCCCCCCCCCAAGTAATGAATATCCCACGCCCTAGTTAACAACTGTCAAAACAAGATAGAGATCCAAACCCTAGAGTGTGCAGCTGTCCCTTGGGCTTACCCAGTCTCACATCTAGAGAGTGTAGTCTCACTTTAATAAACTTCCCCACTTGTACCACTCAGCCATTGTGTCTGGTCTGTCCTTGAATTCTTTCTTGCCACGAGACCAGGAGCCTCTGGTGACATCCCAGGGACAGGCTGGGCAGAGGCTTCAGGGCCCATAGGCCCCCAGTCCACCGCTGGACCAGTAGCATTAGCATCATCCTGGAATTTTTGGACATGTAAATTCTTGGGCTTCTTCCCAGAACTACTCAATAAAGAAACTCTAAGAATGAAGCCTAGTAATCTGTGCTTCATCACCCAGCCCCAGGTGATTCTATTGCACAGTAAAAATTGAGAACAGCTACTATGCAGATAGCTATGATAAGTGAAGATAAATAGATTTAAGTGATAATATGATAGAAAGGATATTGGCGAAAAATCCAAAAGGCAAAAATTCTACCTTTGCAGCCTCAGAGACAGTGGGAAGGAAAAGTGGGTAATTATAGCTAGTGAAAATATTCAGGGGCGCCTGGGTGGCTCAGTGGGTTAAACGTCCGACTTCGGCTCAGGTCACGATCTCGCGGTCTGTGAATTCGAGCCCCGCGTTGGGCTCTGGGCTGATGGCTCAGAGCCTGGAGCCTGCTTCCGATTCTGTGTCTCCCTCTCTCTCTGCCCCTCCCCCATTCATGCTCTGTCTCTCTCTGTCTCAAAAATAAATAAAAAACTTTAAAAAAATTATTTAAAAAAAGAAAATATTCAGACACATGTGGGGACCCTGAAGATACTAGAGCCAGTAGCTGATTGTCCTAAGCATTGCTTGAAGTTTGGGCGGGCTACAAGTCTCAGGAGAGGTTCCATATTTACTTGGTGCTATGTTTAAATGGTGCCAGACCAATAAATCATGGTTGGTGGAAAGGGATAAGTGAGATCAATCACATGGGATAATACAGCTGCTTCTCCATGGTTTATGCACAGGATATAGAACAGTGAAAAATATGTAAGGAACTATCAGAGACCTGTGGTTGGGAAGGGTGGCTGCTATGTGTGGAAAACACTATGACAAGAGATTGACAAATATGTGGTCAATTGTCAGCAGCATTGCACACCAGCACATACTCAAAAGCCAGACAGGACCTTGCATGTCACAAATGGGGTCAGTGTGTGGCAGAGGCTGCTGCATAGACAGAAGTCTACAACTTTGGAGCTGCAACAGCTCAGCTGGAGCCCCACAGAGACTTGCAGGGTTTGCACTTCCTCTCTCCTGCCAACAGTCACTATGAAGACTCATTTCCACTACATCCAGACACTGTATTATGAAAGAAGAGAGGGAGGAAGGGAAATTCTATCTAATAATTTTGTTTCTAATTGATACAGTATTTACCAAAAAGGAAAAGACTTCAGCTGAAAGGGATATTTAAGCCAGTGCTCACTGGTTTATCACTGAGGGACAAGTATAAATATCTATCCCATAACTCCCTATCCTGCTCCCTATTTAGGTATATAGGTGAATGAAAAGTGATAATCAGTCTTAGGAAATAAGGCTACATAGTGTTAGTAACTTAATATAAACAAGTGAAATCTTTAATCTTGCTGGATTTTGTAAGTTTTTAATGACTAGGTTTTTGGATTCAGCTTTCCTCTGACATCTTATAGTGGCTATTAGAATATTTTCATTTACTCTGCCTCTCAAAGACAAAACATAAAGTTGATATTTTGTTTTCATTTTAGATAAAATATTTGTAATCTTTTCCATTTTTACACAGTTGCTTTAGCTTTAGTCTAACCTACAAAAATCATAAAAACTAAAATTATATACTCAGTTAATCTGAATGTTCATCAAATTACTTTAAAAACACATAATTCAAGCAAAAAAAATATTTTTTGCTAAATCACATATTGAGTTCCATGTATTTCCTCTGGAGTTTCAATTTAACTTTATATTTAATTTGTCTTGGATATACAGTATACATGTTGTGACGATATCTGACTATAGATTCCTTGATGGCAACATTGATAATTATAAAGATATTTTCAGAGCAATGATAAAATAAATTATTCCACCTCCATCTATGCATCAGAAAGTGCTTTCCAGGCGTAGCATGGAGATTACTTAGTTAAGTAAAGTCTTGACCGTCTCCTTTTCCTGTGTGTACCAGACATGAAGAACCTATGGCTGGTTAAGAGGAGTGCCACATGTGATTATGGGGAATGTGAGTAAAAAGGAATGCTGATTTCATGTGCTTTCTTCGATCATTAGAAACTATATTTAAATGATGACTTTTTCCTTTTCTAAGCCCTAGGAACCCTAACATGGCAGGGACGGGGAGGGTCCAGTGGGGGAAGTTAGCCAGTAGCTACTCCCAAGTAACTTGCTCACAATACAGTTCAAAGACAAATATGTGAACACTAGCAGAATAAATGATAATTTCTATAAAACGCAAATATATTCAAAGTGCAGTTGTGTCGTAGAAAAAGACACACTAAGTCAGCCAGGAAGTAGTCAAGGGGACTTCAAAAAGGTGGTGACATCTGAGCTAAAATTTTAAAAAGGAAAGTTCTAAAGGGACTAGCAGGGGAAACATATTCCAAAAGAAAGATCAAGTTTTACTCTGGATACACTTCTGAAAAAGACTGGAAATTCAGGGTAAAATACTCTCTTGAATGTTGCAGTGACAAATTGTAAGAACCACAATGGTTAAATCAGGAAAACAAAGGCTGAAAGATAGTGATTGGTTATTCTCCAACTCTGGAATAAAGGCAGTGAAGTTGTGATTAGGGTTAATTAAAAGGAGAAGCTCATCAGATACGATTGGTAAATCGTGGAATGGATGTTAGAGGCCGTTTAATCTCCTTCCTAAATTTAGACAAAGCTGCCCTCAATGATGCTTCATTAGAAGGAAAAGAACACATGAACATGAATTTTTTTTTACAGAATCAGAATTCATATTCCTGCACTAGCCTTCAAGTCAGAAGACAAACCAGCTTCTTCTGATTATTAAGCAACAAAATAATCCTGCCAACTAACAAGTAAATAAGGTGTATCTCATAATATCAGCCCCAGTTGAAACCACAAAAATATCAGCTTGTGTAAATGAAGTTTCTCTCTTCTTAATAAGACAGAATTTGAAAGAGCTACTCTGTGACCTGCACTGTTAATATATGGTTGATAAAGTTTCAAACAGAACTGTCCTTTTTTTTTTTTTTACGTAGAATGACAAAAAACATTCTACACGTGGTACACACTAGGGAATGGCAGAGCTGATGTCATTAACAGAACTTCAAATATCCTTGATTGTACTTTACCTGTATCCCTGTGCTAGTTTCTATCTGTCTTGTTTCTTGCCCTTCTCAATTTATCTAAGAAAAAGTCTCTGAAGTTCTAGCCAAGTGGCACTGCTCTCAAGTGCAATTCACTCTGATTCCCAAATGCAGTGCAAGGCCACCAAGCCTTTCCAAAATGCTGCATACAGTTAAATCAAAATTCTAGAAATGATTATCAAGCACAGTGCTATCTTGCCCATCAGACTCGTTTTTCTTTCCTAAAACATGTTAGTTCCAATGGCATGATTGTGAAAAGAAACTCACTGTTAGTAGATCCTAGGTGAGCTCAGTGTATCTGAAAAGCACATTTTAATAGATAATAACAGTCTTTCAAGTTCTATCTCCTATGGTTTTATTTTTGGTCACAAAACTCTTCACTTAGCATATAGACAGCTTATTTCTTCTGCTGGCTCTGCATGCAGGGACTAAACTCACATTCAATTGAACTATTGCTCTCTATATTCCTTATCTTTGTGTTTTTTTCTTTCTCATTATATGCACATAGCATGGTTTTGTTCATTTATACAAAATAAACTCACCCTCAATAGCATGGACCTCCCAAGCTAAGTGACTGATAGTATGAGAACAGTTATAAATATATGGCAATTGAAGATTTTTTTATCGTTGTAAATGGAACAAAATACAGAAAGTTGTAAAGTGTGTCCTGTGAGGTGTGTTCTATTTACACTGTATGAAATTATTAATATAAAGAAAGAATTGGAGTTGTCATGATCTGGAATGAGTTCTTTTGTTTTGTTTTTCGGGCTCCCTGTAGGCTGGCCCAGCCACTCTGTCCTCCATCATGGCACTCAGAACAAGATATGGGTGCTCAGGGAGGTGACAGGAGGACGTCTCTCCAAAATACCTGGGGGTAGGGCTACTAAGGGGGTACAACCTTTCCTGGGCCAAGACATGTCTCAGCTTCCTTCCCCAGGCACATCAGGACCACCCTGAGCCAGCAGAGGGTAGAAATGAGCCCTGGAAAAGGTAGCTTTGTCACTGCAGCTCTCAGAAAATACAGGAACAGGGTGTTAATGGTGGGCTAGGTCTGGGGTTCCTTGCTTAAATGGATAACAATGATCATCTCACCCTGAGGCACCTGGGTGGCTCAGAAGGTTAAGTGTCTGACTTCGGCTGAGCCTGCTTTGGATTCTGTGTCTCTGTCTCTCTCTGCCCCTCCCCAGCTTGCTCTCTCTCTCAAAAAAAAAATAAATAAACATTAAAAGAAATAAGTAAATAAATAACAAAATTATATACTTGTTCATTAAAAATTTTTTAAATAAAAATGATTTATGAGTTTTTGATTCTCAAAATATATAAATCTTATTATTTATACCAATATTTATTATAAAAGTTGTCTGTATGCTACAAATCTTAGAATACTCTCAACAATGGAAGCCATTTCTACTTATTTATTTTTTGTTTATTTATTTTGAGAGAGAGAACATGAGTGGAAGAGGGGCAGAGAGAGAAAGAGAGAAAGAGAGATAGAGAAACCCAAGCAGGTTCTATGCTGTCAGCACAGAGCCCAACACTGGACTTGATCTCACAAACCAAGAGATCATGACCTGAGCCAAAATCAGACACTCAACCAACTGAGCCACCCAGGTGCCCCTCTACACATTTAAAATAAAAATAAATAACTCATCTGAGGTTCTGAGTACACGCTGATGTTTATTACATTTTGGAAACTCCTTTTGGTCTTATATACAGTGATTTTTATAATAGATCCTTGTGATTCAAAAAGTAGTGCTTTCTCTATATCTCATATAAGATCTCTCTCTCTCTCTCTCTCTCTCTCTCTCCACTGATAGGATCTTACTTGTCATACACACACCATACACACACACACACACACACACACATGCACACACAAGTCCTACTTTTTTTTTTTGGCTTCATCTTTTTTCTAACAATGTTTAAAATTCCAACCTAAATATTGATTTATGTTGTTCCTATCTTTGCTAGTTATTGTTATTTTGAAGGAAGCCTAATAGGCCATTACAAAAACTGTCCTCATAATTTTTACTTTATCAGAGAATAATATTCTTTATTTCTTATGCTTTTCATCTTAAATTGTATTCTGCTCTGAAATTAAATGTTTTACCCAAGCTTTCTTCTCACTGACCATAATATGTTTCTAATCCTTTATTTTAACTTTTTCTAGATCATGTTTAAAGTCTGTTAGTTTAAACTACAAAGTATTGAATCTCATGTGATTGTCCAGTCTGAGAGTATCTCCACTTTGATTATTAAAGCTAATTCATTTAATCTCATGTGACTATTGTTATTTTGAGACATATGTGTTTCTTTCGTGCTTTATATTTTATAAATTTTCATTTGCTCTTCCTTTTTATCTTCTTCTTTACTGTCTTCAACTAGGTAGAAGGAATTGCAATTGTTGGACTGAAAATTAATCATTTCATCTCTATTTGATGTTTCCCCTAATAATCATTCCTTTATTTATTTCTCCTCTCTCCATGCTTAAATATCTATAATATTTCCCTGAAAAACAAATCCTCTTTAACATACACTCACCTCCATGTTTCCCTGCCTTACTGATCGCATACGGAATTAATTAAAACATTTTTTTCAATATTTATATTTGAGAGACAGAGTGAGTGGGGGAGCAGCAGAGAGAGAGGGAGACACAGAATCCAAAGTAGGGTCTAGGTTCTGAGCTGTCAGCACAGAGCCAAAAGGGGGCTGCAACTCATGAACTGTGATCATGACCACAGCCTTAGTCAGATGCTTAACTGATTGAGCCACTCAAGCGCCCTGGCATATGGAATTTTAGTCCTGCATGTGCATACAGATGGTGAGGGATTGTTGGATAGTTTATTAGATTTCTTCCTTTTCTTGTTTGTTCTCCTGTCTTCTATGTCTGAAATACTATATTCTAATATTTTATTGTTAAGATAGTGAACCAGATATAAGGTAATAGAATGCAATTTATTTCCTTCAAAACCTTGAAAATGTAGCTTTATTTTTTTCTTTTAACCATGGCTTTTATTAAAAAGCTGTCCTAATTTCTTTTTGTTTTATTGTTGCATCATTTATTTCATATTGTTTTGCTTCCCAAAAAATATTTGTGGTAATCATTTCTTCAAATCTCTCTTCCTTTTGACTTATTTTTTCCTATTATTGGATTCATAGGTATTTATGTGTATCTTACTTAAGTTTTTTATTTCTTAAATTAGGACTTGTAATGTTTTCATAGTACAGTTCCTCATTTTGATTTTACAATGTACCAATTTGATCTTTGGCTATGTTCATTCTATGTGTCCATATTTGAGCTTTTTTTTAACTATTTCAGTGTTTTTCATATTATACATTTCCAATTAGTTTTGATTTATACCTATTTGATCTTTATTTTTTAATTTTCATTTATTAATGCTTGATAATTAATTCTATTTCATTTAGTATGAACTTTACTCCTCATATTCTATAGCATTTTTTCCATGCAAAATCTGTATTTCCTTGCATCCATCTTGACCAGTCATGTGTACTCAGAGAAAAGGGATAAAATGCCAAGTGAAACTCATGGGTAGTAAGTTCATATTTAGCTTTATAAAAAATCACCAGTGTTTTCCAAAATGGCTATAACAGGTGACATTTTCACCCAAAATCAGTGGTAATTCCGATACTGCATACGTGCATGTACTTGGTATGGATAATTTTCGTTTTGTTGTTTGTTGTCTGTGTCTTTGTTAATTTATTTTGGTTTGTATTGATCCATTCTAAAAGGTGTATAATAATATATCATTGTGGTTTTAACTTTCATTTTTCCTTAGTGACTACTGAGGCTGTGCATCTTTTCATGCGTTTATTTGCCATCAGAGTATCTTTTTTGAGGAAGTGTTTGTTCAAAAATTTTGCCATTTTCAGGAGCATCTGGGAGGTTCAGTAGGTTAAGCATCCAACTCTTGATTTGGCTCAGATGATGATCTCACTGTTCATGAGTTTGAGTCCTGTATCTGGCTCTGTACTGACAGCATGGAGCCTGCTTGGGATTGTCTCCTTCTCTCTCTCTGCCCTTCCCCAGCTTTCTCTTTGTATCTTTCTCAAAATAAATTTTAAAAAATTGCCATTTTTTATTGATTTGAACATTGCCTTATTGTATTTTGAGAATTCTATGTATTCTCTTTCTACAAATCCTTTATTACATAGAATTATTGAAAATATTTTCTCCCTGTTGATGTCATGTGTCATCATTCTCTTAACAGTATCTTTTGAAGAGTAGCAGTTCATAATTTTGATGAAACTCAATTCCTTATTTTTTTCTGTTAGGGGTGTGTTTTTGTTGTTATATACAATAAATATTTAATGAATTCAGGGTTACAAAGATGTTTTCCTGTATCTCTCCAGGAGATTTATAGTTTAAAGAATTTTTGTTAGGTCTATGATACATTATGAGTTGATTTTTATATAAGATAAGGTATTGAAATTTTCATTTTTGTTTTTTATATGGATATCCAATTGTGAGTCTTCCATCTTTGTAATTATTTTTCAACATCATTTAGATTATTTTCATTCCTTTATCTTTCCACATAAATTTTAGAACCAGCTTGCTGATTTCCATGAAAAATAATTCTGAGGTTAAATCTGTAGATAAACTTGGGGAGAACTGGCATCTTAACAATATTGATTTTTCCAAACTATGATCTCAATATATCTCCCCAACTATTGAGTTAATCTTTGAAATCTTTTATGAGTGTATTATAGGACTCAACATACTAATTTTTAGTACTATTTTTTGTACTAATTTTAAATTTTAGTTTCTACTTGTTCATTGATCACTGGCACTTGGTTTTGGCATATAAGCTTTGTATCCTACAACTTTTATAACACAAATATGGTTCTAATAGCTCTCTTGAGGATTCTTTGGGATTTTTCTATATGGGTGTGATACTCTGATTTATAATAAGAAATATATATTTCCTGACATGGGGCTTCTCAAAGTTGTGATTTCCTAAGTAGTAAGAGTACTAGGAGTATATTTATTCTAATGAAATAACTCTGGGTGGGCTCCTGGATGGCTGCTGGATGAGAACTTGTTATCAGAAAGACCAAACCATGACTGGAAACTTTGAATTTTCAGCTTTGCCCACTATCCTTGAAAGATGAGAGAGGAGCTATAAATGGAGTTAAAAATTCATAATGCCTATGTGAGTAGGCCTCCATAATATCTCAGTAGTAGGGGATTGTGAGAGCTTCCAGTTTGGTGAATACAACCACAGTGGGTGGATCACACACCCAAACTCTTTGGGGGGCAGAAGTTCATATGCTCAGGACCTTCCCAGACTTCACCCCATGTATCTCTTTATCTAGTTGTTCGTCTGTATCTTTTATCATATCCTTTAATGAGCTGTAAACATAAGTAGGTATCTCTCCCTCGTTCTATGAGCCACTCTAGCAAATTAATCAAACTTAAGGAGAGGATTGTGGGAACCTCCTATTTGTAGCCAAATTGGACAGAAGTTGCCGGTAACCTAGAGGCCTACTATTTAAGATTGGCACCTGAAGTGGAGTGGGAGCATTCTTGTAGGATTGAGCCCTTAGCCTATGGAATCTAATGCTATCTTCCAGTAAGATAATGTTGGAATTGAGTTGAATTTTCTGGACACCCTGGTGGTATTCAAGAATTGTTTGTTGATATGGAGAAAAACCTTCACACATTTAGTGACCAGAAGTGATTTTGTGTGAGTAGCAAAGAAGACACACAGGGAAGAAACACGCAGTAGAAAAGAACTGAGTTTTTTCCATTTTAATACAAAATTATGTTGATTATGAATAGCTTCATTTTTTTCTTTTCTAAGATATATGCATTTTACATTTTTCATTTGCTTTATTACACTATGAATTCAGTATGCTGTGGAATAAGAAGTGATAAGAGCCATATTTTTAATCTTGGGAGGAAACAGTCTTTTTTTTTAAATGTTTATTTATTTTTGAGAGAGAGAGAAAGAGACAGAATGCAAGTGGATGAGAAGCAGAGAAAGAGGGATACACAGAATCCAAAACAGCCTCCAGGCTGTCAGCACAGAGCCTGACACAGGGCTCGAACTCACAAACCATGAGATCATGACCAAAGCCAAGGTGGGACACTTAACTGACTGAGCCACCCAGATGCCCCAAAAACAGTCTTTAACCACCAAATATCATATCAATTATAAGATTATTTGTAGATGTCCTTTATCAGATTGAGATATTTCATTCTAGTTCCTAGTTTTCTAAAAGCTTTTCTAGTCCTCCTTGAAGAAGTTGATTTTCACAGTCTCAGTTCCCTACTGATTCATAATACCTCAGTTCCTGCTCACAGAGCCTTTATTCGGCACCCATGTACCCACAGAGTCATCGGAAATAACTTCCCACTGTGGCTTTGAGATCCCCCTTCATTCCCAGTCCTGAATATCAGGCCCCCACACAGAGGCATATAGTTTTGTTGTTGTTGATGTTGTGGAACTCTTGTTGTATGTGCTTTAAATTGTTATATTTGGCTAAAGTCAGAAATTATTATCTCCATTTTGCAGGCTAGGAATCAAAAGTTTAGTACCTCATTTTTGGAGGAAGGGAAACCGAATCCCCAGGAAGTTAAGAAATTGTAAAATTCAAATCTGCTTGATCTTAAAATTCATCTCTTTCTGTTAGTCTGTGAAACATTATCTACAATATATCAAAGCAGACACCACCACAGTGAAAAAAGGTATGGATTAGGCAATGTGCATAATTTGATCTGGGTTTTCTAAAATAGTTTGGATTTTAAAAAAAAAGGGTGGAAAGTAAACATTTCATTAATTTAAAATATTCCGTTAATTTCTAACAATTATTTTTGCCTACTTCAGTCACAACTGAACTAATGTCATGCAATAGTCACATCAAAAATATGTAGAAGACTTGGGACACCTGGGTGGCTCAGTTAATTGAATGTCCGACTCTTGATTTCCACTCAAGTCACAATCTCACAGTTTGTGCTCACAGTTGGGCTCTGCACTGATGGAGCAGAGCCTGGGATTCTTCTCTCCCTCTCTCTCTGCCCCCTCCCCTGTTCATGCATGCACAAGCTCTGTACCTCAAAATAAATAAGCATTAAAATATACATATACATATGTATTTTATATATGTATATAAAATATACATATATATGTATAATATATATAATGTATAATAATATATAAATATACATTTTATATACATATATAAAATGTATATGTATATGTATATGTATATGTATATGTATATGTATATGTATATGTATATATATGGGGCGCCTTGGTGGCTCAGTCGATTAAGCGTCAGATTTCGGCTCAGGTTATGATCTCCCTGTTCATGAGTTCAAATGCAGCTGTTCATGAGCTGTGCTGACAGTTCAGAGCCTGGATCCTGCTTAGATTCTGTGTCTCCCTCTCTCTCTGTGCCCGTCCCCCTCTCATTCTCTGTCTCTGTCTCCCAAAAATAAACATTTAAAAAATTAAGTGTATATATATATATATATATATATATATATATATACACACACACACACACGACAAAATGAATGGAAGGGATAGTAGAATCTAATGAAATAATGGAGACTTCTAATTAAATAATGGAAATTTCAAATATACATACTGATGCAGAAAGAAATTTTTCCAATGACCATCTCATCTGACATTTAATATCTTATCACATACTGTATATGCCAGATGACCTGAGGTTTAGCTAGTACTGTGAATGAATTTATGTTTAAAAGAGCTAGTGCTTAAGTTAAACACTGGGAAAAGAACAAATAAATTGGTGTTTTTGGTTTTTTTGTTTTGTTTTGTTTTGCATGAAAGCTAATTTTACCTGTTTAGAAAAAAAATATCTACTGCTAAATACAAATCACTGACATTTTAAAAATCTATTTTACTTGTTGCCTTTTGATCACATGCAATGACTTTCTGTTTTGTATTGTGACGTTTAAAGCAATGCAAAATTCAAACTGCCCTTCTGAACACTATATTTTCAAATATTTTAACATGTTAATGATTTTGCACTGAACCATAGAAATATTTATGCATTCATTTTTCAAAGCATTTAGACTATGAGAAGCTCACAATAAAACGTAAAAAACAAATTGTGATTACTAGAGCATAAGTTGTGTGTGTCTATGTATGCATAATGAAAGGAAGAAAACTGCCTTACCAAAGTAAATTCTTATAGATAATCATAAAATGGAAGGAAGGGACATAATTAATAACCTTCTCCTAGTGTGTTATTTATACAAACCTCTTGACAGGATGAAGCAACAACTACCAAGCCTCAATTTGTGCTAAGTGTTTTCATACGGTAGTGGATGAAATAACTCTGAATTTAACAAATTTTCAAATCTACTTTTTATGTCTCCAATGTTTTCCAATTGCTCTATCAGTCATCATTTTATCTTTTATCACCTGAGTGATTAAAGATGGGCATCATAGTTAATCACATTTACCTCATAGACTATTCAAATTGTCATAATAAACTTCAAAAATGGCCTCACAGAGTGTCATAAATGGAGCCAAATGAGGATTCAGAAGATTTACTCTTTCATGTAAATACCAAAGCAAGGCCGTCTAACATGTACATGGATTAAGTAATCATCTAAAAAGGTTGGTTTGAGAGGCACTCAGGAAAGATTTTGTCCACTCTTTGACAGAGTTCCTGAAATGGCACGTTGAGGATTCATTCCTTTGGTTCAGACATTGGACTTTCTAAAATCCTCATTTTTAAAAAGCAAGTAGCCCTGAAAATTAGAGTAATAGTTTCCGATCTTACCCTTATTCATCACACCCAGCAGATCCATTGATTTTACTATCAATGATCAAATTTCATTACCTACTCCACATTTTCAATTTGAGTGTTGTGGCCCTGATATGTGACATTCATTATTCTACTAGTTCCTTGGTGTCATCCCCACAATGACAGAAATATCTATCCATGTGATATCTGGCGCTATAATTCTGGAAGTAAAATTTGTATGTACTCTGTGAAACGCTGAAAATGGCCTATTGCCTTCTCATCCCCAGTGATGTTCATTCCATTTAGGGCATTTATTTTTGCTCACATTCATCTCTTTATTCAAATTACAAAAGTATAAATGTTCAGTGGAGGCATTTGAGCCTTTAGTGAAAATTATGGGGCTGAGTTCATAAAAATCAGAAAACAAAACGAAATTTGGGCCCTGAGTAGCTACATTATCTTGGTTATTTCATTGAAATCCAGATTATCATTCACCTCCTGTGCCATCTGTATGTTTGGAAGAGAGTGGCTATTATCAGATTTTGCTACTAGAAGTTGTCACATTGTAAAAATTGGCTCAGAATGCCTCACCATTGGTATTCTGTAATAATTCATATCAAATAAAATTTTTCCATAAATTTTGAAATAAATTTCTTTTAAAATCATCTTAGACTAGTTGACATTTTAGAGGTAATTCTTTGACTATTTTTAGCGTATTCTGTGATCTTTCATCACATCAGCTAATATACTAATATGTCTTCTGTTACTTAGGAGACTTTTTTTTTATTATGGGATAGTATATTTTAGCCAAATTTGCATGTATAATTTCACACATTTTAATACTCCCATGGCTATTATTACATGCACCTCCTTATTCCATAATTTGTCCTTTTGATTTTTCTTTTTTCCCTTGTTATTCTTCACTAGACTAGAAGAATATATTACTACTATTACATTTTTCTCAAAAAATAATATATTAAGAAGAAATGTCATTTTAAAATAATTAATTACATATTTTTGTAAACACACACGTGGCAAATTAAGAATAGATTTATTGAGTAGTCTTAGGCAAAGGGCGACTTAAAATATATTCATTATTTGGAAAAATATGTTTGACTTTACAAATTCTTAAAAAGTCAAAACTCATAGTGTATTTCCATTGTTGAGGTAGCTAAAGGGTGTTTCTCAGAATAAAACAATATTACTCTAAATAAGTCATGAGATATAATGTACAACATCATAACTATAGTTTATAACACAGTTTTGAATATTTGAAAGTTGCTAAGAGAGTAAATATTAAAAGTTCTCATCACAAGAAAAAAAATTATAACTATATGTGGTAATGGATGTTAACTAGACTTATTATCCTGAGCATTTCCTTTTATATACAAATATCCAATCATTATGTTATATGCCTGAAACTAAGATAATGTTACATATCAATTATATCTCAGTAAAAGATAAGAAAAAAATATTACTTGACCCATAGAAACTTGAAATAAATACAAGTGAAAATTTAGTTTAAATTCAGCAGGAATGTTCTTTCTTACGTTTCCAGGCCTAAAAATAAACAGATTTTAGTATTGCTTCCTGAAGGCGAATTGGCAATGCAATGACTTGGTAACGCCTTGCCTGCATAATAGTAACTGCTGACAATTATGAAGGGAATCACCAAGAACCATTCCTGGGCAAAATATCTCATTAATAATCTTTTAATTTTGCCGATGAGATCATTACTTATATTATCCCCCATTTTGCAGATGAAACAAGTTAAGTAAATTTCCTAAAGTTATATTAGTAGACAAAGTAATTTTCTGTTTTGAAATAGTTGTCTTTGAGGACCTCTCTCTCTCTCTCCTTCCCTCTCTCCTCCTTTCTCCCTTTTTCCTCTTTCTCTTTCTCAATGATTTCAGATTTTCCTTTAAAACTCATAATATTTCAGTATCTTGTATACTCTTAAGCCTTTAGTCATGTTTGGATATAATCTCCAAGTTCAATATTTATACCCAACAGATGGATCATTACCATGCAAACATATGATACAAAAGATATTGTAGAAATGAGAAAATAGGACACTCAACAGTCATTCCTGCTCAGGATGTTCTTTGCTCAATAGGTACTGGGGGCAGGGTGAGCAGATTGATGATGTCCACTCCTCCTATTTATTTTCAACAGTGCACTGGAGGTTCTAGATATTGCAGTAAAGAAAAAAAATTCACAACATGCAGATTGGATCTGAAGAAGTAATGTCTTTTTTCATAGCTTATGTAATTTTCATATGTAGAAAATCCCAAGGGGGGGGGGGGGAAGAAAACCAATGAACAGGCTTATCAAAGTTGTAGGATTCATTATGAATATATAAAAATTAACTGCATTTCAAAATATTAGCAACATATCACTTGAAAATGAAATTGGGGAAATCCATTTACTTTTTAAAAATATTTATTTATTTTGAGAGAGACAGAGAGAGAATGAGCATGGGAGGAGCAGAGAGAGATGGAGAGAGAGCATTCCAAGCAGGCTTCATGCTGTCAGCACAGAGCCTGATGCAGGGCTCAATCTCATGAGCTGTAAAGATTATGACGTGAGCTGAAATCAAGAGTTGAACACTTAACTGACTGAGTCACCCAAGCACCAGAAAAAAAAAAATCATTTAAAGCAGCATCAAAGAGAATAAACTACTTAGGAATAAACTTAATAAATGAAGTACAGAACTTAAAAACTACAAAACATTACTGACCAAAATTTTAAAAGATCTTAATGAATGGAGACACATTCCATGTACATTAATTTGAAGAATCAACATTGTTAAGAATTCTCCCCAGGGGCGCCTGGGTGGCTCAGTCGGTTAAGCGGCCGACTTCGGCTCAGGTCATGATCTCGCGGTCCATGAGTTCGAGTCCCGCATCAGGCTCTGTGCTGACAGCTCAGAGCCTGGAGACTGTTTCAGATTCTGTGTCTCCCTCTCTCTGACCCTCCCCCATTCATGCTCTGTCTCTCTCTGTCTCAAAAATAAATAAACGTAAAAAAAAAATAAAAAAAAAAAAAGAATTCTCCCCAAATCGATCTACAATTTCAACACAATCCCTATCAAAACTTACAAATTTACCCTAATATTTATATGGGATACAAACAACCTAAATTAGTCAAAACAAATTTGGAAAAGCAAAGATAGGGTGCTTATATTACTCAAAACCAAAGCTTACTATGAAGCCACAGTAATCAAGACAGTATGGTGTTGGTCCAAGGACAAGGATATTGATCGGTGGGGAGAACTGGAGTGGTGGGACAGTACAAGAATACAGAAGGAAACACTCTTGTTTTCTATCTGCATTGAACATCTCTGCTCCAGGGGGAAATATAGCTTCTGTCTACCCCAGAACTATAAAGTCTGCCCTTGGCTCAAGGGTTTATTTACTCTTAATTCCTATATTGCCATGGATCCTATTAGCAACTCTGGATGAAATAAAGGAACAAAACAATTTATCATCATCTTATTTCATAACCTACAAAATGCAAAACGCAGAGTCTAAAAATGACATCCCTGATATTAAAATGCTCATTAATTTCAGGATCAGTATAATAACCCTTGTTTCATGACCAGTTCTCAGGTGAACTATGCTGAAGGGAATCATGCATTATTTTTTTAAAATTTATTGGTGTGTGTGTGTGTGTGTGTGTGTGTGTGTGTTACCTTCTCTCACTTTTGAGTCATATACTCGTACCAGCAAATGCACTTTTTTTTTTTTTTTTTTTGAGATTAAATTGCCCAGTCATTTTATTCCCCTCCGTATTAGCAGCTCCATTAGCTGAAAGGATCAGGGCATGCCAAGGTATTAGGAAACAAGAAAAGAGGGGAAAATGCTAATAGGAAAAGGTTAGGCCATGGATCCTTTCCAGTTTAATTTTCCATTTTGCTACCATCAGACAAAATTCTGAGTACTAGAAGCCTCACATATCTGGGCCAAGATTGGTCCTTGATGAATAATAACATATTTAAGTGGCAGATACTGTAGAGAGAGAACTTGCAAATGTGATGAGGACAAAATTTTTGAAAAAGCCAAATATTTCAGGGACAGTCATTTGAAAAATTATTTTTTAAAATGTATAGCAGTTAAATAGCAATCATTTTGTGAAGGGTAAAGGAACAATCTCAAGGCTGCATTTGCTTTTACTGCTATTGCCTTGTCTTATAAGTAGAGTGATTATATAGATAAAAGTAGTAGCAGAAAATTTGGCCTTTATTTTAGCTTTACAAATTCATTTTCTCAGGAGGAAAAAAAGCAAGCCGTACTTTGAAAAGTTATGTTAATAGAATTGAGTAAATCTTAAAAGTAAAAATTTTAGGTAGAGATGCTAACATCTCCTTATTTGGCAAGATTTATAATTTTTCCAAAAAATTGTAATTTTCCAAAAGTGTTATTTAAAATAAAAAAAATAATTTTTAAATAGCTGCTTTCTACTTATGTCCTACCACGTGCTCAGAATTCTTCTGGCTTCTCCTCTGTTATTGTTGACAGCATTTTTATGACGTTGATATACTATCACCATTTAAAAATAAGAATTTGTCATTCATTTAAAAAACATTTATGACTCCCCCCAAAAAGCATGGACCTGCCTAACACCACTCTGCAAGCCAACACTTTGAGCTAAAATTTAAACGCATTTTGATTTTAAACCACACACCCTCGCAGTCCACTTCTATCTTGCAAAGATATTGAAAATATATGCAACTCATATATTCTTGTGCATTCAAATTGGTTCTCTCATTTTTACATTAACATCAGCATTTTTTATCATTTATATATAAAATGTCTATACTAATATATCATCATATGTTATTATAAACGTTAAGAAAATTACAGAAAACTAAAAGTGAAAATTAATATTAAATATAATCCAAACACCTACGGCAATTTCATTTATATACTTCCAGTTCTTCTGTGAATTTATGTAGGGAGTGCTATGTCGTAGTGCTACCTTGAGCCTGAGCCTGTTGTATTTATTTCACAAGTTGTGAGTACTTGACTCAATTCTCACGAGTCTAAGAGAAAGCACTGTTATTATTCCCATTTTACAAATGAGGAAACTGGCACACTTTCTCGTTCTATCTTGTACATTTACTGCCCCCGACGTGGATTTCACAATTTCTCCCAAGAGTCCTTTTTACTGTTAGTGGCAAATGGTATTTGGAGAACTCAATCTAGGCATTACAGTTACCATTGATTGATTCTACACCTCTTCATTATACGAGGTTGGTAAATAATATTTTACGGGTAAAATACATCATGAGCTCATAGTGACAATTCTAATTCAAACATATCCCACATAATATTTGAATAACAAGAACAACAAAACAGAATACAGAGTTTTGTTTTCCCAGTTCTTTTTTTAAAGATTTTATTTTTAAGTAATCTCTATGCCCAATGTGGAGATTGAACTCACAACCCCAAGATCAAGAGTCACACATGCCACCAACTGAGCCAGACAGGTGCCCCTGTTTTCCCAGTTCTTTTTATCCTTAGAATATCCCACAATATATATAGTCAAAATGCTTGTTTTAAAAGTAACTTGGAATCATTTATGTATGCTCATTACACGAACTAGATACACACTTAGGTTCTTTCTTTTTACTTGGATTTTTTATATTTAGGCATTTTTTCCTCCATATAATTTTGTTTTGTAATTACATAAACTAACTACCATCTGTTCCTATCTGTTCCACTCTCTTCCCTCCCCCCACTTATAGGTAAATATTTTAACAATCATATAAATTGTGCTTTCATTTAAATAAATACTTATATATACAAATACACTCAGAATTCCCTATTTTAAAAAAAAAAAAACAATAACATAACATTTTTCTCTACTTGTTTTTTTTTCATTTAAAAATACTTTAATGACCATTAGATCAAAATATATAGCTAGATACCTGAGTATTTATAGCTGCACAGTATGTCATTTAGTTACCGTATCAAATTTTATTCAACTAGCCTTTCACTGATGGACGTTTGGGTTGCTTCCAGTCTGTTACTATCACAAATAGTATATCTGTCTTTTTTATTTTTTAACCAGTGTGTCATTGAAATGGACTCTTAGAAGTAAAATCGCTAATCAAAGTGTAATTGCATATGTAATTTTGCTAGATATTGCCAAATTTCCCTCCTAGATGTTGTACCAGTTTGTATTCCTGCCAGCAATTATGAGAGTGTCTATTTCCCCACAGTCTTGCCAGCAGAGTGTGTTGTCAAATTTTTGAATTTCTGCCCATTTAATAGGTGAAGAATGTTATTCGCCTGTAATTTCACTTTGTATTGCTTTTGTTTCGTGCCAGGGTGATCATTTTATCATGTGGTTAATAGCTGTTTGCATTCAATTTTTTATGATCCCTCTGTCCATATTTCTAACTTATATCTTCTAAAAAGTTGTTGGTTTCATGCTTCTTTTTTTAGAAGTTATTTGTATGTTAAGACTATCACACTTTGAATCTAATATAAATTGAAATATTTTCTTCTCACTACAAACTTTCTTTCCATTCTGAATATGTGTGTGTGTCTGCGTGCATGCCCCAAATTTTCTTTTGTAATTGTTGTCCTATTCATCAATGTATACTCTGGCCTGGATTTAGAATAATGGTTAGGAAAGCTTTCCCTACTGAAGCTCAGAGAGGACTTCTCTTGTGTTTCTTATGATGCTTATAATATATTTGTAAGGTATCATTTGTTACATTTAAACCTATAATCCATTTGGAATTTATAGTGATATATTATGCATAGGTTAGATATAATTACATATTTTATATGCTTTTTTAGAGAAAAGTTTCTTTCCTTCATTAATATGAGATGGCATCTTTATCATTTAGTAAACTTGCATATGTAATTAGATCTCTTTCCAAATGTTCTGTTCACTTTCCCTGGTTTTTCTGAGTATGTGCCATTACTAACATTACACGTTTCGTGGTATAAAGTAATGTATGACAAGGCTAAAAACCTCTTTCTTTCTCTTTTTGTTGTTCTCAGGGTTTTCTTGTTCATTCTTTCTTGTTTGTTCTTCCAAACAAATTTTGTATTTAACTTACTTAACTTCTGAAGACAGAAAAAAATATCATGAGAAACAGGATTTTTACATAATTGCCAATATGTTACTTCAAAATAAAAAAATTATAGTATTTTTAAATAAATTGGAAAATGTTAATATTTTTCTCCCCAAATTTTATTTTTTTGGAAATTATCCACATTTTACTCCATAGGAATTTATCAGCACAGAAGTTTGTAACAATTTTGTTCAAAACTGATATACTTCCAAATGCTTCAACACCTATCAGTGTAGACTTTACCATGTAAATCATGCTCTAGCAACATCGTACAATGGTGTGCAGTTGTGTTGCTGTTAATGATGGTCTGCTACTTGACTTAAATAGACTATGGCAATACATCTTTAACCAAAACATTTAGCTTAAAGTTAACTCATAGAATATGTTGATGAAAAAAGTGGTACCAGACGAGATAAGCAAAAAAAAAAAAGGTAATTTTATTCGGAAACTATTGCTTCACTAGGGGAAAAAGGAGAGACCATATCTGGATACCGAACAACTCTGCTAAGACAAAATGTAGGAGAGTTTTTGTGTTGGAATGGGGAATCGTAGGCCACCAGTGTTCCCAAATAGCTTTGTCTAATATGAAAGTTAACTTTCTCCTATATTCACCACATGTGTAGTTTTACGACTTGGAGCATGTTCCCTCCCATCTTCCACAGAAACTAGGAGAGGGGGGTACTGTCTTCCTTGATGATTGCACTTCATAGGGATTGCTCCCAGGTCCTTGGGGAAGATGTTCCTGGGTTGTAAAACCTGCAAGAGGCCTTTTACAAGATTTCTATCTCAGAGGGACAGTGAGAATTTACCATTACAAGTTTTCTAAAGTGAAATGCTCCAAGAAAAGGGAAGTTAGGGGCCTGAGGCAAGAAAGCAAAGCCTGTCTAAAGTTTCGGCAAAAAAGTAATTAATTAAATTTAGGCAACCTGAGGGAACAGTATGTCCATCTTGGTCAAATATTTTGTAACGCACACGCACACACACACAGTCAGTATTGTGTGGTGAGTAAGTGAGGGTAGATGACCTACATAATTCACAAGTCCTTGGGCAAAATGAAAATGCAGCTTCTCCTGTTCAAAAATTAAGAGTTTCAAAACGGCAGCCACAGAACCTTAAACTCAGGGCTCTTCTGAGTATGGAGCCCTGTGCAGTGACACAGGTCACATACCCACAATGCTGGCCCTGAAGGCAAGGTTTGAATCCAGATTCGCTGGCTATTGGAGATTGAATCTTGACCATTCTAATCATTAACTGGGTAACACTAGCATGCTTACTAAATCTTTCTGAACTCCAGTTTCTTGTGAATATTTGGGGAGGGGACTGAAAGGGCAACTAGTTGTTGGTGATTGCGAGTTGTAGTAAACCATGTAAAATTCTCAGAACAGTGGCACTTAGCAAGAATTTGAGAACAAACTTTTATTTAAAAAAATACAAATAAATTGACCTTCACACAAATATTTTTTACAGGTTTTTCACAAACATTTTAATATGTTTAAAATTAATTTACTTCATGGAAGTTTAAAAAAATTGGCGTCTGTATATAGTTATAAATCTATTTTGTGCTGTAGGTTTTATTATATTTTTTCACCCTTAGAATATTGAAGAATAAAGCAAGATTCAAGCTTCCCTCCCCCCAAATGATAAGTCTTTTGGCTCAATACTTGTTTTTGAGAGAGAAAGAGCAAGAAAGAGGGCACATGGGTGAGGCTGGGGAGGCAAGACAGAGAGGGAGAGACAGAATCTTAAGCAGGCTCTGTGTCCAGCAGTGATCCCAACACAGGGCTTGATCTTATGAACCCTGAGGTTATGACCTGAGCTGAAAAAGAGTCAGATGCTTGGGGCTCCTGGGTGGCTGAGTTGGTTGAGCATCCGACTTCGGTTTAGGTCATGATCTCACAGTTGGTGGGTTCAAGCCCCGTGAAGGGCTCTGTGCTGACAGCTCAGAGCCTGGAGCCTACTTCGGAACGCGTGGCTCCCTTGTCTCTGCCCCTCTCCCTCTCACACTCTGTCTCTCAAAAAAATAAATAAATGTTAAAAAAAAAAAAAAGAGTCAGATGCTTAACCTACTGAGCCACCCAGACGCTCTTCAATACTCTTAATTGTATAAAAATATTTTTACATTATTTAAAAGTATGAAGATTATTTTGTACTAAACTTTTAAAGATACTTGGAACTACATCTTGATTTCCCACTATGATGAATAAATGTATCTGCTTATGCTAGCTGAAGAACTAAAACTTCATTATACAGTTTTCTGTTAAGTATTGCACACATAAGATTGGCTATGTTTTTCTACAGTCACAAATACACCAAACTCCTCAGTAAGTCAAAGCTGCAAGCACCAAGTTCTTGGAGACTGACTAGTTTCCTACACACTGTCTTCTCTGATACACACTGTCCTCTCTCAGAGCAATGAAACCGTCTTACTAAGTTGTGCTGTGTTATTATTGTACTATTTTATGAAATAAAATTTACTGTTATTTAAGATAGGACTCTAAAATTAAAATCATTATTTAGAACTCCTCATTACGTTATCTTGGTCAAGTTTTATACTTAGTTCGGTTTCAGAAATTGCGCTGGAGGGTTTCTCTGTTTATGTAGCAGCTCACACAACGTTTGAATAAACAACTAATATTGTCTTTGTCAAAGTTTTGATAAATTTTCTAGCAAAATCATCTATTTCAAAGATAATTCTTTAACATTTTAAGGTGTTCAGAAAATAGAAACCTATTTGAGCACTCTATTGCTTCTTTACGCAAATATAGTGATGCTTATAAAAATCTATCTCACATAAACTTTCCAAACTACTGGAAGAACTACATTGTGTTTGTACCTTCTGTAAATCAGATTTTAAGTTTATTTTTTATTTTTTAAGTTTATTATTTATTTTGTGTGAGAGAGGGAGCAGAAGAGGGGCAGAGAAGGGGGGGGGGGAGAGAGAGAATCCCAAGCAGGCTCCACACTGTTAGTGTATATATAGCCTGATGTGGGGCTTGACCTCACGAACCATGAGATCATGACCTGAGCCAAAACCGAGAGTCAGAAGTTTAATTGACTGAGCCACCCAGATGTCCCTTAAGTTTAGTTTTAATAAATAAGTTCATATTTACACTTCTGTTTCTGTATGTTTACCTTAATACTTGAAGAAAAATTATCTTTTATAAATCTTTTTATGGGAAAATTTGATTATCAATCAAATTATCCTAATTTCTATTCCTCTGCTTTCTGTAGGTTTTTTGACTTATCTCTTCCTAAATTCTTGTATTCTTTATTCTCTCATATGATGATAGTACAGTGAATGAGTATATACATTGCTCAAAGGACAGATTTGATGCTGATGTTGTAATGTTTCCTTGTTATTGTTATGCCCAGAATTCGTGATCCCCAAAGACCACTAGGGAGCCGAGTCCGATGCAAAAGCAAAAGAACCTTTATTCGAGCTAGCTCGAGCTCAATCCCCTACCTGCACCGACGCAGCGGTGAGATACCAGGGAGAGAGCGAGTTTCAAAAGCACAAAGGTTTTATAGGGGTCTAGGGGCAGTTGGTGAGGTAATGGCTGTGGCCTCAGCCGATTGGCTGGGGAAGGGTCGTGGCCTCAGCCGATTGGTTGGGGAAGGGTCGGAGTCCTGTTACGCAGGTCGCTGGGCGTGTTTTGATCAGAAAGTTTGAACGGGTGAGCGGGAGGTTACTCAAGGGGAGGAGGCGCAGTCTGAGGTTTCTGTGAATTTCCCGGAAAAGGGGTCATGTCGGGGACATAGTCACTCAAGGTGGAGAACACAGAACAAGATGGAGTCGGCCGGCGTAGGCCCGCCCTTTCATTCCCCCCTTGTCATGTAACTTACGGACCCAATCATGGGTCCGGCTGCATTTATGGTGACAAGGGGAACAGAGTTTAGAAGTTTACGCCAAGTTCTGGGAAGCATGTGTCCCTGGGGTGGCTCTGGGAGGTCTAATTAAGTATTGTCCCTGAGCTGGTATCTATGATCTGCCAGGTGATGTTTTGGGGGGTGTGGGGACTCCCGGTAGCATGAGCAATGACAAGCAGAGTTAACAGAGTTACCAATATTAGGTGGGTCGAATGTGCTGTAGCTTGAGCTTGAGCTTGAGCGGGTTGTGTTGGTCCCGACTGATGGCCCATCGCGTGACGAAGTCCTTCCGGATCGAGGAGGGGTCCGCTGGCCGAACGTGGGTGTGATGGACCCAGGTCGCGATGCCGTCTACTTTGAGAGCGGTGGGGGTTGTCAGCACTACAATGTAGGGTCCCTTCCAGCGCGGCTCGAGAGTCTCTCGGTGGTGCCTCTTGACATAGACCCAGTCTCCCGGCTTGTACTGATGAGGTGTCAGGGTCTGGCCAGCCTCGTAGATGGCACGGAGGCGCGGCCAAATGTCCTCGTGCGCCCTCTGGAGCCCTCTCAAGGAAAGAAAAAGTTCTAGATCTTTAAACTCTGCAAGAAGTTCAGCTCGAAGGCTGGGAATAACAGGGGGTGGCCTGCCAAACATGATCTCGTAGGGAGTAAAACCCAGAGTGTAAGGAGTGTTTCTAACCCGGTAAAGGGCGTACGGTAGGAGAGTCACCCAGTCCCCGCCAGTCTCCATGGTTAATTTGGTAAGGGTCTCTTTTAGGGTTCTATTCATTCTTTCTACCTGTCCTGAGCTCTGGGGCCTATAAGCACAATGTAATTTCCAGTTTGCCCCCACCGCCTTGGCTACTGCCTGTGTTACCTGAGAGATAAAAGCTGGTCCATTGTCTGATCCTACCATGGCAGGAAAACCATACCTGGGTAAGATGTCTTCTAGTAGCTTCTTAGCCACCGTCTGAGCCGTTTCATGCTTGGTTGGGTATGCCTCCACCCAGCCAGAGAAGGTGTCTGTAAATACTAAAAGATATTTATAACCATACTTTCCTGGTTTGACTTCAGTGAAGTCGACTTCCCATTGGGCTCCCGGTCTGGTGCCTCTGAGCCTGGTTCCTTTTTTATTTGATGTGGCTTTCGCGTTGGTGAGTTGGCAGGTCTTGCAGGCAGATACAACTTGCTCTATTTTGGTGTCCTGTTGGTGAATCTTGATTCCGGCATGTCGGATTAAGTCTTTTAATTTTTGGGCCCCCATGTGAGTAGACCGATGCATGTGCTCTAATATTGAGACTCCGAGCCGGTCTGGCAGCACGAGCTCCTTGTTAGGTGTATACCACCATCCCTTTATCTCCTGGGCCATGGGGAGTTTCTTGATCCGCTGTAACTCCTCCTGGGAGTATTTGGGCTGGTCTGGTAAAACTGGGTCTCCCGGGTCTGGTAGTTGTATGGTCATGGTGGGGACTGGAGTAAGGGCTACTGCCTTGGCTGCCTGGTCAGCCTTTCGATTACCTCTAGCTACTGGGTTATCAGCTTTTTGGTGCCCTTGGCAGTGGATAATGGCTAGCTTGGCAGGAAGCCATAAGGCCGTAAGCAGGTTAAGTATCTCCTGCTTATTTTTTATAGTCCGTCCTTCTGCCGTCAGTAACCCCCTCTCCTGATAAATTGCCCCATGAATATGAGCTGTGGCAAATGCATAACGGCTGTCTGTGTAGATGTTAAGCCGTTTTCCAGCTCCCAGCATCAGCGCCTTGGTGAGGGCTATGAGCTCCGCTCGCTGGGCTGACGTTCCGGAGGGTAGAGCCTCCGCCCATACGGTGTCCATTTCGGTGACCACCGCTGCACCCGCATACCTGTGTCCATCTCGCACAAAGCTGCTGCCATCAGTGAACCAAGTAGCCTCGGCATCGGGGAGGGGCTGGTCGGTCAGGTCCATCCGGAATCCATGTACTTGTTCCAGGATTCCCGCACAGTCATGTAGTGGAGCACCTAGGTCAGGGTCGGGCAGCAGGGTTGCAGGATTGAGGGCTGCACTGGGGTGGAACCGCACTCGTGGAGGGTTGAGTAGGAGGCTCTGGTAATGAGTCACACGTGTATTGCTCATCCATCTATCAGGAGGCTGTTTCAGGACCCCTTCAATGGCGTGTGGGGTTGTGATCCAGATCTCCTGTCCTAGGGTCAGTTTGTCTGCATCCTTGACTAGGAGTGCTGTCGCCGCAATAATTCTTAGGCATGGCGGCCAGCCGGCAGCCACTGGGTCTAGTTTCTTAGACAGGTAAGCCACTGGGCGGTTCCAGGGGCCTAAGGCTTGAGTTAGAACCCCTTTTGCTATTCCCTTATGTTCGTCTACAAAGAGGTGGAAGGGTTTCATAATGTCTGGTAGGCCCAGGGCTGGGGCACTTAGGAGGGCCTTTTTTAACTGATTAAAGGCAATTTCTTCTTTTTCAGTCCATTTAAATGTTTTCCCCTCTTTGGTAGCTTCATATAGGGGCCTGGCGATCTCAGCAAAACCTGGAACCCAGAGGCGGCAGTAGCCGGCTGATCCTAGGAATTCCCTCACTTCTCTTCGGGAGGTGGGAGTAGGGATCTTTAGGACAGTTTCTTTTCTGGCATCTGATAACCGCCGCTGTCCGCCCTCCAGGATATATCCCAGGTAACTTACCCTCTCCCTGCATATCTGAGCCTTCTTCGCGGATGCCCGGTACCCTAAAGCCCCCAGGGTAGCCAGCAGGTCCTGGGTCCCTCGCTCACAGTCTTTGGCCGTGTCAGCAGCAATCAGGATGTCATCTACGTACTGTAGGAGGGTGAGGCCAGGGTGCTCCCTTCTGTACTCACCCAGGTCCTCGTGTAGTGCCTCGTCGAAGATGGTGGGTGAATTTTTGAATCCCTGAGGTAGCCGTGTCCAGGTGAGTTGCCCACTGTAGCCCTCCTCCGGATCATGCCACTCGAAGGCGAACAGGGGTTGGCTCTGGGGTGCCAGCGGCAGACTGAAGAAGGCGTCCTTTAAATCTAGTACAGTATACCAGACCCTGGAGGGCGCCAAGGAGCTCAAGAGAGTATATGGGTTGGGAACAGTTGGGTGTATGTCCGCGACCCTCTTATTTACTTCCCGGAGGTCTTGTACCGGTCGGTAGTCATTTGTGTGAGGCTTTTTGACCGGCAGTAAGGGGGTGTTCCAGGCAGACTGGCAAGGAACTAGTACCCCTAGGCTTCGTAGTCTCCGGATGTGTGGCTGGATCCCCTTCCGGGCCTCCTGTGACATGGGGTATTGTTTGATCCTTACCGGACTCTCTCCTGGCTTGAGCTCTACCAGGACTGGGGTCCTATGAGCGGCTAGTCCCATCCCCCCCCCCAGTCTCTGCCCAAACCGAGGGGAATTCTTGTAGCCATCTGTCTATATTATCCTCTCTCGGGAGCGCCTCCTGGTGGAGGAGGTATTCATCCTCCAGTTTCATGGTCAGGACCTGGATGGGGTGGCCCTTGCGATCGGTGACCTGAGGCCCCCTTGTCTGAAAGTTATCTGAGCTCCAATCTTGGTCAGTAAGTCCCGTCCTAACAGCGGGTAGGGGCATTCTGGTATTACCATAAAGGAGTGGGATACCCGGCCCGTTCCCAAATCTACTGTTCTTCGGGTAGTCCATGAATACTGGCTCATACCAGTTGCCCCTTGTACCCAGGACTTCTTGCTGGCTAGTTTTCCTTGTGGGGTGCGGAGGACCAAATGTTGTGCTCCGGTGTCGACAAGGAAGTCAACAGGGGTCCCCTCCACTTTAAGAGTTACCCTGGGTTCGGGGAGAGGGTCCGAACCCCGACTCCCCTAATCACTTAGTTCATCTAGCTCTAGGACTTTTACTCGATCAGTCTTGCTTCCTTTCCCGCCGGCCCTTTTCAGACAATCTCGGGCCCAATGCCCTATCTCCTTGCAGTATGCGCACTGATCCTTCTGCAGCCTCTGCTTCCCCCCCTTGGTGGTTCTTTTACCTTTTCTTGCGTCGTCTGCCAGCTGCCAGAGACGGCGGTCTCGTTCCTCAGGGGAGTCAGCAGTGGTAGCTAGTAGTATTCTCGCCAGGTCTCGAGTCTGCTTACTGCTGGCAGCCGCCATGGCGCGAGCCTGCTTGTCCTCAGGAAGCTCCCGGTTATTATATACCTTTTCGGCTACCACCAGTAAGTCCTGCAGACTTTTTTCTCCTAGTCTATCTATTTTCTGTAATTTTCTCCTAATGTCTATGGCCGATTGGTTTACAAAGGCCATGATAACAGCAGCCTTGCTTTCCGGAGCCTCTGGATCCATGGGGGTATAGGTACGGAATGCCTCCATGATCCGTTCTAAAAAGACAGCCGGAGATTCATCTTTTCCCTGTTGTACATTTCCTACCTTGGCCAAATTGGTTGGCTTTCTAGCAGCCATTCGGAGACCCCCCATTAGAGTCTGGCGGTAGACCCGGAGCCTCTCCTTACCTTCTGCCGTGTTGAAATCCCACTGGGGCCGAGTTAAGGGGAAGGAGGCAACTATCTGAGCCTGGTTGGTGGTGGGATTCCCATCTGTGCCCGGAACTAGTTTTCGGGCCTCGTTGACGATTCTTTCTCTTTCTTCAGTCGTGAACAGGACCTGCAAAAGCTGCTGGCAATCGTCCCACGTGGGCTGATGGGTAAAAAGAACAGAGTCTAATAAATCAATAAGCCCTGCCGGTTTCTCGGAAAACTTAGGATTCTGAGCTTTCCAATTGTAGAGGTCACTAGTGGCGAAAGGCCAATAGTGATGGGGCTGGTTCCCCTCCGCGTCTGGGGGTCCGGTGGCTCGCAGGGGCAGAATAGTGGAGTCGGCGGCGGAGGCGGATTGCTCCCTCTGAGCCCTTTGTCTGGTGAAGGGCGGGCTTCCCACTGGAGCGTTTCCGCCTCCCGCTCTCGGAACAGCGTCTGCCTCCCCCGGAGGGGGAGGATGGTGTTCTTCCAGCATCCTAGAGGGGTTATACGAGGGAGGAAAAATTAATTCTTCTTCAGTACCCCCCTGTAAGACAGGGTAGAGGGGTGCTGAAGGCTGGATAAGACTTTTCTTCTTCTTTGTCCCCTGCAAAGCAAGAATGGGTTTTGGCTCCGGAGGGAGCGGGGCTAGGAAGGGTTTAAGCCAAGAGGGTGGGTCTTCCACAAGGTCCTGCCAAGTGATAATGTAAGGGAGCTGATCAAGATGGCCCGTCTTAGGCTGAGAGATGATACTCCTGACTCGGTGGATGGTAGGGAGGTCGAAGGTCCCCTCTGGTGGCCATCCGACATTGAAAGTTGGCCACTCGCTAGAACAAAAAAACTGCCACCGACCCTTTCGGACTTCCACACTGAGGTTGTTAGCTCTTCCCCTCACATCCTTAAAGTGATCAATCATAATACTTAGAGGAGTAGTCTGAGTCTGTCCCATAACGTCCGTCCAGTAAGTCCACAGAACAAAACAGAGAAACACAAAAACAGACAAACAGAGGGCCCCTAGAAAATCTTCCAACTCCATGGAAGCAAAACTGAAAGCTAGCTTAGACATTTGAGGGGATTCCACGTCCCTCCAAAACCGATGAGGGGATTCCACGTCCCTCCAAAGACGACAGCCTCACGCCGACCAGCGGGAGCGACCCGCCTCGTCTCAGACCTTTGAGGGGATTCCACGTCCCTCCAGAAGGGAGAATCGGAACGTCTTCCGAAACTCCCGGCCCGTGGTCCTCCAGTGCGTCCACTTAGACCGCGTCGGGCACTACCAGAACTCCAGAAGTGAGCTCACACAGAAAAGACAGAACAAACAAACAGACACTAACCGTGGCCAGTCAGGCTCTCCGGGTCGGGGGTCCCTCAGGGGTCTTGGGGATCCCGGGCCGAGCCCCCAAATGTTATGCCCAGAATTCGTGATCCCCAAAGACCACTAGTGAGCTGAGTCCGATGCAAAAGCAAAAGAACCTTTATTCGAGCTAGCTCGAGCTCAATCCCCTACCTGCACCGACGCAGCGGTGAGATACCAGGGAGAGAGAGCGAGTTTCAAAAGCACAAAGGTTTTATAGGGGTCTAGGGGCAGTTGGTGAGGTAATGGCTGTGGCCTCAGCCGATTGGCTGGGGAAGGGTCGTGGCCTCAGCCGATTGGTTGGGGAAGGGTCGGAGTCCTGTTACGCAGGTCGCTGGGCGTGTTTTGATCAGAAAGTTTGAACGGGTGAGTGGGAGGTTACTCAAGGGGAGGAGGCGCAGTCTGAGGTTTCTGTGAATTTCCCGGAAAAGGGGTCATGTCGGGGACATAGTCACTCAAGGTGGAGAACACAGAACAAGATGGAGTCGGCCGGCCTAGGCCCGCCCTTTCAGTTATTAACCTACAAACGTTTAGCATTTGTAGTTTTGAAATCTTTTTTGAATTGTGTGCAATTTAGAGTCTCTGTAGGAACATGCATATTTGTGAGGGCAAAACAAGGGCAGAGGCAGCAACACTGTCTCCATTGTCCCAGTTTACAGATGAGAACCCAAGAGGCAGATAGAGATAAGGTTCCAGCTTTCTGATACTTTTCCAACCTATCTCTATTGCAAATAACAAAGCCAGTAATACCAAAAACAGAAGAATGAGTGGGCTGTATTCTCAATTCTGCTTCATAATTAGCAGCAATTACTTTATCAGCGAGTGTTTTCCTTCAAAATTCTTTTGTGTTTTCTTCCTTTAGTGTCATCCTGGATGATCTAGTGAGATTTTGAATGAAATGCCACTGGAGGTCACTGGACAGATACTATTTGAATGCAGAAATCAGCAATTATCGTTTAACTAGGTAAAGAAAGAAAGAATTGTATTATTCTAGGAAGTCTTCCTTCAAATTAAGCAAATTATTTTAATTGTTAATAGACAGTCAACAGGACCTTAATTAAATCAGTTGCCAATAATTCTGCCTATGAACTGAAGTCAGTTTATTCATTGGTATTTTTTTAAACCACAGAGTAAAACTTCTACATTTTAACTTTTGATTTGATGTCAGTGGTTAAGTTTTTTTCACCCTGAAAATGATTATAGCAATCTTCAGTGTTCATAAGTGTAAATTTCACTTATTTGAGGCTCAGTAACTCTGGTTTCAGTTTCCTACCCAAAGCTACAAAATCACTTTGAAGAGCACCATATAACTAAATTAAACCATCAAGTCATCAAGCTGGGAATGTCACACCCAGGAGGGTACTTCAGTGCTTATGGCAGCTACTTCTGGGCTCCAACAAGAATTTCCCAGAGCTGAAAGCATTCTCGGGCTCAGAGACTTCATGGAACGTAAACCTTTACTTCAAAAATAAACTTTGTATTTTGAAAACAAAACATTTATTGTTTGTGTAAAAGGTCCCTGAGTTTTGTTAGGAAACATTTTAACAACTCCGGTTTATAAAAATACCATGAGACAATGATTACAAATGTAACCTTCACTTTAAAAGAGCAAAAGCAATTTGGGCCCCTTGGTTTTAACATTGTGTTACTTGGCTGGTTGCACAGAGCACCCAGTTGGGCACAAAATGATTTCCGGAACTCTAATTTTTTACTTTATACTTTTTATATGGATTTTTATTTCTTAGTGACTAGCTCTTCCTCTCACAAATAAAGGAAGAATTACCGAATGTGTTCATACGTACATGAAATATTGTGAAATTTTAAAAAGGAGGCAGTTTAGTTACAGCTGTTTTCGAATAAATTTGTAAATAATATCTAAAAGCAACTTATTACATATAGGGCTGCCATATTTCACAATGCAGTACAGTATGTTCAATATAAGAATAAAAATTAAATGTATTAGGGCCCTTATAACTAAGAAGCCGTTTGCTTTTAAATAATGGTTGCAGATGGTTTCTACTATTTCTGTTAAAATTTCTACAACCTGAGTTATTACAGTCTAAAATTTAACATTTTTAAAGCCGTATAGAGCTTATATACAGATTTTGTACATTTCTTTCTCCAATCACCAAAATAGTGGAGTAACTGCATAGATACTAATATTCTGAGTTGATGCTAAGTTTTGAGCAATATGGTTTGAGAGTACATTTAAATAATATTTCCAGGCACTCTTAGCTTTATTTTCAAAGCATCGACACAGGAGTGATATATAAATGGGAGTGATATATAAATGATCGTGAATTAATAATAATAAACTATCACTCTTGAAGCAGAAATTTTGATCCTGGCTCACTCTATTTACTGAATAATCACTTCTGGACACTAATTTTTTTTTCTGAGGAACTTTATAATGTAAGGCTATTCTTTACTCCATAAATGTAGATTATACTATATTCATAATTCTTTTTAAATGAAAGCCTTCAATATGATCATTTCCTGGAAATGGTACAGGAAAAGACGGAAAGTGAAATGATCAAGGTAGGGTATTAACATTAGGGTGATGATATTTCCTTTCTGAGGAAGCTCTCAACTCTGACCTTGAGAAATGTGTGACTCCACTGGACAAAGTTAAATGGGCAAGGAAGTCTCTATTTTTAAAAATTTGTTTCCAACATCATTGAAGCATAATAGACAAATTAAATTGTGTTTATTTAAAGTGTACAATGTCATGATGTGACATATGTATACATTATGCAATGATTACCACAATCAAGTTAATTAAATTAATTGTATTTACTATGTCATATACTTGATTGGTTGTTGTTGTTTTATGAGAACACCTAAGAACTACTCTTGTGGCAAATTTGATGTATACAACACAATACAGTATTATTTTTTTTTTAACATTTATTTATTTTTGAGACAGAGAGAGGCAGAGCATGAACGGGGGAGGGTCAGAGAGAGGGAGACACAGAATCCGAAACAGGCTCCAGGCTCTGAGCTGTCAGCCCAGAGCCCAGTGCGGGGCTCGAACTCACGGACCGCGAGATCATGACCTGAGCCGAAGTCGGCCACTCAACCGACTGAGCCACCCACCCAGGCGCCCCCACAATCCAGTATTATTAACTATGCCCACCAGGCTGGACACTAGGTTCTCAGGATTCATTTGTTTTTAACTGAAATTTTGTAACTTTTGATCACTGAGCAGGGAATGTGGGGCAAGCTGAGGGCAAAGTACAAGCTAGCACCCTGCCCCCAGGTGGGATCTGAGTGATATTCCTCTGATACTCCTGGCTACCTAAGAACAAAGGAAATGGGTGTAAGTGCTTGTCATAGTGATGTGGGAAACTAAGGCAAACAAGAAATTAAATCCCCTTACTGCCTGCAGCCCATTGACAAGTCCTTCAAACAGGCTGAGTGACCGCCCTCTGAGTTCAGTCAGCTACGTTGATGATGACACTTTGGATAGTGGCAAACTATCCTGACCCCCACACCCCCAGGATCCTGTAAGTCTACTTTAACATATAGAAAGTTTCCTTTGGAGACTTACTTCCTTTATCTCAACTCCCCCCAAGATATATGCTGGAAATCATACTCCAAGCTTATGGCCCCCTGATATACATCTGAAGGGTCTCATGACTGAGGTTTTACTAAACAGTAATAAACAGCTAGCCCCTCAAGGTCCTGGAATCCTTGCTTCCAAAATTCCTTAGACACTTACTCTATCCCTGACCCCCTCCCAACCTGAGGTTATATAATCAGTTACCTGTCATGACCCCATGCAGCTCTTCCTGCCCATTGGGTCCTGTTCCCATGCTTTAATAAAATCACCTTTTTGCACCAAAGACATTTTCAAGAATTCTATCTTGGCCCTTGGCTCCAAACACCCCACCATCACCTCTAAACTTCTATCTCCCCATTTCGCTCAACCTCCAGGCCCTGACAACTCCATTTCTACTTTCTGTTTCTGTGAGTTCAACTTTTGTTTGTTTGTTTAGATTTTATACATATGTGGTACCATACATTTATCTTTGTCTGGCTTATTTTATTTCACATAGCATAATGCCCTCCAGTTTCATCCATATTATTCACAAATGGCAGGATTTCCTTCTTTTTTACGGCTGAATAATATTTCATTGTGTATATATACAACAATTGTTATGCCCAGAATTCGTGATCCCCAAAGACCACTAGGGAGCCGAGTCGGATGCAAAAGCAAAAGAGCCTTTATTCGAGCTAGCTCGAGCTCAATCCCCTACCTGCACCGACGCAGCGGTGAGATACCAGGGAGAGAGAGCGAGTTTCAAAAGCACAAAGGTTTTATTGGGGCCTAGGGGCAGTTGGTGAGGTAATGGCTGTGGCCTCAGCCGATTGGCTGGGGAAGGGTCGTGGCCTCGGCCGATTGGCTGGGGAAGGGTCGGAGTCCTGTTATGCAGGTCGCTGGGCGTGTTTTGATCAGGAAGTTTGAATGGGTGAGCGGGAGGTTACTCAAGGGGAGGAGGCGTGGTCTAGGTGAAGGACACAGAACAAGATGGAGTCGGCATAGGCCCGCCCTTTCACAATGAATTTAGCCATTCATGAAATGAACAAAATATATCTTTGAGATATAGATATATCTCTGAGATACTGATTTTGTTTTCTTCTGAGATATACTCAGAAATGGGATTGCTGGATCATAGGGTAGTTCTATTTTTAATTTTTGGAGGAAACTCCATACTTTTTTCTATATTGATTCTACCAATATACATTCTCAGCAACAGTGTACGAGGGTTACCTTTCTCCACATTTTTGCCCACATTTGTTATTTCTTGTCTCTTTCATAATAGCCATCCTAACAGGTGTAAGGTGATATATAATTGTAGTCCTGATTTGTGTAACTGTAAGAAATGTTTTTAAGAAAACCTATTGCAATAAGAGAGGCCAGAACTAAAGTTTGAACTCAATGCCACTGAAATAAAAGGCTAGAGAGGTTTTAGGAGATGGAATGAAGGGATGATAACCCACCTGTGTTCACTAATTGACTTTACCCAAAGGAAAAGTACCCTCTCTCCTATCCTCAAGGCAGGAGGTAGTTTTACAATGTGAATCATGGCACCTGCCAAATTTAGGCTCATACTCTCCTTAGGAGATTGGGAAAAGCGGGGGGGGGGGGGGGGGGGGGGGGGGGGGGGGGGCGGGGGAGGGTTTGTTGTTTCCTTCAGAATTACATTTCAAAGAGATGGTTCTCAGGTCCTTTAGGAGAAAGACATTCCTGAGTTGTGAAACTGGCAAGAGGCTTTTAAAAAGATTTACATCTCAAAGGGGCAGAGAAAAGATTTACAATGACAAGTTTTCTAAAGTAAATGCAGTAACAAAGGGGGAGCCAGGTATCTATAGCCAGGAAGAAGCCTGTCTAAAGATTAGTCAAGATGAAGAAAACATTAAGGCCATTTTGGTCAGTGAATTCTCTCTTTGAAACTAATGAAACATTATTAATCAGAAACTAAATCACATTTCAAATATTCCTCAGGCACTGTATAAATAAAGGATAATGTGGCAGATACTTTTAAAAGTTGCAGAATTATTTCAACTCTACCTAAAAACTTTTTATGGAAGCATTGTTTATAGTGTTAGAGAAAATCTAGTAACTAACTGTCCATTGGTAAGAAAATAGATCAACTATGATGCACCCACACTATGGCACATTAAATGGCTATTGAAATGAATGTAACATATCTATATCTATTTCCCTTACAGAGTATCTAAGACATTATTACTTGCTCAGACCAAAATACCTTGGAGCTGACATCTCTCACATCCCACTCCCAGTTGTCAGCAAAGCGTGTTGGCTCCGACTTCAAAATATGTCCACAACTTGATTAGTTTTCATTACCTGGCCCTGTAATCATCTCTAGTTTAGACTATTGCAATAGCCTCTTCATTGGTCTCCCTGCTCCTGGACTTTTTCCTCTCCAAAAATATATTCTCACAATGCAAAGTCATCTTTTAGAAACTTGAGTCAGATCAGTGAGTCCAGTCACATCACTAGTGACCCTGTGTAATCTGGCCCATTTCCTCTCTCTTCGTTTGTTTGTCTTGCTCCTTCCCTCAGCTCCTACCATACCAGCTCCCTTCATAGTCCTCATATTCGCACCCCAGTAAATTTGCACAGCCTGTTTGTTATGTCAGAACTGAGTTACTTTTATTCCAAACACTCACCCCATTTGACTCTGCACCACCTCACATTATGCTAAAATCTCACCTTCTCATTGTATCACCAGCTAGACCTCAGGACCTGGCCTTTACTGCCCATCTTCTTGTATTCGCTAACCTTTGTCTTACATTTCCCCCTAAGATCTTCTTTTTGGCTTTCCTCTTAACTCAGGAAGATGAAACCAGAAACTATGTTCCAGTGATGGTGACTGCCCTGACAAGACCTCCCGCTGGTCCAGACCACCCAGACCCTTTGAGAGAAACTTGATCCAAGCCTGCACAGATGGACCATGGAGTGACCTCTGGAATAACCTACAATTACCTTTACTTCATTATAATTCTAAAATCTTTGCCCAAGGAGGACCACCAGCCTCATTGACAAAACACACAATGTATGCATAGGCATGTTTCCTTAAGGCACATGTGTGACCTTATGCCTGCTTCTGCATAAAATGACAAGTCTTCTCTATCTAAATATTCACCCTAACCCTAAACAGAAGGAACCCATTCACCCTCTCTCAGGGAGTCATGGCTTTGGAAGCCATTCCCCTGATCTCCTTATTTGCTGTAAGCAAATTTTCTTTGTGGACAATTCAATC
Source organism: Panthera leo (assembly GCF_018350215.1). Lineage (NCBI taxonomy): Eukaryota > Metazoa > Chordata > Mammalia > Carnivora > Felidae > Panthera > Panthera leo. Next base: position 94,093,888 of record NC_056681.1, read on the forward strand.
TGGTATAGTTCCTGACTCAACAAGGAGTAAACTCATGTTGGTTCAGTTACAGTTGAACTCAACTTGAACTGCCCCAGTTTAAAATGCAAGCTGCTCATTTTCCCAATGCACGTCTAACCCCCTTATCCTGGTGGCTTTTATCACTTCCTAGTAAACTTGTTATTTACTTAACTATATGTTTATTATTTATTTTCTGTCTCTCCCCACTAAAATTAAATTTTCACAACACTTGTTTATTCATGGTGTTGCATAGAACAAAGCCTGGCACAGAAGCCACTCATTAAATTCTTGTTGAATACATGAATAAATGAGACATGAAAGTCTTTGTCACCAGAATAAGGTGAAAACCCCATGTGAAATATCAAATCATAGCTCAGTGTCTTACTTATTCCCGAGTATGCTTTTTTAGTAGTATTAAAAATCTAACAGGTATTGTAAATATACAACAATCAAAAACTTTTAAAAATTACAGTTGTAATATTATGGAATTTGCTAACTGCAATATATGTGATAAAAGTTAGGCATAATAAGTCTACAAATGTGATTATTCCTAGTGCAATTTCTATTATTAATGAGGGAGCATAAGGCAAGCTGACAGGCTGCAAACACCCCCAGCCCTGTCCCCAGGTGGGATATGTGTGACATTCCTTGGGCACTCCTGGCTGCCCAAGCACAAAGGAAAGGGGGTAAAGAAATGGTTAACTGACTGAGACCATAGTCTCCATCTACTGACAAATTCTTATCAATAGCCTAATCTCCAGAAACCTATAGACTCTGTTTCCTGGAGCCCTAACATCACCCCTCCATAGTGATGTGGGAAATAAAGGCAGAAGGAAATGGCAGATAGAACTCAATTTCCTTATAACCTGCAGCCCATTGACAAATACTTGATTCTGGCAGAGTAAAACGTTTCTCCAGGAACTCCCTATGTCTTAATGCTAATGCCTTGCTAGAGGGAAACAACCTTAGCTGGACAATAGCTAGGCCTCCACTAATCTGGGAGTCTTCTTTAGCATATGGAAATCTCACTGGAAACTTCCCCTGGCCTTTACGTTTCCCAACTCCATAGTATAGAACCAGTCTCTCCTCATGGTTCCAGGGCAGCTCTTGCTGCCCCCGGGTCCTGTCCCCATGCTTTAATAAAATCACTTAATAAATAAATAAATAAAATCACTTTTTTGCACCAAAAACGTCTTCAAGAATTCTCTCAGTCATCAACTCCGGACCCTGCAGCCCCACCGTCACCCCAAAAACCTCATCGTTATGAAAAACAATTACCAACATAAGTACAGATATAGGTCAAAACAGAAAACATAAACTCAAAATAAGAAATATCTTTTGACCCTTCATACTTATTGGGATGGAACTATGATGACATGTTTCTTTCATGAAGAATCTACACAAATCAAACAAAAATAATATTTACTGGTTATTTATTTGTGTAGCCTAGACAGGATTATTAATTTGGGCAGAAGAGTGTTTACTGCTACTCCAGGGGGAAAAAAAAAAAAAAAAAAGAAAAAAGGAATGTGGCAGTGTACTCAACTGACTCATATTTTTTAAAATTATTGGGTCATCTAAATTAAAATAAAAATATAAATAAGCTAAGGTAAAGCCACCACAGGAAATAAGATTCTGGAACAATTTCTTGGCCTTTTACTTTTTCTATTTGAATTGATTCCTCTTAAGAAGGTTTTTTTTTTTTTTAATGTATATGATAACTTATAATTTGTGTGATAATTTATTATTTGTTTGATAATTTGTTTAATTTGCTTAAGAATCCTATCTGTATAAATAAATGCTATGACATTTTTGTTAAAAGACTGAATGTATTTCCTTTTCTTTCCTCTTTGTTTTGTTTTTAAAATATTCATGTGAAAGCACGAACATGAGAGTGTGACATGGGTAAACATTTAGGGGAAAAATGATTTTGAGCTACATGGATAGTCTCCTGTTTAAAAAATAGAAACAAGCAAATAGGGGTGCCTGGGTGAGTCTGCTGGTTAATGTCAGACTCTTGATCTCGGCTCAGGTCATGATCTCATGTTTCATGAGATCAAGCCTCATGTCAGGCTTCATGCTGAAAGTGCCAAGCCTGCTTGGGATTACCTCTCTCCCTTTCTCTCTGCCTCTCCCTGCTCTCTCTCTCTCTCTCTGTCAAAATAAATAATTTTTTTAAAAAAAGCAAATAAAAAGCTCTACCAACCAACATTATCTAGGACTTACTTTTTCTTTCAAGTTTTTTATTTAAATTCCAGCTAGTAAACATATAGTGTAATATTAGCATCAGGTGTAGAATTTAGTGACTCAGTCTAGGACTTGCTTTTCAGTAGTTTATTTGTTCTTGAACTTGTCTGAGTTAAGCTAAAAATTTTTGACTGAGCCTTCATCAGCTTCCAAGAAATAAGATGTGAATAAAGGTGAGAAGTGGAAATACATTATGATATATTAAAGCTATCTTCTGGGAAATGTATATGTGAAAATGACAAATCTTATATTTGTTGTTGGAAGTGACAATAAAGAAAGCCAGTATCTCACAGCACCTGAGCCCTGAATATCAAGCAGTAAGACATACAGATCCTAATGTCATATTATACAAGAGACATTATTCAGTAAGCAAGGATTATATGTCTTGGTCAAATCATAGTTCTTGGTTACAAACAACAGAAATTTACTCTATGTAAAGTGGAAGAACAGAGCCAGAATCACTCTGCAGGAAAAGGCATCCCATTGGAGAAACCTAGAAGCCAACAATAGCACCACGAAGGGATTGAACTGACCTTGTTTCTTTGTGCCACTCTTTCAGCATGGATAAGGGATCTCATATGGCTATGCCCTGGAGATGGCCAGGGTCTGGCCTCTTGCCTATGCTAGTGGAATAGGACACTGTCTCCCACCAAAGTGCCTAACAGTTTGTTCTATAAGTGTTAGATGTCTTAGATGACATAAATCCTTTAAAAAGTCTCCAACTACCTTTGTCATTAGTGTAGTTAGACGATAAAAGACTGCAATGAAGAAAAAAAATCTAATTTGTTAACCATCTCTCCTTTAGCAAGCACTGACAGAGAAATTAGTTTATAACCAATTAACTTACCTGGTAACAACTGTTGCTTTGTGGTTTAATAGATTTTGTATTATTTCCTCCTCAGGAACTGAATCTTTAATTTGAAATATTATTTAAAAGGCAATTAAACATAGTAGTAGTTTTTGATCATGAATGAAACCCTCTTATGATGAGGTAATGTGAAACATAGCAGAATTGCTTGGAACCAGTTTGAGATCAAATTCTAGCTCAATGCCTTGCCTGTGCATGGACTTGAACACATTTTACCCTCTGCATCTTAGTTTGCTAATCTGAAAAATGAGAAGAATAATATTATCAATCTCAGGAAGTTTCTGTGAGGACTGAGTTTATATCAGTATGAAGGTGCCAGCAGGTGTCAGCACCATACATCCACTAGCCATCACTATGCTCTTTGCCTCTGCCAAGTGACTATGATCCCCGTTCACATGCTGGAAGGATGGGGTAACATTGCTATAATTGCACTCGCATTGCTCTTTTTTTTTTTTTTTGAACATTTCAAGATGTTAATCTAGATGTCATTTTGATATGTGCCACAAAAGGAGAGTTGTTATTTTAGTTTCAGTGATTTTACCGGTGGCCATCTGGCACATTGGAGTTCATCCTCAGGTGGAAGCAGGGGCCCTGAGTTGTTGTTCCAACTATTCACTACAACTGGTTACAGCTCTGGGCAAGCCTACTGACCCCAATTACCTCATTTACGAAAGGAAAAGCCTAAGAACTAGATCTTTAACGCTGCTTAGGCATTCTTCAGTGATGGCGCTACAGAACAGGGAGGGGTAAAAACACTCTTGAAAACTGAGACTACAACAAACTCTAGAAAATGGCTTGAGGTTAAGAATTTTAAGCGCTCTTAAGAAGTCACCTGCTAGGTAACTGAACTTACTCAAATTTATGAGTAAGTAGAAAACCTGGGAGTGGGGCTGGGGAAGCAAATCATCAGGGAAACAAAACAAAACAAAACAAAACAAAACAAAACAAAACACAAAAACCCCAGTCATGTTAAAGGGAATAGAGGTATGGAATTTAATGAGAAAGTAAGCGACCCTTGGCATCTGCGTAGATGAGCCTTGGAGCTGGCGCATGCGCATTCACTCCCTGCGCTGCTGGCCTGGGGCAATCCCGACCATGCGCTGCAGCGACTCCGCCAGAGCAGACTTCCAGGCCTGGCGGGTCCCTGAGGGGAGACGCCGCTGCCACGCTGTGACTCAGCGCGGAAGGCCAGGTGCAATGAGAAGGGCTGGAGTTTGCTTCGTAGGTGGCATGGACCAGACTCCTCTGGTGGTTCTGGGACGGGAACTCTCTGGGCCAGGGCACCCAGGTGTTGCTCATCCCACGGCTTCCTTGCAGCCCAGGTGAAAGTCTCAAGAAAAGAAAAGAAAGGAAGGAAGAAAAGGTAAGTGAAAAAATATTTAAAAAGTTGTAGTGATGGGGGCGCCTGGGTGGTTCAGTCCGTTGAACATCCGGCTCTTGGTTTGGGCTCAGGTCATGATCTCCCCTGGGGGTGAGTCATGGCTGTCTGCATGGAGCCTTCTTGGGATTCTCTGCCTCTCTCTCTGTCTGCACTGCCCTTGCTCACGCTCTCTCTCTCTCTCTTTCAAAATAAGTACATAAATTAAGAAAAAATTCGTGATGAAATATTGACCTTTAATACACAAAGAAAACCAACAATTTAAGGGAAATGAGCCTTTAAGAAAAGAAAATGAGTAAATTAAATTAATTCCGTTAGAGGCTTGGTAAACCTGAGTGTTCAATGATGTAATAACCTCATCTGCTTTCATGGTTCAAGGTGTCATTGACATGCCTGTGACAGAATAATGTTTGATGTGTAAAGCGATTGTGTTTTGTCTTTTTTAGTTTTCTTCTTGTGCCATCTCAGGTAGAGAGTGACTCTGAGTGTGCTTCCTCCAAAGAGAGATGTGGTAGGCAGTCAGCAGATATGCCTGGGTCTTTGGTTTCTTTGTTCCAAGTGCTTTGGAGAAACTTAGTGTTTTCAGTAGAGGCAGAAATGTCTGAGACAACAAGTGGGAACAGACTGGAGCTTTTCTCCAACTAGGATAAAAATAAAAGTCTCCTCGGTTGGAGGAAGGAAGGAGGTCAGTTGCAGGGATGCCTGTAAGTGAGAGGGCAGAAGGTCTCTACGTGAGACCAAAGGGAGTGAAATAATCCAGAAAGAGAAAATGTCTGTGTAATCCTGCCAGGCAGCTAGCCCATGGGCAACCCTACAAAGATTCCTGGTGCCAGAATATTGCAGAAGCAGCCAGGTGTACCCCATGCCACCCCAAAATGTCACCAGAGTAGCAGAGGGGGCTTCAGAGTCTAAAGTGACCGTGTGAGGAGAAGGAGACACATGAACATGGACTCCACAAGGACAGGAACTTTACCTTGTCCTCTTCTGTTTCCCCAGCCCCTAGAACATGTCAAGCACATAGTTAGATGCTCAGTTCATATTTGCTGTATAGTAAGAGATGTGTAATATGGGTGAGAACAAGATGTCTCATAGAAACCCAAAGGGAAAAAGGCCAGCTGGGAGGATAGACCCGGCAACGTAATCCTTCTGGCACATATTCTGGAGGACTAGTTGCTTCCATCATCTTGCACCACCTCTGCCTTGATGACCAAGTACTACATACTCATCAAGGAATTTAAATGCAACCTCAACAAAGTTGGAGAGAGATGTGCTGGAGATTAGGTTTTTGCCACCTTTCCAGAATGGAATTTCGTATGAGAAAGTAGCTGGTTTATTTTTCAACAGTTATTTATTGAACCCCTATTATGTGCCACACACTGTTCTAGACACTGGGGATATATAAATAAATCAAAATAGAGTTATAGAAACAGAAAGTTACGTTTCTTGTGCAAAACTAATGTTTTTAATCCCTTCAAAAAGCCAGGTACTATTTAATGTATTATGAGTAATAACTCCAGAGAACCCTCAAGTAGGTATTATAGAATACATGATTACAGATGGAGCAACTGAAGCAGAGAACAGTTAAGTATTTTGCACAAGATCACAAAAATGGAAAGGACTCATGATTTGAACCTAAGCCATTTGGATCTAAATCTCATGCTCATAACTGACTTTATGAACTGAGATTTATATTCTCTGTGTCCTGATGACTCAAAACTACATCTGTAGCCAGGACCTCTCTCTTGGACTCTACATCCCTACATGTTTACTGGATAGCTCTAATTACATATTCCATAGGTACTTCAAATTCAGTTTGAACTGAACTCAAAAAATAATAAAAACTGAACTCAACACCTATCCTACCAGGTTTGCTTGTTTTTATTTTCATTATTTTATTATTTTGTTGTTGTTTTGTTTTGTTTTTCCTCAGGGGAAGGCATCCCTCTCAGTCTTGCTGGCCACTCCAGAAATCTGCTATTCTTCCTTTCTTCTTCTGTCTCCCTTACTCACAGCCCAGCCTACATCTCATCAAACACCAGATCCTGTTGCTTCTTACTAATATCTGCTAAGGCTCTTGCTATCGGTCCACTGTCCTCTCTTGTTTGCATTATTTTAGTGGCCTTTAGGCTTGTTCCTCCAATCCAAACTTGTGCCTTACACAATCCAGCCAGCCTAACTTTTACGAAACAGAAATCTGACCATTTCACTTCCATGTCACTGTGGCTTCAGGATGAAGCCTAATTTCCTTGAACTACCATATGAAACCATCATAATATGGGTCCACCTGGCTGTCCAAGCTGCCACCTCTCACTCTTTTCCCTTTCAGTCTTACTGAACTAATTGGAATCCATCAGATGCACACACTACACCTTTGCAAATAACTTGTTTTATTAAAAGTATCCTTTATCATCTTAATCAGGTTAAAGCTGTTTTATTGTTATGGCCTCAGGGTAGATGTCATCTCTTTTGGGAAGTCTTTCTTAACTTCCCCAGACTAAGTTGAGTGCCCATTCTGTGCTTATTACTGTTTACTCCTCTGTCTTCTAAATACCACACTTTCTTTGGGGCCTAGGACTGTATTTTGGTAGTTGTCTATCCTTATTTTTCAGCATAGCACTCGCTACATAGGAGTGCAATTACAAAAAAAAAAAAATGTTGAATGAATGAAAATATAATTACATTAATTAATTCCTGCTGGGGAGTGAGTACGGAACGAACCAATCCAAATATGTGAGAGAACATTTTTGAAGCAAATTTGGCATAAGAGGATTGTGAAATTAAAACAAAGTGGGGTCATAAATCTTACTCTAACTAGATCAAATTGAACATTCTGATTTTCTGTCAGCCAAAATGCAAAGCAGCAGCCACAGCTGACTTTTCCTTGAAATCCAAAAATAAAAACAGTTTTCCCTGCATTAGTTCATTTCACTAACAAGTACTAACAATTGAGTATATCAGCTTCTAAAGGAGCAAGCAAAGTTGATCAGATTAAAACACTTATGAACAGGACTTAAACCAATAGAACCATTGAATACAAAATATTCCTTAGAATGATTCTGGTCAGCCAGGGACTCAAATATCTGGCTAAGGTGATTAAATCTGAATATATGCTGAGGAGTAAGTACTGTATAAGAAAATCTCCCTTCACTGGGGCACCTGGGTGGCTCAGTTAAGCATCCGACTCTTAATTTCAGCTCAAGTCATGATCTCATGGTTCATGAGTTTGAGCCCCATGTCAGTCAGGCTCTGTGCTGGCAGAGCTTGGGATTCTCTTTCTCTCTCCCTTTTTCTTTGCCCCTTCCCTGCTTGTGTATGTTCTCTCTGTCTCTCTCTCTCTCAGAATTAAAAAGGAAAATAAAATATCCCTTCAGGACAATAGAGATCTTACCGTGGTTTTTAAACTCTCTAATTATACAGAGTTAGATAACTCACTTTATTGTTCTTGTCCTTAAATTGAGAATAACAACGTCTTTTCTGTCAGTTGCCTGGAATATTGTGAGGCTCAAGTGAGAGCAAAACAGAGAATTCTTAAAATCTAAGGTGTGCCAAAGTATTTGAGAGTGTGGTTTCTCCTGTTTGAAGACCAGTGACGTGGAGGTTAAAGCAGTGGTTCTCAGAGGGTGTGTTACCACCCTATACGGTGCATTTTTTAGAGACCTGTGTATCAATTTTATTTGGCAATAATAGGAGCTGCTGAAGTTAGATCTGAAGTGGTCAGTGATACAGGGTGGTCTATAGTGAACAGAAAAGTCTTGTGTAATGAAGAATTCTCTAGCCTGCGGTAAGAAAAATTCTTTGGCCTACAAAAAGACTTTATAATGTCTTGAAGTTAATGAAAAATCTATTACTATCATCAGAAGCTAAAACAAGGGCCTCTGCAAATGTTTGTCTAGAGCACAGGGATGCCTGACCAAGGGGCCAAGTAAGGCCAAAGTCCAGCAAAACCATGTGCCCTGGCTGACAGCTGTATTCAGAAGGAAAGGGTACCTTTTAAAAAATTCACTATACGTGCATATGGAATTTAACTCCATTACATGTATACCATTAATATCTTTTTGCACTGTTTAATATACATTGAATTTTAAGAAAGGCAACTACCATGTAAAACTAGGGAATATTGTGCTTTGGAAAAATCTAACAAGATTTTTTCACCATTAAAAAAAATCATATCCCAAAGGCAATCGATTACAGTATTTGAGATACCAAAATCTCTGATTATCAGTCTGTCTTGTCTAACTACTGTCTATCTATTATTTATCATTTATCTATCTTGAGCATCTAATTGAAGAGGACTTCTGATACTCAGTAGTTACCCAATAAACTTTAGTTTTTAAAATTTCTTCCTTTAGAACCCTAAGTATTTATTCAGAATAATAAAAAGACAAATGCTTTCCCACCTGATTTCCATCAGTTAGAAATAATTCTTTGTTCTGTCAAAGAGGTGAAATATTTCAGATAGTACTTGGGTTGTGAGTGGATTCGAGGAAAATCAATATGATAACAAATGCTATGCTCGAGCCTTGGCAGAGAGCATAACATATGCCCAGATCTAAACATTCCGTATTTATTATTCCAAATGTGACTATTTTTTCACTAAGATGCTGCCAGTTTAGAGAAAGTGGCTTGGTTTTTGTATTTGGAGGGAAAGATATTCTGAAAGATCACTAAAAAGAATTTCATGAGGCATCCTCAAAGTAACTACAAAGCCCTGTTTTATGACATTAAATCTTTGTAAGGACACTTCAAAACATTGGGAAGAAAAGATTCATGCTGACATCAATAAATTATCTCTTAAATGCTTCTACTGTGTAACATATAGAAAAAAGAACATTCCAGATAAATAGTTAACATTACTAATGGACTAAAAGAAAAAAAGCAATGTTTCCATTGTATTGGTTAGAGACAACCTTTCTACTTCTAATCAAATGGAAAGATCTTGCCACCTTTACCCTAAGTTGCTCAACAGCCTAGTGGACTCGTGTTTACATAGAACATTGCAGTATATTACTATTTAGAACACACTACAGCCAGACATAAGATGGGCATCTAAATTCACCTGGGGAAGTCAGAGAAGAAGTGAAATTTCAACTATTTTAAAGATGATATAGGAAGTCTCTGGAGAGAGAAAGGTAAGGAGGACTTTCTCAGTCAAAGAACTTAAGAAAATATTTGGAATCAAGGCAAAGGTATCACAGATATTAAAAATTCCAGTTGATAGTTAATTCTAATAATGATAACAAATAATGGAAATCACTGCCAACATTCATCAACCACTTACCAAATTCTTCACATGCTATGTAATAGGGATTAAAGGCAAAAACCATGCCTCACAGAAAGAAAAGATGCAAGAGAAATGGACTTTATAGAAGAAACTCAAAAGCAGAGGGTTAGCAAGGTGGAACATACAGTCCCCTGATCTGGCTTTATCTGCCAGAGTGACAAGCTGAGAGCAGGATATAGTGTACAAACTCTGGGTTATGCTCCAGGAAGAGGTCCCTACGATCCTGTTTCTCAACCTTTTTAGAGCATGAGAATACAAGAAGCCTCATGATGATATGGCACTTGGTGGCCCCGTGTAAAGAGAAGATTTTGAGCCACTCTCCCTGCTGGGGAGACCATGAGAGCCACAAATCCCAGCTAGCTTGGTACCAGGCAATCTTGAGAGAGTCACTGATACCAAACATCCATTATTTCATTTAATGATTATAATTATCAATTCATAATTAAGGAAATGATTCAAGTTCCAGCTGTACCATTTGTCACCTTGAATAATTTATGAAATCCAAAGTCTCAGTTTTCTTACCTATGAAATTAGAATATTACTACATGTGGCATAGCATTGGTTTGATTATATTAGATTAGTATTAGATTAGTAATTAGACTAGTATTGAAATAAGTATTAGTTAAAACATTGAAGTATCCTCTGTTACTTGTGTCCCTCTCCTCCTCCCAGAGATATAGTGTACCTATACATCTATCTTTTAATGGTAAAAAGTATCAGTAAAGCTTTATGATGAAGTGTGGCAAAGGGAATTTAATCATAATAATACAGAAATTTTAGGTGGATGAGAAAGAGGATATTTCTGCATTTTGTTTTCTCTTCAAAGAAAAACGAGGGAAGTATTTAAAATTAATGTAATGACTTGGATCTATGAATATTTCCCTAACCTCTTAGATGTGCAAAGCAAACTGATATGTAACATTAGAGGACTTTGAACTACTGAGTCTGCAGCACAAGTGAGATAGCCACAGTGTGGTTTTAGAGGGACTGTTATGCTCAGCAGAAAACTTGGCAGAAGCCGAAGAATATGATGTACGGATCTCCTAAAGCTGATGGCGAAAATAGAGCAATAGTCTTAGAGACTCAGATAAAAGACCTATGCCTGTGGAGTGGTGATAAGCAGTGTGGCTGCATATTTTCAAGGATTTGGATTCTTTAGGGGTTTTGCTGCAAACTGGAGACTTCATGTTTCTTAGAATTTTTTGTTGTGTGTGTGTGTGTGTGTGTGTGTGTGTGTGTGTGTGTTCTGTGTCAGTTAAGCCTCTTTCTCTTAACTTAGGTAGGGTAATTCCAAGTCGCAAAATTTGATCTGGATAATATTGTCCTTCCAAAAGTGAGAAAAGGTCCATGGCATGTGATGCAAAACAGCTTGAAATGTTACCAAGGTTTCTTGTTGGAGTTTAATTACTTGTCTAAGTCTAAGCCATATGATATTCCACCACAAAGTGGAAAAGGAAAGGTTCTCTGGAAATCCTGTTAAGGTCTTCTGGGTCCACGCGTGAGCTGTCATTAGATAAAATGGTCAAAGTTCACAAAACAAAGAAATAAGACTCAGCTTCATGAGTTCACTTTATTATGCCCAAAAGAACTGCATGCATTTTACATTGCTTTTAATTTCTTTTACAAAAAAGGAAATGTAACAGCGTTAAAGTGTTAAACACAGCCTGAGAAGCTGCTTTATGAAGGTGATTGAGGTTTAAGCTAGACATGGCTGCAACTATAAAAAAAAAAAAAAAATCCTTGAGGTCAAGCTGGTTTATGTATAATTGCTTTTCTTCTTTTTTGTTAAAAATGAAAATTCATAATTATGTGGCAGTGTTTAGTAGGCATTTCTAATTCGGTCTTTCTCTTTGCTTTTGCTCCTCCTTTGTGCATTTTGCTTCACACAGAACCTAGTTGCTTTACATATCGTCTGAACAAAGAACCCACTGATAATAAAGGCACCGAGCACATTTTGTCAGGCAGTCAACAGGTATTCTTGACCAAAGTGGCTGTAATATTCGTTTATGGTAACAATGAAAATAAGGAAAAATGTAGAAGTTAAAATTATCACAGAGAAAATAGTTATAAAAAGATTATTAAACTATAATATACATACATACATTTTAATTTTGCATATGTTAAAATTTGAATAAAAGCTCTATATTCTACAAATATTTTGAAAGCTTTAACTTGAAGTCTGAGAATTTTTCTATGACACTGCTTTATCAAAATAATAGAATTTTCATTAATTTATTTCAAAGACTAATACACTTAAAAAGAACACTTGCAAACTAATCTTACAGATTAAAAGCCCACACAACACCTCAGTCCCACCACAGACATGAAAATGGGTACATGTCTGATTTTGTGTATCTTCAGTCATTTCTATGCATAGCTATATGGATATATAGCTATGCATACAGTTTATATTTCAAAAATGAGATGCAGTAGTATTTAAGATATTTTTCATTAAATAATATATTATGGCCAATATACCTTATAATTTAAAACTTCCTTCTACCTCCTGATTTTAAATGGCATCTCTGTAATATCATCTAATTGTAGTTTAAAAAAAATTGTTTAATGTTTATTTATTTTTGAGAGAGAGGCAGAGACAGAGTGTGAGCAAGGGAGGAGCAGAGAGAGAGGGAGACACAGAATCTGAAGCAGGTTCCAGGCTCTGAGCTGTCAGCACAGAGCCCCACGCGGGGCTTGAATTCACAAGCCGTGAGATCATAATCTGAGCTAAAGTCAGACGCTCAACTGATTGAGCCACCCAGGTGCCCCTCGAATTATAGTTTATTAAACCAAACCTCTGTTGTTAGCTATTTTCTATTTCTTGTTGCTTTAAATGAAACAGTAACTAATATCCATATATAGGGGTATGTACATGTATATGTTTATCTACATTTCTTATTATTTTGCAACATGTTTCTAAAGTAATCTTAAATCAACACCATAGTTTCTATTACTTTTGTAAAGTTTGTGAGATCAAATGGCAGGCATCCTTAACTCAGTTTTGTCTTGAGGGGTATCGTGGCAATTCTGCCTCTTGGCACTTAGCTTACCAATTTACATGAAAACTACTGATGGACTGTGATTGAAATCACATTAAACTTGGAGAGAATATATATCTTTATAAAACCGTGTCGTCTTGAACACTGACATGGTGAATTTGTCCATTGGTTTTATGTTTTAAATCTTCCAATGAAGTTTAATTTTTTTTCATGTAAGTCTTGCACATACTTTATCATGTTTATTCCAAGATGCCTTATAACTTTTCTAACTATTAAGATTTCATTATATACTGATAGAAAATTAGCTGAATTTTATTATTCGTTCTAAAAATATGCATACTTTAAGCTATTTGTTCAGTAGATCCTATCATTTGCTTACTGAATGAGTTTTCTTCTTTTATTTTAATTCTTTTATCTTTTCTTTATCCTTTATTTTCTTTTCTTAAGGCTCTAAATCCTGCAGTGCAGTGTTGAATAGTTTTAGCAGTTTTAGCAGGCATCCCATCTCGTTTTTGATTTTAGCAGAAATATTTGAAGATTTCACTCATAAGTATGGTGTTTTCTGAAGAATTTGATACCCACACTTTCTTTCTCAAATGACTTGCAATGTCAACTCTACCACATGTTATTTCCATACGTTTGAATCTGTTTCTTACTTCACAATTCCATTCCACTGATCTATTTGTCTATCACTATGACAATACCAAACTGTGCAATTATGTCCACCATTGGTCTTGCTATTGAAAAGGTATACATTCTCAGTGTATTCTGCTTCAAAATTGTCTTAGCTCACCCGGGAACTCTCCTCTTTCATTTGAATTTTAGGATCACTTTTCAATTTTCATGAAATTCCTTGTTTTGATAGTTTCTAAAAATTATATTGAATTTGCAGAAAAAATTAGGAATATCCAACATCATTAAAATAGTAATATTTCCTGACTACTATTATAGTAGAACATTCCAATTATTTGAGTATATTTTGTGGGCTTCAGTGGTTTTTGAAAGTTATTGTTTCTTATATCTCATTTCTTTTTCTCTTATAATTGCATTACTAAAACTGTTTGAGTAACTGATTTGAGAGCAGACATCTATCTAATCTTGTTGCTGATTCTCTGTGCTAAAGTTTTCATCCTAAGTGGGATATCTGCTATTGAGTCGATGCTAGATTCATTTTACTGTGTGAAAAAATTTCTTGTTGCTAATTCTTAGTATAATTTAGAGAGTAAAAGAGAAAAGGACATCCTCCCACATAATGCACTCTGTCATTTTTTTTATTAATGTTTATTTATTTTTGAGGGGGAGAGAGAGAGAGAGAGCGAGAGCATGAATAGGGAAGGGGTAGACAGAGAGGGAGACACAGAACCTGAAGCAGGCTCCAGGCTCTGAGCTGTCAGCACAGAGCTCATCGCAGGGCTTGAACCCACAAATCATGACTTGAGCCAAAGTCAGACACATAACCAGTTGAGCCACCCAGGCACCCCACAGCCTGTCACTTCTAAGATGTACACTTGTTGTTTCCTCACATTGTACTATCTTTAAATTAGGATGCATGATATAGTAGTTCTGATAAGAAGTAACTGTGTCCTCCTATAATTTTTAAAATCATGAATTAGTGTTACATTTTACTGAATAAATTCATTGAATCAATTTAAATTTCCATGTGTTTCGAGAACCTTTAATGGTGGGGGTTATATTGATAAAGTTTATTATTTGACCTATCCTTGCATTTCCAGAATAAACTTTACTAGTCATGACATACATATAACACACACACATTCATGAATATGTATATATGTGAACCTTATATATTATATATTGTAGAGTTCTATAATTGATTTGTAATACTATATTTGCTATTTTGTACGTGTTTATATAGTGAAAGTCAACACTTTTATTATTCCAATATCATCTCATTTGGGTGTTGTAGGCAAAATAATTGCTCTCCCAAAGATGCACATGTTTTAATCCCTAGGACATTTATACCTATATTATGTCACAGGGAAAGGGAGAATTAAGGTTGCAGATGGAATTAAGTTTGCTAATCAGCCTACTTTAAGACAGGAAGATTATCCTGAATGATCCAGGTGGGCCCAGTGTAATCAAAGAGTATTTAAAACATGGAAGGGGTGTCTGGCTGGCTCACTCAGTTAAGCATCTGACTTTGTTTCAGGTCATGATCTCGTGGTTGGTGAATTTGATCCCTGCATCAGGCTCTGTGCTGATAGCTCAGAGCCTGGAACCTGCTTCAGATTCTGTGTCTCCCTTTCTGTCCCTCTCCTGCTCGCTCATGCTCTCTCTCTCTCTCCCTCCCTCCCTCCCTCCCTCCCTCAAAAATTAATGAACATTAAAAATTTTTTTAAAAAACATGGAAAAGAGAGGAGGAAGAGTCAGTGTTGGAGTGATCTCATGTGAGAAAGACTCAGCAAGACATTGCAGGCTTTGAAGATGGAAGGGGGCCAGGAGTCAAGGAATGTGGGCCACCTCTAGAGACTGTGAAAGGCAAAAATGGATCCTCCCCTAGAATCTCGAATAAAGGAAAGCAAAAGTGCTAAAATCTTTATTTTAGCGCAGTGAAACCCATCCCAGAATTCTGACTTCCAGAACTGTAAGATACTAAATTCATGTTGCTTGAAGTCACTAAGTTGGTTGTAATTTGAAACTAATAGGAGTAGGAATAACATTGAGAAAATACAGGTGTAATTATTATGTTAGCCTTTACCTACTATGCTATTTCATTGAAACTGACATGTCATTTAATTATAAGATGCACCATTTATTTTATATTAAAAATGGAATCATGTCTGGGTGCCTGGCTGGATCGGGAGGCTGGGCATCCGACTTTGGCTTAGATCATGATCTCATGGTTTGTGAGTTCGAGTCCCATGTTAGCTCTGTGCTGACAGCTCAGAACCTGGAGCCTGCTTTGGATTCTGTGTCTCCTTCTCTCTCTGCCTTTCCCTGCTTGCGCTCTGTGTCTCTCTCAAAAATAAATAAACATTTAAAATTAAAACTTCAAAAATGGAATCATCTCATTTAAACTTTGACCAAATGCTTTTTGGTTGTAAGATACATCATAATTTCAAAAATGCTTACATATTAACAAAAGTGAATCTTAGAATACTTGAAATACAGTAGTTGTGAACCTTTCCTTCTCTTTCTGTTCCCTAAAGAATTTGCTTAAAAAGAGACTCTCACTTTCTTAAAGATTTGGTCAAGTACCTGTGAGACAAGTGGTGTCATTTGGAGGAGAGCATATGTTTTTGCTTATTCATTAATCCCAGTTAAGGTTTTGAATTTTCTTCATCAAGATATTGAATAGTCTTTCATGTATGTAGTTGTGAAAGTATTTGTAGAGATATATTTATATACCATTAATAATGATTCATTTCATAATTTGTCATCTATAAAAGAGGGGTTGATCATCACTTCTGTATATATTTTTGTGAATTTTCTAACTAGCTCTCTCTTTCCTGTTTTACCTGGCAGACAGCTGTCTTCATCTTGCCTCACTGATCAGGATCTTTCACTTAGAGGCTGAACAGATCCTCTAGCTCTCCTCTGCCTTGCAGTCCTTATTCTTTGAACAAAGCCTTTGTGGTCTAGTATCTGGTAGCTCCAAACAGAATTTATCTAATTATTTTTTTTAATGTTTTAAGTTTATTTATTTATTTTGAGAGAGAAAGCAAGCAGGGTAGGGGCAGAGAGAGGGGAGAGAACAAATCCCAAGCAGGCCCTGCACTGATAGTGCGGGGCTTGAACTCACAAACTGTGAGATAATGCCGTGAGCCGAAATCAGGAGCCGGGAGCTTAACCGACTGGGATACCCAGGTGCCCTAACTTTATCTAATTCTGCTTGGAGTTTCCTAATGATAAATAATTGGAATATATATGCAATTAGAAAGCTTAATTTCAGTTGGAGAGTATATGAGGTGGAAGGGAGATTGTGACAGCTAAGATATTCTCATTTATGTCATTAACTGTCTCATTACACCTTGCTCCAATTTTAGCTCAATTTGGCACAATTGGTAATTCAGTCTTTTCATTTTGATTAGTTGTATTTACTGATTTTTTCTGCGATGGAGGAAGTAAAATATTTCTGAGCACCAGCAAGGGCAAAGGTAAAGTTAAATATCATGACTCCAAAGTGAAATGGTCAGAAGGTTCATGGCCATGAACACTACTGCTTGGGATAGAAATGAGAAGTGAGCTTGTGCTGGAGCTGAAGATTGTCAAGGCGGGCATTGTGAAAATCTATAATCTAGTACATTCTGAGTACCTAGGAGAGCATAATTGAAATAAGAGACCATGAACTTGCTGAAGTATAAGGATTTGTGGTTATATTATAACTGATGGATTTAGAAAATAAAGAGTTCAATGAGGTTAAAACTAATTTCAGTAAATGTAGAGGATAAGCGGAAGGAAAAGAGGCTCTTTTATAAGAAATAGCCATGCTGAGTAGATCCACGTTGTGCTGAGGTGAAACAGAACTGGCATGTGATGAAAAAGAACAATGAGGTGTTACTGAATGTTCAACTTGGATAATGATGAGGTCAAGAAGAATGAGTTACCAATGTGCTGCTGAGGAAATTATGAATAGGAGGGAGAGAAAACCAGGAAGGTTATTGTGGTTATTAACTAAATTGTTGAGATCACCACTTAGAATAAATAAAAGTTGGTCTGGGTTTGAAAGGAGGAAAGAATGTTGACCAGTAGTCATAGTTTAGTGTTCTGAATTCATACAAGTAAGCTCTGTCCTTGTCCTAAGGCATGAAAGGCAGGAAATGAAGAAACGATCCCTGTCTATTACATATTTTCAAGAAAAATGTCATAAATTTTAGGATATTTGAGTTCAGTTAATGGAGAGAGTGTATATATATATATATATATATATATATATTTAAGTTTATTTATTTTTAAGTTTATTTATTTTGAGCAAGACAGAGATGCATGAGTGGGGGAGAGGCAGAGAGAGAGAGAGAGAGAGAGAGAGAGAGAGAGACCATCCCAAGCAGGCTGTGTGCTGCCAGTGCAGAGCCCAGTGCAGGGCTTGAACCCACAAAGCTGTAAGATTATGACCTGAGTAGAAGGCTTGAATGACTGAGCCACCCAAACATGTATAATAGATTCTAATACAGTTTTTGCATGTAACAGATTCTCAGTAATCTTTGTTAAATTAGCAAATGGTTTATGTATCTGTAAGTTACACATTGTCCATATCAAATATTTCCAACTTAATTTTCCTTCTTTACTATATACACATTCCCAAGAGGAGGAAACATTGAGTAATATAGAAATTAGAATTTAGACTTTATAAATTTTAGAATCAACTCTACTGATTTTCAGTTTCCCTGGTAAGTGATTATATCCTCACACAGACCCTGGTGATACTGGGTCCATCATATAAAAACATTTTTCTCATTCATGAGTCTGAAAAGCTGCTGGGATTTTACTACCCTCTATATGATCTAATAAGTGTTACTATTCTTAATTATGAAACTAGGTCATTGTAATCTCTCCCTATTTTTCTTTAACCTAAGTGAATTATTCCCAACTATTTGCTAAAATTATTTTTTATCTCTTCATTCTTTAGCAAATAATAATTTGAAAACATCAATAATAAAATAATTCTTTATTTTGGCCCCTTTAGACTAAGTTATTTGGAATGAACCACTTGAATGTTTAAATATTCTATCCCTAAATTAATCTTAAGAAATAACATCAATTTTTAAGATAACTTAATGAAATTAAGCTATTGTTAAATGTTATGCTTAAAGAATACCAGAAATGTTCAGGATCCAAATAGATGATTTAAATGTTATGAGAAAATAATTTTAGAATTTCAAAATGATTTTTTAAGTAGGCTTTTAAATAGGCAGAACCCAAAGTGGGGCTTGAACTCATGACCCTGAGATCATGACCTGAGCTGAGATCATGAGTCAGATACCCAACTAACTGAGCAACCCAGGCACCCCATGGAATGATTTTTTAAAAAGGCATTGTCTAATTGAAAATTGTGATGATGAGGAGTTAGTGAAAAGAATTGGGCATTCCTTTTTCGGGCTCTATTAAATACATTGTAGAGGGAAAGATTTGAGTCAAACCAAAGGATTCAGCTAATCACATTCATCATTTGCTAGCACTGATTTATTTTATTTTTTTTAGTTATCTTGATATATAATGACTTTCAACTTTTCAAAGAATGTTTATGAGTACATTGAAAGATAGAAATTTGAAAAGTATAAAACTGGAAAAATTATTAGTGTGATTAGTTATCAAAAGAGGCATTATAATTTACATAGTACACCATAGCTCTGAACTTGGAATGATTGGGCGTATGAACAGTGATTCATGCCTTCATTGAGTAGGTAACAATTGGTGAATCACATAACCTCAATTCCCCAGTTCCTTTTAAGCAAGATGGGAATAAAACCATCAGCCTCACAGTAGGAAGATTGAGTTAGAAAAATATGTACAAGCACACTGCTTCCTCAAACCAATGGCTCAATTATCAGGTGAATCTAAATCTGAACCTGAAGAGAATAGATACTATGTGAACACTGAGAAAAATGGTATTTATATATTTGATATTTTTCTACAAGAAATAACACAGACAGGATCTTTATAAAGTCTTCCTGCAAGTGAAAAAAATAATGTATACTGCATTTAAAATAGGGGAAAATATAGTTGGCTTTTAAAATAAGTTTGTATAGTTTTAGCACTGTGTGGTGTTAGTTTGATATTGCTATAAATGAAATGTGCTATAAATGAAATGAAAAGTTAACTGGATCTTCTAATTATCTCAGTTGATGGCTATAAAAATGATACATAATGAAATTGCAGGTATCAATCATTAAGGTTGCAATTATAAACAAGCATTGTATGAATGTCCTAACATTCCTGGGAGCTGTATCTATACTTCAGTATTCAAAGGTGTTTTTCTTCTTGGGAAAAGGTATTTTTGTCTGTGTAATTTGGCCTACATTATTCAGTTTTAACTTATTTATAGCTAAAGAAGGCCACATTCTCTCTTCACTTCATTGTTGTTTATTTTTAGTGGAAAGTTCCACCAAAATTAATGCTTCAGTTTTATTTAGGCCAGAAGATAGTCTCTTTGTCTTCGTGTCCATTATGCACACTTAAGAAGCTGCTGGGACCTGTAGAATGGTGGTCTCTTTCGATTCATTAATGGATAATTCTTGGATAGCTTAATGCATATGTCTTTTTAGTTGAAATATTTATTTATTTACTTATTTATTTTTAATGTTTTTATTTATTTTTGAGAGAGAGAGTATGAGCCGGGGAGGGGCAGAGAGAGAGGAAGACACAGAATCTGAAGCAGGCTCCAGGCTCTGAGCTGTCAGCACAAAGCCTGATGCGGGGCTCGAACCCATGAACTGTGACATCACAACCTGAGCTGAAGTCGGACGCCCAGCCGACTGAGCCACCCAGGTGCCCCTTTAGTTGAAATTTTTAAATCTCAGGATAGTTGAATAGAAGAATGTCCTTAGTATGTGGAATGATGAGTAAAATTATATAAGAAAAAATGACATCTTATTTTACATTTATTACCAGCTATATTTTCTGTATTATAGAATTTATTTATAATTTAGTATATAAACATATTTATATACAATAGGCATAGAGTAAATTGAATAGCAGAGGCTCTTTCACCTTGAGATATTTCCATAAATTTTGAACATCTACACCTTAAAAATGAAAAAAAAAAAAAAAAAAGAAAAAGAACCAGATAAATTATCTGTACTCTTAAAACCCTAAAGATTTAAGAAAATGCACTCTACCATCATAGCCATTATCAGAGCTATCACCATCATCTAACATTCCCTGAGCACTGCTTAAGAGGCCTTGTGCTAGATTTGTACGAACAAAGCAGCCTAAGCAGACAGGGCATAGATGAAAATGCAAGGGCTTCTGTTTGTGAGTGTCCAATGGGAAGCACAGAGTTGGAGCTGCAGATCAAGGGCAAAAGGGATACTTACACTCATTGTGTGAAATGTTGAAGTCTTGCCATTTGTTAGCGAGGGTCAGAAAACACAAGCAGTTACCTTTCGGCATCAAGAAGAATAGAATGTTACATTTGTTCCCTCCCTTAGTCTCTTTGACTTAAACATAGATTTATGGCTCTGCATTAGATTTGATAGACACAACATATGTTTACAAAAATCACCTTTCTGTCTTCATTATTCTATGCTGTTATTTTTTAGTGAAATAGTATACATGGCAGGTCCTTAAAATTCTGAGGAATTCATAAGTTTCTGTGACATAATTTAGAATCCTCATTCTCTTTCCCGGACCTTGAAATCTCCTGAACATACTGACACTTGGTGGACATTGCCTTCTCTCTGAAAGCTTTATTTAATGTGGGAAGGAACTTGGACCAAGTGACCCAGGAAGTCTTTTTGTGACTTAATTGTTTTTATTGGCCTAATTAATTTGAAGAGCTTAATTATGAAACCACATGAATGTTGTGCACAGTCTGCAAAGCACCATTCAATGACGACCAGATGAAAAATGCATCAGTAGCTTTTTTACCTAATTAACAAAATAAACCAGAGAGATTTATGGTACAAAACGGGGACCTTAAGTAAAAGAACTGCACTTCTTCTAAACTTCCAAAGAGATGGTAATATGAATTTTATATATATTTATTAAATTATATCCCACCATGAATGTTAAGAAGTTTACCATATGTTCCAGTTATGTATTGGTACAGATCAACTCCAAACTTAGTGGTTTAAAGCAAATATAAACCATTTTATTTTTATGTGTTCTAGTTCTCAAGTAGACTGAGCTCAGCTAGGTAGTTGTCACTCGGGCTTCATGTATTTGCAGTTAGATGGTTCAGAGCTGGGCTGATCTGAAGACCCTCTCGCTTACACCTCTGACACTTGGGCTGGGAATATTCAGTCATCCAATTAACTTGGAAAAGCTGAGGCCCCTCAGAAACCCCTTTCTACCTGAGTGTTCTTTCTGCATGTTTTCTCCAGCAGAGGTGCTTTGGGATAGCTGGACTTTTATTTGGTGGCTCAGGGCTTCAAAGGCTAACATCCCAATAGAGAGAGCCTGGCAGAAACTGTGTCACCTTTTATGACCAGTTCTCAAATGTCACACACAGTCACTTAGGCCACGTTTTTTTTCATGGAACAATCAGGAAAAAAAAAACCCACCCAGGTTCACTGGGAGGGAAATAAACTCCCCTTCATGAGGAGGGTCACCAAGAATCTGAATTTGCATGTGAACAGGAAAAAAAAATGTGTGGCCATTTTTTGGTAAATACAATCTATCATACCATCTTCATGCCAGAAACTTCGTATTTACATCTCGGGCAAAAATGGGCAAGACTGATTGGAGGAGGGAAACTTCCAACATGTGATTTACTACATAGAAAGAAAGAAGCATATCTAGAATGTCAGGGAGGGATCCCAAGCTAACACCAACCACCACACCACCAAAACCTCCTAATTTGTATAGGAGATATGGGAAATGATGGGGGGTCTGTGAGGTCAGTCATGTTCAGAGAAGAGATTGAGTGGGAGGATGAAAAGAAGGAGAAGAAATACAAGGAAAAAAAATGAAGAGGAAGAGACAAGAGAAACAAAAACAAAACTATATTTTTAAAAATGAAGCAGCAAATTAAGTGGCCTATAAAAGGTTATATATCAAGGGGCAGTGAGAGTTCTCCTCAAGACATTAGGGAAAAATCTTACTGATTTTGAAAAAACAAAAATTATTATCAAAGAGATCTGGGTATGGAATTGGACTCTACAATTTTCTATCTGCATGAGAACGAGGAAGTCACTAAACCTCTCCAAGCAGTTTGTCTGACCTGTAAATTTTAAATAACATTAACACTTACACCTTATGGTTGTTGTCAAGATCAAATGACACAATGCATAGAGAATGCCAGGCACCTAGCATAAGAGTTCATATAATGCTCACCATTCCAGTAAGAGATGCCGTGTATTGAAAACCCATTTTATTCTCACAGCCTCAAAATGCTAACTTAATATATATTAAGTTTATCCCTCGGGCTTTTTTTTAAATGTTTATTTATTTATTTTGAGACAGAGAGTGCATGCACATGAGGCAACTGAGGGGCAGTGACAGAATCCCAAGCAAGCTCTTGCTGATGCAGTTTTGATCCCCTGAGCCATGAGATCATGACCTGAGCCCAAATCAAGAGTTGAACACTTAACTGACTGAGCCACTCAGACGCCCTTCTTGAGTTGTTTACATATATCTATATCTATATATCTATATATCTATATATCTATATCTATATCTATATATCTATATCTATATCTATATAGACATTAAATCTATATAAACATTAAATCTATATTAAATCTATAAACATTAGATCTATCTAAACATTAAAAATTTTATATCTATATCTATATATCTATATATCTATATAGATATAGATATAAAATTTTTAATGTTTAGTTTTGAAGGAGAGAGAGACCGAGAGTGAGTGGGATATGGACAGAAAGGGAGGGAAACACAGAATCCAAAGCAGGCTCCAGGCTCTGAGCTGTCAGCACCAGAGCCTGACACAGGGCTTGAACTCACAAGCCATGAGATCATGACCTGAGACAGAGTCAGACGCTTAACTGACTGAGCCTCTCAGGCACCCCGGTTCATTGCATTTTCTTAATTTTATATCTGTGTACCAGTATCAAGCATACTGTTTAAAAGACTGTGACCCTTATAAAATATTTATATACCCCTTAGTATAAAACCATCTTCATTTGATTTCAAAGTAATTTAAATCTCTTCTTAGATTACCAAATGTCCAGAATGTTGAAGGGTAGATTCTACTATTGAATAAGTAATTGAAGTAAAATGAACTTTTAGCATTATCTCTGTCACATCCTATGATAGATTATAAAATTAATTGTAGCCACTAACCACATGTGGATAATGAGCATTTCAGATGTGGCTAGTCTGAACAGTAATGTGTTATAATGTAAAATATATAATCAGATATTAAAGACTTAGTGTCCTAAGAAGAATATAAAATATATCACCAATATTTTTATATTGATTATATGCTGAAATAATGTTGAATTAAATATCTTATAAAATTAATTTTCCCTGTTTCTTTTTACTTTTTCATTAATTAATTAATTATATAATTTATTTAATTATTTAGTAGCTACTAAATAATTTAAAATCATATGTATAGCTCATGTTGTATTTCTACTGGACAGCACTGATCCAGAAGCATGCAAAATGATTGTATTTACTGCTCATGTTCCATACCAGAAAACTGAGGCACAGGTGTGTTAAGTTACTTGTCCATTTTCATTTAAAGCTGGGGGGATGGAAATTAGCCATCTCATCTCCAATAATATAGACGTTGTTATTGAAACATAATTTTTTAAGCAGGACACGACCTTAAAAACAGTCTACTCTGATTCCTGTATTTTAGCATTTGAGAAAGTTAGACTGGAGAGTTTACAAACCATGTTAGAGGTAGAAGAATAATTGGAATTTTCAGCCAAATGCTGTTTTTACTCCATGATTCTACCATTACATGCCACAATCCCTTTAACTTTCATCTTTAATTTCTATCAATATACAACACATGTGGGACTGTTACAGTGACTGGTAGGGTTGGCCTCAGCTAATCCTTCCCAGGTAGAACCACTTCTTAAATTATTGAATTCAGCACCAACTCATTAATAACACAGGGTTACGGTTTGGACACTTCAGCAACTTTACTCCCAAATGTGATGATTCCCTTTTCCAGCTGTACTGCAAAGCTGTCTAAAGCCTAAAGAACAAACCAACAAAACACTGAAAGAACATTTTGACTTTTTGCTATAAAATTGAGATTTCTTAAGGCCAACCTATGTGGCATACTAAAAAATAAATATCATATCATGATTTGAGATTTTATTCTCTTTCTAACCTTTAGATTGTATAGCAATGATCCTTCCCAATGAACAGATCTAAAACCTTTGCTTTCTTTTAGCATTTGTTGGGCAGAAGATCACAGTGTAGACCATTAAATACTGCTGAATGTGACCTCAGTATAACAAATATGTGAAAATTAGTGTTTTATTACTTTGGAAAATCCACTACTATTTAGGATATACTGGGAGACAACGTTGCATAGTAAAAGGAATTCGGGTTTGGGGTCTGGATGCCAGTCTTTGTTGGGCAAGCTGCTTAAATGTTTCTGTACCCATTTTGTCTCTAGACAAGTCAGGATTAATTGTTATCTCCCTCTCTGATGTACTGTGGAGATTAAAAGAAGCAATGTATGAACTTACATAGCATATTACCTGACACAGCATAGGTACTCAAAAACATTCATTGAAAATAAAAATATTTGTATGTATGCTTACTAACAGCTTGGCCTTGGGGAAATCTTTGAAAGTTGGTGTTCATCTAAAAAGAATGAGGATAATAATGGCATCTTCACCATAGGCTTATTGTGAGAATTAAATGATTTATATCTATAATGTATTTAGAATAACTGTTAGCAACAGCATGTGCTTTTATAGATGTTAGCTTCTTATCATGATTATCAGCCTGACATCACTACCATCTTACATACCTTAGTTGGGGCCTCTATAAAGAAGTAACACCATTTCCAGATAGAAATGCAATATGCATTATAATATATTCACATCCATAAGAATTTATATGTAGTCAAACAAACCAGAGAGATCGACAATTATCATTACCTTTGTTAATGCAACAAAAGTCAGGGGAGAAAACAAACAACTTTAAATTTAAACTTTAAAAGTGTAAAATTTCTCCAAATTTAAGAAGAAAACTATTTTGCCTTTTAAAAGAGCAAGTATTGGGGTCACGGGTGTCGTAAATTCAGCTCACTGAATGACTCACTATACGCTCATGGGAAAGCCGTTGTTTTTTTTTCCTCTTGATTTACCCATTGTTGCAATTTCTTGTTACACTATTGGAGCCTCTGTTTTTCTTTATATTCCTAATATTTCTACAGATAACTTGTTTTCTGGGTCTGTAATTCATTATTGTCAAAAAATTGTCATCCCTCTTTAATCCTCATTCTAAGAAGACATCACTGACTTCATCCTGATAAGTCTTCCCTGGGGCCATTTCTAAAACCAAGAAAAGGACCAATTCATTATCTAATGGCACTTCTTGAAACTGGAGTTGTTAATGGTCTCTATCATTAACTGAAGCAACATCAATTTAAAAGACGTATTATTTATGCCAGGTTAATCTATTTGGAGAAGGTGAAACCAATGTTAACAATTTGATCAAATTAAAACCAAAAAATTGCTTTTAACTGAAAATGAGTAAAATGAGGGAGAGTAGGTGTCATTTTGATTTAATATGTAAATGTTATATATTTACATATTATATTAATATGTAAATGTTATATACTAACACTGAATCTTCTCCAGATGAAATCTTATAAAGCTTAGTATGGGATAGAGGGAAAGTCCTAGATGTGTTTCTTTTAAATAAAATTGGATTGCAAATACCTTGATTATAAATAAATTAGGAAAAGTAATGAAATTTCCTTAAGTGTTTGAAGTAATTAAGCCACTGGGTTATATATTTTCATTGCTTAAAACTAAGTAACTTTTCAGCCATTGAAGTGACATATATTTCTAGCTTTCCATGTCCATGACACGCCCACTTTTTTTTTTACGATAAGAAATTGATTTTTTCTACTGCCTAAAGTCTATATAGAAAATTAATAGTTCAGCACTCTGTATTATACCAGAATGTATTGATTTGTTGAAATAACAGTAAAATGCTATGGCAAATAACACTAGAATGATCCCTTAAGTATTGGCCTTTATAGCAATGGAAAAGCTAGACCTTTGCCTGGGGTAAGAGTAGAGGGTAGTTTCCAGAAGGTAGATACTGCTAGTATTCTTGGTTTCTAAAAGTGAGAAAGTGATGGCTATCTCTCAAACCACTGAAGTTTTATTTGTTCATTTTATAATTCTTCGTGTCTGCCTTCCAGATAACATTCTTTGTACTGAGAATATATCCAGGAAGATGACATTGTTCCTGCTCTTAAGTAACTCATACTCTGAGAAACAGACACCAAACAAATATTTTTACATTTTATTTAGCTAGAATTGTGGAACTTACGGAAGTCACAGAGCGCTATGGAAGAGTATTATGAGGAGGACTCATCTAGTCAGGATGGGCAGAAAAATGTTCTCTGAATATGTGAGGTTTAAGTTAAGATTTGACAAATGCATCGACTTTAACTTGCTGAATGGTAGTGAAAAGGGGTTTGATTTTGGTGTGTATTAAGCATGGATAGTTTAAGAGAACTGTAAGCCATAGGAAAAGTCTATGTAAAGATCTCAAGAGGAGAAAGAACATGTTGTGATAGATGGAATGAAAGGAAAAAGCAGGAAGCTAACCTGAGATTTGAGAGGCAAGTCAATGGTAGTCAGGCAGTGAACATCTTGTGGGTATGTGAATGGCTTTTGTGTGTGTGTTTTGTTTTTGTTTTTGTTTTTACATAAAGGCAAAAGAAAAACCCAAACATAGCAGCATGATGTAATTTCAATTTTGGGGACCTCTGTATTGCTTCAGTAAGGAGAATGGTCTTCACAGACATAGTGTCTGAAAAAAAAGCAAATTAGGAGGTTATTGAAATATCTCAGGTGAAAGACTATGGATTTAAACTAGATTTTTGATAGTTGATATGTAGAGAAGTATATAATGTCTCAAGTTATTCCAGGTAGAATCCACAGAACTTTGTTATTGGTTGGATAGGCAGAGGATGGCCAGCCCTGCACTGAATATAAGAAACTGAATGGATGCTGAAAGCGTGTCAGTGATTAACATGACTGAAGAAAAATTTGGATTGGAGAGGATATGCAATTTTAGGTATGTAGCACTTGGAGACATTTGGTCTCATAAAACTGGGGACATCAGGGGTGCCTGGGTGGCTCAGTTGGTTAAGCATCTGTGTCTTGATTTCAGCTCAGGTCATGATCTCATGGTTCATGGGATTGAGCCCTGTGTCAAAACAGAGCCTGCTTGGGATTCTCCCTCTTCCTCTTCCTCTTCCTCTTCCTCTTCCTCTTCCTCTTCCTCTTCCTCTTCCTCTTCCTGTGTTCTTCTGCCCCTCCCCTGCTTGTGCTCTCTCTCTCTCTCTCTCTCAAAATAAATAAAGTTAAAAAAATGGGGACATCAGTAGATAGTGGATATTGGATTTTCAGACCAGAAAGAGATGAATTTATGTACATTTGAGAGTTGTAAGCATGGCCATAATAATTACCTACAATGGGATTAATACAATGGCTTAAGAAAATGTGTAAAGTTAGAAGAGAGGAAGACTTAAGACAAAACAATTGTGAAGTCTAATATTTAAGGACTATATGCAGGATGTAAAATATGGTAGTTTAGAAGAAGTGGAACAAAAGAGGCAGGAAGTGTGTGATATCAGAGAAATCATACAAAGGGAGTACTTTAAGAAAAGGACAATGGGCATAGCAACTGTTTAAAGAGTTACTTTTGAATTTTAAAACATGGAAGATGCTGGTGACATTAAAAGTAGAAGTTTTGAAAGGATCAATGAAGACAGAAGCCAGATTAATGACATTTGTATGTCATTAATGACATGTAAACAAAGAAATGCATGGAGACATTTCTTTATAGGGGTGCCCAGGTGACTCAGTTGGTTAAGCTTCTGACTCTTGGTTTTGGCTAAGGTCATGATCTCACAGTTGTGAGATTTAAAAAAAAAAAAACGTTTATTTATTTATTTTAAGATAGCACAAGCAGGGGAGGGGCAGAGAGAAAAGGGGAGGGAGAGAGAATCCCAAGCAATCTGCACTGTCCGCACAGAGCCCAATGTGGGGCTCAAACTCACAGACTGCGAGATCATGACCTGAGCCAAAATCAAGAGCCCGATGCTTAACCCACTGAGCCACCCAGGTGCCCCAAGAAATTTGACTTTAAAAGTAGATAAGACAAACTAGAAGCGAATGTCAGGGTTGAATGATAATGTAAAGGAAGAATGTGATATGATGCAATGAGTGCTTCTGCTTTCTTTTTTTAAGGTAGAAAACAGTAGAACATATTTCAAGGATGATGCAAAAAAATTAGGAGAGACAGAATGTTGTTTGTTGTAGCAAGAGCAAGGTTACATAAGCACAGTACTTGAGGTGATAGGGAGTTACAATAGTGAGAGAGTAGAGGAGCATCTTAGAAGTCTCACCTCTTCCATTGTAATAGAAATTTAAGTGTTTACCAAAACAAACAGATAGTCATAGCTTCTGTATGATAGCTAGGGAAAGAGATCAAAGAAACTTTTTAAAAATCATTCATTTTTTGTTTATAAAAATTGTATATATTTAAAGTATAGAACATGATGTTTTGATATACATGGTGAAATGATTGTTATAGTCATGATAATTAACATATCAGTCTCCTTACATAGCTACCAATTGCGTGTGTGTGGTAAGAGCACCTGAAATCTACTTTTCTACTAAATTTCTCGTATAGAATACAACATTAATTATAGACTTTATTCATTCTACATAACTGCAATTTTGTATACTTTGATCCACAGCCCTCCACCTCTATCTAGTAACCACTGTTCTACTGTCTGCTTCTATGAACCAACTGTTTTAGATTCTACATATAATTGAGAACATACAATATTTTTCTCTGTGTCTCACTTGTTTTACTTAGCATAATATCATTCAGGTTCATCCATGTTGTCACAAATGGCAGTATCCCCTTCTTAAACCTTAATAGTATTCCATCAAGGGAATTTATTTATCCATTAATCTGTCAACTGACACTTAGGTTATTTTCATGCATTGCATGTTGTGAATAAAGCTGCAATGAATATGGGGATGCAGATATCTTTTCAAGCTATTTATTTCTCTTCCATTGAGACCAAGGAAACTTTTCATAGAAAACAGTGGGAGGGGGGGAATAGGCAATAGAGAAGTTTAAAATTTTGGAAGTTGCAAGTCGAACAGAAGAGAGAGATGACCATGGGTGGGATTGGGGATGAGAAATGAAAAGATTAATAGACCTAAGATATAGTACTGTGATCAAACCAATAAAACAGGTGGACTTTTAGCACATCTTTTACAGAGAAAAAAAAAACACAGAAATTTATGATTAGGAAATTATAGCAAAATAGGTAATTAAGAAAAGTGATAAATAATGTATTTGGAATTTATTAGAACCCAAAGGAAAGAAGTTACATCCCTGCAAGTGTTTCTTCTTTAGAAGAAATTAGTGAAAACCTTGAATAATTTTGTAAAAAGAAATTAAAAGTGAGATCATAAACAGCAGTCAGAAGTGAAAAGGGAGATTACAAAGATACAGAATTAAATTGAATACCACAATAACACCGCCTTGGAGCCAGTAAATGTTTTAAAACCACCAGAATCCAGATCTGACGTGGCTTTGTTACTGGTGGGAGTGTCTGCATTGTGTGAATGGAGGTCTTGATTCTTGGATTCCCCACAAAAGATATATGTGAGGATCTGTACTCAAAGACAGCTAGAAGGAAAGTAGCAGTCACAAAGCAGTGTATTAAGGACTTTACACTCTCCAGGTGGAACAGCAGACCCATAGATGGCAACTGTGTTGAGGCCACAGGAGTTCTTTCATTTTTTTATGTGTGCTGGGGTCTTGGGTCATGGACAAGGCGGTCTCTAATGGAGGCTGTTTCCATTCATTTGGAGGACTCCTCCCACAGGTTAGCAAGAGGAGATTTTTACCCTATAATGTACCAGTCATGGCAGCCTTCCCCATGGGGGAGGGGACTATAACTGCAAAGCAAATGCATTATGATGAGTTTAGGGATTACCCTAGGGCAGAGGTGGAAGAGAAGAGTGCTGGTTCTGTACCTGTGGCTCTTGTCTGTTAGCCCCAGGGTCTTGGAAGCCACCAGGCCAGGATGTTGTGCCCCCCAGGCTTCTAATGTGTAACCTATTTATCACCATTCTTGCCTCCAGCTCATGTTTAACGAACTCCCTACTCTTTCAGTTTAAAACAGAATATTGAATTACATAGAAAGAAAACTACTCATACTAATAGTGAGATTATAATAATAGACATGAAATTACTATAAAAAAAATTAGGGGCACCTGGGTGGTTCAGTTGGTTAAGCATTAGGCTTCAACTCAGGTCATGATCTCAAGGTCTGTGAATTTCAACCCTACCTTAGGCTCTGTGGTGACAGCTCAGAGCCTGAAGCCTGCTTTGGATTCTGTATATCCCTCTCTCTGCCCCTCCCCTGCTCCTACTGTCTCTGTCAAAAATAAACAAACATCAAAAAAGTTAAAACAAAAACAAAATATTGGAGATTACATCAATAGACATGATCCAGCAAAAAATAATAAGGTGTTTCTAAATCAATAAGCCAACAAGTGGCACCTAAAAAATGCTTATACATAGTAGCAAAAATCATACTAACAAAAACTAGAGTCACATCAATAGGGAACTAAATTACTGGAAACTTGATACAGATCAGTTTGCACTGATAAATACCTGGTTAAATTATTAAAATCCAGAGAGGAAAAGAAGAAGAAAATCATATATCTAGGCATAAAATTAAGTCCTTACCCATGGAGAATAGTTAGGACACAGACATCTCCAAAGCATAGATATCTCCAGAGCAACTTCTAAAGCCAGATGTAGATGGAGCCATGTGTACAAAGTGCTGATGGAAAGGACATGTGGTCAAGAATATTATAGTAACCAAGTTACTTTCTTTAAGTTCAATAAAAACAGAAGCAAATGAAATTCAGAGGATAAAGTGTCCATCTTAATAAAACCACTCATCAACCAAACCCAGCAAGAGAATATGGACTGAGAAGCCAAGGTCAAAGATTAATAACAGAAGACACTGGAGCTGTCTCTGTAATGTTCAAATAGAGAAATGTAGTTGGGTATTCTTCATGTGTACAGGGATTCTTGAGCATTTAATATATAAAAGAGTATAACAGCTATAAACCCTTTTAGAAATTCTAATAACAAAGTACAGATAATTAATGAGTCAAAACTTGGGATAATAAATTTGCAAATAGAGGAGCTTGCTAAAAAGACTGGGTATAACTGGGTATAATTAGGTACAACTGAATATAGAATTTCATTAATATCTGTGTAAGTATCGTTACAGAGTGGAATGTAAAGTGGTGTAAAATGGTGTAACCTTAAAAAACAAAAATAAGGAGACAAGGGTCATAACCTGTAGAAGAGAAAAAAGGGTGTGAAAACTGTAAGAATGCTAATTTCTTAATTTTTTCATTAAAAGCTGTTAAATGATACAGTGATTTTGAAATGTATGGTTGAACAACTAAAACCATGATTTATGGTGTTATTTGTACATGATTCATATGTTTTAAATAGTTTCATATTCTTTTTGCAACTAAGAAATATGTGTATAAATTTCAGCAGTTTCTTTTTATTTTAACTTTGGTTTGTTTTACTTCTTGCAATTTCAGCAGCAGGGAATTTAAAATACTTTGTGAGAATGTGTATGAAACCATATTTTCACTACGGTACAAATAAGTCTGTGCAAAGACATGGAAATTTCCCTGTATAGTTTAGGCCATTTCTATCTCTATTTATGCATCTACACTATATCTGCAAAAATAAACATCTAGTAAAATAATCACCTAATGATGAAAATGGTTTTCTTTTTTCTTCCAAGTGGTAGGATGTTAGTGATATTTTTGTGTGACTGCATTTGTATGTATTTCTTGAGTTATTTTAATATGCATTTACTAAACATTTCTTATAATTCTATTCAAGTAGAAATCGTAATTTAATTTGAACCTTTTATTTAGTTTTCTGTGTCTACTTATATATAAACTTTCTTATTTAATTTAAAATCTCTATTAATCCAAATAAAAATTCCCACTCTGTTTTATAAATCTAGCATATTCCTAAAGTCAAAACCTAACAATCATGAAACACAAGACACATTGTATAATATATATAATTCTGACTATAGAAGCAAATGTTTGTATTCAATATTTGGTAGACGAATCTGGAGATGATAATTTATAAAGACATATGGAAAATGTAAAATTTATATTAGATATGCAGTATACCAGAGATAATATTAAGAAATCAAGTAGAATATTTTCAATTCTATTAGTTACATATTGTATTTTACTAAATATTAGTAATTTTCTATTTTCTATAAAAATGACTTACTTTTAATGTTACCTCTTTCTCAAATTCTGTCTTTCCTCCCTATATCCTTTCTTTGATTTTTTTTTTTAAAGTTTATTTTCAGAGAGAGAGAGAGAGGTAGGGGGAGGGATAGAGAGAGAGAAGGAGAGAGGGAATCCCAAGCAGGCTCTGTGCTGTCAGTGCAGAGCCCGATGCAGAACTCAGTCTAATGAACCATGAGATCATGACGTGAGCTGATACCAAGAGTTGGATGCTTTATGGACTTTGCCACGCGGGTGCCCCATTTCTCTGATTTTCTTAAGTTTTGTCTACTTTTTTTTTTTTTTCATTTTATTTACTTTAGAGAGAGATTGGGGGAGAGGGGCAGATGGACAAAGAGACTCTTAAGCAGGCTCCATGCTCCCTGCAGAGCTGGACTTGGGGCTCCATCCCACAACCCTGGGATCATGACCTGAGCTGAAACCAAGAGTTGGGCACTTAACTGACTGAGTCACCCAGGCATCCCTAAGTTTTATCTACTTTAATAGTCTTTTGATAGAGCCAGGTTTTAGATATCTTATCAATTATTTAAAATTTTTTAATTTCTCATGTTTTTAGTATGAATTTAATGCCAAATTTATTTAAATATCTTATTTAGTAGAATATAAATTTTTTTCTGAGTACAATTTTAGCTCTCTTTATCCATTAGGTTTTGGTATTTCATGTTATCTTTGTTCATGATTTTTAAATGCTTTGCAACCTTTACTATGAATTCCAAGGAGTTCTGTATCTGTGTATGGTGTGTGTGTGTGTGAAAGTATGTATGTTTCGTGTTATTAACTTTTTATTTGAAATATAACACATATTAATAATCACAAAAATCATGTGTATGTATCAATGACATAACAGAATGAACACACATGTGTTTCTATTAAGTGGGATCATGTGATCTGTAGTATGTGTGTGTTTGTGTGTGAGAGTGAGATCTTTTACTCAATGCCATGTTGATGGAATTCATTGACATTGTTTCAGGTAACAATATTTCATTTCATTGCTGCATAGTTGTAAATTGTATGAATGTACTGCAATTTATATATCCTGTTTCAGACTTTTGAATTGTTTCTAATTTAGGCTATTACACTATGAACATTCTTATTCATGTGATTTTGCACATTTTTGCAGTTCTGATCGGTATTTACATAGCAATAAAATTGTGTGGACACAAGACATCCATATGTTGAACTCCAGTAGATAATGTTGATTCATTTTTACAACTACTGTGGCAAATTTCACTTCTACCAGAGGTGTACAAGAGCTCTCATTTCTCCAAGTCTCACTAAAAGTTGGTGTCACTAGTTTTCTTAATTTTAGCCATTTTAGAGGGCATTCAGGGCTACCTCACTGTGGTATTAATTTGCATTACCCTGGAGACAAAGGTTTTTTTTTTTTTTTTCTTATGTGTATTAGCTATTTGTATATCTTCTTTTGAAAAAGCTTGGGTCGTTCTCTAATTTATTTGTTCGAGTCCTTAATCTGAGTATAAACTCTTATCAATTGTATATATTGAAAATACCTTCTCCCTCTCTGTGGCTTGTCCTTTTTATTCTTCAGGTTATGTCTTTTGGTGAATAAAAATCCTTAATTTTAATATCTAACTTATCAGTCTGTCCATTTATATCAGTGGTTTCTGTATCTTATTAAAAATCGTGACCACTTCATATGAAAATACTTTCCAAAGTTATCTTCTGGAAGTTTTATTGTCTTACCATGTCTTTTTTTTTCTTTTTTTTTTCAATATATGAAATTTATTGTCAAATTGGTTTCCATACAACACCCAGTGCTCATCCCAAAAGGTGCCCTCCTCAATACCCATCACCCACCCTCCCTTCCCTCCCACCCCCCATCAACCCTCGGTTTGTTCTCAGTTTTTAAGAGTCTCGTCTCTTATGCTTTGAATCTCTTTTTTTTTCTTTTTTAATGTTTATGTGTTTATTCTTATTTTTCAACTAACTTGTCCTTAGTTGTGTTACTCTGCAGTCAGAGAATATAGAATAGCAGTTTTCTATGGAAAAATATTTACTGATATTTTCTGTGACATTTGAAAGATATCCAAGTACATTTGTAATATTTAAATCCTTCCCAGACACCACTTCATTGAAGAAATTCCAGGAAAGCTGTGATAAAACTCTGTTATGATGTGCTGGGGAAATGTGGACTGTGTAATTCCTGCTTTTCAGATTCTATTGAGGCTTTCTCTATGGCCTTAATTTGATCAGATTTTAAAATATTACATGTTCACTGGGGGAACAAAAGCATGTTTTTCTTGCAGTAAAGTTGAAATTGAACCTATCTACTTGACATTAGTAATGACATTAAGCATGGCCTCTCTGGCCTCATTTTTATTTTTTTCTTTATTCATCCAACAGGTATCTATAGAATAACTAGTAAGCACTAGCACTGTTTTAGGCTCTAGAGATTAAATTATGTCCAATGGAGGGGCACCTGGGTGGCTCAGTCGGTTAAGTGTCCGACTTTGACTCAGGTCACGATCTTACGGTCCGTGTGTTCAAGCCCCACGTCAGGCTCTGGGCTGATGGCTCGGAGCCTGGATCCTGCTTCCAATTCTGTATC
This sequence comes from Panthera leo, assembly GCF_018350215.1. Taxonomy (NCBI): domain Eukaryota; kingdom Metazoa; phylum Chordata; class Mammalia; order Carnivora; family Felidae; genus Panthera; species Panthera leo. Next base: position 94,129,434 of record NC_056681.1, read on the forward strand.
TCCCTCTCTCTCTGCCCCTCCCCCGTTCATGCTCTGTCTCTCTCTGTCTCAAAAATAAACGTTAAAAAATTAAAAAAAAAATTATGTCCAATGGATATGGTCCCTATATACAATTTGATGAGAAGGAAATTTTGAAAGTAATGAATCCTATACAGGGAAGGAAAGTAATGATGCCCATAAAGGTATCATAAGTACAAGGTATATAAGCGAGGGATAAGACCTAGTCTTCTCTGGGAGTGAAAGAAGTCTCATTTTGGAAGTGATGGCTGGTTTATTTTTGATTAGTGAATGAGTAGGGGTTAAAGAGGTACAGCTGCGGTGGTGTGAGGTCAGGAGGATGAGACATGGTTTTATGCAGAGGGAACAGTATGTTCAAAGGTTGTATGGTAGAAAGGAGGGAGATACTTGCAAAGATCTGAAAGAAGGCGAGGGCAGCTCTGAAGTAGGGTGAAGTGACCTAGAAGAATTAGCATGAAGCAGATCTCATAAAACTTGCAGATCATGTTAAAAATGACAACTCTTGGGGCTCCTGGGTGGCTCAGTCGGTTAAGTGGCCGACTTCGGCTCAGGTCATGATCTCGCAGTCCGTGAGTTCGAGCCCCACATCGGGCTCTGTGCTGACAGCTCAGAGCCTGGAGCCTGTTTCAGATTCTGTGTCTCCCTCTCTCTGACCCTCCCCCATTCATGCTCTGTCTCTCCCTGTCTCAAAAATAAATAAACGTTAAAAAAAAGATGATAACTCTTCTCAGAAAGTCTGGTGTATCTGATAGTACATTTCACATAAAAACCCAAACTGCCTTAAATAATAAAAATGGATTTATAGGCTATAATCTGTCTTTCAGGCTTATGGGATAGAGGTTCCTTCCTTCTTTCTTCCTTCCTTCTTTCTTCCTTCCTTCTTTCCTTCCTTCTTTGTTATGAAAACTCCCATCTTGATCTCCTCTCCCTCTGTTCCCACACCACCTTCTTAGTTTTTTCAGTTCTGTCCTCAGGTCGGTTGATCCTCATGGAGTAAGATACTTACGATGGCACCCAGATCAGCATTATTTCAGTCACATCTCAGGGAGAGAAAAACAGCATTTATTCCCAACTTTGTCACTAAAGGTACCCAATTTCTTCTTGTGCTTTTATCATTTTCTCTTATATTATTTCACCCTTTTTATATTTTGACATGTATGTATGTGTGTATGTGTGTCTATGTGTGTATGTGTGTTTGTGTGTATACATATACAATGTAGTGGATAAAGATTATGGGGGGAAATAACATTTCCACAGGATGGTTCTTTCACGGAATATGAGCATTTTCATTGAAATCCATATTTTCCAAGTATTCCTATTAATGTCTCTTTGTACTCATATCACATTTTATTTAAATATATGCCAATGATTTCAAAGTTCATTATGGCTTGTACCTAATATCAATAAATTCTATTTTTCTTTTTCTCAGTGTGTTTGCCATGAATTCTACTTTTCATATTCTATTTTTATTTATGTGTTCAAAAAATATATATTTTTTGTCAAATTCAATCAGAGCATTATACATTTTATTAATTTATGTGTAATTTGAGGAAGATAATACTTTATATTTTCTCTCATATAAAGCTTGCATCTATTTTGTGTTTAAATGTTCATGTCTCAAGACTTGGCCTATTATAACATAACTTTCCTATTCTTGTTTATTTTTATTGGTTTTTCATTTAATTGGAGTACTTCTAAGGGCACTTTATTTTTCAGAGACGATTGGCTAGTTATTTATGTTTTGACTTGACTATCTGGAAATTTCATTTGGTTGTCTTCACACGTAAATGATAACTTGGCTAGGTATGGAATTCTCGGGTCACAAATTCTTTTCAAAATTTTTCTGATGCTCCATTACTTTTTAGTCCCTAATATTTGAAAATGAAAATATGTTTTTAGTTCTTGTTTCTAGCCTTACATCCCCTGGAACTCTTGGGACTACACTGGGTGAAGTTGGGGTGAATATAAGGTCACATGGTCAAGATTTCTTCCATTTACTTTGTTTAAAGTCACACTTCTTTTCAAGATGATTAATTACATTTCAGCCATGACAGACCTTCTGTAATCTGTTTCTGTCAACAATAAAAATTTCTGAAAGTCACTGCCATTTGGACGGTTCTCATCTGGCTTCCACCACCAGCTTTTCTTGTATCTCCACATTTCTTAAATAGGCACTGAAACTGAGGTAACAGTAAGATATGTAACATCAAGCCTCCCTGCCCCCCATCTTTTTTGCCCTTTTTTACTAGGAAGTTTCATAAAAATTTTAAATGTAGTAATAAATACTTAAAATTATTTCTTAAATACTTGGGGAAAAAAGAAAAGACAAGAGCCTCTGATTTTGAGTTGAGTTCAGCCCAACTGATTCTGTAATGGACTAAATACATATGATCTTTATGGACAATCTTCTCCTGATCAACAATTATAATTATTTTTATAGGCTCTTTACCACTTTCTTCATTGTTTCCTTTTTAAGAATTTTTATTCAGGGCTTTTAATAGAAGAGTGTTTGATGTCTGACAAAAGCCACTAACTGGGAGATCAATATGGTTGGTTTAGGGTAAATCCAAAAAAGCAAGATAAGCAGCTCTCTGGAATTAAATCGTTTTTTTTTTTTTTTCATTATAAATTGAGAACTCAGCCAGAATTCCTACCAAGATGGAGTGATACAGTGCTGTGTTGAGGATGATCCTATTTCAGACAATTTTCTTTGTTTATGTCTTCTTGCCCATTTTTGTTTTAAAATAGTCTCATACCTTTTATTTTTCATCTGCTCCTTTCAACTCAGTAGCTAAAGTGATTTCCTGGTGGTTGTGTATTTGACTCTGTCTTCCAGCTTTACTGAGGTATTAGTGACAAATAAAATTGTATAAATTTAAGTGTACAACATGGTGATTTGAGATACACACACACACACACACACACACACACACACTCTGAAATGATTACCACTTATAAAGTTAGTTAAAATACCTATTACCTTACTTAGATACCTTTTATGTGCATAGTGAAAACATTTTAAGATCTGCCTTCCTGGCAAATTTCTAGTATACAGTATATTATAGATTTAATGCAGTCCCTATTAAAACTCCAATGGCATCTTTCACAGAAATAGAAAAAAAAAATCTAAAATTTGTATGGGACCACAAAAAAATCCTGAATAGCCAAAGCTATTTTGAGAAAGGACAAAGCTGGAGTTGTCACACACTTCTGATTTCAAACTATTACAAATCTATAGTAATCAAAACAATATAGTACTAGATACATAAATTAATGGAACAGAGTCAAGTGTCTATAAATAAACCCACATATATATGATCAAATAATATTTGGCAACATGTCATGAATACAAAATAAGGAAATGATAGTCCTTTCAATAAATGATATTGGGAAAACCAGGTATTCACAGGCAAAAAATGAAATTGGACCCTTGTTTTACACTACTCACAAAAATTAACTTGACATGGATTAAAATTGAAATGTAAGACCTAAAACCATAAAACTCCTAGAATAAAACATAGGGAAAAATTTCCTTGATATTCATGTTGGCAATGATTTTTTTGGATACATCACCAAAAGGACAGGGAACAACAAACAAAATATACAAGTGGGATTAAATCAATCTAACAAGCTTCTGGACAGGAAATAATCAGCAAAATTAAAAGGCAGTCAGCAGAATGAGAGAAAATATTTACAAACAACATATCTGTTAAGGGCTTAATATCCAAAATATGTAAGGAACTTCTACAACTCAATAGCGAGAACAAAACAAAATATTGATTAAAAAATGGGCAAAATATCTCAATAGATGTTTTTTCAAAGAAGACATACTAATGGACAAGTACGTGAAAAGGTGCTCAATATCACTAATCATAAGGGAAATTCAAATGAAAACCATTATGTATGTAATTGTATATTTAGATATGTACATATATATAATGGAATATTATATATATAATCTACATATTATATGTAATGGAATATTATTCAGCCACAAAAAAGGAAATCCAGCATTTTGGGGCAACATGGATGAAACGTGAAGGCATTATGCTACATTAGATAAGTCAGACAGAAAAAGACAAATACTGAATGGTATTACATATATGTAGAATATAAACAAAAATGGAATGCACAGAAACAGTAGAATAGAACTGTGGTTGCCACAGACTGGCTGTTAGGGGGAATGGGGAGATATTGGTCAAAGGGTACCAGTTTTAAGAGGAATAAGTTCTGGGGATCTAATTAAATTTTGCCTATAGTTATTAATACTGTATTGTAAACATTTCTTTCTTTATAACAGTCTTCCAAGGTGTCTGGTGCTTTGCTATTCTTCTCCAGGATACATTTGGTGGCCTATAGAACTCAGTCCTTGATGCTAACCATTATATCCACAATACACCTAGTTGACCTTGGCAATCACAGATTCTAATCAACATTAAGGACATTAATTTAGTTGGAAAATGTGAAAATGATCACGACCTATGAATGTGGCATTCAGGAATCATTGGGAAAGAAAAATATAATGAAGAGAAATGGAACGATTGAGAGACCCTTCAACATTTAGTGAGCCCTCAGCGCTAAAATGCATTGAAAATGGTTATCTTTATCCTTAATACTGCCTTTATTAAAAGAAAAAAATATTGGTCCACATCTGTGAAGATATTTATTTGCCACATTTTAGCTGAGGGAACTGAGTTTCAGATACCTATTTCTGAGTCAAATTTTCTGGGTTTTGAATATAAAGCTTGTTTATCTTCAATACACAGTGTAGAAAGTTATCTTCTATCTTTAGTCTTTTGTGTTATCTGGTTACTAAAATACTGTAAGTAAGGGGAGAAAACCTGTACTCCTGTTCACTTTGGGATGCTCATTATTGCATTTGGCTCACCTGGAATAATAGGTACATGATACATTGACTTGCAGAATCTGTAAAAAGGGAAGGACAACAGTTAGCTAACCTCCTTATATCTGTGCTTTACAACTGGGTCACAGGTAAAATATTATTTCAATGAGTAAAAAAAGTTTCTTGAGTCTAAAACAGATCTGCCTCCTGTTGTTTTCTGCCATGTAATGAAACTGTTCTGCTTCTAGCATGACAAATTATTGTTAGAAAGCAGAAATGAGAATCCCTTTTTATAGAAGAAAAAATATGTATGTTTCTCCCTGCTTTTAGCAAGACACTTTCCACTAGAATTTAAAATCTATTGTGATTATTGTGGTTAGTTCTTAGCCACATTTTAAGTTGGTTAATTTGGAAAATAATCAGTCCTTTTGTTCATTCACCTTATTTACATCCCTCCTAGCCCCCTGAACATTTCCATCTTTTCTTAATTTTTCTCAGTTGTTACCTCCACATTACATTTATGTCACTTATGGATTTTCCAGGAAAACGTGCATTTTTTTGAAGAATGATAATATTAATTTGCAAAAAGAAAATTTTAAGCATAGAATCGGAGGTAGGTTGAGGGAAATCCTATTGTGGTAGACAACTGCACATGGAAATTTGAATATCACAGTGAGAATCTGTAATTAAAATTCAAGAAGCTTCCAGTACTTTCATTTGCTCCTGGCCCCTACAGCTGGAGTTGTTAACACTTCAGACAGGTCCGTGATATACTAGTGGTAGTAACCCAAGAGGAATTGTAGAAACTAGCATAAAAGTATTTGTAGATGAATGTTGAACAGTAATCTCTTATGTTTACAAAGTGAGAGTGAAAAGAGAGTATAGAACTCCTTTTAGAGTATTTCAAAGATGTTTTCAAACATTTGTGAAGATATAAATTCCACTTTGAACAGTGAGATTTATATATTTTCTATTTCATAATATTTTCATTTTAGCTAATTTCTTCACTTTATCCTGGTCTCTTCTGAAAGTGAGTTCCTTGACCAACTTATCAGCTGTGCCTTTCTTGACCACTGCAGTGGACTGAATGTTGGCACCACCAAAAGATATATCTACAGCTTAATCCCCCTTAGAAACTGTGAATGTGAACTTATTTGGAAAAAGTACCTTTGCAGATGTAATTAAGATAAAGGTTTAAAGATGAGATCATTCTGGATTACTTAGGTGGGTCCAATGGCAAATGTCCTTTTGAGAAATAGAAGAGGAGAATACAGGAGGAAGAGGAGAAGGCCACGGGAAGATGGAGATAAAGATTGGAGTTACGCAAAAACAAGCATGGAACATACGGAGTCACCAGAAACTGGATGAGACAAGGAAAGATTCTCCCCTAGAGCCTTGATAGGGAATACAGCCCTGGGAACACTTTGATGTAGGATTTGTGACCTCCAGAGCTGTAAAAAATACATTTATGTAATTTTAAGCCACCAAGTTTGTGGTAATTTGTTATAGCAAGCCTAGGAACCCCGTACAACAATTTCATCTAAAATAAACTTTCTATTTCCTCATCTTCTTTATTTTTCTCCTTAGTGAATATCACTACATACATATACATATACATATACATATATATACATATACATATATATATAGAATATATATATATAACATATATATATATGTGTGTATATATATATATATATATATATATATATATATATATATGTTATATTTGTTTGTTACATCCTTTATTTCCTCTCACTGGCTCCACGTGAGCAGGGGCTTTATTTTATTCACCTCTGAATCCCTAGTATTTCTACAGTGTCTAATCCATAATAGTTGTTCATAATTTGAATGTAGAACAAAGGAAAGAAAAAGATAGGGAGGTAGGGAAGAAGCAAGGAAGGAAGGAGAAGGCACATGATTAAAAGACTCTTATACAATCTTTGCAAGTCTACATTTGGTGTTCAATAAGAAATAGGAAACAGAACTCTGGACCACAGTCCACCGAACCCTTTAAATCAGAACTGACTGGGAAGCAGGCTGCTTGGACTTGTTCTGTCACAAATATACTGCAGCAAAGAGAAGCATCAGCCAATGATTCTTGGGCACAATCAAGATCAACCCCAGCTGCTCAGTGGATACTGCTATTCGGTTGTTTTCCTTCCTGCTTCCAAGTCACACAGCAAGGACAGTGTAACAACATCTGCTTTCTCAGTGTCTTTCTATTATCCTTGTCATTCACATAGCTACGGTGACAAAGTCACTACTCAAGAGCAAGTCTCAGGTGGGCTCTTCAAGTTTAATAACAGGACCAGGTATGAAAAATCCATAGCAATGACACCATTTCTCAAACTGAACTCTCTACTCTGTAGGATGAAGAGGTACAAAGAGCCACAGCAGTTCCAGTGATAATGTAGAGTGTCCACATTAGGAAGCACTTCCAACACTCAACCTCCCTGACTCTAAGTTCTATATTCCAGACTGTGTCATAATGTAGTTATAGATTTCAGGCTTTTAATTGACTTCAGAGACCAAAATAATTTCTTCCTTTCTGGGTCTAAAGGGTTTATTTACAAATGAAAGAATTCTGATTGAATAATTGGTAAGCATTTGAAACTCAGAGCTCATAAAACCAAGGATGCATCTTTTAGTTGCTGAGCTCAAAAATTTAATCACTGTAGGTTAAGAGATGTTTATGTTGACCAAACACTATATAAGCTTGGTGATTTTCTTTAATTGGTTTATTATTTATTAGCATTCATTTAAAATACCTTTATAATGTGTTATACTTGGAATTAAGAAAATTCATTTTATTTTTTAAAGTTGAATATTATTCCATTGTATATGTTTACCATCTGTAACATGGATGAACCTGAAAGATTTTATGCTAAATGAAATAAGCCAGGCAGAAAGAAAAAAAAAATGCATTATCTCACTTATACAGATTTTCCTCAATTTACAATGGGGTTACATCCCAATAAACCCATCCTAAGTAGAAAATAATGAAAGTCAAAAATGTATTTACTATACCTAACTTACTGAACATCATGGCTCAGCCTAACCTTCCTTAAATGTGCTCAGTAGCTTTACATTAGCCTAGAGTTAGGCAAAATCATCTAACACAAGCCTATTTTATAACAAAGTATTGAATATCTCATGTAATTTGTTGTGCTGAAATACTGTGCTGAAAGTGAAAAACGGAATGGTCATACAGAATGGTTGCAAGGGTGTTGTTGTTGACCCTCATGGTTGTGTGGCTGACTGGGATTTGTAGCTCACTGTCGCTGCCCAATATCAGGAGAGAGTATTGTATCGTATATCACTAGCCTGGATAGATAAAAATTCAAAACCCAAAATACAGTTTGTACTGAATGTGTATCACTCTCACACCATGATAAAGTCAAAAAAATGTTAAGCTGAATCATCATAAATTGGGACTGGCTGTTACAGTAGTTCCCTTATTGGTAGGGGATATGTTCCAAGACCTCTAGTGGATGTGCGATACCATGGATAGTACTGAACTCTATATATATGTTTTTTCCTCTATATGCATACCTATGATAAAGTTTAATTTATAAATTAAGCACAGTAAGAGATTAACAACAATAATAACAAAATGGGATAATTATTAACAATTTATACTGTAGTAAAAGTATATGACTATGGGGTCTCTCTCTCAAAATATCTTTTTGTACTCGTTCTTCTTGTGATGATGTGAGATGATAAAATGACTACATGAGTTGAAGTGAATGACACAGGCATTGTGACATGCCTCTAGGCTACTATTGACCTTCTGACAATAAGTCAGAGGGAGAATCATATGCTTCTGAACTGTGGTTGTTTGGGGGTAACTGAAACTTTGGAAAGTGAAGCTGCAGATAAGGGGGGACTACTATACAGCATCTAAAAAAAGCCGAATGCATAGAGGTAGAACAGAATGGTGGCAACCAGGAGTGGGAAGTTGGGGAAAATGGAGGCATATTGGTCAAAGGACAGAAATTTGTAGTTATATAGGATGAATAGGTTTAGAGATATAATGTATAGCATGGTAATGAATAATACTGTATTGGATATGGAGATTCGGTAAGAGAGTAGATTTCATGCGCTCTCATTGAAAAAAAGTAACTGAGGAGAAAGATATGTTAATTAGCTTGATAGCAGTCATCATTTTACTATAAGTGAAATGTTACACAACTTAAATATATGTAACTTTTATTAAAAGTAAAGTTTAAAAACTCATTTTCAAGATATTTAATAATTTGGTATGTTTTCTAACAGACTTGCACAGGTATAATGGTTCAGATTTCTTTTGCAATCCATTTTTTTTAACTTGGAGAGGAATCATACAGGGAAATTATTTTTTATTGCATGTAAGTTAGTGGATAACATACATAGCAAATGCTTACTGTCTGATTGATATCCTAGGTACCAAAATAAATGTTAATATTTTTCCTCATTCGTATGTGAAAAAGAATAAGATCTCTTGAAACTCTTCAGAACTTGTCAATTGCTAAAAATATGCATGTGCACATGATTTATAAATGAAATTTATGCTAACGGAATATATATCGGGATATATAATTTGTATGTGGCTAAAGTAGACCTTTTCTGCATTCATATTACATATTTGTTCTCCCAAAATAATGTTCTAGGCATAATTCTATATAGATATGTACCCACAAAATATAGCTGCATAATGTTGGCTTGGGAAATTTCAGAGGTTGTGTTGTGTTTCTTTTTTCTTGAACTTTTTATTGATTAACTATACTACAGTTTCATTTCCCCCATTTCACATAATATATGCAAAAGAAGTGCCAAATCATGGCACCTGGAGCTTTATTGATTGCTTATATTCACAATTGGCTCAATCAAAGGGATGTAGAGGGTGAAAAATGACAGAAAGAGTGATAAACAACCAAACAGCCAGAAACCATCATTAGCCCAATCTCTTCCTGTTGTCTAAAGATCTTACTTTAGTTAATGAGGATACAGATTAATGATACACAAACTGCTCATCCTTTGTTATTTTTCCAACTAAGCTCGGAGGGAAAAAGCCAGGCTAATTATAAAAATTGATGGAAATACATAAGTATTTGGCCATTTATTCTAAGTATTAAAAAAAAAAAACAACAACAACACCTCAGTTGTCAAGCCCAGATGAAATGGGAGTGGGGGCAAAATAGCATGTTTTAAAGCACACTAAGCCACCTTAATTTTAATAAGGACCTGAAACATCTGGGCATCTCTCATCAACCTGATATGTGATATGAGGAACTAAAAACTAGGATCTGCATTGATATTAGACTTACTAATCTCTTATGAGTTCTCTAGGCACCTGAAAGTCAATAGAGCTGCCATACTTTGCATTTTTTGTATGATTATAAGCTTATTTATCTTGGTCAGTTACATTTTTTCCCATCAAAAATATTTTCTTTGCAGGGGTGCCTGGGTGGCTTAGTTGGTTAAACCCCTGACTTTGGCTCGGTTATGATCTTGTGGTTGGTGAGTTCGAGCCCCACGTCGGGCTCTGTGCTGACAGCTCAGAGCCTGGAGCCTGCTTCAGATTCTGTGTCTCCCTTTCTCTCTGCCCCTCCCCTGCTCACACTCTGTCTCTCTCTCTCAAACATAAATAAACATTAAAAAAAATAAAAAAAATTCTTTGCAGTTATAGCAGTTGCTTCTATGAAATAATATTGAAAGTCTTCTCAAAAAAACCCTTTTCTAAAATTACCTTAACTTCTGAAAAATATTTATGCAAATGAAAAAGCAAAATGCACACATGTATATACATGTACATACAGTCTTTTGCTGAAATTACTTATGTAATGAGAGGGAAAAGTTAAAGGAAGAAACCAAGTTTTCTTCACCCTGCTAATGTCTTTTCATCTCTAGCAAATGAAGTGAAATGAGAACCCAGAACCCTTCTCAACTTGGCTTCAGCTGCCTATGCCCAACCAATGGCGCCCTCTCCATGTATCCCACCCTGCTGGCATGCAACAGATTTATCATTTTTGTCATTGTTTTAAAATTTCCCTGACTGCCAAGGGGCTGATTTCTATAGAAAACATCATGATACCTCATTTTTCTAGTAGGATGCTTTAATCATCAGTATACCCTTAGGAACTTACATAGTGCCTACTAAATACATGTGTGATGAATGAGTGAATGAGTGCACAAATTTGTAACTCCATTTGTAACTTTAATGGTGTCCATTTCAGCTAAAAATTTAAGTCATGTCAAAATGTTTTTTATTGGAGACTATGTCTTGGTTTAAAATAATAGTATCATCACTGTGTGATTCAAGTGACAATAAGTCCAGAGGAAAGCAGTTTGGTACCTGCATCTGCTAACATTAAAACAGAAATCTGTGCCCAGGCATTCAGTCCAGTCCCTGGGAAAGGCTCACAAAAGAAAGTGATTAATGCCAGCATGTAATAATACTCCACAAACTGCGAGTGGGGTTTATCCTGAGCTGTGTTCCAGTACCCACCAAAATAATTAGCATGTACCTTCTACTTGTCATCTTTATGGTAAAGCAATTTAGAGGACATCTTCTGTATTTATGAGTTCCTGAGGAGAGGGGAGCCTAAATGAGGGCCAGAGCAAAAGATTCACAATGACTGTAAGACAGATCCTGCTACTGGATATTTGGTCAGATAGATACACAAAAGGAGAGGTCAGTTCAAGTGCCAATTGACTCACTTTGTTCAAAAGGTGCAATATTTATCCATGTTCCAAACTCACCCCAAATATTCTGGAAATCCTGAAGCTGTTGACAGACCTCAAATGCTAACAGTGATGTGTTAATGCAGATAACTGACAACTGCTTAATTTGTTTGGGAAGGAGGAGCTGTAGGCTGTAGTCCAACTGAGAAGTTATGGCCAATGGCAGAAATCAGATCTTTCATAAAGAGAAAGGCTTCCCTCTATATCAAAGATTCCTTCTTTCTATCTGGGAAAGACATTATAGACATTTCTCTTTGACAGCCAGTAAGACAATGGATAGGAAATAACTGAGCAGTATCAAGATGATCCTGGATTGATCATCAGCATTATTAAAGCAAGACTTAATTTAAACACATTGTTGACATTGTGGATTACCCACATGTCAGCACTCATCTATTTTATGCTAAAAGAATCTTGCTTTGGATAAAGTAGCTATCTCCCTCTCATGGAACTGGGTGCTGCAATGGAAGTTCAACTCATCTTTAGTTTTTGGATTGAACTTTAATAGTCTAAAGCTGTAGTTCTCAACTAGGGACAGTTTTGTCCTTCAGGGATATTTGGCAAGTCTAGAGATGTGTTGTCACATTGGGGACATAAGTATGACATTCATTGGGTGGCATCCAGGGATACTGTTAATCCTTCTATCATGTGTAAGGCGGTTCCCTATAAAAAAGAATTATCTAGTCCCAAATGTCAATAGTGTCATGGTTGAGAAATCCTAGTCTACAGGTCGTCTACAGGTGTTGATTTAGGAATGGGTGTATGACTGAATTCTGGCCAATGACTTAGGAGAAGTTGAGTGTAATCTTTAGGGACAGTTCTTCCTCACTCGTAAGCAAGAACCACAAGAAGCAGAACAGCAGAGTGGTGAGAGACACCAAAAACCTGAGTCCTTAAAGATGTGCTTCAGTCCATAAAACACCTAGTTCTAAAATCTGCCTCCTGTCTCAACATGTGTTTATGTGAGCTAAGGACACTCTGTTTTATGTTTATGTTTATGTTACTTGCATTTACAAACATGCTATCTGGGGCATATATGTTCTGTGTGAATGTTTGGTAAGATACATGTTGGCTCTGGGGATCTGAGTGTAATGCTAAAAAGGCAAGAGATAGGCATTCAGTCCAGAATCTTGATGAAGATCATGCTCCTTGGAATTAGGCAATGTGGTAAGGGAAGCTAGAAGATAGGGGATAGGAGCTGAGAAGAATAGGTACCAGTTAGTCATTCTGTCAATAAGGCTTGTTTAGATCAACCCTATTTTACTGGAGGTGCAGGGGCAAAGGGGCAAGAAGGGGCATCAACACAAGCTCAAGATGGAGTATATCTTGTTATTTCTTTAAGAGAGAGACTTTCTGTTTCTAGACTCTCAGTTCACTTATGTTTTTATTGTAAATTCCTAAAGAATCCTTGGAATTAGCAGCATGAACACCACAGCAGCCATAAACTATGACTAGCCTAGAGCCTTTTGCCAAGAGTTCTTTCTTGTTCATGTCTTCAGAAGCTGGGGTCTGCTTCCCCTGGCTTGTTCTGTTCCAGCTTATTTGCAAAACAAGGAATTGTTTCCTGTGGTCTCATTGATTTCCAAGATTGCTGAATTAGAATTGTGGGCTTCTATATCATTGCCCTAACTGCTTTGATCAATCATAGTTCAGCAAATTGTAGCAGTATTAGACATACTACTAGATATTTCTTAAAAGTGTGGGATTACTTTAGTTAAAATCACCTTTGTAGTAAACAGGCTTATCTAATAGTGCCAGATATTTCTTAAAAGTGTGGGATTACTTTAGTTAAAATCACTTTTGTAGTAAACAGGCTTATCTAATAGTAGTTTACTTTCTTATTTCCTATGGTGAGACAATTTTAAGCAGAATTGTGGTAAAAACCCTTCTTTAGGTAGTTTTCACAGTCCTGGAGAACAGTACTGGTGTTCATCTGATACATGCCAGGTCTTTCTCATAGGACAATACAAAACAAAGTACAGATAAATATATGACCATATTTATCAATGATATTCATTGTTAATAGTTATAAGAAACACTGAATTCTGTAGTGAGGACAGCACTACCCTGGGGGATGATTACCACGGGTCCTGGTCCAAGTTTTGCACTAATTGGCAAATCAATCTGAAGGCCAGGGGTGGAGATGGACAGGTAAGTTCTTGGGCCCTAAGTTATGTAAACTTTAGGGTTTGGAGTAGATAATTTCAAAGGCCATATTAGTGGTGCTGTGATGTCTTCATTAAATTAATAGCCACACAAGTTGTGTGTGTATGAGTGTGTAATATGTACATAATATTCCTGACTTTTGAAACAGCAGCTTTATGGAAGTGTACCACTCAGAGGGAGGAACTATAGAATTTAATTCTGAAATATAAAATTTTGGAGGGAAAATCCTTTCCCCATAATTTAATGTTCCCCTTTTGAATAACCAAACTCAATTTGTATATTTCCTGCCCTTACCGTGTCTGGGTATTCTTTCTACTCCAGGGAAAGGAGGTGGTTTCCTTGGCATATTTGATACTAATAAATGGAGATACTTGGGTCAGCTTTTGCCTCCTTCCTTTTGGGATCACACTGCCTACTGAAGACCATTTTCTAATTTACTTTTCCATCAGTGGGCTCTTCTTCTCATATGCAGTGTCCCACTTGAGCCATACAGGATTGGGTTTGCCTGTGATTGGGTCAGCAATTTTGCCTAATTGGGGAATTTGTTTAGAAGATGTGCAGTTGAACCTCACACTGAGCCATTTCTTAAAACCTAACCTTTGTCGGTAATAAATGAGTAACTTCTCAGACAGAAGGGGCAAAAGGAAGCAAGCTATGCTCCCATGCTTTTCTCTCTGCTTTTCGTAATGGAACTGGTGGCACCTCCCAAAATGAAAAGGGATAGAGTCTAAGTATGCAGTCCTCATATCAGTAAAAAATACTTAGAATGTAAACTGATAGTTTATTTTAAAGCCTGATTGTTGTAAAAGTTGTGGTTATAGCACTGCTATTATGAAAAATCTTATCCTTTTAGTCATCTGTAGCAATGGAAAAGTGAGCACATAAAAATATAATTCATCACAATTTAAATGTTCCAAAGAACTTTAAGTTAGTATCAGAAGAAGATATTTCATGCTGACAATTGGGCCTAGGTTGAAATAGAGTCCCTAAGTGAGATGTCATTAGAATCAGCTAGGAGCAAAAAGAGAAATGGAATAGGTACTCTGTATCATAAGTCAGTTTCTCATTCTGTTGTAGAGAGTGGTCATTAAGATTTATATGTATATATATATATATATATATATATATATATATATACATATATATATATACACACACATATATATATACACATATATATGTATATATATGTATATATATATGTGTGTGTATATATATATGTGTATATATATATATAAATACACATATACATATACATATATATGTGTATATATATTCTAGCTCAGAGATACTAATAGTGTCAGTGATTATTTATTCTACATCTATTGCTTACTGTTGTTACTTGTTAACAAACTCTTATTGTTCCCTTGGTTGGTCTAAGCTAATCATGGTGAATACAGTCCCTGTTCCAGGAATGTTTTCCTCAATCTTTTCCAGTTAGTGTGGAATGCCTATACGACCAAGTTCTGATCAATGAGAAAAAAATGAGAGACTTCTCTCTAAATACTCCCTTTCTTCCTGCTTGGGATACTGTGTGAGAACATACTGCCTGAAACTGCAACATCTGTATTGGACCATGAAGGGGTAAGCACAGGTACAAACACCCTGAGGACAGTAGTAAAGAAAGGTGTAAATTAGGAGTCTGTGTTTTTGATGATATTATGGAATCGCCTATTTTGAGACTTCTTATAAAGTAAACAAGAGAGACTATTTTCCATAGTTTTGTTTCTTGGACCTGATTGTATCCTACTTAATATAGAAAGGTCCAGAGGTAACATCAGAGACACTCACTAAAACCCTTCACAATGAATGGGAGCAACAGCAGAGATTTAAGAAGTCTTCTGGTGGATATAGAGTTGAGTCTGCTAATTGCAGACTACAGGAAGAGAGACCAGGGGCATTTCCTCCACAAAATAGTAGAGCAAGAAGGACTGGATTACAGCAAAGAGAAGAGAAGCCCTCACACCTATGAAGAGAAGCAGGTGGAATGTACCAAGAGGTTCAAAGTATATGTATTAAGAAAACAATTTAAAGATACTAATCCTCCACAAATTAAACTTTAGGGAAGAAATTAAAGTTCCGTATTACATTTTCTTAAATCTTACTCTCTATTTGGAAAGTCCATTTGGAAGAGTAAACAAGTTATCCAGAATAAGCAAAATTTGTTAAAAAGAATAATTTGGCTTTGCTCCATAAGACAATAAAATGATTTATAAATTAATAATGATGTAAACGTTAGTGTTGACATAGAAGTAGACAGACATATAAAAGAGAATAAAAAGTATAAAAATGGAGCCAAAGAGGCCTCAACAATCTATAACTTAGTTAATAGTATTGTGCCAATGTTAATTTGTTAATTTTGTCAAATATACTAATCGTTCTATACGATGTTCAACACTAAGGAAAACTGGACAAAGGATATGATGAGAAATTTTCGCACCACCTTTGCATTTTTGTTCTATAAATATAAAATTATTACAAAAATTTCTTTTAAAACCTTGTATGATAAAATTATACTTCAAGTCAGTTAAATCCCTAACTAATAACTTACTACAGACAAATGAGATATTTATTGATGAAAAATGAAACCACAGAGCTTCCAGGAGTAAGTATGGACTAATGCCATAAAGAGAACTATAAGTATTTTTATATAAACCTCAAAATGTATACAATCTTTTTAGAAAACACTATGATGAAAAAGATAAAATATAAACTGAGAAACATGTTTTTATTATATATGAGAATAATTAATGGTAATCATCATATACAAATAATTCTCCCAAATTAATAAGGAAAAGATGAGCTTCACATAAAGAAAGAAGACCAAATATAGACAATGAATGCTCTAGGTGGAAAATGTAACTAGCTAATTTTATATCCAAAAGTATAAACAATTCCTAATATATCAGGGAAGTGCAAATATAATAGTTAAGAACAACTTTTAACTGTAGTATTAATGAGATTAAAAAGTATCCTCTTTTTGGCTGATCATGAATGGCAGCTGATACTCTTGCCTGTGACCCCTCTCCCTTTCTGTTTTACCCTATGGTTTCCATCTGAAATGTTTACCCTCAAAAACAGACCCAGACTCCTCTCTGGATCCCCAAGACCAGATCAAAACAAATTCTCTGAGAGCAGGGCAATGCTCAACTGTTGCCACACAAAATATGAAGCCAGTGGAAGAAATCTCTTCATCCCTTAAATCAGGGAAAGCACTTAGTTGTGGTTCTCCCATTTATTGGTTGTCAAGACTTTCTATTCAGATATTTTGTTGCATACTGAAAATATTTCAAATTGATTCAGAGAGCTTGAAAAAAATCCTAGTTAACTATGTAAATTTCATTCTTTTATAACCCATCTTGTACCCTAATACCTCTTTTTGAGTTTTACATACAGTAAGAGGGAACTAACTTGGACATTCACAGAGGTGTCTGGTACAATGAAATGAATATAGC
Source organism: Panthera leo (assembly GCF_018350215.1). Taxonomy (NCBI): domain Eukaryota; kingdom Metazoa; phylum Chordata; class Mammalia; order Carnivora; family Felidae; genus Panthera; species Panthera leo. The sequence continues at coordinate 94,146,642 of NC_056681.1, forward strand.
AAACATGACCCAGTACAAATAACTGATTAAATGTTCTCATTTTTAGAAAAGCAGAGCTAAAACCACACTCCCTCATTTAGCTGGCATTCAACTTAAAATGAACTATAAAATAAGCTATGTTCCTTTCCATGAAAGCCTATAGATCAAAGGAGAAATTTAATATGTAAGGAAATGTGGGGGAAGAACTGGGAAAAGAGGGAGATGTCATTGCAACAATTATGCAAATGTATTTCTGTAAAATAATACTGTTAAGGTCATTTTGTTGAGACCCTGAATATTGTTAATTCTAAATACATATTACATTTTAATCAAACTACCCACTTCCCACTCTTTCCTGAGAAATTTACATTCTGACTACATTTGGAGGGCAGTTAGGATCCAGCTAAGCTCTCAAATATAATAAGTATCAGGAAATTGTCCTGAATTATTCATGTTAATTATGCTGAACTAAACATTGTGGATAGGAAAATGTATTTCCCACTGAAATATGTTTGCCTTAGAGAGATTTCTAAATTGATCATAGTCTCCTTTTCTTATGATTAGACCTAAGGTCCCCTGCAGTGGTCAGAAACTACTGTAATGAATTTAATTCTAACCACCATCATGCTTTTTCAGCACAATTGGCATCATCTGAATCAATTCTGCATGTTTCCTTCAATTTCATAAATAATCATAACTACGTCCTAGTCCAAACCAATTATCAATCATTGTAACACACATCTACTCAGATTATGTAGGGGGAAAAAAGTGTTCTTTGCTCACATTCTATTTTTATACCTACTTTCTATCTAATATAATAAACCTCATAGCACATAAACCACATATTATTCGTTCATTTTTATTTGCTCATTCACAAATTATTTATTCAATTGAAGAAGCAATCATTGAACAAACAACTATGTGTTAAGTACTGTGTTGGACATTTCCCCCTTGCTTCTGATGACATTTTGTGGTTTGCTTTTTATTGTTTGTCTAAAGGATTCCAGGGACTGGGAATTGTGCTAGCCATCATCCTTATTGAATGACATGCTATCATTATTTATCAATTTTTCTCATTCATCCTGAACATGCAGTCCTATTTCTAACCTCACCATTTTTCTTATACAGACCCATTTTCTTCATCTATGCACATATTTTTAATCCATGGAAATTCTGTATTTAGTATTATTTTAAGTGTACATACACTTTAGTGTAGTGTTGGTGTTGTGCTGTATGTCTCATTCTGTTTCCTGTTTTTCACTCTACATATTGTTTAATGTGGATTTATTTAGTTGCTGTGACACTCAAGGACAGGTGTTTCCCACTTTTATTAAGGTCTGATTAACTATAAAGATCCTCACATATTTAATGTTTCCATGTTCATTGCAGCATAATTTACAATAGCAAAGACATGGAAACAACCTAAGTGTCCACTAACGAATGAATAAAGCACATGTGGTTGTGTGTGTGTGTGTGTGTGTGTGTGTGTGTGTGTGTGTGTGTGTGTGTGTATAGTTGGAGGATGTTATGCTAAGTGAAATAAGCCAGACACAGAAGAACAAGTACTATATTATCCCACTTATATCATAAATCTAAACTAGTCAAAATGCACATTCTGTTTCTCAGATGATGGACACCAGGGTTAACTTCAACTCTATTTAGAATGGGTCCGAGACAAATACCTGGTAAATACCTCTGTGTGTCAACGTTAAAGTCTCTTTGGTCTAAACTGATAGGACAAAATTGAAAACACTGTGTTTTGTTATTTAGGAAGAAAGATTGTTTTACAAATTAGCCATACTCATTAACAATCCTACCAGCATTTTAAGAGTATTTCTGTTTCTCTACCACTGCCCCAGAAGTTAACTGTCATATTTTCCCTCAATATAAAATTGAAGTGGTATCTCAGTGTTAGTTTGTATTTCTCCAATAACCAAAAAAGTAAAATATCTCTTTAATTGACTTTAGACCTTCTGGTATTTCCTTTATGACTAATTATTCACTCATATTATTTGCAGTTTTAATTTAGATCTTTTATATTTTTATTGCTTGTTTCCCCAAGATTATTGGTGATTTATAGGCAATGCAAGTATGTATTCCAATCTGTCATGCGGCTTGTTTTATCCCTTCATAGAATTAGGGACTTGGGGGGTGGGGAATGTCTGGGCAGTGTGAAATTTGAGAGCGGACATGGGATCTATTTCTTAAAACAGAGTTTGAACCAGTCCTCCTGTTTTTAATCCCATTTTATTACTTCTGTTCTAATTTTAAAAATATGTCTATTTATTATTTTTGAGAGAGAGAGAGCATGGGTGGGATAGGGGTAGAGAGAGAGGGAGACAGAGGATCTGAAGTAGGCTCTGTGCTGATAGCAGAGAGCCTGATGCAGGACTTGAACTCATGAACCATGAGATCATGACCTGAGCTGAAATCAGACTGAGCCACCCAGGTACCCCTATCACCACTTTCAAAGGTAACTGGTCTTTCCAAATTATCACACTTAATCTCATTATAGATATAGATTGTATTACAGAGTTCTCTACTTCAAATGTGGGATTCAGTTTTCACAGGTTTGCATTGCCACTATGCATCTGTTTTCCAGCTTCTGACATTTTATTGTTGGATTGTCGTTAGTCACCTTTTTTAGTCTCTGAGAATATATAACTTTTAAAACTCACTTGTCATTTAGTGAGTGTCAGAAAGAAGATACTTCAGTCTTCCATCTTTAACTAGAATTTCGATTCCCTTTCAGCTATTTTTTAAAAATTTGTCTCCTAAACTCTCTTTCTAGTTTATTATCCGTCAATAGGTTTACTCTCATCTTTATATTCTGCAGAAACAAGCTCTGTAGCAAAATCTCTCCTTTAAAAATGTACAGAATTATGTATTAATTTTTGCTCCATCAAATTCTGACTTTTCACTATGCAGTTGAGACTTTTCTAAGAATGATGATGGATAAAAATCATATAATTAAGAAAATTCTTTTAGATAACTCTATCATAATAAATAAAATATATATTAGTAACTATCTTACAAAGTAGAATACTGAACAACGCTTGAGAGATTTGTAAGTTACTCATTCTCCTCTCTTCCTTTCACCTAAAGCTACTGGGGGGAATATGTGCAAAGAAAATAGATTATTTTCATGATCTCAAGACCTTTCAGTTTGTCAGATATGTAGTAGACTTAAGAAATAATTTTATTAAATATGTTGGCATAAAATATACACAGAAATAAAAATATCTAAAAGTTATATACAATTCTTTAAAGAATGTCCAACTCATTCTGCTTTTTTTTCTGATTGAATCGGAATTTTGACAATACTAGTGTATTTAATAAGACTTCTGATTTTTTTGCTGGGATTTCTAAAACTCAAAAAAAAAAAAAAATATCGTCTCCCAAACACAATTTCAGCATTCACAAAATAGAAGAAATGTGTCCTGCTGCTAAAGGTTCACTGATGCACCTTCTCCAAGTTAACTCATCCCTAGGACTTCAATCCAATTAAGTGTTGCCCTAAATAATTTAATCATTAGAAGCCAATGCTTCTTTAAGACATTGCCAGAGAGATAGTAAAGGAACAAGCCTGGCAGAGTAACACGCATCCAGTTCCAAAAGCCCAACTGTGCCCTCCTTACCAATCCATCAACATTTGATCAAATCAGAACAATACTTCAGCATAGAAAATATCAGCTAATTCACATCCCATTTTGCCCTACAGAATCCCAACAGCTCACTAGAACCCCATTATGACCATATCCTTGAGATTGTCTGACATAAAAGCAAATTACTACCACTGTAGGAAAGAACCTGAACATAACTACTGCCAGATTTATAGTTCTGCTGCAAACCCTGTCATTTTGATCTAGTTGAATTTTGTCACTAAAACAGATTGATATCTTGAGAGATCTTAACCCAATGAACACAAGGAATGCCAATTAAAATGTCAAATCCTTATTTCTAATCTTACAAGGTAGAGTTTCAATGTGTGATCTGATATATTTTTTGGATAAAGCAACTTCTGTGTATTTCCACCTCCCCAGATGAAATCATTTTCTTTGATATTGTGGGAATCCAGTCTTCTAAAAGAGACATAAGAGCTCAGCAGCATTATTTGTAGAGAAGTATTTAATGATGTCTTTGAGAAACTGGTCCCTCAGTGAAAGAAAATTAAGAAACAGCTTTATATAAAAAAAAGAAAAGCCCAGTATTTGAGTTCAGAATAAGGTCAGAAGGGACAGGAGTATTTCTGAGATATTTAAATATGGAGGATGTCATTTCCTTTATGTAAATATAAGCAAGAGTTTCTCTCCACTGACCCTTACCTGGCCAGTCTCTCATCTTTGTTTCCAAGAAAAGAAATGGTTAATTTGATAAAGTCCTCTAAGCAGGTAAGCCAGACAGTGAGGTTTAGTTCTTTCTCAAACAGTGGATTCATTCATTATAAATTTTTTAGAAAGAAAAATCCTGAATGGAATACTTAAATATGAGAAGTCCCTGTGATGATAAGATTTCAAGTAAGATTATCAGGTCGGTGGAGGTAAAACACTGCCATGGAAATCCAGGCTTCAGAGTTCATTCAGTCAGGGTCGATGGAATTCCTAGGGAGCCTGCAAATCACACTGTGAGGAGTGCTGCTTACTTCTCTTAAACATAGGACCATTTCTGATGACCAATACCATTGGTCACAGTCACTCACTGTAATGTCTACTTGAGGACTCATTCTTGCTGCACCATCACTAAAGGGCAGTAGAGGTGAACAAAAGTTGACTCACTAGATGGAGGTATGGGTTTCTGAACAGATCTTGATTACTAGAGAACTTCAGACCAGATGCGGTCAGGTTCATTGGTTAATATGTATCATTATTATCCACATGGAAAATAGTGACATCATACTAAATTGGTGAGCCAGAGGACTGGAATAATATTCTCACAGGGACAGTCTGAGGCCTGGGGCAGGTGATTTGAAGTAGGAGAATAATGTGTTGCCATGCAGCCAGATTTAAACTATTTGTCATCACAGAGGGGAAGAGCTTCTACAAGAGCATGCCAAACCCCCTCAAGCACCAGCTCCTTTCTCTTATGTTGAAGCTGAAAGATTATACAAAATGATAGTTGTCCTAGTATGTTATTAATGAATCAGTCCACTTATTCAGTGGCCTAAACAAACATGTTTTAAACAACCACAATTCATCAAGCACTCAGTTGGGTACTAGGTATACAAATAAGACTAAAATAAATTTCCAACCCTGAAATAACACCATTTTTCTCAGAATATTGATACGTTATACAAAAATACTTTCTCTTGTAATGTATGAAAAATTAAAACATATCAACATTAATAGAAAATTTGGGTTTATTAATATTAAGTATAAAATTTAGAGAGAAATTCCCATATGAATAATATAAAATCAAATATTAGAAAAGATGTTTAATGCATCTAGTGGGGCTAGCTGGATTATAAATTAATATAGCATGGGACACATGAAGTCAATGCTACATGCAAATCTGGTGCGTTGTTGAGCTTGTGTCTTTCCTTTATTTTTAATGGGGTCAAGGTTTATGGAATCAACTTTAGCTTATGAAAATATGTTGTGAGAATAGTAATAATAACAACAAATTTAAATACATTCTATTATTTTGCACCCATTTTATTTTAGTAGTTCCTATCCTATCATATTCTATTTCATTTGGTTAAATTTTGGCCATGGCACACTGAGTCGATTTAATGACCCAATAACGTGTCACAACATGCACTGCTCTAGAACTTATTATCTGCATCTTCAATTTAACAAAGCATTTAATACAGCATTTTCCTGTCACAAGGCCACTTTTATAATTCCATAAATCTTTAGAAAGTGTGATTTATTTTACAGGAAAGGTACAAGATTAGAAAAGATCAGAAGCCGAAGGATGCTAGAATCCTTATTGAAGAGCTTCTTCTCTTATAATGCCAGCCATAAACTAAAATTACCTAAGGGTCACGAGGAGAGGTTATCCTGGCGAGAATGGTGATAACTAGAAGTCAGCACTGGGCTTTATTAACTAGTAAGCACAAACATACTATTGAAAATAATGTCATGTTATTATGAAGTTTTATGTAATAATAACTCAGTTCTGAGCAGATTTTCTACATTTTTATTATATAATATGTTTATCACTGAACACCTGTGTACCTAAACTGTCCCAGAGCTATGTCCTCAGGTGACCAATTGGGACCTGACTTATCTACCCCTACTAGGCTACACTAGACCTTCCTACCACTCCAATCTATTACAAAAACATTACAATATTTACTGAATTGGTTTAATTTATTGTTTTTTTAAAAATTATTTTAGGTTTATTTATTTATTTTGTGAGAGAGAGAGCACAAGCAGGAGAGGGGTAGAGAGACAATCCCAAGCAGGCTCTACTCTGTCAGTGCAGAGCCCAACATGGGGCTCGAACTCATGAACCATGAAATCATCACTTGAGCTGAAATCAAGAATCAAGATGCTTAAGTGACTGAACCACCCAGGCACCCTTGACTTAATGTTTCTGAACGTTTCATGTCCTCATCTATGCTATCTTAACTGCATGTTAATTTATTTAAGGATAAGAAATGTATCTATAAGTCCTTTTCCTACTATACTTGTGTTCACATAGATTCTCAAAAAGTATTCAGTGGGTCATTGAACAACATCTGAATCATGTACTGTCACCAAAATGATAACCAATCCAAGTAATATTAGGCAATTGCTAACATGAGTTTATCCTATTCTTATTTTCCAGAACCATATAATCAGTAACTGACCTGATATCGTTTTCTAGATCTCTCAGAATTTCCCAAATTATTTGCAAAATAGCACTTATTATCTTCCTCTCTGGCTCTAGTTCTGTTCCTAATCTCAGAAAAGGAATCTGTCATTCATTCATCTAGTTGTGCAAATCAACAAGCTGGGGATTATCCTTGTCACTTCCCTTCTTTCTCACCTCTCTTACCTAATTCACCATTATGTTCTCTGTCTTAACCTCTGAAATCTCTCTCAGAGTCATGCTCTTCTCTCCATATTCGCCAGTACCACTATAGTCCAAGCTAGTGCTGTTTCTTGCCTGCATTGCTTCTTTGAACATCCATTTTGTCCACTTGCCTCTACTCCAGCTCTCCTCTTATCTGTCCCTCATTTAGCCAGTGCTATGATAAAAACACACCTGACCATGATTGTCCCATCCTTAAAACCCTTTTCATTGTTCATGGGATGAAAGTAACACATTCTTAACATGTCCTGTGTGGTTTTTAAACATGTCCACGAATTCTTTGACTGTCTTCCCATCAAGAGCTGGAGTCTGTATTCCCTCTCCTTGAATCTGGGTGAGCTTGTGATTGCTTCACCTCCTGGAGTACAAGTGACACTATGTAATTTTCAAGACTATAATCTCAGGCAGCCTTCTTGTTGGTGGAACAATTGCTTCCAGAGTATTAGGGTGACAAGTCAGAAATTGGACAGCTCTAAGACTACCATACTAGATGGCCCACATTTAGACACTATTTGACAGCTCTAGCTCAGTCATTCTTCAGTAATTCAATTTCAGATGCTAGATATGGGAATGAAGAGACTGTCTTTGAGGTGAGTCCTCCAGGCCTAGCCATTTCAGTCTTCATCCATTCAGGTCATTCCAGGTATAATACAGCAGAGGAGGGCCATTGTTATTGTGCCTTTTCTGAATTACTCATATACAATATCTTTGAGCATTATAAAATGGTTATTGACTTATGCCACTAAATTATAGGGTGGTTGTTATATTGTAGTAGGTAACCAAAACATCCTGAAAGTCCTTGTAAGACATGCTCTTGCCTAGCTATCCTACCTCATCCAACATCATGTTCCTCTTCATTCTCTCCTCTCTAGACATAAAGGTAGTCTTTCTGACTCCTTAACTTGGAATACTCCTTTGCAACACAGAGCCATTGATCATGCAGCCTCCTCTTTTTCCTCTTTGTATTCATGTCTCTAAATCTTCAGAACACCCAAATTTCAAGTGAAAAAAACACTTCCTTATAAAAACTTCCCCTTACTTCTCTCACTAAGTCACTTCCAAAACTTATAGTCTGTAACAGGTCATGAACCTCCCTTTAGCTCTTGTCAAAATTATAATTTTATATCTGTATGTATGATTTCTGGATTAATATGTATCTCCCTATTCAACATTTACCTTCAAGAAGGAAGAGGTTATGACTACTTGTGCTAAACATTGGATACTTATTGTCTAAAATCCCTTATAACTATTATGGAGCCAGACACATGTTAGGTGCTCAGTAAAGATTTCTTTCCTGGCATGTGAAGTGTTAAGCAATTTTCAGAGGAAGGTATATGTTTGCCAGTTTTTGGAGAAGAATTTGGAAAGGAAAAGAGAATGTACATGTGTGAGTTTTTGCTTCTATTTATCACATTTACTCTGCCAGTCTCTTTGGAAAGCAAACATACTAAGTTTGAAGAAAAAAGGGACACTAGCGCTTACCCTTTTCCAATTCTAACCACTTCCACATTTGAAGACAATGAACAGTTTTGGATGTTCAGGGAATCAAAAAATGAAAATTATGTTCATTGGATCCTTACTTGCTGTCATCTCAAGTAATCCTTTCATCAGTCCCCAGAGGGATTATCTTTGTCTTACAGATGAGTAAACAGACTCAGAAAAGTAGATAGCCTGCCCATTGAAGGCTGACCAAGTGACAGAGCTAAAATGCATTCAGTCATTTTCTTTTTGCTATTCTATAATGGTTCCAAATCAAGAGGCAAGCGAGGAGAGGAAAAGTGTTTTAATGCAATCAGGAGAAACAAGTACAGGACTTCTGCCCCAGAACTAGTGTGCCATTCTCTTCTCCCATAGCTCTATAACAAAGTCAGGAAAGAACTAGGGAGAAAATGAAGTGAATAGTGGTATTCAAAATAAGCAAAACCCTGAAATCTGATATTTCTACAACAAATACTTCCTCAAGTGAATCTAATGACATCCCCAATCTATGAACACAAATGTAGCAGAGAAAAAATGCCCGTAAGTTTGAGTGCTGTATAATGAAAAATACATGTATATCAGATAAGAAATTTTTTACAAATTTATTTAGAAGTTAATTGTAACTGAAATATCATTGAAAAGAGTCAAAGCAAAAACCAATCTGATAAATAAAGAGTCTGGAGGTAGTAAAGAACAACAACAACAAAAATAGTCCTGGTAATACTGTATAAGTGAAGCTAAGTTTTGGAGGGTTATTTGATTTTATTAATGTATTTTAACTGCTAAGAGTGCCATACAACTAGAGAGTGAGGAAGAAAAGATCTGTCTTGGGTCACTAAGACTATGCTAGATGAAAGTCTGACAAATTCCCTGCTTTTGCCTGGAGACTGAAAACTGGCTAAGAGATGTGCCTATATCTAGCTGTTTTCTGGCTGTAATTTTGAAAAGAGGATTAAAATAACACAAAATGCACAAGAGAGAGAAGCCAAGGGCAAGTCACACAATTTCTTTTGGCCACTATAGGGTCTGGATAGATTTCTCTCTCATTTTCTCTTTCTCTCTGCTGGAAGATGAGTAGACAGGAAAAGTCAGCATGCAGAAAGACTGCATTATAAGGGAAAGGAAAATCATTCTGGAGATTAAGAGAAGCAGTAGCTCTAAATATGATTACAGAGTATTTTACAGAACAGTTTAATATTGTCAACAGAATGCAAGAACATGCAAGAACATGGCCTCAGTGATAGAGGAACAAAAAGTAAATAAAAAGTAAAGAAGTAGGATTAAAACAAAAATAGGAAAAAAAAAGAAAACGGCATTTTCAGATATTAATTAACCATGTGTATTCCTTTTATGTTGGAATTATCAAACCAAAGTACCTTTCCATTTCCTTCTATAGAAGTATTTTATTTCTTTCCTTGTTATTCATGATAGTGATTTTTTTGTGGCTAAATAACTTTTTGTATTACACTAATATAAAGTATAAGAATGTAAAACAGTGATCTATTTTAAACCTATTAAGTAAAGCCACTGTTTATATTGTCTGAAGTCTGAATTACAGGGTACTCCAATATTCATAAATCAGGAAGATGAGAGGTAAAGAAGGAAGAAGGTAAGAAGCCTTCTGAGGAAAAAAGAGAATAAAGGAGATACATACTCAACACAAGGGCCTTCACTTTTTGTCTAGTTGTGTACAAATCCTATACTGCCTAAATTGTGGTAGCTTTGTACTAAGTTCCACTAACAGGTAGAGCCAGTGTCTCTTACCATGTTTGTCTTGCTCCAGACTGACTTAGCTATTCTTGGTCTTTGCATTTCTGGATGCAACAAGTTCCATCAGAGTTTGATATTTAGCTGAACCTGTATTTTAAGTGGTAGAACTAAGCATATTCTTCCCATCACACCAGGAATGTTGCTACATCCTTAGCTCCAGTCTTGTTTATAGCCCTCCCCAAACAAGATAATTTGTTTCCATAGCATTGCATTACCCTTTTGTAAGGGTACCGGTTTCCTCCTCCTTTCCATATTGGTCTGAATGTCAGCTAGCACAATTATTCCTTTAGAAAATCAAAGATACCAATTATAAGATCAACTAAAGATGTTATATTTCTTCATAACTGCTTTAATAACCTTATATCTGCTAAATAAAAAGGAAGGTCAGCCAAAACATTTAAATATAACTCTGTTGCCCATAGTAAAGAACTGGAACTGAACAGAGATTATTAATAATAAGTCTCAAAAGACATAATTAATTGCTTAATTTAACAGCCCTCATTAATTATCAGACCATAAGCATAGCTGAAATTACAGCCTAAGTTTGAATCTCAATAGACAATGTTGCCTTCATCTTATTTCAAGGCTCCTAAATTACTGACTTGAGACTTTTTGATTGGAATATGGGCAAAATCAAAAGTTAGATGAAAAAAATACCTAAGATGTAGCATGATAACAGTTTCAATGCAGTATATGAAAGAAGTATATTTTTTTAACTTTTTTGAGATAATTGTTTATCCACATGCAGTTGTAGGAAATACCACAGAGAGATTCTGTGTACTCTTTATTCAGTTTCCCCCGGTGGTAATGTATTATAAAACTCTAGTACAAAGTCACAACCAGGATATTGTTGATATTAATTGGTTAAGATTCTATCCCCACTAGGATCTCTGGTATTGCCTTTTATAGTCACAACTCTCCACTGTCCACACCCATTCGCCCTGTCTAAACCTCTAGCAGTCACTAATATTTCTCTATTTCTATATTTTTATTTCAAATATGTTACATAAGTGAAATTATATAGTACATAATTACATAAATTTTTTAATGTTTATTTTTGAGAGAGAGAGAGAGACAGTGCAAGTCAGGGAGGGGCAGGGAGAGAAAGGGAGACACAAAATCTGAAACAGACTCCAGCTCCAAGCTGTCAGCACAGAGCCCGACGCGGGGCTTGAACTCAGGAACGGTGAGATCATGACCTCAGCCAAAGTCTGATGTCCAACCGACTGAGCCACCCAGGCACACCTATAATTACATAAATTTATATATATAACATGTATATTTACACACACACACACACACATACATAATAAATACAGTATATAAACTTTAGATTGGCTTTTTTTCATGGCATAATTGACTACAGATTGATCTAAGTATTGCATCTTGGCCCATTTTCTAATTGGATTGTTTTTGTTTGTTTATTTTACTGTTGACTTTTAACAGTTCTTTACATATTTTAGATACAAGTTTTTTGTTGAATGTGTGGTTTACAAATATTGTCATCTGATATGTAGTTTGTCAATTCATCCTATTCATAGGATCTTTCACAGAACAAACATTTTTGACAAGGTCTGATGATGTCTTTTTAACTGAGGAACATTGTAAGATACTGTTTCCTTTTTGTTGTTGTTTTTGTTTTTATTTTTGTTGTTGTTCTTTGGGTTTTTTATTATTTAAAGTCAAGTTAGTTAACATACAGGATAATCTTGGGTTCAGGAGTGATTCATCTTTTACATATGACCCCCAGTGCTCATCCCAAAAGGTGCCCTCCTTCATGGTCATCACCTATTTAACCCATCTTCCTACCTACCTCCCCTCAAGGAACACTGAGCTTGTTCTTTGTATTTAAGAGTCTTTTATGGTTTGTCTCCCTTCTCTTTTCATCTTACTTTTCCTTCCCTTCCCCTATGTTCATCTGCTGTGTCTCTCAAATTCCACATATGAGTGAAATCATATGATATCTGTCTTTCTCTGACTTATTTCACTTAGCATAATACACTTTAGTTCCATCCACATTGTTGCAAATGGTAAGATTTCATTCTTTTTCACTGCTGAGTAGTATTCCATTGTGTGTGTGTGTACACCACATCTTTATCAGTTGATGTTCATTTGGGCTCTTTCCATAATTTGACTATTTTTGATAGTGCTGCTATAAACAGTGGGGTGCATGGGCCCCATCTAACCAGCATTTTTTGTATCCTTTGGATAAATACTTAGTATTGCAGTTGCTGGGTCATAGAGTAGTTCTATTTTTAATTTTTTGAGGAACCTCCATAGTGTTTTCCAGAGTGGCTGCATCAGTTTTCATTCCCACCAACAGTGCAAAGTGTTTCCCATTTATCCACATCCTCACCAACATCTGTTGTTGCCTGGGTTTTTAATTTTAGCAATTCTGACTGGTGTGGGGTGGTATCTCAGTGTGGTTTTGATTTGTATTTCCCGGATGATGAGTGATGTTGAGCATCTTTTCATGTGTCTGTTGGCCATCTAGATGTCTTCTTTGGAAAAGTGTCTACTCATGTCTTTTTCCCATTTCTTCACTGGATTATTTGTTTTCTGGGTGTTGAGTTTGGTAAGTTTTGTATAGATTTTGGATTCTAACCCTTTATCCAATATGTAATTTGCAAATATCTTATCCCATTCCATTGGTTCCTTTTAGTTTTGTTAATTGTTTCCTGTGCAGAAGATTTTTATTTTGATGAGGTCCCAATAGTTCATTTTGATTTTATACTAAAACCTTTTTTTATCAGCATACTTTATTCTGGAAACATGCTTATAATCCAAAGCACTTGTATATCAAAGTGAATTTAAAGAACCATTTGGCTTAGCATCACATACTACTCATATTGCAAGACATTGCACGGTTATCAAGTTAAAATTTATTAGTAGTGTTTGCTCATCTTGTGGAACACTCACAGAACAAGTTGTTCACAATCAAAGGTTTTATTGTATTTCCCTTGCCTTTGGAGACATGTCAAGTAAGAAGTTGCTGCAGCCTCAAGAGGTTGCTGCGTATTTTCTCCTGTAGGATTTTGATGGCTTCCTGTCTCATATTTAGGTCTTTCATCCATTTTGAATTTATTTTTGTGTATGGTGTAAGAAAGTGGTACAAGTTCATTCTTCTGCATGTTGCTGTCCAGTTCTCCCAGCACCATTTGCTAAATAAAGAGGCTTTTTTCCATTGGATACTCTTTCCTGCTTTGTCAAAGATTAATTGGCCATACATTTGTGGGTCCATTTCTGGGTTCTCTATTCTGTTCCATTAATCTACGTGTCTGGTTTTGTGCCAGTACCATCCCATCTTGATTATTACAGCTTTGTAATACAGTGTAAAGTCCGGAATTTTGATGCTTCCTCCTTTGGTTTTGTTTTTTCAACATTACTTTGGCTATTCGGGGTCTTTTCTGGTTCCATACAAATTTTAAGATTGTTTTATCTCTGTGAAGAATGCTGATGTTATTTCTATAGGGATTGCATTGAATGTGTAGATTACTTTGGGTAGTGTCAACATTTTAACAATATTTGTTCTTGCACTCCATGAGCTTGGAATGTTTTTCCATTTTTTTTGTGTCTTCTTCAGTTTCTGTCATAAACTTTCTATAGTTTTCAGTGTACAGATCTTTTATCTCTTTAGTCAGGTTTATTCCTAGGTAGATAAGATACTGTTTCTTGGAGATTTCCTGCAGTATTTATGTTTATCAGGTTCTATAAGGTTCAGTTGTATTCTCATGTTGGTGTCATATCTAGTAAGCCAAATCTCTAAACTAAAGGGCATGGAGTAGTTCCCGTGGTTTATCATTGAGAAAAATTACCTGCACTTTTTGATTATAAACTGAGCATGCCTAATTGATCCTTATTTGGCGATATCAGCCTATAGCAGAGTCAAGTTATGAATGGGAGATAAGATTCTACCATGTATGGGCATCCAATGATGAACTTTTCCATTTTTCCTTGCATACTGTTATGGGCTAGGTAATGCACTTGAGTCTGACAGAACTGGAGTCTGTCCATAAGATTATGCCGAAAAAAGTAAGAGAGTACTTCTTAAACCCTTAAGAAAGCATTGCTCACATATACTGTTGAATTCTCACTATGTATATAAGTAGATATTATGAGTCTAGGTGCAAGGATATGCTAAAGTTTGCTGGGTAGGACTGTCAACTTAATTTGTGGGGCCCACTGCAAATGAAGATGTGGAGTTCCTTTTTCAAAAATTACTAAGAAATTCAAGATGATGATAGCAGCTGGAAACCAAGCTCAGGGCACTTCTCAGAACAAGGGCTTGTGTCACTGCACAGGTTGCATGCTCATGAAACTGGCCCTAATACTAAGCATAGATTCTCTACTTTAAAATAAGTATTTGCCTCAGAGATTGACGATAGGATGATATTAGGTTTGGCACTTAGAGGGAAGTGAAGAAGTACAGACCTATCAATATATCTTAAGTCTTGTACAGAGCAATAACCTCACCCATTTGCCTATTTGACAGACAGAGGTAACATTTTTAGAGATAACACAGAGGATAGTAAGTCCTTTCTGGAGGTATAAAGACAGTGAGCATGGGACTAGTTTTAAGAAAATCATAGCCAGTTTAATTGCTATTTTCAAGTTTGTGTACACAGCCACACCTGGGCCGTCTTTGTCTCAGAGACTGTGTGGGACAGACATACCAGTAGAGACAGTATTAGAAAGTGAGTAGTCAATCTGTGTCATCACATGGCTAAGGATTGTTTTTCTGTGACTTCAAGAAAGAAACCATATGTTCACATTTACAGGCACCCCATATAGATAACAAATTTCCTCCCACTATTCTGACTACTTGAGTGGCTTAAGGGAACAAACAAGGAGGTGATAAAGGTGGAATCTGAAGAGTGATTGAAATTGATTTGACTAAAACAGTATGATTACTTCAGGGAAGAAGTGACAGAGTGGTGGTAATATTAGTGATAAAATTATTGCTCATTTGTCCACTAAGAAAGGGATCCTTTGTCCGTTAATTGTACAGATATTTTCCCTTTGGAAGATAGTGGTAAGTGTGGGCACAGGACACACTACTTTGGACAACAGGAAAAAGACATCATCCTGCTTACTTTCTCCATGTTTGAGTAAATGCTGGGGAATTAGTGTTTCAGTCGTCCTTTTCCTTAAAATAGTGCCAAATGCCTTTATCTGTTTTTCACTCACATATGGGATAACTCTTATTTCATCAGTTATCTAATTGTTTAATTTAGAGAACCATTAGTTTTGCCTTGAGTTTTCCCTTACTTTGATCAGTTCTGTCCTCAAATGTTATGCTAACTCCTGCAACGTACGTGAAGAAACAGAAGGTCAGGTGATATTCTGTTTTTTAACGATTCCATTTATTGGAAATTTTTGAACATCTATACAGAATTTGGAGAGAACAGTGGGAGTGTCTTTTCCCTCTTCTAGACCTTAATATTCTTTATAAATTTGTGACAGACAAGAGGGGTCCCTATAATCAAAAACAGATTGTTTTTCTTTGTAAGCTTGGATTTTGGACCAATTATTACTAGCAGTTAAGACCTTGGAAATCAGCAAGGGGGTCCTGTCCTATTTCAACTTTCTTATATATACCATATATCTTTTTCAGCTAATGCTAGATCAGGTTCAACTAAATCTTTTTAGGTATGTTTAATTGGCTTTATCCAAGTTTTAGCCTCATGGGCTGATTTAATTTGGTTCTGCCTTATGCCTTTGAGACAAGAGTAGTTATAATGGAAATCAGCAGCAGCAGCCATCTTGGAAATGTACACTTTTAAGCTTGCGAAGCTTGCAAGTCCTGCTGGGAATACTGCAGTTGGATCTTAATAGATGAACATGAGACAGGATATATGGGGAGCCCTTGAAAATAACATATGGTTGGATTCTTTTAAATCTTGACTTGAAAATCTCTAATTTAGTTGAAAGAGCCAATTAACATGAACAAGTTTAAGTTAAATTTGATATTGAATTTGATAATTCTGATAACTACCATGGTATGAAATCCATGTTTTCCTGATATCACATCCTGCATATGTTTTTCAAAATTAGTAGTTGTGATGTAATTTGTAAAATAAAATAAGCATTTCAGAATCTTCAGGTAAATATTACTCCAAGGTTGGTTTGACAAACATGGATCCATTAGATAACGTTAACAAATATGTAGTATAAAATCATCATACCCAAATCTCTTAGAAATGAATTCAGTCATATTTGTGAATAGTAAAAATATATTTGTTATCCTGAAAGAAAAGTTGGACAAGTTCTTTATAGAAAGATACTAAATCATTATTAATAATCTGATGACCAGATTTTCAGCTATAGAAAGCTATGGTATGTTATACATGTCAGTTGTCTCCATACAGATCTACACAGAATCCATACACATACAGAATCAACACAATTACATATAAAAAAAGATGAAATTATTTTTCATTGGAACTTAATAATATGATTTGTAAATAAATATGGAAATTCAACAGGCCTGGAATGACTATGATATCCTGAAGAACAAAGACTGAAACTTGCCCTGCCAAACATGATGATATACAACAACACTATAATAAACTATAAAAATCAAGGCAATGGAAGAGATAAATAAACCACTATAACAGAATGTAGTGCCAAAGCACACATATGATAAATAAGAATGTTATTTGCAGATACATCATGGTCCTTGGATAACTAATTATCCACAAAAGAAATAAAGTTTCAGCTCCGTATTTGCTTTAAATTGTGTAAAGCAACTTTAAAACTTTTATCTCAAAATATAGGAAATATTATAGGAGAATATTATGACTAGGATAATGATGAAAAGTGATTCCTTTGGTCATTAAATTGAGGTACATGGTATTTCTCTTAACCCAAATATAGGACATCTCAGATTTGGCTTTATTATTTTCTTCCTTAGCCTCTTATTGTTATTATTTTTATTTTTATTAATTTTAAATTCAACATCAGGGGTGCCTGGGTGGCTCAGTTGGTTAAGCATCTGACTCCGGCTCAGGTCATGATCTCATGGTTCTTCAGTTCAAGCACCTCATTGGGCTCTGTGCTGACAGCGTAGATCCTGGATGCTGCTTCAGATTCTGTCTCCCTCTTTCTCTGCACCCCCTCCCCCACTCCCTGCTTGTACTCTCTCTCTCTCTCTCAGGAAACAAATCAACATAAACATTTTTTTAAATTTGCATTTAAGTTAGTTAACAGAGTGTAATAATGATTTCAGAAATAGATTTTAGTGATTCATCACTTACATATAACACCCAGTGCTCATCCCGACAAGTTTCCTTTTTAATGCCCCTTGCTCATTTCGTCCATCCCCCTTCCCAAAGCCCCTCCAGCAACCCTCAGTTTGTTCTCTGTATTTTAGAGTCTCTTATGGTTTTTCCCCCTCCCTGTTTTTATCTTATTTTTGTTTCCCTTCCTTTATGTTCATCTGTTTTGTATCTTAAATTCCACATATGAGTGAGGTCATAAGATATTTGTCTTTGTCTAACTGACTTATTTTGCTTAGCATAACACACTCTAGTTCCATCCACATTGTTGCAAATGGGAAGATTTCATTCTTTTTGATTGCTGACTTATATTCCATTGTATATATGTACACATCTTTTTTATTCATCCATCGATGGACATTTGGGCTCTCTCCATATTTTGGCTACTGTCGATAGTACTGCTATAAGCATTGGGTGCTTCAAAACATCACTTCTGTATAGTTTGGATAAATACCTACTAGTGAAATTGCAGGGTCACAGGGAAGTTCTGTTTTTAATTTTTTGAGCAACCTCCATACTGTTTTCCAGAATGACTGCATTCCCACCAGCAGTGCAAAAGGGATTCTCTTTCTCCACATGCTCGCCAACATCTGTTGTTGCCTGAGTTGTTAATTTTAGCCATTTTGACAGGTGTGAGGTGGTATATCATCATGCTTTTGACTTGTATTTCCCTGATGACGAGTGATGTTGAGTGTCTTTTCATGTGTCTGTTTGCCATCTGGATGTCTTTGGAAAAGTGTCTATTCATGTCTTGCCCATTTCTTCACTGGATTGTTTTTTGGGTGTTGAGTTTGATAAGTTCTTTATAGACTTTAGATACCCTTTATTCGATATTTCATTTGCAAATGTCTTCTCCCATTCTGTCGGTTGCCTTTTAGTTTTGTTGATTGTTTCCTTTGCTGTACAGAAGCTTTTTATCTTGACGAGGTCCCAATAGTTCATTTTTGCTTTTGTTTCCCTTGCCTTCAGAGACATGTCAAGTAAGAAGTTGCTGCCTGCTTTCTCCTCTAGGATGTTGATGGCTTCCTGTCTTACATTTAGGTCTTTCATCCATTTTGAATTTATTTTTGTGTATGGTGTAAGAAAGTGGTTCAGGTTCATTTTTCTGCATGTCACTGTCCAGTTTTCCCAACACCATTTGCTGAAGGGACTGTCTTTATTCCACTGGATATTCTTTCCTGCTTTGTCAAAAATTAGTTGGCTATGAGTTTGTGGGTCCATTTCTGGGTTCTCTATTTTGTTCCCATTGATCTGTGTGTCTGTTTTTATGTCAGTACCATACTTTCTTGATGATTTAAACATTTAAATCATCAGCTGATGATTACAGCTTTATAATATAGCTTGAGTCCCAAATTGTGATGCCTCCAGCTTTGGTTTTCTTTTTCTTTTTTTCTTTTTTTAAAATTTTTAATGCTCATTTAATTTTGAAGGAGAGAGAGACAGAGCATGAGTGGGGAGGGGCAGAGAGAGGGAGAATCAGAAGTGGGCTCCAGGCTCTGAGCTGTTAACACAGAGCCTGACATCGGGCTCAAACTCCCAAACCATGAGATCATGACCTGAGCCGAAAATGGACACTTAACCAACTGAGCCACCCAGGCACCTCTGGTTTTCTTTTTCAAGATTGCTTTGGCTATTCAGGGTCTTTTCTGGTTCCATACAAATTTTAGGATTGTTTGTTCTAGCTCTGTGAAGAATGCTGGTGTTATTTTGGTAGGGAATGCATTGAATATGTAGATTGCTTTGGGTAGTATTGACATTTTAACAATATTTGTTCTTTCAATCCATGAGCATGGAATGTTTTTCCATTTTTTGTGTGTCTTCAATTTCTTTCATAAGCTTTCTGTAGTTTTTATTGTGTAGATTTTTCACCTCTTTGGTTAGGTTTATTCCTAGGTACTTTATGGTTTTTGGTGCAATTGTAAATGGGATTGATTCCTTGATTTCTCTTTCTGCTGCTTCATTGTTGGTGTATAGAAATCCAACTGATTTCTGGACATTGATTTTATATCCTGTGACTCTGCTGAATTCATGGATTAGTTCTAGCAGTTTTTTGGTGGAGTGTTTTGGGTTTTCCAATTACAGTATCATGGTGTCTGTGAAGAATGAAAGTTTGACTTTCTCCTTGCTGATTTAGATGCCTTTTATTTCTCTGTGTTGTCTGATTGCTGAGGTTAAGACTTCCAACAGTGTTGAATAACAGCAGTGAGAGTGGACATCCTTTGTTCCTGACCTTAGGGGGAAAGCTCTCAGGTTCTCCCCATTGAGGATGATATTTATAAATAGATCTTATGATCTTGAGGTATGATCCTCTATCCTTACTTTCTTGAGGGTTTTTATCAAGAAAGGGTGCTGTAGTTTTCAAATGCTTTCCTCTGCATCTATTGAGAGGATCATATGGTTCTTGTCCTTTTTTTTATTTATGTGATGCATCACACTGATTGATTTGTGGATATTGAATGAGCCCTGTATCCCAGGAATAAATCCCACTTGATCATGGTGAATAATTCTTTCAATGTATTATTGGATTTGGTTTACTACCATGTTTCTGAGAATTTTTGCATCCTTGTTCATCAGGGAAGTTGGCCTGTAGTTCTCCTTTTTTAGTGGGGTCTTTGTCTGGTTTTGGAATCAAGGTGATGCTGGCCTCATAGGAGGAGTTTAGAAGTTTTCTTTCCATTACTATTTTTTGGAACAGATTCAGGATAATAGTTGTTAATTCTTCTTTAAATGTTTGCTAGAATTCCCCTGGAAAGCCATCTGGCCCCAGACTCTTGTTAATTGGGAGTTTTTTGATTACTGAATCAATTTCTTTACTGGTTAGGTGTCTGTTCAATTTTTTTATTTCTTCCTGTTTCAGTTTTGGTAGTTTATATGTTTCTAGGAGTTTGTCCATCTCTTCCACAGTGTTCAATTTATTGGCATATAAGTGCTCATAATATTCTTTTATTATTGTTTATATTTCTGCAGTATTGGTTGTGATCTCTCCTGTTTCACTCGTTATTTTATTTATTTGGTTTCTTTCCTTTTTCTTTTTGATCAATCTGACTAGGGCTTTTTCTGTTTTGTTAAACCTTCCAAAGAACCAGCTCATTGATGTGTTCTGTTTTTTTTTTTTTTTTCCCAGTATCATTTATTTCTGCTCTAATCATTATTATTTCTCATCTTCTGCTGGTTTGGGGCTTTCTTTGCTGTTTTTTTCCCAGCTCTTTAACATGTAAGGTTAGGTGGTGTATTTGAGACCTTTCTTACTTAGGAACCCTTGGGTTGCTATATACTTCCCTCTTATGACTGCCTTTGCTACATCCCAGAGGTTTGGGGCTGTTGTGTTTTCATTTTCATTGACTTCCATGTACTTTTTAATTTCCTCTTTAATTTCCTGGTTAACCCATTCATTTTTTAGTAGGATATTCTTTAATCTCCAAGTATACATGGTCTTTCCAAATTTTTTCTTGTGGTTGATTTTGAATTTCATAGCATTGTGATCTGAAAATATGCAAGGTATTATCTCAATCTTTTTGTACTTTTTGACAGCTGATTTGTATCTCAGTATGTGATCTATTTTGGAGAATGCTCCATGTGCACTCGAGAAGAATGTGTATTCTGCTGCTTTAGGATGAAATGTTCTGAATATACTTGTTAAGTCCATCTGGTCCAGTGTGTCATTCAAGGCCAGTATTTTCTTATTGATTTTCTGCTTAGATGATCTGTCCATTGTTGTATGTGGGGTGTTGAAGTCTCCTACTATTATGGAATTATTATCAATGAGTTTCTTTATGTTTGCAATTAATTGATCTATATATATTTGGGTGCTCTTATGTTGGGGACATAAATATTTATAATTGTTAGATATTTTCTATTATAGACCCCTTAATTATAATATAATGCCCTTCTTCATCTCATTACAGTCTTTATTTTAAAATATAGTTTGTTTGATGTAAGTATGGCTACACCAGCTTTCTTTTGGTGACCAGTAGCATGATAGATGGTTCTCTATCCCCTTACTTTCAATCTGTAGGTGTCTTTACGTCTAAAACGGGTCTCTTGTAAGCAACATATAGGTGGATCTTGTTTTCTTATCATTCTGATACCCTAGGTCTTTTGATTGGAGTGTTTAGTACATTGACATTTAGAGTGAGTACTGAAAGACATGAATTTAGTGCCATTGTGTGGAGTTGGAGTTTCTGTGGTGTTCTCTGGTCCTTTCCAGTCTTTGTTGATTTTGGTCTTTTTTGTTTTGTTTCATCCTTTCTCCACTCTATGAGTCCCCCTTAAAATTTGTTGCAGGGCTGGTTTAGTGGTCATGAACTCCTTTAGTTTTTGTTTGTCTGGGAAACTCTTTATCTCTCCTTCTATTTTGAGTAACAGCCATGCTGGATAAAGAATTCTTGGCTGCATGTTTTTCCAATTCAGAACGTTGAATATATCCTTTCACTCCTTTCTGGCCTGCCAAGTTTCTGTTGGATAGGTCTGTTGTGAACCTGATATGTCTTTTCTTATAGGTTAAGGACTTTTTTTCCCTTGCTACTTTCATAATTCTGTGTATTTTGTTAATTTGACTTGCTATGCCTTGGTGATGGTTTTTGTTGAATTTAATGGGAATTCTCTGTGCTTCTTGGATTTTGATGTCTGTGTTCTTCACCATATTAGGAATGTTTTCAGCTATTATTTGCTCACATAAACTTTCTGCTCTCTTTTCTCTCTCTTCATCTTCTGGGACTCCTATGATTCAGATGTTATTCCTTTTTAATAAGTCACTGAGTCCTCTAAGTCTTGCATTGTGCTCCTTTCCCTTAGTTTCTCTCTTTTTTCTTCCTGCTTCATCATTCTCCATAATTTTGTCTTTTATATCACTCATTTGCTCCTCTGATTCATCCATCCTTGCCACCATGGCATCCGTTTGAGATTTGCATCTTGGTTATAGCATTTTTAATTTCATCCTGACTGGATTTTCCTTCTTTTATCTCCACAGAAAGGGATTCTGTGGTTTTTTCAACCCTATCTACTATTCTTATTGTGGTTCTAAATAGTTCAGACATCTTGCTTAAATCTGTGTTGATTAAGCCCCTGGTTATCATTTCTTCCTGTTCTCTCTTTTGGGGTGAATTCTTTTGTCATTTTGGAGGAAGAAAAAAAATTAATACAATAAAAAATTAAAATTAAAAAATTAAAAGCAACAAAAAAAGCCAAATAAAGGGAGCTAGATCTTAGGTGTTTTTTGGTCCTCTTGTTGAAAGAAGCTTGATAAAATAGAGAAAAACAGGAAATAAAAGAAAGAAAAAAAGTACTAATTTTTTTAAATGTGTGTAATAAAATAGAAGAAAATTAAATAAAGGAAGTGAAGTAGAATTAAAAAATGACAAAAAAATAAAAATAGTAAAAATTTAAAAAAAATAAAAAAAATAAAAAATTTTTTCTTTAGCCAATAAAAAGAAAAGAAAGGAAAGGGATAATAAAGAAAAAAAAAACAATTTAAACAAAGACAGGAAAAAAATGAATAGTTGAATCAGCAAACAGAATGAACCCTGAATGAAGTTACATCCAGTTTCCCCTAGAACCCATACTAGGAAGCACTCTATAGTCTGTACACTAAGCAGATGAAAGACTTGTGCTGGTCTTCTAGGGGACGTGCTTGGAAGGCACAGTCATGCAGGGCTTGGTGTAATGGCTCCATTCCCCACTAGGTGGCACTGCTTAGCATACTGAGGTGGATAGGTGTGGTGTGCATGTGTGTGTGTGCATGTATGCGTGTGTGGGGAGAGGTGGAAATGGCTTCACCCAGCTTCATAGTCTCTGGCATAGGAATTTTGCCCTCTCATCAACTGGCATTCAAGCACCCCTCCTTTGTCTTGGGGTTCCATTTACTCCCTGCTTCTACCCTGTCTGTGTCCAAGCTGTCAGCCTGTTAGGCAGTACCTCCCTCCAGAATTTTATCTCTGATGGGGCTGTGTTTCAAAACCCCTCACTTCAGAGACCCCCGAGGCTTGGACCTGTGCTGATCTTCTGGTAGAGGGTCTCAATGAGCACTGGCCAGGTGCTGGCTTGCCCCAGGAAATGTTCATACGATCACACAGCAGCCGAGTTTCAGAGATTATGGCATGTCACAACACAGGCGGCACCAGCTTTTACTGCACTCTGGTGTCTGTTCTGATATGAGCAAGCATGGCTGCTCTCCAGGGTCCACTGGGACCTTTGATTATGGGGAAGCTGTATGGCCTCTACTAAATGCTCTCCAAGCAGGGGAACCAGTTCTCCCCATATGGCACATGGACCTCTTAGACCCTGCTGCCTGCTCCAGGGGATTCACCCTGCTTCCTCACCAGAGCACCGCTAGATACTGAGCTCTGGAATTTCTGACTCTGTGCTCCACTGTTTGTAGAATCCTAATGGTATTGAAACCCTCTCCTTTCTCCCTGTCAGTGGTTTGTGGAACAGATTTCTTGTTCAGTCTCTTGTGAGTGTTTTCACTTTCTCTTTCTCTTCAGCTACTTTTGGGGGGGCGCTCTTCCTGTACCCTCCTGTCATACCACACTCTTCCCTCTTTTTTGTCCTCTGTCTGCAAAAACAGCTCTCTACCCACTGCAGCTTTTCTCTCTCTCAGTTCATCTCTCTGCTTTACATACCTGCGGAGTTCTGGGACTCAAGTTATACAGATTGTTGCATTAATCCTCAGATCAATTTCCTAGGTGTACAAAATGGTTTGTTTCTGATCTAGCTGCATTTCAGGGATGAGACAAGCTGAGAATTTCCATGCTGCTTCTCCATCTTGCCTAACTGCCAACCCCCTTAGATTTTACTAATGCAGACTAAGATGATTTCCTAATTGATGAATTTTAACTATACATTCTAAACCTGCCAAAGTCCTTTCTAAACAGTGTCTTTATAAGAACAGTGGCTAAAAATATGTCCAACCTGGCTTATGTCAAGGCTGTGGGATATCAGAGAAGAAACAATGGTGAACACCACTGGTTTAAGGGCACTTTGATTTTCAGTCTTTTCCCCTGATTGCCTGATCATATTCATTTTTCAGTCTTCAAATAGCTGCTTTCTAGTTTTCTAGTTGCATTTAGTGGAAGAGATAGGCTGGAGTATGCTTACTCTATCCTACCTGTAATGGCGTATATTTTTTATAGCTTTGATAATTGGAATTTTGTTTTATTGTTTTCTGGAGCATAGAAAAATTTTAAATTATGTTTTTTTTATTTAACATATATTTAGCACCCTGGTAACCTACCTTATTCATTCTAATATTTGTGAAACATTTAGGGTTTTATCTGTATACAATAATACTATCTATGATAATGACAACTTAGTTTCATCTTTTCCTATCTTTACATCTCCTTTTCTTTTCCTTTTTCTTGTTTTACTGCATAATCAAGGACTTTAGAACAATGTTGAAACAGTGATACTGGACATCACTGTCTTATAAATGATTTGAAAATGAATGCTTATATTATTTTACCACTAAGTATAATATTTACTATATTTTTTTAATTTCTAATTTGTTAAAAGTCTTATTGTATCATGAATAGGTTTTAAATGTTATCAAGTGAGTATTCAGTATCACTTTTTTTATTCAATTAGTATAATAAAACAATGAATTCAGTAATAGGTTTTTAATATCCCACTAACCTAGGGTTCCTGAAATATAAACATTTTAGCATGATTTATTAGATTTTCATATATTATGGTAGGATTCATGTAATATTTTGTTTAGGATTTTTTAAAACCTAGGTCATTGAATAGATTGGCCTGTAATATTATTTAATAATTCTTGTCTAATTTTTCTGTTACAACTATCTTAGTATTATAAAATGAGAGGAGTGTTCTCACATCATTTATTGTTCAGATACTTATGTATGAGACTGAAATCATCTCTTAACCTATTATTGTATGGTACTTTCCCATAAAATGACCTAGGTCCAGAATTTTCTTTGTGGGAAGGATTAACTAATGATTCATTTTTTTTAATGTTCTAATATTATTCTGATTTTCTATTTATTCTAGAGTCAATGTGTAAGGATATTTTCTAGGTGCTTCTAGAGGTTTTTGATTATAAAAGCATAAAGTCATATATATAATCTTTATAATTTCTACTACATCTATATTTCTTTTCAGTTCCTAAAATATTTTTGGGTGTTTTATCATTTTCTTGATTAGTTCTAATGGAGTCTGTTTATTTTATTACTACTAAAACCCATTGGTTATTTTAATCCTCCTTATTATGTATTTTTCTGGTTCTTAGGCTTTTGCTCTTATCTTTATTACCTTAAGTATACTTTTAAGTCAGTTACTCTTTTCTCAACATCTTAACTCTGACACTTCATTAAATTTGATCCTTCAACTTTTTCTTATATGTACTTAAAAATACTTGTAAAGACTTTTATGTATATTTCCCCTGAAGTACCATTTAACATACATATCATGAGTTTCATTGTATGTTATTTTCATTAGCATTTAGTTCTAATATTTTCTCTGTTCCCTCAGGATATCTTCTTCAATCAATTAGAAGACTGTTCAAAATATTCTTCAAACAGGTAATGTCTCCTCATTGTCTTTGCTGCTATTGTCCTTTAATTATGTTGTAAGGACACACTGGTGGGATATGTGATACTGATTCTTTGATATTTAAGATTTGTTTTGCAACTTACAGTGTGAATATTACTCATTAAGTATTTCATGCATGGTTGAGAAAAATATATATTCTGTGATCGTTGTTAGGTAAGGATTTTAAAATATGTCTATTAAATTAAGCCTAATTGTGCTCTGCAAATTTTGTGTGTGGTATGTGTGTGTGTGTGTGTGTGTGTGTGTGTGTTTTTCTTGTCTACCCTCTCAATTACTTAAAGAGGAGTATGGCTGATTGGTAGTTTTATAACACTTTACGTTATATATTTTGAGGTGACTTTTTACATCTCCTAAATATAAAACTTTCCCCCCCCCAGCTTTATTGAGGTATGAATGACAGATTAAAATTGCATATAGGTTAGGTTGTATAATGTGAGTTTTTTAAGGTGTACAATGTGATGATTTTATATTTGTATCTATTGTGAAATGATTACAGTCAACACTTCCATCACCTCACATTTATTAACATCCGATGGAGAAATACTTGCTTTTGTGCATTCTGTCTCTCTGGCTTTAAAATACTTCATTTTTATTTCTACTTTGCTGATGTTCTATTGGATTAATTAAGTCCTTATTTACTAAGTCTAAGTTTTACTTAGTTTGAAGTATTACATACATTGCTATTTAGTCTTCTAGTGGTTATTTTGAAATTTTACCATGCACACTTAAATTTATAAAGTTCTAGTTAATACTTTGTATCTTTCTCTTAGAAAACAAAAGGGTATTGGAACATTTAAACTCTGATTAGCTTACTCCCAGGATATACTCTATGGGCCCCAGTAGATTTTTCCATAGGTTTGCTGGTTTCCTTACTTACGTTTACATTTGAAAGCTTTTTTTCAATTAGGAATTGTCTTTGGTTTCTGGTAACAGTGACTCTGATTACAGTGACTTAACCAAATCAGGAGTTTATTTTATCATGTCAAAGAAATTTGGAGCTAGGCAGTGCAGAGATATACTTGTGGTTCCACAAAGTTATTAGAGTTTGTTAAAGAAAAATCGCACTACCCTAGATGAGCAGAAATAAATTGATTAATTCTGATACTATTGCCAGCAGTAGAGGAAAGAGCACAGACTAAGTTCTGATATTCAGCTCCACTGAAACAAAGAGCAGGAGAGTGTTTTAAGGACTGTTGTGGAGGCAGGGAACAAAGTCCATCTGTGCTAACTAGCTTTACCCAAGAGAAAAGTAAACTGTCTCCACTTTTCTTGGCAGGATGTAGTTTTAGAATTTGAAGCAAGATGCCTACTGAAGTCAGGCTTCTATCCTAAAACAGGCAGAGATAGGGCTCTTGTCTTCCTTTGATCTTTACACTCCAAATAGATGCTTTACAGGGCCTTGAGAAAGACCTCCTGATTCTTAAAACTGCCAAGAGGCTTTAAGGAAATTTAGGTACATTTCAAAGGGTAGAGAGAGGATTTTCAGTTACAAGTTTTCTAAATTAAATGTGCTAAGAAAAGTATATTATAATCAGGAGAAATCCTACCTAAAGTTTAGTCAATTTGAGGGGAACATTAAGACCATCTTGGTCATGATCCAGAACTTTTTCTCTGTTTTCCAACGTGTCTTTAGTGTGTTGCTTCTAATTTCAAAGTCACACAAAGGCTGCAAGATTCCAGCCACAATGCTTGCGTTCCAAGTTAGAAAGAAAAGGGTGAAAAGCCAAAATGTTGACCCTCACGTTTGAGTCAGTCTTAAACAAAACTAATAGAACTCTACACAGCAGTTTCTGTTTGCATTTCCTTGTCCTGGGAAAAGAAACTGGGAAATGTATACTTGTATCTATGAATAAAATCAGCCCAGAGTAAAGTAAGAGTTCTGTTTTGAGGAATTAGGTGAAATGGGATTTTTGATAGCCAATGCAGTCTTTGTGACAGCTCCTATTTATTTACATCTTTAAGTATCTTTCTTCTATTCATAAATGTACTTATTTCCCTGCCAAAAGGTGAGAACTGGTTTCTTTTAACTGGTACAGCTCAATATCCAGGTAATGTACAGCCCTCTTCATCAGGTCTACATGAAGCTTGTGTGGTCTGGTCAACTATAAGTTAAAGATATTTTATCTGCTTCCTCACCCTGGGATACCTAATATAAGAGGGAAAACAATGTAAGAAGGAAATAAGTAGCTATAATAAAAACTTCCATTTGGAAAAAAGAAAAAAAAATGGAATTACACAGCCATCACTGGGCCAGAACAATTAACCCATCCTGTTTGGAAAGAATAGTGAGAACTTATTTCCCTGGCAATGGAGTGCTTTCTATGATTAACCCATCTGGTGACCCCTGGTTCTGCCTTCTCTTTCTCTCCATGGCCCCTGGCTCTTCCATCTGAGAGGTGCATCTGTCCATTTTCTCTCATGGTCGCGACAAGGTGGGCATTGGCAAGGTTATCCTTCCTAGAGGCCACACAGCTTTAGCTTTGTGCCTGTTGGTGGAGGTTTGGAGGTGTAGGATTGTTTGGGTAATTTGACAGCAAGAGGCTATTATAAACCTGGCTTGGAGGCTCTTTAGAAATATTATTTCCTTAAAACTTGGTATGTTCTGAGTATATCTGCTTCTGGTCTGGCCCATGCTCAAGTAAATATAGCCAAAGGCTGAACATTATTTTTAAGGCTAAGAACTCATCTTTCATTTATTCACCTCTATACTCTGTCTTATGCCATCAGTTCCTAAATTAATGGTGCTACTTTGAGACCATTTGCAGTAAAAGGCTCTGTAAAAAGCAATATAGTTAATTTGACCATTGCCTCTATTCTGTATTGGGTTATGCTATCAGAAGTTTCATCATTTATTTCATTAGATTCTGAAGTATTTATATTTTTAAAATATTCCTGCTATATGGTCAAGTGATGTCCTTGAGAAGTGTTATGGAACCACAGGTAGTTCATCTGTGACGTGCAAATAATCCCATCCTAGCATTGCTGTATTTTATATGCTTTGAAGTAACACACAAACAAAAAAGACATTATTTATTCTAAGATACTGGCCAACTGAGAGAGCAGTGATGAGAGAAAGAAGAAGTGCAAATAGTTTCAATTTCTGAAAAACTAAAATCACATTGTATAATTTTTTCTCTTATTTGTAGTCTTCTAGGTAATAACTCAAAAGCACACAACTGAATTTATGTGTTTTATAGCAAATTATTTCTAATATAATTATGATGAGAGTGAGGGATAAGACATGTCTCATAGCTGAGCACTGCTCTGAGATCCTCACATGGAATATATCACTTAATTCTCATGACAGTCTGCTGTATTATGTTTTGGAGGGGGCTACTAGAATCCGGTGTTGTTCAGGAATAAAACATTTAAATTTTTAAAATTTGGTACGGTTCCTATACATTCACATGAAAACCAGGTTTATGGTAAAGAAACAAAAGGTATGACGTTATACTTTTGACACATCCTGAAATGTTTCTCATCTGTGTCATTTTTTGTTGCTATTTTAACTTTAGGCATCTGTGCAGCACTTTGAGACCTTATGATTCTCTAAGGGCTTTTTTTATTAAAATCCATCTAATGTTGATCTTTTTATAATGGACAACTCTGCCTGCTCCAGCTGTCACTGTAGCAACAAGATGTGTATTAACCATGACTTTTAAGCCAGAAACTTTCACATTTGTTTTGACAGCCTACGGTGAATTCTCTACCAAAAGCAATTTCTTGTGAGAATATCATGAACAAGTCCTTGCAAAGTGTAAAGTTTGGGGACCTTTCAATGTAAGAGCTTGCCTTCTCTGTATGGAATAGCATTATATTATTGACTAAGGCTGTTGTCTAACAAATGACCCATTTTATAAAGCCAGCTGGTTTTCAGGATGGTGGGTTTAGCTTTCAAAATATCTTTTTGAGGTTAAGACAGCATAAATGTTGTAGAAAAGACAAATCGTTCTGTCACTTGTAAGGCATAACCTGTGCAAATAATTTCTTTGTCACAGAAAATTTTCCTATAGAAAATAAAATAAAGACTGGTAAAAGAGACGTATGTTACCCTTTATGTAGAGAAATGCTGCATGATGATGCAAAAGGCAGAAATCACATGAAAGAAAACTTGGAAATATTTGGCTGTACCAAAAATGAAAATGAAAGAGTGAACTTTGTGTGTGTGGTGTGTGTGAGAGAGTAATGCAAATAATAAACAGGAAAAAATAGTTTCAATGTTTTGCATAAGCAGAATGTCCCACTTAATATCAGGTAATTTATTCAGTATTTACTATGTGCCAAACTTTAGGCGAAATACTTTTCGTGAATTATTTTATTTTATTGAGTCTTCACAACTCTATGAAGTGGCTGTTATTGGTTATACTGTGTGCCCCCCCACCATTCATACATAGAAGCCCTAATCAGCAGTATATTAGTATATGACTTTATTTGGATATAGATCATTACACATATGATTAGTTAAGACTTAATATTAGTTAAGATGAGTTCATACTGGAGTAGGGTGAACCCCTAATCCAACATGACTGTGCCTTATAAAAAGAGGAAATTTGGATACAGAGATAGAGAAACCAGGGGGATATCATAATGTTAGCTGAAGATTGGGAGTTGTACTGCTGCCATAAGCCAAGGTGTGCTAAAAATTGCTGGAAAAACATTAGAAATTAGGACAGAGCTATGCAGAAGTTTTCCCTCAAAGTCCTCAGAAGCAATCAAACCTGCTGACATCTTGCCTTCAGACTTCTAGCCTCCAGAACTGTGAGACAATGTGTTTCTATTTTTTACAACACCCAACCTGTAGTACTTTGTTATGACAGCCCTGAAAATGAATACAGTAGGTATTACCATTACTCACATTTAGTAGATGAGGAAACCCTCAGAAAATTTAAATAATTGTTTTATGATCATATAATTAGTATGTGCCTAAGTGGGTATTCGAACTAGGCCTTTCTAATGCCAAAACAGCTGTTATATCCAGTTTTAGAATAGAGAAAAGAATATTCCAGGTAGTAAGAACAGCCAGTGAAAAATATGGAAACAAGAAAAGCAAGGCATTTTGTGGAATTGGAGGATAATTCCATATACAGAGAAACTAAGCTCAAGAGTTTGGAGAAGTGAGTGGAGAAGGGAAGAGAGCAATATTTCTACCTGAGATGACTCTTCTTTATGCAGTACTCAATGTTGGATTCTCCACCAATTTCCTGTGTGGTTGGCAATGATTTTCTTGATATTACCTCATGTTCTGAGGGAGACTTCCAAAGTCATTTTCTTGGTGCCACATTTAAAACACCGATCTCTTTGCTATTAAGGGCCTTGTTCAGATGGTTCCTTGGCCAGTGACTCTTGTTTATACAGCAGGCAATCTCATTGTTCCACAGGGCAGACATGAAACAGAGAGCAAATCCAAATATTTACTCATGATTCCCAGTTTTTGGACTCTTCATGGAAGGTACCGTCTCATTTTTTTCTTATGATGGTATTCCTGATTTCTAGGCATAGACAATACTCTGGCATTCAGTCTTCAGTACCTGCTTACTTAATCCCCCCATTAACTAAATTTTTGGGTGTTTTTTCCTGTGGCCTTTATATAGTCAGGCTAGAAGACATCTCATTCTATTGTTTGGCTTAGAGTTTTTTCAGTTTGTCTCAAACACAAATTTATATAATTTTACATGCTTTGAAGTTGATTACCCAAGGATTTTTTCATTTCTGAACACCACCTTAAATGAAGCACACCATTTCATTTCTGATATAAGCATCTCTGTACGTTTTTTCATTTTTTGTAAATTGCAGCATGTATTTTTTGTGCATCTTATGCACCTAATAGAATGGCGTGGCAACAAGAAAAACAAGAAAAAACTCTTTATGCATAAAGAAAAGCAAATATTCAGTTATAGCTATTTATGGAAAAATATTACAAGATAATCGAAGGAAATTAATAATCCTATGGCATAGGAGGTAATCATTGGTCTTAGAAATCTCCTTAATTGCCAAAGCATTTAAAGTATCTAAGTGATCATTTCAACACAATTTGTGGTAGCGCAATATTTGCTTTAAAATATTTTAAGTTATCCATAAGGTAGTTTATTTAAGGTAAATGTCAAGTTACCACAAGCAATATTTATTCACTCAATGCAACAAATAAAGACTGGTGCTACTGTGTATTATGCTCAGAGATACAGCAAGAAAATCAAATGTTACCTGCACAGATTTTACAATCTATTCACAGGGAACATCCAATAAACAAGCTAATAAATAAGGTTATTGGAGACTGACACATTGTCATAAGTACAGTGCTGAAAATGAACAGGTTTATAAAATAAACAACTGGTGGATGTGTCTTTAGTCACATAGTTAGGGACTTGAAGGATAAAACCGGTGCACCCATTCAAGGAGTTGGAAGAAAATAATTTGTACTTAGTTTTCTATAGCCGCTGAATGTGTTAGCACAAACTTGGGTGCCTTAAAAATACCCATGTATTAGTTAGCTCACAGTTCTGTTGGTTGGATGTCTGGAAGACTCAGTTGGATCTCCATTTAGGTATCACAAATTCTAAATTAAGGGTTTGGCTGCCTGAGTTTTTATCTGAAGACATGGAGGAATAACTGCATCCAAGTTCATACAGGTTGTTGGCAGAATCCAGTTCCTTATGGATGTAGGTTTGAGGTCCCTGGTTCCTTGCTGGAATGGCCCTTAGCTATTTTCATCTTCCAGAGGTTACCTGCATTTCTTCTGATGTGACCCCTCCATCTTCAGTTTATTAAGAGTGCATTGAGGGGCGCCTGGGTGGCTCAGCCGGTTAAGCGTCCGACTTCGGCTCAGGTCATGATCTCACGGTCCGTGAGTTCGAGCCCCGTGTCGGGCTCTGTGCTGACAGCTCAGAGCCTGGAGCCTGCTTCAGATTCTGTGTCTCCCTCTCTCTCTGACCCTCCCCCATTCATGCTCTGTCTCTCTCTGTCTCAAAAATAAATAAACATTAAAAAAAAAAGAGTGCGTTGAATTCTAGGAATGTTTTAAATGTCTTTTACCTCTGCCTTTTCCCCCTCTACTAGTCAGATAAAATCTTCTGCTTTATAAGCTCATATGATTAAATTAGGTACATCTAGATTTCTGTTCTTTTAGGTCAACTGTGCCATGTAGCATAACATAATCAGAGGAGTGATATCTCATCACATCCATAGGTTTTGTGGATTTGGAGAATTGAATTCTTTAGGGGGCATTTTTAGAATTAACCTACTAGGGGTACCTGGGTGGCTCAGTCGGTTAAGCATCTGACTTCAGCCCAGGTCATGATCTCACAGTTTGTAAGTTCGAGCCCTGAGTCAGGCTCTGTGCTGACAACTTGGAGCCTGGAGCCTGCTTTGGATTCTGTGTCTCGCTCTGTCTCTCTCTGCCCCTCCTCAGCTCATGCTCGCACTCTGTCTCTGTCAAAAATAAAAATAAACCTAAGAGAAAAATTTTAGAATTGCACCTACTACAGAAGTCTAAACACTAATGGACACAACTAAAAACCTAGTTTGTTTTGCTGTTAGTTTTGCTTACTTCTGTCTTTTGCAATTCTGAAGAAAGGGAACCACTGTTGGTTTCTGAAGCTGTGATATCAAAAAAAGAAAGAAGAGGGAAAATTACTAGAAGAAAAAGGAATTGTTGATAGTGACATCTATGAATTTGTGGTACAGGCTGACTGGAAGTCCTAAACATAAAATCCATGAATGGGTTAAGAGTTGGCATTTATTAAGATTATATCCATGCTGTGTCATAAAATTCTGATCTAGTTTCATTTTATTCCAATTTGATCGGGATAACAGGACTCAAGTCCACTTGTAAAACCACTAAGCTCTCCTCCAAGAAAAGCAAGAGAGTTTGGCATTATAGATACTACAGTAACTATTTATTAGTAAAACTTCTGTTTGATATTATACGAGTGTGAAACTGAATGAAACCTTTGATAGCTATGGAAGAAGGAATATCGAGCTCCTGGGTGGTTGAGCAGTTGAATCTTCTTTGTATATAATTGAAAAACCAAATCTTCCACATATTCTACCCAGTTATGTTGTCTGCTTGCCTGGTTTCTTATCTTTAAAACAGAACTATACGTATTTCATAGGACTTTAATAAGCAACACTTTGTATACAAGTTCATATATGTGCATATGCCCTGCATTATGCCTGACATATAGTTTGTACTCCAGATGGTAAGTCCTATCTTTTTTCCCCTCTATGAACCCAAATCCTTCTTAATGAGAGCAAAATTGCCCATTTTTGTAAGGCATTGTATAAAGCTGCGTGATCTTAATGTCAAAATTTATTTGAAAGTATGGTTTAACATTTTTTTGGTTGTGTTATATTTTGCTGTGCTTTCTAATTGAAGCCTTCCAGGTTGGAGTCTGTAATCTATTGATTGACTATTTAAAATAACTCCAATAACAACAAAAACAACAAAAATAGGTGCTATGGAGAAAACCCATCATGAAACCAGTTCTTCCCATGCTGGGTAGCAACTAGAGATAATTGATGTAGGTATGATAGAAAACAGGAAAAGTCAATTTTTACACTGGTTTTCTGGGCCTAATGATCAGATTTTGAGCATTAAGTGGTTAACAGGTGGTCACAAACCAGGAGATATGTTTGTGTTCCACATAAAGTGTCACTGTGTATAGTTTCTACTTTGAATTCAAAGTGGAAATGACTCATTCCACAAGCACAGATAATGTGACTTTCCAATCACCACAGTTCAGCAGAGCCCCTTAACAGCTGGCCAGAGCTTCATAACTACTCTGGCTCTAGAATCCTTAAATATAATTAATGGTATAGCACTTAATATCATTTAAGACTAGTTTAGTTTAAATGACTAGATTTTCTTGGTGGTTGCTTTTCCCAGATGAGAAAGAATCTGGTATGGAGCACCCAAAGTTGGGCAGTGTTTCATGCCACTCCTATTCAGAGATGCTTAGGATCCCTTATTGTAGATGGTTGCATTTAGCTCAAACTCACATCATTAATTCAATAACCTGAGGCCAGAATAGCTATACTCATTTCATCAAGTATTAAAGGAATTAATTATTGTAATATAATATGAAAATTACTGCTTAGGTTCCCTTTTCCCAGAAGTAGCCTAGAGTCACTTCATGATTTACCTTCCAGTTCAGGAAAATCTTCAGTAACTTTTGCATGAGTAAGTACAAGAACAGGGAGTGGAGTGAATGAAGCCATTGGGTACTTATGAATGAAGGAAATGAGGAAAAAGGAGACATCATGAAGGCGCTAAATTGCCAAGGCAGCATTCTGTACAAGTTCTTAGCTGATTTGCTTATAGAGAGAACCACAATCATGGTCCCATAGTTAGTTGAGGATCCATTTGGTCTGTCTTTTTAATATCTTTTTAATTCAAGGATAAGGGTGTAACTTATTCACTTGTTTACGTCTTGATGCTATCCAGAATTTTAAAAAAAAGGGGAGAGAAGAATTAATTCAAAGCCCACACTTTGCTGTGAGTCATTAATGCAATAAATATCTATTGAGGTCTTAGTATTTGCTCAGGTGGGGACACATGTTTCTAGAAATCACATATGATAATAATGGGGGCGCCTGAGTGGCTCTGTCGGTTAAGCCTCCGACTTCAGCTCAGGTCACAATCTCGCGGTCTGTGAGTTCAAGCCCCACGTTGGGCTCTGGGCTGATGGCTCAGAGCCTGGAGCCTGCTTCGGATTCTGTGTCTCCCTCTCTCTTTGCCCCTCCCCCATTCATGCTCTGTCTCTCTCTGTCTCAAAAATAAATAAAACGTTAAAAAAAATTAAAAAAAAAGAAATCACATATAATAGTGGGAAATGACTTTGTGGCCTAGAGCTATGACTTGTCAAGCAGTTATGACTTCTGAATCTGGGAGTGGGAGGAGGAATCTCACTTTCTGAAAAACAATGAATTTTTTCCTGCATGAAATAAGCATATTAACAAAGAGTCCTTGGAGTGCCCTCCTAAGACCACTCACTCTGCGTTCAGAGATATTGTCATTTCCCATTTCCTCACATATCACTATTGACACAAACCCATGCATCTTTCTTTCTTCTAGGCCAGTATTGTATAGCTGAGGGACCCTTGCCAGGTTCTGGGGAAATGGACATATTCCCCATCGTATACATATAGACATCGCTATGAATCTTCTGAATTAGTTTTTTTCCTCCTAGCAATTAATAATGATAAAGTCTAGACCAGACTTTGAACTACCTCTAAGTAAGTGGGATAATTCTTGTCTTTATCCCTTCCATGGCTGAGTTACTGAAAAAGGAAAGCAGACCATTCCTACTCCTGTACCAAATTAGATAAAATTGATCAAGGTTGTCTATGCCATAGTTAGTTATATTGGAGTTTCAAGGCAAATCATAAATAAACTCACATATAAAACACCCAATAAAGTAAACACTAAATAGAGACATAAAAAAGGAAAATAGGGGGGTGCCTGGGTGGCTCAGTCAGTTGAGCATCCAACTTCAGCTTAGGTCATGATCTTGCGGTTCGTGGGTTTGAGCCCTGCATCAGGCTCTATGCTGAAAGCTCGGAGCCTGGAGCCTGCTTTGGATTCTGTGTCTCCCTCCCTCCCTCTCTCTCTCTCTCTCTCTCTCTCTCTCTCTCTGACCCTTCCCCTTCCCCTTCCCCTTCCTATGCTCGCTCTCTCTCTCTCTCTCTCTCTCTCTCAAAAATAAATAAACTTTAAAAAAAAGGAAAATAGGTTTAAATTTTGGCAAATGGCTAGCTGGCCCCTAATTCATCCTTTCCCAATATCTCACAAAAACACCATCAAAGTAGATAATAAGAAGAAAATACAAAACATCACCAAAAGAAGAGACAATACCAGAAGTGCCATGGCAGAACCTTGGAGTAATTGCAGGAAAACATGGAATCATGTAGAACCAGCAGAGGCTCATCTTTTAGGCACAAAGCTGGAAGATGGCCATACTCTTTCTGATTACAACATCCAGAAAGAGTCAACTTTATACCTGGTTCTTTGAGGGGTGGTGGTTAATTTTTCAATCTTGAATTCATAGTGCCCAATGATGGCATTACTCTGCCCTCTGGCCTTTTGCCCCAGGTTAGGGTTTGCAATGACCTGTTTCAGTAATAGCGTAATTGCTGGTTTTCTCAATAGCTGTTCAAAATGTTAATAAAGGTTGTGTTTCATGGTAGAAAAAAAGGTAATTAGAACATGAAAAACCTTTGCCATCTTTAGTCTAGCTGTAGCTAAACTCCACGCAACAGAAACCACTTTTAAAAAGCAGGCCTTTTACTGGGTTCTGAATTTACTATGGATCCTTCATTGTTGGTACATGTGTCCTTACAGCAAAAACCTCTATTTGAACTAACTTGAGTGAGTTTCTGTAGTACCTTATAACCCAAATCCCTAATTTCTTGTTCCTTTGTTCTTTTTGTGCTTTTAATAGCTCTTAATGGTATTAAAAAGATTCTAGTTTAAGCATGTTGTGTATGCACAATTATACACAGCACACAAAGCAGCAAAACTACAGGAATAGCTCTAAGGCCTGCCCTAGTGACTCACTCAGAGATTTAACAGTTTACAGATATGAAATGGTATAAATCCTACAAGTAGAAGTTTCATGGGAGAATTGAATACTTTAGAAGCCCTCTCCTTATCTTACTCTTTTGTCAGACAACTTTTCATTATTTGTGACTCACCTTGGGTATCCTATTTTCTGGGAAGACTGCTTTGACAGCCTCCTAAATGTGACACACACTGAGCTGGCTGCCCTATATTTGCACCATGGAAATCACAATGGCAGTTTCAAGGTCAGTAGGTAACAGTTTTGAGTGGTTGAAACATGGCAAGCAATGTACTAAGTGCTTTACATACATTGCCTCACTCACTCTTCACCCAAACTTCATGAAGTGAGATTATTTTACAGATGAGAAAACTATTATTTTACAGATGAGAAAACTATTATTTTACAGATGAGAAAACTCAGGTTTTAAGCACTGTACTCAGCACTTTACATTTATTGCTTCATTTTATCATCACAGTGATAGTTTGAAGCTCTTGTGATCCCTACTGTAAAGATGAGACTATTAATGTTCATAGGACTTAATTGTCTAGTGCCTTGCTTTTTTCTCCATTATACCTATTATAGAATTTATTCAAATGGACATGATCTGTTTATGTGTCCGTCTCTCCTGTGACACAGTATATTCAAGGATAAGGGCTGTACCTTATTCACCTATGAATTCCAGATTTTGTGCTCAATAAATACTTGTCAGTGCAGACTCTTCCTTGTTGTTTGTCCTAAGATCCTTAAATTTTAAATGTGTTTCAGTAAATAGATAAACACAACTGTACTTCCTGTGAAAAGGGCTCTAGCATT
Organism: Panthera leo; assembly: GCF_018350215.1. Lineage (NCBI taxonomy): Eukaryota > Metazoa > Chordata > Mammalia > Carnivora > Felidae > Panthera > Panthera leo. The sequence goes on from NC_056681.1 coordinate 94,185,097, forward strand.
TTTATTTAGCTACCGTGCTCTGTCTTCTCTGCAAATGATCCACAAATCACTCTTCTTTTGGATACAGACAAAGCCACAGTTTGCTGCTGCTTCCCCTGCAGGCCTTAAAGCAGGAACTCTGCTCTGCTGGAGACCAAAGCATCCATTCTTATTGCTCTTAAGCCCACTAAAGGCTCTAAATCATTTCCATTAATGCTAGTTGCCCCTAACAAGCCATGAGCAGTGCTGCACTGACGCAGATAAAGCTGCGATATTAAGAAAGTAGCAAAAAGCTTGTCCTACTGACCACTCTAAACGTACCTCTGAGAGGCTAGGGAAAGCTCACCCCGTGCACCGGACCTCTTCAGGCTTCTGCCAGCTTGGCCTCAATCCTCCTCCTCCAAGAACATGGCAAAGGAACTCCAAAGGCTTGCCTCATCAGTGTCCTCAGATTAGTTTCTTCACAGCATGGCGAAGAGCAGGACCATCATTTCTCTTCAGGGCAAAAGGGTGTGTCATTGGCAATGACCCCCGAAAGGGAACCAAAAAATATTAACACAACCTCAAATCCTTCCATTTTATCACCAGTCACCTTGTCACAGTCCTATAACAGCAGTGGAGGGGAGGGTGAAATGGCCATACCTAACAGTGTGTAATGAAAGTTAATGTGAAGAACATGTCAACAGACTGCTAACTGCACAGTGGATAATGAAGAGAAGCCCTTTTCCTGTGAGGCACAAATGTGGGTGATAAACCACCAAGGCACGCCTGTGCTGCAGGGTGATTAAATTTTGCCACTGGTGCCAGGCAGCATTAATTAATTAATTAATTTTCGGTGGCAGAAATCACGTCATCACACTGTCGGAACGTCACTGAATTTCCCGAAGCGCTTTTCCTCTTTTCTCGATAGAACATCTAAATCTTTTCTCTACAGGATAAACAAAAATGAACGGATGAAAAATGGCTTCAAATCTCTTTCCAGTAACCATGAGCATTACAATCTTATGAATGAAGCTAGGCTTCTTGTGCTCTCAGAGTCTATAGGGACTGATTTATAAATTAACTGGTAATGCATTGATCTTTGCTCATTACTTTTTCGATAAATCTCTTTTGGTGAGTTATCTGCACCCTCAGCTCAGAAAGGCACCTTTCCATGTCTGGAGTCTGGCTCTCTCCGTGGTGCAGCCGTCATCATCCCTGCATAATAGATTACTATAGACCTTCCTGTCCTCCAGATAAATAATCCTAAAATCCCTTCACACATTTGTCTCATTATTTCTAGGTCACCAGTAGATAATTTAGATGGCATCAGAAAACGAAGATGTTAAATATATTTTATACATTTAGTCCAATATATTTTACATTATAAGAGATTTTGGATTTAAGGAATGGATATACTTTCAACAATTTGTATTTTTTAATGTTCTCAGTCACATCATTTCAGTTCTGAAGGAAATTGTGTAGGGATTTGTTAAACAGATTTAAAATTAAAAGCATTACTGCTTCACAGTTATGCAAATGAAAGATTCAAGGAGATGTTCAAACTGAAGTTGAATGTGTTCCTTGAGGAGGTATATTTACACTTTATGGCATCACTAGGAAATTCTTCTGGGAATGAATCTTTCCTTCTTCATTTTACAGTTTGGGGAGGGGGAGAGGAGAGGTTTTCTGTTTTGTTTTTTTTCTTTTCTCTGCCTTCTTTTTTTTTTTTTTTTTTTTAACTTTTCATTAGAATGCTCTGATCTGACATTTAACATGAACACAAAGAGCTAGATGCTCTTGTTGACTTCCAGAAAATAGGATGAAGGGAATATAGCAGTTCTTGGTAAATAATGGTTTGATTTTTTTTCCCCAAAACCTATGCTCTTTTGCCCAGTGTTCTTATCACTTGCTGTAGGTGGCGTATTTTGCACTGGCTTATTTGGGATTCATGCAGACTATGTTGCAAGTTTGTTTCATCTAGTGAATGTAAAATTATTGCCTAATCAAAAAAAATCAAAGCTTTGAAAGAAGAGCTGTAGTGGTACAAGTTGCTTACTGTTGTTGTTGTTACTGGTATTATTGTTGTATTGCTCTTCCATTCAAAGATTCTAACAGAGTCAGCCTCACCACCAAGCCCAGTCTGGTTCATGGGGCTGCAAATCAATCATTTTAAGAAGATAGATAAGTGGAACATCAAGTTGATGTCAGAATAGAATACAGTCAGCAACACTTCCAAACAGAGGTGGCAGCTTGAAGAGTAGCACTTGTTCCCTCTTCTCCTTTTCTTCTCTTCATTTCTCATCTTCCTGGATATAGCAGGTATGGCATAGGACATGAAAAAGTGCTGAAAAAATATGTAGGGATAAAATTTAAAAATAAAAACAAAGAAAAAACAATCACAAAAATTAGAGTAGATGTAAATATTCATGTCAAAAACCAGGGCCAGCTCAGGGTGACATAAAATTATAAGGAAGGAAACCAAGATCCTTGGAATTTTTATCTTACTTCAATGAATGTGGATTTACTATAATCTCTCATCAAAGTTTGAGAAAGCCTGAGATATGATTAGGGTATTTTCAGGGTGGGAGAAAGAGGGAAAGGAGGCAGGGAGAGAGTCACTTAGTTATACAATAATAGATTAGAGATAGGCACTGAGGATTGGGGCAAACATTCTACTTAATAATCTAATATGAATTTGTTTTATTTTCCCCATATTTGTCTCCCTTGTGAAACTTATCAGGGAATAGATGACCATAGTATAGGATAAGAATGAGTATATTGGCCCCTGTTGCTTAGGGCTGGGATGCTTTAGGCCATACTTCCAGGCACAGGAAAAGACAAATAGATTATATCCATTCATTCAGTCCATAGTGATTTGTTGGGGCCCACTCTATATCAGTAAATGATTTAGGTACTGGAGATACATGGCAAACCAAAGGAGACATGGTCTCTGCTTTCATGGGCTGCTCTGCACTGACCTTTTCTTTTTTCTCCAATTACTCCAATTACTTTTCCCTAACTATAGCAAAACTGTCATCATTCCTTACCTTTAGGGTGCTAGGGTTGGAATAAGAAATAAAGAAGAAATCCATAGGATTTCTTTAGCAACCACTAAAAGCCTTCCAAATGATTAGGGGCATAAGAGCAAAGATGGAAAACAAGACACTATAAGCAACAAAGCATAGCATTAATGGCAACAAATACAAACAGGTTAAACTTTTCTGAATGTCAGTAACTATAAATTGGCCAAAAATATGAAATTAAACCATATATTACCTATTTAGAATAAAAAGTAAGAGACAAGGATGGCAGTGAAATATTAATTAAATCAAAGGCAAGGTTGAAATATTAACTTCAAATAAAGTTGAGGTAAACACAATGCATATTTGAGAAAGTGAGGATCATCAATATATGAACAAAAGCAATGCCAAAAATAAATTCATGAACGTAATTGCATATTTTAAAGATAAATGAAAAATTAATGGAAATGCCAATGGGAACTGACAACAGTACTATTTTAAAATATACTTTTGTCACTCATTGCTCAATTATTGTTAGATAATCTAGGCACTCAGCAAATATCTCCTGAAAAGATTCTACACAGGTAATATGTTAAGCTTGGAGACAACGATGAGCAGGACAGGGATGGCCTTTGTCTCATGAGTTAAGTGGCTGAGACATTGATTAAGCAATTAAGAAGTAAAAAAAAAAAAAAATGGTATAAATAAGAAAATACCTAAGGACAGGATACGAGAGAAAGCATGAAATAGTCAAATAAAAATGGCCTCTCTGGGGAAATAAAATTTAAGTGGGACCTGAAGGGCACGTAAGAATCACACAGGTGAAAAGCCAAGGAACAATCCCTCCAGGAATAGAAATAGCATGACCAAGGCTAGAAAAGACCATGTGGCTAGAATGCAGTGGAGGGTGGGAAAGTGAGATGGGAAAGTTAAACAGGAACCAGATCACAAATGCCTTATTGGGCTTTGGGAAGGAGTTAAAATTTTGAATCCTAGTACATCAGTAAGCCTTCAGAATGTTGAGCAGATGGTTGAATTTATACACTACTTATTTTAGTATCGCACTGGGTACTGCAAGGGGAAAGGACAGAAGTGGAGCAAGGGTGGGGATAAGGGTTCTAGGTGAGGCTTTTTCAATATCCAGAGGAGAGATGTGAACAGTTTATAATTTGATGTGAAATTAATAGGACCTTAAGATATTTCAGGTGTACCAAGTGAGGGGGGAAAGATGTACCATGTTTTCTTGTTGAGCAGGGAGGTAGCAGTGATGCCACTAGTGAGATGGGAACTACTGGAATAGAAACATCTTAGAGTTTGAGAATCTATGATTCACTTTTGAATGTTTTAATTTTGTGATACCTAACAAATAGAGAACTGAAGTACAGATTACAAACACAAGGGAGAGGCATGGAATAGAAGTAGAAAGGTCTAAGTCATTGGGATATATTTGGTATTTAAAACCATGGGGACTAATTACTAAGGAGAGAATGAAAATAATACAAGAAGCTAATCTAGAATAGAGACTGAGAAGCTCCAACATTTAGAATGTAAGTAAAGGTGGAAATTTCAAGATATACCAAGAAAGATGACTGGGAAGATGAAAAGAAAGGTGAGAGGCAAGAGTATTTTAGGGGGGAGAGATAGTCAACTCAATAGAATGCTAGTGAGAACTCAAATAAAACTATGATAGGGAAGTGCTCACTTGCCACATGGAATACTTGAAACAGGTGTTGCAGTTGGATGCCGACGATGACAATACCTTCAGTGAGCCAAAAAATTATCAGAAGCCTTTAAACAGAGAAGGCATATGGGATTCTGTTGAAAGAAATATCCAGGCCTAAAACTGTGTGGAAAAAGACCACTACAAATGGTGTGTGTGTATGGGGGGCGGGGGTCCTCTGGATTTCTCCAAGCTTAGAGGTAATGGGAAGCAGAAGTGAGTCTTAGATCAATCTAAAATCTAGGTCTCAGTTTGGTTTTCATATTCATACCACTCAATGAGCATCCATCTCCCACCCCCTATCTTGTTCTAAGAAGCAGGAAGCAGAGGCATCACCAAAGTCTGTGAATATTATGAGATATCACTCCTATGACTATATTACGTGGCATAGCAGAGTTGATCTTAAAATACAGAAATTATCCTAGGAGACCCAGTATAGTTACAAAAGCCCTTAAAAATCTGAGACCTGGCTTCTGGGATAAGGGTAAACTAGAGAGATAGTATTAGTGAGAAGTACTCCACTTCCCCTTCCTGGTTGGAAGATGGAAGGGGCCACCTGAGAAGGAATGCAAACAGCATCTAGGCTGTATATGAACAGCTAGCAAAGGGATAGAAACTTCAGACCTCTAGCCATGAAGAAATGAATTCTGTAGCAGTCTGAATAAGCTTGAAGTAGACTGAGCCTACAGATAGAATCCCAGCCAAGATGACACTTTGATTTTAGCTTTGTGAGACCCTAAGTAGAAAACCCAGTCAAACTTAGATCAATGGAACAGAATAGAGAACCCAGAAATGGACCCATAAACATATGGCCAACTAATCTTTGACAAAACAGGAAAGAATATCCAATGGAATAAAGACAGTCTCTTTGGCAAATGGTGCTGGGAAAACTGGACAGCAACATGCAGATGAATGAACCTGGGCCACTTTCTTACACCATACACTAAAGTAAATTCAAAATGGATGAAAGACCTCTGTGTAATACAGGAAGCCATCAAAATCCTAGAGGAGAAAGCAGGCAAAAACCTCTTTGACCTTGGCTGCAGCAACTTCTTACTCAACATGCCTCTGGAAGCAAGGGAAACAAAAGCAAAAATCAACTATTGGGACCTCATCAAGATAAAGGCTTCTGCACAGTAAAGGGAACAATCAGCAAAACTAATAGGCAACCAATGGAACGGGAGAAGATATTTGCAAATGACATATCAGATAAAGGGTTAGTATCCAAAATCTCTAAAGAGCTTCCAAAAAACAAATAATCCAGTGAAGAAAAGGGTAAAAGATATGAATGGACACTTTTCCAAAGAAGACATCCAGATGGCTAACAGACACATGAAAAAATGCTCAACATCACTCATCATCAGTGAAGTACAAATCAAAAACACAATGAGATACCACCTCACACCTGTCAGAATGGCTAACATTAACAACTCAGGCAACAACAGATGTTGGTGAGGATGTGGAGAAAGAGAATCTCTTTTGCACTGCTGGTGGAAATGCAAACTTCTCAGCCACTCTGGAAAACACTATGGAGGTTCCTCAAATATTTTACAATAGAACCACCCTATGACTCAGCAATTGCACTAGTAAGTATTTATCCAAAGGATACAAGTGTGCTGTTTCAAATAGGCACGTGCACCCCGATGTTTATATCAGCACTACCGGCAATAGTCAAAGTATGGAAAGAGAACAAATGTCTATTGACAAATGAATGGATAAAGAAGATGTGGTATATATATACAATGGAGTATTACTTGGCAATCAAAAAGAATAAAATCTTACCATTTGCATCAACGTGGATGTAACTAGAATGTATTATGCTAAGTGAAATTAGAGAAAGACAAATATCATGACTTCGTAGAATTTAAGATACAAAACAGATGAATAGAAGGGAAGGGAAGCAAAAATAATATAAAAACAGGGAGGGGGACAAAACATAAGAGACCCTTAAATATAGAGAACAAACTGAGGGTTGCTGGAGGGATTGTGGGTGGGGGGATGGGCTAAATGGGCAAGGGTCATTAAGGAAGTCACTTGGGATGAGTACTGGGTGTTATATGTAGGGGATGAATCACTGGATTCTACTCCTGAAATCATTATTGCACTATATGCTAGCTAAGTATATATATCCCACATATATTCCACTATATGTGGATGCAAATTAAAAACAAACAAACAAACAAAATGAAAAGAAAATCCAGTCAAACGCTTTTCAGTTCTTATACCCAACTCCACTGTGGGGGGAAAGTTCTCCACAACAACAAGCCATTCTTGGACACCAACTGAGTGTCCTAAAATTTAACTCAATTCTGACACTAACTACCCAGAGATATCATCTAATCCCAAGGTTAGGGGTTCAGTTTTGTAATACTGACCCCTCTACAACCCTTCCAGCATCAGACGCTAGTGGCTAGTTGCAAGTCCAGGTTGCTACCTATGCTTCTGACCAGCTTCCTAGCTTCTGTCTTTGGATTTGGTTAATTTGCTAATGGAGCTCACAGAACTCAGAGAGCTATTTTACTTACTATATCACTACTTTATTATAAAAGATATAATTCAGGAATAACAACATGGAAAGAGATGCACAGGTCAAGGGGTGTGGAAAGGATGCACAGCTTTTTTGCCCTATCCCAGCAACCACTCTCCCCAGATGTCCACGTATTCACAAAAGCAGAAGCTGTCTGAACTGTGTCCTTTTGGGTTTTCATGGAGGCTTCATTACATAGACATAATGGATTAAATCACTGGGCATTGGGAATTGATTCAACCTCTGGGGACCCTTTCTCCTCTTCAGAGGTCAAGGGTTGTACTGAAAATTCCAACCCTCTAATCTCATGGTTGGTTCTCCTTGCAACCAGCCCCCATCCTTAGGTGCTTTCCAAAAGTAATTTCATTAACACGATTAAAGACATATTTGTAGCTGTGATCACTCAGGAAATTCTAGGAGTTTTAGGAGAACCCTGGCTCTCAGAACCAGGGACAAAGTTCATATATATATATATATATATATATATATATATATATATATATATATGTAATTATAAATCATAATATCCTATAAGCCCACCTGGATTTCTCACCTACAGACTATGAGATAATAAATGGGTGTTATTTTAGGCCACTTACATTGTGATAATTTAGAAAGTATTGCAACTGGAAAGCTCTCAACCCTACCTGCTGAGTAGCACATTTTTTCCCCTCCTTATGAGACAAATGGCTGTACACAAATAACAGAAGTCATAGATTTGCTTACTGGGAATCCTTAACGTAAGATGGGCACAAATCAAGAAATACCAAATATTAGACAAGTCATCAAGGAAGAATGACACTGAGACTGAAAGTCAATAATAGTAATAGCAGCTGAAAAAACAGCTGAGTTAAGAGAGTGAGCAAAAAGAGACTTAAAAATAAGTATAATTTAAAAAATACTCAGAAGTATGAGAGAAGACAGCATATCCACAACACAAGAAGAGATTATTTTAGAAAGTACAAATTAGAGATCTTGGCAATGAAAATATATGATTGTTGAACTATTATTTAAATAAACTGAAATGTTGGACTAAACTATTGAAAGTGTACATTGGAAAACAAATTGGTGAAATGGAAGTTAGGACCAAGGAGTTCTCCTAGTATTCTGTGAAATAGGAAAAAAGCATGGGAAACATAAAAGAGACATTGAAGATAGCATCCTAAATTCCAACAGAGGAAAGAGATAATGAAAATGAAAGGCAAGGAAATACAGAAAGAAATTATGAAAAAAACATTTGTAGAAGTAAGGAAGTACATACTATTTCCTATGGAAAGTATCACTTAGTGTCATTAAAAAAAAAAAGAAATAAATAAAATACATACTCACCTAGAAGCATCATGGAAAAAATTCAAAATAAGAAGGTATTAAAAAAATGCTAAGAAGCTTTCAGAGCCTAAAAGTCAGACTAGAATCACACCTCACAATCATAAGACTGGTTGCAAGAAATGAAGTAATATCTTTAATATACATGAGAATGATTTTAAAACTAGATTTATTCTACATATATTAAGCAATTGTCCAAGTAGTGAGTCTAAATAAAGACATGTTTGGACCTGCAGTCACTCAAACATTCCATGGCAAGACATTCTGTGCTGGACAAGGGCTGGAACTGTTCTTAGGAAGCTCCTGGTAATTCAGATAAAACATCTGGAGCCTACAGCACCAATGCAGGCACAGGGAAACTGCGTCGGGCAGGGCTAGAAAAAGAAAAGTTCCAAGGCCCAGGAAAAGTAGACTTTCATTCTGGGTGATATTCTCTAAATTGTGGGATTATCATATTATATGGCTATTTCAATTAGAAGTTATATTCAATCACTAATAGCAGATGTCTCAAAATAATGCCGTAAACCAATCAGTGTGTGTGTGTGTGTGTGTGTGTGTGTGTGTGTTTCTGTCTCTGTCTGTCTCCTCTGTCCCTCTCTCCCTCTCTTCTTCCTTATCCCCCAACCACTCCCTCCTAAAGCATCTTTTCTTTCTCTCTCTCTTTTAATTTAAATTCAAGTTAGTTAACATACAGTGTGGTATTGCTTTCAGGTAGAACCCAGTGATTCATCACTTACATATGACACCCAGTGCTCATCACAACAAGTGCACTCCTTAATGCCCATCACCCATTTAGCCCATCCCCCAATCCACCTCCTCTCTAGCAACCCCTAGGTTGTTCTCTCTATTTAAGAGTATCTTATGGTTTGCCTCCCTCTGTTTTTATCTGATTTTTCCTTCCCCTTCCCTTTGTTCATCTGTTTTGTTTCTTAATTTCCACATGAGTGAAATTATTTGTCTTTCTCTGGTTGACTGACTTCTTTCTCTTAGCATAATACACTCTAGTTCCATCCACATCGTTGCAAATGGCAAGATTTCATTCTTTTTGATAACTAAGTAGCATTCCATTGTATACCATTTTCTCTTACACAAAAGGAATCTAGAAATACCTCTAGCTTCCCAGTGTACTGTCCTTAGGTTGTGACCCCTGTCCTTCCTGTGCTTTCAAGATGCCTGTCAAAAGTCCAGGACAAAAAGGCACCTAGCAGCTAAATCCAACTCTTATTATAAAGAATTTTCCCGAAGCCCTCCAAGTAATGTCTGTTACTTTTAGTTAGATAGTTTATGTTTTCCCATTTGCTATATTCCTATCCAAGAAGACTTAGAAGTAAACATGTTTATCTTGGAACATTGTAAATCCAAATAAAATTGTGATTCTCTTAGGAATATAAGGGATGGTTATTGGGTACCCTCAAATAGTAATGAAATACCTCTAGCTTCCCAATGTGCTGTCCTTAGGTTGTGACCCCTGTCCTTCCTATGCTTTCAAGATGCCTGTCAAAAGTCCAGGACAAAAAGGCACATAGCAGCTAAATCCAACTCTTATTATAAGGAATTTTCCTGAAGCCCTCCAAGTAACATCTATTACTTTTAGTTAGTTAGTTAGTTAATGTTTTCCCATTTGCTATATTCCTATCAAAGAAGACATAGAAATGAACATGTTTATCTTGGAACATTGTCAATCCAAATAAAATTGTGATTCTCTTAGGAATATAAGGGGATGGATATTGGGTACCCTCAAATAGTAATAAAGTTGTTTTGGGTGCTAATGATTTTAAGAATTTAAAAAAAGCAAGAAAAAAAATTTAAAAAGCAAGAAACTCACAGTTCTATGCTTTTTCTGCCCGGAATACATTTCATTCTACGTGGGCTGTCAAGACCACTAAATTTGGGGATGGCCTGTGTAAAATATAAAGAAGAAAATGGGGTGCTGCTTCCATCCACGTAGATTCTTTTCCTCATTTGTACTCTTGCACAGCTTGTTTGCTGCTTCAGGGTAAAACAAAGTGAAAACAACCCTGAGCTCACCAAGTCATTCTTCTTGTTCAGCCTCGAGCCTAAACTCCATTTTCTAACGTAGCTCTTCCTCTCTAAAAGAATTACCTACGGACGAATTCCAGCTTAATGAAAAATAAAGGTAGTGGATGCAAGAAGCATTAGTACATTTAAAAAAAAAGCAGTGAAATTTACATTTATATCTAAATACAGGTTCATTATTTAAAATATAATGAAGAAAAAATCAAACACACTTAGAACTACAGACATGGACTGGAATAATATACAACAGATTTGTGATATAAGGTTGCTTCTGGAGATGAAACTAGAGAAATGAGATTTAGGAGGAGAACAAGAGGAAATTCAACATTCTATATGAAATTCTATTTCACACACAAACAGACACTCCACATACTCATAGATATAACTGTGTAAATAGCCACAATAACAAATTATTAGCATTTGTATATTCTTACCACATGGATATTGTCAGTGTTCTGTGTGCATTTTGAATTTTTAAAATAGTTTAATAACACACAAATGTAGAGTCTCATAAGTAATTTAAAACATGAAGTAAACATTATGGTTCCTATTCTTTTTTTCCTATCATGTCAGCAAAGATGTGAGTAGGTATTCAGAATTTTAGGTCAAATAGAGGAAAAGAGCATCTCTGGTACATTTGATATAATCTTTTTAGAGGTTAATACAGAAATGTTTATCCAAAGATTTAGTAATGTAGAAAAATTTTAATCTAGAACATCCACTTCTGGGAATTTATCCTCAGCAAATAATGAGAAAGGTGTGCAAATGAACAAGTGTGAAAGTGTTTGTCAAAATATTGTTAATACTAGCAAAAAAATGGAGATATGCTAAATGCCCCAAAAGAGAAAAACATTTAACCATCGCTTACTGATTTAATATAATACAACATAACCTTTAACAATGAAGTGGTGGATGTTTATGTTTTCACTGAAACTTTTAAACAAAAGATACAAAATATTAATGGAATTTATCTCCATATAGTGGAATTATGAGAACCTTAACTAATTACCTTAGTATTTCTTTGTATTTTCTAACCACCCCCCACAATAATTATGCACTACTTTAGTAATACAAAAAATGAAATTCTTAGCAAAAATTAACTATTTAGAATTAAACCCACGTTGGATTAATGGAGTTATTTCAATAAGTTTTTCTTGTGCCAAAGTCCATACCCTACAAAAGTCGATTAAATGTAAATACATTGTTTAAATAATACAATTTATTTAAACAATTCCATTTTTGATTTGCTGGCCATTTATTTGAATTTTGATTATTATATATTTCTTAGTTTGAGATCATAAAAATAGCCTTGATCCAAGGATAGCTATGTTATATTGTCAGGAAAAAAAGATAATTTTATCCTATTTTTTTAATAGAAATATCATCCATCAGATTCAAGGTCCTGTCCACTCTGTTACTAAAGCTCACGAAGACCAAATTAAACAAGGCTTACATATATCTGTTATTCATTCTTTTCCTAGCATATAACTGGGAAGTATTTGCTGGCAGGTATTAAATTCTACCTCTTAAGGATTCCAGAGAGTTCCATAAATGTGTGCAAATTCCCTATATGTATATTTTAAATGCAAATTTCTGTGACAATTTTATGAACAGCTGTAGAGTTCAAAAAAAGTGCATTTCCTAATTCATACTATCTATATGCAAAGTCACGGAAAATATCAGATGTGATATGCTATAGCTTGTTTCAGTAGAATATAACCATTTATATTTATAGCGCACAGCACCCCTCTTTCCCAAGCACTTCCTAAACCCAAAGAGAAAAGTTAGTTAGCCTGCCATTACAAAAGAACTATCTTCAGGATGAAATAGTGGCTTCCTCTCAAACATGAAGCAATAAGCTGCTTCAAATTGAAGGAAAGAAATTATAGCTGATCAACTGCAAGAATTTTTAAAAGGCTTAAATGAGCTTGAATTTTGCTGAGAAACCAGTGGCAGTGTAATTGAGTGAGTAGCAGTCTGGAAATTTGAACTGTGTATATATCTCAGCTCTGAAACTAGGAATCCAAGTGGCCATGAGCAAACCACTCAACTTTGTAAGGCCTCTCCAAAAAAAATGAAGAGAGGAACCTCATTAGTCTCTAAAATCCTATCCAGTTCTGCGTTACATGTTAGTAAATTATGCACTTCTGGTACCTAAGTTGGCATTAGCCATAGGCATGGGCATATCGTCATCTCAAGGGAAAAAACAAAGGGAAGGGCAGTAATGGGGAGGGAACACTGACCCTTTCTTCTTCCAAATCAGTAGAGTGATAGGGAGAAAATACTAGAAAGATGAAAGACTCATTATTGTCAAAAAAAAAAAAAATGTACTGACCACATATATCCTGGATCTTCTTTTTCTAGATATCTTATATTTAATTTAAAAATCATTTAACAAATACATATCTACCTAAAAGCATTTACTGAGTACCTGTTGTGTTGTATGCTATAGATCATGACAGGTTTCTTCTGAAATAGAACTTGCTACCAGGCAATGTTACCATGGGCAGCTGGACAGTGTGGACCTTAAATAACACCAGCAGACTTAACATACTTCAGAGACTCACCCTTAATGCATCGTCGGCCTTACTCTGAGTAAGAGACTAAAGTTAGACAAATTCATATGGAAGGAAGGAATGATGGGAAGGGGGGGAAGGAAGAGAAAAATAAAGGAAAAATAGGAAGAAAGAAAAGGAAGAACGGGAGGAACGAAGAATGAAAGGAAGGAAAGGAAGAAAGAAGAAAGGAGGAAGAGGGAAGAAGAAAGGAGGGAGGGAAAGAGAAGAAGAAAGGAAAGAGGAAAGGAAGGAAGGTGAAAATAGTATAAATGAAGTTTATAGTATATACAGGTATACAGATATCTCCAATCTTTCTTGTTTCACAGTGCCCTTGGTGTCTCAATAATTGCTTCCTGGAAAACCTAACATACACAAAAAAATACCTAACAGTTCTATGTTTTAAGAAGTTAGGTCCAAACTATTTAATATGTACTCATATGTTAACAATTCAAAAGCTGTTTGAAAAAAAATTATACACAAAGTGAAAGAAAAAACAATACACATAAATTAAAAGAAAAATAATAGTTTTATTTCATTCTTATATAACCATAGTTACTTACTGACAGGAACTATATGTCTACTGAACAGTGTATAGCTCCTCCGATCTTTCTTTTTAAAAAAAATTTTTAACGTTTGTTTATTATTGAGAGACAGAAAGAGACAGAGCATGAGCATGGGAGGGGCAGAGAAAGGAGGAGACACAGAATCCGAAGCAGGCTCTAGGCTCTGAGATGTCAGCACAGAGCCCGTAGCTTCTCTGATCTTTGAATCAGATGGGACACTACTGCTCTCATTTCCCATTCCTTATTAATTTTCACACACTTTTAATTAAAGGCTTTTAATTGCTGCATCCACAAAAACAAACAAACAAACAAACAGTTTAAGAAAGACATGAGACCATTTAAAGGAATGTTGTATAATGTAATATTGAAACTGATAACTACTTCAATCTGGTAGTTGGTATGGTTTTTGACTTATGGGAGCTATTGTGTTTCATTTGAAATTCTAAAATATTCTGTATTGCCCCTAGAATTTTCTATGGGACCTGGGGTACCTCGATGCACATTTTGGTAACTGCTTATGTTGTGGAGTTTTATACTAATTGTGTTTAGTGTATAATTCCCCTTACCCCTCTGATGTTACAACTCTGTCTTTTACCCCACTGGCCTTTTCCACTGAGCCCACACTGATAGACAGAATTCTCTTACCTCATAAGTGGCAACAAAGACTGTAAGTTTTAAAGAAAAAAGCCACTGGTCAGAGTGTTACAAATTCTGAGAGGCTTGCAAGAGTTTTTCAATGATCAGAAATTGAACAAGATTCAGACTAGGGAAGAGGAGAAAGGAAATAAAGAGACCACACGGACAGAAGAGGAAGAAGTAGGGAAACCTTAGGCCTTGGTAAGGGGGAGGGGACAAACGCCCTCTAACCCCTAGCATCTTCTTCCTCACCCAAAGAGAAACACACTGGTCAGCAGACCACTAAGGGACTGGAGAGTAGAATTTCACCACCTGACCAAGTTGGGTTGAACAGAATTATCAGAGATCACTCTCTGAGCTAGGAGAGCAGTAAATACAACACCTTAAAAACATTCAGTCCTTAATTTGGGAGCGTAGGGTGAGATTTATGGGTGGATAATTTGTTCTGAGGACAAAATCCTCATATCCTCTTTTTTTCAGTATTATTTTCCCAAGTAATTTGATATGTGAGAAGCCAAAATTAGTCATCACACTGTTACTTACAGAGCGAAAACAAAACAAATAACAACAACAAAAAAGCAAAAAACCTCAGAATAAGTGGGAGTGGAGCTATTCATAAGAAATACATATTTTACCTGTATGGAAAGTTAGCAAATACGTGGTTCATGAGCTCCCCTCCCCTCAAACCCTGGCAGTATTGCTAATCAATCAGAGCATGCTTTCTTAGTGAGCCTGGAAGGAGCCTGACAATTATTCCCAATACCCTGTGCCTGATACTCCTCCTTAACAGGTTACTTAGAAATGAAATTTGTTTACCAGCTCAGGCCTACAATGATGGGATTGCTCATTTCCATGAAATTTAGCATATCTTCCATAGTATAATTCTGAGTAAAAACTACTATGTTTTGTTTTTCTCTCCAAATCCCATATTTCTATTCTTCCTACCCCATTCTAAAGCTACAGTGTATATATGAATTAAAATATCTTTTTCTGGTACAAGCAAGTTGGTATGCTAGTCATTTCTGGTGGGTGCTGGAAACTTCCACCCATTAGGCATTGATCTAGTTAATTTAACTATGAGAAGGATGACCTTAATTTTATATTCTATAATGACAACACATTGTCACCCCCTCTGTACTGACTATATCTTAATGACAAGGAGAGACTTAAGGAGTCTTAGGAGACTTAAGGAGAATTTAGGAGTTTTTTCTCCCCCGGAAACACATTACCCTGAGGGGGGAAAAATGGTTTCACTGTATCAAAACTCATGTGAGATTATCAGAATCTTGACTATTATTGTTCATGATAAGAAATATAATAACCATATGGGATGTTAGGCTGTCAGTCTATCTTCTTCCCAATAGAGAGCCTCCCTTAGGAATTTAAGGAAAGACTGCAAGACCACTTAGAAAGAATTTGGAGCAAGAGCAATCAATGTAACTAACAAACATAATCTAGACCAAATCAACCAGATGCTATCTTTGGCTGGTCTCTCTTTTCTCCTGCCAGCCAGTGCTGTAATATAAAAGTTCTCAAGTTGTCATTGCAAATCTTTTGGTGTCTGGGTAGAATCCTAATCTCTTCAAAAAAGAGCTTCTATAGATAGTAATTTCAAACACATCTTGACTTCAAAGGCATCTGCCTACCACAAGCATTAGGACAATCTAAGTAGGACAACCTAAAAACAAAAATATTCCAAACAGACCTGAGATGATGTATTTTCTACTCTTCAAAGACTTGACATTCCCATAAATTCTTTGCATATAGTACTTATATTAAATACATACAGCTGGAACTACAAGCTTTTTGTTGTTGTTGTCACTGTTCACATGACACATTTAGTTGTACAACTCCAAGATACATTTCCACTGTGCATTAGGATATATATAAAACCAAGTAGGATTTTTTTTCAGTTTTATAAAAATTAAATTTTAGCTAAGTCTCTCCAATTTTAAAGGGACCTTAGCTAGTTAATTTTCTCCATGTTAAAAGTAATTATCCAAGGAAATCATCCACATATATAATTGTCTTATACATAAGCAAAAGGAAAAGTATGTTCATCATCTGAAATCCCATCACCATAGATAGTCACAACATTTTGGTTTATACCAGAGGTTGGCAAACACTTTCTGTAAAGGATAAGATAGTAAATACTTTAGGTTTTAATTTAAGGACATTCCTTAACCACTAATTTTAAGCATCATCTACTTTATAAAGTTTATATGAATATAAATTAATTTTTCTATATTTTAATTTTCAGTTTGGATTCACTTCCCCACCCGTTTACTTTGGCACCAATAGCATACCTGTAAATTTACTGTGGTTTTATAATGTATTTTGATATCTTATAAACCTAATATTTAATCATTATGGTTCTTCTTTCAAATGTTTTCTGACAGCTCTCATATATTTGTCATCATAATGTTTTTACAGTGATTTGGGATAAATTCTTTACAATTAGTATACTTTTATTTATTTTATTTTATTTTTAAAAATGTTTTAATCTTTATTTGAGAGAGAGAGAGAGAGACAGAGTGCAAGTGGGAAAGGAACATAGAAGAAGGGATACACAGAATCTGAAGCAGGCTCCAGGCTCTGAGCTGTTGGGACAGAGCCTGACACGAGGCTTGAACTCACATACTGCGAGATCATGACTTGAGCCGAAGTCAGATGCTTAAGTGACTGAGTCACCCAGGTACCCCATATAACTTGTGTAATTTTAATAACAAAATATAAATCACTTAAGGACTAACATCTTTTCTTGAGTAAGTAATCGTATAGACACATATGAATTGCTTCTCCATTTACATAATTATTGTTTTATATCTCTCAGAGCATTGCGGTTTATTATTGTTGGGGTTGGACTTGGTTCTGTGCTATTGCTTGTAAAAATTTTGGGCAAGTTCTTTCTTTCTATAAATTATGTTTTAAGCGAAATATGAATACTTTTCCCCATGAAATTGTATTGGTCTGGCACTTTGGGGAACAGGAGAGTAGTTATTTGGCAGCTTTCTTATTTACTTTCATAATTATTGGCTGCTTCAGGGTTTTTATTTTTTTTAACTTTTAAATGTTTATTTATTTTTGAGAGAGAAATTGACAGAGTATGAGTAGGGGAGGGGCAGAGAGAGGGAAACACAGAATATGAAGCAGGCTCCAGGCTCGGAGCTGTCAGCACAGAATCTGACACAGGGCTCGAACTCATAAACCGTGAGATCATACCCTGAGTCGAAGTCGGACACTCAACCAACTGAGCCACCCAGGTGCCCCTAAGGGTTTAAAATTTAATAGAATTTCAAATTTAATAGAATTTGATTGAATTTGGGTCAGAGAGAATGGCACATACAATTTTTTCTTTTTAGACAATTTCTTTTTGAATTAATTTTTAGTAAGTTTTATAAATAGCTCATGGAAGCTGATAAAAACTTTATTTTCTGTTATAGAGTACAAAGTGCCCTTTGCATTGAGAAGGGATTTTTGTGATGCCAGAATTCATGTTGGAGCAATTGAGGGCCTGTTTTGCCTTTCCACAGCACATACTACCAAGTTGGAGATGCCTTCATCATAGTAGTAACAAAAAGGAAAAGACTCAAAAAAATGGAAAAAAAAAAAGAAGAAGAAGGCAGCTCAGCAAAGTGATAGAAAACTTCCCATGCGTGATTGCAGTTTGTTTCTCAGCTCCAAAGACTAAATAGGAGCAGATCTTATCTATTTTGTATACTCAATTAATTTGTTTCAAGATGAAGCCTGTAAATTTGCAAATTCCTCTCCTTAAATCAAACTACTAATTAGGAAGTTTTTTTTTATCACCTTAAAAAGAGAACCCTAATGAAAAACAGCCACATTCACACTTTCTTGTGTTGGATGCTGGATTAGGTATTTAGATCTCTGTTTTTATTTGATAAACCCTAGTCAATGTGGTCAACTTTAGCTGAAAAGGAGCTGATGACATTATGCTTAGTTCATATTAGTCCTGACCAATTCAATCAACCCATGGGCAAATCTACCTTTAGAATTGTTTTTTCCCTAGCTATCAATATTTATTTTAAATATTTTTGATGTTTATTTTGAGAGAGAGAGAGAGAGAGAGAGAGAGAGAGAGAGAGAGAGAGAAACAGAAACAGAGAGAGAGGGAGACAGGGAGACACAGAATCCAAAGGAGGCTCCGGGCTCTGAGCTGTCAGCACAGAGCCTGACATGGGGCTTGAACTCATGAGCTGTGAGATCATGACCTGAGCTGAAGTCCAAGGCTCAACCCCCTGAGCCATCCAGGCGCCCCATATCAATATTTATTTTAAATTAAATCGAGTTCTTAAGACCTGTTTTCTGGATTGTTGCAATCACTTCTTAACCAGTCCCTCCGTTTCTACCTTTGCCTTCTCATAGCCTCTTAAGGGAACAACCAGAATGATCCTTTCCACCAGATGATTTGCATCTAAAAAACATTTTTACACCTGTTTTTCAGTCTTTGCACTAATTACTGCCTCTGCCTAAAGTGTTTTTCCTTCATATGACCACAGTCCTGACTTCCTCACTCCCTTCACATCTTTGCTCAGTTTTCCCTTTTCAATGAGCCATGCCTTTGACCTCTTGATACTACACCCTGCTTCCTGATGCCAACATTTCCAATCTCTTTTACTTTGTTCTATTTCTTCATTTTTCTAGAGCATATATTACCATCTGACATATCAAATGCATGTATGGTTTATTGGCTCACTCTCACTTCTTAAATGTAAGCAGCAGTTCAGGGATTTTCATTTGTTTTGTTCACCGAGGTATCCCAAGCACTAGACCAGTTATTTCTACATAGCATGGACTCAATAAATATTTGTTGAATAATTGAATAAGGGTATAATTTTCAACTCACCTGGAAAAATGTATTCTTAAAATGCAACATTGCAAAAAGAAGCAATCACTATCATAATTTAAACGTCTAAACACATTTAAATTTGCAAAAAAAAAATTGCATAAACTCTATTCCTATGATGGCATAATGAAACATGCCATGCCTTTATCCACATGGACATGAGAGTATGAATGGCAAGGATGCTCCTGAGTCCCGTCTGAGATTGTGCGGAGCATGGAGAGGCCCTAGTACAGTGCTATATACTCAATTATACATTCTGTGTGAATAGGCACTCATGAGCCTGCGTTTAAAACAAGCAAACATATAAAAACACAGCGGAGCCCCTCATTTCCTAATCAAGGTGCATTTTTATCAGTTCAGATGTATACATGGAGAGGGCAAGAAAACTTTTGTTCTGAAGTTTTTATAAAACCAAGTTCACCCAGGCACACTGGTAAATAGATTGCTTAACTCCAATGTGTCAAAATATGGGAAATGATGCATTTGAATGTATTTATTTTAAAATTAGAGACTGTAAAAAATTATAAAGAAATGTGAATCAAGTAATTACAAATCAGTTTTTTTTTTCCTAATTGCCTGAAATAATAACAGACATAATGACGCTTCCTGTCACTACAATCAGATGGGGTTTTGAAGAATTCCTTTACCACCCATATCTTCGAAAGCACTACACATTCAACTCTGTAACTGGCGTTTGTGTACTTGTGGCACGTCAGGCAGAAGTGGCAGATGACAGCAGTAACCTGTCTTATCCTTCAAACTCCATGTGCTCTGGCCAACTTCCAGTGCCCAGGGTCTACATCTTGCTGCTTGGAGATTTTTTTTTTCCTGCATCTTAGGAAGGCCCTTTTGTCTTCAGAGGCAGACCACAACCAATGGCTCTCAAAGAGCTAAGTATCCTATCTTCCTTTGCCATGTAGTGATTCTAATGTGTATATCTTACACATTTCCCACAGTTGGCCCCACAGGAGTAAGCTCCTTCATGGCTTAAAGTAATACACCTTTGGGGCCTCCAGGTGGCTCAGTTGATTGGGTGCCCGACTTAGGCTTGGGTCATGATCTCACAGTTCGTGGGTTCGAGCCCTGTGTCAGGCTCTATGCTGAACGCTTGCTCCTGGAGCCTGCTTCGGCTGCTGTCTCCCTCTCTCTCTGACCCTTCCCTGCTCATGCTCTATCTCTTTCTGTGTCTCAAAGATGAATAAACGTTAAAAAAATTTTTTTAAAGTAATACATCTTTTATTGTTTGCTTTACCTTCCACATATCACTTGCTCATTCCTCCATAAGTATTCACTGAACATCTCAAAAAAAGTGCTTCCACTCATATCATCAAGTTACCAGGTAACTAAGCTATAGGCAGCCAAACACACCACCAGTAGCTGACTAGGATAGATGGAAGATTTCTAAAACTATTTTCCTGTACAAATGTGACACATTATAATGACACTGTACACATTTTATTTAGGAAAATGTGCCAGATATCTTCATTTTTCTCCCCTCTCTATATTTCCAACCCTTTTACACCTTGTTTTATCCTGCTCCCAGGATAAATCTACATACATGGACTGCATTGATGGGCTCCCTTGAACTCTGGTTTCTGATCAGTTAAGTGGAAGGAACTGAAAGAGGGGATAAGTGAAAGGAGAATGGAGGGCAGCTATTTATTCCAGTGGTGTTTTTCCTCTCTTCCACATCACCATGGATTGGCTTCAGTTCTCTCCCACAGGCCACCCTCCTGTCAGGCCGTACTATCCATGCAGCTAATCTTCCCAGTTCTGGTGACCACTTCCTCTCATTCTTGAAATTTAGGAGTGGTAATGGTTCCCTACTGTTACTAAGCCAGAATGCAACACTTCTACCATTGGTAGCAGTGGAGAGACCAAAACTATGATAAATTGTCCCTTTTTTAAAATGCTTCCTGGATTACTCAGTTTGAGTTTGCCTTTGCTTCATGACAGGACTCTGACTTACAGTGAGAAATAAATTTATGTGATAAAAGAATTATAACTCCAAACCAAACAAAGTTACAAAATTCATCTGTTCCTCTAATTTTCTTTCCTGGGAGGTAAACATCTTCAACTGTTTCTCTCTGAATAATATATTTTTGCTTCCATATTTTTGGTTGGTAGATACCTAGTAATAGCTCTTGATTCCTTACTTTGAAATACAAAAACCTGGCTTATCCACATTATTGATACCTCTCCTCCCTGTGTTTCATCAGTCTTGGCAAGTTAAATTACTATATGTAGATGTTTTTCTATTTTTAGGGTATTATTTGGTATAATCCAACTTCTCTTTAATGATCCCTCAACTTTAGAAAATACATCCTCTCTTCCCACCATAAACTATGAGAAAATAAGTGGCTCCATATTTTTCTATCTGCCTTCACTTTCCCCTTCATGGCTCAATTTCTGTTAGCTGTATCATAGATTTATACTGGTAAGTTTATAAAATTTATAATTTTTTCACAATTCTGACCATGAATTATTCAAATAATTTGGGTTTTTTGGGTTTTCCTGAAATTACAATGCCTTTTAATTTTTTTCTACTAAAAAAGTGCCATGTGTCTTTATCTTATCAATGAGCCATTCAGCTTTTAATCACATAATTTGTTAAAATGAGTACAATCTCACATTGTATTTTTACTAATTGCTGTCTAAGCTTACTGTACACCTTATCTTGTAAGTTTGTTTTTCACTGCCTTCCACTTGCACTTGTATATTATTCTTCCTTCTTGGATTCCATTTTGATAGTCCTCAATTATTGTTTTAGAAAAAAAATGGCACAGAAAATAAACTTTCTGAGATCTTCTATTAAAAAATGTTTTCATTTTCTCTTCATAGTTCATTGTTACTTAGACTGAATCTATAATGCTAGTTCAAAATAATTTTATTGAAAAACTATGAAGACATTGCATTGTACTCTTAGGATTGCAGTGTTGATGAAGTGAATAATTTGTCCTTTATTTTTTTCTTTTTGGCATATTTTTGGATTTTATTTATTTTTTTTAGTATTCTGTTGATTTTTTTTCCTTTGATAATCACATTTCAATTTCTAAGAATTTTCTTTGTTCTTATATTGTCCCCTTTACCCTAGCAATTCTTGTTTCTTTAAAAATACAAAATGTTCTTATATAGCTGTAAAGATAATAAGTAGATTTTTTTAAAACACATTTTTCATGCATGACTTAACTATTTCTCCAGGGGCTGTTTTGTGCTTGCTTATCTTAGCCTTCTCTGTTGTGCTATTTCTTTTCCTTGAGTATATTCTGCTTGTAAATGAAGGACTGGAATGATTAAATTTTAGCAGAATTCCTCTTTCCCCGTGTAACAGTGCATTCCAACAGTATCTATTTCCATGTGCACTGACGGGGCATGTCACATGGAGGGCAGTATATATACTTGTTGGGTATGTCATAGGGAGTTTTCTCTATGTTTGTTGAGTATATTATACAATAGGGTACTCTGTATACTGCTTGGCTCTTTGTATGGTATTGTAGGGTTCTGTGTACACTCATTGAGCATGTAATATGGAATACTACTTAGATATATTATATGGATATATTCTCTGGTTGGGAATGTTGTATGGAAGCTCCTGTAAATGATGTTTGGGCATGTTATATGGAGGTTTCAAAATATACTAGTTGGGCATGTCATATGTAGTTTATTTACAGAGCATCCTTGCGAAAGAATTAGGTAGGTTGGCCACAAATGAGGAAGGGTTTATTTTATTGTGTTGACACCCAAACCAGAAGCCCTAGCCCTTCCTAGATAGATCACTAATTTTCTTAACAATAACAGGGCCTGGTTTTGGCCTGAGATTAAATATTAATTCTGGTAGTCACTCTTCCTATGAAAATGATTGAGGGGAATAGAATAGGGCCTCATCAACAGAGCTGAATCTAAAACTTTCAAATACATATCATTGTAAAGCTAGGAACCTTTTTGAGACCCAGCTTCCATCTCTGCTGCTGTTATTCATGGTACATCCTTGGAGCCACTGCTTTCTTCACTTCTTTCTCTGACACGGAAATTATATTCATTTTTTTGTCTTCTTTTCAAAATGCCTGGTCACCAATGGTCCTCCATTTAATTTTCAGCATGATTATGGGTTTTTTTCCATTTCTTGGAGATACACTATGGCACACTGGTTAATAATGTGGGTTTAAACTCAAAGTTTAAACTATGGCATGCTGGTTAAGAATGCGGGTTTAAACTCAAAAGTTGAGCTCTGCCCTTTGCTTCTGAGTGACCTCAGGAAAGTTACTTGATGTTCATATACCTCAGTTTTCTCATTTGTACATGATTAAAAAATTATCAAAATAGGGATAATAGCAATATCTATCTCATAAGGATACTATGCATACTTATCTCAGCGATTTGATACTCATTTAATACTTAAAATATTCCCTGGCACATAGTGGATATTAGATAAATGTTAGGTACTGTTATTCTGTTTAAATTCATGCGATTTAAACGGGATTTTGAAAAGAAAGCTTGGTGACCATAACTCTAGCTTGAACCACAAGACAGTAGGGTAAACATGAAGTTCAAAAATGTTTTTTAATAAATATCAGAAAAAAGGATGATTTGAACTTGAACATAAGACACAAGTACTTATTGGTGCCTGTCTGTGAGTCTTTATTTCTCACCAAACGCAACTGAATATTGGGTTGCTTCAAGCATTACCCATCTCTCTGTGCCATGTCTGATGTAATGAAATTCCAAACGATAATTTAATAAACTTCTCATTCTTATGAGATCAAAAGTTCACTGACTTTCTAGTTCTGATAAGAATTCTTAAAGTTGAGTTCTGGTCAAAGAGCTCTAAATTTGCTTCTTTCCTATTTATCCTAAATTGGTTAAAAGTTTGCACTTAATAACAAATTCTAAATGCCCTTTATAACTCAACTTGTGGCGTACAGTAAGATTTTGGTATTGCAAGCCCTGTAGCCTTGCAACATAACATTGGCATAAGTGTTTCTTTTCTGAAATATTCATAAAGGTATCAACTTCTATTTTTCCTTTTAGACCCACAGAAGAATAAACTTTAGCATATGTTCTCACTGATTTTTTTTAGAAATACATATTTAAATATTTTTCTCATTCCACAACACTCAAAATGTTGACATTCTAAAGGAATGTCAGTTTTCAAGTAACATTGCATTTACGTTATTTTAAAGAAATGGGATGATTTTTCTAATCAGATTGGTGTTTTAATCCAATTTAACTGTAGTAACCATTGTCATTCTTCAAATAACATGATTACTAACTAGAGAACAGTTTTCCCTAAAGAGTAAGAAAACCACACAGAGAAAATGTCATACTCTTTCTCAATAGAAGCTGATATTTCAGACAAAAGTTGGTCTACCTGCTGTTTATACCATTTAGTTTAAACCCAAGATTCTGATACTATGATGAAAATTATCATAACATCCAGAAACCCAAAATCATCTACATTTGAATAAAATCAAAGAGAAGTAAGGAATTAAAGAAATGAGCAAAACACAGTTATAGCTTTGGCCCAGGTTTTTAAAGAACAGGTTCATAGCACCGGTCCCTTCCTCTCTAAACAGCAGCCGCAGCAGCAACAGCGGCAGCAGCCGCAGCCGCAGCAATGCAGCCATTCAACTAAGCATGAAATGAGCATGATTTCCAGGTGGCCTTCATCAATGGAAAAGCATTCAGTGACGATTTAAATTTGCCAGGAAGTGAAACATTTTTCAAATAAGAAGCCTATACAATTGAAATTCTGCCAAGGAACTAAGAAGGGAGATTTGGAGCTGATACCTACCTACAACCACCATCATCAAGCATGCCAATATTTTTTAAATGAGCAAACAATGATAATGAAACTAATTTTACCACACCATCCTGGGAGAGGAAGATTTTCTATAAACTTTTGCTATTAACAGCTAGGATATTCTGAAACTATTTACCATTAAGAGATAAGCACAATGAGAAAAGGTAGGTTTTAATATACAGCACAGAATGTGGAAATAAAACCACTGATATAACAGAATCCCAGTATAATAGCATTTGCAACAGTCATCTTTATAGTTAAGGTTACAACTCAATTTCATATCCCTGTTTCACATGCTCATAAAAACTTGGTAGAAAGTTCTTCAACATTAAAACTTTTCATACTTGGTCTCCAAGTAAATATGAATGATAAATATGAATGTTTTTCAATTTTAATAAAGCATTTTTTTCTTTCCCTTTCTTCACAGACAGTTTCCCAACATGGCACTCAGACAAATAGAGTGAACAATGAGGAATTTCAAATGCATGAGTTTCCTAACTAAATTTCAGACATTTATTATAGATCTTTTTCATTTAAACAGCACCTGAAATTTGGGAAATTAAAAAAAAAATTCTTTCTGACAGAACACGGTTCTCCAAAATGAACAGCTAGGTTCCAAAAAAACACTATGATCAAATAAAACTTACTTATGTCTTAATTACAGAGGCTGAATGTGATTATTGGAAGTGTAACAGGCGAATATCATAGTCTGTAGACTACTAAAATAGTATAAAGCCACATTTTTGCTTATAGACCTGCTCTAGAAATTTTCCCTTTTGCCCAGATGTTATCTGGAGGCATTGTTGAGTCTTATCAATAAATTGGACCCCTAATATTTGACAATACTACTTTATTTCTATCCTCTTCTATCAGATAACCATCTTCAAAATTTATCTAATATCCCAGGAAATATTTAGCTCTGTTCCCATCAGTTATATAAGACTGTCTTCTAAAAACTGTTAACACTCATTAAGACCGTCCTCTAACTTTAATGATTGCTTAACCTATTCAGTGCTACTAACCATGAATCAGAACCCACCACCTAGGGGGGTTTTGCTAAAAGAGATAGTAACTTGGGAGGTAGTTGGAGAGGGCGACACTTACTTTTAGTGAGTAGGAGTCAAGGATGTTAATTATCTTGCAACATCCTGCAGCTGCACAAAATGAATTGTACTGTCCAAAATGTCAGTAGCACCTTCTTGAGAAATAATGGTTTCCGTATTCTCTTACATCAAGATTTGGTTGTCTAGGATGTCATTCATGTTATATCTGCCCAGTCCTAGGTATCTTAGCAATCTAGAGCTGTGAAATATTTGGAAGACAATGCTTCCAAATTGAGTATGGGAAACTAGAAATGGTTATTTGAGATTTAGATACTCTGTTTCTAAAGGACTTTGAGCATTCGCAGGTAAGATGAGGTCAGGAATTTAAGTACCCTCACTCCAGTTCATCAATATCACCAAGGTTATGGGAAAGAGTAGGAAAGGGGTACAGGCACTGCAGCAGTCTGGAAAAAAGAAAACAATACTCTTCACACATAAGAAATATAGGGATGGCAAAGAGAATATTTTTTGAGTATGGATTCTGTTGTCTGGCACTCCCAGGTCCAAGTCCCCTGTTCTGTTGCTTAATATAAATGACATTAGGTGACTCCTTCTAGAAGATCAATCTTGTAATAGATACAGTACAAGTGAAAATATGAAAAGGGAGAACCAAAGACCAGTTTGGAACCCCTTATTCTGAGAAGAGTAGCACTATTAGGAGGTAATAATAGGTAGCACTTATTAAGTGCTTACTTTATGAAATGCGTTAATAGTTATTATTTCATTTAATCATTACAAGTCCAATAGGTTTTGTGGGCCACTTAAAACTTTTTTGATGTTTATTTATTTTTGAGGGGTGGGGAGGGGAAGATAAAGAGGGAGACACAGAATCTGAAACAGGCTCCAGGCTCTGAGCTGTCAGTACAGAGCCCAACAAGGGACTCGAACCCACAAACTGTGAGATCATGACCTGAGCCAAAGTCGGATGCTTAATCCACTGACCCACCAAGCCCCCCTTGTAGGCCATTTTAGATACAAGGATCATGAAGATGAGAGAATTGGAATAACAAACAAGGTATGTGGCAGTGCTGTTTGAACCGAAGTCCTCTTTAGTTGATAAGCTCTCAGCCCTATTCTTTTTTTGTTTGTTTCTATTTAAATTCTAGTTAGTTAACATATAGGGTAATATTGTTTTCAGGAGTAGAATTTAGTGATTCATCACTTATATATAACAGCCAGTGCTCATCATAACAAGTGCCCTCCATAATGCCCATTAACTATTTACCCCATCCCTCACCTACCTCCCCTCCAGCAACCCTCAGTTTAGCTTTAGTTAAGAGTCTCTTATGGTTTGTTTCCCTCTCTCTCTGTTTTTCATTTCCCTTCCCCTATGTTCATCTGTTTTGTTTCTTAAATTCTACATATGAGTGAAATCATATGGTATTGTCTTTCTCTGAATTGACTTACTTCACTGAGCATAATACACTCTAGCTCCATCCACGTCATTGCAAATTCAGTCCTATTCTTCTAACCTTCCTTCTTGGAGATTATGATAGAATGTCACTGAAAGATACAGTATTATGGTGGTGAGGAGACAGAGCAGCCCTCAGTCAGAGAGAGAGCCCTCTTTGGGCCTCTGTTTTGCTGGAGAGAATAAGCAGCACTTGAAAACAACCGTACTGCCTAGATTCTTTTGATAACTATGCCAGGTAGAAAGCCAGCAGGAAGGTAACATCTTGTCTTTGGTATAGCACAAAGAAGGAGCTTGGACAAAGTTTTGTTGGAAGCCATGGAAATTAGATGCTTAGCTCTCCTGTATGGGACAATAATAGACTGAAGTTCCCAGTGGCTGCCTCTCCGAATTCCACACTGCATTCACAGTCATGAGCTGTTCCTAGCAAATGATGATGGACTGCAGGGATACCAATGCAGGCCCATTTTTGTGAGACACGGGATTCCTTTTCTGGCAGACAACTTTGGCTTGAAGACTCTTGATTTGCCTGGCCCAATCTTACTTAGAACTTTGCTGCAGTTTGAGACTCTTCCTAGCCAAGCCTTCTTCCTTCCATCTCTCAATCAGTGGGGTGAGACCTGCATTGAAATTGTGGTTTGAAAGTTTTCTCCATATTCTCCAGCATTATTCTATTTTTCCTTCATGTATATTTCCCCTAATGAATATCTCACATGTCTAGTCTGATCCTGAGGTCTGCTTACCAGAGGATATAACTAACAGTCACAGGTTATCCATGACTTCTAGTTAGATGGCTTCTCCAATCTCAGAGAAGAAACAGTGAGGTCTTGATTTCCTTTAGGGATGATCAATGAATATGCCTCCCCCAAAACTTATGTCTCTTGGACATCTGGGGTGCAATACAATAGGACAACTATGAAAAGGAAATAAAATTGAGATCAATAAGGCAAGGATTACAGGGAAAGTCAAAGGATAATCAAAGAATTAAAATTAATGTTTTGATCAGCAAAGAGTATAATTGATGTCACAAAAGAGATTGATTGATGGAAGATCTATTGAAGAGATCTCCCCAGGAAATAGAGATGAAAACTATGAAAGAGCAAATCATAGTAAGGGCTAACATGTTAAGTAATATGTGATCCTGAAGAAAAAATGAGAACTAATAAATAACAAAGATAAAATAGAGCAAAACATTCCTCAGCTGAGGAAAGAACTAGTTGTACAGATGAAAGGGTTTCCCAAACTTCAAGTTAAATTGATGAAAGAGCACTGCCGCTCATCTAATTTTTAGTCTAGTCCTTATCTTTCAAGCAACAAGATTTTTTCACATTTCTGGAGGCTTTACTCCATTCAATCACCTTTACATCCTTAAAGTGGGGGTTCAGACAGGTTTTGTCAAAATTTGTGTGAGTTATAAGGAAAGCATCCTCAGGACTCTGTAGATTCATTCTTTGTCCATATTAGGAAAGGCAAACTGATGTTAGCTACCCAACTGCTGTGTCCTTTCCAGTAAATACCTTAGTTGTCTTCCTTTCCAGCCAGCTAAAATAGACTGTTTAACCAAGTAGACCAATTGACAACTGAAGATAAGTGTTACAGGCAGACACTTGAGGTACAGGCATAGTTATTACTGAAGTTCTTCAAAGGA
Source organism: Panthera leo (assembly GCF_018350215.1). Taxonomy (NCBI): domain Eukaryota; kingdom Metazoa; phylum Chordata; class Mammalia; order Carnivora; family Felidae; genus Panthera; species Panthera leo. The sequence goes on from NC_056681.1 coordinate 94,214,274, forward strand.
CATATATTTGCTCCCTACTGACTGCCTCCTATTGAAGGCAACCAGCTTTGCCCACAGTTAGGATTGGAATATGCCTGGGAGCTGCATCAGTTTAAAATTTTGGTTGTGAAGAGTAGGTGGGGACATAGAGGAAGGAGCAATATAAGGAATAGAAATGGACTTTTGTCCTGAGTGTTCTCCTTTGGTTTTGTTATTTATTTGTTTGGTTGTGATTCCTTCCTTCCTTCCTTCCTTCCTTCCTTCCTCCCTCCCTCCCTCCCTCCCTCCCTCTCTCCCTCCCTCTCTCCTTTTTCTTTCTTTCTTCCTTCCTTCCTTCCTTCCTTCCTTCCTTCCTTCCTTTCTCTCTCTCTCTCTCTCTCTCTTTCTTTCACTATTTAGGCAACCTGAAGTTGTCTGCACCAGTTCTCTTCCTAGCATAACTGCTAATTTAAAAAGCCCACTATGACAAAGATTCTACTTTAAATAGCATACCTTACCTTTGAAGGTACAATGGAGGCCTGCTTTATTCAGCCATCCGTTGTATGGGATTTAACAAGATTGAAAGGAATTACTTTGTGAGTTTAACAGACAGGAATCTTGGTTTCAAGCTAATAAACAGAAGCTGACTGATTAAGCAGAAAAGTAGTTGAGATGTTTGAGAAGTTGACATAACAGCAGAAAGGACTAGAGAACCAAGCTTAAGATGAGGCTTACAGTTTTCAGTTATCACCTCCCAAAAGGACTATAAGAGAAACCTGTTGATCACAAAAGCTAAACTCATTATATCTACAGCAGTAGGGAGAAGACAGCCTGGAAATATTCTTAATAGTATTTCAGAAGTGGGAAGTCAGGGGTAAATTCCTGGGGCTTTTAGTGTCTGGGCTGAATGATTTTAATGCAGGTGTTTTAGTGAGTGGAATTGCTTTGGATTGGGCATGGCTTATGAAACAGTAGCTTTGGGTTGGTAGGCACAGTGAGGCAAAAAGAGTCTTGAAGACATTCTTTTTTAAATTTTTTTTAACGTTTTATTTATTTTTGAGACAGGGAGAGACAGAGCATGAACAGGGGAGGGTCTCAGAGAGAGGGAGACACAGAATCTGAAGCAGGCTCCAGGCTCTGAGCTGTCAGCACAGAGCCCAACGCGGGGCTCTAACTCACGGACCGAGAGATCATGACCTGAGCTGAAGTCGGCCGCTTAACCGACTGAGCCACCCAGACGCCCCTCTTGAAGACATTCTTAACTAGTGATCTGTTAGTCTGACTGAGGACACTGTTTTAGTTGGTTTCATCTTATTTTTCAACAAATATTTCTTGGAGCAAGTAGCTAGGCTATTTTTACTAGTTCTCAGTACTGATTAAAAAGAGACAGAGAGGAATGCTTGTCCTATATTGCTTATCACAGGGGTAGGGAAGCCTTTGTGACCCAAAAACTGTTTAGGGACAGAAATTTATGTTGGTTTCCATTTTCATAGTATTGATGCCCCCAAAGTTGTGCTTTCAAATTGTCCTGATAAAAATACATGACTCTTCTACTGTTTTACCAAACATTAGAATAAATCATGTAACTGCCTTATTGAAATTGTTTATGTACTGGGAACTCTGGAATGCAGGGAATCATTGCTACTACCAAAAGCTGAATATATCTGCCTTTGGCAAACATAAAAAAAAATCTACTTAGAGTTGCTATAAATTATGGTCTTGCACAGGTATATCTATCTGATAGAAGTGGAAGTTAGCTCTCAAGTTTGTATCTGAGAGAGGCAATTCCATAAGGCAAAGATTTTAAGTTTTCTGGATCTTACTGTAAATATTTGAACATAAAAGACTATACATTTGATATATAGATCTAGCATGTTGAAAATACCTAATATCTAGAAAGTATGACCAAAAATTCTATTAAGATCCATCCCCTGTAGGTCTGATAACAACATACACCATTCATCCATCCTTTAAAAAATTAATAATAGCATCAACTACAAAAGCACAAATCGATTATTTCTAGTATAATTCATCTATTTCTTATAAAAAAGAAAAAGTAATATTTTTCTTCATGAAAGTAGAAAACTCTAATCTTATAAGCTGTTATAGCCAACTTTGAGTCTGAATTCCTGGATGATAGCCATTTATCCTTCTGCCGTACCCTTTCATCTTAACTTTCTATCTCACTTTGTCATGTGTTAATGAAATAGATGAGAAATGAGAATAAAACATGATTATTAGCTAAAATGTATAAACATGTACATGATACAGAAAGGAAGAAAATACTGATATTTCTTTCTGCAAAACTGTAGTTGTTGACAGCATGGTGTGCCTGTTCCCTACCTTTCCACTTTCCTTCTTTCCTAAGGTTGCCAGGGTTCTTTCCCTAAGGAGGTATATTAGTAAGGATAAGGTTAGGCTTCTGTAACAAAAAGACCCAACAATAAGTCAGTGACTTAAAGATATTGAAACTCTCTCTTTTATGAACAGTACAGAGTATTCATTCATGGTGGGCATCTGGCAACACATGGCTTCCAAGATGTTCCAGCCACTGCCATTTCTGGCTGGCAGTGAGGAAAATGGGGATATTCATGGGACAGGATTTCCATTTAAGCAAATAATACAAGAGTGAATACATCACTCTTCCTCACATTGGTAAGAATGGCCTCTGGGAAATAATGTCTCTTGCCATATAACCATGCATCCAGAATAAAGGAGAAAATGGCTTTGGGGACCTAACTAACTGTATCCACCACACGAAGTGATTCAGAACTCCTTCTCCCTATCTCTGAGTCTGAGAGGCAGAAACCAGATAAGTGATTTTCTATCAAGATGCAAAATTTCCTCTGAGAGACTATTCCATTTCCTAGACCAGTGTGTAGGGAGTTAAGATGCATACATGTTTGGCTCTCACTATACGATGTGTCTGCCAAGCTATATTTATCAGCCATAAAGATGATATTTGCTGCTCCATCTGCAAATAGTGTCTCTGTTCCTCCACTCACTCAATCAGTGGGCTCGACTCTAAATTATACCAATCTAATCAAAGCCACCATCACCTCTTGTCTAGACTATCAGAAAGACCTCTTCTTGCCACCATCTGCCCATCCTCTACTTGTCTCTTTGAATCCATTGTTCATACACAACCAGAGAGATCCTCTTAAAGATCCATTTAGGTATACATTGCAATGTTTAAAATCTTCCAATGACATCAGAATACAATTTAAGGGTGCAACATTTTCACTGAATCTCCTGATGTCATATCCTACTATACACTTACTTGTTCTCTCTCTCTCAGCTGCCCTGTCCTCCTTGCTCTTTCTGGGATACAGTACACCTAATTTTCCCCATAGCTCTTTCCATTTTCTATTCCTTCTGCCTGGAGTTCTTTCTCACAGATAGCCTGGTGGCTATTTCCCCTGCTTCCTTCAAATCTTTCCTTGAATATGACCTTAACAGTGGGTTTTACTCTGGCTGAATTGTATAAGCCAACACCTTCCACATATATAAATGTTTTTTCCTAACTTTTGAAACGGTCCTTCAAAAAATTTGCCATGTTAAAATTGAAATTTTATAAATGTTCCAAGAAAAAAAGTTAAGCAGAAGACAAGGAAGATAATTTTCATAGAGAAAATCTATAATGATTTGCTTTCTTCTATTTGATTTTTTTTGAAATACCTGGGATTTTATTTTTCTACTATTCTTGATAAAAGTCATGGTCATTTTTTGGCTATTCTGAAAATAAAATGAGATATAGATATAGACAGATACAGAAATATAGATCCTCCAGACTCATCTATTTCAGTAGTTACTTTCAAATAAATAGGGCTTGTGTTTATGTTTGCATCTCACTACGCATATACCTCCTCCTCGGAGAACAATTTTAATTTTACAAAGAATGTGTCTTACCAGAGGGTTAGATGACATCTTTCTGCCAAAGTTACTGGTATAATTAAAATCTGTATAAGGCAGATAGATGGCAATTGACTCCCTGTGGTTTCCTCTAATACAGATTCCCTAAATCACAGGCCTTGGTTATGACAACAGCAGTGTGATGCCTTCTCCCTAACTACCTTCTTCACAATTGCATGCACCATGCAGGGGATGGATTTTCTCCTACTGGCTGCAGGAAAGCAAGATCCAGTTTAAGGCCTGAAAGCTGTTTTGTACATTTTCTTTAACTGAGGATATACAATAAGATGAACATTTCAAATTCATGGAAGAGGGCAATGGTTCTCCATTTCCTATGAAGTAATTTTTAGAAAGTAAAGCAATGCAGTTTCCAAATAAGCTAGCAAAGGCAAGTTGCTTTGGATATAACAATTTAATGGAATGTTACCCCAACTCAGCTATGTTATGAGAGCTGTCAATTCTTAGCAGAAGACAGAATTGGATGGTAGTAATTGAACATGAGAGCTATAAGGCCAGAATCATAAAGGCAGAACACCGAAGCTTAGGTTTTTAGAGAGGAAAAAAACTTTTGGTAAGTGACAAAGAAAAAATTGTGTCAGTTTTTACTAGAGTTGCACAAATATATGACCTAACACTGAGACTATCCCCTCTCAGCTATATCTGAACAATAGATGTGATGTTCAGAGCAGCATTATTCATGATAACCAAAATACTGAAAACACCTTAAATATGGGTCCAGAGACAAGAGGGAAATAGTGGTGTATTCATGCAATAGAATTATATATAGCAATTAAAACTCATGAATTAGACATACATATAACAATGGGAATGAGGGGTGCCTGGGTTGCTCAGTCGTTTAAGAGTCTGACTTCAGCTCAGGTCATGATTTCACGGCTCATGGGTTCCAGCCCCACATCGGGCTCTGTGCTGTCAGCGCGGAGTCTGCTTTGGATTCTCCGTCCCCCTCTCTATCTGCCCCTCCCCGCCTGCACTTCTCTCTGTCTCTCTCAAAATAAATAAATAAAAAACCAAAACAATGGGAATGAATCTCATAAACATAATGATAAGGAAAATAAATCAGACATAAAAGAATCCTTACTGTATGGTTATATTTACGGAAATTTTCAAAACAGGCAAATTTTTAATGCTAAAAGTTTGGCTAGGGGTTATCTTTAGGGTGGATATAATGAGATATGATTGGAAGAGGTTATGGATAAGGCTTCTGTATTGATGCCAGTTTCTATTTCTTGACTTAGGTGATGTTTACAAGGGTATTTACTTTAGTATAATTCAATGAACTGTATATATTTTTGTTTTGTTCACTATTCTTTATGCGTGTTATACTTCAATAAGAAAAAATGTTCTTTAAGTTTTTAATAATTTTTTTAATGTTTATTTATTTTTGAGAGAGAGAGCACAGGCGGGGAAGGGGCAGAGAGAGAGAGGGAGACACAGAATCCAAAGCAGGCTCTAGGCTCTGAGCTGTCAACACAGAGCCCTTCACGGGGCTTGAACCCACAAACTGCAAGATCATGACCCAAGCTGAAGTCAGTCCCTTAACCAACTGAACCTCAGGAAAAGTTTTCTAAAATGGAACACATAATCTATTTGAAAGGACAAGTTAGTAAAGTTCTGGCTAATAGAAATTGTTATGGTAGCCATGTTGAACCTCAATTGTTGCTAAACACAAGCTACAGCAAAAATAAATAAATAAATAAATAAATAAATAGTAGACTCCTCAAGCTACATTAATATAAAATCACAGGGTGGGGGGAAATCTGTTTGTGACTGTAGTCACTTTTGCCTCCTAGGAGATGGAGATTGCTCTCTTGGAAAGGTTATCTCATAGTTGAGAAAAGGTGAACTGTTTTGGATACAGAAAATGCAGTCAGCACTGGGCATAGTGTAGAAGGAGAAAGCAAGAGTGAGCTGAATTGCTCTGCCTAGAAAACTATCAGGAATGGAACTGGGGGAGTTTAAAAGCTGGCAGAGGGGAGATGGAAGCAGACTCGCACCAGAGTTCCTGTGCCTTCAGCATAGTTGAATGTACACAGCTCCGACTATGTTTCCATCTAGTTTCTTATGAAGCCAAGAAAAGGAAACAACAGCAAGAGGTATGGGATGGTCAATACTAAAACAATGAAGAAGCAAAAACAGGAAATAATAGAGTGTGAAAAGTAACATAGAGCAACATAAGCCTCATCTAAATAACAGCAGCAACAAACAAAGCCTAGCAATACTAAGAGAGAAGTAAGTGGCCCTTCTTATATGAGACAGGGTTTGGGCCATTCTGCATAAATTTACAAGTCAGAGTGATTCCAGCAAGCTGGAAGATTTAGAGACATCTGGGATACATAAACACTTGAATAGTACCTGTAACATGACACTTTTTACATTTCATCCTCATCAAAATCCTGTAAAATAGTTATTGACCTTATTTTATACCTAAAGGTATTGTGACCTGGCCAGCTAAGTCATCCTTGTCACTCATGCTAAGAAAGTCAGTCTTGTCCATGCTGCCAGTATATGATGGAACCAGACATCAAAATAACTCGATATTCTTTCCACTTCCTTCATTACCTCAAGATGATCAATAATTTACAAAACTAACTTCATGTAAAACTAAATTTTGTTATCTTTAACCTATGAATACTGTATTTTTTCATTGGATCCAGGTATGGCACTAATTCTATTTCATTAGCTTTTTTGAGAATATTTTAAGTCTGATGTTCATAAATCCCAGAATATAATAAAAAAGAAAAGAAAATTTATTTATTATTTTCATAATTCAGAGATATTTTATATATGTGAATAGACTATCAGTCTAGGTATCAGCTTCTATAGCACAGTTCTAAGAAAGCAAGGAAGAAACCCTACTCCTTCACAGAGTGAAAATTTATTGCTCAAGTTGTTACTGAGAACATCAATCTTTTATTTTAAGTGTTAAATTGTTTAAGCATACCAATCCCCTTGGAAGTGATAACAAATCAGTGATCAGTCACCTTAGTAACACGGGACTCAAGCCTTCTTTAGGAACACTAGAACAAGGCCCAAGCTTTAGGGTGAAACAGAGTTGGGTCAGAAGGCTGTTTGAAGGCCAGCTTTGCCAAATACTATGTACCTTAAGTCGCAGTGCTTCTGTTTCCTTAGTTATAAAAGGAGTATAGTACCTAATTAATGGAATTTTTGTGAAGATTCAAGTTTATAATGTAGAAAAACACCTTAACACAATACCTGGTATATGAGAAGTAAATAAATAATACCTAAATTGAACAAAATCATCATGGTGTTAGGCTGTCTAGGCTGGTAAACTATAGCTTGCAGAGGAAATCTGGCCTACCACTTGCTTTTGTAGATAAACTTTTATTAGAATACAACTAAGTCCATTGTTTATGCATTATCAATAACTACTTTCAAACTATAACAGCAGAGTTGAGTAGCTGTGATAAAGACAACATGGCCCACAAAGCTGAATATATTTACTGTCTGGCTTCTTACAAAAAAAAAAGTTTATCTGTAGGGTATAAGGAAAGAACTTTCGTAGCTGGACCCTGAAAATATCAGCCTTTGATGTTAGAATTTTTCCTGTAGAAGGGACATTGCTATATAAAAGATCAATTTATAAGAGGCGCCTGCGTGGCTCAATGGGTTAAAGCATCCAACTCTTGATTTCGGCTCATGTCATGATCTCACAGTCTGTGAGATCGAACCCCATATCAGTCTCTGTGCTGACAGTGCAGAGCCTGTTTGGGATTCTTTCTGCTTCTCTCTCTCTACCCCCTCCTCCATGTGTGTCGTGTGTGTGTGTGTGTGTGTGTGTGCGCGCGTGCGCGTGCGCGTGCATGTGTGTGCACACGTGTGCATGTTCTCTCTCTCTCAAAAATTAATAAACTTAAAAGAAGATCACTTTATATTGCTCTAATTTGAAATAATTATTAAGGAAATAATAATAATTATTCTCTCTGGCCAGAGTTCTTGCAAATGTTGGCACTAGCATAAGAAGTTTAAACATTAGTTTGAATAATCAAGCAAAGTCATTATTATTACTGAAAAAAAACCCCAAATGTACTAAACATGTAAAATAATAATATAGGGCTTTCTATAAGTATCATGTGCTTTGTGACTAGAGTGTCTGATCATTATTAGCCAAAGATGCATTATGAAGATAGTTATCTTTTGTTCACATAAAAACATTAAAAATATATAGTATAGGGGTGGCTGGGTGACTCAGTCTTTTGAGCCTCTGACTATTTCAGTTCAGGTCATGATCTCATGGTGATGAGATCGAGCCCCATTTTGGGTTCTGCGCTGAGCGTGGAGCTTGCTTGGATCTCTCTCTCTCTCTCTCTCTCTCTCTCTCTCTGACATGCTCTCCTCTGCTCACATGCATACACTCTCTCTCTTAAAATAAATAAACATTAAACGAATTTAAAATATAAAATTTTCTAAGAACCAACTTTTATCATTACTGTTTAATAGCAATAATAGTATTAAAAACAAAAATTAAGTGCTTACTATTTGTCGGTCTCAGAGTTGGATAGGAATCTCTAGTTAATAGACTATTACTCTGGGAGATGGAATATTATCTAATGTTTTCTTCATGAATTTTTATGTTTTCTGAGTTTTTCATCTTTGTTTCATGATTGAAAATAAACCAAAGCAGTTTGTACAACTGGAAAGGAAGACAAATATAACTACTAAACTCATGTAACTTATCCCTGCTTCAACCTTGGTCAATGAGAAGTTTGGGGGGCAATGCTTCAAAGATAGTCAAAGATAAAAATAAGAGAGAAGGGAGGCCAACAATGGAGTTACCATTAATGAAAGAGAAAGAGATAGGAATAAAAATAAATAGGCTAAAGAAGCAGAAAATAAGCTAAATAATCATCATCACTAGGGTAAGAAGGCCTCATGCAATAGAAAAAGGAAATGAAAACAGAATTCATACAAATCACAGTGAGTTTGAAGAAGAGAGCCATGAAAATATATTTGGCTTCATCCATAGGTACAGTGAGAAGGTAAATAAAGGTAGAAGAAAAGATTGTCAGAAATCATTTTAGTAAGAACATGATTGATGGATACAACCAATTTGGAGTTGAAAAGGAAATGTATTATTTTCCACGTTTGTATTCCAAAGAGAACTGTCATGGCTGGAAGAATGGAATGCAAGATATATAAAACGTAATTGAGAGTAACTCATATTCCACATGTGAGAGAGGGATGAAAGGAAAGGTGGACAAACTACATAAAGCATCACCAAAAGTTCTACCATTCTAGAGATCTCATGTGTTTCTTGGGAGCTGACAAGGAGGAGGTTTCCATTACCAGTAGCTAAAGAAAAACATCATCAAATTCACACTGATAAACCAAGGAAAGTGAAGGCAAAACTAATATGGGAGTCTGTCATAGCTTTAACCTGAGAATCCCACTAAACCCTTCAGTCTTGGGCAAAACCTTGGTATTCAGGCCCTACAAGAGAAACTGACATAATAGCCATATTTCTTCTCAGCAAAGAGATCCTCTCCACAAGTCATCTGCCCTTTAACGGAGAGTGCTTAATCCACAAAAAAACCTTACCTTAATGCCTGACCATACAGATCAAAAAAGCCTCTTTTCTGCACAAAAGCAAGAGGGATAAAGATCCCACGGGCATTTCCTTCTGCCCACAGTATTCTGGATGAGAAAGAAGGGAGATTGACAGGGAAAGCCAGTGATTAAGATGGAAAAGATCTTCAGCAAGGGCTTTTTCAGCACCACTGAAAAATTTCAGCCTCTTCTTGCCAGCCTTGGAGAGAAACACACACACACACACACACACACACACACACACACACACACACACACACACACCAATGTATTTATTATGATTATTTCCACTTGACAGAAAAAGGGGTTGATGGAGAGATTAAATACCTTATCTCCCTCTCACGAGTATTATAATAAGAATCAATTTGAATTTGGTTTGCCTGGCTTCAAAAGCATGTGTCCTTAATTGCTCTGCAATGCTGTCAAAAGAAACAACAAAAAAGATACTTTTGCTTTGAAAACAGGGATTCTTGGACAATTGACAGCATTTAAAAAGAAGAAACTGAAACTTTTCCACATGCTCCCCCTTCCCCTGCGTGTTGTTTCACCTGCCACGAGCTTGCTCGGAGCTCCTGGCTCTTGCTAAGCTAGCGCTGCCATTGTCCTCTCTCCCTAGCCACCATCACCATCATCTACAGGGACTTAATCAGCCATGATGAGATGTTCTCTGATATCTATAAGATCTGGGAGGTCACCCATTAGCTGTGCCTGGAGGTAGAAGGGAAGATGATCAGTAGGACAAAGGGTAATGTTGATGACTCATTGGTGGAAATGCCTGTGCTCAAGGCCTGGAGGGCCAAGGTACCAAAAACTGAGTAATCACTGGTGTTGATATTTGTCATGAAAAATCACTTGCAGGAAACCAGTTTCACAAAAGAAGCCTAAGAGAAGTACATCAAAGATTACATGAATCGATCAAAGACAAACTTGAAAAACAGAGGCTAGAAAGAGTAGTAACTTTTATGACCGGACTGTAGAACAAACAAGCAAATCCTTGCTAATTTCAAAAACTATCATTTCTTTATTGGTGCAAACATGAATCCAGATGGCCTGGTTGCCCTGCTGATATGATTTCCTTTAAGGATGGTTTAGAAATGGAAAAATATTAACAAATTTAGCTATTACTTTGGACGAATCACCTGCTGTCATAACTGGCTGATGCTCTTCACAAGACAGCAGGACTTGGACAAAATGGGACCGATATCATCTTGAGCTCTTCATCTATTTTCACCTTGATTTATTTGGAGAGAAGGCATTATTTTTAAGGAAAAAAAAAACATGTCATGTAGGTTATCTAAAAATAGAATGCATTTAAACTAAAAAACCACACACACACACACACACACACACACACACACACACAAAACAAGGAAAGATCTTTTCTCTGAGGAGCCTTAGGCTTCTTTAGAAAGTATAACTGTTAATGGTACTTAGTAATTTATTTTCTAAAAGCTAAAATGAGGAGAATTTTAAAACTTTTGTTTTGTGAGAAATAGAACTCATCGGAGAATATGAAAGCTATTACGGTTTTTAAAAAATTAGAAACATTTAGGAAAATAATGAATTCTAATTCAATAGGATATATCAGGCATGTACTAACAGGGTTCATTCCATTTCCTTCACTCAGGAATGATTGAATATCTCACCAATGTTATGTAAAGATATGTTTATGTTTTCAATGAAACACTTTTTAACCTACAATCTTCAGTGCTGTATTTACCACAGTAGGTAGATGAAAACAAGACATTGGTTTTTGCCTAGAGGAATAAAACGTATTTGAGGAAAACCTGAAGATAAGTTTTAAATTAACAGCACATGCAAAATAAAACAATTATAACACAGACTCAAATATACTAATTGAAAAAATTCCCTTCAAAATAAGCATAAAATAAGCATAGCATAATTAGCAGTATTGTGTGAAATACCACAAAAACTGTATGTTCTGGTTACCAATTCAATGATCTGCAACAAAATGAATGGAAAAGAAAACTAATTCATGTTTTGGTTCAAGTATAACAAATCCTAGAACTCAAGAAAGATGATAAGGAAAATTAGTGATTTAAGTCCTAAGGAGCAAACCAATTTTATTTCTCATGTTAAAGCTTAATTGCTTACTTTACCATGTCCCTATGATACACTCATCTTATCTAACCTCCAGATCTTTAGCTAATCACACTGTATTTTTTACATCCTTCACTTGAATATATTTCCATAAATGGTTAAATTATTTCCCTGAGAAAGCTTGACTTCCTAATGCTTATTAAAGCTCATTCTAACTTTTTCATTACCAGAACTTTGAGAGGTGTAATGAAGATTCTGAGTAGAATCAATTCTGTGTTGGATGTGCAATTATTGAGGTCTTTAGCATATATGCAATAAGTAAATAAGAAGAGTCTTGCTGTGAAGGGATTCAAAATAAAATAAATGATGGAACTACAATTGAAGAAGCAGATTATTTCTCACCAGGTGTTGTGGGAATTTAAAACCACACTGTAGGGTTTTTTGTTTTGTTTTGTTTTGGTTTGGTTTGGTTTTTGGTCTTTGGTTTTGTGTGTGTGTGTGCATGTATTCTCTGAAACAATTGGAAAAAAAAACCCAGGAATAACTTTAAGACAAATAATTTATGCCACACAAATCATGAAACCATAAGCAACTTCATTAAGTAGCTTCCCATTGGTAGCCTGAAATAAAATAGCTGGCCTGATGGTTGGATATTGAAGAAAAAATAAAATTCCTTTTGTGATTTAAACTCCTTCTTCAGATTTATGATGAATTCCTTTACTTAAAGTGACCAGAGGAAACCAAACAAGGCTAATTAATGCTGACAGTTGGGGTCTGAGAAAATTCGAATCAGAGATTTGCTTTAAAAGGGACCAGGACAGGGTGTCTGCATGGCCAGTCAGCTAAGCATCAGACTCTTGATTTCGGCTTAGGTCATGATCTTGTGGTTTGTGAGTTTGAGTCCTGTGCTGGGCTCTACTTGACAATGCAGCTTGGGATTCTCTGTCTCTGCCACTACCCCCTCCCTTTCTTTCTATAAGTAAGTAAGTAAGTAAGTAAATAAATAAATAAATAAAAATAAAGGGGCCGACATGTTTTATGGTAATAATAATAATAATAATAATAATAATAATAATGATATAGCTAGTATTTACTACATTCTTACTAAGTTCCAAACACTCTTCTCAGTGTTTTATTTCTATTAATTCATTTAGTATTCATGAAAACTCTGTAAATATTATCTGGGCTGACTATATAATTTGAGTGGCCAAGTACAAAATGGAAATGCAGAGTCCTTTGTTCAAGAAGGATGAAAGAATGTTATCTTTCTTTTTTTAAAAAAATGTTTTGATATTTATTTTTGAGAGAGAGAGAGACAGAGTGTCAGTGAGGAAGGGACAGAGTGAGAGGGAGACACAAAATCCAAAAGGAGGCTTCAGGCTCTGAGCTATCAGCACAGAGCCCGACACAGGGCTCAAACTCACGAAGTGTGAGATCATGACCTGAGCCAAAGTCGGACACTCAACTGACTGAGCCACCTAAGTGCCCCAATATGTTTTCTTTCTTTAGCAGTCTCTCTCTACCCTGTCATGGAGTTGTTTATTTGCTATTTAACGTAAGGCTTCTTTCTCCATGGGGAGTCAAACCTGAATATTGTTCTCCTCTTAAAGATACGGCAACTGAGGACAAAAAATACAAAACAATCAGATATAATAGCTGGTTCAGAGATGCATTCAGATGATGCATTCAGATGATGCATTCAGAACCAATGGAACATGATGAGACTTTGTTGAAATCCTGGGAAGAAGATTCTTTTTTCTCAATGGACTTGAACATCAAAGGTCTGTGGCTGTTGCCATGGCTCTCATCCTTCTATGTGAGGCTGAATCAAAAAGCAATGAAGTAGGAGACAGCAGAAACTGTATATGTCAGATATTTTGAATTCCTCGTCAAGATACACCTTTCTTTGGATTTCCCAGTTATATTAGCCAGTAATTTCCATGTGTGGCTGACTCTATCTTCAGGTAAATCCTAGGTCTATCTGAGACAGAAAATGTTCCCCTTCCTTATAATTGTTCAGATCCTAGTCTCTGGAACCTGTGAGTATATCAGATATGACTAAGGTAAAGATCTTAAAATCAGGAGATTTTCCTAGATTATCCAAGTGGACCCAAAGTAATCACAAGGGTCCATATAAAAGGGAAGCATGAGGCTCAAAGTCATGGAAAGAGTTGTGATGACTGATAAAGAGGTTGGAATGATGTGGAGCCATGCATGAGCCGAAGAACTCAATAAGCCTCTAGAAACAGATAGGCAAGGAAATGGATTTTTCCCTAGAGCTTCTAAAAGGAACCCTGCTGATCTATTTCAGACTTCTGACCTCCAGAACTCTAAAATAATAAATTTGTGTTGTTTTAAGCCAATAAGTTTGTGGTGATTTGTTATAGCAACAATAGGAAACTAATATGACACTGTTTGCAGAAAGAGTTCTGACGCACATTTATACCAGGTTACAGGGTTGGAGATCATGATTTACTTAAATATAAAAGGAAAAAGTAGAGAACTGTCAGTAACCCAAACATAAATTTGTTTCCTATTTTCTAGGGAAAAAAATGTTCTTCTGTCAAAATATACTTCCAGAAAGATGTTTATCATTTATTGCCATTTCAGTATTTGTATTTGATTATAATTTTGCCTAATACTCAAGCTTTTTTCTGTTCCAAAGAATTTGTTGTCACTACCACTTTTAAAACAAGCTATGATATCTAGTGATATAGTCACTTGGAGAGAATCTAAGGTTTCAGGAACAGACTCATTAAAACAGGTATTCTCAACTTTTCTTTTGCTCCCTGCACCCCTGAGGAATACTGCACACACCAGAAACAGTGAATTTCAAGGATGTGGGCTTGCTTCTTTCCTGCTCCCATTGTGAATCTCATCATTAGCAATAACTGCTTTATTCTGTTCTTTGCATCAACATGAGAGCAGAGAGGTGTAGAGCCCTATTTCTGTTGACTCGGCTATAGAGGAAAAATTTCAGGATATGTACATACTTAGAATCTTATCTTGAGTGTTAACTAAGTTCCCTGCTGGTTATATGTGAAGGATTATTTCTGGAATCTGCTAGGAATATATTTGCATGAAGGATGCAGAAGACTGCTAATAAAAAAGTCATCCTCAGGGAAGAGTTCCCTATGTGCTGTTTGAGGAAAGAGGCAGTCCTAATGATAGCATGGGATGTTTCACTCAGATTTGTTGCCTGGTCCATCCCCATGGGCTAGGATCTTGTTCTGTAAAGGAAGAAGCTACAACTCCAAAAAGAATGAAATGGGATGGAATGTCTTCAGAGGAAATAAACATGAAAAAGTACTAATATAAACTGGAGCATTGGCACTGTCACTGGAGAGTTCAGTCTTCAGCAGAGAGCCTTGTAATAGTCATCTTTGACATGCTGATGGCTGAAGTGCTTCAGCTCCAGCCTGTATGGAATCCAGCTTCTAAAAGAGGGGGTGGAAAACACAGTGGCATGCCCAGTGCACACAGCTCCAACAACAGCAGAAGCCCAGATAAGACAGTGAAGCAAAGAAGCAAAGTTCTGTCTTAGAATGGGCAGGAGGGGTGACTTTAAAGGTTTCAACAGTTTTTAATGGGAAATAGAGCCCCCCAGAATATAGCTTGCTACTATTCTTGTGGCTTGATTTTTTCTTCCAAGGACCAAATAAAACAGTAATGTGTGTTTTGGTCCTTTCTTCTAATTTACCTTCCTATATGCCTATAAACAGCCGAAGCCCTACCCCAACCCTGAATGTCTCTGGTGTGTGTGCATGTATATATATATATACATATATATATATTATATATATATATATATATATTATATATATATATATTATATATATATAATATATATATAGGCACACACTTATTTGAGTCCTTGAATTTTAGCCATTCATACTTGTTTATTATTTCAAGGAGAACTTATTACAAATAGTAGTAGCAGCATAAAAATAAACTATGATTACCAGGGAAGAGAATGGCTTCCACTCCAAGGATAGGAATGGGTAAAGATTATTCATACTGAGGCAAGAGAATTTGTTCAAACCCAGAGACACTTGTACATTTCAAGGCAGAGGGAGAAAGTGACAATGAGTAGGTATATATTGCTAAAGGCTGGCTGGTGATAATGAGAAAGAAGGGAAGGAAAAAATCAGTTGTTTTTTCTATGTGTAAACAAAATTTGTTAGTAATAATGAGTCAACACTCTTGCTCAGTCAGAGGTCCCATAGAAAAACAGCCTCTATGGCTATATCTACTGGAAAAATGCACCAAGGGCCTCTAAAGCTATGCCTACTAGAAGCAAAGCGATATCTTATCAGGCAAGAAAGAACAGCAGAAATCCAAGAGCCAACAATGTCTGAGGACCTAATATAGTGCCCATTCCTCTATGGTTTGTCAGTAACATTTTTCTTTCATATATCATGAGTACTTGAAGATAGTTTAAAAGGAAAAAAATATATGGATTAAAAGGAAAAAAAATAAGCAAGGAAGAAAAGAAATTAAGATCACCTTAAAGTTCTTCTCAGCTTGACTAAACTTTAGGCAGGGTCTTCTGACTGTAGGCCTCTGACCTCCCTTTTCTTAGATTTGGAGAAAACTTGTAATTATAAATTCTTACTCTTGTCTCTTTGAAATATAAATTGTCTGCAACCCAAGTATTGTTTTTCTCAAGGTCCTGATAGCCATCCTTTTGAAATATAAGCATCAAGAAGGATAGGGCCCATATCTCTTAGTTACTGAGGGAGAGTGGGAGCTGAAATTTGATGAGGGACAGTTAACAAACACAGGTAGCCTAATCACATTGGCCAACCTCCCCACTAATGTCCTTCATTACTTTTCCATTAGCTTGTCCCAGCATTTAAAAATCCTCCCACCTTTTGTTTCAGCAATGTTGAATTAAATCTTTCTCTCCTAGTCCTGACATCTATTAGTCTTCAATAAAGTCTTCCTTGCTTTTTAACTGGTCTAGTGCATTTTTTTCTTTTACACAGGAAGGAAGTATTATAATTCATAATTTGGAGGTCTGGGGTCACACTTTCCATAACTTTGGCTCTGTTCTTATTTCCATGTATTCAGTTTGTTCTTATCTAATTGAAATGTTGCCTGAGTTTAGTTCCATCCATTTTTCTTAAATGCTAGGCCAGCTGCATCTTTATAATGATTATGAGAACTAGAAGTAGACCTAGAAAACATTTCAGCCAGGCAGAGCCTTTGGCCTCTCTTTTGTTTTGGCTTTTCACAAGCTGTCCCAAATCGTAAATAATTTCACACTATAGTACACTTTTCAGAATTAGAATATTTTGTAATCCCTCACAGAGATATGTGGTTTTTATAAAGGTAATAAATTCTTTTTTAAAACTCTATCAAAGTATGACATTTAAAAAGCTGTACATATTTAATGAACACAACTCAGTGAATTTGGGAATATGTATACACCTGTGAAACCATCACCATCATCAAGGCCATAAACATACCCATCATCTCCAAAACTTTTCTCTCATCCTCACTGTTATTGTTACTATCATTTATTTTTTTGTGTGTGGCTAGAGTAATTAACATGAAATCTGCCTTCTTAACCAATTTTTATTATACAACACAGTATTGTTAGTGTTGGGAGGACATTTTTCTCCTGACATTCAAGATTCTTCTGTCTAGTTGAAGAATTAAATTGACGTGAGATAGATTAACAAGAGAAAATCAAATTTAATTATATACTTATGAGGAATCCACATAAACATGAGAGATTCTGAAGACGGTCAAGCAAAATGAGGTATATATGTCATTCTGGACTAAGAAGAAGGGAGTGGCACTCCAGGGCCACAAAAGGAAGGAAGGCAATTCATAGAAAGAATGAAAAGAGTATGATACACACATGTTTGCTGAGACATTCAGAAACAATGGTACATAGAGAGGGCTTTGATCAAATAGGCCTTGTGGGTTCCTCCCTGTCTACCATACTAGTTCATATTATATCATAGTTATTTATAGTTATAACTCCCTTCCTGAAACAGATTCTCTATTTACACTTTTTTAGGCAGTTGTGTGTGTGTGGGGGGGGGGTTGGTGAGCAAAAGGAAAAATTTCTTGACTCTTTTTCTTAAAAATGATCAGCCTAGGGGTGACTGAGTGGCTCAGTCGGTTAAGCATCTGACTCTTGATTTCAGTTCAGGTCATGATCTTATGGGTTTGTGAAATCAAGTCCTATGTCGGGCTCTGTGCTTCAGTGTGGAGCCTACTTGAGATTCTCTTTCTCCCTCTCTGTTTCTGCCTCTCTCTATCTCTAAAAATAAATAAATAAACTTTAAAAAAATCTTAAAAAATAATCAGCCTAAAATAATCTACTAAAGAGACACATTTTGGGGTGGCAAATTTTCCCCCTATATTAGCTGTAGGCCTTATGATATATAGATCTCCAGAACATTCTTTTTACCCCACTCCCCTGAACTTATTTATCTTGCATAACTGAAATTTTATACACTTTGACAATCACCTCTCCATTTTCTCCTGCCTCCAGCTACTGGCAGCCACCATTATACTCTCTGCTTCTGAGTTTGGCTATTTTAGATTCCATACATCAATGAGATAATAAGGCATTTGTCTTTCTGTGCAAGGTTTATTCCTTTAATGTAATGTTGTCTAGGTCCATCCATGTTGTCACAAATGGCAGTATTTTCTTTTTTAAGGCTGAATGATATTCCAATGTATGTATGTATTATATCTTATCTATTGTAGATAATGCTACAATGAACATGGGAGTGCAGGTATCTCTTTGAGATCCTGATTTCAATACCTAAAGTAATACATTCTTAATCTAGAGGAATGATACCCAACTGGTTAATTAAATAAATTAAGGGGTACCTCTATTTGAGAGGTATGTTGCATAAAATACCTACCTGAAAAATACTGTATATACAGCTATATGCTCAATCCTCCCCACCAGTGGGAAATACTATTATACATTATTAAAGATGTCTACATTACTGACAAAGGGTCTGGAAGCATTTTCCTATAATGCCCCACTCTTTTGAATTTATTCCTCTTATTTTCTATGACAAGGAAATGAGAGTGGTTATCAGCTTGGCATTCTTGTTGATTAAATCAAGTTTCCACAGCAATGCAAGTCAAAAATATTTTCCCCCAAAGAAAACCTTTAATAGCCTATCATTCATGTTTAAGGAGAGAAATAAAGAAGAGAAAAAAATAAAACTACACTTTGTGAGAGGAAGATAAAATACCATTGTGTTCAAGTATTTCAAGCATAAAACCTTCTGAAATCCACTGTCATCTAATCACTCTGCTCTATAGGAGTAAACTGTTCCCTGTTTGAAAAGCAATTAACTCTTTCAGACCTCAAAGGAGAGGACAGTGTTGTTTATCACTCATCTTCTGGATTAGATTTGAGGTGTTTAGGGCTATAATACATCCAATTATCCCTCTTTGGGGTTGTTTTCTATCTTTAGGAGGGCATTTTGATGTTTTATGACAACACTTTATCCAAGGAAAAGAAGAAAATATATTGTAAATATTTGGGTGTTTCACGAAGATAGTATCTCTGTGGTTTTAGCAAATGGCTTTGGCAAGCTTCCTCACATAATGACTGTACTCTAACACAAATTCTAAACCCATAGTACCAAGAGCAATGGAGCAAGAACTTTTTAGTTGTATAATGAACCCCATCCATTGCTGAAACTATTTTAGAGACTAAATAAAACAATCTTTTTAGCGTTTTTATGTCTTGTTATTACAAGCTATTGCAGCATCAATAAATAGGTAGGTGAGAAAGCAGTTTAATATAATAATTAAGATCATGGAATATGGAGCAATAGGTATCTGAGAATACATCCTGCTTATCATTAATTCTTGTGTGACCTTGGGTAAGTAACTCTCTGAGACTGTTTTATCATCCATAAAAGGAAACTATTAAAACCCACTTCAGAGTATTATGCAAGGAACTGAGGGAACACTTACTACAGTGTCTGGCACATTGTAGTTATTACATAGTTATATAATTGGCAACTCTCATTATTGTATTGATCATATAAAGTTGATCTGAGGTTGTTATACCACAAGAGAAACACAGGATTGGAAAATAAAGCAGGCCACTATCTTATTAGTAAAAATACTGAACTTCACAGGAAACCAATTATGAGATTTGCTTCTTTTCAAATGAGGTATAATGGCCTCTAGAGTTCAGGTCCCTCTTGCATACCAGTTCTGCCATTGAGGAAATTAGGAAATCAACCAGTCCAATCTGATAATAATGAAAGTATATAACCAATCTTGAAAAAATATAGTCACTTCAAGCCAAGGCCAAGCCTCGTCACTTAGCATTGTTAATAAAAACAGCCAGAATAAACATATGAATTACAAAAGAAAAGAATCAAATCACTAATATTTAATTTATATAATGTTTTCTCTACCATGGCAACATGAAGAGATGGTGGAGGACAGATTAAAAATTTATGGTTCAAGAGAATAGCATACCTGGACTTTGTGGGTAACAAATATGAAAGTCAGGTCTTCTGTAGTCTCAAAAGAGTTTATTGCCATGCCTCTACCCAAAGGACAGGATCCCTTTAAGGGATCCTTAACCATTCTTTTATCTTGAACCGTTCTCTTATCAAAAGATGTATTGGTGTAACTCATCTCAGAGGAAGCCTTAAGAGAGAGTTCTGGATAGCATTTAAGAAGAGCATAAGTACAGATACCAAACTTGCTTGGGTCTAGTCCTCACTGTGAGGACACTTACTGGCTACTTAACTTTGGACAAGTTTCCATTACTCTCTGATTCAGTTTTTTCATTTTTAAAAATTAGCAATATAAGTGGAGAAACACCAATCCCAAGTGGTTGTTTTTGTTTTGAATGAGTTAATATAAGACCTCTTAGAACACTACCTGACACATAGTAAATGTTTATTCAGTTTAGCTATTTTTACCTTTTGGTTTTTCTTTCTTGTCCTGGCTTGTCAATATGGCTTTTCTGGCCACCAACCAACACTAGCTTCACAGAACTTTCACTTCCTTTTTTCCTGCAACAATGAACAACTCACACCTTCCTCCAAAGCCTTCAATAATTCTCAGATAAGAAGTTCTTGACTTCCTCCATAACCATATGCCTTTTTGGCTCATGTCCTGCCAATGACCAGACTTATCTTCAAGTTCTGAGGCGTTGGAATTAGCCAATCCACTAAACTAACCTTCTGTTTTTGAGCTCAAATCACCTGTATCTCTCATCTTGGACTACCCAGTCTTCACAATGAGTCCATTTTACCAACCTGTAGCCGGCCTCTACCCAATACAGTCTGAAAATATTTGCTCATTTGATAAGCACTTATTGAATGATAAAACAGAGTAGTTTCTGGGAAATATAGTACAATGAGCCTCCAAGTTCTGACTAAGAAAGTAGGCAGCTGATACTTGAAGGGGTTCAGAGCAACTGCCCCCAGATATGCCACTTTGGCATATAGGTTAATTTGAAATGGTTAGTTAAGAAGCAGCTGGTGCAATGGGGTGCCTGGGTGGCTCAGCTGATTAAGCACCCAACTTCGGCTCAGGTCATGACCTCATGGTTCCTAGGTTCAAACCCCACATCGGGCTCTATGCTGACAACTCAGAGTCTGGGAACTGCTTCAGATTCTTTGTCTCCCTCTCTCTCTGCCCCTCCCCTGCCCGTACTCTGTATGTGTCTCTCTCTCTCTCTCTCTCTGAAAAAATAAATATGAAAAAAAAAAAAAAAGAAGCAGCAGCAGCTGGTGCAAGAAGGATATTTTGACCCTCCTTTGCCTCTCAAAAATAGGAAATAAATCTCCTATGTGAAGGCTATTCTCCATGCACTAGGAAGTAGAGAGATATCTGTATCACCAGAGATAAAGAATTGGAGCTGAGAAATTTGTAAACAAATTTTGTTAATTCTTCACTAATTTACTACCCCAAACCCAAACTTGTATTGTCAATTCCTTACAAATTTATTGGTTTTATTTTGTGTAAAAGGTATAAAAGCTTCCTGCTTTGATCACTTCTTTGAATCCCATGTTTTTAGGGGGGCCCATACAAACAAAATTAAATTTATTTTTCTATGGTTAATCTTGTATCAATTTAATTATTAGACCATCCAAAGAACCTAGAAGAGAAGAAAGGGAAAGTTTTCCTCCCCTACATATTAGATGTATATACAGACAGGTATTTGAATTGCATAGCCCAGCCTCATAACACTTCCAGAGCTATATCTCTGTGTAGAGTGAAACTGGCTGGTTCACAACTCCTGCTTCTTAGGAGGCTGTGCCTTGCATAGCATGGCTTTGGATCCTTGGGCACAAATGATTACCCAGAGACTGGATCTGGCTCAAGGGCAGCCAATCTACAGTCTAATTAAAAAAGAAAAAAAAAGATCTATATCATATAATAAAAAAGAGATAATTTGAGCCAATCAGGCTCCCTTTTAAATCTGAACCAAGAATACTTGGATCCATTAGTGATAGGAGGTAAAGTAGAGGATGCTGTGAAAGCGAATTTTGTGTCATGGCAAGCTGTGCTAATTACACATTAATCACCTTAAGTGTTTGTTTGCTGAAAGGACTCACAGGACCTAAAGGGTTTATATACAACAGCTTTATTACAGGCAAAAAATATAGGCCAGCAACAGCAAGAGAAAAGTATACACTGAGAGGGGCACACAGAGCTCAGACAGAGGCTTCTTTGCTTCTCCTCCTTTGGATTGGGTCACACAGAACCCACTCTACCTCTAGGTCTTATATTATTACTGGTGTGCACACAAAGCACCTCAGCAACAAAAAGTCCAAAGTCAACTCATGAAAGGGATCTTTTAGAATAAGCTGTCTGACCAACCTTAACCATTGAAATGCCCCTAAACCAAATAATAATTTCAGTTATTGTTGCTACAGTGCTTACATGCTTACATTTTTCTCATGGATACGTGATCATAGAACATCATGTATGTTAGTTAAAACATTCCATAGTGTTAGTCAAGTGTCAGTAGCTTTGGAGATAAACAAGTAATCAACCAGACCAGTTGAGATGAACCCTTGTTATGCATAGATTTAAACTGTAATTGAATAGAAACTATGAGTGAACATAGGAAGCTGTTCAGTTGAAAAAAGGAGCACAGAGATAGAAGCTAAAAGTGAAGCAAAAAAGTGGGGAGTGAGGGAGACAAATCTCTTTAGGACTTTTTCCATCTTTAATGAATTTCCAGATTTCATTCCATTTTCTCTTTATTCAAGTAAGCTCAGTAAGGACCTGTTCTTTATAAAAGAAGACAAAGACGATACTGTAGGTAGATTTTTCTAGATGTTGCAACTTATTGTATCTCTGATCTGAGTTTCTGAGACAAATGTTAAGGATTAATGGGGGCCAAATAAGTCATACCCCTTCCACAATGGGTTCTTAACTAATTGAAATTCACAGGAGTGAGAGACATCAAAATATTCCTTTACTATAAAGAAGCAAGGAAAATAGAATAGTGTAAAATGTATACTCTCTCAAAGTGACAGATCTCAAAGAAGAAATCCAGAAATATGAGACTTAAGCCTGCCAGTTCCCAGTGTCAGTCTCAGTATTCAGATAAACCAATCCCCCTTCCTTGGGAAGCCATGAGTTACAAATAAAAAGACTCAAAGTGTTGTTGTAATTAAAGTTCTCTGACAGAGACATGAGAGCAGGGTTTACATAACAAAGGAATATAATTGACATGTTGGAAGATATTAGTGATTTGCTAAAATATCATGGACAGGAATTTATGTCTAATTGAACTTCCATTTGTCCCTCTCTTCCCTGAGGCCCTTGGAGTTACTTCAAATTCACCCACATATAATAGGAGGGCAGAGAGCACTCCAACCTACCCAGAGTAATTTAACTTGCATAGCAAAACACTGAAAGTGGAATTCTGGATAATGAGGGTGGCATATCCCTTATGGCAACCTTTTGAGTTTAGACAGAGGCAAGTATGTGCTAGTGGAAATCAACCTGCCACTTGGCACTTTTGTAGTAAACAGAAAACTAGTTTCAAACTCAATTCATTGAACATTCAAGAATTAATCCATTTCCCTTCACATTAGTCTCCCATTTATCTCTGTGCTTCTAAGATTCTTTCTGACACCACAATTAGGGAAGCAGAAATACTGAAATAAAAGCATCTACTCTCTCCAGTTAGGAACACAAATTATTAGGGGAAATCCAGAAGACTGCCTGCAAAGATGTGTCTTCCAGTCCCTTGTTAAAGACTTTTGTCATAGAATATCCCAAAAGGTACTAATTGGCTCTCCTGGTGTGCCCAGCCCTACACCACACCAGATTTCTTCTAGTTAATGTCCATGTTAAGAAGAAAAAAAATAAAGTTTTGGTTTCAAAAGGGGATGCAGATATTTAGGACTATAAACAAAGAAAATATATGAAATATAAAAACTAATCATTTAAGAACATTGATCTAATATTAAATTTCAGCTTAACAAATAACTGGAATCAAAATAGCAGGTTCAAATAAGAGAGTGCTAAAGTCTTCATTGTGAATAGATGGCATTCAAAAGATACTATTGCATTCTTAAATTTGATAATGTTAGAAAACTAGTTTAAATATTTTTATTTAAAGATAGCCATAATTTAAATTTAAAATAAAATATATAACTTACCAAATTTGTGAAGGCAAATGAGATGCACCATGCACTAAATTAAAGAGAACAAAGGAAACAAGTCCAATCTTATTGACCCACCTCTTCATGATGATGCTAGAGTTGGGTGACCTAACTCCATGGGGGATGCAAGACCCCAGTGTCCACATAAGCACACGCTCCATTTCCATACAGAAGCCAGCCTGGCAAGGGGGCCCTTCTGTGAGCATAATGCCGGCTTGCTGAGTCTATGAGCAGTAAGGGCACTTACAAATCTGAAGTTCCCATATCCTGCTGCTATAGGCTTACAACTTGCTTTCTTCATCTATAGTAATCAGTTTTTTTTTCATTTTTTGTGCTGATTTAAAAATACTTAACTGTGCTAGGAACTTTGTCATTTACTCTAATTCAGTTCTTCTGGAAGCCTGCAGCCAAGAGTGGCTGGTGGTTTTATCAGTTTTTTTTTTTTTTCTTTAACTCAGCTGTAACCTATATTGTTAGCCCAAAGCTCATATGATTCCCATAGTCACCAATTTTACCCTGTGTTAGGCCAACACACTAACTTTATATTCACTTATCTTTTCTCTTGGAAATTTAAAAATTTTAACATACTACACTGAATGAACACTTTTTATTTTGTTGTGTTGCTGATTCCTTAAATTATGATATCCCTGATGTTGATTATTTTTCTCTTACATTTCTGTTCCCATTCTTTCAGATACACCATGCTTTTTGATGCTATACATGATGTAATAATCACTATGAAAAATATACGTATCCTCTCAACATTTCCAGTAATTTCTCAAATGCTAGAAATTTTTGTTCTGTCCATCTGTCTTCTATGTGGTCTAGATATGTACAGTAGAACATGAGCTCAAACACAACTAGATACAAGCAGGATATGAAACTAAATGTACTGAATTTTGAGATAAAAAATGGTAGAATATTTACAGTTAAGCATAGAAAAAGGACTGGAAATAAACACATTTAAACATTATCTGTTGCTATCTTGGTGGCAAGAATATCAATTTTTAAAAAGTCTTATTCATTGCATTTTCATAATTTCATATTTTCTGTATTATTTCCATAATATAAAATAATATATACATAGATATAATATGTAAATAGAATATTTCAATAAATGCAATATGCCAAAAATGCGATATGTAAATAGATACATATTTCTCAATAAATCCTGAAATAGGTTAATTGAAAAACATGATACAAAATTTATTTTATTATACCAGAAATAGTGAATTCATTTCCTAGAATGAACCAGACATATAGAAGTTTGTAACTTAGAACAAAGTCATTTCTGGGATCTCTTTGAACATTCCTTTTTCCTTCCTGTCAACATTAACAGAAGAATAAATATACTCAGAATTGTTTTTCTTCTCTGCCATAATGTTAGGTGTATTAAATCCTAACTTTTTGAATATCATGAAGCATACAAAGTAAATACATTCAAATCAGTATCATGTTTCAGCCATCTAAACCAAAAAAAAAAAAAAAAAAAAAAAAGGTACACCCTAACTGAACAATCTTAACTGAAAGGGCTTTTGCGATGTGGTGATGTTATTAACCATACCACAACAAAATCCTGAGTTATTGGCTCCCCTCAAGTCTAAAGCAAGGCATCCCATATTGTGATTTATAATTTTAAGTGGTCTGAGCAATCATCCTGCCCAAGAGAGTTGAAATCAAATCTATCACAGACAATTAAGGTAACCAATCAATGCTTCTAAGAAAAATACAATTCCCCAAAGTAGGTCGAAACAGCTTAAGGACACACACCCACATGAAATATGTTCATACCTTCTTCTCACTTTTGGAGACACAAATTTGAATTATCATTGTCACAAAATGCTTTATCACCTAAATGCAAAGGACAAGCAATCTGTAAAAAGCAATACAAGTGAAATCTACTGTTGCATTTTAATAAAGAGCATTAAAAGTAACATTTGAGTTGCACATATCAGCCTTTTTTTTTTTTTGATGTCAAAGATAAATTACTTTTCCAAAGGGACAATAGCTCTAACTTCTACCACTAATGAAGAAAGAAAATAAAGAAAAATAACAGTTATTAGAAGCATTATTTATAAATGT
Source organism: Panthera leo (assembly GCF_018350215.1). Classification (NCBI taxonomy): domain Eukaryota; kingdom Metazoa; phylum Chordata; class Mammalia; order Carnivora; family Felidae; genus Panthera; species Panthera leo. The sequence continues at coordinate 94,240,517 of NC_056681.1, forward strand.
GGATATAATATTCAAGGAGGTAACTACAAGTTGCATGAAGTTAAGAGATATGGCAAACAGGAATACTTCTCAGACACAGGCCCTTTCTTGCTACCAGCCTAGTCTTCTTACTGAACTTGAAGTTTACCATTGCCCCCCAAAACTTGGCCCACCTTTTTCGCATTGACACTGCTCCACCTATTCAAATTTTAGTTGTCTTTCAAAAGAAAGGTTAATACTCATTTCTTTCCTGAAGGTGTTTCCTACAACAGCAACCTACAGAGATCTCCACCCTTTCTAACACCCTGGGTACCTCTCATTGGAGCATAGCAGTCTATGCAGATAGAGAGACCTTTGGTTCCTGTGTAGTATAGACCTTGCATTTATAAGCTTTGTAAACTGCTTGAAGACAAACACTGTTTTTTATTTCTCTGAATTCCCACGTGGCCTAATGGACTGTTTCTGACCATGTGACAGCCTCTAGCTATAGCTCCTTCTCTCTTCCTATTCATCTGTTCCCATTTAGTCTTCCAATTATTATCAACCGGCCACCATGTGTCAGTGTTCTAGGTGCCAGGAAACCTCAGGGAACAACGGAACTGAGGTCACAGTTCAAAAAGGGAACTGGGGTCTCATAGTCTCATTCAAGAGACTTTCCTCTATAATAGGAGGAATATGAGTGGGGAACACATTTCTGGCACATCTATTTTAGCACTGGGAAACAAGGTAAGGTTTCTGGTGAAACTTTTAGATTTTTCCCAGCAAAAGGAAGAAGATAAGGAAGGAAGGCTATTCCAAAGAGATGTCACTAAGTACAAAGTACTGAGATAAGAGAGAATCCAGAAACTCTTTTCAGGGAACTGAAAGAAGTTCACTATTGTTGGAATATGAAGTGCAAGAAAGAAAGTGGCAAAGGACAAAGCTTGGACAGGTTCTTAGTGCAAGATCATGAAAGATGTTATGTGCTCTTAAGGATTTTGAACCTTATCCTAAGAGAAATGTAAAACCAACATTCTCACCACATTGTGGGAAATACATGAAAGGGAGACGAGGAATAACTGGTACAAGGTTGATAGAAATAACTCAAGGAAAGCATACAGATTAGCAACAGAAGAGTATCTTCTGGGTGCAACCTTCAGGAATAATACCAATAATTAAAAAGACTGGCTGGGGGAAATGAGGATCTATAAGATTTAGAAAGGAGCAGTGAGAGGGGCAGGAGAACAGTGAGAAAGTATATTGTGACAGAAACTAAAAGAACTGTGTTTTATAAAAGAAGTACGGAGAAAACTAGAGCCCAGATCTTGGTTTCTCATACCCTGCTTAAATAAAAAGAATCTGTTTTTTAGAGAAAAGGTTGACTGTTAAGATGGGGACAGAAAATATACACGGCAAACCTAGAGCAATTATAGTGCCGGAAAGTAGGAAGTGACTTTTTTTTTAAATAAAAACTCTGCACAGTGAAGGAAACAGTCAACAAAACTAAAAGGCAGCCTGTGAAATGGGAGAAGACATTTGCAAACAAAATATCTGATAAAGGCTTAATATCCAAAATCTATAAAGAACTTATCAAACTCAACATCCCAAAATCAAACAACCCAGTTAAGAAATGGGCATAAGACTTGAATAGACACTTTTCCAAAGAAGACATCCAGATGGCTAATGGACACATGAAAAAATATTCAGTATCACTCATCATCAGGGAAATACAAATCAAAACCATGAAGAGATACCACCTCATACCTGTCAGAATGGCTAAAATTAACAACACAAGACACAGCAGGTGTTGGTGAGGATGTGGAGAAAGGTGAACCTTCTTGCACTGTTGGTAGGAATGCAAACTGGTGCAGCCACCCTGGAGGATAATATGGAGATTCCTCAAAAAACTAAAAATAGAACTATCCTATGATACAGCAATTGCACTGTTAGTCATTTACACCCAAAATACAAAAATATAGATTTGAAGGGGTAAATGCACCCCAGTGTTTATAGCAGCATTATCAATAATAGCCCAGTTCTCAGTTCATTAACTGATGAATGGATAAAGAAGATGTGGTATGTACACACACAATGGAATATTACTTATCCATCAAAAATAATGAAATCTTGGGACACCTGGGTGGCTCATTCAGTTGAGCATCTGACTGGCTCAGGTCATGATCTCGTGGTTCGTGAGTTTAAGGCCCGTGTCAGGCTCTGTGCTGACAGCTCAGAGCCTGGAACCTGCTTTGGATGCTGTGTCTCCCTCTCTCTCTACCTCACCCCTCCTTGCTCTCTCTCTCTCTCTCTCTCTCTCAAAAGTAAATAAACATTAAAAAATTTAATAAAAAAGAATGAAATCTTCCCATTTACAGTGTTATGAGTGGAACTAGTATGTATTATGCTAAGTGAAATAATCAGAGAGAGATAAATACCATATGATTTCACTCATTCGTGGAATTTAGGAAACAAAACAGATGAACATATGAGAAGGGGGGAAGAGAACAGAGGGAGACAAACCAGAATATACTCTGAAAGATACAGAAGCAACTTGAGGGTTGATGGAGGGAGATGGGTGGGAGGTGGGCTAGATGGGTGTTGGGTATTAGGGAGGGCACTTGTTGTGATGAGCACTCTGTGTTGTATGTAAGTGATGGATGATTGAATTCTATTCCTAAAAGCATATTGTACTGTATGTTAACTAAGTAAAATTAACACACACACACGCACACACACACACGCACACACACACATACACACACACACAAACACACATTAATGTGAAGCATGTCAGAGGGATACGATACACAAGCCAACTGGAAAATTTCCCAGTGGCCAAAGCTGGAAATTTTTGAGCAAGAAAATAGTTATGGATTATAATAGAGTATAAAACAAATATCCATGAGTCTCCACTGATATAAATAAGTGATTTGATGATTAAATATATGGCAGGGAATAGAAAAATCAATGCAGAATTCCAGATAATTTATGTAGGTACTCCAGCCTGAAGGAACTAAAGCACTAACTCCTGACTCTTTAGGTATGGGCTACATAAGATAGTGACTTCCTTCTGAAGAATACAATATGAGAAAGGAGCAAATAAAGAGTTAATTTACAATAGCAAAACCCTACAAACAGTTCCCCCAGCCAGATGATCAAGGTCAACATGAACAATACGTTGTATTGATAGTATATACCTTGATGTGATGTGATGAAATAACACTTTACTTCTGTCATCTTCCTTCCAAAGGACCATAATCCCACTCTAGTCATGAAAAATCCCAACACATAGACATTCTACAAAATACCTGACCTATAGTCCTCAAAACTGTCAAAGTCCTTGAAAACAAGGAATGTCTGGGAAACTGTCATAGCCAACTAGAATGTAAAGAGACATGATGACTCAAAACATGATACCCATGAAGGAATCTAGAACAGAAAGGGACATTCGGAAACAACTGAAAAAATTTAAATAAAGTATGAACTTCAGTTAATAATAATGTATCAGTATTGGTCCATTAATTCTAACAAGCATGCCCCACTAACGTAAAATGTTACTAACAGGAGAGACATAGATTTATGTGTGAAATCTATGGGAACTCTATACCATCTTCATAAGAATTCTGTGAATCTAAAACCATTCTAATTAAAATTGTATTTTAAAAAATAGGGCACATTCAACCATGTCAAAGGCAACCCAAATAAAAGGAAGACACAGACTGATAAACATCCTCTAGCTTTTTAGGCTTTCCTGGCCCTGCAAAGGGTTGTTCCAAAATAGTGGAGGATCAAAAAGCAAGATTACAATACAAAATAAGGCAGAAGACTAAAAGCACATAAAAAATCTTTTTAAGATGCCTGACTCTAAAAGAAATGAAAAGAGTAGAAACAGAAAAAGGAAGTGAGATCAAGAGAAAATAACTTTAAAAAACTATAAAACAATAATATTTTAAAATGGCTAAAGTGAAAAAAAATGTATATAAAAGCTGAGAAAGAGTAACTTCCCAAGATGCTTTCGGTGTTGGGACTGTTGCAATCCTAAATTGAGATTAGCATTTTCTTATTTTATGTACTCCTTACTTGGACTATAGGCTGTTCCTAAGTTAAAGACTCTGAGCCAGATATAAGTGTGCAGGAAGTTTGAACTCAGGATCAGTACGTGCAGGGAAATAAGCTAGGTTATGGTAAAGGAATCTCTGAAGCACATCATAATATCTACTATACTTGGCATTCTTGCTACCCCTGTTTGATCTTTTCTGAATTTGTGTGACCTTTCCTATATATTGATGCTCATGGTTACAAATGCCACCTAGTTTTTGTTGTTGTTGAAATTTAAGTTTTCATTTTTGCCTCTCATTCCTCTTTTTGCTTTAGGTAATTTCTGAGAGGAAAAGTAACCAGGGATTTGTAAGATGAACTGATGGTGCAAATGTGTGCAATTACTGAGGGCCACCTGAGGATCTCATAGAAGGAGTCCAGCCCCTACATTATCTTGAAAATATTCCACCCCTCAAAAAACTTTTACTCACAAATCAGAAAAGAATTCGAAGTAGACTTCCAAATATCGAAGCTGATATATGGGGGGGAGAGGGGTAGACAGGGGAAGTTGGAAGGGGAACTAGTAATTGATCAGCCAAACACTTGATACTTATGCCAGAGAATAGTAGGCATAAGCCCCACTTTTTACTTCACTATAATAAGTCGTGTAGCTTTAGTAATCATGGAAACAGTAGAAATTATTATCAACATTTTCTACACAGTCCGAATTCCTCTAGAAAATATTTATTCTATATAAACTATTAACTCTATGTCCATAAGGAGCACACTTACAGCAAAGGCTTTGGGTCCACTCATGGGTGCCATGGGCTCCATTAGTCGCCCTGAAATAGTAATTTTCTAAAAGATACCAAAGAGGCTTTTAGAAGTCTATTGACCTTCAAAAATGAGGCTTCCCTCTCTATTCATTTGCAGATCAGATATAATGTAATACATTTTGGCTCATGTTTCAAGAATAATAGCATATCTATACTTAAGAAATAGTTTAAATGAGTAAACAGATGTTTAGAAAGTAAACATATTAAAGCAACTATAAAGGTGGAGACTGAGCACTACATAACACACTTTGGAAAAATTTTTTTTTATTTTAGCAAAATTAGTGCATCAGTCAATACCTCTGCTCAAGTGAAAAAATAATTTAAGGCTAAATTAGTGATACAAGCAGTGGGCTCAGTAGCACATGGATCAGGAAGTACATGAAGCTTAAGCTTCAGGGCTACTCATTGCCATCTCACCCCAGGTCCTTCCCAAGGCCTTGTAATTACTTTCAACATTTTGTATTATTTTTCATAAAGAGGGCCTCAAGTTTCATTAATGTCTCCTACACATCTGAATACCCCCACCCCCCACTAGAGGCATACAGACATACAAAAATCTAATATTATATGAAAAAGTAAGGGACATTTGTGATTCATGGTGGTTTCTAATCCCCCAGTCTACAATAGTTACACTTCTGATATCCTAAAGTAAAAAAAAATGCACATCTATATTATGAAATAACCTAACTGGAGAGTAAGAAAAGTCATAGCAGGCAAGTTGAGCATGCAGGTTATAAATTGAATACATGTGAAGGTAATTAAAAAAAGGAGAGAAAGTAATTTTTAAACCATTATTATTTCTTGTTTAACTAACATTTAATTGAGCACATACTATGGTCCATGCACAGTATTAGGCCTTTAGCAAATAAATTTCAAATGACCAGCAGAGCTCAAACGAAAAGAGGCATTTTATGTTTGAAATATGAATAGCTAACATACAAAACCACAGCTTCAATAGTTGAGCCTGCAGTCTTGGTGAATTTGAAGGGAATAAAGATAAGAAGACATTTCTGAAGAACTATGTATGTGCCATGAGATTTGTTCATAATGGAATTATAGAAGTTTAGGGCTCTTTAATAGCTGTTCTTATATTTTTTAGCTGTTTGGCCTTACGTATATATATCGGTTGCACTCCTCATTGAAGGTTACTTTCATGGGAATATATTGCATGGAGACAGTGCCAAAGGTAATAGAAAGCAAGTAAAGTAATAAGCAAAACATTCATTCATGCAACAAATGTGTGTTGAACACAGCATCCGCCATATACTAGGTGCTTGTATATGTTCAACCTGCTATAACAAAATACAACAGACTAGGTAACTTAAAACAAGAGAATCTTATTGCTCACAGTTCTGGGGTTCTGGAAGTCCAAGATGAGAGTACCAGCCTGGCTAGGTTCTGGTGAAGGCCCTCTTCTGGATTACAGTCTGCTGACTTCTTACTGTGTCCTCACATGATGGAAGGCATCAGGGATTTCTCTAAAGCCTCTTTATAAAGCTCTAATCTCATTCATGAGGGTTCCATACTTAGGATTTAAGCAGTTCTCAATGGCTACACCATCACTTGTTATGTTTAATATTTCAACATATAAATTCTGGAGGGGACATAAGCTTTCAGACCATAGTAATGCTAAACATTCACCAATGGGCAAGACTTAGCCCCTGCCCCATGGTCCTGTTTGAGAGCCAAAGAATGAGAATAATTACAATACATTGGACTAAGTTTTATAAAAGGAGATGTGCAGGGAGTTCTGAGAGCACATGGGAGGAGTATGGAACCCAGAGTTAATAGAAAGTATGTTCAGGGAAGACTTCTGAGAGACAATGAAATACAGGTTGGCTCCCCAAAAGGTGAAAGAGAGCTGAAGTGTTCCAGTAATTGAATAATAAAAGTATTCGGACATACGATGGAGTGGGAGTGGGTAGAAGGGTAGAAAGGAATAAAAATGGAAGTCAGATCACCAAAGCCTTGCCTTTCCATTTTAACAAGTTTGAAATTAATCTAGGATACTAAGAAGGAAGATACCATGGTATTTGGAAACATCTCTGACTTCATATGCTATCTCCAATAAAAATTAGATGATATAGCTATGGCATATTATTTAACTTGTCAGAGCCTCAGTTTTTTCACCTGTAACGGATGAATGATAACTTATTAAACAGTGTTGTATGAAGCAAATAAGATAATAGATGGGAAAGCAGTGCGGAAAAAATGCGTTGACATGTTCTACAACTATAAGGTGCCATTATTGCATGAATGATTGTGAAGTGCGCTTAGGAAATGACACCAAAATTGAAGATAAAGTGCAGTGATATCCAAAGGCTACTCAACCAAGAGGATCTATGTTTTCTTCAGCACAGTTGATGTATGGTAGAGAAGAAAGTCTGACAGCACGGCTAGTGCAGTCAGCACATTCCACTGCATCACAGCATGCAGCATGGCTATGCAACTGGGGCTCTTTCCAATTCCAAAAAGGCCCAAGCATATTCAGAAGAACTCTGCTGAATTCAATCATTTTGCAATGCACTCATGCATGTTGGGAACATTCTATGTGCAATCCTAGGAAGGTTACTTTACTGAATCAAAAGGATAACCCCAATGGCCAGATTAGGAAGTGATAACCATAAGCATGGTAGTAGATTGAGGACTCTCCATTCCGTGTGTTAGGAATGTTGCTGAATGCTATCTATATCCTGAAAGATTGAAATGATTGTTAGCTCCATCTGAGGAACTTGAGGCTTAGATGAGACAAGTAGCTTGTCCAACATCATACTATCAATAAGTGTTAGATTTGGCATTTAAATCCATTATTCCTCTGACCCTGTATTGTGCAGAACTTTATATAGTAATGTAGAGATTTGTACTTTTCAGTCAAAATGTGGTCACTGATGCAGCTAGTCCCAAATGATCACTACAATGTCAATGAAGATCAGAGAAAAAGACAAAACTCCCAAAATTACTAAGTTAAATGCACAGATATCATAGTTCTAGAATCTAGGAAGAATGTTAATTCAATATAAGGTTTTATGGAACGTGATTTAGAAAAATTGACCAAGCTATGCCTGATGGTATATAAAGACTTAGACTCATGAAATTAAGTTTGAATCAACACAAGTTCAGCCAGGCCTTACTGCTGCAGGCCTCTTTTGAGGTCTTAAAATGTATTCCTATGTACCCCAAGGTTGTATTTCACTTTGAAAGGTAATAGGATTGATAGAATAATTCTGTAAACAGAATTGGATTTTTGGGTTTGGATTTTAGCCAGACATTAGACAAGGCCCTTTATTTTAGCCTTGTGGATAAGTTGAAGAAGCATGAGTTAGTACCTTTAGTTCAAAGTGTAAATAATTCAGCTATATACTATATACCTAGTCTGAATTATAGTGACCGGTCTGCATTAACATACTGGAAGAGAAAATGTTTGCCAAATTATAGAATGCCAACTAGTGAGGAGTAAGGCTCACTGGTTTGATTGCAGAATCAATGTCCTCCAAGTACTAGATAATATGAAATGTTAATAGGCACAATTAAGGTTTCTGTTCTGACATCTAAAAACTAAGGACAACAGTACTGGTGTGAGAATCACAGTTAATTGTCCATGTTAAGGGCTTCACTGCACAGAACACTGTTGACAGGAAGCCAGTAGACCTCCATAGGCCCTGGAGTGGAAATATCAATGTAGGCAATGACAATTCAGTTATCTCAATAGAATGACAAGGTCTATGACCTATAAATAAGGATCTCACTCTCATATATAAGAGTGTTACCTGATCAGTGTTTCACCTCTAGTGAAACCTTTGGAAAAATGAACCATGAGAGAACAGGTTGATCAAGGACTGAAGACCAAGTACATAATTAGAAAGTCAAGAAATTCTTACTACAGAGATAAGATCTTTAAACTTAAAAATGTGAGACCCTCCTATTTCTTTCTATAATAAATATACCTTCTTATAATGAGTAAAAAGTGTTCTGGCAATGTTGGAGTGGTAGAAGAATTTGGGAGAACTTGCAGAAAGCATTGTAATACGTTTGAGCACCTCTATAAAATTCCTGAAATCCCCCTTCTAAACAGAGCTTAGGACATCACATCGATTGCTCTTATGAGGCTCATAGGCTCCAAGGGCTAAGTAAAGTCTTCTAAGTGGTACGAATGTTTCTGCCTTTTCCACATCACTCTGAAACCCTAAGGAATCATATGTATAAGAGAAAAACTCCCTTTATAGGTAACTAAAGGCATTCAGTAAATATCTGATGAATAAATGAATTAAAGTTATTAATTCTATACAGGAAAAGAGATATAAATGTTCTTCTAAGACTCTCTTAAAACTAAATGGGGACATTGAGATTCTATTTGAATACTTGTTGAGTAGGTTAAAAATAAAATTGATATAAAAGAATAAGGGTTAAAGTAGAATAACTTTCTGTGCTGAGATTCTCGAACATTACAAATATTCATAATGACTATGGGAGAAGTTCTAAGGAACAATGCCCCCCCCCCCCCCCACACACATACACAGAGCAAGCTGAGCCAATTATAACTATAGGGAGGCCTCAGAACAGCCCTATGCCTGCCATAAAATCTTTTGACACAAAATCTCAGCCCAGACTTCTCCTCATGATTTTCTCATCTTTCTCTACTTCCAATTTTGAACCTAGCTGTGTCACATATTAAGATATCCTTCAGTGCAAGTTATTTCCTTCTGAAAATCTTTTAAGATTGAATGCCTCAGGGGATGTATTAGAGTTCTCCAGAGAAACAAAACTAATGAGGGGTGTGTGTGTGTGTGTGTGTGTGTGTGTGTGTGTGTGTGTGTAGAGAGAGAGAGAGAGGGAGGGAGAGAGAGAGATTTATTATAAGGAATTGGCTCATGTGATTATGGAGGCTGACAAGTGAAAAGTCCCAAGATCTGCCATAAGTTGGCAAGCTGGATACCCAAGAGAGATGTTGGTGTATTTCTATTCTAAATCTGAAGGCCTGAGAACCAGGAGAGCTGATGACTTGTATTCTAATCGTAAAGCCAGCAGGCGTGAGACCCACAAAGAGCCAGTGTTTCAGCCAGGGTCCAAAGGCAAGAAAAAACTGATGTCCCAGTTCAAAGACAGTCAGGCAGGAATAGTTCCCATCTTATTTGAGTAAGGGCCAGCCTTTTGTTCTGTTCAGCTCTCCAGCTGATTGGTTGGATGAGGCCCACCCAGATTAGAGAGGACAGTCAGCTTTATTCAGTGAATTGATTTAAATGTTAAACTCATCCAAAAACACCCTCACAGAAATGCCCAGGGAAATATCTGACCAACATTTAGGCACCCTGTGATCTTGTCAAATTGACACATGAAATAACCATTACAGGGGACATAAAGAGAATTAGAGTATCTTCCAGGTAATGTGTGAGGTTTCTATATGAGGAGGCTAGAGCATTGAAGGGGAGTACTCTTCCACGATGCTGTCGCTGTCCTTCCTTGCAAGAGTCCACTATTCTCCACTGAAAACATACTTTCAGGAAAGAAAATACATTATTATTGACAATTCACTTTGATTTGCAATCTTTGATTTTCCTCAATCTTAGGTACACAAAGGCTAATGCCCTGCTTTCCTTGTGAAAAAGAAGGGCATGAGGAGGGGAGTGCATTGCTTGTAAAGGCATTTCAAACATTAGCTGATTAGCGTAGAATGTGTTTTGTGAGGGAAGCATTCATTTTCCTTATGTTCTCAGCAAGGTCTAATACCCTCAGTACCTGTTGAAGCCTGTCTGGATAGTTTAGTGGTTTCAAAATATATGCTACATCAAAAAAAAAGCCCATTAATTTCTTATATTCTATGGCTACCACTATTTTGTTGTTTTGCTTTGTGTCATAAATCTCTCAACTTCTACTTGGCAGTAGAATTGAAACCAAAACTGACATTTGATACCAAATACATTGGCTAAACCTTTCCCTTGGGTTACCAGATCAGAAGAATAGTCAAGCTCAAAAAAATTCAAAGCCACTTCTATAAAAGCTTCCCAACCTTAAGGTCTTTCTTTTAACCTAGTTCCAGAGGGATTTATGCTTACAAGTTTTATCTTTCTGAAGAAAAATAACTGCAAAGTAAGCAGTATCTAAACAGGGTATACAGAACTGAAAGAAAAACAAACAGAAATTAGGAGAACTAAGAAATGAGATTTTTCAGGGAAAAGCCAAGCTTATATGTTATTCAAAGGAAAAAAAAGAGTTGCTGTGCCTCAGAAAAACCTCTTTAGGAATATGAAAGAAATGCCTAGAGCAGTATGTCACATCAAGACGAATAAAATACTGCTCATAAGTGTCCCTGATTCTTATTAAAGTAAATATTATCTCTTTTGTTCAATTTTAAGAGGGAAATTTATTTAATTTTAAGTAAGATTTTTTTTTTCAAAAATTCAATTTAATGACACACAGCACTTAAATATACATAATATAAAATGCTGTTGTGATAGGATATTTGGCTTATTATCAGTAATGTTACCAAACATCATTTATTACTTAAAGGTGGATTTCCTAAGCAATTAGGCATGGGAGCATTCTAATTAAAAATTAAATCAGTGTTCAAATAAGCATAATCGAATAATCACTGTAATCCTCTGAAACACATTAACGGCTAGAAGAGTATCTGGTTTTATCACATTTTTAAAAATCTCATCATCTCTACAGTAAAACTACTCTGAAACCACTCTCAGAAATTACCTTTATTGGGAGGCTTTCTGAGTAATACTTTGAATTAAAGTGGTTGTATGTGTGCCTTTGTTTTCTTCTTAATGGAAGGTAGAAATTTCACCAGCAGTAAATCCAGCACAGGAATGAAGGGGCTCCAAGGAATACAAGTGGGATTGGGGTAGGGCTAGAGAAGAGGGTTTCTGAAGTCCCTTGAAGGTTTGGTAACACAGTGATGTCCTTACCTTACCTCATCAGAATTACCAAGGCAAAGGTATTTTAGATGAAACAGAGTGAAACAATCATTGAAGGTATAGAAGACTCTGGAGCCAGACTACTTGGGTTCTAGACCTGGTTCCACCACTTATTAGCCGTATGACTTTGGATAAGTTACTTATTGTTTCTGTAACTCAGTTTCCTTATGAGTAAAATGAGAGTAATAATATCAACCCTTCAAGGGTTGCTGTAGGGATTAAATGAGCTTCTATATGTAAAGCCTTAGAATGGTCCCTGACACATATTCAGTACTTAACAAATCTAAGTTGTTATTTGGATGGGAAACTGGCATACAGCAGAGGACTGACTTAGGGTCAGTGTGACGATGCAGGGTCTGCTGCTTAAATCCTATGTGACTTTGGGCATGTTATTAACCTTTCTGAGCTGCCATCTTCTCATCTTCAAATGAGGGAACTCCAGTATCTAGGTGAGAAGTTGCTAAGAGGATTAAATGAGATGAGGAAGGCTGTGTTATAACTAAGGAGTTGTTAAGTGTAAACCCCTACCCCCAGGAAGGGATAGGCACACCCCAGTTGTGGCACAAGGCCTTGGTACTTTCTTCTATGCATTTATTGAAGACCTTTAAGTACTGCCCTTTGGCCACTATGTTTATTGGAAATATTCAAGGGAATTTACTCACCCCTTTTTTCTTTTGCATGAAGTTAAAAGCAAAAAAGGATGCTTCCAAAGTCCTCCTAATACATGAACTGGTTTATGTACCTTTTTAGCCAATTACATTCAGACACCAAAGTAAAACACACACACACACACACACACACACACACACACACACACACACAAACACACACACACACACAAAACACATGTATCATCTTGCTTCTTGGCTGCATGAATTTATAGAGTTTATTAAATGTAGTCAAATTGCCTGTGCCTCGTGGAAAAGAAATGGAAAGGATCTTCTATCTGTGCTTGCTCCGTCACACTATACTCCTTAGAGTGGTGATGTCATTTGGAACCAGACATGGATTCCATGCCATCTATGGAATATGGCAACTACTGAAATTGAATTTTATTATAGTTCTAAATACCAGTGTGTCGCAAACCAGGGTGACCCAGAAAATTCTAGGAAGAGGAGTTCTGACCTAGGTGTGTGGTAGAGCTTTGATTTGTCTCATCAGACTGTTAAGACTGCAATCCTGACTCATCTCTGTCATTTGGACACTCTCTGCAGAGGAAACTCAGCTAGGCCTTTTCTCATAGGCTAAACATTAGTCAGGAGAAAGGATTCAACTGGTACCAACTTGGGCAAGATTGCAAACAGAATCCAAAGCAAACCCCTTGTGGGATTTGGAAGAGACCCCCAAATCTCTGCAGTTTCCCTCAGGTCCTCTTCAATCTTTGTGTCCTTCTGTGTCCTTTTCAGATGCATTAAGCAGGTAAAGGGATGGGATAGTTTTATCCAGAGGATTTAGGTGTTAGGTAGACATGGCCAAGAGCAAGGTGTCAGATAAATGGATGAAGAGTCAGAGGTTTGGCAAATTCTGCTTTGATTTGGCACTGAATCCTGCTATAACTACACGGGCTTGGAAAAGGACCTGACTATAGATGAGAAAGCAGCCCAGTGATGCTTTGCTTTAGCTGTTCTCTGAGCAGAGAATCTGGTCACCCCTTGTCTGAATTTCTGACCTACAGAACTGTGATCTGATAACAACACTGTTGCTTTAGGCTACTGGAATTGTAGTTATACAACAGTACAAAACTGATACACTCCCATAGGACCTTATACTTACCTTTCAGATATTTATCTAAACTCCATGAAAGCAGGGACATGTTTTTTATTCCATCTTTTGTCTCCAGCACCCAGCCTGGTGCCCAGAATACAGTAAATGTTCAATAAATATTTGTTAATAAATAAGTGCATGTATTAATCCACCCTTTTAAATCACATTATTTTCAATTCGATAAATCAAAATGTTTCTGTGATGAAGTTAGGTATGCTCTTTTCATTTACATTAAATTGTTTACCACTTACATTCCTTTTTCTTTATCTGATGTGTTTTATTGAATGTTTTCATTAACTTAGCCAAGACTGAGACTGCTCACCTGCAGAGTCAAGGGGCATGGCCATAATCTATGGAACATACCCTGCCCACTCCTGTTTTCTCTCTAGCCTCTGAGCTCTGCACTCAAGTTTTGAGCAGCATACTGCATGCACACATGCGAAATGAATTTACAGGGGTGCTCCAGGCCATTGGAACAAAATAAATTATGATGTTTCTCTTGGAGAAGACTTCTTTTTTCCTCCCCTTTCCTCCCCTCCTCTTCTAGAATTCCTTTCCCATCTGCCCTGTGATTGTCAACTCAACCCTGCCAAGGTATATCTTGATGAATATCATCACCCCTCCCATTGCCCAAACCTACCCACACTGTCTTTGCTCATGGGAGTCTCCTTGGACTATAGTGATCTTTGACATCTTGACTGCTTGAAAAATTTCATCTCATCAATCAAGACCCATATTAAATCCCAATTCCACTTTAAAACTCTCCCAGGTAGTCCTACTTCATTATTTTTTGTATAGTACTTTTGTTTCAGTAATACCCATTCTCTGAGAGCTGTTTACACACATATGAAATCCTCTCTGGACCATGAGTCCCTCAGGGTCAGGAACAAGCCCCCATACCTAGCAGAGTGCCAGTTCCAATTAAGTGCATATATATTCACCTATCATTTTATCTTTGCTTATAGTTGAAATGATTTAAGACTAGACCTTCAAAGAGCATTGGTGTGTTAAATAAGAAACCTTGAAAGCAGTAAGCCTTAATCCCTGGTATAAGGGGAACTCTGCTTGATGACATCAAGACTCTTGCTAACCCACTTTCAAAGGAGGGAAATGAATGGACATTATAGACTCTTGTCTGACTTATTCGTGAGACCTTGATCCCCTCAGAACGTACAACAAAAATTTATCAGCTCCAGAAATATATTTTGGAAATCAAGAAATCCTTCTCATGAGAGTATAGTAACGTTGAAATATTTCTATATCATATACCTGGTGGGGATGAGGCACTGAAATATGGAGATTAGGTATATAAACATGACCTGATACAGACTGAAGTTAATATATTTAGGCATATGATATAAAACAAAGATCTAATTTATGCTTTTCTAAATAGACCAAAGCAATTTAATTGACTAACAAAAATATGTAACTTTTAATAAGAACTTACTATGTGTCACGTGTTTTACAAGCTGCATTTAATTTAAACTTCATTGTATGTCTAAGGTAGGTAAACAGTATTTCCATTTTATAAGTTAAGCCAGTGAGGCTTGGAAGGTTATAACTACTCCAAGGTTACATGATTAGTGACTGTCAGAGCTGGCACTCACATCCAGGCCTAATTATGTTATGTATTCATGAGAGATGAAAAAGACATTGTGCACTGATGCAGTGGAGCTGCCCCAGGTGCCAGGGCCAATAGAGCTTGGACTGGAGTGGGATCAGATACTTTTTGGAATCAGTACTTGCTAAACAATCCCCCTTACCCACTAGACAGAACTGGACTAGCCTGTCTGGGCTAAAAATGGACAGAAAATAAACATTCCATTTTCCTTCTATTGTCCTAGTGCAGGGTTTCTCAACTTTGATATTATTTACATTTTGTTGTGGGATACTGTCCTGTACATTGTGCTAAACTAATATGTAGTAGCCTCTGTTGTCTTTACCCACTCAATGCCAGCAGCACCTCTCAACCAGTTGTGACACAACCAGTTGTAGCAACCAAAATGTCTCCAGACACTGCCAGATAATCCTGTAGGTGTGGGATGGGGTGGCAAAATTACCCTAGGTTGTCCTAGTAGAATAAACACTGAAATAAGACTAGAAGATCTAGATTCAAGTCCTCCCATCTAATCTTTCTCTTTTTTAATATTTTAAATTAAAGCATTTAATAATGTAAATGTTATACATTTAATATGTCAGTACTAAATATTAAATATGGAAATACTAAACAAAATACTACCGCACAAGCAGTGGGCCAAACGAGAAATGAAATGGCAAATCAAACCTTGTCTCAAAATAAAATAAAAAGAAAACACAATATTCCAAAACCTATGGGATGTAGCAAAAGCAGATATTAGAGTGAAATTTATGCTGTAAATGCTTGTATTAAGAAAAAAAAGTTCAGGAATGCCTGGGTGGCTCAGTTGGGTAAGCATCTGACTTCGGCTGAGGTCATGATCTCACAGTTCATGAGTTTAAGCCCTGCATCAGGCTCTCTGCTGTCAGCACAGAGCCTGCTTCAGATCCTCTGTCTCCCTCTCTCTCTGCCCCTCCTGCACTCTCTCATGCACACTCTTTCTAAAAAGTAAACATTTAAAAAAAAGATTAGAAAAAAATTCAAATAAGCAACTTAACATTACTCTATCAGGAACTAGAAAACAAAGAAATGTAGCTGCAATTTAGTAGACAAAGAAAATAAGAAAGAAAAATCAGAAATAAATAAAATAGAGATCAGAATAAACGATAACATAACATTGAAAGTAATGACCTATTTTTCCAAAAAATAAACAAAAATGGCAATGCTTTAACTACATTAAGGGGAAAAAAAAAAGACTCAAAAACCAAAATGAGAAATGGAAAAGAAAACAATACAACAGATAACCACAGAAATACATAGTATGATAAGATTACTATAAACAATTATATACTACTAAATCAGATAACTTAGAAAAAAACAGATAATTCCTACATATGCACAAATTACCTCAATTCAATCATGAATCTTGAATCCAGGAAATAGGAAATCTTCTTAGACCAGTAAAAAGAATGAAAGTTGAATTAGTAATGAAAAATCTCCCACCACAGAAAAGCCCAACACCACATGGTTTCACTGGTGAATTCTACCAAACATTTAAAGAAATAATTAATGAAAATCTTTATCAAAACCTTACATATAATGGAATGGAGGGACATATTCAAAAACATTCCATGAGGCCAGTACTATCCTGATACCAAAGCAGGATTAAAAACAAGACAAGAACAAAAAAGTTTAGTTTGACCTACATAAGTAGTGCTACTCTGACTTTCTTTTGACATCCATTTGTGTGATAGATGTTTCTCTACACCCTCACGTTCAATCTGCTGGTGTCTTTAGGTCTAAATGAGTCTCTTGTAGGCAGTACATAGATGGATCTTTTTTTTTTTTAATGCATTCTAACACTCTATGCCTTTTGATTGACGTGTTTAGTCCATTTACATTAAAATAATTATTGATAGACAGGTATTTATTGCCATTTTAGTATTTGTTTTATTGTTCTTTTTGGAGATTTTCTCTGATCCTTTCTTGTCTTTGTCACTTTTGGTCTCTCCTTTGCACTCAAAAAAGAGTCCCCTTTAATATTTCTTGCAGGACTGGTTTAGCGGTCATGAACTCCTTTAGTTTTTGTTTGTCTGGGGAACTCTTAATCTCTCCTATTCTGAATGATAGCCTTGCTGGATTGACTATTCGTGGCTGAAGATTATTCCCCATTCAGCACTTTGAATATATCATGCCCCTTCCTCTGGCTTGCCAAGTTTCTGTTGAGAAATCTGCAGCTAGCTTTATGGGTTTTTCCTTGTAAGTTATGGACTTCTTTTTGTCTTGCTGCTTTTAAGATTTTTTTCCTTTATAACTGTATTTTGCAAATTTAATTGTAATGTGTCTCGGTGTTGCCCTGGTTTTGTTGATTTTAATAGAAATTCTCTGTGCCTCCTGGATCTGGATGTCAGATTCCCTCCTCCAATCTCACTTATTGCATTCTTCATCTATGATTTTAGTTCATTTTTAGCTCCTCATCTTTTCTTAAGATTTTTAAAAAAATCTCTGTTGTAAGGGTTTCACTGACGTCTTCTATTCTTTTCTCAAGCCCAGTGGATATCCTTATGATTGTTGCTTTAAATTCTCCATCAGGCATGTTACTTGCATCTGTTTTGCTTAGATTTCTGGACATGGCCTTATCTTGTTCTTTCATTTGGGGTAAATTTCTCCATCTTGGCATTTTGGTAAATCCCTGCCTTCTTCCATGCGTTAGAAAATCCAGTTATGTCTCCTGCTCCTGAAAATAAAAGCCTTATGAAGAAGAGGTCATATAGTGCCCAGGGCCTGGTGGTTCAGGGAGTGTCTCCCATATGTGTTGTGTATTTTCATCTGTTGGGTTTTGGCTGCTCTGTCCTTCAGACCAGTTATCGGCAGAGGTATTTTTTGCCTGTTGTGGGCAGTATTTGGTCCCTGGCCTGAATGTGGTAAGATTTAACTAGGTGTGCTCACGTCTGCTTGGGACATGAGACCTGACACCAACTCCACCAGAATTGAGGCTCTGCAGAACTCTCTGGTCAGGAAACATGGTGTGGGCAAGGGTTTGTGCTGGTTTTATGGAGGAAGGACCCACTACACTGGGACTGAGGCAGGCTTGACTGAGAAGGGCAGTCCTGTCAGAGTCCTGAGGGATGAGACTTTGGTGTAAGCCAGTTAGGCAGCTAGTGTCAGTGTCACTGAGCTGCTTCCCTTAGGTGGCTCTGTGTTTATACAGAGGGGTGGGGGAAGGAAATGGCACTAACCAGCTCCTTTGTTCCCAGAAAGGCATCTCCCTGAAGGCTGCCTCTTAGTGCTTGTAGAATAAGGAATAATCTCTCCCCCATGTGCCCCAGGCATTTTTCAGATCACTGTTTCCATGCTGTCTGCCACTAGTTGGTTTGCTTGTCTTCTCTTGAGGAGTAGGGCAGTGCCCTCCAGGTTCTGTCCCAGTCAAGCTGCTGACCTTTAAAACTCCAGGCTTTAAGCCCTGCTTGTTGCAAAAATTCAAAAAATTTAGCTCCTCTCATTTTCCAAGCCAGTAGCTTTGGGGGAAACGTCTCTGTGCATTCCCCTGTGTGCTCCTCTCAATCTCTCTCTCTCACTCTATCTCACTGTCTCTCTTGCCCTTCTTTGTGACCATGGCTCTCTCCTCTCTGCAGCCCCTGTGATTCATTTTTCCCTTAAAGCATGTCTCCACACTTC
The DNA here is from genome assembly GCF_018350215.1 of Panthera leo. Classification (NCBI taxonomy): domain Eukaryota; kingdom Metazoa; phylum Chordata; class Mammalia; order Carnivora; family Felidae; genus Panthera; species Panthera leo. Next base: position 94,259,287 of record NC_056681.1, read on the forward strand.
CTACTTCTTCAGTGTGGCATCTTCTTTTCCTTTAATTATGGAGTTTTTCTGTTAGTCTTTTCAGGCTGATTTTTGAGGTATTTAAGGATGATTTGATAATTATCTAGTTGTGTTCATGTGACAAGATGAGCCTAGGGGCCTCCTACTCTGTTGCCATCTATGATGCCTCTTTGCCTAATCTTTCTTTTTCTTTTTTTTAATTTTTATTTATTAAAAAAATTATTTTTAATTTACATCCAAGTTAACATATAGTGTTATATTGATTTCAGGAATAGAATTTAGTGATTCATCACTTACATATAACACCATCCCAACAAGTGTCCTCCTTAATGCCCCTTGCCCATTTAGCCCATCCCCCTACCCAAAACCCCTCCAGCAACCCTTAGTTTGTTCTCTATATTTAAGAGTCTGTTATGTTTTTCCCCCTCCATATTTTTATATTTTTGTTTCCCTTCCCTTATGTTCATCTGTTTTGTGTCTTAAGTTCCACATATGAATGAAGTCATATATTTGTCTTTCTCTAATTTCCCTTAGCATAATATACTGTAGTTCCACCCACGTTGTTGCAAATGGCAAGATTTCATTCTTTTTGATCACTGAGTAATATTCCGTTATACATACCTAACACATCTTCTTTATCCATTCATCCATCGATGGACATTTGGGCTCATTCCATACTTTGGCCATTGTTGATAGTATTGCTATAAACACTGAGGTGCATGTGCCCCTTCAAAACAGCACATCTGTATCCTTTGGATAAATACCTACTAGTGCAATTTCTGGGTTGTAGAGTAGTTCTATTTTTAACTTTTTGAGGAACCTTCATAATGTTTTCCAGAATGGTTGTATCAGTTTGCATTCCCATCAGCAGTGCAAAAGTGTTCCTCTTTCTCTGCATCCTCACCAACATCTGTCTTTGCTTGAGTTGTTATTTTTAGCCAATCTGACAGGTGTGAGGTGTATCTCATTGGGGTTTTTATTTGTATTTCCCTAATGATAAGTGATATTGAGCATTTTTTCATGTGTCTGTTAGCCATCCAGATGTCTTCTTTGGAAAAGTGTCTATTCATGTCTTTTGCCCTTTTCTTCACTGGATTATTTGTTTTTGGGTGTTGGGTTTTATAAGTTCTTTAGAAATTTGGGGTACTAACCCTTTATCAGATATGTCATTTGCAAATATCTTCTCCCATTCTGTCGATTGCCTTTTAGTTTTGTTGATTATTTCTTTCACTGTGCAGAAGATTTTTATCTTGATGAGGTCCCAATAGTTCATTTTTGCTTTTGTTCCCCTTGCCTCTGGAGACATGTCAAGAAGTTGCTGCAGCCAAGCTCAAAGAGGTTGTTGCTGTTTTCTCCTTTAGGATTTTGACAGCTTCCTTTCTTATGTTTAGGTCTTTCATTCATTTTGAGTTTATTTTTGTGTATGGTGTAAGAAAGTGGTCTAGGTTCGTTCTTCTGCGTGTCGCTTCCAGTTTTCCCCACACCATTTGCTGAAGAGACTGTCTTTTCTCCATTGGATATTCTTTCCTGCTTGTTAAAGGTTAGTTGGCCATACATTTGAGGGTCCATTTCCATTGGTCTATGTGTCTGTTTTTGTGCTAGTACCATACCGTATTAATGATGACAGCTTTGTAATACAGTTTGAAGTCCGGAATTGTGATGACTCTAGCTTTTTTTTTTTTTTTTTTTTTTTTTTTTCAAGGATTGCTTCAGCTATTCGGGGTCTTTTCTGGTTCCATACAAATTTTAGGATTGTTTTTTATAGCTCTGTGAAGAATGCTGGTATTGTTTTGATAGGGATTGCATTCAATATGTAGATTGCTTTGGGTAGTGTCAGCATTTTGGCAATATTTGTTCTTCCATTCCATGAGCATGGAATGTTTTTCCATTTTTTTGTGTGTCTTCTTCAATTTCTTTCATAAGCTTTCTATAGTTTTCAGTGTATAGCTTTTTACCCCTTTGGTTACATTTATTCCTAGGTATTTTATGGGTTTTGGTGCAATTGTAAAGGTGAACAATTCCTTGATTTCTTTCTCTGCTGCTTCATTATTAGTGTATAGAAATGCAACCAATTTTTATACACAGATTTTATAACCTGTGACTTTGCTGAATTCATGGATCAGCTCTAACAGTTTTTTGGTGGAGTCTTTTGGCTTTTCCACATAGAGTATCATGTCCTCTGCAAAGAGTGAGAATTTGACTTCCTCCTTGCCGATTTGGATGCCTTTTGTTTCTTTGTGCTGTCTGATTGCTGAGGCTAGGACCTCCAGCACTATGTTGAGTAACAGTGGTGAGAGTGGACATCCTTTGTCATGTTCCTGACCTTAGAGTGAAAACTGTCTTTTTTTTCCTATTGAGGATGATATTTATGGTGGGTCTTTCATATATGGCTTTTATGATCTTGAAGTATGATATCCCTACTCTCTTGAGGGTTTTTATCAAGAAAGGATGTTGTATTTTGTCAAATGCTTTCTCTGTATCTATTCAGAGGATCATGTGTTTATTATTCTCTCTTTTATTAATGTGATGTATCACATTGATTGATTTGTGGATATTGAACCAGCCCTGCATACCAGGAATGAATCCCACTTGATCGTGGTGAATAATTCTTTATTGTTTAATCCTTTTGGCTAGTATCTTGTTGAGAATGTTTGCATCCATGTTCATCAGGGAAATTGGTCTGTAGTTCTCTTTTTTAGTGGTGTCTTTGTCTGGTTTTGGCTTCAAGGAAATGCTGCCTCGTAAAATGAGTTTGGAAGTTTTCCTTCCATTTCTATTTTTTGGAACAGCTTTGAAAGATTAGGTGTTAAATCTTCCTTAAGTGTTTGGTAGAATTCCCCTGGAAAGACATCCAGCCCTGGAATCTTGTTTGTTGGGAGATTTTTGATCATCTAATCTTTCTAAAATTTGGTCTCCTCACCTGAAAAAGAATATTGGTATATGTTCCATCTATACAAGACTGATGTAAGAACCAAAAATACAGAATGAAAGTGAGATGATGCCTGTTAAAGTAGCAGTAGGAAGAGTAGTATCTTAGCTCTCTCTGAATTTACAGTTTAGATGGAGTTAAAAAATGGGAAGGTCACTGGACTGGATATTGAATCCTACTCCTGTCTCTATCTCTAGCTATCTGTTTTCTTAGGCAGATCACTTATATTGAAAGTCTGTATTACTTGTATTATAATTATTGCTGTTATTAATATTAATGCCTTTGGGGCGCCTGGGTGGCTCAGTTGGTTAAGCAGCTGACTTCAGCTCAGGTCATGATCTCACAGTTTGTGAGTTCAAGTCCTGCATCGGGCTCTGTGCTGACAGCTCAGAGCCTGGAACCTGCTTCATGTTCTATGCCCTCCCCCACTCATGCTGTCTCTCTCTGTCTCTCAAAAGTAAATAAACATTAAAAAAATTACAAAAAAAATATTAATGCCTTGAAACATATCTTTCTCACACAGCAGTGCCTCATTTCTTTTTGATAATTCTTTCCTTCATTAGGTGTGGTCACAGAGGGATGGTAAACGCAGGTGCCAACTAATACCGTAAAAGTCCAATAGGCAGATTCCTCCTTTCATTACCTCTGCACAGCTACGAGACCAGTATATGACCCAGGCTTGGCCTATGTGCTGCTCATGCCCAAAGCTTGACTCCTGATCAAGGGAGACATGGATGGAGGTGTTGGTTGAATCCCATTGTACCCTTCCTAAGAGAGCATCCCCTAGTTTTACCTTCTAGCCTTTCAGAGTTGCCTTTTTCCATGCCTGGTCCTCCATTTTTCCTCTCAATTCTATGTAACTACTCATATCCTTCTGTCTCAAAGCTTGCTGATTATCCCTGATGACATGTCCTTCCCTTCTTCAATAGTAATTGTAGTCCAAGTTTTAGTTTGGCATATTGCCATCCAGAATAAAACATATTTCTCAGGTTCTTTATTTAGGCAGTTATATTAGGTTGTTTGATTAACTTCTGGCCAGTGGAATATAAGCAGAAGTGATGTGTGCAAATTCCAAAAAGTGTCCTCAAGAAGAAAGGTCATGAATTCTTTTCCTTCCTTTTCTCCACTGATTACAAGTTAGGCTTAATGCCTGGAGCTCCAATGAGCATCTTAAACCATAAGGTAATATCTGGGATGGGAGTTTTGCATGGTGGAAAGATATTGGTTCCCTGATCAGAGCACTGTGCTAGACCTGTATTGATTATTTTGAAAATTCTTGAACTTCAGAGGAAGAATAAACTTCTGTCTTTATTACTAGGGTTGGTATTTCTGATCTTTGCACTGATCCTAGAAAATGCAGTACTTTGTTTCAGTTAGCCTTGGTTACTGTTTATTGCTTATGCCTCTTTAAGGTGAAGGTGATAGAAAACTCAATTCAAACTGGCTTAAACAATAGGAAAAAAAAATATTGGCTTACAAAACTGCAAAGGCTGAGGTAGCCAGGATCCAGGCAAAATTCAATCAGCATTTCAAACAATGTCACTAGAGACCAATTTTTTCTCCCATCCACACTTCTACATTTCAACTTCACTTTCAGTTTCTGTGTGTGATTGTCTTTTGTCTCAGGAACTTCCTATGAACTCGTGAGAATGGCTGAAACAGTTTAAGACCTTACATTTCATGCCACACCTCCTCACTGAGGGAAGACGAAGGATCTCCTGCAGTAGTCTCCAAAGAAAAGAGGACGCTTCCCTCCCTCTTTTCCTTCCTTCCTCCCTCCCTCCCTCCCTCCCTCCCTCCCTCCCTCTCTCATCCCTGTCAACCCCACTGAATAATAAGAACAACAAACCTCAGGAAATGTATCTTTATATTTCATTGGTTCTAACAAGCTTACAGGCCTATCCCTGAGCCAATTACTGTGGCCAAGGGTTTAGAAATATTTATTGATTTCTATTAATCACACTCTACTCCTGAGACTGGAAAGTAGGTCATTCCCACACAAACTATGCACCTTAGAGTAGGTGAGGTGGTTCCCCACAGCAGAAGGTGGATTTATTTACCTATAAAATAGGAATAGGAGTATTTATCCTGCCTGGGAAGGTTGATATGATGATTAAATCCAGTAACTCAAATGAAGGTGTTTTGAAAATTATGAATTACTACATAAATATGAGATACTATTTTTGGTATTAGAGTGCATTGCTCTCTTTATTTTTTACCATTGAACTTTTTCAGAGTGTGAGGCACTGCTTTAAGAGCATCAGTAACCTACAATTCTATAGGCTTCCTCAATTTTTCAAGGCAAACATTTATGATATTATAATTTAATCCTTTCAACTGCAACTGAAAACATCTCTTCCATTTACTCTGATTGTAGTTTTCATAACTATAATAATGGTATGGCCTTTCTCTCCCATTAAGGTTTTAGATGTACTTCACTAAGTCAAACTTTTTGGGATAAGAATGTAGCCAGAAAATAAGAGTGAGCAAGGGGCACTGCCCTCTATTCTTTTCCCCCTTTCCTGCCCAGACTATTCATTTAAGATAAAGGTGTAGTTCTACCATACATGGAATTAAAATTCTTCAAAGACTTCCCAACACTTTGGAGGTATATCCAAGCATGGCTCAGGTGGCCCTGTGTCCTGGGGCTCTGGCTACCACTCCACATTCATCTCCCATCTCTCTCTCCTTGCTCTCTTTTCTAAGGTCTTATTGAATTTCTCCAGGATTTTCATCTGCACCACAGTCTCTCTGTGGGCCAGAACGTTGTCTTAATGTTCCTTTGTACCTGTAAAACTCATAACAACCCTACACACTTGCCACTGATTGCACTACCCACCGATTTGTTAATCCTCATACTTGTAGTCCAGCTTAAATATCATTTTCTCAAGTCAGCTTTCTCTCTGGAGCTGTAGACCTAAATGGGTCTCCCATCTGGCCCACTAGTATATTATGCTTCTGCTTTCACAATGCTGATAGTCATTTGTTTAATTCTTATGACTCCTAACATTTTCCTAAAACTCTGAGTTCAGGGAGCATGTATTTTTCAGCAATGTATCCTCAAAGAATAGTACAATGTCCAAAACATAATGACAATAAATACACATGTATTGAATCAGCCTATTAATCAATGAATTAACAAAGCCTTAAAGAATTTATTTCTTGAAATGAAAATTGCAGAACAGTACATAATAAAATGTAATATCATAAATGGCCACATACTAACAGAAAAATGAATAGAAACTTTGATAAAGGTTTTAGAGTATGAGGAATATTTGAGCATTAAGTTATAGTTCTGACACCTTCAGCTTGATGTGCTGTGTTTACATCTGTGACCTTCACCTTTTAGAATTTGAACATGTTACAATTTGTTTGATTTCATGATGGTCTCATCTTTTAAAATGATATTTTTCTAATATAAAAGATTGAGGATTATTTCTTCTTTGGATAACATTTATCAGCATTCCCTGAGATAACTGATAACTCCCTGGGTTCAAAAAGCTCAGCACTGATATTCACTCAGCGAAATCTTAAGATATCTATAATCCAGCAAACCGAATCCAGCCCTGGGAGGTGTGGATCCACGTCTTGGTTCTTTGATCTTATACCTCTACAGGGAAGGATGGCAAAGAGATAAAGGTGGGGCTGCAGGAACAAGCAGCCCAGAGCGGATCATAAAAGAAGTCTGGGCTATTAACATATCTTGAAGTTGTCATTAATTTCAGTTCAAAATAAGACAGTTTTTCTTTGTCAAAGTTTTGCCTTTAAAATGGGGTTTAAAGGTTTCTAATCCTAGGACAGAAATTCAACCATGATGGATCGATGTTTTGAAAAACCATAATGAGACAATCTGAATAGTAAGGTTGACTCAGGCTAATCCTTCAAGAGTCTATTGTGACCCCTTAAATCTACTTTATAAGAGGAGCATTTTGAGTTGATTTAGTGAGATAGCTAAAACTTAATTAGTTATCAAATAACTACCTAATGGACCCTTTTTGAGATATAAGGTTGAGCCACAGCTCTAGCTGATATGCAGTTAATTTTAAATTTTATAAGTCATAAAAGGTAATCACAGCCCTACGAATCAACTTAGGTAGGAAGATGTTATTTAGATGTTACACTGACACTAAGACACCTAAAGCAGGTTAATTAGGTGGCAATTAGTAACAAGAGTGTTAATTACCATACTAGTCTTATATTATGCAAATGAAATTACATTTTAATTAACATTTAAGAAACCAAAAAATTCAAAATGTATAGGCACAAACTGAGGGTTGATGGGGGGAGGGGGAGGGTGGGTGATGGATATTGAGGAGGGCACCTTTTGGGATGAGCACTGGGTGTTGTATGGAAACCAATTTGACAATAAATTTCATATATTGAAAAAAAATTCCTAATAACAATAAAAAAATGTATAGGCAATAATAGCAATGGTCATGTTTCACAGAAGCCAAAGAAATACTCTCCTGAGTGGCAGATTTTGACCTTGCTCTCAGTTCAGTAAGGTTATGATCACTCTCATTTCTGTGCATGGATTTAGAAGTGCAGTCCCATATTTTAGAGTTGACACCTGCCATACCAAAGGTAATTTATAACAGTATATGCTAGGATTATGTATGAAAGAAGAAACTCGTGGTTCATTTAATTCCTTCTCTCCCTTAACACCAGAGGAAACTAGGACTGAGAAAGCATAAACACCTTGGCTAAATTCAAATGGTTAATTGGGGGAAAATCGGGATACATATTTCAAGATACTGATATGATGGAGCATTACTTGCTATAATAGAATAGTATAAGTTTTAAGAGTCTGTTTGTGGAGTTAGACCTATCTTGGTTTTTCACTTACTAGCTGTTATGACATTGGGCAAGTTACTTAATTTCTCTAAGCTTAAATTCCCTAACCTGTAAAATGAGGTTGAGTACTTCATCATTCATTTGGAAGTATTTATTGAAATAAGCTATACAGTTTGGCTCAGTGACTAGCACACTGTGAACACTTTCAAATCATTAGCTATTGTTATTAGCACTAGTTTCATAAAAAAAAAATAATAAGTTGGTCTAATATGAGGAACTCAGAAAAGTAATCCTTTTCCCTTCCAGGAAGTCATATTGCTCAAAATTCTCTTATTAAAGATCATTATTTTTTTACTTTTGGTTAAATGCAAGGGAAGCAATGACACTTAACCTTTTTTCTAGCTAATACCTTAGTGGGAATTAAAGTTCTAGTGATAACTGAAGACAGAGGGTCCAGTGACTTCAGACTGCTAGGATAAGTGAGTCAGAGGCAAAGAAAAATGGGAAAAGGAGAAAGCTAGAAAAGAAATAGGACAGAAAGTAAATGTTACTGTCTTTATCATTTTGCCAAGGATGTCTCACTGGGAAAATCTAGGTTGAAAGCTTGCCTCTAAAGGTATAACCATTGACATAGGAATTATTGGGTTCGATGGTTTTGTTTTCAAGCTGTGTAAGTATACACAAGGATAGATAGTGATTTTTGGTTATTTTGACCACTATAAATTACTTGGCTAAAATCATACACAGTTTAGGCAAAGGGAATTAGGTTGGTCATGCTTCTGGTTTTGCCTGAATTATCAGTATAAATGCAGTTTCCACTGCTGGCAGGGGTCTGATGCATTATAAAGAACTTTGCCCATGAGTGAAAGTGACAGAGGAGAAATGAGCAGCTGAGGCTTTGCAGTGTTTTTTTCTGCACATGTAGGAAACTGGCCATTTGAAAATCTTGTAAAAACTGTGACTTACATGATTGTAACAAGGGATTAGGTTCAAGAAGGGAATGAGGGAACTTGGCACAGGAACTCCTTAAAGAGAGCAGCACAATTTGAACAATGCATGTATAACTGCATTTTCCCTTGACATTGACATTGCTCAAGGCCAAATAAAACTGGAGGTTTTAAATGTGGTTGCTTCCCTCAATTTATTCCACCTTTCAGCTTCCTTCAAATCCCACCACTTACCCTCTGTTATTCTGCAAATTCTTCAAGTGTATCTCATGCCACCTTCCTTTCTAGCACACTGTATCACATATTCAACAACTTCCCTGATTGAAACACCCGAAAGATACTATGGTGTTCCCTGCTTCCTGATACTTTTCTCCTGTGTAATCCTCTCACCTGTAGTGTGGACAGGATCTGTGATTTGCTTCTTACCGATAGGATATGGCAAATCACTTCTGTGATTATGTTAACCATCATTGTAACATTTGTTTGCTAGAAGTCTCTTTCCTTTGCTGGCTTGAAGTAAGTGGCCATGTAGGGGAGATCCATGAGGCAGACAACTGAGGGCAGTCTCCAGGCAAAAACTAGCTGAGAAGTGAGGTCAGCTTCCAATTTACAACCAACAAGAAACTGAAGCTCTCAGTTCTGTTTCACTCAAGACCTGAATCTTGCCAATGGCTGTAGGAGCTGAGAAGTAGATGTTTCCCCAGATAAGCCTTCAGATGAGAACTAGCCCTAGTTGACACATTGGTTGCAGCACTGTAGGGGACCTAGCTAAACTAACTTTCTCATGACCTACAAAAATTGTGAGATAGTACATGTGTGTTGTTTTAATCTACTGTCTGTGATAATATTGTTATGCAGCCATATATAACTAACAAAGTGATACTGAGTGAATCATTATAAAAATTACAGTTTATAATGCATTGCTGAGCTGACATAAAAATAAGAAACCCAAAGACCTGAAAAACAAAGTGGAAATAAGAACCTTAGGAGATAAACTAGCCTTAAAGCCAGATTTCACTGTAAGAAGTTATTTTATACCCTAAAAATGTTAAGTTTTGCTTTGACTGTTGCACGGGGCATTGAGAGAAAACAAAACAAAACAAAAAATGTAGGATTATGCCACATAGAGAAATATAGTAGGACACCCTTGGGAGTAGGGGGGAGAAACTAGCAACATCTGCTATGTTAAAAGAAGAATAAAAAAGAAATAAGAAAAACAAGGATGCAATAGGAAAATTGCTTTTCTCAAACTTGGCATTTAGTGGAATGAAAACAAACAGTCTCTCCTAAGAATTCATAAACACAAGTCTGTATCACATAGGTTTTAGGTTTACTTTTATGGCCTGAAAAGTCTGAAATAGACAATGTAATTTATGCAATATAGGTAGTACTACAGGAGATTGTCAGAAGTAAATGTTAATCCTGAATTAAACTTTTTTTTTAATATTTATTTATTTTTTGAGAGACATAGGGAGACAGCACAAGTTGGGGAGGGGCAGAGAGAGAAGGAGACAAAGAATCCAAAGCAGGCTCCAGGCTCTGAGCTGTCAGCACAGAGCCCGACACTGGGCTCGAACTCAAACCGTGAGATCATGACCTGAGCCAAAGTCAGATGCTTAACCGACTGAGCCACCCAGGCACCCCTATTAATCCTGAATTTAAGTCTAAGCATTAAGGAATTCCAATAGATAAAATTCCAAAGGAAATGAACAGTCACAATTTAAAAATTAAAAAAATCATACTAGGAAATGAAATATAGTGAGGAAGAGCCAGAGAAACAATTGCAATACAAATAGGAATACAAAAGCTTCAGATATAAATATATTTTAGTTAGAGATGTTAAATAATGATTAATAGAGTTGTAAGACAACAGAAGAACTTGAAAATATGAACAGAGAACAAAAAATAAACAAATATATTTGAAAAATAACAAAATTGACTTTCTAGGAGTGAACCACATTAAACACATTAGATGAAGAGAGAATTCATGAACTACAAAATAGGTCTAAAGATACATTCACAATGCAATCTAGTGAAAAGAAAAAAAAATATGAGAGTTTAGTGATCTAGAGAATAGAATTGGGTACATATTATATAAAAATAGTGGTATGCAATTAAAACTACTTTAGGGTTGCCTGAGTGGCTCAGTCAGTTAAACAACCAACTCTTGATTTTGACTCAGGTTATGATCTCACAGCTCTGAGGTCGAGCCTTGTGTTAGGCTCTGTGCTGGGCATGGAGCCTGCTTAAGATTCTCTCTCCCTATCTCTCTCTGCCCCTCCCGTGCTTGCTCTCTCTCTCTCTCTCTCTCTCTCAAAAGAAAAAAAAGAGAAAGAAAAGAAAAGAAAAAAAGCCACTCTGGAAAACAGTGTGGAGGTTCCTCAACAAATTAAACATAGAGCCACCCTGTGACCCAGCAAGAGCACTGCTAGGAATTTACCCAAGGGATACAGGAGTACTGATGCATAGGGGCACTTGTACCCCAATGTTTATAGCAGCACTTTCAACAATAGCCAAATTATGGAAAGAGCCTAAATGTCCATCAACTGACAAATGAATAAACAAGATGTAGTTTATATACACAAAGGAATACTACTTGGCAATGAAAAAGAATGAAATCTGACCATTTGTAGCAACGTGGATGGAACTGGAGAGTGTTATGCTAAGTGAAATAAGTCACACAGAGAGGGACAGATACCATATGTTTTCACTCCTATGTGGATCCTGAGAAACTCGACAGAAGACCATGGGGGAGGGGAAGGGGAAAAAAGTTAGAGAGGGAAGGAGGCAAACCATAAGAGACTCTTAAAGACTGAGAATAAACTGAGAGTTGATGGGGGGTGGTAGGGAGGGGAAAGTGGGTGATGGGCATTGAGGAGGGCACTGGTTGGTATGAGCACTGGGTATTATGTGGAAACCAATTTCACAGTATATTTCATATTTAAAAAAAAAGAAAAGAAAAAAACTAAAACACAAAATAAACTTTAAAAAACTACTTTAGAAACATTATGGCCTTAAACCTTAACTTATAGACAAAAAGTGTTTCAAAATTTATAAAATGATCATCTAGTATATGAAGTTTTAAAAATTACTTCACAGAAGACGGGAAATAGTAAAGATTAGAGCAGCAATCAATGCCATTGAAACCAAAACTAAAACCAAAACCAAAACAAAAACAGTAAAACAGATCAATGAAACCAGAAGCTGGTCCTTTGAAAGAGTTAACAAAATTGATAAACCCCTAGCCAGTTTGATCAAAAAGAAAAAGGAAAGGACCCAAATAAATAAAATCAAGAATGAAAGAGGAGAGATCACAACCAACACAGCAGGAAAAAAAAAAAAAAAAAAAAAAAACAGTAATAAGAGAATATTATGACCAATTATATGCCCAATTATAAAAAAATGGGCATTCTGGAAGAAATGGACAAATTCCTAGAAACATATACACTAACAAAACTGAAGAACAAATAGAAAATTTGGTCAGACCCAAAATCATTAAAGAAATTGAATTAGTAGTCAAAAATCTCCCAAAAAACAAGAGTCCAGGGCCAGATGGCTTTCCAGGGGAATTGTACCAAACATTTAAGGAAGAGTTAACACCTATTCTCTTGAAGCTGCTCCAAAAAAAATAGAAATGGAAGGAAAACCTCCAAACTCTTTCTATGAAGCCAGCATTACCTTGATTCCAAAACCAGACAAAGACCCCACTAAAAAGGAGAACTATTGGCCAATTTCCCTGATGAACATGGATGCAAAAATCCTCACCAAGATATTAGCCAACTAGACCCAACAATGCATTAAAAAAAAAAATTATTCACCACAACCAAGTGGGATTTATACCTGGGATGCAGGGCTGGTTCAATATCTGCAAACAATCAATGTGATTCATCACATCAATAAAAGAGAGGACAAGAACCACATGATCCTCTCAATAGATGCAGAGAAAACATTTGACAAAATACAACATCCTTTCTTGATAAAAACCCTCAAGAAAGTAGGGATAGAAGGATCATTCCTTGAGATCATAAAAGACATATATGAAAGACCCAATGCTAATATCATCCTCAATGGGGAAAACTGAGAGCTTTCACCCTGAAGTCAGGAACAAGACAGGGATGTCCACTCTCACCAGTGTTATTCAACATAATATTGGAAGTCTTAGCCTCAGCAATCAGATAACACAAAGAAAGAAAAGGCATCCAAATCGGACAGGAGGAGGTGAAACTTTCACTATTCACAGATGACATGATTCTCTATATGGAAAACCTAAAAGATTCCACCAAAAAACTGCTAGACCTTATCCATGAATTCAGCAAAGTTGCAGGATATAAAATCAATGCACAGAAATTGGTTGCATTCCTATACACCAACAATGAAGCAACAGGAAGAGAAATCAAGGAATTGGTCCCCTTTACAATTGCACCAAAAACCATAAAATACCTAGGAATAAATGTAACCAAAGAGGTGAAAAATCTATACACTGAAAACTGTAGAAAGCTTATGAAAGAAATCAAAAAATTTGTAAAAATATTGCATGCTCCTGGATAGGAGGAACAAATATTGTTAAAATGTCAATACTACACAAAGCCATCTATGTATTAAATGCAATCCCTATCAAAATAATACCAGCGTTCTTCACAGAGCTAGAACAAACAATCCTAAAATTTGTATGGCACCAAAAAAGACCCCAATAGCCAAAGCAATCCTTAAAAAGAACCAAAGCTGGAGGCTTCACAATTCCAGACTTCAAGCTGTATTACAAAGCTGTAATCATCAAAACAGTATGGTACTGGCACAAGAACAGACACTCAGATTGATTGAACAGAATAGAGCACCCAGAAATGGACCCACAAACATCTGGCCAACTAATCTTTGACAAAGTAGGAAAGAATATCCAATGGAGAAAAGACAGTCTCTTCAGCAAATGGTGGTGGGAAAACTGGACAGTGACATGCAGAAAAATGAACCTAGACCACTTTCTTACACCATACACAAAAACAAACTCAAAATGGATGAAGGACCTCAATGTAAGAGAGGAAGCCATCGAAATCCTCGAGGAGAAAGCAGGCAAAAACCTCCTTGGCCTTGGCTGCAGCAACTTCTTACTCAACACATCTCTGGAGGCAAGGGAAACAAAAGCAAAAATGAACTATTGGAACCTCATCAAAATAAAAAGCTTCTGCACAGCAAAGGAAACGATCAGCAAAACTAAAAGGCAACCTGTGGAATGGGAGAAGATATTTGCAAATGACGTGCCAGATAAAGGGTTAGTATCCAAAATCTATAAAGAACTTACAAACTGAACTCCCAATAAGCAAATAACCCAGTGAAGAAATGGGGAAAAGATATGGATAGACACTTTTCCAAAGAAGACATCCAGATTGCCAACCGGTACATGAAAAAATGCTCAACATCACTCATCATCAGGGAAATACAAATCAAAACCACAAGGAGATACCCCTTCACACCTGCCAGAATGGCTACCATTAACAACTCATGCAACAACAGAAGTTGGTGAGAATGCGGAGAAAGAAGATCTCTTTTTCACTGCTGGTGGGAATGCAAACTGGTGCAACCACTCTGGAAAACAGTATGGAGGTTCCTTCAAATAGTTAAAAATAGAACCACCCTACGACCTAGCAATTGCACTACTAGGCATTTATCCAAGGGATACAGGTATGCTTTTTCGAAGGGGCACATGTACCCCCATGTTTATAGCAGCACTGTCAACAATAGCCAAACTATGGACAGAGCCCAAATGTCCATCGATGGATGAATGGATAAAGAAGATGTGGTATATATATGCAATGGAGTATTACTCGGCAATCAAAAAGAATGAAATCTTGCCATTTGCAATTACTTGGATGGAACTAGAGTGTATTATGCTAAGTGAAATTAGTCAGAGAAAGACAAATATCACATGACTTCACTTATATCAGGACTTTCAGAAACAAAACAGATGAATATAAGGGAAGTGAAGCAAAAATAATATAAAAACAGGGAGATGGACAAAAACATGAGACTCTTAAATATGGAGAATAAACAGAGGGTTACTGTAGGGGTTGTAGGAGTGGGGATGGCCTAAATGTAAGGGGCATTAAGGAATCTACTCCCGAAATCATTGTTGTACTATATGCTATCTAACTTGGATGTAAGTTAAATAAATAAATAAAAATTAAAAAAAAAAAAAAAACTACTTCAAAATAAATCCAAAGAACATAACAGGAAAGAAAGATCAAAGTTAAAAATTAATGGCATAAAAAATAAGCATAGAAAGGATAAAAAATCTAAAAGTAGGTTGTCTTTAAGAGATAATAAGCTTGATGTTGACAAAATTAATAACCTGAGCATTGGCAAATTCCACTTAGATATATTCTTTAGAAAAAAGTATTGCATCTCATATGCCTATACCTTAGGAAAAAATCTTGCAGATGTTATCAGGTGTCATGTATAAAGAATGTCTATAGCAGCAGTGTCAATAAAAACATAAAAACTTGAGGGGCATCTGGGTGGCTCAGTTGATTAACCATCCAACTTTGGCTCAGGTAATGATCTCATGGTTCATGGGTTTGAGTCCTGTGTCGGGATTTGTGCTGATAGCTTGGAGCCTGGAGCCTGCTTCAGATTCTGTGTCTCCTCCTCTCTCTGCCCCTCCCATGCTTGTGCTCTCTCTGTCTCTCAAATACAGGTAATAAAACATTTTTAAAAATTTAAAAAAAGAAAAAAACATGAAATAATTAAAATTACCACCAGTGGTAGAATGAATAATTAGTTTGAGTATTTATTCAATGGAAAAATGAATGGACTGCTTAGTACATGCATCAACCTGGCTTAACCGTAAAAAGATGTTCATGTATAAATTTTAAACAATGTTGAGCAAAAGAAGCATATCTCAGAGTAATATAGTAAGAGATTTAAAGAGAAGCAAAAATAGAGTAAACTAAATAATATATTGGTTAAGAATACCTACATAAATGTTAAAACCTGTTAAAAGGAGTGTGAAAATGGTTAACAGAAAACTCATGATTGTGGTCGACTCTGGGAGATGGGGTAGGGGAAATAAATACACAGGAAGCTGTAAGGTACAAATAATGTTCTGTCTCTTAATCTGGATAGTCAGAACCAGATGGTCAGCTTTAAAATAATAAGACATATTTTAAACCTCTTTTGTAAGTGCAATAGATGTAAAATTTTTGGAAAGTTGTACTGTAACTGTATCTACTACCGCTAGGGACAGGTTACACTCTTACCTTCATGATCCTTTCTCTTGTACTTTCTAAGTATTCAGCTCTCTGAGAATGTAATTGGAGAGAAGTTTTGATATAATTCCAGGTACTTTGATGAGATGCCTATCTCTGGGCATTGTTGTCATTTCCCAGGAACTGATGTACTGAGGTGGATGAGCACCAAAGGTGCCTTGTAGATTTTGTTATTTTCCTATTCCTATAGTAGTGTTCTCCGAACAATATTCAAAGAATATCTTTCTCCCCTACTTACCTATACTCATCCCCTCTGAATATCCAACAGTGTTGCTTTGCCCAGTGAGATTTAGTAAAAATAACACCTGTATTTTGTGTTAACATCCTCTTCCTAGAATTAAACCCAGAATCCATGGGGTGCACCAGGGGAAATATTTCAGTCCAAAGAACTGAATTTACTCTGATTCCCCTTGACATCAGAAACATTTGTCCTTAACTGGACCATGCCTCTCTGCTTCACTCCCTTTTTCCTTGTGTTACTTTTTATTCTAGGGGATTTTAGTCTCCAAGAGGCACTTTCTTCTT
Organism: Panthera leo; assembly: GCF_018350215.1. Taxonomy (NCBI): domain Eukaryota; kingdom Metazoa; phylum Chordata; class Mammalia; order Carnivora; family Felidae; genus Panthera; species Panthera leo. The sequence continues at coordinate 94,275,741 of NC_056681.1, forward strand.
CCATCAAAAATGTCCAAGGAATGGAGCACCTGAGTGGCTCAGTTGGTTAAGCATCTGACTTCAGGTCAGATCATGATCTCATGGTTCTTGAGTTCAGGCCCACATCTAGCTCTGTGCTGACAGCTCGCAGCCTGGAGCCTGCTTCAGATTCTTTGTTTCCCTTTCTCTCTACCCCTCCCCCACTCGTGCTGTGCCTCTGTCTCTCTCTCAAAAATAAGTAAACGTTAAAAAAAATTTTTTTTAAATGTCCAAGGGTGCCTGGGTGGCTCAGTCAGTTAACTGTCCGACTTCAGCTCAAGTCATGATCTCATGGTTCGTGGGTTCTAGCCTCGCATCAGGCTCTGTGCTGACAGCTCAGAGCCTGGAACCTGCTTCAGATTCTGTGTCTCCCTCTCTCTCTGCCCCTACCCATTCATGCTCTGTCTCTCTCAAAAATAAATAAAACATAAAAAATGTAGGAAAAAAATGTTCAGAGCTTTCTAAATGTTGGAGAATGAATCTTTTGTTAAAAATAGAAACCTGAAATATTTGCAAAATACCTTGATCCATTATTTTCAGTATTAGAACATCAAAAATGTTCCAAACATCAAAGAATAGGGAATTAGTGAAATTAATTATGGAATATTCACATAATAGAGTTTCCACATTAATATTGGGTAGGAGAATTTAAGTAAATTAGAATATTCAGTCACACAGATTTAAGTGTAAGTACAGTTTTTATAGTATGAAATCCTATTTGTAAGGTTGTGTGGGTATATATGTGTACAGGTGTGTGTGTACATGTTTGAAAGAATGTACACAGAGATATTAACAATGGTTATTTCTGGGTAGTAGAATTATGAGAGATAATTACTTTCTATTAAAGCATAATACTTAATTTGTTATTTTATCTTTAATTTTTCTTATAACAGTAACATTTCTTAAAGATATTAAAAGTTGAGTTGTAACTCCTACAATCTAATTTATGTATTTGGCTTTAATAAACACATAACAATTAATGCTGGTTTAAGTATAGTTCTTATATCTGACCATTTTTATTAAATGGATGAGAATAGTTGAAAGAAAAATAGATAACATAAAATTCTAAACTGCCAGTCATATTCGCTCAAAGGTTTAAAAGAATATCTAATTTTGGTGTTGCTCAACATAAGAAAGATATTTTTCACTATTTAATTAAAAAACAAATAAAGACCCAGTGCAAACACTGAGATTAGAATGACAGCATCATTTTTACTTTTTCTCATATAAAGACAGGAAATCATAGCACAAAAGTATTTTACTGATTATGTAAATAACATTGATAATAAGGTGTTTTTGCCATTATCAAATATATGCAAAACTCCCCACAAAAACAAACCAGTAAATTGGAATTAAGCAAATCTCCTGTTTATCAGCCTTCCCTAACCAAGACAATGTATATTATTAATATTGCTTTTTATGTTTTTCCTTCATTCTTATTATTTTTTTTCATTTTATTCTAGCAAGATCTTAATCAAGTCAAATATAGAAAATAAGATTCTAAAGAAAAACCATGATTGCAAACTCACACCCAATCACACTGTTCTCAGGTCGAGTGGATCTAAGGAGAAATTGAAAAACCTGCAGCTATACTCGGACACATTTTGCCATTGTGCGAGAATAGAAGGTGCCAAATTAAAATAGAGGGGAAAAAACCCAGAATTTTAGAGCTTTGAGATGTGAATTCAAGTAAATATCTACATTTTGTAGTAGTATATTAGATGCTTGAGCCAAGCAGGTGACATGTGTCCCATGATCTAGGGCAAGCTCTGCCAGAATTTCCTATTAAACTGTCAGTCACCATACACTAGATGTCAAAGAGGACGAAGCTGCACATTTTGTTTCCTAATTTGTTATTCCCCAGAATCATAGCACAAAATGTGCTCCCAAACATGTGTGTCTAGTAATCATAATAAAAAATAACTTAATTTGTCAATATGTAAGTAAATACATCAGAGGAACGCATACAATTAGGGAAATAAAGCTTTGGCTCCACCAAGTATAAATATATAAGCATTAAAGCATAAATGAATAAAAATAAATAATACTGTTCTCAGTGTCTCTTGACAGTGCAAATCATAAACTGAAATTAGTTAATAAGATATGCCCTCCTTTTAATTACCTGTTTTTAGGAAAGATGTTTTTAAAAAGAGCAAGCTGTAAGATAATTCACTTTGGATCACAGTCAATAGTTGTACAGACAAGTCATTCCATATTTACTAAGCCACTAGAAAAAGTCTTCTTCTTATCAGCCACTGTGCTATATACTAGATACAAAATGGCTAGAAAAATAGAGAGGGTCCTTGTCCTCTATTGTAGCAGGGAAGGCAAAATATTTCCAAATCAGTTAAAGTCTGTAATAAGTGTACATAGCAGGGTGAGATCTTTTTCTTCCTCAGTTGACTCTTTCTTTTACATTCCCATTTTCACTGCTCCTCAACTCAGTCATTTTTTTTTTATTTGTGAGAGAATATATTCATAAACTAGAAAAAGAACACAAAGTAATGGCATAAATATTAGGAAAGGAAACATTTCTCTTACAAATGATTCCCTCTAAAAATTTTGGACAAACTAGAACCTCCTCCTACAACCAAACCAAGGAGCTGCTGCTGTCTTATCTCTCTGGGGACAGAAGCACAGAAAAAGGTGGGTACATAAAAGATAGTATTTTGACGGGGTGGAAGCAAGGGAAAGGAGACCTTAGAATGGGACTCAGAGATACCCAGCTACAGTGTGGGCAATACAGTGAATCATCTTTGTACATTCTCTGGTTTCCATGCAATGTTATATTACAACATTGTTTCTTGGTTTTGTATCAAACATTGGAGCATACCCAAAGGCATCAAAAGCCTAATCAGAAAGTAAATAGCTAAGACTTAAATTAGTTGGTTTTAGCTAGAGAAGTCAGGGAGTGACCTTTGAGGAAGGGGTGTTTCAGCTAAGACCCGAAAATAGGAAGATTTCATTAGACAAATAGCAGTGAGTTTTCTTTTGCAAAAGCTAGAAGTGACAGAGAAGGACAAGTTGAAAAACTAAAACATGTTGGGAGTTAGGGAGATGGGCATAAGTTGTGGTCACTGAGTCAGATAGGGACAAGACCATACAGTGCCTTGAGGACTACATTCAGGACTTTATTCTTTACCCTGAAAACAATGGGAAGCCTTTGGAGATTGCACGAAGGGATGGGCCAAGATCATTGAAACAATAAATGAATATGATCATTCCACTACAGATGAAGATAACTACAGAGGGAGCTATTTGTAGAAACAGGTAGGCAAAGCAGAAGGCTATAGCATTGTCCAAGAGAGGTAATAGCCACTTGTTGGCAGTAGAGATGAAGAAAAGTAGACTCAAGAGGTTTTTTGGAGGTTACTTTGACCCAAATGAATTTAGGATATGGAGCATAAGAGAAAGGGAGGATTTGAAGATGATTCATCACTCCTGGCATGTGTATTTGGATGAATGCTGGTGCCATTGGGTAAGATGGGGAAAATGAGGCCAGAATAGATTTGACAGGAGATCTTCAAGACAAACTTAAATACACTGAGTTGAGATGCCTTTGACATAAGATACCCAAATACAAGTGTTGACTCTGAAGTAGAACAGTCAGGTCAAGGTTTATAGGTACAAAATTAAGATGTTTGAGATCAGTTTGAGATCTGGGACTTGGCTGCTGTCCAGGCAGCACCTGCATAGGCTCATGCGCAGACACCAAGTAAGAGGCCAATGGAAGAATAATGTAAGAGTTTCAATAGGTTCTGCTCACTCTCCTTACCTCTGCCATCTCCCTACAACTTCCATAACATCCTCCCTAAGCATTAAGGATTATTTGAACAGGGTTGTTTGAGACTTATAAGGCATTATTTAAAATAATAATAATAACAATTCATCCATGAAATCATCTAAAGTTAGAGGCAGAGCACATTTGCTAAATCAAAAAACAGGATCAAGTACATGTGAGAAATTCAGTTAAGGACTACAGGTAGATTAAAAGATATGATAAAAGCAAACATTTGGTTAGTCCTTCTTTGTAAGTCCCACTGTTCTGAGTATTTTATATGTAATAACTCATTTAGTCCTCAAAACTCATGAGGTAAGTAGAATTCTTCTCTTCATTTCACGGATGAGAAAATAGAGGAATAGGGTGTCTCTGTAACTTGGTCAGTTGTTCAATAGCAGATCTGATATGTGAAACCAAGCAGATTGCCTTTGGAACCCATACTTGCAATCACTGTACTATCATGTAAAATAAGACTTGATGTGTCTAATGATCTAGCTAAGAATATTATACAGAAAAAAATATAAAGGGCACAATGAATTGGAAAGCACCTAATTACTTAGATCTCGGAAGCTCAGGAGACTCATCACATGTACTGAAGCTTAAATTCTCAAATGACTAAGGATTTATCAGTCAGAATAGGCTAAGATAAGCTGCAATAGTAATCAACTCCAAAATATCAGCCACTTAACAAAGCAAATGTTTTTTTTATTATTAACAGTACATCTCCAACATGAGCATGCAGAGTTCATGTATTCATTGACGTAATCCAGAAAACCAGGCAGGCAGTGGCTACATCTTGATGTGGGTTTCCAGTCTCTCAGAAAGGTAATAGTAAGTGCAAAATCATGCATAAGCTTTTAAAACAGACACGTAGGGGCTCCTGGGTGGCTCAGTCTGTTGAATGTTTGACTTTAGCTCAGGTCATGATCTCATGGTTCACAAGTTCGAGCCTGGCATCAGACTCTATACTGAGAGCTCAGAGCCTGGAGTCTGCTTCAGATTCCATGTCTCCCTCTCTCTCTCTGCCCCTCCCCCACTCATGCTGTGTCTTTTTCTTTCTCATAAATAAATAAAAACATTAAAAAAATTTTAAACAGATGCTTAAAACAGACAAGCATCACTATAAATTCTATCACATTTCGGTGGCCAAAGCCAGTTATATGGCCACACTTAACTTCACAGGGAATGGACAAGTAAGATAAATGATGTATTTGTCAATGTCCATATAGACTGCATCATTGGATTCACTATAAATTCTCATGACAGTGTCTCCCATTGCCAGATAACCCACAGTCAAAGGAGAAGATAGTGATTCCCATACATAGTATTTCCTTCCTTGTTTCCTTCTGTTGAACTCACTTCCAGCCATAGCACTTGAACAGAGTATATCAGAGAACTATCACCTGGTTTGGTGCCACTGGAAGTCCAGAACATTCATTATAAAAGAAAAAAGTACTCCAAGATGTAATATCGAATATCAATTCAAAGACAAGAATAAACGGAGAGATAGAAGCAAAAATGAATGTATTAAAATGCAGAAAACAATAATTAATGTATCTAAAAGATGCTTCTAACTGCCAGTGACAAGACTTATTTTACTGTTGCCAGGGTCCTTAGGAAGTATTAGAGTAGATTTAGAAGAAGGAGAAGCCCAGCCTGATTCTAAACTTTATAACAGAAAAGTTGTATTATGCTACCATACCACTTCTCTATACTTTTCAAATCAGAGACATTGAAGGAAAGAGTCCTTCCAAACTCTTATTATCCGAGAACACCAGAGTGCACAAGGATCAGAGTTTTACTGACCATTATGGCCTGTGGATCCTTTGCCATCCAGTACCAAGAGGTCCGCAAATAACCATGAGATAACATAATTGCTACTTTGCAACTAGGAGAAAGGTTGAGTAAGACTGAGAAAGTGAAGCTTCTAATTAAGCATTTTTCAGTAAAGTTTTGGGTTCTTACTCCAGTGTAAAGGGCTATGCTAACATTTTATATAAAATTTTGTATTGAAGTCTAACTGAATATTTAGTTACAATAATAATACTAATATAAACAAACTTCTGACAATTGTAAAGAGAAACAAATTATAAAAATAAAAGTGAAAAACAAAAATTCTGCTTTCTGTTTCCATATATAAGGAGCTTAGAAATTGCCATTTCACCCAAACAAATAAAATCCTAAACAAAATGAAAAATCAACAACCTTATTTTAGATCTGTAAAAAAAGTGAGGTCACTGGGCAAACCACTGTCCCACAAATTGGAGAGTTAGGCAGGCAATTACAGAGAATCCAACATACCTAAACAGAAACCTCCACTTACTTTTGTGTATTTTACCTCCAGGCCTCAATCATGTTCTCAAAGTAAATATGGGAGAAAAATCTTGGTGTGCTTCTGGAAGGGAGTGGAGGAGGAACAGAACCCTTTTAACATACACCAGAGCACTCTGTTCTTCTTAACAAGGAGAAACTCATTCATTCATTCATTCATTCATTCATTCATTCTTTCAGGAGAAACTAATTAACCACATCCTAACCTACTGGTGTTCTTATCAGACCCTAATGATCTAAGGGAAGGGCAACACCCAAATCCAGCCCACTCTAGCCATCCTATCCCAACTAAGGCGAGAAGGAGAAAAAAAACTGAGAAGTTTGTAGTCCACAGGTAAAAATTCACTAAAAGATTGAGATCTAATCATAGGTCTATAGAACATTTTCCCTCTCCCAGCAACTAACCACCGAATTACTAAAGGCCTATTGATAGGAGAAAAAAAAGTATTTGACAAAATCCAACACCCATTCATGATAAAAAAAAAAAAAAAAAAAAAAAAAAAAACCAAAAAAACCCAAAACCTCTCAGTGAAATGGGAATAGAGAATTTCCTTTACTTAATAAAGAATATCTATAAAAACCTACAGTTAATATCATACTTCATTATGAAAAACTAGAAGTTTTCCAAATAAGATCAGGAACAAGGCAGGAATGTTTCTTCTCACTACTTATTTCAGTAGTGGACTGGAATTTCTACCTATTGCAATAAGAAAAGGAAATAAAAGATGGATAAATTTAGAAGAAAGAAAACTGTCTTTGTTTACAGATGACATGAAGGTATGTAAAAAAATCCAAAAGATTGATGAAAAATCAATTTATTCTGCAACAATTATACTAAGGTTGCAAGATATGAGGTTAATATACAAGTCAAACACTTTCTAAATAACAGCAAAGAACAAATAGAATTTGAAATTAAAGGTGCAATACTATTTACATTAACACCCCTCAAAATGAAATTTGATGTATAAATTTAATAAAATATATGTAAGAATGGATCTGTCCCACAAATTGGAGAGTTAGACAGAAATTATAGAGACTCCAACACACTTGAGCAGAAACCCCCACTCACTTTTGTGTGTTTTACCTCCAGATATCAACCAGATTCTCAGAGTAAATAGATCTTATACATATTTTCTTAAATTTATGAAAGCATGGTTCTCAGGTTCACACAGTTCTCCCTGGGCAAGTGCAGCTGTGAGCAACACCACCTGCATAAAGTAAAGATTTTGCTAGGCTTTAAAAGATGCTTTTTTCCATTCTTACTTTGATTTTTTATTTGTTTCTGTTTTGTTTTGTTTTTTGTTTTTTTAATACTCTCTCTCCTAGTTCCATCCACCTATTCTGCAGACTCCGGCTACAAATCTACCTACCTACCCAGCAGAGACAAATAAATGATCTCAATTTCTTCACATTCCTAAGTATTTAGGGGGAAACTAGGTGAGGGGAAGGCCACTTTCCTGAAGACATCTGCAAGCAGGACAGGGCTCAGGCCTGTTTGAGGTTTATTCCTGCAGGACTATAGTGTTGCTTTGGAAGATGGTTCGACTTTGTTCTGAAGTAGTAAGACCTTGGTTTTAAATTAGAACAAAAGATCTCTAGATGGTATAGTTTTTTACTTAGAAAATGCTCAATATAAAACAGTGCAATCAGTATGGCAGTGACTAAGTAGAAAATTCAATGAGCATGGCAATGTCTAAAGTGGAAAAGTGAAAAATCCATGTTCCTTCATCCAATCTCAACCCCATAGATAGCCACTGTCAACTCTTTGTTGTGTATCCTTCTAGATTTCCACCATCATATATAAGTAAACATAGTCCAAAAAAAGAAAATATGTATAGGACGTATTTGAGAAAAACTATAAGACGTTGATGAAAGAAAACAGAGAATTAAAAAAATCAAGAATTAGTTCATGTCTATGGATTTCAGTATTTTCAAGATACCAGTTCTTTCCAAATTGACCAATAGATACAATGCTATCCCGATCAAAATCTTAGCAAGTTATTTTGTGGATATTGACAAACTGATTCTAAAGTATTTCTACAAAGGCAAAAGACCCAGAATAGCCAACATAATACTGACTAGGGAGAACAAAGTTGCAGGACGGACACTACTCAACTTTAAAACTTATTATTAAGTACACTAATCAAGGTAGTGTGATATTGGTAATATCATAGAAAAATAGATTAATGAAACTTAATACAGACTCAGAAATATAGCCAACTGAACCTGACACGTATATCCAACTGAACGCTGGAACATATGGACATCCACATGCAAAAAAAAAAAAAACAAAAAAAGAATTTAGATATAAAAAATTAAGTCAAAATGTATCATAGACCAAAATGTAAAACATAAAACCTAAAACTCCTAGAAGATAACATAGGAGAAAACCAAATGACCTTGACTATAGCACTGACTTTATAGACACAATGCTAAAGGTATATAAATAACTTTTAAATCTAGTATAGAATTTTTTAAAAAGTATTAAAATGAAATTATAAATGTATGTGCAATACAAAAAGATCATTTGTGCTATCAGTAACAAAAAAGGCATGTCAGAGATGTCAAGTATTATAGTTCTTAGCGGTTTAAAACAGATTGTTATAAGTTTAAGATATCTTAAATAATTGCAGTAGTAATCACAAAGAAAGCATCTATAGAATATATACAAAGGTAAATAAGAAAGGAATAAAAACATATCACTACAAGAATCAATGAAATACAAAAGAAGACAGCAAGGGAGGAGAGAATGGACAAAAAAGCTCTAAGACATACAGAAAGCAATTAACAAAATGTCAGTAGGAAGTCCTCTATCAGGAATTACTTAAAAATTTTTTTTAATGTTTTATTTATTTTTGAGAGAGAGAGAGAGAAAGAAACAGAGCTCTGCCCTGGGGAGAGGCAGAGAGAGAGCCAGACACAGAATCCAAAGTAGGTTCCAGGCTCCAAGCTGTTAGCACAGATCCCGATGCAGGGCTCAAACCCATGAACTGAGAGATCATGACCTGAGCTAAAGTCAGATTCAACCTACTGAGCCACCCTGGTGCCCCTATCTGGAATTACTTTAAACATAAATAGATTAAATGCACCAATTAAAAGGCATAGATTGGCTGAATGAATTAAAAAGTAACAAATCCAACTATATGCTGTCTATAAGAGATTCACTTTAGATCTAAGGACATACATAGGCCTAAAAGAAAGGGTGGAAAAAATTATTTAATGAAAATAGGAAGCTAAAGAGAGGATGAGTGACCATAGTTATAGTTGTATCAAAGTAGACATTAAGACAAAAACTGCCACAAGACTAAAATAAGGACATTATATGATGATAAATGAGTTAATTTACCAGGAAGAATAACAATTATAAATATTTATACACCTAATGTTAGAGTTCCCAAATATATGAAGCAAACATTGACAAAACCGAAGGGAGAAATAGCAACACAATAATAAAAGGAGATTTCAATACTCCACTTGCATTTATGGATAGAAGAACCAGGTAGAATATTATAATATTCTAATATGCATAATATTATAGACCAATTGAACCTGAGAAATATACAGAACATTCTACTCAACAATAGCAGTATACAAATTATTTTCAAGTGCACATGGAACATTCTCCAAAATAGACCATATGTTAGGCCACAAAACAAATCCCAACAGATTTAAGAAAACAGAAATATTTCAAACTGTGTTCTCTGACCACAACAGGATGAAGTGAGAAATCAATAACAGAAGGAACAGAGGAATTCTCTTAAACAACCACTGGGTAAAAGAAAAAGTCACAAAGGAATTTAAAAAATATATCAAGAAAATGGAAACAAAGGCACAACATACCAAAACTTATGTGATGCAATGAAAGAAATACTAAGAAGAAAGTTTATAGCAGTAAACACATTAAATAAACAAAAGGGGGTGTGTGATGGCTGAATTGGTTGAGCATCTGACTTTGGCTCAGGTCATGATCTCACAGTTTGTGGGTTCGAGCCCTGTCTCAGTCTCTGTGCTGACAGCTCAGAGCCTGAAGCCTGCTTCAGATTCTGTGTCTCCGTCTCTCTGCCCCTCCCCTGCTCACACTCTGTCTCTCTCTCTCTCTCTCTCTCCCTCTCAAAAATAAATAAATAGGGGCACCTGGGTAGCTCAGTTGGTTAAGCTCCAACTTCAGCATAGGTCATGATCTCACCCTTCTGGAGTTTGAGCCTCGTGTCAGGGTCTGTGCTGACCCTGTGCTGACCTGACAGCTCAGAGCCTGGAGCCTATTTCACATTCTGTCTCCCTCTTCCTTTCTGTCCCTCCCCCACTCATGCTCTGTCTCTCTCTTTCTCTCTCAAAAATAAAAATAAACATTTAAAAATAAATAAATATTAAAAAAATTAAAAAAGAAGGTTTCCAATCAATAGTATAACTAAACTTGCACTTTAAAAAAGTATAAAATAAAGAAAGTAAACCCAGAGTTAGCAGAAAATAAAGCTTAGAGCAAAGATAAATTAAACAGAGAATAGAAAAACAATAGAAAAGTCAATGAAATTAAAAGTTGCTTTTTATAAAGATCAACAAAATTGAAAAAATCTTCCCTAGGCTAACAAAAACAAGAGTAAAGAGTAAAAAAAAAAAGAGAGAGAGAGAGAGAACAGTAAAATAACTAAAAATGGAAGTGAAAGAGGGAATATAACAACAAATGCCACAGAAATGAAAAGAATTATGAGACCAATATGAAAAGTATATGGCAATAAATTGGATACCTCAGAAGAAATGGATAAATTCCTAGGAACACAAGACTGAATCAGGAAGAAATAAAAACCTGAACAGACCTAAAACTATGGATATTGAAGCAGAAAAATAATGAAGTAGGAAAAAACACACACACACACACACACACACACACACACACACTTCCAAGGAAGAAAAGTCCAGGACCAAATGGCTTCATTGGAGAATTTTATCAGACATCTAGAGAATAATTAATACTTGACCCCCCTCAAATTCTTCCAAAGAATTGAAGAGGAGATAACACACCCAAACTCATTTTATGAGGCTAGAATTACCCTGACCTCAAACCCAGGTGAAGATACATAAAAGAAAACCTCAGATCAATAGCCCTGAAGAATATTGATACAAAAACCTAAACAAAATACTAGAAAACTGAAATCAAAAGCACATTTAAAGGATCATACCCCATGACCAAGTGGGATTTATGCATGGAATACAGGGATATTTCAACATATTAAATAAATCCATGTAATATACCATAATAACAGAGTGAAGGAAAAAAGTCACATGACCATCACAATTGATGCAGAAAAGGCGTTTGACAAAATTCAGCTAACTTTCATGATAAAACCTCTCAATAAACTGGGTATAGGGGAATATACCTTAGTGCAATAAAGGCCATATATGACATACCACAGCTAATATACTGAATGGTGAAAACCGCAAGCTTTTTCTCTAAATTAGGAACAAGACAAGGATGACTACTTAAAAAAAATTTTTTTAATGTTTATTTATTTTTGAGAGAGAGACAGAGACAGAGCTTGAGTGAAGGAGGGAAGAGGGAGGGAGACAAAGAATCTGAAGCAGGCTCCAGGCTCTGAGCTGTCAGCACAGAGCCCAACATGGGGTTCGAACCCACAAACCATGAGACCATGACCTGAGCCGAAATTGGATGCCCAACCAACTGAGCCACCCAGGCGCCCCTAGGATGACTACTTTTGCCAGTTTTGGTCAACATAGTACTGCAAGTCCCAACCACTACAACTAGACAAGAAAAAGAGATAAAAGACATCAAAACTGAAAAAGAAGATGTAAAGTGATCTGTATTCACAGATGACATGACTTATGTGTAGAAAGCCCTAAAGATTCCACACATCAGGGTTGCCTGGGTGTCTCGGTTAAGGGTCAAGACTTCATCTCAGGTCATGATCTCACGGTTTGTGGGTTCGTGCCCTGCGTTGGGCTGTGCTGACAGCTCAGAACCTGGAACCTGCTTCGATTCTCTGTCTCCCTCTCCCTCTGCCCCTACCCTGCTCATACTCTGTCTCTGTCTCAAAATAAATAAACATAAAAGATTAAAAAAAAAGATTCCAGGGGCGCCTGGGTGGCTCGGTCGGTTGGGCGTCCGACTTCAGCTCAGGTCATGATCTCACGGTCCGTGGGTTCAAGCCCTGCGTCAGGCTCTGTGCTGACCACTCAGAGCCTGGAGCCTGTTTCAGATTCTGTGTCTCCCTCTCTCTCCGCCCCTCCCCTGTTCATGCTCTGTCTCTCTCTGTCTCAAAAATAAATAAACGTTAAAAAAAAAAAAAAGATTCCACACATCAAAAAAATACATTACAACTAATAAACAATTTCAGCAAAGTTGTAGGATGAAAAATGAATGCACAAAAGTTGGTTTGTTTCTACACAATAATAATAATCAAATTGAAAGGGAAATTAAGAAAATAGTCCCATTTACTACAGCATCAAAAAAGATAAAATGCTTAAGAATAAATTTCACCAGGAAAAAGAAAAACTTGTCTGAAAACTATAAAAAAATTGCTAAAACCAAAAAAAAAAAAAAAAACAAAACAGTACAAATAAATGGCAGGACATATGCCTGAGGATGAGAGGACAGAATATTGTTAAAATACCCATATTACCCAAAATGATCTACAGATCCTTATCAAAATCCCAATGGCATTTTTTTCAAAAACCATTGTTTCAAAAACAGAAAAAAATATATTCTAAAATTAATATGGGACCTCAAGGAATCCCAAATAGGCAATCGATCTTTTAAAAAATCAAAGTTGGAGCAAGATACTTCCTGACTTCAAAAAATACTGCAAAGCATCAGTAATCAAGATGGTGTGGTACTGACATTAAGATACACACACCCACACACCCACACCCCCAACCCCCACACACACCCCAGTGAAACAGAGCTCAGAAATAAACCCTCATGTATATGGTAAAATGATCTCAACAAAAGTGTCAGAACTAACCAATGGGGAAAGGAGAGTCTCTTCAACAACTGGTGTTGGGAAAACTAGATATCCACATGCAAGAGAAAGAAGTTGGACCCTTATATTACACTATATACAAAAATTAACTCAAAGTGGGTTTAAGAGAAAGAAGCTGGACCCTTATATTACACTATATACAAAAATTAACCCAAAGTGGGTTAAAAGTAAGGTCTAAAACTATCAGACTCCTAGATGAAAACATAGAGGAAAAGCTTCAGGATATTGGGTTTGGCAATGATTCCTAGGATATGACACCAAAAGCAAAGGCAACAAAGTGAAAAATAACTGCATAGGGCTATATAAAACTTTTAAATTTCTGCATATCAAAGGAAGCAATTGACAGAGTGAAAGGCAACATACAGAATGAAAGAAAATAATTGCAAGTCATATATGTGATAAGGAGTTATGATCCAGAATATATAAGAAACTTCTACAACTCAATAATAGCAGCAACCACCCAATTAAAAATGGGCAAAGGAATTAACTAGACATTTTTCCAAAGAACATACATAAATAGCCAATAAGCATATGAAAAAAATGTTCAACATCATTAATGATTAGGGGAATGTAATTAAAAACCATTATGAGATGTTGCCTCCAATTCACCAGGATGGCCACTATCAAAAAAAATTGAAAATAACAAGTCTTGGCAATTATACAAAGGAGTTGGAACTTATGTGCACTGTTAGTGGGAATGTAAAATGGTGTAGTCATTATGGTAAATGATATGGTAGTTCCTCAAGAAATTAAAAATGGAATTAGCATATGATCCTGCAATTCCAGTTCTGGGTATTTATCCAAAATGGTTTAAAGCAAAATCTTGAAGAGAAATTTACATACTTAGGTTCATTGCATTATTCACAATAGCCAAGAGGTGGAAGCAACCTAAATGTCCATTGACAGATGAATGGATATAGAAAATATGGTATATGCATACAATGGAATATTATGCTGTTTTAAAAATGAAGAAAATTCTGATACATATGGATGAGTCTCAAGGATACTTTGCTAAGTGAAATAAGCCAGTAATAAAAGGACAAAGACTGTATGATTCCATTCATATGAAATATTTAAAGTAGTCAAAATCATAGAAACAGAAAAAAGTAGAAGGATGGTTTGTAAGGGCTGGGAGGAGGGGTAACTAGGTTCAGTTAATGTAGAATTTCATTGTGGCAAGAGGAAAAAGTTCTAGAGATCTGTTGCACAGTAAGGTGAATATATTTAATACTGTTGAACTGAACAATTAAAAATAGTTAAGATGGTACATCTAATAGTATGTATTTTTTACCATAATAAAAAATGATGACAGAGAAGAGAAGAAAGCATAATAAAGCATACGACATGAAATTCAACAAAAATAAATTTGGAAAAGATGATGAAAAGATTATTTTTCCATATATATACATGTGTATGCTAAATATACATATGAATGTTTATATATACACATGTATACATATATAAAGTGTTAAAATATACTACAAAGAGTTAGATATTCTGAGTGAACCAGTTACCTGGAAAGATAGTGGAAAAAAATAATCATTTTAACAACATATAAAAGAAAATCCACTCCTAGAAAGGGCTGAAGGGCAGATGACTTAATAAGCAATTGTTCTTAAAGAGCCATGGACCAAAGAATTCTCATAATACATAAATTTATCTAGAACATAAAAGGAAATAAAGCTTTCCAATTTATTTACTCAAGCTAGGTTAATAAACCTGTTTTGAAGCATAATAAAAGAAAACTATATACAAATCTCACATCCCAGTGTAGGATTTATATTTAAACACCAGTAAATCATATCTAGAAGAATACTAAGAGAAAAATATACATTACAAAGTGGAATTGATTTTTAGAAAAGGATATTTTAGCACAAGGAAAAATGTTGATGTGATTCACATAGTATGATTCAGATCTCCAGATCTAGCCTTAGATGGGATTTCCAACACCACTTCCACCAATTATGACTTTGTGACCTTAGGCAAATTGCCTAATCATTCTGTGCCTGTTGTGAGGATTAAATGAGATAATGTATGTAAAGTACCTACCAAAATGCTTGGAAAGTCATAAATAACTAACTATTGGATAGAAAGAAATAAAAAGGGACTTGATAGCATTTAACAACCATTTCCGATTTTTTTAGATAAACTGGGAATAAAATAATAATATCAGAATATGACAAAGACTATGTCTATCTCACACCGTAAAGATTATGCTTAGCAATAAAACACTAACAAAATTCCTAATACAGTCAAGAATAAAACAAAGGTGACATTTATTACCCAGAATTAACCAAACTGCAAGGTTAAAGGCATAGTCCTCCGGATTGCTAAGTCTGCCCATTACTTCTAATACCAACAGCAAGGAGTTTGGTTCCAACTCCCAAGTTTTCAGGAAGAGTTCATATGTGATTACCATCACTTGTAACATGAAGTTCAGATGTTTCCAGAGTCTATCCTCAGTTCATATAACTTGCTAGAAGGATTCACACAGAACTCACTGAAAACTATTATACACATGGAGTATTGCTAACCAGAAAGCTTATTTAAGCTTTATGTGCAAAGTCCTTCCTGAGGTTTCATTTATCTAGGCATGATTGATTGACTGACCATGTTGTTGAGCTCAGTCTTATCTCCCCCAGTCCCAAAGATGAGGCTGATATCATATGGACCAAAGGGTCCACCATGAGTCACTTCATTAGCATAAGCTATTAGTTGTGTCCAAAGGGTTCACCATGAACAACACTCCCTCTTCTCACCCAGGAAATTCTAAGGATTTAAAAATCACCTCCTAGGATTTGGGGACAAAAACTAGATTTCTCTTTTTAGGCAAGGCTACATTCTTTACCACACATCTATTTTTGCTATTAATTTTGTTCTGGACATTCCAATCAATACAGTTATTGAGACATAGTCTAAAAATATCCACCATTGGAAAAAAAAACTATTATTTATACATGCAATTATTCTCTATCTTGAAGCCGTAATAGAGTCAGTTGTAAAATTGAATCTATTTTTCAGATCACTACCAAAAAGAAGTTATGATAAGTGAAACTGGCTCAAAACAAAAAACTCCTAGGGATTATTATGTCATTCTCATTAAAAATATACATTAAGAATGAGAGAGGGGCGCCTGGGTGGCGCAGTCGGTTAAGCGTCCGACTTCAGCCAGGTCACGATCTCACGGTCCGTGAGTTCGAGCCCCGCGTCAGGCTCTGGGCTGACGGCTCAGAGCCTGGAGCCTGTTTTCGATTCTGTGTCTCCCTCTCTCTCTGCCCCTCCCCCGTTCATGCTCTGTCTCTCTCTGTCCCAAAAATAAATTAAAAAAAAAAAAAAAAAAAAAAAAAAAAGAATGAGAGAGCTGACATCTTTCTATCCATTCTATATGCCACTTTGCTTCATCTGTTACCTTGAAATTGGTATTTTTTTTTATCATGCTTAGAGACTAGTTATCTCTTAATTTACAAAGCATTTTATAAAAGAATAAATGCTAGATTTTTAACAATATATTTTTGGTGGCTATTAAAATATTTTCATTTGTCATGATGAATTTTGTTAATAAATTTTATAAATATAGTTTATTATTAGATTCCTTGGGAAGAAAGAAACTTACACAGACATACTGTATGAATTTTTTTCCTGTTTGCTTTTAAGGTTTTCTGTTTATCCATCATTTTAAGCAGTTTGATTATGATGTGACTTAGTGTAGCTTTATTCATGCTCCCTATACTTTGTTCATTAGACTTCTTGGGTCCACAGATTTTCAGGTGTTTTTATCAGATTTGAAAATTTGTCTGCTGTCTGCACTATTTTTTCAAATTCTTCTGTATTCTCTTTTTTCCTTAAGGGACTTCAGCTACACATATATTAGGCTGTCTGAAGTTGTCATATTAGCTAACTGTTCTATTCATTTTTTTTTCAGTATTTTTCTCAGTGTGTTTCATTTTGGGTAGTTTCTATTACATATCTTCAAGTTCACTAACTCTTCAGAATCATATAATCTGCTATATATCACAGATACTATAATTTTCATCTATAGAAGTTCAATTTGGGCCTCTTTTATGTCTTCTGTGTCTCTCAATTTTTCCTCTACCTTTTTGAATATATGTTTCATATACCTTGTCTATTTTTTACTTATGTTAGACAAGAGAGAAAATGTAACCCTCATTACTAGTACATCTGTAGTAGTAGTAATTCCTGTATAATCAATTTTCATTTTTTCTGTAAAGGATCTTAGAGTTCATTTAGATGTATAATTGAGTTATAACCTCTTGATATTCATGTTCATGTTGCCATTATGAAATCAGTTTGAAATTTTACATTTTTTAATGTTCTACAACAGTGAGGGTTAATATTAAAGGAACATAAATTCTCCTTAAATCAAAATGCCACTAAGTTATAGGGTGGTGCTGGAGGAAGGTTTAACAGAATTATCCTAAAATATATTTGGAAAAAAATAATATGCAAATAAATATTGAAAAGAAAATAGGAGTAAGAGTTTACCCTCCCCACAAAATAAAATATGACATAAGAATAGAAAGATCAATGAAATAGAACAGTAAGTCCAGAAACATTTCCTAGTAAGGTAATAATTTAATATAGGGCATGGAAAATATAAATAGGTAAAGGATGGATCTTTTAATAAATGTCACTGTAATGAACAGTTAACAATAACAAAACTATTATTGCTCTACTCCATACCACTAATCAAAATATATTCCAGAATGAATTATATAAGTAAATTAAAAATTAAAACATAAACTGGTAAAAAGTTCAGATGATTGCCATGTGTTATAGTGATGAATAAAACTCTAATTATAAACTCAAAACATGCAAATAATAATGGAAAATGTTAGTAGATTTGAAAACATTAAAAAGTATTTTCTCCACTTGGAAGAATACATAAATAAGATTAAAAGGCAAACTGTAAAAAATTATAAAAATGAAAGAAAAAAGAATTCTTATAATAAAAGAGAGCTCTTATAAAATCAGTTTAAATAAACTAATAAAATTATCGAAAACTCAATGTAAAAAATGTGGGCAATGTATATTTTCAACAATGCTTATAAAAACCCAAAATAATAAACATAGAGTATTTATTGTACTAGTAATACAAAATAAGAACTATAAATCAAAAAGTACATTATGACCTCAAAAGTTATAAAGCTTAAAAGAAAAATCTCAGGGTGGTGAAGGTAATAGAAAAAGTCATTCTTACATTGTTGGTGGACGTAATGTTTTTAAGTTGGGGGTAGTAACTTAGCAATATGTCTATTAAGAACCTTAACAATGTTGCATCATTTAGCAAATGAAAATTATGTTCCTAAAGTCCATATAAGGAAATAGAACACTCATAATATAGTTTAAATAAAAAGACAATTTAATAAAATGCATGTGCTATTTAACATACCAATTCAATAAGAAAATATAACAGAGTGTAGATGGTGGTTGTCTCCACATGAGGGAAGTGTGGCCGATTTTTATGAAATAATAATTTTTTTTCGTCATAAAATGATCCAACATTTGTTAGTCTTTTTTTTTTACTTGTTAATCTTTAATTTATTATTTATTCTCATTATAAGGCAAGCACTCTACTGAGGTGGTGATGGGGTCTCTGTTCTGTAAGAGAAGAATACAGTAACCACTCTTCAGAATGCTGGTGCCCATTCTGGAATGACAAAAACTCTCTAAAGATATCTGAGGCTGAAATAATTTCTTTCTCTCCCCCTCTCTCTCTAAGTCTGTCACTGTGAAGTTTAATCCTTCTGCTGATAGTCAGGCAATTTCAGCACTAACTTCTTAAAGCTGGACAGGGGCGGGGGATAGCATGCTTTTTCTGGACATATGTTCCTCATTATGTCAGTCCCTTTATAGCTAGCACTTCAGGGTGACCTTGAAAGGAAACACCCTGCAGAGCCAGAAGTTGGGTAATGGTCACCGGAGAATCATGTTACAGTATTCAGTGGGTTAGGAGGAGCTATTTTATTTCTCAGAGGTGGTCCTGCAACTCTGTGCCTATAAAATGAGTAGAAATACTTCTCTGTACATAAACCTTCAAAAGAAGCCCCACCACTGCAGAAAAGTGTATCAACTTCATGTGGTTCTCAAAAGTATATAGGTTAAATGCTCAGTAAATAACTGCTAAATAGATAGAATGGAGAATGAATGAAGTCCTGCAATATCCTTTACCTGGTGCCTATTTCAAAGCTTTTAAACTTCATTTCCTTTAGCATCATCACTTGGTGAGATTTTTAAAAAATGTATACGATTTTCCAGATACCTCCAGAAATATAACTGCATCTGGTTTGAATAGAGACCTATCAGGGCCTCCACTGATAGCTGTATAGGCTACTCACCGAACAAGGATGCTAAGGCGTGGAGACAAGTGGAATCTGAAATTCAGCCTAGGCTTTTGGAGTAGGCTAAATTTGCTGAGGAAGGGATACTTTTTTTTTTTTCCTAATTCACACAAAGGTGTGCCTGATGAGCAGGCCATCAGAATCCAGGGATGCATCTTCTCAGAGGTACTACCTTTTTCTATTCATATAATGATGCGGTATAAACTCTTATAGCCCTGGGTTCAGGCATCAGGATTTTGTTTAAAATTTCTCAGGTAAAACCAATAAATAATTATGGTTAAAAACCATAGCACCCCATCAGCGGTTGCCAGCACTGAGCTCAAATTCTTCTCTGCAGTCTAGTTCCTCTGACCAGATTGTAACTGTTGCTCTCTGACCTCTGAGTCTCCCCTCCACCTGTGCTCCTCCTCCACTTGCAGATAATCCCACCACCATCCTCTGCCCACATTTTTCCTGTGAACTGTAGTTCTATAGTTTCTATATAGTAATCAAGTTCAGTGTTTTGAATAACATATTACATAGTACAACTTGCAGGAAACTGGACCACCAAGCTGCAGAAAGTTGGGATCAGGAAGGCTGTGGCTTCCCGCCAGCCCCATATTTGTCACAACATGAATGGTAGTTATCCTGGGGAGGGTAATGGGCAAAGAATCTGTTGTCACATGGCTTTTAAAAAATATTTCATTGTCCATTAAAATTAGGTAATGTCATTCAGTTCAGTCCAACCAAATATAACATATTTTTGATAATCTCCTATGTGTTAGGAAATCTGGGTAATAAAAATGGTAGGAAGACATAGCCCTTACAACAAGATCCGTACAATGTAGAGGTGCTAAAGATTAATTAAAGACATGCGAGATGCCCCATTAAGCCCCTCCCCCCCCATCAGTTTCTCAGCACTATTCCTGGGAAAACCTGGGGAAAAAAAAGATAATTCAAAAGCTGGGAGAAATATGCATGAAATTTAAGATATATGGAAGAGGAAATCCTCACAGAAAGTAATCCAGAAGGAATAATGATAGTACAGAAAATTATCCCTTGAATAATGTCTCAAAAGATGAAGACAGAAACAAGAAGCAGTGTGGTGGTTGTAAATACTGGACAATACATATCCAAAACTCACTTTAATAAAAGTGAAAGAGAGAAAAGAAAAATAATCCCTCCATCACATATGAGTTGCCAAATGTGTTTCTTCCAAACAGTGGACTTGAGCTAAGAGCTGTGCATACCTACCTCGGATATACATGCATCCATGTGTATTGTTGAAGATGTCTTGTGTTTACCTGGACAACTCAGCAATTTGGCTTCCTACCCCAAGGAAAGAAGGTGATCTAGATGGATTTATTTGTAAATACATGCTCACTTTCTGGGATTAAAAAAAAGTTATGTTTATTTTTTGACAGAGAAAGAGCGAGTAAGCTAGGGAGGGGCGGCGTGGGTGGGGGAGGTGGAGACGCAGAATCCCAAGCAGGCTCTGCACTGTCAGCACAGAGCCTGACATGGGGCTCAAACTCACAAACTGTGAGATCATGACCTGAACCAAAATCAGGAGTTGGAAGTCCAACCAACTGAGCTACCCAGGCACCCCTCTGGGATTTTGTTTTAAACCATGGGGGTGGTGGGAAACACCTCCCCAGTTGAAAGTAAACAAAAAAGGAACTGATTAGATTGCTTCTGAATTCAAGATGAGCATATGGAAGTTTAAAAATAAATTAAAACACAACAAAAGCCGATATGTGAATATTAAACAAAATAGTGTGAATCAGAGAAATGAAACATATAGGAAATATAGGAAACAGATGAAATACAGGAAACAAATGAAATATAGGAAACAGAAGAGAAACACAACAATGAGATAAACACACACTCATTATACTGGCTAAAGTTAAAAGTCTTGATAAGAATGTGGCACACCCAGAATTCTCATACATTATTAGGGGGAGTATAAAGTGGTACAACCACTTTGGCAACAGACCTGGTAGTTTCTTCTAATTTAAAACATGTAATTGCCATATGACTCAGCCCTTCCACTCCTACATCTTTAATCCAGAGGAATGAGAACATATTTATTTATTTTTTCAGTTTATTATTTTTGAGAGAGAGTGGGGGGGGGGGCAGAGAGCACGTGCATGACCAGGGGAGGGGCAGAGACAGAGGGAAAGAGAGAGAATCCCAAGCAGGTTCTGCATCATCAATGCAGAGCCTGATGTGGGCTTGAACTCACAAACAGTGAGATCATGACCTGAGCTGAAATCAAGAGTCAGATGCTTAACCAGCTAAACCAACCAGGCACCTCAAATGAGAACATATTTCTGTAAAAAGGGTTGCATGAGAGTGTTGATGACAGTTTCTTCATAATAGCTGAGAACAACCCAAATGTCTATCAATAGGTTAATAGAGTTTTAAAAATCATGGTATAGTTATATAGAGGGAGACTACTCAGCAACAAAAAGGAACAAACTGCTCATAAATGTAACTAATAGGTGAATCTCATAAACAATACTCTAAGTGAAAGCAGCCTTGCAGAAACAGTATATGCTGTATGGTTCAATTTGTATTAATTTCTTGACCATTTGTATTAATTATATCTGTGCCATTTGTATTAATTTTGTGTGATGAAAAAATCAGAATAAAAGTTGTGTCTGGGATGGAGCAGAAATTGACTAGGAAGAGCTATGGGGGAACTTTTTAGGTAGATAATAGGGATTTAGATCACTTGGTATATGTATTAGTCAAAATTCAATGAGTGGCTTAAGACTTGTGCATTTTATTGTATGTAAGCTTAGCCTCAGAAAAACAGAAAACAAATATAGGGGCGCCAAGGTGGCTCAGCCAATTAAGTGTCCAACTCTTGATTTTGGCTTAGGCCATGATCTCAGGGTCATGGGATCAAGCCTTGAGTCAGGCTCTGCACTGAGTGTGAAACCTGCTTGGGATTTTCTTTTTGTCTGTCTGTCTGTCTCTGCCCCTTCCCCACTTGCACTGTCTCTCTCAAAATAAATAAATAAACATTAAAAAAAGAAAAATATTGAATTCTTAATTTTCTAATTAGTTCTAAGCATGCTGAAGTCTTTAAGGATAAAATATTGTATTAGCTATCTATTGCTCTGTAAAAAATTACCCCAAAACATGGTGCCTTAAAACAACAAATATTTATTGTAGTTTCTATAGGTGAAGAATTTGAGAGCAATTTAGCTGGGTGGCTTTGGCTCAGGCTCTCTCAGGGAGTTGCAAATCAAGATAATAGGAGAAGCTATATCTCCTGAACATAGCTGAATATAGTCAAGCACCTGAATGCTTGACTGACATTGGGAAATCCTCTTCCAGGCCACTCACATGTCTGTTGGCAGGAGTCTTCTGTTCCTCATTATGTGGGTCTTTCTACAGTGCTGCTCATGATATGATAGCTGGCTTCCCCTAGAGTGAAAAAGCCAAGGAAGATTGCAAAGCAGAAAGCTTGGTGCCCGTCACAATCTAGCCTTAGCAGTCACACACCATCACTTCTGCTATATATTTTTCTACAGACCAACCCTGATACAATGTAGAAGGGGACTCACTTTAAATGTATCCAATAAAGACAGACTGATAGATGGATAGATGAATAAATATATTGATAGACATGAAATAAAGCATATATTGCAAAATATTAACAATCCGGAATCTGCATGGTAGGTATATGTATGCTTACTGTACAACTCTTTAACTTTTGTATATGTTTGAAAATTTTCATAATAAAGTAAGATGTTGGGGAAAACCACTTAATTTTAAACAGATGTGGGAAGACTAGCCTCCTCTAGATAGAAAAGTTGGGGCGCCTGGGTGGCTCAGTCGGTTAAGCGGCCGACTTCAGCTCAGGTCACGATCTTGCGGTCCGTGAGTTCGAGCCCCGCGTCGGGCTCTGTGCTGACCGCTCAGAGCCTGGAGCCTGTTTCAGATCCTGTGTCTCCCTCTCTCTCTGATCCTCCCCTGTTCATGCTCTATCTCTCTCTGTCTCAAAAATAAATAAACGTTAAAAAAAAAATTAAAAAAAAAAAAAAAGAAAAGGTAATCTATAAGAAGAACTCAGTCTAATTTGAAGGCAAAGATACTGAAGAGTGATTGCTGAAGTAAGACATGGATACTATTCCAGGGCTGGAATGGAAGAAATATTTACATTGGGTGACCAGCAGACAAGCCTGAGAAGCATCAGAATGGACATTCCCATCTAACCCAAATGTCATGGGAGACAGCAAGATGTTTCCCATGTGTGTAGGTGACACAGATTGTAGCAAAATGGAAGCTGCTGTAGGGCTGAGACTCATGAGGACAGCAATGGTCTGTGTCACTGAAAACTGACATCTGAAGACCAGATAGGAACAGGGCATTTTAATGGATGCTGATGCAGATTAATAACAAACATCTGGGAGTGCCTGGGTGGCTTTAATTCGGTTAAGCAGCCAACTCTTGATTTTGGTTCAGGTCATGATCTCACTGTGTCTGGAATCCAGCACAGAGCTGACAGCACAGAGACTGCTTAGGTTTCTCTCTGTCTCTCTTCTCTCTCTGTCTCTCTCTGCCTCTCCCCTACTCACACAGATGTGTGCATGCACTCTCTCAAAATAAGTAAACAAAACAATTATGTGAAAAATAGTAGAGGCACCTGGGTGGTTCAGTCAGTTAAGTGTCTGACTTGGGCTCAGGTCATGATCTCACAGTTTGTGGGTTTCCAGCCCTATGTCCAGCCCCACTGTGCTGACAGTGCAGAACCTGGAACCTACTTCAGATTCTGTGTTTTCCTCTCTCTCTGCCTCTCCCCCACTCGTATTCTGTCTCTCTTTCTCTCAAAAATAAATAAGCATTGGGGTGCCTGGGTGGCTTGGTCGGTTAAGCGTCCGACTTCGGCTCAGGTCATGATCTCACGGTCCGTGAGTTCGAGCCCCGCGTCGGGCTCTGTGCTGACAGCTCAGAGCCTGGAGCCTGTTTTGGATTCTGTGTCTCCCTCTCTCTCTGACCCTCCCCTGTTCATGCTCTGTCTCTCTCTGTCTCAAAAATAAATAAACGTTAAAAAAAAAAAAAGCATTAATTTTTTTTTTTTTAAATAACACATGTCTAAATTAGATACAAACCCATACTCACTCCTGGATGTGAGTGAGGGGGTGAGGAAGACTGACTAGAAACAGAAACTCATAAATAATAATTAGTGGTTTTCTCTGGGCATTGTTGTCTTAAATATTTGTATGAGTCTTTCAAACTTCCAAAGGAGATAAAATTATTTTTTTATAATTGGCATTGATAATAATTTAATTAATTTTAAAGACCTGATGGAAAAAAAAAATCATACAGATAGAGAAGTATCTTTACTTGGAAATTACTATTGGTGTTATCACAACCATAGGTTTTTTTTAAAGGTAATACGCCTTTTCTCAAAGGATACATTTCAAAGGATTTTCTTGGGAGCAAAACTGTTCATACATAAAACACAACAAACAATGAAGTGCAACTCCAAGGTCTATATTTGACTCTGAGTGCCTATTATAAAAAAAGAAAGTAACATGAATCATTCCATATGATTAAACCACATATTAATAGAGACAAACAGAAGCTCAAAGCACGTGCACCCACACACAGGCTCAGAGTTTGAAATGGGAAGAAAAACAGCAAGCCCAGAATTGGTGAGAAATGGGGAGCCACAGACACAAGCTAAAGAGAGTGCTTGAGCTTTTGTTCTCTGCTCTGCCCCCATGGCCTCTCCAGATAGTCTAGATGACAGATCTTGGGGACAGACAGCAGAAGGAACCATATGTAGACGGAGCCATTCAGAAGAATATGTTCAGGACAGTGTGGAGACTTGAACTGCCCCACCCCTGTAATTGTTAGCAACTTAGATGAAACATCATGAATCTGGGGTGATGTTGGTTGGGGTGAATGATGGCTCACCTACCTCTAAGAGGCCAAGCCCAGCTGCCAGAGGTCTGTCTCTCACTTTTCAAGCAGGATTGCCCATCTTGATCTGATGTATTTTAGGGAAAGTTTAAGCATAAAATGAAAAACAACCACTGAGTCTATGTTAAAGCCATGGTTTACTTTTTGAATTTTGTTCATAAAATATTTTACTTCTCTTTCTACTTTCACTTTTATTCTTGGTCAGAGGGCCTGCATAATCTCTTTTTGAACAAGTAATGGAACCTCAGGGGTTATCTTTTTCGTGTATTACCCTTGATAAAATGCATAGCGAGATGAAGAGGGGGTCAGCCTGGTACTGACCAGGGAGCAGTGTGCCCATACAGCTGAGAGAAAATTCAGCCTCCAGCTGGATTTGTTGTTCTGCTCATAATCTGAAGCCCTGTAAAGACAACATGTCAAGGTGTGGCAGAATTTCCTGGAGCTCAGTGAGCATGTCGCCAGAATAACTGAGAAAAAAATAAACCCTTACTAATGAAATTATTCTATGGAAATTTAAAGAGGTGCACTATTCTAGGAATCTCATTTGTTTAATTAAAAAAGTAGATTCTTCTTGTAACATAAGAGACAGTTTGCACATTAACATTCTCTGGTTTTCAGATGCTAGGATTTCTTAAAGCAGGGCCTACCTGTTTTTAATGATGCTGGTTGCTACAGGCAAATCCCACCTCCTCACACCAAGACAAGAACAAGATCTCCTGAGGAACATCCTAGCTTAGAACTCTAGTGTCTAAGGACACATTAAGGCAGCTGTCTGTTCAGAAGACAAGCAATAAAATATTCTATAAAGATACCCAGTTAAATTTCCAATTAAAATGATTTAGTGCCTTCATTTTTTAAGTTTTCCCAAGGTTTCCCGATGACTAAAATTATGTAATGAAGCTTTCAAGGTTTTAAATCTGCTAATTAATCTCTGCACCTTTACAATAACCCAGAGCAATAAAAGGCACAATGAAAAGAAGCAGATTAATGTACAAGTGGATTAACCCTTAGGAGACGGGTGTCTTGCAGCCTTGCCAGCTGGTGGTTTAAAGTGGGTTCAGAATAGCATTTGGTCCTGTGAGGAAGGAGCAGCATCAGTGGTCTCTCCTGTAGCACCTGGGTCAGAACTAATTCTGCTTCTACTACAATCCCTACTGTGATGCCTGCTAATGGCCAAACTTCTGTGATTCAAAGTACCAGGCAAGTAGAGGTGGGAGGGAAGACAGGAGCACTGGGGAGTCCTGAAGGGTAGAACTTTCCCGAAACAGTTCAGTGACTGATTTAAATGATTCTGAAAAAGCACAAGGGTGAAACTCTGTAAGGGATATCCGGAAACCTCAGTCTATGTGTTGAACTCACGCAGATGTGAAGTGGAAAGCTTCTGTGAACTGGCCAAACAGGTCTGAGGAGTGGAGACACATACTTTAACACAAAAGAATATTGTATAGTTGTGGCAAGAAACTGAGTTGTACCCAAAGGGAACGTTTGTTATCTCAGACTGGAGTTAACAAGGGGCTCAGATATATTCACTTACCTGTGTTACGGTTATTTGCACTGGATGTTTGCAATGGGTAGATACCTGTGCCTATTTTTACCTATTGTTTCTCAGCTTCAAGACCAAATTCTGTGCTTCTCTGGGATGCTGGGGCTGGAGTCTGCAATATGTACTTCTTAGATTCCCTTCCTGGAAACTACTGGCTTCCATTTATGTGCTGCTAATGGAGGGTACTCAAGTAGACAGAAATGGGGAAGTAGAGAAGCTCCTTTGTATTTTCCAGCTCCTGCCAGCATCATTCAAGCACAGATACAAGCTACTTGTGGATTATTCCTGCTAAGAAACAGAGTGGGAATTAAGGCTTGGTTCTGTTTGACTACAAATATCATATGGTTTCTCCAGTCCTACACTTCCTCTCTGGTAGGGAAGTGGGAGATAGCAACATCAGAAAACCCTAAGAAGAATGAGGAGCATGTTTAGCAGTGCCCCATGCCACTGAGAGTGACAGCTGAGAGGAGGCTGTGGGACTTGGCAATTAGGGGGCAACAATAGCCCTGTGATGACAGCTTAGGGAGGGTGATGGGGACTGTGATAGGCAGAATTGTATGACTGCCCCCATGATCTTTGCCCCCTAGTGTTGTACCCTTGATTGCTGGTTAGAACTTATAATTTGCTTCTGGCCAACAGAATGTGGCAAAGGTGAAGATATTTTGCAAATATGATTAAGGCAGTGATCAGTTAGATCTGAGTTATTCAAGAAGGAGGTTAACCAGGGTGGGCCTGAACTAGGTAGGTGAGGCTTTTAAAAGGGAACGAAGATCAGAGATATTCTCTTCCTGCCCTGGAAGAAGAAAGCAAACTGCTATATTGTAAACTGCCTGTGTAGAGCTGAGGGTCTCAGTCCTACAACCCTGGGAAATGAATTCTGCCAACAACCATGTGAGTTTGAAATACCTAAAAACCCCAGATAAGATGACAAGGTTGGATGACACCTTGAATTCTGCCTGGCAAAACCCTGAGTAGAGAACCCAGCTAACTCATGCCTGAACTGACCCATGGAAACTGAGAGAAAATAAATTTATGTTGTTTTAAGTCCCTAAGATTGTGGTAATTTGTTATGCCATGATAGAAAACTAATACAGGGACGGAGGCCAGACTGCAAGCAAACACCCATGCACACACTCTGTTCCTCCAGCCACTGGCTGAATGGAATCCTGACACCAAACAGATGCATCATTTGAAATCACGCTGCCTAAAACAACCTACTGTTAAAACCCAGTCAGCAGACAGGGTCCCACTAGCCTGCAGTCTCATCCCAGATCATACCTGGGCTCACATGTCCTTTTGAAAATTTATGTCAAATTTCTGGCTTTACCCTCTTATGCTTCGGTCCCATATTCTTACCATTACAACATCTTAGGAAAAAAAAACAAAACAAAACCAATGTAGTGTCATCTGAATAGTTTTATTGCTGTTATTTGTTAATTACTATAGATAAAAAAAACAGACTAAAGAAGTTCTTTAATTCACTTATGTTATAGAGACTCTTGCTAAACAGTAACAAAATGAAACCTGTGAAAAGAGAATCAGCAATAACAATACAGAAACAAAAGGTCACCATTATAAATTTGAAGTCTCAGCAATTGAAATGGAAATTAACGGTGTTCATGAAGCTTTCCTAGATGACTGGTTAGTTTGTTTTCTCTACCAGACACTACTTCCCATGCTAGGCATGATGGCGAAAGTATCCATGACAAATTCACAAAGGGATACACAGCTACCTCTATAATAAACAAGCTGAAGCAGAAACTGGTAGCATCATCACGTACAGCTGAGCTGAAACTCCTTAAGAAAGCAATCTGAATAACCTTGTCACATCCATTTTCCACACTTTTCCTTTGGCAAGCGCTCTATGTCCCCGTGAAGCCTCATTTCCCCATCTATTGCCAAAGGCTACCATTTCATATCACACATCAAAGCGTGAGAAATGTCAAGGTAATGAAAACTGACACCGTGGTAAAGAGAAGGTGAGCCACAGCCATTGTGGGGAAAGTGAGGTCAAGGTCCTTTTCAGAAGAGCAGTGCATCATCCTGGCTTTCCTGCAGCTGTGTTTGCCCAAGAGCTGGACTCTACAACAAGAATATGCCTCTTGAATAGCAGCCACAGAACACAACTTGGGATTCAAAATGAATTCAATGGCAAGATAGGCAAAGCAGCTTCTATATTCAAAACCAAAATCACCCTTGACCTTGAATGGTTTATTATGTATTTGAAATATCCCTGGCTTAACTTAATAAACTGACCATTGAACTTTTATCCATACATCTGGCCAAATGCATTTAAATCTTCTCAAAGAGAATTATATGTTAAATTATGAATTTGGCTTACTAGCTACCTCTTGCAGAAACAGAGCCATATAAGTAAAGACTTTGGGAGTCTGAAGGCTTTGGTTCTTATACAGATCAAACTCTGGGTCTTTGGCCAAGTCACAGAATTTCTTTCTCCAGTTTTCAATTTCAAAGAGTGAACTCTATTTCAGACCTTGAACTTTTGTGTAGTTCTATTGCCAGGGACTCTCTTATGCAAAGACAAATGTTGGTGCCAAGTCCAAAAAGGACACCAGGAATAGTGATGTAGTTGAGGTAGTCAAAGATGGTCATTTATAATGACTGATTTCAACAGTGTTACAAAGCCTTCAAATGCTGTACAGGTGAGATACTTGTGTTTGCTCAGAGGCAAAATAACTCCAAAAGGAGGATAATTTTAGAGCAAAGAAGATTAGTATTCTTATTTAGGGTGAGGAATACCTCTTGATTGAACATTCAGAGGTTGTATCTGGATAAAAAAGTATGCAGTAACAGGAGTGAAGATAGAAACCTAACCAGCCAAGGAATATGTGCTTTTATAAAGAGGGTCTCATGCCATCCTTTTCTTTAGACTTTTTTGCACTATTGTTATTTGGTACTTTATCAGGATTATAAAGTAATTTTTTTTAATGTTTATTTATTTTTGAGAGAGACAGAGACAGAATGCAAGTGGGTTAGGACCAGAGAGAGAGGGAGACACAGAATCCAAAGCAGGCTCCAGGCTCTGAGCTGTCAGCACAGAGCCCGATGCGGGGCTCGAACTCACGAGCTGTGAGATCATGACCTGAGCTGAAGTTGGATGCTCAACCGACTGAGCCTCCCAGGCACCCCACTTTATCAGGATTATAAATAGTACCAAACTTCCTGTCTTGCTCTATTTCTTATTCTGTTCTGGTTTAAGTTCAAATTCATATCCCTACATCGTTGATACTGGAGGTAGAACAAGACACTGGAAAGCATCCCACCCCTGTCATCTATACTAGTTACTAATACTAATAATTACTAACTAGTAATTCACCATTACTCAGTTCCCCACCCATGCATGAGCTATGACTTCAACAGTGCTATGTACTCATTTGTCATATTCCCTCCAATTCTGAATTAGTCCCTCTCACCAAAGACCAAGTTATTTTTTTAAAAAACTTTAGTTTTTGGGGTGCCTGGGTGGCTCAGTTGAGTGTCCAACTTCAGCTCAGGTCATGATCTCATCATTGGTAAGTTAGAGCCCCATGTTGGGCTCTGTGCTGACAGCTCAGAGCCTGGAGACTGCTTTGGATTCTGTCTCCCTCTCTCTCTCTCTCTCTGCCCCTTCCCAGCTCAGATTCTCTCTCTCTCTGTGTCTCTCTTTCTCTCTCTCTCTTTCAAAAATAAATAAACTTAAAAAAAAAAAAAAACCTTTATTTTTAGAACACTTTTAGATTCACAGCCAACTGAAGGAAAAAGCAGAGTTTCCCATAAACTTTGTGCCCCCATGCAATGCAGAGCCTACCCCATTATCAACACCCCCCCACTAGAGTTGCATATTTGTTATAGCTGATGAACTTCACTGACACATCATTACCACCCAAAGTCTATAGTTCACATTACAGTTCACTCTTGGTGTTGTATGTTCTATGGGTTTGGACTTATGTATAATTACATGTATCTATTATTAAGGTATCATGCAGAGTATTTTCACTGTCTTAAAAATCCTTTGTTCTGTGCTTATTCATCTCCCCCTGACAACCTTTGGTGACCACTGATCTTTTACTGTCTGCACAGTTTTGCCTTACATATTTGGACTCAGAGAGTATGTAGTCTTTTCATATTGGCTTCTTCCACTTAGTAATATGCGTCTAAGGTTCTTCCCTATTTTTTTAATGGTTTGGTAGCTCATTTCTTCTTAGCACTGAATAATATTCTATTGTTTAGATGTACCACAATTTATCCTACTGAAGGGTATCTTGGTTGCTTCCAAGTTTTGGCAGTTATGAGTAAAACTGCTATAAAAATCCATGTGCAAGTTTTTGTATGGACATAAGTTTTCTTGTCCTTGGAGTAAACACCAAGGAGTGCAATTGCTGAATCCTGTGGTAGTATGTTTGGTTTTGGTAAGAATATGTCAAATTGTATCCCAAAGTGGCTGCACCATTCTGCATTCTCACCAGCAATGAGTGTTCCTGTTGTTCCACATCCCCATCAGCATCTGGTGGGGTCATGTAATGAATTTTGACCATTCTAATAGATGTGTATGTCATTGTTGTTTTCATTTGCATTTGTTGCTTTCATTTGCATTTCCCTAATCTCATATATTAAACATCTTTTCATATGAAGTTCTGTACTCAAAAGTAGAAAATTTTTAAAAATTTTTTTAAAGTGTATTTATTTTGAGGGAGAGAGCAGGCAGGGTAGGGCCAGAGAGAGAGGAGAGAGAGAAAATCCCAAGCAGGCTCCACACTGTCAGCACAGAGCCTGACATGGGGCTTGAACTCACAAATGTGAGATCATGACCTGAGCCGAAATCAAGAGTCAGATGCTTAACTGACTGAGCCACCCAGGCTCCCCAAAACTAGAAAATATTGAAAATAAAAGAGTAGTATTAATGTTCTCTTCAGGGATGTGTCCTATTTTTGTAAACTCCAACTAGCTACTTAAATATTTAATTCATTAGTCCATCAAATATTTAGTGACCACCTATTTTCAAACTGGAAGAAAACATCTTTTTACACATGAAGAGGTAACTGTTTCTTAAAGACAATAAATGATATGCCTGATGAGGGGCACCAACAATAAATAATACATTTGTTCAGAGGATTAAGAACTTCAAATTGGAGTTCAGAGAATGTTTTGTGGGAGGATTCAAACATAAAAACAGTACTGGAGGAAGTATTCCATGAAAGGCAGAGTGATATTTGCAAAGACAAAGGATGAGTCATTTTCCCTATGGATCCTCTACTAATCCTACTCTCCTCCCTACTCAGTGCTTAACAACCTCCAAAAACCAACTTTTGCTTCTCTTCATTGGTGTGGAACATAAATCTCAACCACCACTTACTAGCTGCATGACCTTGGGCAAGTCGTTTAACCCCTCTGAGGTTCAGATAATAAGTTTATAAATTGAAAGTAACATTAGCTACCAGTTTGTTCCAGGGATTAAAAGACTACATGTATACAAAAGAAACCAGCACAATGATTTGTTTAGAACATAGAAGCCAGTCAAAAAGTATTTCCTTTCCTTTTGCCTATTCAGAACTTTTGTTTACCTAGTGCCAAGGCATTATAAATGTACAGGGGAAAAAAAAGAGTATGTGAGTGGGAGTAAGCCCCAAGTTCTATTTTTGACTTATCACATAACCAGCCGTGTGGTCTGGGGTGAATAATTCTGGTTTGCCTCAGTTAGTTTCCCTGTGAAATGAGAAGGATGGCCATGAACTCTAAGGTTGCTTCCAGCTCAGTGATTCAAGACTTTGTACTGCTGAGCATCACCTAGGGAATGTTTTATCATAAAACACAATGAAGAAAGATAAGCAGCACCGCCAGAGGCCCTGTGTTCCCCTATCACCTTTTCATTACCCGAAGCGTGTTTGGAAGATACTATTTTTCTGGAGAGGACACATTTCAGACTGGTATAGCCTCTGACTCAGACATCAGACCAGTGGTCTCCAGCAGGGCTTTCCAAAATCTGGCTCTGTGAGAAGGCAAGGACACCACACCTTGCCAGAGGACAGGCAAGCTGGCAGGATCATGCCACCCCAAAAGATAAGGATTCTGGAAGCAGATACTTCACCGGCCTTCTGCAGCTGTATGGAAAAAGGAACATGGTTGATGGATTTCCACCTTTCACAAAGCAAGGAAACATTTGCCTTTTACTTGTTTTTTCAGCCTGTGTGGGGGCTTTTCCTGAGCAAGAGTGCCTCCGTCTCAGGTGGGGACACACTGCCACCTGCTGGCTCCATGCTTTTTTACACCAAGGCGTGTTTTCTTAGGCCAAAGCGATGTAGACTGTCCCAGACAGCCTATTAGACATATCAGAAAATACCAATAGTTTCTAATCTACTAATTATGAGTGTATGATCAAAAATTGAGATCCTCAAAGAGTAAAAAAGCACAAGGTAATTCCTCTGTGGATATTCAAGGTCATATGTTTGAAAGAGATCTTCACTAAAATTAACAGCCAAGGATAACTGAGGATTCCTTCCATAATTTCAGCATCTCATTTATATTTAATAGGCATTTTTTAACATGGATGAGTATTTTGAATACATTATGTCATGTGATGTGGAAAGAGCTTTATGACACGTGGTACTTATTCATTTACTATTTACATATACGGCAAGAGACAGTTAAACTGCATTCTTGTTAAGCACTTCTGGCATTTGGTACTATCAGTAATTCAGATTTGCCCTCATTAATTTACACGATTAGGCTCCGTGATTAATCTTCTACTATTGGAATGGTGCAGAGGTTAAAAGTTAATACCGATATAAATGGAACAAGCTCTGTAATTTTATCAGGAAAGTGGTTTGAGGCTAAGAGTTCAGGAACATTTTATTTGAAATGGCTTTTGTGTTTCTCCATCACTGACAGTATTCTTTGGGTTTGGAACCTTTAATTGCCTTTACCCCCTCCCCCTAAATTGTTCAGGGTGTGTGATGGGTATTGTTGTCAATGTCCACACTAGTGCTTGATATTTAATAGTGAAGTGGTCGTCTTCCCTTTTCACCTTGAAATTTGGTCCACAGTGGAAATGATACTGAGATTTTTATGCCAGGCAAATCATGTAGCTCCACATTGCTTTGACTTCTCCCATTTTGAAGCTAGGTTTTTGCTTTGTGTTTTCATAACCAAAAGGTCCATTAAAATGCTGTATTTGGCTCTCTTTTTGGTCCATCTCAAAGGAACAAGAAGAAAAAGGCATTTCTAGCCAATGAGGCTTTTAAAAATGTTGATGTCCAGTCTCAGATCACCCCATTATAAACCTGATGGGGCAAGAAGCAAACTTACCCACCTACCACTCTTCCCTTGGTGTCCCCTTCCTCTCTCTTTCAAGAGACAGTGTTGTCCAAAGTATGGAAACATTAAAAAAAGAGAAGAAAAGAAATGAAGGAAAGAGGCAGATTGATAGATGCTCCTGACATGGACGAAGAAAGGCCAGTGGGACTGAGATCCTACTTCCCACATGGCAGAGCCTCCTCTGAGTGCCCCAGCAAGATGGGGACACTCACAGTGGATGGTCAAACTGCCGGCTGGACTCATTTTGCATATACAGCTTTTACCCACATTGATCTCCTTATGTTTTCCAGCCTCTTATTTACCAGACTAGGCTGTTCTCTAGTTTGGAGAGGCAGTGTAATAGAAGGGACATAACCCAGCCTTTGGAGAGTCACACACAGGGTAGGCACCCCCTTCTGCCATCTTACTATCTCTGCATTCCTGGGGAAGTCACTTAACCCTTTTATGAAAATGGGACTCATAGTCCCCACCTTGTTCAGTTATTAAAAGCACAAAAAGAATGTAATTATATATGCTATCTGTGGAACACTTGTGTGCCAAGGACTATGCCAAACACCTCGCACAAAATAACTGATGCTCGCAACAACCTCTTTATTACCATCATCCCCATATTTCAGATAAGGAATTGAAACAGAAGACAGACTCAGTAATTTCCCCAAGGTTAAAACGCTGAGAAACAGTAGGGCCTCCCACCAAAGCAGATCTGTCTCCAGAGGTGTAGGTCATTTCATGACATGGACTCCTTGCCTGGGTACTGGCTGGAAAACAGCAAATGAGAAATACATCATAAACATTATGTTAGCTAAGCACATAGACCAAGTCTTATATATCTGACTTCCCAGCCCCCTTGACATTGTATTCTGCACATAGCAGGCTTTACAGCTTTATGGATTATGTGTGGCTTGCTTGCTTGCTTTAATTGCCATTCTAATAAATACAAACACATGTACATATGCCCTTAACCCAAGAGTTTCCTAGGGTTGCTATCACAAAGCACCACAAACTGGGTAGCTTAAAACAGTAGAAATTTATCATCTTACAGTTCTAGAAGCTCAGAGTCTAAAATCAAGGTGTTAGCAGAGCCATGCTGTCTCTGCAACTTAGTGGTTTGTGGACAACCTGTGGCATTCCTTGGCTTACAGATGCATCATTCCAATCCTCCGTTTTCACGTAGCATTCTTCCCATGTCTCTTTTCTCATGGCTGTTTTCTTATAGGACACCATTCATATTGCTTAGGGGCCCACACTATTTCAGTATGACCTCATCTTAACTAATCACATCTGCAATGACCCTATTTTCAAATAAGTTCACGTTCTAGGGTAGTGGGGGTTAGAACTTTAACTTACCTTCTTTGGGGGATATAATTCAACTCATAACAAGAGCCGTCTCTCCTTATCCATACCTGGATGATCTCAACTGAGCAAATGAGCCCTGAGAATCCAGGATCAGATAGACCTACATTCAAATGAGGCATGTATCTTTGGGAAAGTTATTTAATTGACTGAGGCCTAGTTTTCTTATCCAGAAAGTGAGGGTATTTACAGCACCTATCACAGAGTGGTTGTGATCTTTAAATGAAATAAGACAGAATTCTGAGCACTGTTTCTGGCACATGAAAATCCTTCAGTCCGACTAGTAGTATTGGGTGCATTCTGCCTGGAGTCTCTAGTGGGAAGCACCGCCGTGGAGATGGCTCTCTATCTAGCCTTGCATTGACTGATACTCAGAGCCGTTAGTTAGGCAGTCACAAGCCCAGCCCTTCCTCCAGCCTTCTCTGCTGTCTTTTGAAAACCAGCAAATGGCATCTGCTTGCCCATAACACAGAGTCAGAATACTCTCTCTGATCTAAAAGTTAGAAACTTCACTAGCTTGGCATTATCCTTGGAAATCTAGCGGCCCAGACTAAGTTGACTTTGCCTCTCATCATTGTCAGATTTGGCTTCTGATCACCCCACCATGTGGCACAGGAACTGGCTGCAGCTAAAGGAATCACTGAAGCAATTGCAAAGCAAGGGAAAAAAAACAGTGGCTTCAGATATGCTGCTGTAGAAGCCAGTAGAGCAAAATTAACCCACCTCTTTAATCACAATTTTGCATCCCAGAATCTTCAGCTGACAGAAATGATAATCATTTGGTTCATTGATTCTGGGATTAATCACTGAAGTTAATCCTGGCATGTATTGATTCCATTTCTGCTGGCTGTAACTAAAGTGTTCAAATTACTTACTCCAACTCTGACAGCAATGGGTTCCCAAAACAAAGGAAGTCAAAGATGAGCTATTACACCTGACAGTTCTGCACAGCACCTAGTGACAGCGTTGAGTACCCATCTCTCAGCAAGAGGAGCCCCTAATAGGGTAGGATAAAGTACCTGTTCTTGCTATTATACACTGGTGTTTTATAAAGTTGATCCATCAGTGTCTAGAAGAATTGGAAGTAGTTTTACCTCAAAGATTCTAAACTCAAAATTTGGCTGCAAAGACAAGCAAATCGTGTAGGCAACACAGTAAAACAGGTCCATTTCACCAACTTGACTTCTATCAGAAAACACCAGCATCTGTTATGCTGAGGTCCTCCAGAGTTTCACAGTACTGACCATTAGCCAACAGAAACTTCATTGCAAAAGTAACATTTGCAAAAGGACAACACAGTGTACTCATCCCTTCCTTAACCTGTCAACGTGAACTGCTGGTCTTATAGAAGCAATGGACTATCTTTTACTAAGCACTCTTGTATGGCCTCTTAAAAGAGAAAAAAGGAAACTTCCAGCCTGGTGTTACGGCTGACTAGTGGTTCCAAGTAACCCTCTCACTGCAGCACAACTAAAGGCTAGAAGAGATACAATATTAATGGCATGGCTGATTTCACAAAAGGTAGGGAAAATCTCAAAACATGATAATATATAGGGGAGAGAGTAATAAGAATAGTGAGGTGGAAGGGGAAGCTGGGTGGCTCAGTTGGTAAAGCCTCCAACTTCAGCTCAGGTCATGATTTCACGGTTCGTGGGTTCAAGCCTCATGCCGGGCTCTGTGCTGACAGCTCAGCACAGATGCTGTGTCTCCCCCTCTCTCTGTCCCTCCCCCACTTGCACTCTGTCTCTCTCTGTCTCAAAAATAAATAAACATTAAAAAAAAGTTTAAAAAAAAAAAAGACCTGGGGTATGAGTGGACAGATCTTTGCTATGAGCGTCTGTCCTATGTGTCACAGGATGTTTTAGCAGCATCTCTGCCCTCTATCCATCAGAGGCAAGTGGCACACATTCCACTCCATTTTAACATGGAAAATGTTTCCAGTCATTACCAAATATCCTCTGAGGGGTAAAGTCACATCCAGTTGAGAACCACTAATTTAACTTTATACTTTTTTAAATCTTATTTTGAGAGGGGGTTGGGGAGAATAAATGGGGGAGGGGCAGAGAGAGAGAGAGAGAGGGAGGGAGAGAATCCTAAGCAGGCTCCGTGCAGAGCCTGACATGAGGCTCGATCCCACAACCGTGAGATTATAACCTGAGTCAAAATCAGGAGTCAGGGAAATACAAATCAAAACCACACTCAGATACCACCTCACGCCAGTCAGAGTGGCCAAAATGAAGAAATCAGGAGACTATAGATGCTGGAGAGGATGTGGAGAAACAGGAACCCTCTTGCACTGTTGGTGGGAATGCAAATTGGTGCAGCCGCTCTGGAAAGCAGTGTGGAGGTTCCTCAGAAAATTAAAAATAGACCTACCCTATGACCCAGCAATAGCACTGCTAGGAATTTATCCAAGGGATACAGGAGTACTGATGCATAGGGGCACTTGTACCCCAATGTTTATAGCAGCACTCTCAACAATAGCCAAATTATGGAAAGAGCCTAAATGTCCATCAACTGATGAATGGATAAAGAAATTGTGGTTTATATACACAATGGAATACTACGTGGCAATGAGAAAAAATGAAATATGGCCTTTTGTAGCAACATGGATGGAACTGGAGAGTGTGATGCTAAGTGAAATAAGCCATACAGAGAAAGACAGATACCATATGGTTTCACTCTTATGTGGATCCTGAGAAACGTAACAGAAACCCATGGGGGAGGGGAAGGAGAAAAAAAAAAAAAAAGAGGTTAGAGTGGGAGAGAGCCAAAGCATAAGAGACTGTTAAAAACTGAGAACAAACTGAAGGTTGATGGGGGTGGGAGGGAGGGCAGGGTGGGTGATGGGTATTGAGGAGGGCACCTTTTGGGATGAGCACTGGGTGTTGTATGGAAACCAATTTGACAGTAAATTTCATATATTAAAAAAATAAAATAAAATTAAAAATCAGGAGTCAGATGTTCAACTGACTGAGCCACCCAGGCACCCCTAACTTTATACTTTTTAAAGCTAAGCATATATGGTAAAATTTCAAGGATCGCCAGTAAAATAGAAATACGTTATATAAATTCCAAACACATTGAGAGAAAACAAGTAAATATTTTTAAAAGCCCAAAATAAGGCAAAACACATAAAACTGGGACAAGTACGCATCATAAAAAATAATGACAGTAAACCAATCTGAATATGTCTATCATAATATAGAGTTCCACTTCACAAAGGCGGCACGAGGAGCTGTTGTCTCCAGCAAAACAACCATAACTGGCAAAACTTATTTAAAAACAAACAAACATTTAAAGTCTCTGGAAAGTGTCTTTTTTTAAAAGTTTATTTATTTTGAGAGAGAAGGAAAGAGAGTACAAGCAAGAGAAGGGCAGAGAGAGAGGCAGAGAGAGAGAATCCCAAGCAGGTTCCATGCTGTTAGCACAGAGCCAGACATGGGGCTCGAACTCATAAACCGTGAGATAATGACCTGAGCTGAAATCCAGAGTCAGATGCTTAACCGACTGAGACACCTAGGCACCCCTGTGGAAAGTGTCTTAAAAACATCCAGCAAATAAGAAATATTTATTAAATAAAATCTCTATCATGGTGAAAACAGTGTGAACCACTTGAGCCCTCCCCCTCACTTCCCGAATCAGCATGGTGGAATCATAAAGTATCAGAGAGCTTGTTAAATAACACCTTAGGGATGCAATCAGCCAACTCCAAAATGTTAGGAATTGCAGGACAAATGGCAGTATTTC
Organism: Panthera leo; assembly: GCF_018350215.1. Classification (NCBI taxonomy): domain Eukaryota; kingdom Metazoa; phylum Chordata; class Mammalia; order Carnivora; family Felidae; genus Panthera; species Panthera leo. Next base: position 94,315,104 of record NC_056681.1, read on the forward strand.
TTTAATGTGTAAATGGCAAGTGACAAAGAGGAAGGCAACATCCTGATTTCCCTGCCCCACCCATGCTGTTTCAGGGAATTTGATGTCATTGTCAACTGCCAGAATAGAGCCCTCAGCTTTGGTGTAGCCAGTCTACTAATCCGTCCCTTTGGTTTCTGTGCATGGTTCACAGGTGATCATGTGATCCAAGGATTCTAAACAAGAACCCAAAATAAAGAACCAAAATAAACTTTGGGACTTCTACTGGGAAATACAAGTCAAGAGTACACTTTGTTCACTTGGACATTTCAGTATTCATTTGTGCATTGCAGTATGCACATGTAAGATAGGGAATTGCTGCAAAATTTGGACCATGGCAAAACAATCTAAGGAATAAGCTAAGCATAGAGAAATGGTGGATCTGAACCTGCAAATAAATTTTCCCATAACCCATAACACAATTCTTTTCAGTTAACGTTAGCTAATACATCCCCTTTATTTCACAAGCCAGTTTGACTTGAAAGGTCCTATACCTTGCAGAAATCTTGCTACTGGCATTTGAATGTAGTCAGAGGGACTATGTCATAAACCACTAGGTCATAAACCACCTTTCCAAGGAATAGGCCACTTATCAGATGCTAGTTTTCCTCACTGATTAACTCACTGGTTCAGTGAATGACTGTGAATGACTGTCATTCAAAGCCATGAAAAACAGTGAAATAATCAGATATTAGATTCATTGTTGTGTTTTTAATTAACACATGTATTTGATAATTTTTAAGCTTTTAGTCCTCCTTATGATTATGCTTTACATCTCCTTTTCTGGAAATTTTTCATTCCCATTTTTAGATCAGTCCAACTGTTTAGGTCAGTCAATGGGTATTGCTTTTCTGCTTTGATGAAGTTAGCAATATCCAAAGTACTGTCAGTTCCAAGACAAACATAGTGGGGCTCTTCCCTAAGGGAATTTGTGGCCTAAAAGAGGACACAGACACTATATGAAAAAATGCTCAGACTGTATCCTAACGTTCATGAAAGTTGCACATAGAGGAGAGGAGGAGAGGAGGAGGTGGGGATCCTGACAGTTGCACAGAGGAGAGAGGAGAGGAGGAGGTGGGGATCCTGACAGTTGCACAGAGGAGAGGGGAGAGGAGGAAGTGGGGATCCTGACAAGTGCCCATCACCCCAGCCTAATAGTTTATGTCATTTTCCCACAAATTGACCATTAGCTGATTCCAACAAAAAGCACTACGTTAAAAATATGATATATATTACACAGCATGTTTTTCATTTGAATCAGAGCAACCTCTATTACTCTTATTAGTTACAATGTAATTAGGCAAAACAAAATTTTACCTTAGAAGTGCAGGAAAAAGGAGAGGCAACAGCATATAGACATGCATCAATTCCCAGGTTTCCTCTGTTATCAACAGTGTCACCGACCATTTGGACCAAATGTTTATGCTCTGCCCTACCCTCTGCTGTGTTTTCAGTTTCTGAGTCTTCATTTTGGGTCCTGTCCCCCTGAGGTCAAAAGATGTGTAGTTCTTACACTTTCATTCAATCTAGTAATAATCATACTAAGCTTCACCCTACCTTCCCAAAAAGAAGGGCCCAACTCTGATGTCTATCTCAATTCCTCTTTGTCCGTTTTTGAAATATCTCAACCATGATATAATAATTTTGTAGAAGTCGAACAATCGATTAATTGGTAATATTTTCTAATAATTCAATTTTAGTGGATACTTTATAATCTATCCTTTCTAAATGTCACCTCTGTAATATATTCTAAGTTAATATTTTTTTAAACATTTGAAAGCTACAGTAGAATATTAGTTTTACTTCTCAACACTACACACACACACACACACACACACACACACACACACACGTATGAAACATTTACTCTGTTACTCTGATATTTGCTGTCCTTTTTGATGTTTTTAAATTCTGGTTGCAAACCACCACATGATTTCTCCACCAAAAATGTTTTCATGTAACAGCTCAAATGAATCTAATAAGCTACAGAACTGCAGAAATATTTTCTAAGATTTTAGTTTCCAGTTTCAACTTGGTTATTTCTCTTCTCTAATTCTGCTGTCAACAAGTGGGTATGTGGGGAATTTATCAAATAACATCTGGAAGTCTAGCAAATAAAGAGATGGTGTTGTACTACTGAATCCTGTCTACAGTGAAATATTTGGATATACTCTATATATGTAACAAAATTTGTTCATTCTATTAATTTCCTACAAATGTTTCTGCTGATTTCCAGTTACTCATTACTCCCAGTTGCTCACAATATTAACTCACTGTCCCTTGCTATTGAATTGTTTTAACATTGCTAGTTTTGTGCTTGCTTTTCCTCAGTGCCCACATGTTACCAGTGACACCAACACGGAATCCACAGGGTGATTTTCATTTTCATAATCATTGCCTACAGTTGTAAAACATTGCTGTCATAAATTTAATTTACAAATATTTCAGAAATTCTCCAATTCACAGTGGCTGCCCTTTTTGTTTTTAATTTCATCTAACTAGATGTATATATAGTCCATAAATCTGACAAAGTACACAGAATGAAATATTCATTAGAAACCCAAGTAGTATGCCAAACTTTGTTTTTTAGCCATATGGTCCAAGATTAGCATTCTTATCTTCATGTACATTCTAATATTGTATCCAAAGAAATATACCAATCTATTTCTAAATTAAATTTAAAAATAAATAGAAATCTGTCAACCTCATTCTTGGCTCCTAGTCATGCAGAGTAAGCAGTAGTCAAGCAGACTTGCAGCTGATTGGCTAAGCAGTGGGTCAGATGGCTCGTACAATCACTAAGAGTCTACCGGACTCCAACATCCTGGTCCCTGGAGGAGATCCAGAAATATGGAGTATCTGAGGGCAGGTTCAGATGGATCTCCAGCTGTATCTATATCCCTTGAAGACTTGCTCCTCTATTCCCAATAACATCATCCCAAATTTTTACCTTTTCCTTGCAGCTCCAACTTACTTCTTTTAACAACCCTCAGCAGATGATCTAGTCTTAGATTTTAACAACAGTGTTTCTAATGGCAACTGACATATATTGAAGGCCTAATATGGCTAGGGTCAATTTTAATTAACATACATGTATTAATTCACTTAACACTCCTAACAGCCCTAAGTTCCTAAGGTAGGAACTTTAGTATCTCCCTTTTAAAGGTGAGGAAACTGTCACCTTAAGGTCAACTACTCAAGATCATACAGCTACTACATGGGAAAACAAGAGATGTAAATCAGAAAATGTGACTCCAAAGGTAGAATTTTGACAGTAACACTAAAATAAATTCTCCCAGTCAAAATCTTCCTCAGTCTTCCTGCTTGCATTTACATATATCTAACCTGTACCAGTAAATATATGTCACCTATAGCTGGCTGAATACAACCTTCAACTTCTGTTCTAGAATTGGCCCCCTCCAATAGCCACTTGTTCCCTTTTTCTATCCTTTCCTAACTCTTTCTTATCAGCTCCTCAATGTAAAAGGTAACACTCTCATTTGGTTAATGTGGTATATCGTATTGATTGATTCAAGTGTGTTGAACCATCCTTGCATCCCAAGCATAAATCCCACTAGGTCAACGGTGTATGATTCTTTCAATGTGCTGTAGAATTCAATCTGCTAGTATCTTATTTATGAATATTTTTTGCATCTGTATCCATCAAGGATATTGGCCTATAGTTTTCTTTTCTTTGATATCTTTGTCTGACTTTGGTATTATTGTGACACATTACAAAGAAAAATACCACATTATTACCCCAACAGATAGGGAAAAACATTTGACAAAGTTCAACATTCATTTATGATTAGAGCTCTCAACAAAATAGGAACATACTTCAACCCATATATGAAAAGCCCACACATATAATAATTGATGCAGAAAAGCTAAAAGTGTTCATTTTAAGATACAGTACAAGGCAAGGACTCTCACTGTTACCACCTCTCTTCAGCACAGTACTGGAAGTCCTAGTCAAAGCAATGAGATACGAAAAATAAATAAAAGGAATCCAGATCAAAAAAGAAGAAGTAAAATTATCTCTGCAGATGACATCTTCATATATGTAGAAAACTCTAAGAACTCAACAACAAACCTGTTAGAACTAATAAGCAGATCTGTTAAAGTTGCAGGATACAAAACCAACACACAAAAACAATTGCATTTCTTTACACAATGAACTATCTCAAAAGAAACTTGAGAAAACAATCTTATTCACAATGCAACAACAACAAAAAGATACTTAGCAATAAACTTAACCAAAGAAGACTTGTATGCTGAGAATTATAAAACATTGAGGAAGGAATTAAGACAGATCAATGGAAGGGTATCCTGTGTTTATGGATTGGAAGATTTAATATTGTTTAAAAATTCAATGCTACCCAAGAAGACAAGAAGCTGAAGATAGGACATGGAGGCCATCAATATAGTTAAGGAATTGGTAGAGCAAAAGGGACAAGAGGAATCTGTTAATAATCAACTCTTTGAGAAACAAAAAGGGAATAACTAGAGAGGATTATGAGAATTAAAGGAGCTACTTTATTTAAAAAAATTTTTTTAATGTTTATTTATTTTTGAGACAGAGAGAGACAGAGCATGAATGGGGGAGGGTCAGAGAGAGAGGGAGACACAGAATCTGAAACAGGCTCCAGGCTCTGAGCAGTCAGCACAGAGCCCGACGCGGGGCTCAAACTCACGGACCATGAGATCGTGACCTGAGCCGAAGTCGGACGCTTAACCGACTGAGCCACCCAGGCGTCCCAAGGAGCTACTTTTAATAGGGAGCTTCAACTATGCCTGATTCTGCTGACTGTATTGAAAAGTTAGAACAGGACAAGAACACTGGGTTCAAAAGGAAGAGATTTTTAAGCCCTTTGAAGATTGTTTTCTGTGAATTTAGGAGTAACTTTGAGGAAAATACACGTAGGCATCCATTGAGGATGGGGGATTGGACTGCTTTCTTAAAAAGCTCAGTATGAATGGAAGAAAGATGCACATCTAAACTCAGGATTAGGTGAGGCTTAATTAAGGTGGGTCTCATTGTTTCAGCTTTATCTCTTCTTTCCCCTGCTTTACTGAGGTATACTGATGTAATGAAAATTGTGTAATTTTTTAAAAATTTTTTTAACGTTTATTATATTTATTTTTGAGAGACAGAGAGAGTGTGTGCAGGAGAGGGCAGAGAGAGAGAGAGGGAGACCCAGAATATGAAGCAGGCTCCAGGCTCTGAGCTGTCAGCACAGAGCCCGACACCGGGCTTGAACTCATGGACCGTGAGATCGTGACCTGAGCCGAAGTCGGCCGCTCAACTGACTGAGCCACCCAGGCACCCTGAAAATTGTGTAATTTTAAGATGTATAACATGATGTTTTGATTGTGAAATAATTACAGTCAAGCTAATTAACATATTCATCACCTAACATAGTTACAACTTTTGGTTTGTGCGGTGAGAACACTTAAGGTCAACTCTCTCAGCAAGTTTCCAGTATACGATACAGTATTTATTAACTATAGTCACCATCCTGTACATGATACCTCCAGAACTTATTCAGCTGCATAACTGAACCTTTGTACCTGTTGACCAACATCTCCCCATTTTTCCTACCTTCTAGACCCTGGCAACAATCTTCTACTCTTTGTTTTTATGAGTTTGACACATTTCTATGTGTTAGATTCCACACATAAATGAGATCATTCAGTATTTGTCTTTCTGTGTCTGGCTTATTTCGCTTAACATCATATCCTCAGGGTCCATCCATGTGGTTGAAAACAGCAGAATTTCTTTCTTTATTTTTAAGATTGAATGATATGTATATGTGTGTGTGTGTGTGTGTGTGTGTGTGTAGTATTTATATATGGTATTTATATATTTATATGTATCTTCCCATTTTTTTATTCCTTCCCTCTCTTCCCACCCCCAAGTTCTAGCTCTAGTGAAATACATCCCCTTTTTTGTATGAACTACATATTTTTCACTCTTCTGTGCTATTCCCTTTATTGGAAAATGCTCAGCTTCAGAATTTTACACTCATTGCCTTATATTCATCTTTCAATATCCAGTTCAAAGTGTCTGCATCTCTGAGGTCAAGTCATACCTCCAAGACAAATTAAGCTCTTTCCTGACACCAGCTTTTATTTGTACGTCCCTGGACTGGTTCATGCATCACATCTTATTGCAATTTGTTTATACTTCCCTCTCCCTCACTAATTTTCTAACCTCAGTTCCTAGTCTGTGAAAAACACAGAGTCTCGGTGTTTTAAAATTTAAAGCTTATTGGGCACATGGGTGGCTCAGTCGGTTAAGGGTCCAATTCAGCTCTTGATTTTGGCTCAGGTTATGATCTCCTGGTTTGTGGGATGGAGTCCTGCATCACACTGCTTGGGATTCTGTCTCTTTCTCTCTCTCCCTCTCTCTCCCCCTCCCTCTGTCCCTCACCTACTGGTGTGCACACTCTCTCAAAATAGAGAAACTTTTTTTGTAAGTTAAAGGATAAATAAATGGGGTGATCTCAGTTGAAAGAATTAAAATGACAAGGGCTACGATGTTAAGCTGACATTAAAAGCATCCAAGAAAGATTACCACTTACCTGAAATTTATAGAGACAGTGAGAGAGAAAGAAAATGAGAATGAAAGACGGAGGGGGAGAAAGAGAGTGATTGAGACACTTCAGGTGATTCAGCATATCACTCAATGCCTCATTTCTGCAAAGTGAATGTTTAAGCTTCTAGATTCTGCGGTGCAGACAGTAAAAAAGGCAATTGACTAAAATTTGGAAGAGTTAGGGGTCTAGTCCACAGAGCATCACTGATGATTTTTATCTCTTTAAGAAAGTGATCTAATCCACAATTCTCAGTTTTATCTTTTGTGACATGTGGACGTTACCTCATGGTCCTGAAGGGTCCAGGAAAAAATAGTAGGGAAATAGTACTAGCTATGTTTTCACCTGCTCCTCCTGGAGCTCCTCACCTTTAAGATGCAAAGTGAATACAGAAAGGTAAAAGACTACTGGATCAGCACCAGAAACAAGGAAGTTGACCCACCTCTGCCCTCTCCCCACGCCTGAGTTCTTCCTGCAAACCATGGCTTGAGGAGAAACTTCTTTCTCAAATTGTGATGCGTATTACAGCAGTAGCATGAGACCTGAACTGAAAACTGTCCCTTATATATTCCATGTTATTTGGCCAAAAGTTGTTCGAATGAAAGGGAATTGGTTAACGCTCACAATTTAAATGGCACTTTGATCAGAAAATAAAGTCCCCAGTGACTTGTTTTAGTCCCATCAGTGTACTGTAGTCACTGTACCCAGTGATGGTACAGTTTGGGGTGTCCGTTGGGGTTTGGGCAATGGTTTTTGCAACTCCTAAATATTTTGGCTCTTTTTCAGAATGAATGAAGTCTACTTATTTTTGTTTTTTTCTTAAATTTCTAATTCATTCTCAACCAGCATTCTGTTCTGTGTTGTAATTGTTAAAACTCTGAGCAACGTATCGGAGCAGGTCCCCGCAGTACTGGGTACTGGGGGCACTGCGCGGGGTTGGCTGAACCTCAACTTCTGATTAGCCCAGCCTCCAGCCTGTCAGGCTTGGCTGAGGGCACGTTGGGCCCCGCCCCAAAACGGATTGGCTTCAGAACCACTACTCCCCGCATGTTTTCTCTCTTTTCCTCCCAGAGTTTTTTCCTTTCTCCTTCGTAAGTCTCCATCTCTCTCACTCTGTACCACTGTTCCTATTTCTCTGTCCAGCCTTCAATCTTTCTCTTTTTGCAAGAGTTTTTATGTGCGAATATTGGAAATGTTTCTGCACTCTTCCAAACGCCCACCAGAGGGGGCCCTGTAACCCGGCGGTCCTGTCTCCGTCTCTGCGCGCCCTAAAACGACCCTACTTTCTAGGGCTCTAAACACTCAACCGATTCTCAATTCCCTAAATTTCCGTCTCTCCCAGCCCTTAAGGGGCTAGGCTGCTGCCTCTCTAATCCTCATTCGCTATTCTCCTCCCCAGCGCCCCGCCCCACCCCCAAGACCCTCTGTTTTCGGCTTCCTGGAGGGACCCAAGTTCCCCACGCTGCTTTCCCCCTCTCTTAACTTTTAGCCTCCGATCCTATAGTTCCCGTCTCTGCCACTTCCTGCCCCAACTCTCCAAAGAAATGTCCTTGACAACTGTCAAAGATGCACATCGGTAGGGTCTCCTTTGTGGGGCTGAGCTCCCGTCCCGCATCGCTCCCCTTTTGGTGACTCGACCCTAAATGCCTACCTTTCCTCTCCCAGGGGAAAGGGCCTAGGACCCATCTAGGATTCACCTTGAACAGCTCTCCCTCCCGGCTTGATGTTTCTCGAAACACCAAGAACAACCCTCCTCCCCCCCCCCCGCCCCCATTGCTACCCCCGCCTCCCTGTACCAGGCCACTAGGGTCTCTTGGGTGGGTGGATCTAAGCTTCTGCACACCCGCGCCAGGGCCGCGGTTCCGAGGCCCTCCCAGGCCCTTCTGCGCGCCTCGCACTCCTGAAGACCCCCATTTCGTGGGCTCTGGTCATCACCCCTGGTCTGCCCGACATCCCCACTGATTGCCTCTAGTCTTGTAAGCCGGCCAAGGCTTCCTAGAGGACCGCCCCGTTCGCATCCTGGGCGAACCCGCCTTGTCCCCCGCCCGGTTCCACCAGCAGCAGAAACCTGGGGTAGAGACCTCCTTTTCAGGGCTGAAGGCTGGCGGGGGGGCGGGGGAAGCGGAGCGAACCCGACGTGGGAAGGGTTCCACGTTCTGATGTCTTGCTCTCCTTTCTGACCACCGCCCCCACTGTCGCACTGTGGTTAGACCTCGGATGCCCTTTGATCCTGCCCCCAATCCCACCTCCACCCTCCACACCCCCTGTCTGCGTTGTTCTAAGAGCCTCGCTTTACCAGCTTCTCGCTCTCCTGTCTTTCTACTCAAAACCTGTCAAGGACACTCTAGCCTGCTCTTCCCTGGAGGCCCAGCCCCCGTCGTCGGCATCCGAGGGTCCCCAGTCTCTTTTCCTAGAGGGATGGGGTTGTGGTTTGCATCCCTCGTCTTCGTTTCACCGAGTGGGCTGTTATGAGTATCCCCTCATGCCCAGCTTAACAGCCTCTGGCGACCCCCAGGACACCCCCCCGCTTCCCAGCGCTTCTCCGGTGCTCTTTTCCGCAGCCTGAGAGCCTCTGACCCCTAAGCCCGGGCCTCTGCACCGTTTTCATTGGGCCCTCTAGGTTCCCTCGCTGCTCTTTTACAGGCCCTAACCGTCATTGCTGTTCCCCAAATCTCGCTCGCTGACCCCGTCCAGGAGGCACCGTTTAAAACTACCTTTCACAACACCTTTAGCCCTAAGATACCGGTCTACTGAGCTGTGCCTCTACCCACAACCCATCCCAGGAGATCAGTTTTCTCACCTGTATTTAAATGGTATGACGTAACTCCTCCCTCATAAGGTGACTAGGAAGATTAAGTGGAAGTAATTTGCCTCAAGTTTACAACAGCCCCTGACACTTGATAAGTATTTAGCATGTGTTAGTCATTATTATTGTATGTTAGTGCCCCCAACCCCACAGTAACATACTTCTTCGATCTTCTACCTCCAACACTAGGGGGCGTCCGGGGGCCTACTTCCAGTTCTAACCTAAAACACCAGAGCTTTTGATGAGTGACTCCCTTAGCTTACAAAATCCTCAGTGCCCATCTGCAAGAACTTAATCCTCAAATCTCACTCCAGGGAAAATTTTGATGAAGATTTTGATGAGAAACAGGAGTACACCCCTCTGGTTCTCATTCCGAATCTGATTCTGATTCTAAGAAGGTCCTGTCCATTCATTGTCTTTGGAGCTATTTTACATCTGTGTGAAGCTTTAGATAACATAACGATGTAAATATTTGTTGTCTGTAGACATGCCAAAAAAATACTGTTGGGAACAACCCCTCAATCATTTGTAAATATAACAGTTTTGCAACCACTTGCAAAATTCATTTCAGTATTAATTACAAACAGCTTTCTTTTTTTGGTTTCTTTAAACTTCTTATAATATCTTCCTGGTTCTATCACTTAATAATTAAATAAAATATTTGACAGGTTCATTTTATGTCTGTAGTCATGATTTTACCTGTTTTCAGTATACCTTTAACAAAACCTATGAGCCCATTACTATTAATTTTCCCTTTTTATGGAACTTAAAACCGAGATTGTGATTCTCTCTGGCTGACGCTAAGAGAGACTCTCCCCAGGTACTTCTTCACAAGTCCAAACCTTCCCCTTAGCATAACTGCTTCTAAAGGACCTCTCAGTGATGTCCTCCCAGGCTGCTGCCCTGGCCACTGTGGGAAAACAAGCACCTGCAGCTTGCTCTGCTCCCCAGTCAGTCCCACAAGACTACCCCCAAACATGCATCCCAACCCAACCTTTTCCAAGGTGGCCCTGCATCCTGCATAGCTGAAAGCCTGCTCTCCTGCACAGGCTTTAGCCCCAATCCAGCCACATCCAGTTCTCAAAAGGCTGTGTGGATCTGGGCCTCCAGAAGAGGGCGCCCTAGACCCCGGCTAACAGTGGCTGACCACCAGTTCCAGGGACTCCCCTCTGTAGAAAAGGCCTTGCCTGCAGTTCTAGATTCCCGCTCTTCCTTCTCAGCTGCTGCGGCACCCAGTGCACTTCCTGCCCAGTGTCTCCTCTCTTCCGGCCACTCTCCCCACTCAACTCCCACCTCCTGATTTGAAACCAGGTCTGTTTGATTGCTAATCCTATGCTCTTTTCTGCTCGAAGACATCTAAATGCTAGAGGCCCATGGAGTTTGATTAGTGGAGCCTCTCCAATAGTAAATAATGATAATAGTAATAAAAGAGCAAAGCTTAACTCTGTCGTGGAGGGTGTAAATGGATAAGATGAAACAATCCTGACTTGAATTATGCCAGCATCTGACAATTTTGTTCCTGTCTCACATCGGCTGGTAGGGTGGGCATTCCTCTTTTGATATTAAAAAAAAATGAACATAATATTTTTGACAATATAAGGAACTTATTCATATTTGAAAATATATTCTTATAAAACTGATTCTCTCTTTTATCCACCCTTCAGTCTTAAGCTACAAGTAGTAGGGAGTTGGAATAGAGGCAAATCCAACTCTCCTTCAAATAATTTAATAGGAGAAAAAAGCTGATTAAACAAATAGTTACAAGAAACAAGCACATTGACGTATTCAATTTTAGCAGATTAACCAGGTGAATTGCCTTTGCCTGCCATAGGAAGGCATTTCGTGAATGGTGGCCCAGAGCTAAATCTAAGGGGGTGCTGTGTTTTTCAAGGGCTGTTGAGGTTCAGAGTTTGGTGATTTGCTCACTTTGAGTTATTACATCTATATCCTTCATTGATTTGGGGGCTGGGGGACAGGTTGCATTAAATTGCTATGAAATGAAAGAATCACAACATCTTAAATTTGGGGGGGTTTCTAAGAAGCAGTGAGCCCATCCTCTGCAGGAGTCCCATCTCAGAATCACCTCTAGTGTCACCCAAAGTCTGTTCAAAGATGCAGGTTCAGGGAAGTCACGCTCTGGACACCAGACATAACCTCAAAGGATATGAGTGGCTAAGCTGATATTCTTGTTGGAGGCTCTGTCTCATTCTGAGCCAAAAATGGACTATAATTCTCATAGAGCCATCTCTGGTATAGCAATAAAACCATTAGTAAATGTAGAACAAAGATTTATCATTAGATTAAAAGACAATATATGTGTGTGAGAGGAAGTTAAAGCCCAAGAAGACAAGTCAGTAAAACCACCTCCTTCATTCCTGCCGTGTCCTTCCTTTAGGTAACAATGATGTTACCTTAGGTTCTGTGTTCCAGGCATTGCTGAAATTCTTTCCAAAGTGGGTGAACAAATACCACTATAATTAATCTAAATTGTAGGCTTTTGGCCTGCTGTTCCTTTCTAGATAATTAAAGAAGCAGGAGAGAAGGTGTATGAGCTTAGACTGGCATTGTAGTGAATTCAACTCACAGGAATCCCTTGGCAGTCGTGTGCAAGGTCCCCTTTCTTTTCTCGTCACTGCATCCTGTAACCAATACAAAGATTTTCCCTCTACCTCCAGCTTCTTCTTTTGAAGAAGGTAGTTCTACCAGGCCTCCTATAAGAAGAAATCACTCTTTTTCCAGATTTGAGGTACTTGAGAATCATACCTGCCAGACAGGGCCACCTTTGTGATAAGAGAAGTGAATCTGGATATGCTCCAGGAAAGGGGTCTGTAGATCAGAAATCACACATGTGTGTACATGCCCTCTCTTGCTGGCCCAGGCCTAGATGCCTTCTGAGGGAAGATGACTTCCTCTCTTGGAGAATTGTGGGACTTAGCATCCAAATACATGTGGGATATAAAATCTATTCAGCACCTGGCTGACTCGAAATTTACTCTCATCTCTGTTTACTTCTGGCTGGGCCCCTTCATCTCTCTGACAGTCAGTCTCCTCATCCTAAAATGAGGTGTTAGACTAGACCTGGAATCAGCTCAGTTTTTATGAAAAAGTCCAGATATTAATATTTAGACTCTGTGAGCCACACAGTCTCTGTTGTACCTCCTGGACTCCGCCTTGGTAGCACCAACAGCAGCCACAGACAACACATAATGGAGTGAGGGAGGCTATGTTTGCAGGCCATAGTTTATGGGGTACTGGACTAAACGGCCTCTTCGCTTGGGTCAGCCTTATATCCTAGGGTTCAGATTACATGAGGCAGAGCAGAACTTGATGGTCTCCGATTCTGAGAGCTCGGGTCTGCTTCTCTACTTCCTGCTCTGACAAGGTTGTCAGAATCTTGCCGAGACTGACAGTTGGCCACTCTCCTGCTGGGTCTCCTGCCCAACCAGACTAGGGTACACTGTTACTCACCTGATGCTACCACATGCACACCTGCTCCCATCAGGCAAGAGAAATGATAGCAGCATACTCTCTTCACCCTAGAATCGGCTCTACCCTGAACTTAGCTCCGCTTTGTTCCTGCCCTCAACCGGGGCTGCTGGGACCATTTGCTGCTGTGTGTTGGTTTCTCCATGTGGAAAGAAAGTCTGCCCTATACTCCACAATTCCAGTTGTCAAACCTGACCATTCTTCAGCACTGTGTTTATTGTATCTCCTACCCAGGACCTACCCCAGATAAGGCTTGGTTCCACATCTTAGATCCTTATTCTCCTACCACTGCCTTGCTTAGAGCACCAGACCTGGCTCATTCAAGTGTTAAGATGTATCAATTATCAGGATAGAGGCTCAGATTTTGGTTCTAGAACTGGAAAGAGGTTTTGAAAACAGGCAAAAAAAAAAAAAAAAAAAAGCCCACTTATTAGAATTATTGCACAAGGTCAGAATTGGATCAAGAGTCAAGCTGACAAGCCCGTAGTAAGCTGTCCCATGTTAACCTCTACATGGAGAACATCAGTGAAGCAGGGTGGCATAGAAATCTAAGCGTTAAAATTGAAATGGAAATGCCTAGGCCTTTGGACTCCTTGGCATGGGCTTATGGTGCCCTCTTGTGTTTACTTCTGAGAAGTGTAGACTTCTGTCTGAAATCTAAAAAAACTTCCATTTAAAAAAATCATTTAAACTGTCTGATTCATTCCCCAGTGAAATTGTAAAGAAGGAAAAATTTCTAAGCATACATATTAATCCCACATTGATCTCAAATCTACATATTATCTCATTTTATCTTCAAAATGTTTATCTGAAGAAGGAGGCCAGACAGGTGTTGACTCCATTGGACTTAGTGGAGACAAAGAGCCTTGTCTGAGGTCACATAGCTAATCTGTAACAGAGAAGCCAGTGACATCAACCAGGGCTCCTGACTGCACCAAGTCTCATATTTTTACTGGTTATTTCTCAGGGCTTTTCAAGTTGAGCACAAACATCCCCAGTTCCCATCTCTCCTGGGGTCAGAATACCTCCAAAGCAAGCAAGAGTCAGTGGCTTCACAGAGTGTGGGGTGTAAAGTAGGAAGCTGGTGTCAGAAACAAGGGTGGGCCAGGATTAATGCCAACCAGGTAGACTTCTGCATGTGCTAAGTAGCTCAGTAGCAGTGTTGTCTGTGGGCAGTGGCAAAGTGGGGCTGGCATTTGTGTTCTGTGCCACTAAGGGGCTGGGAGTCTGGAGCGGGGGCTCCACTGATGAAAGCTGAGGTACTTACAACACATGGAACCTTATCCCTAGACCCTCTGCCTATGCTCCCTCTGTTCCAGCCACTATCTGCCTCTTCGCCACAGCCATCTGTGTGTCCATACCTGTGCATCTTTTCTCATGCTGTTTGTACTGCCTAGGAGCTTTTCCTGCTCAAGCCTTCGAAATCCTACTCATTCTTCAAGGCCAAGTTCAAATGTCATCTCTTGCCTCTGGCTTTCCCTAATTTTCTCTTTTTCTGTTACCTCCTTCCCACATACCTCTCCTCCCTGAACTCATAACTGCTTGTGCACCTGTTTATAACGCATGCATTGTTCAATGGTTATTTGTCTCTCCTATACTTTGTGAGCATCACTATAAAAAAATACACCATACTGGGTAGCTTATGAACAACAAAAGTTTATCTTTCACGGTTCTGGAGACTGAAAGTCCAAGATCAGTGTGCTGGCATGGCCAGGTTCTGATGAGGGCCCTCTTCCTGGCTCACAGTTGGCACGTTCTTGCTGTGTTCTCATGTGCTGGAAGGGACTCAAGATCTCTGTAGATCCTTTTTTATAAGGCACTAATCTCATCCATGAGGATTCGCCTTCATGACATCAGCACCTTCCTATAGGCCCTACCATCACTTTGGGCATTAGAAGTTCAACATATGAATTTTAAGGGGACACAAATATTTAGACCATAGCATACTCTATACTATATCTCTGCCTCTTATCATTTCCTTCTTTAAAATGAATTTGACTTCTCCAAAAACAGAGACTGGCTGTTCCCCTTTCCCTATTCTCTCCGTGGCATGGCCTAGCATAGGAAGAGGCCCATGTTAGGAACTGAAACATTCTTGAAAAACTGTGCATGATCCCTAGTTTCTTCAGTTTTCCTCAGCTTTGGTATCCACATCATCGTCCTGTCCTGTGCCAAGCCTAAATTTCACATGCTCTCCAAATCCCTCCACCTTCCCTTTATTCCTTTTGGCACTGAGTTTATGCCTAATCCTTTCTCTCCTGTATCTGTCTGGTCCTCTGAGGGAGACAGCAGCCATCCATAAGGGTGGACCCTGAGGACAGGGCAGGACCAGGGAGGTACTGTCCTAAGTGGACAGATATTGGAAGCTACTTTTTAAGGTGAGGTCTAAGGAATAACATCATGGCTGAAAAAGGAAAAACAAAGTAAATTGAAGGGCTCCTGGGTGGCTCAGTCGGTTAAGTGTCTGACTTTGATTCAGGTCATGATCTCACGGTTCATGAATTTGAGCCCCATATTGGACTCTGTGCTGACAGCTCAGAGCCTGGAGCCTGCGTTAGATTCACCCTCTCTCTCTGTTCTTCCTCAGCTTGCACTGTCTCTCTCTCTTTCTCTCAAAAATAAAGGTTAAAAAAATATTTTTTTAAGTAAATTGAGTTAGTGGCCAAATTGACACAGAGTGGAGAAGGGAGTGAGTGGAAAGTAATGGTTACAACTGGGTCTAGGGAGATAGAGCCACTTTTTTTTCTTTACTTTTTTTTTTTTTTTTGGCTGTAGTCCACATGGTAAATGAGTGAACTAGCCTGAAAGTGGCCTAGAAATGTTTCTGTTCTAAATATTGCCAGCAGACTCCATGCATGACCCTGTCCCTAGGAATACTGTCTTAGAGAAAAAGAAGAGAAGGAGGGAGGGAGGAAGGAAGGGAGGAGGGAAGAAAGGGAAGGAGGGAGGGAGGGAGGGAGGAAGGAAGGAAGGAAGGAAGGAAGGAAGGAAGGACAGATTATGAAAGAAAGACAAACCTCCACCTTCTCTCCGTCATTAGAGCAGAAATTACTCCAGGTCCGAATCATTTTTTGTTTTTCAAATCATTTTGGAGTCAGGTTTCTGTGTCTACACCTTGCTGGAAGTGCAGCCAGACTGTCTTTTTTTCCAACCAGTCTTAGTGTTTCCGGCTATAATACCGGAATTTTCCCAGAGAGGGCCACTTCTCAGTCATCATTGTGGGCACTGAGCACAGCACCATACAGGCAGCTAAATTGTTCCCTAAGCCCCATCCTGACCCTGTGGCCAGGATTCCATCCATGGTCTAGGCAGAGCATGGGCCCCTGCATCCTACAGTTTCTAGGATTTTTCACTGGTCTAGTTCTCAAGGTGGTGGTAGGAAAACAGCAACCCGAGCAGCCTTCACCGCTGGGTCATGTCTCCCTGCTGCGTAAGTGCACTCACATCTCCCCAAATTGGACATGGCAGGACCTCACCATGGCAGCCAACAGCCCAAATGTATGGTGTCCCCTCACTGCCATGAGTGCCCAATTTGCTCTTGTCAGTCTTCCCAGGCCTGGCATCCTCTAGCTCCTGAAACGACCAAGTCTGTGGCTGAATTAAAAAGTGAGGTCTTGCTGAGATCTAGCCAACCTCCCCTCAGCTTTTTATGCTTTTTTGTATTTCCCAATTATTTTTAATGGATATTTATGGCTCATGTAATTGAGGAGAAAGCAACCAGAGCTGCTGCAAAGACCAAGATTATTTTTAAAGAACGCTCCTGGAGACAGTTCTGATTTTCTCAGAATAGACACCCAGAATTGTTGGTTACAGTTTGCTCTCTGAGCAGTTCACAGTAATGGGATCCAGAACTTAAATGACAGTCCTCTGGTGTGGCAGCTCCTGACATCCATTGCAGAGGGCACAGGAGGTCACCAGACAGCAAAAGACTAGAGCTGGAGGCCAGTCATCACTCCCACATCTTGTCAGACTAGAGAAGTCATGACGAGAACAGCAGAACTATTGATCATCTGGCTCTGTGCTTGAAGCCTGACCTTTGAAGACTGCCAAAGAGATGGAGACATTTTTTGCAATAGTAAAAACGATAAGCATGTATTGAAGCTTTATTATGAACCAGGTACTCTGCTAAAATATCTTACTGAAGATAATACTGAGCTTGTGGGGTAGGTATAATTTCCCTTTTTCTTTTAGACAAAGCCAGTATGCAGACATCAGTCTGACAGATTGCAAAGCAAATTATTTCAAACAATATGCTATATTATCTGTCTTACAACAGCATCTGTATAAGAAAGAGCTAAGCCAGCATGAATCCCAAACACACACACACACACACACACACACACACACACACACACACACACACACAGAATCACCTGCTTACTAGATTATTAAATGAATACATGATAGATAGATAGATGGCACCATCTATGTTTTGGTCTCACCAAATTCTCACCAACTACTAAAATAACCATTTCAGTTGGGCTTCAGGTTTAGAAATTGACATTAAGATATTAATCACAAAGGTGGTCCCCTTCTAGAAGAGTTTGATATTTGAGATCTGATGAAACCCAGTGGTAGGATTGCAGAACTCCTGTTGACTGTGAGGTAGGACTAAGGCTATACCCCTTTTCAAACATCAGTGCTCTGAGGGAAAGGGACAGGCAAAACTTCAGGATCCTAAAATAAATCACCAAACTGCGGATCCTTCCTCCTGGTTAATATGACCCACCCACACTGAACTTTGAACTCCTTTATCATCATCAAAGTTTTCCAATATGGAAGAGACCTCATTCTAGAGTCAGTTTTCACAGGAAAAGCTATCAATGGATAACCAAATGAACAATTATCTCTTTGGAAGCAACAACCAAGCCCTGAATCAGATGAGCTTTGCCTTTTTCTCCCCCATTCTTTCTTTGTCCTCATTAAGGGAAGCATATTATGAAAATGTATAATTTTCCCACTTTGTTCCTCATGCTTAATTGATTTCCAGCATTAAAAAAAAAAAAAAAAAAGATTATTAGCCAGGAAGAGGAAACCTCAAACCTCATAAGTGTCCTCTTAATGACCATTTAATCTTAAATTGTGTTCACAAATGCTAATTATAAACATCTTTAATTGTGCATGCCACCTACCACGGTTGAGTGCAATTCAATTTCTTAGACTTTGACATAATACTCTACTACATCACCAGCCAAGGAACTGTCAGGAGTTGAGCCTTTTTGCTTTCTACTCAGGGAAGCAAAAGTGGTCATCAGTTCAAGCCTAGTAAATCAGTATCCATCAGTGAGGAGTATCTTAGGAGGTAGCAGTCCTTGCCAGGACATGGGATATGGCCACTTGCAGCAACAGCTCTATGTTAATTAATAAATCAATGGAATTAATTAATTCACTTACCATGTGCTGTGAACTAGTAGTAGTTCTGGAGACTCAGAGATGAGTTAAGATTTAGTTCCTGCCTTCAGAGGCAGTTTATATTATGGAGAGAGATACTCTCCAACTTGCTAAGGCAAACTCTGCTAAAAGCTGTGGTACTTGTTCAGGTAAGCAGTGGTGGAGAGCAGAGAATTCTTCAGGCAGATAAAAGGAGAGAGGGAGATGGAGAGAGACATTCTAGGCGGAGGGAACAGCATGGCCAGAATCTCAGTGGTATCAACTGGTTAGGGGTATTTGGGAGGGGCCTGTAGCCCTGTACAGAGGTGAAGAGGGTTCTGTCAGACAGAGTCACTGGAGAGGCAGGGTGAGATCAGAATGGAGAGGAGCAGCAGTGTTTTCAAAGGGGTCAGGACTTCATCACTCAGACAGGGAGTCCCTGAAGAGCCCTTAAGATGAGAAGTGATCTTACCTACAATTTAATGAGACCATGCTTCCATTTACAAATGCTCCAGATTGGCCTGTGGCTCAGTTTTGTAGGTAATGTTTGTCACTGAAGCCTCAAGGCTCTCATCCGTCTCTTTTTGTGTCCTTCTCTTCAGACCTGGTACCCCCTGCTCCCTTGCAGGAATCCAGCTAGAGCCCCTTTCAAAATAGGTAGGCTCTCAGGAGATCTTGGCTCATCACCTCCAAAACAGTAACAGAAAACAGCTCAGGGGTTCCTCACCTTCTCCCTTTCTGAATGCTTTCACATCCCCATTGTGGAAGAAAGCAAACCAATAAGCAAACTGTGGGCAGCAGCTGCTGTTATGTGTGAAATCAGAGTGCCTCAGGCCACCCTCCAACTTCAGGGGAGAGTCAGAAGCAAAGCCAGAAGTGCTGATGTCCTGGATCTGGGACTGACAGCCACTACCACAGTGTGGGAAGGGGGCAGATATAATGGACTTGGCACAAGTGGAAGCCCAAGAGAGGAGACACAGGGACCTTAGAGGAAGAAAAGGAGCAGAGAAGAAGGCTGTGGAGCACAATAATCAATTTACTAAACACCTGTTCTGCAGTGTTCATTGACATTCTGTGAACTACAGCTCAGACGTAGAAAACCAGGTGGCTTTCTTTGTAAATTTTCTCATCTTGCTCTTGACCTTTCATTTCCAATGATAGCGGGGGGTAGAGGGGGAGGAAAGCTTACCCAAAGATTTGCGTTTATTTCTAGTTTAAAATTTATTTTCTAGGTAAAGAGGCAATCAAGTTGTAATGATGTAAAAGACATTTGCTTTTAGAGAATATTCATTTTTATTATTGAAGATGAATTTTTGTAAGACTTACTCATCTCTGATAAATATTTTAAGTTATGTTAAGTATAGATAAGTGGTTGGTAAGTGGAGTATATGTGTGCTAAACATAGGAAGAGATGGAAGGAGCAAAAGACGTGTAATGGTCACGAGTCACCTGGGTACTAAATGATTGTTGTACACTAATTATGCACGAGACTTATGAGGCACTAAATATATGTGAGCACTTTATACACACGAGGCCTTAATTCAGCTGCCCATTGGAGACTCCCACTCTGGCCCCATGTGTCCTCTGCCCAAGGAACACAAGTAAGACAGATTAACCAACTGTGTGGCTAATTGGCAAACTTAGATGTTGACCAGAGGTACTTTCCCTGAGTCTTTTTGATAGAGCAAGTGTGTGTCATTGGCCAGAGCAACTTCCATCTGTGGGCCTCTTGCTTGAACTTCAACTCTGTCCCTCATAACCACACTATCAGTGAGGGAGGCTGCGGCTGACAAAGACAGGACATGAGACTTTGTAAATCCCATCTTTGTACTACCCCATGCAGGTAGTACGTTCCTTCATCTCCACCTGCAGCCTCTCCAGAGTGTGTTAACTTACCCCAATTTTTCCCTTGCTTCTTTTTCATTGTGTTTCCATTGATTTAATGAAGATTGTGAGTTGAGCATTTAGATTTGGTCTGTTCCATGACCTCTAGGATAGCCTGGTAGTGTGTGAGTCTACTGCAACATCAGACTAATTTTCTACTCACTGCAAGTCAAAGTTTAAACTAAACATGATTCTCCTACTGTCTCCAGAAATCACTTTCTATCCTTGATATCTAGGTGTAGGCTGCATAGGGAGGGCTGCTTGACTACATGCTGCCTTTGGATGTGCCCTGCCCACCTTGTCTGGATATTAAGTGTCCTCTCCCAGTGACTAAAGAGGTGTGGCTGCCTTACTTGCTCTCTCTAGAGTTAAACTGGCTCCTACTGATGGCAACCGTGTTTTGAATTTGCCATTTGCCTTCACTGGTCAGGTTGCCACACACTTGAACATCCTCATCCCAATCCCAGGCATCTTCCAGTCCACTCAGGCTCTTTGCACATCCTGGGTTTCCTTTCACAACACAGACAGAGGGCATCAGGAGGACCCTGTGAGGACCTTTTACAGACATGTGGGACTGCTCCTGTACCATGTAGAGAATGGCAAGAGAGAGCACCACATTGAGTAATTTCATATCACTTCTCATTTTTCTGGGTTTTCCATATGAGATTTCTTTTATCTTATCCCTAAAAACAGTCCGTGGGGAAGGCCTGGGGGAATGGGTACTACATTTTTTCGCAGGGTTCAGACATCATAATAACTTAGTCTCTGCTTGAAGATTTAGTATACTATTCAATTTTGGAGAATCTGCTCTGATATTATACTCTGTATCTCTCTATGCTATTTCTTAAAGTGAAATTTGTCTTTAGACGTTTGGTGGCTCAATTGGTTAAGCATTCAACTCTTGATTTCATTTCAGGTTATGATCTCACAGTTGTGGGATCAAGCCCCGTGTCAGGATCCACACCCAGCACAGAGTCTGCTTAAGATTCTCTCTCCCTCTCCCCCTGTCTTTCTCTCTGCCTCTCTCTCTCTCTCTCTCTCAAAACAATTTTGTATTTAGAAAATCCTTTTCAATTAATCTTAGACCACAGACTATGAAATTGCCATAGACCTTAAGCTTCAAAATGGGACAGTCATTTCCCCAATTCTAGGCTGGTTTTTCTGCCCTAATGGCCAGGGGATGCTCAATCACCTGATTACATACCTAGATGACCTAAAGATGATCAGGAATGAAAATACATTATGTTAAAGTTCCATTGATTTTGCCCTATTTCAAAGGTACATCGTATGTTGGTGTATACACAACACCATTTAGATAAGTTCATTTAACAAATATTTCTTGCAGGGCTATTATGTTCCAGGAAATGAGCTAAATATATAATGGCAAATCCAATGGTCAGGGTTACCTTCCTAATGGAACTTACACTCTAGTAGGAGATGTTGATCAAGACTAAGTAGACATATAGATAAGATAATTGAATTTGTATTGATAAGCAAAATAGTTCAACAAATAACCCCAGAAATCCATTCCTGATAACCTGGCAAGGAATTAACTGAGGAAAGACTCTCTTCCCAGCAATGGGAGGGGACTGCTTCTGATCATCTCTGATAATCCCCATGGGGCCAGGCACACCTAGACAGCTGGAGTTTTCCAACAGTTACCTGAAGAACTCATTCCTCAGTTCAGACTGCTGGTGCCCAAGCCAAAGGCTTTGCCCCACACTGTAAAGTCACCCTTATGTCCAGCCAGTAAAAAGGCAAAATAAAGGAGAGGGGTTTCCACAGGGGCTGAGAAAACAAAAGACTCATTCCCTGCCTTCGAATGCCAGCTGACATCAAGTGATGTTGCCTATACCACATGAGCCTTTTACACAATAGCTTTAAAATAAAGAAATAGAGTAATGTGATAGTGAGTAACCGGAGGCAGAGACTACCTGCCAAGAGAAGGAAAGCCCAGCAGAGCTTCACTGATAAGCCACATTTAAGTACCTGAACTAAAAGACTAGAAGGAACAAGTCATGCAAATAGTAGGAAAGGCCCATGCCAGCCCAAAGAAATAGCCCAGTGGCAAAGCCCAGAGGTGGGAGCAAACTTGTGTTCCTCAGAACCCAAAGCTGGTAGATGTTCAGGAGCAAAGTGATAAGAGGTGAGGTTGGAGCCTCAGGTTAGGAACAAACTAAATCAGGCTGTTTTTTTGTTTGTTTGTCCCTCCAACCCCCAAGTACAGAAGCCATAAAAATGAGGTAGACACATGGGCTAATCTGATAAAATTCTTTTAGAAACTCCCTTAGCATCTATATAAAGAACAGGGATAATATGAATAGAAGGCAAAAGACCTGACTGGCATCTTTAGTGCAAGTTTGATGCGATGTTGGTCTGGACCAGATAGTTGCGCTGAGGATGGAGAATGATAGGCTGATTCTTGATCCATTTGGGAGTTGACAGTGGTAAAAATAAGGGGCATCAAGGAACCCCCTCAGATTTTGGCTTGCGCAACTAGGTGGACGGTGCTATTGCTTATTAGGTGGATGAGAAATACTGGGGGAGAGACAAGTCTGAAAGCACTGGGGTGGTATGGAATCAGGATATTTTGGAATACCATCTTTGAGATGACCTACAGACATCTGTATGCTGGGGAGGCACTATATGAGAGAGCTCCTCTCAGCTGTGACCCCTACGGGCCCCTGGCACATAAGCAATAGCCCACTCCAACTGAGCATTGATGGTCCCTTCCCCCCACACTGCTCTCTACTACTTGAGGGTAAGTCAGTTGGCAGTTTGCACAGATGGCATCTCTTCTCATGATCTCTCCAGAGCTTGGCCACTTCCAGATTATTTCCAGCATTTTTCCTTTGTCTGCCTAAGAGTGGTCCATCTTCTGGCTGCCAGCCTGGCAGGCAGTGAAACCCTGTGTCTTCAGGCCTTCACTTGAAAGAAAAGGCAAATGGCAGCAATATAAATTGAAAGCCATTCTTCACCATCTGGAAGCTAGTTTCCTGTTGTCCAGGAGGCAGACGGGTAGGGGTTGGCTCGCCAGCTGCCTTGTCTTGCCTGGATGAACTGCCAGCAGAGGACTGAGTTTACATTTCAAATGTAGGGCCGTTTTCCTTCTCTTCTTGCAGGATCTGGAGAGAGGGGCAGTTACATGATAGAAAGCGATAAAGAATTGCTACACACCCTTTATTTATTAGGTTCCTCCTGCCAGGAATTCAGAAGACTCTCCCCTCCCTTTATATGACCCCCTTTTACACTTGTGATCTCAGTGACCCAATGGGGCCATTCACCTCTGTCAGGAAATGCGTTACTAACTACTTTTTGATTATTTCCTTGATGAGCGCTTTCCTTTGTGAAAAATATATTTGCTGAGCGTTAGCAGGTTCAAGGCACAAAAGTCCATGCTAATGACATGGCATTACACAGGCCAGGCCTTGCTGTCTTGGAGTTCTTACTCTAGTAGGGGTCAGGCAACAGAGAAAGAATCAAGCAAATGCAAATAAAGGTAATCCTGGATAGTGATGACTGTTGTGGAGAAAATAAGGCAGGGAAATGCAGTGTGTCAAATTATACAGAGGAGACAGCGGGGAAGTTGCTGAGGAGGTGATAGTTGAATTGAGAAGGAACTACTGAGCACAACTCTGGGCAAAGTGTGTTCCAGGTCTTGGATCAGCAAGAGCAAAACTCTTCAGATGAAATTAGATTTAGAACGATGTGGGCGGTGTGGCTGCAGCCTGTTGAATGGTGGAGATTGCAGTTTGAGGTCTGGTCAGAGCCCAGAAGGTATCACATCTTGAATCCTTGCATGTTCTCAGGGCACCCTAATTAGTGTGGGATTAGGCCAATAGCATAAAAGACATGGTTGGAATGGAATTGAACCAGATTTAAAGGGAATTGGTGAGGACCCAGTTGGGTCCAAATAGCAAATTATAAAGTTTCTCCTCCTTGCTTTGTGTTACACTCCAGCTTTGCCAGTCAGCTTGTTGCCACCTGCATACACCTGCAGTGTGCTTGATGCCCCTTGGGATGTCTTCCTTCTCTACCTCTCTTTGGATGGCTAGCTTCTCCTCACCCTTGAACACTTCTCTCAATGTCACTACCTCCAGAAGCACCTCTCCATGAGTTGTGATAACCAAAAATGTCTCAAGTCATTGCCAGAAATCTTGGTGGGGGCATGAGGGGATCTTCCCAAGCTGAGAATCCCCCTACCCCCGATACACCTTTCTCTCTTGTTAGGGAGAGAGGGAAGGCAAGAAGCAGCAAAATGTCAGGAAATAAGCAGCCTACATCAAGTTTTGTTGCATTGTTATAAAGCTGTCCTGGGCTAAACCCACCTTAAATTAGCGCAGCCTGTAGTATTTCAGGCGCACCAAAGACACAACTAATGAAAAACCAGAGAAAGAGTCAGATCAGGAGACCCATTAAGGAATTAAGGTTCTATTTTTGTACTCATCAGCCTAACAACACTGTTAAATTTCAGGTTGGTGAAGTCAGGACTACACTAAAAAATGTTACTACTTTTTAATTACTGTTAATTACTGTCACTATTATTTGCATGTTGGTTTGTTCAAATACCTCAAAAATGTGAGGACTTTGCCGCCTGGCCTTGATAACATTTTTGTGTTTATAACTTCTTGCCAACCCGTGTTCTGGGAGGATGTTCTTCACCCTTACTCAGAAGGAAGACATTACCCCAGAAGCAGCTGTAAGTGTGTATCTAGAGGATACAGAGTCTGAGAGGCTGGAATTAGAACCCAAGTGCAGATAAAAGCTCCAGGGTTCTGCCCCTGATGATTGAGTTGGATAAGGCAGGCGTTTAATTCAAGCCTGGCAGGTATTCCTAGGAGTCAGGCTGTGTTTAGGCTAAGCTGTTCACTTTTTCCTCCAGATTCGCTGGAGAATACGTCCGTGTTCAGCCAAAGGTCTGTGGGTCCTCAGGGAAGTACCTCCTTTAGGCCTCTGAGCAACATATGACAGGTTTGTCAACAATGGAATGTTGGCAGGTTTTTCTCTGAGTCCCCAATCTGTCTTTTTTGTGCTCATTCCACATACAGGCTTTCTTCTCCTCCCAATATTTTAAGGTCATTTGCCTTTTTTCCTCAACATTCTGGCCCCAAAACCCAATTGCAGGAAGAGCTTCTAGATTCTCATTCCATGAGGAATTGAGGGCTGCTAATGGCCTAATATACTGTATCTTCCTAATGAGCCTACAAGTTAATCTCCCGTAGTAGAATTTATCAGCTGGAGGAGGAGGGAAAATTTCCTTTCCTTTTCTTTCTTTTTCTTTGTTTTTAAATGTTACATCTACATGGTATTGGTAGTGTTTCATCTCTTTGCAAGGTCGTACTATGTTTAAAAAAAAAAAAAAGCATGATTAATAATTGCACAGAGCTCTGCTGTTTCACACTGTAGCCACTAGTCAGCTGTGTCTGTTGACTAATTGAAATATGGCCAGTCTGAATCGAGATGTCCTGCAAGTACAAATCAAACTGGTATTTGAAGAATTAGTGTGAAAAACGGTAAAATGTATCACTAACAGTTTTTATATCGATTACATGTTGAAATGATATTTTCAATAATATTAACATTATACATAATAATATATTAGGTTAAATAAAATATATAATAAAATTAATTTTACCTGTTTCCTTTTATATTTTTTAGGTAGTTACTAGAAAATTTGAAGTTACATAGGTGGTTTACATCTTATTTCTATCAGACAATGCTGATCTAGAGATTTGTACACCATTAAAGTACTTCTGTAGTCATTTAATCCATTAGGGGATTGATCATTATTCCATTTAACCAAAAAATAAAAACTAAAAATGTAAGAGGTTGGCAGTTTGTTCTTGATCACAGCTAGCAGTAAAAATAGATACTGAGTCGGCTAACTACAAAAATTACCCTCTGTGTTGAAATCCAAGGACAACATCGTCTTTTTTGATAAAAGACTGGACTTGGGGTTCGGACAAACAAACTTCAACACAAAGCTCTCCTTTCTAAAACTTTATATTTCCCTTAAAGCAGCGTTTCCCTTTTTAAGTTGGAACAGCAAAGACAGATAGAAGGGTCAGGAAATCTCATTGCTCTGGGGGCTCAGAGTGGTTCATGCCTGGTAAGTGGTACTGCGGGACAATAAAACAAAAAGTACTGGTAAATAAGAGTCCATAATACCCCCCCCCCAAAAGAAAGGAAGAATTAAGTCCCCTTTTCAGGGAAAATAATTTAGCTGACTGCATGGTTATTTTTCCTCAAATACTTCTTCCTAAGCTTTGCAGAGATTAATTACTCACACCTTGCATTTTGCTATTACAGACTCTGAGTGGAAACACGCCCTGCTTTTCTTCCCCAAAACACCTGCTGCATCCTCCCTGCATCAACAGCGATGAAAATAAGATTAGGCTGTTGGTATCCCTTCTCTAAAATTATCTGCATGTTGTCCTGCATTCTGGCCAGAACCTGTGATGTCTGTGATCCATTGTAATGGGTGAGCCCAGAGTGCGGGGCAGCAAAAAGACTGGGGCTGGAATGAAAACACTTGGCTCAGGAAATTCCCCATTATCAGAGGTACTTAGACTTTAGGTAGAATTGATTTGGATCAAATTTTGTATATCTTCCAATCCCAAGAGTCAATAATTCTATGGCAAATAAATTTTCTTTTTTAATGTTTATTTATTTAGAGAGAGAGAGTACAAGGAAGGGAAGGGCAGAGAGAGAGAATCTCAAGCAGGCTCCATGCTGTCAGCACACAGCCGAACCTGGGGCTTGATCCTATGAACTGTGGGATCATGACCTGAACCAAAACCAAGAGTCGAACACTCAACTGACTGAGTTTCCCAGGCACTCCTATGACAAAAAAATTCTGTAGAGGAATAAAACCCTTTAGAACCCTTTCTAGTTGGCAGCCTAACCCATTCTCCATTCCCTCTGCCTTTAGCCATTGCTGTAGAGACGACCACTTCACTGCTGTTGAAGTGTCTCTTTCTGATTCCAGAATATTTGTGTCTGAAAGGCTGAAGATAAATGCAGCAACTCAGTCTGATAAACAAATAGTCCTGATAATGGAGCTCAATGGAGATAGTTGTGCCAGGAAATATTTAGGTGTTGAATGTAATTTCAAAGGTCAGTAAATATGCCAAGTGAATGCAGTCTGAAGCTGAACACACAGTGAGAGCAGGTGAGGGACTAGACTGTTTTCCCACCTCCCTTGCAGAAAGAGCTTAATAGTCTACCTCCAAGTTGACATTTTATTTCTATATTTTTGCTATAGGCTAGGACCCTTTTCCCCTTATGTTTCTTTCTTTCTTTTTTTAATAATTGAAGATCTTTGTTGCAGAATGGCAGGAACAATAAATCACAAAGCCTTTATATTTATTTACATTATTTTACTTGTCACAGACAGCTGGTTCTAGAAAATTTCCAGGAACTGAGAAGTTATCTAGATGTCTATTTCCCCCCCCCCCCATTTGGAAGTCTTCTGTACCCAGCCCCACACTAGGTGGTATATTAACAGGACAAAGACACAATCCTCACCCTTAAAGAATCTTGATGTAGTTGGAGAGACATGAACAGATGAATTTATGAACAGCACAGCATAAATGTGGCAGAAGAGGGGTATATGCGCTGCTTTACCTGTACTACAGTCTTCCATGCCTTCTCACTGATTCTCAGCCTCTGGTATTTCACTGTTCCCATTTAATTCTCTCCTCACCCACACCAAGGGATTCAGGGGTCATCTCAAATAAATGACTCCACTGTGAAACTCGAAACCTGACCTTATTCCTAGCCTTGAGCCTCACATTTCCTCTTGGAATTCCTGCTAAAAACTTAAACTAACATATCCAAAATCAAAATAATCTCCACTTCCCATAATCAAAATTGTCATCCAGGTGCATATATTACTGTTACCTAGACTCTAACTAGGTTTACATCTCACTAAATGTGTACACTTGGAAAGGCCATGTATCCTCCCTGAGGCTCAGTTTCATCACATGTAAATTTGATTACTAACATTCGTTTCTTATACCAAGGAACCATTGGAAAAATAATAAAATGATAAGATCAGGTGCATGTATCAAGCATCACTAATACTCTTGTGTTAGTAGTTTGGGTATACATTCTTTTTTTGTCCATATAGCATTTGCAACCCCTGACTGGTCTCCCCATCTCTATCAGCTCTATCACATTTTAACTCCTATTCTTACCATTCCTATACTGAAGTAAGCACATAACATTTTTCCTGGATTCTTAGTTTTAGCTTTATCCTCCAAGTATCAGACTGAGCCTAAGCTGTGTCTAGATCTTGGGTTCAGGTATGTTTCAGAATATATCTGGAAATGCTCCAGCCAGTCATAATATTATTTGTTTGTAGGAGGTTGAGGAGTCTTTTGGGAGAGAATTTACCAAGAAAAGAGGATTGGGCAGACAAGTCTGACTGTCACAAAACCTGAGTTATGAGAGAAGAGGAGCGATTCTGAATAAGGTGTCATAATCATCACACGAAACCTGCCCCAGCCCCATTGCTCAGATCCATGTCTGTTCCTCAAGAGAGAGAGATAGCTGTCTAGCCAGAGACAGAAATGGCTGGGTCAGTAAACATCATTGGAACAATGGGTCTCAGGGGTACCTGGGTGGCTCAGTCGGTTAAGCATCTGACTTCAGCTCAGGACATGATCTCACAGTTCATGGGTTCGAGCCCTGCATCGGGTTCTGTGCTGACAGCTCAGAGCCTGGAGCCTGCTTTCGATTCTGTCTCCCTCTTCTCTCTGCTCCTCTGCAGCTCATACTCTGTCTCTGTCTCTCTCTCTCTTTCTCTCTCTCTCAAAAATAAATAAATATTAAAAAAATAAAAATTAAAAAAAAAAACAAAAAAACAGTGGGTCTCAGGCACGAGAGATCCCAAAGCAGTAAAGATGTTGGCACTGCATTGGAAATCCTCCCTCAGTGTATACCATGAAGTGGGAAGGTCCATCTTCCCCTCCTCTATCTCACACACACTTTTTGGCTGCATGTTATAGGCTGTCATGTGAGCATTAGTGACATCGCCCCTTTGAAAACTATGCATCAGTGTTAGTGCCTGGTGGGAGACTTCAGTGGAGACCCTCTCTGGAAATTGGAGTTGCAATATCAGAAGACCTGCCCACAAGCACTTTTGAGGTAACCCCATGAACCTGCAGAAGGTCTTGAGGTGACATGAAGGGATAGAGAGATTTTACAGAAGGCTCTATATCAGCAAGAGTGGTCAAAAACCAGTGAATTTCAAATTTTTGTTCCTAAAGGGACTCCATTCAAATCCACAATTAGAGAAATTTGGGTTATAGTTATGTGTACCCTCAAACTCCCAGAAATTCCCACATACAAATGAATATAGTTTGAGTATGATGACTTCCCATACATTAGCTAAGTAAATGTTGAATGAGCTCCAAATCTCTAGTATCACATGAATATTTCATGTGGACCATTTTTAAGGTCCATGGAAAACCGTACCCTTCATAAATACCTACATAACTAATACACACACACACACAGAGAGAGAGAGAGAGAGAGAGAGAGAGAGAAGAAAGAAAGAAGAAAGATTTTCCTGGGTAGCTTGCCATGGTGCACAGAATGAGCACATTTGCTCTTGCTTAAAGAATAATGTCTCCACGGGGAGCCTGGGTGGCTCAGTCAGTTAAGCATCCAACTTTGGCTCAGGTCATGATCTCATAGTTTGTGGGTTTGAGCCCCACATCAGGCTCTGTGCTGACAGCTTGGAGCCTGGAGCCTGCTTTAGATTCTGTGTCTCTGTCCCTCCCCCACTCACTCTCTCTCTCTCTCTCTCTCTCAAAAGATAAATAAACATTAAAAAACTTCTTTTAAGAATAATGTCTCCATAAAGGTCTTATAACATCTCATTAAGCAGTTAATTTGAAAAATTACTTAATTTTTATCTCAGAGAAACAAAGTAGGGGTTTATAATTCCAGGGTAAGGAATAAACAAATTCTGGTCCTCAAGATGGATTTCAGCTGGAGTAGGTTGGACCGGGCTTCATGAGAAGATGAAAAGTAATAGATAGCTGTGGGCCTCAATGAGGCATCTTACACTTACAGGCAAAAGGGATTTGGGAAGGAAGAGTAGGCATGGAAAGTGGTCATGATGTAGAAGCTATTAGGTAATAGCAAATATTTGTTCATCCTATAAAAAAAAGCCTGGGTGTTAGATGTTGCCATCACCATTTTATGGAGGAAACAAATTTAAAAACTAAGGCTGAGATGAGGTTAGCAGCATTCAGACACACAGTCAGTAGGAGAATAAAGTAGAATGTGAACTTACAGATGACTGGATCCAAAGACTACACCAGCCTCATTACCCTCGTGCAGTGCGAAGAAAGTCAGTGTTTCTCTTTGATCCTCAGAAGAATCTGAGATTTGTCTCCATTTTATCACTGAGAAAAGAGATGCAGAGAAGTTAAGTTACTTGACTTTGTTCACGTATCCAGAAACTGTGAATGTTCAGGTGGATACTGTTTCTGACCTGAAACTCTCAGTTTTTCACTCTTCTTCAAAACTTCACTATGGATAGAACCTGATGTTCCCTCAGAAAATAGCACCACATCCATGACGATCACTTGCTACTGGGAGAAATTTAGTAAATATGCTGTTAAATAACAGCTCCATGGTTGCCTTGCTTGTTGCATTCTGATTTTATGAGGTGAAAGAAAGGACCTTAACACTTTATCTAAAGCATATATAAAGTGTATAACCACAGGGACAAAACTACTTAGTTGCCACCAACCATTCCCCCTGTGAGAGGATTAAAATCCATTTTAGGGT
This sequence comes from Panthera leo, assembly GCF_018350215.1. NCBI lineage: Eukaryota > Metazoa > Chordata > Mammalia > Carnivora > Felidae > Panthera > Panthera leo. Next base: position 94,346,070 of record NC_056681.1, read on the forward strand.
ATCATGAGACATTGGTTATGGTGGGGAGAGGGGTGATTAATGGTTATAATCACTGGTTCAAAGATCTCTGCTTTTGTCTTGAGCTTAAGCCAACACCAAGGTAAGCATGTTCTGCTAAATAATTCAAACACTTGGAGCTTTTCCTGCTGCCTTCTCCATTTGAAAGCAATGTCCCTGACCACTCTTTAGTCCCCATTAGTAGTGCTGAACTGTGACTCATATCCCCGGTAAATATAATGTCTTACTGAGTTATGCTCACCCCCTGAAAGTTGAGTGCTTGCATTTATGAACAGCTGGTGGGCTACAAAGTCAAATCCTTGACTTTCCTCAAACCATATATACTAAGCCGTAGTGCGCTAAGGAACAAACATCCAAGGATTCAAGTTCCTACTGGTCTTTCCTCTTAATAAAATAGAGTACGTAGAGCTGTCCACCTGTTCATTTAATAGAAAAATATAAATGTTCACCACAATGAGCATCACTAAAAGTTTATATAGGAAAATTTGTTTTGAGGGTATTAGACGCCAGTTTCAGCTCTGCTGCTGACTTTGAGTGAGTCACGAGTTGTTTGGACATCAGTTTGTGGGATTTCAGTCCAACTGATCTCATTAGAAAGCAAGATGAAACTTGAGATGCAGAGCACTTTGAAAAAAATAATGTTAATATCATCTGTTTATCCATGGTTACATCATAGTTTTCTCAAATCATCTTTATATCATTAATCACTAGATTATTGTATCATACCTGTGGATTAGAATGGGTCATGAGAACACTCTTTCTCAGGAATGGACAATTGACACCAAACACATTAAGAGTAAATTCACTGATGATCTAAACAAGCCAAATGGTGTATTGGACTAATAACACCAAATCTTCTATTGGAAAATTCTTTCTATCTATACTGAATACCAATGGATTATAAGTCAGGAAACCTGGATTTTAGCCTCAGCTCCAACAATACAGTCATATGGCCTGGGTCTTTAACTTGTAAGTCTTAGTTGGCTGAGATTCAGGCCAGACCCAATGCTAAGGATGAAGACAGCAGTAAACAAGAAACTGAAGTCTTTTCCTTTACTGAGCCTAAAGCCTAGAGGGGAAAATAGAAAAATAATTGCAATAAAGTGCAGACAGTTAGTATGTTATGGGAACATGTAGCAGAAGAACCTTATCTAGACAGGACCTCAGGAACACTCTTCCTGAAGAACTGATGTTTAAGCCAGAACCTAAGTGATTATTAGGAAGAAGCTGGGGAAAATATGAAGGAAGGAGCAGATGAGTGTTTCATAAGGAAAGATGAACCTGTGTTGAGTGCCTGAAGCTGGAGAAAACATGGCTTGGTGAAAATATCATTTCTCCGCACTGGTTTCATCCATCTCAGACACAGAACCAGTCCTAACAAAGGTAGCCACTGTTCTCATAGATCTTCCCACTATCTTATAGAATTTGAATTTACTCTTCCAGCCTAGAAGCTACCGACTGTGGAGTAAATCCTCAGGTTACCCTTGAGAAAAATTACTTTCCCACAAACCATTAGGCTATTCAGTTTGCCTGGGTTTCAGCCTTCATTTCATTATTTGCACCTGAGCTCAGCAGGGGCTCATAGTTCAGTTTTGAATATCTATTCTTTATGACTGACGATACCTTTCCCTAATACTCCTAATATTTCCTTGTATAGCCTCAGATCTTCCAAATTCTGAGGCCTAAAACTACTTCAGCTCCCAGGGCTTAACATTTATCCTCAATCCATCCCCTAAGATGAAGAAAGCTGTGTCTAATGGACTTCTGTTTGTACCCATTCCTTGGATTTGCTGTCCTGGATTTGGAAGAGCTGTTCTCTTAAAAAGTTTTCTCTGTACTCTTTAGCCATGTTGATTATCATACCTTCCCAGTCCAGAAGGATTTCCCGGAATATACTGCAATCAAGCTCTTGTATTACCTAAAACCAGAACAATTGTAGAAAAAGTTACCACCTGAAAAAATCTTGAAACACATGTCTTAATTTTCGTAAAGCAAGACAACCTTTCTCAACTGATGTTTGCACATATGTGTACCTAAATTCACATATGTTAGCACCTATACTTACCCAATAAATCCCAGTGACATTATTAAGACTCACAGTGCAACTTAATGACAAGAATGACATGGAACAATTCCTAGTTGCAATCAAAAATTAATTAGACTAGTATTCCATGCAGTAAATATCTTTGTATAGAATGACATTTAAACTCTGCATGAGGCTTAGAAAAGGTAACCAACCAATCACCTTCTGAAAATTCCATTAGCGGAAAGCAAATAAGATGTTCTGAAATTAATGAATCCATCAGCTGAGGTGAAACCTTTCAAAAACCTATCATGTCAAAGAGCAATTAATTGGATCTTTTTCAGAATTTAGCTCATTGTTGATGAGCGTCTGAAGAATTTTAGTTAAAATATAGTGCAGGGTCTAGTGTCAAGAAGAATGAACTCAGGAGTAGAATTAAGTTCTCATCCTGACTTGGTCACTAATGTGCTGTGTCACAGACTGAATCAGGCTCCTTCTCTGTTCCTGAATTGTTCATTGTAATGTGGAAATAATTAATTAACATCTGTCATGCCTAACATACAGGGTGGTTTTGAGGATTTATTGAAAATATGGGGCGCCTGGGTGGCGCAGTCGGTTAAGCGTCCGACTTCAGCCAGGTCACGATCTCGCGGTCCGTGAGTTCGAGCCCCGCGTCAGGCTCTGGGCTGATGGCTCGGAGCTTGGAGCCTGTTTCAGATTCTGTGTCTCCCTCTCTCTCTGCCCCTCCCCCGTTCATGCTCTGTCTCTCTCTGTCGCAAAAATAAATAAAAAACGTTGAAAAAAAATTAAAAAAAAAAAAAGAAAATACGGGTGGTATTGGGATTTTAGACAAATGTCGACATAAAGGGAAATTGGAATTCTCAGCATTTGGGTGATTTACAGGGTGAGCAGGAACAATATCAGTTCTTTTCTAGAAATAAGGATTGATGGTTTTGTATTTTAAGTAAGTAAAGACAATCTGATAACTCTACTGAACACATTCTTTTTCTTAGTGTCCATTAGGTTAATGTAGCTTAACAAGTAATCACACATGGCTGTTGGTCACAGAATTTCCCTGGTGTATTCAATCTCCTCAATGCCTGATTTTCTGGTCTTCTAAATGTCAGGTCCATCCCAATAGTAAATTGAACATCTTAGGAAAAATATTTCCTGTCTCGTGGTGCAGAAGTTAATGGCCTTACAGCAAAGGCCAGTGCTCTATTTTCTTTTTCTTTTTTATAGAAAAACAACATCTTTTCCCTCCACAAGATGTGTGTAATGGTGATTAAAAGCATAGCTTTGATGTTTGGGTTTTAATCCCCATTCTGTTACTTTTGGGAAACCATAACCAAATTGTTTAACCTCTCCAAAGTTTTGTTTTCTTATGTGAAAAATGAAGGAAAACATAGCTCTTTCATAATGATGATATGAATATGATATAGGAAAATTTATGTAGAACTCTTAGCACAATGCCAGACACAAAATTAATGCTGAAAAAAATAGTAGCTATTATTAGATGAGTTCCTGCACAAATTAGTCTGGCAGTTCTCTGATAACAATGAATTTATGAGTAAAGTGCTCTCTTGAATTAATAACATCTGAATACTTTTTTAAAATAAATATTAGTTCATTGTATTTAAGGATATATAGAGAATGAAGAAGGCTGGACAAACATTGCTCTCCTGAAGTTCTCAAGAGAACATTGTTAAAGGTTAAAGAATAGATCAAAATGGTTGCAACTAATAGCTAAGCTATGAAATCATTCAGAGGAGTCACTTCTCTGAAACCTCCATCTGTAGATCATAGTTATGCATTTATGCCATTCCACTGAAAATTATTGGGCATCTATTATGGCACTACCAGACACTGAAGATAAAATTGTTAGCTGCCACTGATTATGTGATAATATGTGCTAGGCACCATGCTTAAAGATATCCAGACATTATTTTAATTCCCACCAAAACCCCATGAGGTGGGTTTGTTTTCCCTGGGAGCCTAAATAGTGAGGCACTATGCCTCACTGATTTCCCTTCCACTAGCCCATTATCTGGAAACGTACATGGGAATGAGTATCTTGAGGCCCAAGGAAAAATCATGAGTAGGAAAGAGAGTACAATAACCTTAAAGCATCCATATTCTCTCAGAAAATTTCAAGCCTAGAAATCCTACTGGGAATCCCAAACTCACATTTTCCCCTACTACATACACCCAAGGTTCCCTACTCTGGTTGAGTCACCTCATTCCAAGTACTTCCTGAGGGCTGGGACTGGTACTTCTTACCATATCCTGAGAGCACTGTCCATGTGAATTTGTCTTACGAGTGTTTCTTTATCTGACATTCTCAGTTGTTTTAGATCAATCCCAGCTTTGAGACATGCCATTCCTTTTCTGCCTACAACTTAGTTTGGGGTGTCTGGTTATTTACCTCCCTTACCTAGAAGTCCATCTCTATCTAATCCTCTGGTTGGTGTCTCCATATTGCTTCTGCCCTCTTGATCTTTCTTTTGATTACAATGGAATATTATTGATGTTTTCTTTTTCTCTCATAAGCAACTAAGATTGATCTATGAAACATAAAAAGGAGGGAGGACGTGTGAAAAAAGGAAAGTCTTGGATATCATTCATTGTGCTTTGAGTAGAATTTTTTATGAAATTCCTTTCCTCTTTAAACTCAATTCAGACCATGAAACATGAGGCATAAGGAGCAAAAGCTTTCTTTACTCCAGGTTCTTAACTCTAGCTAATCCACAAGATCACCTACCTTGAGGGATTTCAGATTATCTATTTTCCTTCTGCTTTTGATATTTCTTTTCTTTTAGTAAACTGGTCTCTAAAAATAAACCTTCAGAACACTCTCCTCCATAGAATATATTTCTGCATTGACCTGTGGTCCCTATTCTGCTCTTTGTCATAACCCAAATTGCTATCTTTACTGGACTCAAATTAATTCCTAGAACAAAGAAGAATTAGAAACAGCACCATCAAGTTTTACTAATTTTTGAAAGACTTTGTGAAAAAAATGTGTCCTTCTAGTGATCAGATTCTCCCCTGGTAATTTTTCACATATATGCCAGTAGCAATTTTAAGTACTTTAAGCAAAGTGTTCTTTCTTCTGAAGCCTCATAGATTCTGAGCTCACAGAACTTAATAAATTATTGTAATTTGAATACAATTATTTAACTTAAAATACTATGTGATAGTTATTTATATTAATGCAAATATGAACAGACAGCTAAGTGAATGCATGTTTTCATTTTGGAAATAAGTTGTTTCTAATAGCTGATACTAAACAATAGAGTGAAAATTCTCTGTGATGGCTTCATTTCCAGACTGGTTTCATGCTAGTGTACTCCTCACAAAGCTTGCTCAGAAATGGAATAAGATGGAATCTTGTTCTGAGGGAATAATATATGAAGATGGCCTTCCCAAAGATTATCTGATATTTTAATATGGGAACAATAACTCTATTTTCCAGAGGCTCTCTTGCCCCATACTCATGATATTCCAGCGTTCCAGCCAACAATAGAATTGTAGAATGTCCCCCAGAGAGCTCTTTGTCCAACATCCTCATTGGAAAATTGAGAAACACAGATCCAAGGAGGGGAATATAAAGACGTCTACTCAAAATAAGACAATAATGGGAGAAATAAAGTATTCTAAACCATAAAGCATTATGAAATTAAATGCAGTTGTGATAACTATAAAAATTATTATGCATTAATATATTAATTTATTCAGTAAACATTACTGAATGTTTAATGTTCTTAATGCTGGGGAATATAAACTCATGCTTGACCTATAGAGTATGGTAGAAATTGTATAATGGCATTGCTCAACTTAGGTCTAAGAGGACTGACAGCTTCTGCTTTGCCCTCTGGGATCCATAGCCAACAGTGACATAAGTCCTACTATTCTGAAATTTCCATGCTATAAGAAGTCCAAGTCACACAAAAAGACCCTGTGTTGACACTCTAGTTAACAGCCCTGACTGAGTTCTTGACCAACAGTCAGCATCGATTACCATCCATCTGTGTGATCACATTTGAAGTCTGTTCCATATGATCCTTCATATGACTTCAGCTCCAGCTATTATCCGCATGAGAAAGCCCAAGGGAGAACTGCATAAGTAAACCCAATTAACTCACAGATTCATGAGAAAAAATAGTAAGTTGTTTAAGCCACTAACTTTGGGATAGTTGCTATGCAGTAAGAGGTAATCACAAGAGTATGTAATGAAGAAATAGTTTAAAGATTTTAAACAAGAGAATGATGATAAATTCAGTTTATAATTGAACATGTTGGCTAGCTAGGGCCCTAGGGATCAGATTCTTTAGATGATAGGAAATAAGCATTCTATCTTCTACTAGTCTCTTCTACTAGTGAGACTAGTAGACTAGTAATACATCCAAGTTTAGTTGGAGTTTGAAGGCGCTGGATGGAATTGAGTGAAATTCCTCCTCTCATGTACAAATTATACATGTTACATAGATTCATAAGAGTCTCCTGGGGAAAAAAAAGTACCAGGCCCCTTGCACATGATTTTTGGCTTGTGACTGATAAAGTATCAGATTCCAACTCTGATAACAGGCTATTAAGGTAGCGCCCAATGAACCCTGATTCCTAGTATTTATGCTCTTGTGTAATTCCATACCATATTGGAGAGGGGTGACCCACTGAACCAATAAGATATTGCAGAAATGACCATGTGCAATGTCTGAAGCTGTTTTAAATGGCATTGAAGTTTTTGCTTTGTTCTTCCTTGGGTCACTCATGCTGGAGGAAGCCAATTACCATGCTGAAAGGATACTCTGAAAGCCTTATGGAAAGATCCATATGATGAGGAAATGAGCCCTCCTGCCAATGGCCAGCACAAATTTAGCATGTTAGTGGAGTCATCTTGGAAGTGGATATTTCAACCCTAGTGAAGCCTTCAAATGAATGTAGACTGGCCAATATCTTCATGAACCTTTATCTGAAGTTCAACAGTTGTTTTAGATTGATTTCTATGAGCTAACTCCAATAATTTAAAGGCCATTTGAAATTATTTCTAGTCTCCCTACATTACTTAGTTCAATTAAAATTAAGTATTTTATCTTTAATTTCTATTATATATTTTATGTGTAGAAGACAATATATATAACATGTATATGATTAAAAATATTTTTTTAAAGTTCAAGTACATTTAAAATATATAAATATATATACCTACTAATTTAAAATATATATAACTACTAATATATTTTAATCTTCCTGTATCCATATTCTACTAATTTTTTTCTCCCTTGATTTAGATGTAACAGTTTGGAATTACGAATTTACCATTCCCCTACTTAGTATAACTTTATTACGCATATACATATACCTAAATGATATATTATTGTCTTATTTTGTTTTGGGCCTTTAAAAAAATGAAATTATACATTATATAATCTTCTATATTATATTTTGATATTTTTCATCAATATTATATCTTTGATATTAACCTTACTGATGCTTGTAACTGTGATTCCCTCATTTTTACTGCTGTAATGTTTTATTTTTCTTATTTAAACCACAAAATATCCAACTCTGTTAATGGACATTTGGCTTGTTTTTTGTTTTTTTGCCATTGTAAATAAGGATGCTATGAACATTCCTGGATATACCACTTGGCATGCATATTAAAGTTGTAAAATCCTAGGAGTTGAATGATTAAGAATCAGAATATAAGACAATGCCAGTTTTCCCAAGAGCTTCTATGAATTTATACCACCATCTATCAAAAATACAGAGGACTCATTGCTTCAAATCTTCACCAAAATTTTGGGAAATAAAACTTTCTTTTTTGGCAATCTAGCAGGTGTATTATGTTTTATTTTATTTTAATTTGTTTAATTTATTTTTATAATTTAAATTTAAATTTAATTTGAATGTCACTCATTGCTAATGAAGTTGACATAGTGTCATATATGTATTGTTTACTTTGCTTCTTCTTTAGTGAAATCCATGCTCATGTTTTGTCACTTTTCTAATTAATGGATTATTCTTGTTCTTGTTGATTTTTAATGTTATTAACATACTCCAGATATCACTTGTGTCAATTATGTGTCTGAGGCATTCTTTCTCATTCACGTTTATACATTTACTTTAATTTTGTATTTTATTTTAAGGTGGTCATATTTAGCAATATTTAATAATGTGTGCCTTTTGTGTTAAGAAATACATTCCAAACCCAAAGTCAAAAATATTGTTTTTAAATTATCTCCTATATAACTTTACATTTTTGGTTTTTTGTATTTAAGTCATCAATTCTCTTGATTTTTTTTTCTTGGAATGGGGGGTTGTCGTTTTATTTTCGTGTTTTAAGAGATAGATTCTAATTACTTTGGTTCATATGGCTAACCAATTAACTGAAATCATTTAGCCCATCCTCTGTTACTGATCAGCAATGATCTGTTTATATTTACAGTTTCCATTAATCATAATTATATTTTTAGGCCCTCTCTTCTATTCCTGGTCAAATTTGCTATTCCCACATAATACTTTATAGTAAAAAGTCCTCATGTATGGTCAAACAAATTTAATTTTTTTATATTTATTTATTTTTGGGGGGGGCAGGGAGAAAGAGAGACACAGAATTGGAGCTCAAACTCACTCATGTATCGTCAAACAAAATTACTAATCTCATTGTTTTTATTCAGAAATTTGTTGACTATGTTTATATTAGTTTATCAAATTACCAAGAATATCCTGTTAGTATTATAATTGCACCTCCATTAATCAATACAGATAGACAAAGCATCTTTAGGGTATTGATTGTTTCTCTTTATAAACATGATAGATTTCTCCATATATTTAGGTCTTCTTCACTGCTTTTTATTGGATATATTTCTTGGTAGGATATCTTTCTTAAAAATACCTTTTCTAACTCTGTTACTGGAATACAATTCAATCGGAAATTATATGTTGATTTCTTTCTTGCTTGATAAATTCTCTCATTGATTCTAACAGTTTGGAGATTCTTTGGGGTTTTCTATGGAGAAAATATATCATGTACACAAAAAATAATTCCCCTTGTTCTCCTGCATGTTTAAATATTCCTTATCCTTTCCAAGTGTACTTTTTTGATGTTTATTTATTTCAAGAGGGAGAGAGAGAGCATACAGAGGGGAGGGGCAGATCAAGAGGGAGAGAGAGAATCCTACGCAGGCTCTGTGCTGTCAGTGCACAGCCCAGTGCAGGGCTCCAGTCCATGAGATCATGACCTGAGCTGAAACAGAGAGTTGTATGTTCAGCCCTTCAACTGACTCTGAGCCACCCAGGCACCCATCAGGGTACTTTTTATAACATGGTATTGTTGAATATAATCAGGGAATATAGAATGTTTTTTCTCCTGATTTTTAAGGAAATGGTTCCATTGTCTTATTTTTGAATCTCTGTAGGTTTCTTTATCATCTTAAGGAATTACTATCTATCCCTTCTTTGTTAAGAATTTTTATACCAGGGGCACCTGGGTGGGTCAGCCAGTTAAGTTTGTGACTTCAGCTCAGGTCATGATCTTTCAGTTCATGGGTTACAGCCCCATGTCGGGCTCTGTGCTGACAGCTCAGAACCTAGAGCCTGCTTCGGATCCTGTGTCTCCTTCTCTCTCTGCACCTCCCTGCTCACACTCTGTCTCTGTCTGTCAAAAAAAAAAAAAAAAAAAAAGAACCAAATAAAAACATTTAAAAAAAAGAATTTTTATACCAAAGAGAATAATACCATGAACCTCTGTATCTACCACCAAGCAATGATACCTTCACCTCATGGGCTCTCATTTCACCTATATTTCAATTACACTGGATTATTGTGCATCTTTTAAAGTTTATTTATTTGTTTTGAGAGAAACAGAGAGAGCAAGCAGGGGAGGGTCAGAGAGAGGGAGAGAGAATCCCAAAAAGGCTCTGTGCTGTCAGTGCAGAGCTTGATGCAGGGCTTGAACTCACAAATCAGGAGATCATGACCTGAGCTGAAATCAAGAGATGCTTAATGGACTGAGTTACCCAGAAACCCGTCACACTGCATTATTTTTAAGTAAATTCTGAACAACTTATTTCGTCTGTTAAGTATTTTATGTATCTCTAAATGATGAGAACACTTAAATAATATAATTATAATTCCATAATCACACCTAAAAGCAATATAATCACATAACATTTTCAATGTTCACTTTTAGTCAGATGTCTAATAATTATTTTTCCCATTCGATTTGTTCAAATTAGGATTTAAACATAGTTCATACATTATATTTGATTGGAACATCTCTTAAAACTTAAGTGTGTTATATTGCATTATTTTCTTAAATTCCATGTTTAAGAATATGGAATCATTTGTCCTGTAGAGTTTCTAGACTAGAGATTGTATCCCCGTGTTGTAACGTGAAATCTGGGTCCAGATTTTCTAGAAATTGATAGCTTAATGTTAATCAGAAGTTCTCAAATTGTTCTGATCTTAGGATACTTTTACATTCTAAAAATTATTGGATTCCAAAGAGTTTTTATTCATATGATTTACTATTTATAATACTACGTATTAAAACAGATATTTTAAAAATATTTACTAACTTGTTTTTATCATATTTGAAAAAATATCAACAATATGCCCATATGCATATAACTAAAGTTTTTCTGCTAGTCCGTTTTTCAAGACTTGTGTTCCATGAAAACGTGGAGTAAAACTCCATGTTACAAATGCTTTTCTTCAAGACAACCATTATAGTTTAGCACGCAGATTCCCATTTAGTCACACAAAATAGTAAGAGCAATGTATTCAAGGTTTGCAATTACTAAAATTAAATGTATTTACTGTTCTATCAAATTCCTCAAGGATAGTTTTAAGTGAAATGTCTTTTTTGTTTCTTGTAAATGCCTGGAAATGAAGGATACAGGTTGATGCCATTGCCTTGATTAATGCCATGTCACCAGAACTTTTAACCACCATTGCCTTTGCTCCATCAATGCAAATGTCAGCACAGTAAAAAAGGCAAATACCATTTTAGTATTGTTATGAAAATTACAACTTCACAGTCCCTCTGAAAGGGTCTTGAAGACACCCGTGGGTCTGGAACTCACAATGGAAATGCTACTTTGATGTATCAGATTACCTACAGAGTACCTACCTTCTGAGTACAGAACTAAACTGAGGAACTATTTCTCAGTCTTCCTACACAGAGACAGCTAGATGGCAAGCCTACCTGCTGTTCCTTATGAACCCGGCTTTCCTTCTGACTTAGACACTATCGCTCCACGCTTCCTTCACACCTTGCCATAATATTGAGGAAGCAGCTCTGAACTTGTTCCTGTTCGTGTTCTTGGTTTCAATTCTTTCTTTTCCCTCAACTTTCTTTTCCCAATACTTGGCACTCACCAGCACTTCCAATTCCTATACCCACCGATTTATACTTACTAGTTTTTTTTTTTTTTTGTTTTTTGTTTTTTTCTGGACAAAGTTTTTACTCTTACTGGCCAAAGTTTAAAAAAATTCGTATATATGCTTACAGGAATGAATTTTTGACTGATTAATCAAATACACTCTGGACATTTTCCTTAACTATCCAATGCTACTATATTTTCTAAGCTATGTACATCAGAATTTCTGCCATAGGGCTGCCTCCCCTGCCTTAAGTTTTTCAGAACAAAGTATTTGGCAAAGAACAGGGAAAGTTCAAACTTCACCTGTTCTTGGGGAAAGTGCTGGCGTGTTAACAGGAAAGAGGTAACATCTGTGGCAATTCCCAGGCTTTACTGGGAAGACACTTCTCCCCATGGCGGGAATCTCCTGGAATACAGGCCAAGCCCTTCCCCATGACCCTTGTTCTGGTTCCACATTCCGGTTATTCATTTGAGTGCCCCTCCTTCTAATTTTCTTATAAAAGCACAGTCTTCTCTGACATGACAAACCACTGCAAATCCCTGCAAGACAGGTGAGTGGAAGCTGACAGAAGATGAGACCATGGCAAGGGCTATACTGTACATATTTGGGGGAAGATACAGGAGGATCTCTGTCAGATACAGGAGCTCTGAGACTCAGCACAGGCAGGCTTGGGAGGTCTCATGGGGTAGGAGCATGTACAGATTTTCTAGTTCTTTCCAGAGCTATACAAGGGGATGGATGTCACTAAGATGAACTTATTCCTAGGAGACTAACAAAGGAAAGACAAGGATCTCTATATGTCCTCTCTCTGATCACACTTCTCTTAGTGAAATCTGATTGCTTCCTCAGGTCACAGACATGATGCGGCCTCACACGGACCTCCCCAGCATGTCCTGGATGCTGTTCTCCTGCCTGATGCTCCTGTCTCAGGTCCAAGGTGAGATTTCTCTGCCTCTAACACTGGGTCCTTGCGAATGCTCAGGGCCAAGAGGAGAAGGAAGACTCTCGTGGTACTGGTGACATATATCCCCACACCATGAAATGGCCTGTAACTCGTCCATCACCACACCATCCTTCAGGGTAACCAGGGGTGGCAGGCATCACAGTGGTCCACTAGCACCGCAAGGAGGTCCTTTGCTTCTTGTCAGTGCACTCTCATTTATGTTGGTAGGCGAAAGAGGAAAGTGTGAAGGGACAGAAATAAAATAAGGGGAAGGAAAATGAGGACCCAGGGCAAGAATGTGTATCCTAGAGCGGGGAAGGGTTGGACTGTGAATGGGAAAGATGAAAAGAAAGGAGAGGTTTCCTCATTTCGTGGGGCTGGTTCAAGAACAAGAAATCCTGAAAGTGTTGGCAGTGGTGAGAGGCAGTCAGGACTTTGGCATCACTTCCCAAAGCACTGACCCCATAGATGTTCCTCTAGGTCACCTCCCACCCTGATCCCCAGTCTCCTATTCACCTCTTCTCTCTCTTTTGTGTCCTTCCATCCTAGGAGAAGACTCGCCAAAGGAAGTGCCCACTCCACGGACCAGGTGTCCCAAAGGCTCCAAGGCCTATGCCTCCCACTGCTATGCCTTGTTTATGACACCAAAATCCTGGATGAACGCAGATGTGAGTACTTGGATTTGCAGGTCGGGGTTTTAAGGGCAAGTACACTAGAGACCTGGTGGTGGTGGGGGTTCCATTCTCCAGAGTTCCTTGGGGGTGACGGTGAGCATCCTCATCTTTTGCATGTATACCTCTTCTCCCCTACCTCTGCACTGCCCGTCTCCCAGTGATGTCTCAGGCCTCCCCTGAGTCTCTCCCTTCCCCACACAGATGGCCTGCCAGAAGAGACCCTCGGGACACCTTGTGTCTGTGCTCAGTGGGGCTGAGGCATCCTTTGTGGCCTCCCTAGTACAGAACAGTGCGAACACTTACTCAAACATCTGGATGGGGCTCCATGATCCCACAGAGGTATGAATACATCTTCTGTCTATAACCTCTCAAGCTGCTATCGCCACCCGAGCCCACTCCCTGTCCCCTGTGTCTGCCCAGTAAATGCCCTAGAGAGCCTTGGAGCTCAAAGATACAGGAGGATATTAGGGGAAAAGGGAGGACCTTGTGGCCAGCTGAACAGCTGAGTTCTGTGGAAGTCTCTTGCCTCTGCTGAAGTTAATCTGCTTCTTAATTTGCACGTGAGGCCATGTAATTCAGTTCTCTGAGCTTCACAGAATCTACACATATTGTGTAGAGTGATTCCTAAATGAAGAGAGGATCCATTTTTGCTCTATGGAACAGACACTGTCTTTGAGGTTCAGAAGCTAATCACATATGCATCACTCGTTGCTGTTCAGTCAGTGACAGGTTACTCTGAATGGGTCTATTGGTCTTTGTGTTTATGGGCTTCAGGATTTGTCAATAAGAGCAAGGAGTTAGGAGGAGTCTCCCAGAGGAGAGCTTTGGCTCCCAGGCAGCATCTAGAGGAGCAGACCAAATTCCATGATGCTGGGGAGGGGTTCCTGCAAGGAGCCCTTTAATGGCCATTCAACCTCACTAGACTCCATCCTCTCTAGGGCTATGAGCCCAATGCAGGTGGATGGGAGTGGAGTAGCACGGATGTGCTGAATTACCTTGCCTGGGAGAGACACCCCTCCACCAACCCAAACCCCGGCTACTGTGGGAGTCTGTCAGCAAGCACAGGTAAGTAACAGAGGAGCTCCTTTCTGCCAGACCTCTCCATCCTCTTTTTCCCTATTTCTCAGTGTGACCGTCAGAGAATCCCCTTGAGCAAGAAAATGTAGGGTTGGTTTATCTTCTCCCACCCCTTCTCATCTCTCCTTTCTTTGAGTCCCATTCCCCTGGAGTAGGACACTGCTGAGGATGAGGGAGAGGCTGTGAATCCTACGCCAGAATCTGGGCTGCCTGTACCTTGGGTTCATGAGCTCCACCAGCCACATCTACCTGAGCTCCTCTGTCTCTCTAGGATATCTGAAATGGAGAGATTATAACTGCGGTGCGATGCTACCTTATATCTGCAAGTTCAAGGACTAGGTCTGGTGGGACGTCAGGAGCCTGAGTTTTGTGTGCAGCTCATCATGGACTAATGACCAAGTGTGAAAACCTACCCTGGAAAGGAATAGTCTCCCCCTATGCTCTAACCTGACCCTTCCTTCTGATCATTTCTCCTCCCTATTCATTTAACTTTATGTTCTTTTTGTGTATTACATGGCCTGAGATTGCAGAGAGCAATAATAAATACTTCATTCCATGTTGTGTGCTTTTGTGCTCCTATCTCATAGCAAGAATATGAAGAACAATGGGTATGGGAGGAGTTCTAGGTCTTGCCTCTGTCCAATGTTATTTATTCCCCCAGGGAAAATTCTTAAATGTACATCCCCACCAGTGTGTTTATGATCAGTATATAGTCCCTGTTCATGTACCTTTGTGTTGTTTATAGAAAAAGACATTACTCACGTACACATTCTATTACACATTCCTCCTATTTGTAATACTAACAGCCTTAGTGGTATCTGAAGATCTTAGAAGAGCACATCTGTAATCATTTGCTATCATTGATATTTTTTTTCTTTAATTTACAATCTTCCTTGGACCCTGACTTCTATAAAATACATTGAAAAATGAATGGGTTTATGATTATAGTGCTTACAGGTAGAGCATTAGAAGTTGTCACTCTCTTCCTTAAAACAGTTCTATTCTTAAACTAACCACCAGAAAAATGTTTGAAATTGCGATAATTTGTGGTGACCAATTGGGATTCATCTCCTGGGACTGGACTTAATTGCCTTCCATACAAAATCAGATTATAAAATTTTTTTAAACATTTTTATTTATTTTTGAGGGACAGAGAGAGATAGAACATGAGTAGAGGACAGAGAGGCAGAGAGGGAGACACAGAATCTGAAGCAGTCTCTAGGCTCTGAGCTATCAGCACAGAGCCCGAAGCAGGGCTCAAACCCACCAGCTGTGAGATCATAACCTCAGCCAACGTTGGACACTTAACTGACTGAGCCACCCAGGTGGTCCTGATTTTTTTTTTAAATGTTTATTTACTTTGAGGGAGAGAGAGACAGCATGCAAGTGGGGGAGGGACAGAGAGAGAGGGAGACACAGAATCCCAAGCAGGCTCCAGGCTTCGAGATCTGAGCTGTCAGCACAGAGCCCAGTGCAAGGCTCTTGAACTCATGAACCACCAGATCATGACGTGAGCCTAAGTCGGAAGCTGACTGAGCCACGTAGGTACCCCCAAGATCAGATTTTTTTTTCAGAATTTAAAAATAATGGCTTTTGTCAAGTCAGTCAATATTGTCTACTACACCTAGAGCCATGCTTGAGTTCCTAAAATACTAATCACGGAGGCTTTGTTGCTAAATTCATAGTCTGTATTCATAACCATTTATATCCTGAATAATCATAAATTTATTTCTTCTAGTGAACTCTTATGAACTTTTGTATCTAGAAGTCTAGAACAAAGGTAGGCAGGCAGTTTTTATCTCTTCTCTCTCTATCTCTTCTCTCCCACTGAACCTTCCATAATATAATGCCCTCTGGGTAGTTCCAATGCAGTTAATAAAAATGCTTCTCTCTCCTAATAATAACAACAACAATGATAATAATAATAAATAGTAATAAATAATCTCTTATTTTCTCTCACTAAAAATTACTCCTACACCAGGGAAGAAGGTGTGGGTTCTCCAATTTGTGTTGGAGCCCTGGATGCCTAACATGTATGCAAAAAACTTTTTGTTATATCCAATATCTGAAGTCCCCATAATTTCTTCTTTCAGAGTCCAGCTGGGTTGCTGACAGCTTGTAAGTGCCTTGCCTGAGACACACATAGGCTTCTGTTAGGCTGACTCAGTGTAGACTATTTGGATATAAGCTGCTGACATGCATTCTAACTCACTCAAGCAAAGGGGGAGGTTTTGGGAAGTATGTGGATTTATCTCAGTGCACCAAGATTAGGGAAGATAGCTGAAGGACTAGGAAAGGGAAAAATAAAGTTAGGAAATGAGGTTAATTTCTTCTTCCTTTTCTCTATTTTATTTCACTGGGTGCGATTTCTTTTAGCCAATCAGTTTCCTTGCCCTTGGGATAACTCAGGGTGACATGGCTAACTCATTCTACCAAACTTTTCACTCCAGGGATTCAAAACTTTAAGTACATTTTCAGTAAACAAATTTGTTTTCAGGAGAATATCTGATTATTCCAGCTAAGACTGGGTATTCACCTCAGTCTAGTCAGCTGAGGGAAAGAATTTGAGTCATGTAGTGTTACTATGGGAGCCAAACTCACCTCTTAAGTAGGATCTGTGGATGTGACCCAGTTTTTAGTGAAGGGGGGCAGGAAGGCACTCCAACAGAAGTTTGCTGCAATAAACGTGACTTAATTGTCTCATTGTTTTGTTCTGACCTTGGCCTGTTTTCTGATTGAATCTTATTCTTTGGGTACTCACACATTGCCACAGGTACCATACCTGCCTCTGTTCTTGGACTGTCTTCCAGACTTTCAGTAGTTGTCAGCTGGCTATTGTGCTTACTGCTTTCATTGTATTTACCCAATTCCTGTTTGTTTTGAGGACTGTGAATAACCTGTCATGATGTGGATTTCTGCCAGTCATTGTAAGCCAATGAATTGGACAAAACCTTCCCATTTGGATCAGCACATCACCACAGGCTCCTGGGCCTCTTGATGGTGTTTCTGTCATGGACTTTACTCTCATCTAGAGTTCAAGAGGCAAAACAATTTGATAGAAATAGCACCTACAAAGAACATCTGGATAAGAGTTAGGTGAACTGAGGCACCCTATTTCCTAATATCTCTGAATGTAACTTGGTGATTCATCCCTTTAGTTTTTTTTGTAATTTGTTTTTTAATTTTTTTTAATGTTTATTTATTTTTGAGACAGAGAGAGACAGAGCATGAATGGAGGAGGGTCAGAGAGAGAGGGAGACACAGAATCTGAAGCAGGCTCCAGGCTCTGAGCTATCAGCACAGAGCCCGACGTGGGGCTTGAACTCACAGACTGTGAGATCAGGACCTGAGCCGAAGTCGGAAGCTCAACCGACTGAGCCACCCAGGCACCCCTCATCCCTTGAGTTTTAACAGAGTTCTTCCCTTTCCACCTCCAAACCTCCTACCACCAAACCACCTTTGTCCATTCTTCTTAAGTAGTTTTTCAAGTGCACCTCCAGGGTACCGTAGCACATCAACCATGTAGATCTCTGCAATTTATGTGTATATTTAACACATGGATTTATTTATAGATTTCTCCCACATGTCTAAAAAAGAATTCTCTAAAATTGCTTTCTTTGCAATACTCATTTCGTGAGCTACTGATGGACAACAATTTTGTTGTGTGTATACATTTTGGAAATACTCCTTAGGAAGTTCTAAAGTATACAGAGTTAAGTAGGTTTCTTTACTGCACGGCTTTTCCAAGTATTTGTATGTAAATGTATGAAAATAAAGTCATAGGATTGTCAGCTCATCAGGCAGTTATTTGGTCACACGTTTCTGTGTGCCTGTTTGTGTATCTATATTTGGGAGAAATACCTATTAATAGATCATAAGTTGAATTCAGTTTTAATAATAGTCAAAAGTACTGTTTTTTCAAAGCAGGGATTGCAACTTACAGTCATTCGATGTCATTAAATCAATTTAGTGGGTAATACAAACATTTTCTTAAAAGAGAGGAGAGTAATATAGAAAATTCTGCAGGATATTGCACAAAAATGTTTAATAAACTGTTTGAAATTTTGATTCGTTCCATATATGTGTGTGTGTGTGTGTGTGTATGTGTGTGAAAAGCATTGGAATATAAAATATACTTCATATTGTAAATAGCAGTCAACATTTTGAATGCTAGTCTGAAGCATAGGCTTTTAGCTAACTATAGGAGAATTAAATGAAGTACCACTAGGGGGAGAGGTGGCCTAGCAGAGAGTGTAGTACTGGGAAGATAATAAATAAGAATGATCTGGCTGCTTCCCCAGAGAGGGTTAGAAAAAAGACATTAGGGAAAGGGGGGAAAACAAGTTTATTCCTACATCCTCTAAGATGAAATGTCTGCTACACATACCTGGGAACAGAAGAAACAAATCTTGCAAGTGAAAATGGACAGAATATAAATAGCGGAAGATTCAGGATTGGGTAGTTCATTGTGTCCCTAATTAATAGAAAGCCAGGAATATATATACAGAATGATGGACACAGAAGTAAGACAGAGAGAGCTAGGACTCAAGGGCTCCTTATACCATCAGAAACTGTGAGTCATTTGTGGTTTTGTCTTCTCTTGGCTACTCAGAGTGAGAATGCTTCCCGTGTGTTGAAGAATGTCCCCTTGATATGGTTCATGGTGAGAGCAGAGTCACAGCTCCCATTATAGAGGCAAACGTGGCAGATATCTAAAGGTGGTAGATAGTTCTCTGGAGGTTAGGGGGTATGTTCAAAGCATGACAATAGGATACCTTAGCCAGGTAGTAGTGCAAAAAGAAACAATTAGAGATTATTCACAAAGGCTATGGAGCTTGGGGTTCTGCAGAAACAGCAGTGAGGGTTCAATGGTTATGACTCACATGGAGTTTCATCATCAAATTTTTCTAACTTCATGGTCTTGCCTGTAGTTTTAGCTATTAGACTTTCCTGGTTCCTTCTTGTTGTATAAACCTGGGGCTCCAGGCTCCCAATTAATCTCTTTTTTCTAAGTTTATTTATTTATTTTGAGAGAGAAAGAGAGCGTGCACCAGCAAGGGAGGGACAGAGAGAGAGGGAGAAAGAGAGAATCCCAAGCAGATGGTGCAGAGCCCAATGTGGGGCTTGAATTCATGAACCATGAGCCAAAGTCAAGTTTCAGAAGCTTAACTGACTGAGCCACCCGATGAATCTTTGATCTAATGAAAAACCTTTATATTTTATTTGTTTTGATCTTTATAATTCATCAAGGTATATTTGAGATGCAGTAAACTGCAGTATATATTCAAAATATAATTGATGTTTTGACATACATATACACCCATTAAATCATCAAAATCCAATAATAAGCATACTCGTCACCACTAAAGACCTCCTCTGCCAAGCCCACCTCTTACCTTCAGCTTCTCCAATCCCTCAAGCCAAGGCAACCACTGATCTGTTTTCTGACACTATAGATAAGTTAAATTTGGATTTCCTAGAATCTTATATTAATGGAATGATACATTATATACTTTTCTCTCTGGTTTCTTATATTCAGCATAATCATTTTGAAATTCACTTATATTATTGCATGTATCCATACTTCATTTACTTTCATTGTTGAGTTATATTCTATCGTTGAGTGATATTCTATTGTGTGTATATGACATAATTTGTCTATTCTGTTGGTGAACATTTAAGTGATTTTTAGTTTTTATCTATTATAAATAAAACTACTGTGAATGTTAGTATACAGGTTTATGTACAGATAAATCCTTTTCACTTATCTTGGGTAAATATCTAGGAGTAGAATAGCTGCACTGAATACTAGGCATATATTTAAGTTTTTAAGAACAGCCACACATTTTCTAAATTGATTTTATCATTTACATCAACACCAGTGGTGCATAAGATTTCCAATTATTTTACATTCTCAGTATGGTCAGCCTTTCTAATTTTAGTCATTTAGATAGGTATAAAGTGATATCTCATTGTGATTTTAATCTGCCTTTCTCTAATAATGAAGTTGAGAAACTTTTCGTGTGCTAAATTCCAGTCTTATGGTACAGCTAAGTGTCTTGATTGTAGTGATGATTACAAAAAGAAACACATGTGATAAAAAAGTGTGTGATACAGCTACACACACACACACACACACACACACTAAGTATATGTATAAATGGTAAAATTTGAATAAGTTATCTAGATTGTGCTGTCAGTTTCCTGGTATCAATACTCCAGTTATGCAAGATTTAATACTGGAAGAGGCTGGTAAAGGGTTCTGGAACCACTTGTATGCTTCTTTGCACATTCTTATGAATCTGTAATTATTTCAGACTACAAACATTTTTCAAATTAACCCTTTCTTTTTTTTAATTTTATTTTTGATGTTTATGTTTTGAGACAGAGAGAGAGAGAGAGAGCAAGCGAGAGCGGGGGAGGAGCAGAGAGAGAAGGAAACACAGAATCCGAAGCAGGCTCCAAGCTCTGAGCTATCAGCCTTTTGTCTCCCCAAGCTCCTTCATATTTAATTCCTCACCTTACCTAATTTTTTTAAGTGTTGCCTGTGTAACCATGTTCTATTTCATATCTCCATTTTACTCTTAATGTGTTAGAGATTCACTGTTGCCGAACTGTGCTGTGTTCTGAACTCTCCTGATACCACCAAAGTATTCAGTGAGCCAGCATTTGTATAATTATTTTTCTATCCCTCATCTAACCAGACTTACCTCTGTGGTACTGTTAATCACTTTTTCCTTCCTGAAGACCTCTAACTTCCTTGACTTTTTTAACACCACACTTTTCTGGATCTTCACATCTGTAAGTCTCCAACTCCTATATAAACACTTGAACTCTATCTAATCCTTAAATGTGTATATGTTCATTTAGATGCCAAAATACAGATACAAAATATTAAACACAACGTAAGTTTATTTGCCTCTCATATCAGATTTTGGATCCCAGCTTTTTCATCTTCTTGCTGAGGCGTCTAATTGAATTGTTCTTGTCTGCTTAACTGAAGCAGAGACACAGCTCTGTCTACATTTCAGCTAGTGGGAGGGAGAAGAGTGGCATCCTGAGCCAGCCAACTTACCTCTAAGTTAGAAATGACCCAGCAGTTGTGCACATCACCTCTCCTCCTCTCCCAGAGCCTAAACTCAGTCAGTCAGCCATGGAGCTACAGATGCTGGAAAATGTGGTCTCTGGCATGATGGGCATGAAAACAGCTATAATTTTATTACCATGGGACAGTGGGAGAATGGATTTGGAAAGACCTCTAGCAGTCTTTTATTGGTAGTATTCCTCAGGATTTCATCCATAGTGAACTTATTCTTTTATTTTGTACATTTTTCAAAAGGTAATTTTATCTATTTTCTTGATTTTCACTCACTTTATTTTAGTCCCAATTGTGGATCTCCTTTGCATCACCTTCACTAGCCTTTGAAATCAACTATCTACTCACTTGCTTGACTTCTGCAGGTAATCACTTTTCTATCCCATTTAGAATGGTGGTTTTCAAATGTAGCCAATTTGCAACTCTGAGGACATTTGGCAGTCTCTAGAGTTTCTTCATTGCCACAACAGTGGTGGTGGTGGGGGGAGGTAGTCCTCCTGGCATCTAGTGGGTTAAAGTCAGGATGTTGCTAAACATACTGCAATGCACAGTGTTGCCCTCTACAACAAAGACTTAGATGCCCCAAAATGTCAAATTGCTGCTGTTTAGAAACATTGCCCTAAAATATTGCCAGTTACCTAGTACATGTCAATAGATTTTGAGAGAATAAATGAAAGAATAATTCAGTAGAACATGTAGAAAATGTAAACTCAGTAGTCTTTATGACATAAATAGTAAACATGAGGATATCATATGTTCTCACTCATAATCAACTACTCAGTAATGCTTACAACTTATTGAGCTTTGTGTATCTCATCCCATTTAAAATGAACAAAAAGTCTGTCGGGTATTAAAACATTGCACAGATGAGCAAAACAAGGCTCAGGGAGCTTGAGTAATTTGCCTATAATCAAAAAGCTGTGCCTCAAACCCAGGATTTCTGTGGCCATGAAAGCACCCCACAGCCTCTAGGATTCATCTTCCTTCCACTATACACTCAGTCCTTTAACCTTGAATGCTTGAACAGTTAGGAGATGGATTGGACCTCTTCTTCTTTCTCTACTGGTGGTCACCCCAGGCAAGGATAAACTCTTGTGTCAGCATTTATGTTCCTCCCCTTGACAAAGTTGTAGTATCACTTTAGCCTAAAATTTTCAGAAGAGGGAAAACTAAGAAAACCCTTACTTATAACTCTGACCTTAGTAATGTTTTGAGCTGGCTGAAAAATTTCTGAAGACCCTGGTGACCCCACCCTAGCTCAATCTCATTTGGAAATCCTAAGTGCTTGCTCTTCTCACCTCTGAGATTCTCCAGTCCTCAAGTCAGTGAAAGGGAAGCATCTATAAAGTACTTTTTTTGGCATGTAAAACCTTGTCATCTATCTTTTCCTTACTCAAATCCATACTGTGTTCCTCAGAAGTGTTAGAAAAGTTTTTCCTTTTAAAGAAAAATAGGAAAATATTTTCTATGAGAGATGGTTAAGGAACAATATGGCATAAATAGAGAAAAATAATAATCTTTCCAGGGATATATGCATCCTGAGAGAAGGGAAAGAACAGAAATGCCTTTATAAAGTTCTCTTCTTCTGTCTTCTGAATGCCCTCAATTATTCACTCAAGAGGCTGAATGGAAGAAAAGGAAGGATTCTGTAGGAAGACATGCTGAGGTATTAGAGAAGAAGTCATAGTACAGACAAAGGGATTTTTGTTCATTAGCAATTTTAATTATGTCAAGTGATAATTATCAGAAAAGGACAGTAGAAATTGTAGGGGGGCATCCCATTACATTAAAATTGACATGCATGAAATTATCCTATATTCTTTTAAGCTAATCCTGTGTTTCCTTTTTATCTTGTTACCATATTGTCTTTATAATTCTCAGCTAACTAAAGTCAAGTCAACAAACTACAGAGCCCCTATAATATCTAGTATACTAGAAATTATGTCAAAAATACCCTAGAATGCTAGTGTTGGAAGGGACTGTAATACTGACTCTTTAACACTTTTACTTCATTCCTCAGAGTTCTGCCCTGAAGGGGAGTAGCAGGCAAGGGAGCAGTTACCCATAAAGATAGTTAATGTTAGGTGTTTTCAGGTAATGATGAGATGAAGAAATCAGTTGAAGTTACTGACTTATGATTCTTATTTTTTTAACTTGATCAATAGTCAGAAAACTGATATTTTCAAATGGTTGACATCTACTGAGATGTCCTCCAATGATCCCTGCTTCCTGGTATTGACACCCTGTGTTTAATCCCTTCTCCTGCAGGTGGGATAGCCCTGGTGACCTGCCGTTTACCAACAGAATATAACAAAGATGATGGGATAGAGTTCCATGATCAGGTAACAAATAACTGTGACTTCTCTCTTACTTGCGTTCTTTCTCTCTTGCGCTCTCAGTCAACCACTCTGATGAGGAAAGCTGCCATGTTGTGAGTTGCCTACATGGAGATAAACTTGGAACCTACATGGCAAGGAACTGAAGGAAGCCTACAGCTAGCAACGAGCAAGGAACTGTGGTCTCACTCCAGCAGCCCATGAGAAAATGAATCCTTCCAATAATCATGTGAGTGTGAAATCTAATCTTTTTCCTGCCAAGCCTTCCATTGAGTTTGCAACCCTTGATGTTGCCTAGTGAGAAACTCACTAATTTCATAGCTTGTAGGTCAGCAATCTGGACCTGACTCACAGAAACTATGAAATAATAAGTGTTTGCTTTTAGGTTACTATGTTTGGGATAATGTATTATATCACAGGGGATAAGTAATACAGTCAATTTCCTAGCATAATATAAAGGCAAACATGAATACAACTTTAAGGCATGTGGTTATTTTTCTAAAAGAAGGACCAACTTGGGTATATTCTTTATGCAAATTAAAACAGCTCGCCATTGTTGAACTTGAATTCAAATATTTTAAACTAGAACTGAATTGGGGTACTTGAATGACTCAGTCAGTTAATAGTCCAACTTTGGTTCAGGTCATCATCACATGGTTTGTGGATTCAGGCCTCGTGTCAGGCTCTGTGCTGACAGCTCAGCTTGGAGCCTGGGATCTGCTTCAGATTCTGTGTCTCCCTCTCTCTCTCTCTCTCTCTCTCTCTCTCTCTCTGCTGCTCCCCGACTTGCGCTCAAATGGAATGTATGTTGTAGTGGTTATATTTTCTGGACTTTTTTTTTTTGGAGATGTGTGTCTGTTATGGATGGTTGGTTTGATTATCCTATGTGCATTTATTATTCTTGTCCATATGTAAAGGAGTGGGGATGGGAGGGTGTTTTGTTCAACAAGTTTGTCCAAGAATGTCATAAGCTGATCTTCACTTTAAGTTAGAAGTGACCAAAGACTAGCTTGATCTTGGCTAAGCACAGCCAAAATCAAGGAATGGATGTTTCATGTCTGAGTAAGTTAATAATGAATAATGCTGGGATATGTCATGATTTTCTATGTTATTGTATTGTGAATCTCCTTAAGGTAGAGATGGGGCAGCTATTGTCAACTGTCCCAGGTAAGAGTGGACCTAATAAAGGAAATAAGTAGTAGCAGACCTTAGCCTTAAAGGAGAAGAATTTCCTTCCCCTTCCTAGGTCTCTTACTACACGACCTTAAGTTTGAGCAAGAAGGGCATGCTCTAGGCCTTGGTATTCTAAATATGGTCTTCAGTAATACCCTGGAGCTTGGTAGAAATGTAGAACCTTATGCCCCACCTCCAACCAATTGAATCATAATGTGCATTTAAACAAGATTCCCAAGTGACTTAAATGCACATTAAAATTTTAGAAGTACTGTTCTAAAGTACATTTGAGTTAGATAAACTGGCCCCTAGCTCAGGGCATCAGACTGCAGACCAGGCAAGGAAGTATCCTCTGGGGATGAGCTATGATCCAGGCTTGTAGGATACAACCTTTAGTTGTTAACTTTCCTCATCTGCTAATAAAGTCTTTTAAAAAACATAGCCTGGTCCCAGCTATAACTGAGGACACTGAAAGAAATTTCTCTGCTTATGATTGCCATTAAGCCACACAGCAGATACCAGTAACAACTTGAAAGAAGCTGGTCCAGATTTGCTAGAGAGGGCCCCTGGAAGAATAAACAGAAAATGTAAGTGATGCAGATGGAAATCATTGACTGAAGAGGCAAGCAATGCCAGTAGGGTTCTGTGGAACATGCAGGCATCCCCTGAGAATTCCCAGAATGACACAAAGTGGGGACATTATAAAACTTGGGTTCCACAGAGTCAAGTAGGGTGAGAGCTTCGGTATTAGTGAACTAGGCATTGCTACCTCATCTGATGGTCACATATTGATTGGTGAGATCCTGTCAGTCTGAGGGCACAGACAGATAGCCCCTACTTCAGAAACTTTTCATTTCAGCACCAGGTTCTATTCTTGCTAGTTACACCCTTAGTGTGCTCCCTGTCCCTGTGTGGATTTGGCTGTCAGATTTTTTAAGTCTTTGCTACCCACTCCCTTGCAGCCTCTTCCACTGCCTTTCTAATTGGAATTTAACAGGGCTTGTCCCTAGTTCCGGATATGCATTGGATTCTTTTGTTTCAGAGCCGTTTCTGGCCTATTTTCCTACTCCATTCCCATTACAGAGCTCACAGCAGAATCTGCATCTACCTTTCCTCTGTATCTCCTCACAATGCCTATTTGCAGGATAGTGAGGGGCAGGGTGGTAGAGGGAGGGCTAGGGTATGTGCAGGAAGGTTCTGGGCATGGCATATGGTGCTAAGTTACTGATCATAAGCAAAACTCACTCAGAAGACATAAGATTTCACTAAAGAACATAATAGCTTACCATTAAAACAACAAGAAGTGACAAAGCATATGCTTGTGACTTACAAAAACTGCTAATTAAACAAAATATGCGCATGCTGGCAGCTTACTAAATGTGGTATGTCACCACTTAGATTCCTGGCACCCTCAACACCTCTCCACCCCCATCTGCCAACGTAATCTGAGCTTTGCAGACCATACATTCCATCTGTTCTTCCATCTCGGCAATGCCAGATCTCTCTTGAGAAAAACTCAGGAATGCTCACCAACAAAGACATGTGGGAGATCTCATCAGAAGATCCTAGCCACTCTCTGGATCTTGGTATGAAGTGAGAACAGCTGGTATCCAAATCTTGCTAGCTTCAAGCTGACAGCTCTCGACACCATTGGACTCCAAATAAGCTGTCCTCTGACAGGAAACAAGCAGTAATTGGAAGTGTTTCAAATTTGACACAGTCTATTTATTCTCTCCCAGATCTAAATGCATCCACATCCAACTGCCAAGTTTCTAAGATGTATGCAAACCTACAGATTCTCTCAGGTAGAAAACTAGTTCCCTACTGAACAAAAGCTATTGGGTACTTTGCTTCTTCATATTTCTCTATGGTTTCCAGTGTTTTCATGACATTCTTCTCTTTCTTTTACCTCATTCTGCTTCCCCACTATCAAACCTTCGGTTTAAACTTCTTCCTGTCTTAGAATAAAAATAAAAACATCCTTATCTCTGGAAAATGGAGTCCATACATCAGGGGTTAGGCCTGGGAGGAGATGGTGAGTAGATCAGGGTTAGGGAAAACTTCCTAAAGTAAATTCCAGTAAATTCAGAGGATTCAAAGCACTGAGATCCAAAGGTAGTACTGTAACCCATCTTGTGGAAAACTAGCAACACCCAAAGATAAAACTTTACTCTGGTTACTGAGTGACCCTCCAGCAGATCCTTCTCTTCATTCTTCAGACATTCTTTCAGAAATGATTTTCAATTGACCCTGAAGGGAAAAGAATCCGGGATCTTGAAACTCACTCTTCCAGAAAGTACCATAATCCTATATGAACAGTGGCCTGCCCCTAAATTCTGGCTTTCCGGACCAAGTGTGTTAAATCACAGGAAGGAAAAATCCTTTCAACATTGTAATATTGGTATTTTGTGTCTTCCCTCATCCTCCATATCCTCTTCCTCCTTCCCCATGTGAGGCTATAGTTTTTGAATTAATATTCCTAAAGGAAGCCACTCGTAATTATTCACACACACACACAAAAATATCCTGAAACCTTTTCCTGTAGACTGAGAACAACTGGCATAATTTTTAAAGTTCTGCTTCAGTAGTCATCCTATTACAATTGATGTGCTTATCCTCAAAACTGATTGTCTCACAGATTCCTTTAGGCTTTGGACACACAAGACTTACCATTTATGAAAAGGGATTCATTTGGATATTACTTCAGAATGGACACTGCTCTTATCCAAATAATAGCCAACATTTATTAAAGTTGCCCAAGGGCAAGACATTTTTATATAGTTTCTATATATATTAACTTATTTAATCAAGAAACCAATGCTATAAAGCAAGTACTATTACTATCCCAATACTATGTATAATATGCAGGAAGGGGATATACTTAGAGCATCTAGAGTGAGGGCGACCTTGCCTACACCTTGATTTTTGTTCCAGTGACATTAATATCCTATTTTTGGCCTCCAGAACTGTAAGAGAATACATTTCTTTTGTTTTAAGCCACCAAGTTTGTGGAAATTTGTTACAGCTGCCATAAGACACTAATACAGTGTGTAACAAATGAATGGGCAGAAGAAATTTTCCTTGGTCCAAGGTTCTTCTAGCTGGACTAAGAATTAAACTGACAAGTGACAGATTAAAAAGAAAAAAAAAGTTTTATTATGTGTGAACAAAGGCTCAATAATGAAATTAAGACCTAAAGAAATGAATAAGATAAGTAGTTTTTATACTTTTTAGACAGACAATAAATCTGTGAAGCACTGACAGGATAAAGAAAGCTTAATTTTGGGACCTTCAATTAGTAAGGAATTCTAAACAGAATTTGGGCTGGGGTAGTAAATTGGTAAAAGTAACACAAGTTGTTTACATGGGTTTCTTGGCTCCAAATTTCCCATCTCTGGTGATAAGAATATGTCTT
The DNA here is from genome assembly GCF_018350215.1 of Panthera leo. Lineage (NCBI taxonomy): Eukaryota > Metazoa > Chordata > Mammalia > Carnivora > Felidae > Panthera > Panthera leo. Next base: position 94,374,215 of record NC_056681.1, read on the forward strand.
TACCTCCTTGTACAGAGAGGGTATCTTTCATGTGGAAGATTTATTTCCTGCTTTGGGGGGACAAGGGAGGTTCTGAATATCCTTCTTGTACAGGGTGTCTCTTAAAATAACTTTAATTTAAAATATTTAATATACCAAAATGGCACATTTTGGGGTGGCCAGCACTTGGCACCTACAATAGCTGAATAGAATCACAGAAGACCCTCAAGTGTATGCTAGTTATTTCCAAGATTTGGACAGACTAGAGGAGATTAAGAAAATCTGAAGATTTCAGTTATAAAATTTACCATCTGCTTAGTTCACCCCTTCAGGCTTCTTTCTGCTAGAATCACAGGTATTTTGTATCCAAACTGCTTTGAGGCATAGACAGGTGGGATTTCTGTACCAAGGAACTTGCCCATTCCTCTACAGAGACCATTTCTCAGATGGGAAGAGGCTATTATGGAGAAATCACGGATAACATTCTGAAAGATAGCAACAGATATTTGTAAAGTGTCTGTGACAAAAAGTGACTTTTAAGCTGATGAGGGAATTTTCAGGGGGATCTTTAGAAAGTTTTGCCACTGACAGCATTTTTCAGTATAAACCATACCCAGCTGGCCTAGTTTGAAAAAATGAACTAGCTGAATCCTTCTAAGGGAGTCTACTGAGAATTAGTTACTTATGATTCAGTATATTGCTTATGACCCAGTACTCAGCTCCTTAGACCCAGATGATGCTAATATTTCATTCAAAACTGTCTTCCTCCTTAATCCATCTTTCTTCTTCCAATAGTACATTGATAGATTTCCTTCTACTCTCTGTAACTATGGAGTCCTTTCTTTGGTATTAGGCATGGATAGTAATTGTGGGGGCGGGGGGGGGGGGCGCGCGAATCCAAATGACTAAGAATAATTTCTGGTGGCTTTAAGTGGTTCCTCCATTTCTTTTCCAGCTCAGTAACCTCTCAAGACCCACTTTAGGAAGCAAGAGTTAGTTCCATAAATTTAAAGATGGCCACTAAGTTTGAGCATAATAGCATGACACAGATGTTCTCAAAGTATCTAGCAGGAACTCTAGAGACCTGATGCCTGAGGAAACACAGTGTAGTTGGATATGAGCCTGGGTTTCTAGGTTCATCAGAGCTGTTAGTGTGAATTCATTGCCTCTGAGATGAGGCACTGAAATTGAATACTTACAGGAATCACCAAGAAATATACGCATGAAATCTAGGGAATATAAGCCAATACAGAATGCAAGTTTTGGGGGATCCATTAAATGTCCATTCAAAGAAGGATGGGTATATCGAGGTAAATGGATAAATAAGATATAATGGAGTACTAAACAAAAGTTCAGTCAAATAAGCTAAATTTTGACATAACATTGAATGAAAAAGAAGTCATTTGTAAGAAGTTACTACTTGATAAAGTTTTTATATTATATTCAGACATAGATTCATGCTACATATTATTTATTGATTAATTGACATGTAGTTTAAAAATAAAAAAAAAACAAAGTAGAAGAATATACAGAGAAATTTATTGTGGCATTTGCCTGGAGAATTTACAATGAGGTTTCTTTTTCTTTTTATAAAGATTGAGGATTTTAAACAAAGGAGACATTTTATTCTGACTGGTATTTGTTTAATTAGTCTCCATTTATTGAAAATAGTTTACTTTTTAAAGAGCTTGTAGACAAGGAAAAATAACCTTTTTTCACACAAGAAGGGAGTTAGTGCAAGTAAGAAGAATCCAGTACATTTTGTGCCATGATAGGTTTCTCTTGCTAAAAATGAACAAAGGAATTAATTGTTTAAAAATTAAAACAAACAGTACTTTGTGGCATATTTCTTTTCAAAGTGAGACTTTCCATTCCTTCAGGAAGACTTCAAACAAGCAGTGAGTTTCTAGGTACAAAAGACCTAATACTTTACAATGCATGATAAAAATCTGTTGTAGCTAGCATGATCTAGAGAGGGAACAGCTGCAAGATTTTAAAAGGGAGATTTAAAACAAATAACTACTGACATAGTTCTCTCATCAAAATCTTTATTGCCCCCAATAGCTGCATGCATATTGAGATAGTTATCCTTATTGTTTACATAAATGGCTGGCCAAATTCCTCATGCAAAGTAATAAAAATCAAGGACTTTTGCTATGTCCAGAGCAGTGCTGTTTTCAGGGAGGCCTTATTTCCCACTCCTTCAATATCATCTTCTTATCCTCACAAGCCTCAAAGTTCTGCCCCCTGACCTCACTTTGCAAGGTTCACAGGAGCTCATTTCAGGTCTTCCCCATCATATGTCCTCTGGAAGTCTTCTGACAGCTGGAAAGCAGTACCTGGCCATCTAGTGTTAATGTGTCTCCAAGTGGAGTAATTCTTAGTAAGTCTCCAATAAGGCTTAGGATGCTTTAAGGCTATGACTGATACGTGGTGCTATTAGCCTCTTCCAGTACTGTGTACTACTTTCTACCCTTGTACTAAGTATTTTTATAGAGATGTTATCTCCCTCTTGCTTTAATCCTTGGAAGTCACGTGGATAAGAGTCTGTCTACCACACATTAGACTGTGGAGAAAAGGGGTGAAGGAAGTACAGGATGGACTGAGATCTTCCTATTGGTTCTTTCTGCTTGTATTCTGCAGGTATAAGGAAACCTATTTATAACTTAACTTTGTACTTAAAAAGAAAACTCTAAATGATTTAATACATACTTTGTTTTTGTTTTTTTGGGTTTGTTTTTGTTTTTATTCTTCCTAGCACTCTAACTTAAAAAAAAATTATCTAACATAGGAGTGCCTTGGGTGGCTCAGTCAGTTGAGCATTCAACTCTTAAAAAAAATTATTTATTTTTGAGAGAGCAAGAACAAGCGGGGGAGGGGCAAAAAAGAGAGAGGGAGAGAGAGAGTCTGAAGTGGGCTCCACACTCTGAGTGGACAGCACAGAGCCCGATGCGGGACACGAACACACGAACTGTGAAATCATGACCTGAGCCAAAGTTGGACACTTAACTGACTGAGCCATCCAGGTACCCCAAGTGCCCAAGTGTCCAACTCTTGATTTCAGCTCAGGTCATGATCTCTCATTTCGTGAGATTGAGCCCTGTGTCAGGCTCTGTGCTGATAGTATGGAGCCTGCCTGGGGTTCTCTCTTTCCCTCTCTCTCTGCCCTTACCCCACTCTCACATCCATGCTTTCTCTCTCTCTCAAAATAAATAAAAATAAATATTAAAAAATGTATTTAACATACACTTTCATTGCATGTTCTGTGTGCCAGGTAGCATCCTAACTTCTTTACAAATAGCAACCTATTTAATCTCCATAACAGTCTGATAATATAGGTGCTATTATTGAATGATTTAAAAGATGAAGGAACTAAAGATCAGAGGCTAAGTAACTTAAGATCAAATAGCTACTAAGTATTACAGCTGGATTCATTTGAACTCAAGAAGTTCTACTTCTGGATCATTTTTTTAAATTTTATTTTTTATTTTTTAAAATTTATATCTAAATCAGTTAGCATATAGTGAAACAATGATTTCAGGAGTAGATTCCTTAACGCCTCTTACCCATTTAGCCCATCTCCCCTCCCACAACCCCTCCAGCAACCCTCAGTTTGTTATCCATATTTATGAGTCTCTTCTGTTTTGTCCCCCTCCCTGTTTTTATATTATTTTTGTTTCCCTTCCCTTATCTTCATCTGTTTTGTCTCTTAAAGTCCTCATATGAGTGAAGTCATATGATTTTTGTCTTTCTCTGACTGACTAATTTCACTTAGCATAATATTCTCCAGTTTCATCCATGTAGTTGCGAATGGCAAGATTTCATTTTTTTTGATTGCCAAGTAATACTCCGTTGTATATATATACCACATCTTCTTTAGCCATTCATCCATCGATGGACATTTGGGCTCTTTCCATACTTTGGCTATTGTTGATAGTGCTGCTATAAACATGGGGAAGCATGTATCCCTTCAAAACAGCACACCTATATCGCGTGGATAAATGTCTAGTAGTGCAATTGCTGGGTCATAGGGTAGTTCCATTTTTACTTTTTTGAAGAATCTCTATACTGATTTCCAGAATGGCTGCACCAGCTTGCATTGCCACCAACAATGCAAGAGAGATCCTCTTTCTCCGCATCCTCGCCAACATCTGTTTTTGCCTGAGTTGTTAATGTTAGCCATTCTGACAGGTGTAAGGTGGTATCTCATGGTGGTTTTGATTTGTCTTTCCCTGATGATGAGTGATGTTGAGCATTTTTTCATGTGTCGGTTGGCCATCTGGATGTCTTCCTTGGAGAAGTATCTATTCATGTCTTTCACCCATTTCTTTACTGGATTATTTATTTTTTGGGTGTTGAGTTTGGTAAGTTCTTTGTATTTTGGATACTAACCCTTTATCTGATATGTCATTTGCAAATATCTTCTCCCATTCTGTCGGTTGCCTTTTAGTTTTGCTGATTGTTTCCTTCGCTGTGCAGAAGCTTTTTATTTTGATGAGGTCCCAGTAGTTCATTTTTGCTTTTGATTCCCTTGCCTTCAGAGACGTGTTGAGTAAGAAGTTTCTGCAGCCAAGATCAAAGAGGTTTTTGTCTGCTTTCTCCTCAAGGATTTTGATGGCTTCCTGTCTTACTTTGAGGTCTTTCAACCATTTTGAGTTTATCTTTGTGTATGGTGTAAGAAAGTGGTCCAGGTTCATTCTTCGGCATGTTGCTGTCCAGTTTTCCCAGCACCACTTGCTGAAGAGACTGTCTTTATTCCCTTGGGTATTCTTTCCTGCTTTGTCAAAGATTAGTTGGTCATACGTTTGTGGGTCCATTTCTGGGTTCTTTATTCTGTTCCATTGATCTAAGTGTCTGTTCTTGTGCCAGTGCCATACTGTCTTGATGATTACAGCTTTGTAGTATAGCTTGAAGTCCAGGATGGTGATGCCTCCTGCTTTGGTTTTCTTTTTCAAAATTGCTTTGACTATTCGGGGTCTTTTCTGATTCCATACAAATTTTAGGATTATTTGTTCTAGCTCTGTGAAGAATGCTGGTGTTATTTTGATAGGGATTGCATTGAATATGTAGATTGCTTTGGGTAGTATCGACATTTTAACAATATTTGTTCCTCCTATCCAGGAGTATGGAATCTTTTTCCATTTTTTGTGTCTTCTTCAATTTCTTTCATAAGCTTTCTATAGTTTTCAGTGTATAGGTTTTTCACCTCATTGGTTAGATTTATTCCTAGGTATTTTATGGTTTTTTGTGCAACTCTAAATGGGATCGATTCCTTGATTTCTCTTTCTGTCACTTCATTGTTGGTGTATAGGAATGCAACCGATTTCTGTGCACTGATTTTATATCCTGCAACTTTGCTGAATTCATGAATCAATTCTAGCAGTTTTTTGGTGGAATCTTCTGGGTTTTCCATATAGAGTATCATGTCATCTGCGAAGAGGGAAAGTTTGACCTCCTCCTGGCTGATTTGGATGCCTTTTATTTCTTTGTGTTGTCTGATTGCAGAGGCTAAGACTTCCAATCCTATGTTGAATAACAGTGGCGGAAGTGGACATCCCTGTCTTGTTCCTGACTTTAGGCGGAAAGCTCTCAGTTTTTGTTTTTGCTTTTATTTCCCTTGCCTCTGGAGACGTGTTCAGTAAGAAGTTTCTGCGGCCAAGATCAAAGAGGTTTTTGCCTGCTGAGGATGAGCAGCATGAGGATGATATTAGTGTGGGATCGTTCATATATGGCTTTTATGATCTTGAGGTATGATCCTTCTATCCCTACTTCCTTGAGGGTTTTTATCAAGAAAGGACGCTGTATTTTGTCAAATGCTTTCTCTGTATCTTTTGAGAGGATAATATGGTTCTTGTCCTTTCTTTTATTGATGTGATGAATCACATTAATTGTTTTGCGGATATTGAACCAGCCCTGTATCCCAGGTATAAATCCTGCTTGGTCGTGGTGAATAATTTTTTTAATGCATTGTTGGATCTGGTTGGCTCATATCTTGTTGAGGATTTTTACATCCATGTTCATCAGGGAAATTGATCTATAGTTCTCCTTTTTAGTGTGGTCTCTGTCTGGTTTTGGAATCAAGGTAATGCTGGCTTCATGGAAAGAGTTTGGAAGTTTTCCTTCTGTTTCTATTTTTTGGAACAGCTTCAAGAGAGTAAGTGTTAACTCTTCCTTGAATGTTTGGTAGAATTCCCCTGGAAAGCCATCTGGCCCTGGACTCTTGTTTTTTGGCAGATTTTTGATTAACTGTTTTGATTTCCTTAATGGTTATGGGACTGTTCAAATTTTCTATTTCTTCCTGTTTCAGTTTTGTTAGTTTATATGTTTCTAGGAATTTGACCATTTCTTCCAGAATGCCCATTTTATTGGCATATAATTGCTCATAATATTCTCTTATTATTGTTTTTATTTCTGCTGTGTTTGTTGTGATCTCTCCTCTTTCATTCTTGATTTTATTTATTTGGGTCCTTTCCTTTTTCTTCATAAAACTGGCTAGTGGTTTATCAATTTTGTTAATTCTTTCAAAGGACCAGCTTCTGGTTTCATTGATCTGTTCTACTGGGTTTTTTTGTTTTGTTTTGTTTTGTTTTGTTTTGTTTTGTTTTGTTTTGTTTTTTTGGTTTCGATAGCATTAATTTCTGCTCTAATCTTTGTTATTTCCTGTCTTCTGCTGGTTTTGGGTTTTATTTGCTGTTCTTTTTCCAGCTCTTTGAGGTGTAAGTTTAGGTTGTGTATCTGAGACCTTTCTTCCTTCTTTAGGAAGGCCTGGATTGCTATATTATTTCCTCTTATGACCGGCTTTGCTGCGTCCCAGAGGTTTTGGGCTATGATGTTATCATTTTCATTGGCTTCCATGTACTTTTTAATTTCCTCTTTAACTTTTTGGTTAGCCCATTCATTCTTCAGTAGGATGTTCTTTAGACTCCAAGTATGTGTTACCTTTCCAAATTTCTTCTTGTGGTTGATTTAGAATTTCATACATGGTGGTCTGATATGCATGGTATGATCTTGATCTTTTTGTACTTACTTAGGGCTGATTGTGTCCCAGGATTTGGTCTATTCTGGAGAACGTTCCATGTGCTCTGGAGAAGAATGTATATTCTGCTCCTTTAGGATGAAATGTTCTGAATATATCTGTTAAGTCCATCCAGTCCAGTGTGTCATTCAAAGCCATTGTTTTCTTGTTGATTTTTTGATTAGATGATCTGTCCATTGTTGTGAGTGGGGTGTTGAAGTCTCCTACTATTATGGTATTACTATCGATGAGTTTCTTTATGTTTGTGATTAATTGATTTATGTATTTGGGTGCTTTCACCTTTGGCACATAAATGTTTACAATTGTTAGGTCTTCTTGGTGGATAGACCCCTTGATTATGATATAATGCCCTTCTTCATCTCTTGATACAGTCTTTATTTTAAAGTCTAGATTGTCTGATATAAGTATGGCTACTCTGGCTTTCTTTTGTTGACCATTAGCATGATAGATGGTTCTCCATCCCCTTATTTTCAATCTGAAGGTGTCTTTAGGTCTAAAGTGGGTCTCTTGTAAACAGCATATAGATGGACCTTGTTTTCTTATCCATTCTGTTACCCTATGTCTTTTGATTGGAGAATTGAGCCCATTGATGTTTAGAGTGAGTACTGAAAGATATGAATTTATTGCCATTATGATGCTTGTAGAATATTTATGTATATTCATCTTTTCTCCCCTCAGAGAGTCCCCCTTAAAATTTCTTGCAGGGCTGGTTTAGTGGTCACAAACTCCTTTAATTTTTGTTTGTCTGGGAAACTTTTTATCTCTCCTTCTATTTTGAATGACAGCCTTGCCGGATAAAGAATTCTTGGCTGCATATTTTTTCTGATTCAGCACACTGAATATATCTTGCCACTCCTTTCTGGCCTGTCAAGTTTCTGTGGATAGGTCTGCTGCAGACCTGATCTGTCTTCCCGTGTAGGTTAAGGACTTTTTTTCCCTTGCTGCTTTCTTGATTCTCTCCTTGCGTGAATATTTTGTGAATTTGACTATGATATGCCTTGTTGATGGTTGGTTTTTGTTGAATCTAATGGGGGTCCTCTGTGCTTCCTGGATTTTGATGTCTGTGTCTTTTCCCCAGGTTAGGAAAGTTTTCCATTATGATTTGCTCACATAACCCTTCTACCCCTATTTCTTTCTCTTCCTCTTCTGGGACCCCTATGATTCTGATGCTGTTCGTTTTTAATAAGTCACTGATTTCTCTAATTCTTAAATTGTGCTTTTTTTTTTGCCTTAATCTCCCTCTTTTTTTCTGTTTCATTATTCTCTATAAGTTTGTCCTCTCTATTGCTGAGTCTCTGTTCTGCCTAGTCCATCCTTGTTGCAACTGCATCTATCTGTGATTGTAGCTCAGTTATAACATTTTTCATTTCACTCTGGCGATTTTTTACTTCTTTTATCTCTGCACAAAGGGATTCTAATCTACTTTTGACTCCAGCTAGTATTCTTATTATTGTGATTCTAATTCCTGGTTCAGACATCTTGCTTGTATCTGTGTTGGTTAAATCCCTGGCTGTCATTTCTTTGTGCTCTTTCTTTTGGGGTGAATTCCTTTGTTTTGTCATTTTGAAGGGAGAAAAGGAATTAATGAGGTAGAAAACTTGAAATTAAAAAATGAAATTAAAAAATATTAAAATAAAAAATTAAACACACACACACACACACACACACACACACACACACACAAATCGAATAGATGATGCTAGATCCTAGGTGTGTTTTGGTCTGGGTGTTGAAAGTGGTTTGACAGATTAGAGAAAAAAAAGGGGGGCGGGAGAAAAAAAAGGAAATCATTTGAGAATTTGACAAAATGAATACACTGAAGTAGACTAAAATGAGATGATGTGGGTAAAATAGAATTTGAAAAAATATACACAAAAGGAAAGAATATAGTAGAAAAAAATTAAAGAAAAATATTTTTAATAAAAATTAAAAATAAATACGAATTTTTTCATTTCCTATATTTAAGAGAAAAGAAAGAAACAAAAAAGAGAAACAAGATTTAAAAAAAGAAAAAAAGAAATCATTTGAAAATTTGAGAATGTGAATATACTGTAGTAGACTAAAATAAAATGATGGAAGTAAAATAGAATTTGAAAAAATTTACATAAAAGCAAAAAATATACTAATGAAAATTAAATAAGAATATTTTTAATAGAAATTGAAAGTAGGGGTGCCTGGGTGGCTCAGTCAGTTGAGCGTCTGACTTCGGCTCAGGTCATGATCTCATGGTTTGTGAGTTTGAGCCCCACATTGGGCTCTGTGCTGACAGCTCAGAGCCTGGAGCCTGTTTCAGATTCTGTGTCTCTTTCTCTCTCTGACCCTCCCCGTTCATGATCTGTCTCTCTCAGTCTCAAAAATAAACAAACGTTAAAAAAAATTTTTTAAAGAAATTTAAAGTAAAAATGAAGTTTTTCTCTTTCTGCATTCAAGGAAAAGAAAAGAAACGAAAAAGAGAAAAAAAGAAAAAGAAGGAAAAAAGGAAATTGTTTGAAAATTTGAAAAGGTGAATACACTGAAGTAGACTAAAATAAAATGATGGAAGTAAAGTAGAATTTGAAAAAAATTACACAAAAGTAAAAAATAGAGTAATAATAATTAAAGATATTTTTAATAAAAAATGAAAATAAAATGAATTTTTTCTCTTTCTGTATTCAAGAAAAAGAATTATAAAAGAGAAAAAGAAAAAAGAAAAAAAAGAAAGCAAATTGAATAGATGAACCTGCTGACAGACTGAAGTAGGACTGAAGTTGCGTCGTTTTCCCCTAGAAGTCAGTCTATGTAGCTCTTTATAGTCCATAAATTAAGCTGGCATTAAGACTTGTTTTCTTGAAAAGCGATGTTGGCCCCGTTGGGCGGGGCTCAGTGTAACATCTCCGCTCTCCACTAGATGGCGCTGCTAGCCTACTGGGGTGGATTGTTGCGGAGCTCATAGGTGCGTATGTGCATGCGCGGGAGTGGTGAAAATGGCGCCACCCAGCTACCCAGTCTGTTCTCCGGATCAGTAATTGCGTACCCATACTCTTTCTTCAGCTCTCATCCACTGCCTGCTTTTTCACTCTCCGTGACCAGGCCCAGGCAGTACCTCTCTCCCAAGTTTTGTCTCAGATGCGGCTGTTTTCCCCAGCCACTTACTTCCGAAGGACTGCATCTTTGACCTGTTCTGCCCCTCTGCGGGAGGGTGTCACTGAGCAATGACTGAATGAGCGATGGCTGAATGTCAGCTGCACCCAGGAATGCCCGCTGGACCCTGTTGTTGCTGAGACTGCGGCCAGGTGCCAGCCTGTCCCAGAAAAAGTTCACAAGATAGTGTAGCAGCAGTGTTTCAGGGATTATGGAAAATCACAACACACATCTGGCACCAGGCTTCACCCTTAACGACCTTGCCCAAGCACCAGCAAATGTGGCTGCCTTCTGGGGTCTTCTGGGACCAGGTGGCTTCAACAGTCTCTACCAAATGTCCTTCCAGCAGTGGAACCGCTTTTTCCTGTGTGGCCTGAGAACCTCCCAGACCCCACTCTGTTCGTGGGGATTCTCCCTTCCCACCAGAGCACCGTCAGGTATCGAGCTGCAGAGTTGCAGTCTTTGCGCTCCCCTTGTTTACAGTCTTAATGGAATTTAAACCCTCTCCTTTCTCCTTTCTCCCTTTTTAGTTTAGTCCCTGCGGCTGTTTCCAATTTTCCACCTTCTCTCCAGCTGCTTTTGGGGAAGGGTGCTTTTCCCATATTCTCCCCCTCTCCCCAGTCTCCGTCCTCTCTCCGCCCGCATAAGTGGTTCCCTACCTTTCGCGGCTTCTCGCTCCCCAAGTTCAGCTCTCTGTGCCGTGTACCTGCTGAATTCTGTGGTTCAGGTTGTGCAGATTGTTGTGTTAATCCTCCAATCAGTTTTCTAGGTGTGTTGGATGGTTTAGTATTGGTCTGGCTGTATTTCATGGACGTGAGACACACAAAAAGCTTCCATGCAGTTTGCTATCTTGGCGCCTCCCCTGGATCATTTTTTTAAAATTTTTTTTAACGTTTATTTATTTTTGAGACAGAGAGAGACAGAGCATGAATGGGGGAAGGTCAGAGAGAGAGAGGGAGACACAGAATCTGAAACAGGCTCCAGGCTCTGCGCTGTCAGCACAGAGCCCAACGCGGGGCTCGAACTCATGGACCGCGAGATCATGACCTGAGCCAAAGTCAGACGCCCAACCAACTGAGCCACCCAGGCGCCCCTGGATCATTTTTTTTAATAGATACAGAGCTTGCTGATCTCTTTAGTGTCTTTATAATCAATACATCCAGCTCTCTGAGGCTTGACTGACTTCAATAATTTACTACCCATCATTGATCATGGCCATAGTCATAAAGACCCCACGAGAAGAGCTCAAAAAGTAAATAAATGGAAGACAACAAGCACCCAATACTATTTTTAAGTATAGTTGACATACAGTGTTAATTTCAGGTGTACAACTTAGTGATTCCACAAGTCTATGTTATGCTATGCTCACCACAATGTAGCTACCATCTGTCACCATACAATGCTCTTAGAGTATCACTGATATTCCCTATGCTGTACCTTTCATCCCCATGACTAATTCATTCCATAACTGGAAGCCTGTATCTCCTACTCTCCTCACCCATTTTGTCCATCCCCCTATCTCCCTTCCCTTGGGCAACCATCAGCTTGTTCTCTGTATTTATGGGTTTGTTTCTGCATTTTGTATGTTTGTTTGTTCATGTGTTTTGTTTTTTAGATTCCACATATAAGTGAAATTATATGGATTTGTCTTTTTTTGTCTGATGTATTTCACTTAGCATAGTACCCTCTAGGCCCATCTATGTTGTCACATATGGGAAGATCTCATACAGCTCTGTTAGAAGGGATACATAATATTGCATTTCATATATATACCACATCTTTTTTCTCCATCCATCTATTGATGGAAAGCAACCAATTACTTTCACTCACAATTTGTCTTTCACATACAGCAGCATCACAAATGTGTATGTGTGTTTCAGAGGGGTGTATTGTTCTTCCTCATCTCAACATAGGTATAAGCGAGGCCCACCCATGGTCACAAATGCATGGGGTCAGATAAATTGAAATTAGGATGGAGGCTAGGAGGGACAGAGAATAAGTCAGACCCTCCACCTCTCCTTCTCTCATAGCTCAGTTTGTGTCCAAGGAAATAAAAGGACACAAAAACTTTAGGGAAAGAACTAGCTATTACAGAAAAGTGTCCATGATCTCTCCCTCCTCTAAATCTTGGATCCTTGAATAGTTAGAAAGGCATATTCTATCAAGCTACCAGCTATTTTATTTAGTTAATTTCTGTATGGGGTCTCCAGAAAATTTGTATATTCCTTAAATCCAGAAGCATCTCTTTGCCTCTAGATTCCTCTTCTGTATAACTTTGAGTTGCAAAGGGAAAGGCAAGGGTAGAAGCTCAGAGGCCCTACAGAGGACACTGACATAAGGAAATTGTGGCATCAGGAATAGCCTCTTCCTGGTACACCCTGGGAATTGTCACAGATGAGGTGTGGTTGCCCTTCCAGTAAGCAGGTTGGCAGACTGTACAAGTTGAAGGAGGCTTTGCCCTTCCCCAGCAGCAATCAGATGCCCAGTTCCCATGGCCCTGAACAGCCCAGGAAGGAACAGAGTCCTTCCAGGAATAGTGATGGCTGGATTTGGGGGATAGTATGAGGAGACAGGCAGAGAGTGTGTGAGTCTGTAATAAGATAATCTGAGGAACACAGGGACAAGGGAGGCAGAGAGATAAGATACTAGTGACCCTGCTTGGGACAGTGGAAAAAGCACTTTGAGATTCTTGTAACTGACTCATTCAACTTTATACCATGGAAGAAAAAGTGGATAAAATTCAGCTCTTCTCTCTTCCAGTCTGCCTTTTTTCCTCTTCTTTTTAAGATCATGTTGTTCTTGGGGCACCTGGGTGGCTCAGTCGGTTAAGCCTCTGACTTCGGCTCAGGTCATGATCTCACTATCCGCCAGTTCGAGCCCCACTCGGGCTCTGTGCTGACAGCTCAGAGCCTGGAGCCTGTTTCAGATTCTGTGTCTCCCTTTCTGTCTCTGCCCCTCTCCTGCTCATGCGCTTGTGCTCTCTCTCTCTCAAAAATAAATAAAGATTAAAAAAAAATTTAAAAAAAATCACATTGTTCTTTCTTTTGTCCCTGAATACGGCCCACCTGCGGAGTCCTGCTGGGTCCTTGTTTGCTGGCTCTCTCCCGCCATCTGTTTCCTGACCAGTCCTCTGCCTGCATCACCCTGATATATCTCACTGTATTTACCAAACCACTCCTTCATTTGAACTTCTACCATTTCACAGGTAAGCCGGAAAGCCCATGCTGTTCTTCCTCTACTGAGCACCCTTTAAGATAATCAAGATCACACTCTGCCTTTTGTAGCAAGGCCTCCCAGGATCTTCTAAGCATCTTCCTGATGGGACCCTGCTTGCTTGCCCTCATATCCTGCCATCTGATAGAACTTTCTATTGGTTCTTTTCATCATCTGTGTTTTCCTTATACATACATACAGAATGCTAATTACAGAATTTTGCTAATTAGATCAGAGAATTCTCTTTCAGAATATTTTTCCTTAAGCAAGGCCTAATAGAGGCCTAGGAAATACTGGAAAATAGGTTAAGATCTGTTCAGTATTATCTAGGAGGCACAAGGTCCTTGTTTCTCAGAGGTGATTGTGGCTCACAAGAGGAATTCTAGCCTACCCCTCACATATTTCATCCCATGGAAACTCAGGTTGTTAGTTCACTTTTACTATGTAACAAACTTGCATTCTCATTTAGGTTATTTTCACAAAATTAACTTTGTTGCAGTTATAGGACTGAGGTCCCTACTTCCTTGCTGGCTGCCAGCTGAAGAGCCATTCTCAGCTCCATTTTTGGACATAAGGTCACCTCTAGCTTCTAAGCCAGCAATGGCACAATGAATCTTTTTGATGCTTTGAATTTCTAGACTTCTCCTTATGCTTCCAATCAGAGAATTCTGCTTTTAAATGGCTTATGTATTAGATAGAACCCACTTTAATAATCTCCCAGAAATCTCCATTTTTATTAATTTGCAGTCAACTGATTAGTGACCTTAATTGCCTCTCCAAGACTTTAACTCAGGGGTTGATAGCATATCTACAGCCTCTAAACACAGATGAAGGGAGATATTATAATAAGAACAGGGATCATTGGGAGTCATTAGAATTCTGCCAGAGTTCTCTGCCATTCTTGCTTTCCTGAGATGGACCTCATGCAAACTTGTATAATGGGAACAATTCCCCTGTTTCTTATATGAAAGCACCTGAAGTACATGAGACCGGAGAAATTTCCTTTCTGACTTTGCATCTACTTACCCCTGTGGCCATTCTCCCAACCAGCATCCATTTTTAAAGAACATCAACCCCTAATTTCTTCTCCCTTCTCCTTTAGTGAAGATTTAGGTTGTGCAAGTTATGGCTGCTAATCCTCACAAACAGTTCCTTTATTTTTTATAGTAACCGAACTTCAAGTTTCCTTCCCATGGTAAAGCCTCGTAAAACATTCCACCCTCTTGCCCCATGTCACAATGTTCCTTGGAAGGCTTATCCAGCGAGGCATTCTCAAATAAAAGCTAACGGTTCTTGGCATGATTTTTTTCCCCACTGTTTGGTTCATTGACTTGGATAGGATTGGACCCTCTACCACTCAGCTCAGCCACTTCCAGAATCGGTTTCATGTGTCCCCACCCTTGAGTCTCACAGACTGGCTGGCTGAAGAATGCCCCTGCTGAGCAGCACTACACTTTTAACATTAAGGCGTGGTCTGTGCCTTTATACTCTCTCTTTGTCCTTAGTAAAAACCTCTTGATTTGATTTGTTTCACTACTCAGTGTTATCAGGACAAGGTGGGACTGCAGTGCTGAGGAGATCTGGGTTTAGTTTCTTATATATTTTTATCATTTGAATATGAACAGCTACCAGTTATTTAATGAAATTCAGAGTCATTGTCTGCCTTTTTAAAAATTTTATGTTTTTAATTTACATACAAATTAGCATATAGTGCAACAATGATTTCAGGAGTAGATTCCTTAGTTCCCCTTACCCATTTAGCCCATCCCGTAACCTTCAGTTTGTTCTCCATATTTATGAGTCTCTTCTGTTTTGTCCCCATCCCTGTTTTTCTATTATTTTGTTTCCCTTCCCTTATGTTCATCTGTTTTGTCTCTTAAAGTCCTCATATGAGTGAAGTCATATGACATTTGTCTTTCTCTGACTGACTAATTTCATTTAGCATAATACCCTCCAGTTCCATCCACACAGTTGCAAATGGCAAGGTTTCATTCCTTTTGATTGCAAGTAATACTCCATTGTATACATATACCACATCTTCTTTATCCATTCATTGGGTGCAGCCACTCTGGGAAACAGTATGGAGGTTCCTCAAAAAACTAAAAATAGAACTACCCTATGACCCAGCAATTGCACTACTAGGTATGTATCCAAGGGATACAGGTGTGCTGTTTCAAAGGGACATATGCACCCCAATGTTTATAGCAACACTATCAATAATAGGCAAAGTATGGAAAGAGCCCAAATGTCCATCGATGGATGAATGCATTCTCTGCCTTTTAACATGACAAGGATTATGGTGCCAGTAGCACTAAACATTTGAAGTTCTGGTAGGATTTTATGAAAGACAATTTAGAATGTCAGTGGCCTTTGAGGGGAATTTGTGATATCAATAGGACAATCTCTTTGTATAGTACTTTATAATCAAATGTTCAAAGTTTCCAAATATTTATAGACTTATTTATTTTTAAAGTTTATTGAGAGAGAGAAAGAGAGAACAGGGGAAGGCAGAGAGAGAGAGAGGGAGGGAGAGAACCCCAAGCATGCTCTGCACCATCAGCACAGAGCCTGAAGTGGGGCTCAAACTCATGAACTATGAGAGCATGACCTGAGCCGAAATCAAGAGTCGGACACTTAATCGACTGAGCCCACCCAGGCATCCCCCAAATTCCAAATATTTAATCATTAGTTTCATTAAAATTGTTGTGAAGATGCTTTAGAAACATAGAAAAACTAAAAAGATTATAATATTCCTTCCATTAAGTATTACTGAGAATAGGATAATAAAAACATGGACAATCTAACTCCCAAACTTCAATTCTGGTTGGCTTTCTTCCTACTTGTTTTCTTACAAAATTCCTCAGTCTATGACCCTCTTGAAGTTCATCATATTTGATATTAGCAAATATTGCAGAAAAGTATTTGACTAAGATTCAGTTTTCCTTTGGAGAAGGAAAGAATGCTCTTAAGGGAAGAATGACAGGACTATCCTTGCAATCATGCAGGACTAGACACTGTAACAGGATAGGGTCAGTAGCACTTGAAGATCTATGAAGGCAGGGAAAGAGAAAAAATCATGGTAGGACATGGAGGGAAGGGTAGCAGGGGAGGGAGAAGGCCAGGATAACACAGTTGACAGGTGTAAGTAAAAAAACAAGAAAACAAAACAAAACAAAAAAACAAGGAACTGCATTTTTCTGAAAGCAACGTGCAATGGAAACAGCAGTAGAAATTAAGTGAGACCCAAGACTCTTTTGTTAAGTTTCTTCCAGTGTGTTACAGGAGAAAAGTTACTTAATTTCAGGTCAAGAACTATGACTTCTCTGAAATATTGCCCTGCTTACAAGCTAAGTTGGACTTTGTGTTTCACTGATATTGGCCAAAGGCAAAGGACTTGACTACTTAAGTAGCATGAGCTCCCACTCAGTGTGGTCCCCCTCACTCCCAAGTCCCAAGTCCCATGGGTGTGGGAACATAGATGGGCTGGCACAGATGCCTCTATATGCACTGGGTTATATTATAAGGGAGGACTATTTTTATAATTATGCTATAGGAGCTTAGGAAACCTGAATCTTCATAGTGGGCTTAAATGTAGTCTTTATTTCAAGGGGAGACATCTTTATTATATTGGAGAGTAAGTATACCTTTCTTTCTTTTCTCTGGATGGAAACACTATCTCTATTTTCCAAAAATGAAAGGAAGCCTGTCTTTTGCTTTGGAAGAAAATGATATCTCAACTTTTTTTTTTAATTCCAGCATAGTCAATGTACGGTGTTATATTAGTTTCAGGTATACAACATAGTGATTCAGCAGTTCTGTACATTACTCAGGGCTCATCGTGATGTGTACTCTTAATCCCCTTCACCTAGTTCACCCATTCCTCCACCAACCTCCCCTCTGGAAACCACCAATTCATTCTCTACATTTGAAATTTTTTTTCTTTGTTCATTTGTTTTGTTTCTTAAATTACACATTTGAGGAACTTACATACTGTCTTCCACAGTGGCCGTATCAGTTTACATTCCCACCAACAGTGCACAAGGATTCTTTTTTCTCCACATTCTCTCCAACACTTGTTGTTTCTTGTGTTTTTGATTTAGCCATTCTGACAGGTGTGCAGTGTGCTTTTTGGCTTTTTTTGTTTGTTTTTATTTCTAGGTTTATTCACTTATTTTGAGAGAGAGAGAGAGAAAGAACACAGAAGGGGCAGAGAGAGAAGGAGAGAGACAGAATCCCAAAAGAGCCTCCACACTGTCAGCACAGAGCCTAATGAGAGGCTTGAACTCATGAACCCATGAGATCATGACCTGAGCTAAAATCAAGAGTAGACACTTAACCAACTGAGCCACCCAGGCACCCTGCCTTTTGGTTTTGTTTTGGTTTGTTTTCAAAAATTTTTGAAAATGGTTATTATGAGAGAGAGAGAGAGAGAGAGAGAGAGAGTGTGTGTGTGTGTGTGTGTGTGTGTGTGTGTGAGCAGGGGAGGGGCAGAGAGGGAGAGAGAGAGAGAGAGAGAGAGAGAGAGAGAGAGAGAGAGAGAGAGACTCCCAAGCAGGCTACGTGCTGTCAGCTCAGAGGCTGATGTGGGGCTCAATCCCACTAACCACGAGATCATGACCTGAGTTGAAATCAAGTCGGATACTCAACCAACTGAGTCACTTAGGCGGCCCTGCCTTTTTTTTTTAAACAAATAGACATTCTTGAGAAGACAGCCTCGAACTAGAGGGTGGTTAGTGTCTCTGCTTGTAGCAAGTGCAAAAAACATGAGAGACACATGGCAATTATCTTTCAACTCTCCTTGGAATATTCTTTTCTTCCCCAATAAAACAAGAGGGTTCTTCCACTTGTGATAGCCAATGATTTTTAGAAAGAAATTATTTGTATGAGTTTAAGAGTCTGTATGAAGTTGGCAGTGAGAGATGCTGAGCATTTGACAGTTTTTAAAAGCATGGAATTGAAGAATGAATGCACAGAATGCATTATACAACTAGAAAAATTGTATCATACCTATGACAAATTCTCAGTAGCACCTAAGCTATTACAGGCATGTCCTGCAGACAACATCTCTGGTTAATATTTTCTTAAGAGAATACCTCTTGGTGTTAGTTAACCAAATTCCAAACACATATACAATGTGTATATACCCCAGTGCAACACTTTTTAGCCAAAGCTTATATAAGAAAATTTTATATATGCATTCCCAAATCTCAATATAATTCGTTTACTAAAATTACAAGTGGGCTAAACCTTGTTACATTCCAAACACAGTGGATAGAAGATCAGGATCATGTACTCTGTGAAAAGAACCCTGATGGTTAACAAAGGGCACACAAGTCACAGATGTTGCTGGTGCAAAGAGAGACCTTGTATGTCATATCATACAAATAAAAGTTTTAAACAATACATTTATTGTCCTCCTCCTACCACATGTACATTTTATAATTTAACAAACCTGAAACATTTCAGCATAATTTATAATGGTTAATATTCAATTCAATAGTTGTACTATAATTTTTAAAACTTACCTGTTTTGTTGAATGTTTATATTATTTTTAATTTTATTTTAGAAGATAGGAATAAATACTTCATGAATGTTTGTAATGATATTTCATTGTTTTAAGACAGTACTTATTTCTGGGAAAATATTTGGCAGCAAAGAACTGGTTATGAATTTCCTGCATTGTTAAGGAATCACTAAGAAGCCATTTGGTTTATAGACTTAGAATATGGATACCAAGTGGCCTTGTTGGAGTTCCAGGTAAAAATTATAATTTTTAATACATCCTTAGGAGAACATTGGTGTCCAGTCTAAACCTGATTTGAGAGAAAAGTTTTCAAAAGATTTAGTAAGTTACAATATCACAAATTTTTCCAAGTGTCCTCTTAATTCTCTATTTTTTTCATTGTTCTGATAAGAGGGCAGTATTTTGATTATATCTTTACCAGATGACTTATTCACCTCTCTAAAATATATAGCATCACCAGCCTAGGTTTGAAAAATCATGTCATCTGAACTTTAAGTGCCAGTGGGTTCAAGAGAGGCTAAGAATAATCATAGCATATTTACATAACTATTTGGGCAAAGGAAAGTATAAAGTAGCATTCACAATGTAAGTTGGCAAAGATAACTGAAAAGGTACAACTGAAGGTATGATAAAAATTGAAGAGTGATATTTTATGACAAGAAGTCTCCAGAGAAATGACACTTGAGCCCTGACTGAACTGAGCTCAATGTTTACCTTACTTTTAGATATTTCAGTTAGGTGATCTAATACATACCTTTACCTTTACTTTTTGAGCCAAATTATGCTGGGATCTTTTCTTACCTGCAACTACAATTGTCCTATCTTGTACCATGGGATTCTCCAACTGGAAGAACATAATCTGGCCCCCAGAGTTCCTCTCCAAAGGAGGAACTCAAACTAAAATAAGAATTGGAATAAGCACTGTCACTGTGAAATTTTCTAACCCATTTTTTATGACTTTAATGACAGAAGATCAAGACCCATGGTGTTGCACATCATAAATTAATTTAAAATGATGAAAAAGTGTTTCCACCAAAAAATCCTAAATGGGCATTTATTCAAAGCAGTCTATCTTTGAAAAAGCAAAAGAAATTTACCTAATAGTTATTTAAAAAAAAAAAAAATGACACTGTCCATTCACATGTCCATTCATCTATCTGTTTGAGAGGCAATAACTTTGTCTAGCAATGTTGTAAAATTATTTGCTCATATAGAAAATTTTGCCAGTGGTTCTTGTGTGACAACTTCTTTCCAGATTAGGGTACTAGCCAAATACACTTTTTTATATAATAGAAAGATGTGGCTATGGAGGAGTGGTGTTAGATGGAAGGCAGATTTGTGGTCTTGATATATACAGATACTTGACAAACCTGAATCTTGCCTTCATTCAGTTAGAGGGAATTTCTTCAAAAAAACATAAATTTGTATTCAAAAAATATTTTTAAAAACCATATCAGATGTTAAAGTCATTCCAACTCCAGTCCTGACTGAGGTCAGAATGTTTTAAGGGCAAAAACCAAAGGACCTAGTAGTGTCTTTTTTGCCCTTTAAGGACAGGGAAACACATAGTTCAGTGGACCGGTGCCAGCTGACCAAGGCAAGGAAGTATAGAATTTGAAAGTTATCAGGTACAATAATTTGACAGATCACTTATATGTCTGTCAAAACTACTAACAAAAAAATTAGGTCTCCATTTTGATTGTTTGTTTTATATATTTAATTTTTAAAAATTATTTTTTCATAGTCTATATTACAGATATTGATGAAGCTTATTCATTTTCCTTCACTCTGATAGTTTAGGAACACTATCCTAAACATTGTCTGAACCTCTAGACTGATGTGTCATACTATCAGAGACCTGGCCTGGGGGGACTTCGTGGGCAAGAGACTGTGTGGGAGAGCAGTGAGCACAATCCAAATCCTACATGAGCAATGCTGAAACACAAATGTGCTGCTACAGATGCATATTTAGTTATTTATCTAGGAACAAGGGTGAAATTGGGCAAAGAGAAATCTACAAAGACTCCTCCCTGAACCATTTCAGAGTTTTTCTATGAGACTAAAGCACACAAAAGAGGCAATTGCAGACCAAATTTCTTATTTTTTATTCTGCCTGTTGAAACTCAAGTTATAGAAGATACAGAAGAGTTTGAAATGAGGCTGAAGAGAAGGGAAGGTCAAATGAGGTGGTCAAGTTTGAAGGCATGGGAGGCTGTCCCCTTCTAGGGTGGGTTGTCACACTTGGTCCTGTGTCCACGATGAGCTGCGTGCAAAACTCAGGCTCCTGACGTCCCACCAGACCTAGTCCTTGAACTTGCAGATATAAGGTAGCATCACACCGCAGTTATAATCTCTCCATTTCAGATATCCTAGAGAGACAGAGGAGCTCAGGTAGATGTGGCTGGTGGAGCCCATGAACCCAAGGTACAGGCAGCCCAGATTCTGGCGTAGGATTCACAGCCTCTCCCTCATCCTCAGCAGTGTCCTACTCCAGGGGAATGGGACTCAAAGAAAGGAGAGATGAGAAGGGGTGGGAGAAGATAAACCAACCCTACATTTTCTTGCTCAAGGGGATTCTCTGACGGTCACACTGAGAAATAGGGAAAAAGAGGATGGAGAGGTCTGGCAGAAAGGAGCTCCTCTGTTACTTACCTGTGCTTGCTGACAGACTCCCACAGTAGCCGGGGTTTGGGTTAGTGGAGGGGTGTCTCTCCCAGGCAAGGTAATTCAGCACATCCGTGCTACTCCACTCCCATCCACCTGCATTGGGCTCATAGCCCTAGAGAGGATGGAGTCTAGTGAGGTTGAATGGCCATTAAAGGGCTCCTTGCAGGAACCCCTCCCCAGCATCATGGAATTTGGTCTGCTCCTCTAGATGCTGCCTGGGAGCCAAAGCTCTCCTCTGGGAGACTCCTCCTAACTCCTTGCTCTTATTGACAAATCCTGAAGCCCATAAACACAAAGACCAATAGACCCATTCAGAGTAAC
The DNA here is from genome assembly GCF_018350215.1 of Panthera leo. Lineage (NCBI taxonomy): Eukaryota > Metazoa > Chordata > Mammalia > Carnivora > Felidae > Panthera > Panthera leo. The sequence goes on from NC_056681.1 coordinate 94,396,076, forward strand.
CTGTCACTGACTGAACAGCAACGAGTGATGCATATGTAATTAGCTTCTGAACCTCAAAGACAGTGTCTGTTCCATAGAGCAAAAATGGATCCTCTCTTCATTTAGGAATCACTCTGCACAATATGTGTAGACTCTGTGAAGCTCAGAGAACTGAATTACATGGCCTCACGTGCAAATTAAGAAGCAGATTAACTTCAGCAGAGGCAAGAGACTTCCACAGAACTCAGCTGTTCAGCTGGCCACAAGGTCCTCCCTTTTCCCCTAATATCCTCCTGTATCTTTGAGCTCCAAGGCTCTCTAGGGCATTTACTGGGCAGACACAGGGGACAGGGAGTGGGCTCGGGTGGCGATAGCAGCTTGAGAGGTTATAGACAGAAGATGTATTCATACCTCTGTGGGATCATGGAGCCCCATCCAGATGTTTGAGTAAGTGTTCGCACTGTTCTGTACTAGGGAGGCCACAAAGGATGCCTCAGCCCCACTGAGCACAGACACAAGGTGTCCCGAGGGTCTCTTCTGGCAGGCCATCTGTGTGGGGAAGGGAGAGACTCAGGGGAGGCCTGAGACATCACTGGGAGACGGGCAGTGCAGAGGTAGGGGAGAAGAGGTATACACGCAAAAGATGAGGATACTCACCGTCACCCCCAAGGAACTCTGGAGAATGGAACCCCCACCACCACCAGGTCTCTAGTGTACTTGCCCTTAAAACCCCGACCTGCAAATCCAAGTACTCACATCTGCGTTCATCCAGGATTTTGGTGTCATAAACAAGGCATAGCAGTGGGAGGCATAGGCCTTGGAGCCTTTGGGACACCTGATCCGTGGAGTGGGCACTTCCTTTGGCGAGTCTTCTCCTAGGATGGAAGGACACAAAAGAGAGAGAAGAGGTGAATAGGAGACTGGGGATCAGGGTGGGAGGTGACCTAGAGGAACATCTATGGGGTCAGTGCTTTGGGAAGTGATGCCAAAGTCCTGACTGCCTCTCACCACTGCCAACACTTTCAGGATTTCTTGTTCTTGAACCAGCCCCACGAAATGAAGAAACCTCTCCTTTCTTTTCATCTTTCCCATTTACAGTCCAACCCTTCCCCGCTCTAGGATACACATTCTTGCCCTGGGTCCTCATTTTCCTTCCCCTTATTTTATTTCTGTCCCTTCACACTTTCCTCTTTCGCCTACCAACATAAATGAGAGTGCACTGAGAAGAAGCAAAGGACCTCCTTGCGGTGCTAGTGGACCACTGTGATGCCTGCCACCCCTGGTTACCCTGAAGGATGGTGTGGTGATGGACGAGTTACAGGCCATTTCATGGTGTGGGGATATATGTCACCAGTACCACGAGAGTCTTCCTTCTCCTCTTGGCCCTGAGCATTCGCAAGGACCCAGTGTTAGAGGCAGAGAAATCTCACCTTGGACCTGAGACAGGAGCATCAGGCAGGAGAACAGCATCCAGGACATGCTGGGGAGGTCCGTGTGAGGCCGCATCATGTCTGTGACCTGAGGAAGCAATCAGATTTCACTAAGAGAAGTGTGATCAGAGAGAGGACATACAGAGATCCTTGTCTTTCCTTTGTTAGTCCCCTAGGAATAAGTTCATCTTAGTGACATCCATCCCCTTGTATAGCTCTGGAAAGAACTAGAAAATCTGTACATGCTCCTACCCCATGAGACCTCCCAAGCCTGTCTGTGCTGAGTCTCAGAGCTCCTGTATCTGACAGAGATCCTCCTGTATCTTCCCCCAAATATGTACAGTATAGCCCTTGCCATGGTCTCATCTTCTGTCAGCTTCCACTCACCTGTCTTGCAGGGATTTGCAGTGGTTTGTCTTGTCAGAGAAGACTGTGCTTTTATAAGAAAATTAGAAGGAGGGGCACTCAAATGAATTACAGGAATGTGGAGGGGACAGGGGTCATGGGAGGGGCTTCTATTTGTTCAAGGAAATTGCCACCACATGGAGGAGTCTCTTCCCAGCAAAGCCTGGGAATTGCTACAGATACTTCCTCTTTCCAGTTAGCAGGCCAGCACTTTTCCCAGTAATAAGTGACATTTGGTCTTTCCCTGTCTCTTCCTTGTTATGGACTGGTTACACAAATTGTGGCACTGGAAAATGGAGTCGTTCTTCTGGTGGATATCTCAAGGACTCCCTTTGGCATACATATGTATTTCTTTCTATTTTGTATAATATAATTAATATAATTAATTATAATTTCATGATAAGTGGAGATGAGTATGGGAATTACAGGTGAGGGCATAGAAGGAACTGAAACTAATAGGACAGATGGTATTTCAGGGTTTCCTCTTAAACATGGCAGCGAATTTTAATGAAAATTCAGAATCATCTGATGACTCAATAGGTAACCCACGATATTAAGGAAAATGAGATGATTAAACTTGTCTTGCCAGTCTCCTGAGCGATGGAGCTTACCTGATGGATACTCATAATGTTATAGATTAAGAAGAAATGGAAATTAAAGCATAAGGAGGACTAGAGTAAGATGAAGAGCCAAAGGAAGAAAGCATGAGGCTTAAAGAAGGGTCAGAGCAGGAATTGGTTGAAATTGTAGATATCGTCCTACCTTGCCGGTAAGTTAGAGGTGTGGCATCAAGATGCTCACTGCCTTGGGCTGCTAACAACCTCCCTTGCAAGGCTATCATTTGGCTTTAGATGAAAAGACATTTATTTCTGTTACATTCTTACTGGGAGGGGGGCCAGCTTCCTGTGGGGTACTGAGAAAAGTTCCTCAGACAGGTTTACTTTCTGAGTTGGCAATTTTGCCGCAGTGAAAAACATGTGGCTCATACGATGTGTTTCAGGGGCGTTTGGGCCAGTCCTAGACAAAGTTAGGCTGGGAGTTTCTACAAACCCTTTTTTATACTATATTTTTATAGGCAAGCTTGTGTGTAGGTGTCTATGGTAGAGCTTTGTGATGAGGTCATGCAGTAAAGTTCATCATTGATTCATCTCCTCAGAATCCAAACTCAGTGGATCCCACAAATGATCTAATAAGAAATATAGCCAACAGATTCTTTTGTTAAAAAGGGAAAAAATTATTACTTTACAAACATATACAAAAATATGTAAATGCAATCCTATGACTAACAGTAAGAGCTCAGTGGAAATTGAAGTTTAAAAGTATAAAAATAGTATATCATGAAAATATGATAGTTAAGACGATTGGGAAATTAATCTTGCTACATTAAAAGAATTACTTGAGGAGAAGTTAATAATGACAATTAACAAATCTGGAATGGACTGTGGTCCTGAATTCTTGAAAAATTCAGTGTAATGGAGCAAAAAATCCATTAAAAAAATTTTTTTAATGTTTATTTATTTCTGAGGCAGAGAGCAACAGAGCATGAGTTGGGGAGGGGCACAGAGAGAGGGAGACACACAATCAGAAGCAGGCTCCAGGCTCTGAGATGTCAGCACTGAGCCCGACGCGGGGCTCAAACTCACAGACCGTGAGATCATGACCTGAGCCAAAGTCTGATACCTAACCGACTGAGCCACCCAGGCGCCCCACAAAGAATCCATTTTAAATTAAAAGAACCTAAAGAGATATAGTAACCTGATTGAGTGAGTAAATTTTAATTGGATCTTGATTAATAAAGTAAGTCATTTCAGGGACAACTGTGAAATGTGAATATGGACTGATATTTGATAATCCTAGAATTTTAAATTCTCTTTCTTGTGATAATGGTATTATAGTCAGTAGATTTCCTTATACTTCTGATATTTATAGTGAAGTATTTATAGGTGAAATGTCATGATATCCACAACTTATTTTCAAATTATTCAAGAAAATGTCTGTGTGTGGGGTGGGGAAGAGGTCAAGGAATGATAAATAAAGCAAATATATTACAATATGGTAACATTACCAAATCTAAGTGTAAGGTGTAATGGTATTATAATATTCTTTCAATTTTTTTCCATATGTCTAAAATTTTCCAAACAAAAGTTATAGGGGCACCTGGGTGGCTCAGTTGGCTGAGTATCCAACTCTTCATTTCAGCTGACAATCATGAGATTGAGCCCCGCATTGGGCTCTGAGCTGAGTGTGGAGCATGCTTGAGATTCTCTCTTTCCCTCTCTCTCTGCCCCTCCCCAGCTTATGCATTCTCTCTGTCTCTCTCAAAATAAATAAACTTCAAAAAAATAAGCAGGTATAGTTTAACTTACATGTTCACTATCAATAATAACACGTATGCATTTTTCTCATCATTACCATAAACTACAAATAACATAATATAGAGCAATATTCATGTAGAATCATATGTACTCTACACATTAAAAATAAATTTTACAAATTCAAATGAAATACTAAAATATTATAAATAAATAACATTTAACAGTTAGCTATGTAAACAATTAAATAAAAACAAGAAAAAGTAATGAGGTAATTGATATTCTATGTCCAACCAGATAAAAATTGTATCTTCAGAGTTAAAAAGATACCATCTTTCAAAGCAGAGTTTAAATAGTTGTGAAAATGGAAAACCTCTGAGTCCTTCATTTATCTATAAGAGAAGGAAGTATATGTGGCTCTCTAAAATTTCTCTTCTTTTCAAACTGTGCTTGGTTTACTGTCCTCCTGAATCTTCCCTGTTGCCAGCTAGAAGGCAGTTAAATTCAGATACTCCTATGAGAAGTTATTAAAACTCAGTTTTGTTTTTATTTTAATTCAAATAATGTTATATTATAATAAACCTTGAGGCTATAATATCCCTAACTGCAATATAAGACTTTGGTTTCTAATGACAGCTCACTAAACTCAGTAAAAGTTAGTTGTTGTTTTATTTGTAATTGTTCTTCCAAACAATCCTCATTAACCAGGCACTGAGAAGTTTGCTTAAATGCTATCTTTAAGGGAGCTGGTCTTAGGTTATTTACAATCCACTTCCTGGTGGTGGGAGAGGAATCCTTACTCTTGGAATAGCCAAGATTGAGCTTTAAGAAGTTTCCTTTGCCAAAAGATATGATGTCCAGGTTGTACTTCTTATCTCTGTTAACTTCCAAGTCCAACAATATTTGCAGATAAGCCTTTGTATGGTTATTCCTAGAATTTATACAAGGGGGAAATGACCACTTTGCGGAAATCTAGTATATTTCTCCCAAGGATGGTGAAATGTGAAGGGTTCCTGGAATAGCCTTGAAGTATATTTTATTGGAGATTTATCACTAAAGCACACCCAGTTGGGATATATTAACCAAATACCCAGGATGCGACTTTGGTCCTTTCACCTTATCCTAAGCCTGTCAGAAAAAATGGGAACAACAAAAAAAAATGAGGTGCCATACACTTTGTGAAACAAGGCAGGCTGGCAAACCTCAAAGTCCCTGAGGCCAATGAGGGAAGTTATCAGAGCCCTGGAGAGTTGATACCATAGCTGCTGACATCTGGTTAATTATATGCAAGTAATGAACAGTAACTATTTTTATCACCTGTGCAGTTATTGGGGGCAATAAAGCTCTTATCAGGAAACTGTCAATTTTCGTTTGGTTTCAGCGCCTCACATTGGTCTTAGAACAATTCCCTGTTGCGTATCATGTTGGTTCTTCCAATATATTTGAGTGTTTGATAAAGGCTATTTTTTGTTACTTAATTGTCTTTTAGGATAAACTAGTCATAATACAAAATGTTCTTCATTTGGGAAAAAAGTGAGATTATATTTCCAGCTGATCACCATCATTTATAATCAGTTTGTTGGTGGAAACTCTGCAGATCTGAAATGCATTTCCAGAGTTTATATTTCTTTTGGCAGCAAATAAAAATAAAAATCAGAAATGCTTTCATAGCTGTGCTGCTTTTCTTTTTATTATGCATTGTTTTTATGATACAGAAAAAATTAATAAACATGTATGTATTCACCATCTAGAATGAACAGCAATCATATCTTGCCATTTTCACATCTTTATTTTTTTAAGAAATAAAGAAGTAAACAAGAAGTAATGAAGAAATAACCTAGTAGCTATTTCTTCTTACTTAATTTTTACTTCTTCTCCATTATGAATTTTCTAATCATTCTTCCCATTTATATTTTTGAGCATTTGTTGAACATAGATATATCAACTCTATGTAGTATTATCTTATATTTCTAGATTAACATATATGTGTCATATTTCATATAACATTCTACAATTTTTTTGTTCATTTGACCTTAGGTTTTAAAATCTACTTTGAGATAAATAGTCTAATTCTTTGATTTTAAATGCAATGTAGTATTTACTCATCTAAGTATTTCAAAAGTATGTATCCTTTCTTCTATTGGTGGAAATTTACCACTTTTCATTGATTTTAAGATTTGTAATTTACCTCATTTTAAAATCTCTAAAATCGGGGGTTGCGTGGGTGGCTCATTCCATTAAGTGTCTGACTTCGGCTCAGGTTGTGATCTCTCACCGTTGGTGAGTTCGAGCCCCGGGTCGGGCTCTGTGCTGACAGCTCAGAGCCTGGAGCCTGCTTTGGATTCTGTGTCTCCCTCCCTCACTCAGCCTCTCCCCGGCTTGTACTCTGTCTCTGTCTCAAAAATAATGAATATTAAAAAAAATTTGTTTTTAATGTCTAAAATCTAAATGCAGTGGTAATAATGACAAACATGGTCTTCATCTTTGCTGTGTAGGACAGTGGTTAGCAAACTTTTGTAAAGGACCAGATAGTAAATAGTTTGGGCTCTGTGGGGCATTCTGTCTCTGAACTCTGCCATTGTAGCATGAAAGCAGCCAAAGGCAATATGCAAATGATGGACATGTTTGTGTTCTAGTTGAACATTAATTATTAACACTGGAATTTGAATTTCATATCATTTTTATGTGTCACACAGTGTTACTTTCAGGTGTACAACACACTGATTCAACAATTCTATGCATTACTCAGTGCTCACCATGATAACTGTAGTTACCATCTGTCACCATACAACATTATCACAATATCAAAATACTCTTCTTTTGATTATTTTCGAACCATTTAAAAATGTAAGAAAATTCTTTGCTTATAGGCCATATAAAAACAGGCAATAAACCAGATTTGTACCACCGACTACTTTGCTGACAACTGGGACATAAAAAATTAGAAGTAAAATAATCAAATAGTAGTATAACTAATCAATTATTTATAATATAGTAAGAGCCCTGAAGAACTAGTATAAAGATTTTGATAGCATAAAGCAGGAGGGGTGTGACCTGATCTTAGCAGACAGTTAACAAGTTGGTGTGATTCCAAAAGGCACTTATTTTGATAATTTTTGTTCCAATTGTAAAAGAAACAGATGTTTAATCATGAACCCAGTCTAATCAAAAGAGCTCAGAAAAACACATCCATTTCAAATGTACTTTTTCCAAATAGTTATAGTAAATTAAGTTCAATGAAAGCATCATTTGTGGGAAAAAAGCAGTATAAGAAAAAAGGTTGGTCTCAGATACTCTTCTCCAAAGTAACATTACCAATTAAAAAAAATCTAAATTCCAACTGAAGATTGTGTTCAAGAAACTAGAATATGCAGGTCCAAGTTCTCCATCCAAAATCCATTTCCAGATTAGAGGTCCACAGTCAGCATCTATGACCAAAGTGAAGTCTAGGTCCTGGTCCAAAGGCCGGTCCAAAGTCCATATCTACCTAAGGACAAACACCATCCCCAAGGTTGTATTCCTAGGTATATTTCCACTCTGGATCTTGTCCAGACATAAGGTCCAGGTCTAATACCTGGTCTGAGATCTAGGTCAAATTCATTTTTGATTTACAGAGTCAATATTCAGGTCTAGATAAAAGTTCTAAGATCGTGGTAAAGTTCTAGAGTCCAGTTTCACATCTGTGTTTAGAAATGAAGTCCGGGGCACCTAGGTGGGTCAGTCAGTTAAGCATCTGACTTCAGCTTAGGTCATGATCTTGCGGTTTGTGATTTTGAGCCCCGTGTTGGGCTCTGTGCTGACAGCTCAGAGCCCAAAGCCTGATTTGGATTCTGTGTCTCCCTCTGTCTTTCTCCCCCACCCCCCCACCCCCCTCCCCTGCTCACACTCTGTCTCTCTCTCAAAAATAAATAAATATAAAAAATTTTTTTTAAAAAAAAGAAAGAAATGAAGCCCAGGTCCAAGTTCTAGGTCCAAGGTCATGTCCAGGTCCAGACTAAGTCTCAAGTCTGAGATTAGATGTCTAGATCAATGTCAAGGACAAACTCACAAGTCCATGACTATGGAGCATGATTAAGGTCAGATTCAATGTTCTGCACAAATTCAGATCCTAGTTTTAGGTCTCCTGTCTCATTCCAGTGTATAAGTCTAGAGAATAGGTTCACATTAATGTCCAATATGTGAGATCCAGGTCTTGGTCTAAAGTTTAAGTTTGAAATTATGGAAATTTCAGGTAAAAGGTCCAATGTCAAGTTCCAGTCCATATTCAGTACAGGCTTATGGTCCATTCCTATAGTCCAGATCCAGTGTACATGTCCTAAGTCAGTCCTATGTTTGTGGCTGGAGTCTTGGTCCAAGGTTTAGGTCTACATGCACACTTAATGTCAATCTCAACTTTCAGGTCATTCCAGGTTCCACGATTTTCCGACCTCTCCTCCCCAACAGCATCTCTGTCTTTTTTATAACATCTGTCAATTCCTCTAGATTTTGTCCTCCCTTTTCCTCCTTCCACCCAAATCTAAAATTTGTTGATCCTCCATAATTTTTCCTCCTTCTATTCTTTTATTCCTCTCTTCCAACACCTGCTAATTCTCCCCCAGTATTTTCTCCTATTCTTTTCCTTCTCTTTTCTTATGACACTTGCTAAATCTCCAGTATTTTCATAAGCTTTATGAGAACAAGAATGAGAACAGTCCTCTCAATTTCACTTTCCTGTTATTGGTGGTTTTTGTCTCTGTACAATGGCTGCTTACGATAAGATTGATAATTGTACCTGGAATGAAGGATCTTATGTGAACAAGGTCTCTGCATTCTGACAAAGATTCACCCTTTAAGTGAAGAGCAGTGATAGTTGCATGCCTATAGTGCAAACAAATACCATCCATGTTCAGGATTTTAATACTTAATGAAGCCTAATATGTTGGTCCTATGTATAATTAGTGAACATGTTTCCCCTGCTATTCTCTTCTATCTGGCTATTTGGTTTATGAATATGCAAATCGCAAAATCTTAATACTTTAACATATGTACTACATGAAGGCTTTTTTTTACTAGAATGTAGCAAGCTCTTATATATTGTTTTTGATAAGGTGATATGCTCAGAATTAGAACTTAGATTCATAATTCACATGCATAAGCAGTCTACAAAAGGCAGTTCTTAGTATGATAAAAACAATAAACTATAGAAGGGTATATTAATAACATAATTTACGTAAAAGTAAAACACTTCTGTGATGCAATCTAATAAAGTAAGTAGTCAAAAGGCAAATCTGGGAACACCCATTTTTAACTTATACCAAAAATATACCTATTATACAATGATTTTCTAGAAGTCAATTTTAAAATAACAATAATTCAGTAGAAAAGAATTGCAGAGAACATAAACAAATATTTCACAGTAAAAGAATTACAATTTTCTTTATACTACAGTATGATTATTCTATTAAAAATATGCTCACACAATAAAATAATTGCAAATTAAAACCACACTAAATCATATAGGAACTCTGTACTTTCTGCTCAGTTTTTCTGTAAAATTAAAACTTCACCAAAAGTAGGTCCCTTAATTAAAGTAAAACTGTACTGAATCTAGCATAGTGGCAAAGATCTACAAGTTTGATTATAAACTGTATGAGCAGGACTGTGAGGAAGCAGAATCTTCATACATGAAGTGAGGAAAGATTAATGTGATGCCTGCCTTTCCATAGTATAATTTGGCCACATATATCAGAATTAAAAATAGATATATTGGGTTGCTTGTGTGGCTCAGTGGGTTAAGCATCTGACTTTGGCTCAGGTAATGATCTTGCGGTCTGTGGGTTCGAGCCCCATGTTGGGCTCTGTGCTGACAGATCAGAGCCTGGAGCCTTCTTCGGATTCTATTTTTCCCTCTCTCTCTGCCCCTCCCCTGCTCATGCTCTGTCTCCCTCTCTCTCTCTCAAAAACAAATAAAACATTAAAAAAATAAAATTAAAAATAGATATATCCTTTTGTCATAAAGTTTTACTTCTTAATATTTATTATACAAATACATTTACATATGATGCAAAATCAACTATGTTCAAGTTTGCTGTTACAAGATTAGTAGTTACAGAAAAAGATTAGAAATAACCTACATATACATCAAAGGAGCAGAATAAACTATGGTGCATCCATTCAATGAAAGATCACTTCATAGTCCCTGAATCAGATTTGTTTCAGAATTTAGAATTTTTGAATTAAAAGGTAATATGGTAATATGTAATTGCATATTATATTGCCAGGATAGATGAGGACAGCACTTTTTTATCAGCCGCATTAACATTTGGCAGCAATATGTTTGAAAAATCACATTAAATGGGATATACATAAAGACCATAAGTTTTGAAGTATCTTCACTTCAGGGCAATTCAGACAGGGTGAGATTGCATCACTGGATTGGGCAGAGTGATGGTCCCTCAAGGATGTCCATGCCCTAATCCCTGGAACCTAAGAGTTCCAGGGTTACATGACATTACATTAGGTTGCATTTATTTGGTTACATGACAAAAGGAACTTTACAAATGTAATTAACATTAGGGACATTGAGATGGGGAGATCATCGTGTATTTTCTAGGTGAACCCAATATAATTACCTGAGATGTTAAAAAGAGATGACCATCTCTGGCTGGAACAAGAGACAGAAGAGAAGAGAAAGAGAGATGTGCTAGAAAGGAAAGCCACAGAGGACTGTATGCACCACCACTGGCTTAAAGGTAGAGGGGGCAAAAGGAATATAGATGTCTTTAAGGATTGAAAGATACCAACAGCCAACAAAGAAATGGAGACTTCAGATAGATACTAGGAACTGAATTCTGCTAACAACATGAGTGAGTTTGAAAGCAGATTCTCTCCTAGAACCTCCACAAAAGAAGATGCTTAGATTTTAGCCTTAGGAAACCTGGAGCAGATAACCAGAACCCATGCTCTAACCGAGACTTCCAAACTGCAGAATTGTGGATAATAAATTTGTGCTGTTTAAAGAGTATAAGTTTGTGGTAATCTGCTCTGAGAATAGTAAAAAAGTAATTCAGTCACCAAGTGAGTGATAAAAATGTTTGGTTTTTACTGCTTTTTTTGCTCTTCCTTTAAAAAAAAAACTTTTTATCAAAGTATAATATATATGAAAAAAAGTCCACAAGTGGTAAATGCATAGTTTAATGAGTTTTCATTAACTGAATACATCAGTATATCCAGAACTCGGATCAGAAAATAGTAATTACCAGCATCCCAGGAGATCGACCTCTACTTCAAATACTTAAATGAGTTTAGCATTTTCCATACGTGACATAAATGGAATCATAAAATATATATGTCCAGTGACTGGCTTCTCTCAATCAACTTTGTAGATACGTTGAAATTATTTTGTGTAAGTGTAGATTATTCATTCTAATTTCTGTGCAGTCTTCATTGTGTGGATATAATGCAATTTATTTATATTTTCTTCTGTTTGTTGATGGACATTTGGCTAATATTCAGTGTTTGGCTTTAAGCATAGTGCTGCTAGGAATATTACTTGACTTGTAGTATATCTATGTATACTCTATTCTTAAGTATATACCTAGGAGTGAAATACTGAGCAATTTAAAGTTTTATTTTGTTTTTCTGAAATGTAGATGAGGAATTGAGGACCCATATATGTAGCTGTAAAAAAGAATATAAAAGCTCTTCATGTACTGATGACAAAAATTTCTAAGGTATGATTAAAAGTGAAAAAAGGTACAAAACAGAGTGTTTATAGTTTGTCTAAAAAGGGAAGAAAATATATTAATGCTTGCTTTTATATGCATGAAAAAACTCTTAGAGGATAAAGAAGACAGTAATAAAGATAGCTCCCTTCAAATATAAAGGGTGGTGCTGTGCATCCAAGAAGATGGGTCCAGAAGTAGGAGGAAAACTTCTCATGCACACATGTACACGCACGTACACATACATGTATGTGTATGTGTATGTGTATGTGTATGTGTATGTGTATGTGTATGTGTATGTGTGTGTATATATTATATATATCCCACAATTTTTAATTGTGGGAAAGTCTACTCAAAAATGAAAATAGGGGCACCTGGGTGACTCACTAGGTTGAGCATCTGACTTTGGCTCAAGTCATGATCTCACAGTTTGTGAGTTCAAGCCCCGTGTCAGGCTGGCTACTGTCAGCTTGTCAGCCCAGAGCCCGCTTCAGACCCTCTGCCCCCCTCTTTCCCCCTCCCCCACTTGTGCTCTCTCAAAAATAAATAAACATTAAAAAAATGAAAGTAAAATTACTGTGTCAGGGGTAAAACCTTTGTAAAGGTGATATTCCCTTTTTCAGACATGGTTACATTTGGCCATAGAATTTCTCACCACTTTCTAGCCAGTTTCCTAGAGAGTAGCTTTCAGCCCCAGGTTTTAGCAGTGCGGTCCTTCCCCCAGGGCAACTGCTGTCTTCCCTGCTAATGTCAGTTCTCTCTCTAGAATGAAGGCGGCTAGAAGCATTAATTGCTCTGTTTTATAATGAAAACGAACAAACCAAAGCATTTTTAATTATTAAACTAAATAATTATATTTTAAAATAAAATATCTTCATTTTGTTTAAGGCCTTAAAGGGAAAATCCTGCACCTAATTTTCCCTGATTTAAAACCATGACATGTATTCCCAAGTGAAATTTCATAACAGAGAAGTTAGCCTAATGAAGACCTGCTACATATTATCCAAATAGGAAAAAATATAAATCCGAGAAATCAGGAAGTGTCTTTCAAATGGCCAAAATGATGAGTATCTTCATCTATAATATATATTTCCATGGCAGCTTGGCCTCCCCAAATGAGCAGCCTCAAGGCAAGACTTGGCTATCTGAGCCTGCTGAGCCTCCTTCCCTCCTCACCTCCTTTGGCTTTGGCCTGTAGGGAAACACAGGGAAGTACGGTGCTACCTACTCTGCCCACACATAAAGCCAAAAGACATGATTATAACAATGACTCACTAACTTCTGGCCCCAAGTCAAAGCTCAGTAAAGGCTTATACCCCTCCTCCTCCGGTCGTAAATCTGGCTTCTTCTGCCTAAGAGGCCATTATAATTGATGGCTACATTTCAAAGACAAAATAGTCAATATAACGGGCAAGTCTCCCTATCCATTTCTCGTAAGCCATACATGCAATTTATAACCCTTCTACTGATCATCACTCCAGGAATGTATTGATTTTTTAAAACCACATAGTTGACATCTGTGATTGCTGGCTCCAAATAGAACTGATATTTAAAGAGCAAAATCATTCTAGCCTTTACATTTGTAAGGGATTAACAATTCCCATCATTTCACCCCACTTTATGCAAGCTTCCAGCCCTGGGAGAATCTGTGATTTATGGTCTTTGTACTGAAGGAACAAATCAGCATTTTTTTCAGTGCAGGAGCTCTGTTAAGTATTGTGGTTGGCAAAATTTTAAAGATGCCCCCCCCAATATTTCTGCCCCTGGTTATTCAAACACTAATATAGGTAGTATGGTAGAGGAACTTTGCCCATGTAATTAAAGCTACTAAGAAGCAGACTTTAAAATAGGAAGATGATCTTGGAAGATTAATCTTGGCATTATCTAATCACATGCACCCTTAGAAGGAGAAGAGGAAGGCAGAAAAGTCAGTCAGAAAGATGTGGCAGAAGAAGTCAGGAAAGAAAAGATAAAAGGAGAGAACAGAGAGATCTCAAGTATGAGAAGAACTTGACTGATCAATGCTGTCTTTGAAAATGGAAGAGGGGCATGAACTAAGGAATGTAGTTATTCTCTGAAATCTGAAAACAACCTCTACCTGACAGCCAGCAAGACCACAGGGACCTCAGTCCCATGACCAAAGGAACTGAATACTGCCAACAAGCTGAAGGACCTGGGAATCAGATTCATCCTGGAGCCTCTAGAAAAGGAATACAGCCCTCCTGTCCTGTTGGTTTCAGCCCTGTGAAACCTGGAGTAGAAAAACAGTTGAGCCATGCTATGCCTGAACTTCTCACCTCCATAACTGTGAGATGATAGAAGGGTATTGTTTTAAGTTGCCAGTGTTGTAGTTATTTGTTATGGAAACTATTTAAAAAAACCAAACATTAGTTCTTATATAAGAAGTAAAGTTTTCCTATTAAACATACTAGGGCTTCACACAAAATTTACTATTCACCTGCCAGCATAGTCATCAATATTCTTATGTGCATCTGCCTCATTCTGTCATCATTTCCACTGTGCTCTCCTCATGAGGAGCAACTGTAACTCTATCACTCACGAGTAAATGTGTTTCAAAGGTTTTTGGCAAGAACTGAGTCTTAGTCATTGAATTTTCATAGCACCTGGGATAGAACCTGGCACATAGTAGGTCTTCAATAACCACTTGTTAATTTGAGTTAATGATTTATATTTTTCCCATAAATACCATCCTAAGACTGTTTATTTTTTCCTGAGTTGTTATTTCCCACCTCTATATTATTGAATAACTCCAACGCTAACCCTCACTGAGTTGTACCTTCCCAGAAATGGGGCTAGGCAATGTTAACACAACCACAACCCCTGACACTCTGTGTTTGTGAAACAGGTTATGGTGTTAAATTCAGTCTGTGATTGTGGCTAGAGATCAGAAGGAACACAAAACGAGGGGTCAGCTGCAGGTATATGTAGGAATCAGTCTGAGAAGAGGGGTCAAGTGTTGGTCTATAGATCGAGAAATTCTTATGGATCAGCTTGTGCCTGGCATTGATGGCAATTTCTGCTCATGTTCATGGTAGAGTTCTAAATTTACTTTGGAAATTCATCCTACTCTTCAAATTATTTCTAAGACTTCTTCAGTGTATTTACTATGTGTAAAAATGACAAATCTCTCCTAACTAACCAGCTAAGCATCTTCAGGAAAGCTCTTTACACACATCTTTAGCCCCCAGAATTGGGAGGGAGACTATGTGAGACCTGTGGTAGCCACCGTTGATAATAATGTTGTTGCCATGGAAAATTGTCTTAACAATCGTAGACTCCCAGTCAGAAGTCATGGAACAAAAAGACTTACCAATGAAGTTAAGTTGCTCAAACCCTGCAGTTTATTGAATCAATTCAAACCATAAGGTAAGAATGGAAGGAGGATAGATATGGTAAATTAATACTTAAGAAAGGGTACTAACAGAGTGGAAAGACCACACTACCCATTTGGGGCTAAACAGTTATAATTCATTGTTACCTATTGCTAGGTAATAAGTTGCCCCCAAAGCCAGCAGCTTAAAGCAACAAATATTTATTATACCACAGTTTTGTGTTTCAGGAATGCAGTAGAATCCTGGAATAGAAAAAAAAAAATCATTGGAAAAATACTGAAGAAATCTGAATATAATATGAACTTTAGTTAAAGAAAAACTCAACTGACTTATTCATTTAAATGTGTTTTTTTTTAGAAAAAGTTTGTGAGTGCTACAAATATTAAGACTGTGCTTTCTATTATTTTAATCTGAAAATGATATCTTGGCTGGTTATGAAATTCTGTTAGAATAGACCTTTTGTCCCCTTAGCTTTTTATGCAAATGGTCTATTTTCTTCTGGAGTCCAGTGTTTTGTGGAGAAAACTGAGAGTAATATAATTTTTCCCTCCTTTGAAAAACATGAGATCTTTCTACCTGGGTTCATATGGTCATTTATTTTTTTATGTAGTTAGTTATACATAATAAATTGTTTACTTTTTTAGTTCTCCATTATATTTTAACCATTTCTCAAGCCTGTCTTAAAAGCTACTGATATACTTCTTTTTCATCTCAGGTCTGTTCCTTAGTGCTTCCTTAGTTTCAGATCTATGATAAATTTTGTTTCTTGTTTTTCTTCTGAATCTTAATAAAAAGAGGATATATATGGAATACAGATCATAGAGACCAAAAGACTTATAATTTGTCCAATTGAAGAAGAAAGACAGAACAAAAATAACAGAAAAGTTAGTCAAGGAAAAAATAAAAATAAAACTTTACAGTAAAGGACTATATGAATCCAGAACCTTCTGAGTTCCGGAAAAGGAAGGAGAAAGAGAAAACACTTACTGTCAAGATGGCTTGGATCTAGATGAAGGAACTTCAAGAATAAGAAAAAGATATCACCATCATAGGTTTTTCTCCATGTCATTCTATCTTCCGTCTTGAGTAATCTCACTGACAGCTTCTTATTCTTTTGAGAATACAAAGACACTTTTGCAAAAGTTGTTGCTGTTTTTGTTTTTTGTTTTTTGTTTTTTGAGTTTCAACATGTATTCTGTACTTGAACTTCACTTCTAAAGTCTATGTCCTTCTTTTTGTTTGACATGGCATGTTTACAGAGATCTAAGGCTGGATCATTTATTTACTCATCTTTGAGTAGAAGTTCTGTGTCATTATTTTGCCTTAGAAAAAATATTGGAGGATTGCACTCAACTCCTTTCTTTGCTTTCCTGGATATTTTTTTCATTTTTCACTTAGTGCCTGAATTGGAAGGCTATGTATTGGTGGTATGGAATCTCTGTTAGATCTTGTGTTTTTTGGGCGTGGGAGGTGGCCGTGGTATCTGGAGTGAACTGACAAAAGGAGCATTTGGCAGCTGGTAATTTTATTCGGGTAAGCTCTCTCTTAGCACTTGCCAAATTTGAAATACCATCTGCCTGAGGGCTGTATGTGCTCCTTTGATTAGAAGTGTGAGGCTACCTCAGAGTTTATCCTTCCTCTTGCTTTGAGGAGAGTGAGTTACATGTTGGCAAGTGAGTGACTGTGAAATCCCCTTGGTCCCCCAATTTTTTGTTTTATGGTTACTAACTTATCTCAGTTGATTTTTGTATGAAACTACAAACCTGAATCTCAGCTCATTGTTACCCAATATCCCCTACCCTGCTTCATCTTTTATCATTTAGGACACATTTTGAGTGAAGAAATCCAATGGCTTTAGTAGTAGAGTTTTTGTTTGGTTGTTTGTATAGATAAAAATACAAAAGCTGAGCTAATTTTATGTAGGGACTCATCTACCACCAAAGACCCGGCATAGCTCTGAACGTGTTCTGCCTACTTCATTTATACTTGAATATTGTTAAAGCTGAGTAATGGACGCAGGTGGTTTATTACATTATTTTCTCTGCCTTTGTATGTACTTGAAAGTTTCAATATAAAAAGTAAAATGAAATTACCAAAATGGGGAACTCACTTATATCTCTCCTGTTCTTATCATTTCAAAAAAAAGGGTTGTTTTTACGTCCTTTTCCTGCCTTTCATCTACATGCAGACCTCTGTACCATGCTCAACATGCGAAGTGTCCTCTGTAGCTGTGTTTCTTTTATTTGATCCAGATTTCATGTTTCTGTTGAGTTTGTCATGTGGACTTGTGGCACATTGACTGAAGATATAATGCATTGCACTATTTTAGACTTTTATTCATTCACGTGGCCTTTGGAAAAGGGGGTTAAATAAACAAGAACTTTTCCCTGACAAGAGAGTCTATTGGGAAAGATGTTTATTAATTTATTTGAGCAGAGGTGTCAATATTGCTCTACAAAACACAAAACACAAAACTGTACTGATATAAATAATCCACAAAAAATCATGACCAAATATATATAATACTTTGTTGACAGAAAGGAGCACTCAAAAAAATCTTTACCAAGTTTTCCAATTCGCTATATTAACATGGTCCTAACTCCTTCTCTATTGAAATTACAACAATTCTATTTCAAGGCTCCTGCACCTAGTCCTGGGGACAGTGCAATTTCAGTCCAAGGGACTATTAAGCCTTCTTCCAGTTTATAAAATAAGTTTAAAAATACTATATCCTCAATCCCATGGTGCCACCTTTAAAAAAGCAATTGACAAAATGGTATATTATTAAAGAATGGTTTTTCCATAAAAGGCTACATAATGATTCAAAGAATTTCTGACTTCAGAAATGTGAATATGATAAATGCATTTGCTAGAGTTGTAGACATCTAAAAGTCTTCTGTTTCTCTTAGGCTCAAACAACCTAGGGTTTCTTAGAACCCCAGGAGTTAAACCAGGTTACTCAGCTTCTGCAGCCCTTCTGGGGCAGTGCAGGGGTGGGAGATGAGGGGTGGGATGGGAGAGCAGGTTGTCTCAGTCTGACCTTTCCTGTGTGAGTTGTCTCTTTGCAGGGGTTCCTTGTGGCCCCATGTGTGGTTTACCAGGATACCAACCTTTCGCCATATGCCGGCTGTCTTGTATCGTCTCTATCACTTCTTTCTGTCAACTCTGTCTTTTGGCAAATTCTTGAATTTTAAATCTCCCTCACTTTTATCTTGGAATGAATTTACTATTTCCAATTCAGGTCTGCATCTTTTACCATCATTTTCTCTTCTCTGAGATTATGAAACTGCCTGATCTTCTCACTCAGATTCAAGGAGAGTGAGTGAGAACTCTTAGAACTATCTTATCTGTCATCCTGTTGTTTGGCCATGTTAGCTGCTTCACAGATCAATAGTCTACACTATTGTAGATATTTCCATATCCTACCATTTCCTTGTTCTTTGTTTAGCATAGCATGCTACCGTGGTTTATATCAACTGCAAGGAGTCAGTGCTGACAGTGTGTTAAAACCAAGAATTGGGAACCTCAATACAGTCGTCCTTGGGAGAGTGCTCAATTCAGTGGCTGCTTTATTGGTTAACACAGTAGGATCTATTTTTCAGAGGGAAAGGGGAAACTGATACAAAGGAAAAACTCTGTGAGAGAGTCCCTGGGGAACATAATAACCATCTGCTTTGTCTGGAACATGTGGAGCCTTCTTCCCAAATAAACACACAGCCAGCAGATGCCACTGCCATGTCTTCATTATGGACAATTTTTTTTCAGGGGAAGAGAAATTCAGCCTAACAGCTGTCATATCATGTCTTTTAACATCTCGTCCTTTTATGATGAAGGAATCCACAACCAGCTGAGTGAGAAAGAAGTGACTACTAATGTTCTGATTTAAATCAGTGCAGGTCTTCTTTTCACCTCTGCAGATCTTGAATGTTCTATAACAGCAGCTCTGAACTGCTTATACTATGTTACTGAGGGAAAAATAAAGAATTTGGTGGGATAAAGCTAGCTCAGTTAAAATTTTCCCCTGTGATTATGTTTTTAATGTATTTTGAGGTATTAGAATATCCTCCATTTATAAAAAATTATGAGAATAGGTGGTAAGTTCTGTTTTGTTTTACTTTGTTTTGAATAAAGTACAGATTAGCAACCCTCCTATACCTATCAGTATACCTATTCCGATATCAAATTTGTGAAATCAAAAACCTTGATAAGTACTTCTATAACTCTTGAGTACTCTAAATGCTTGATAATATTTATAATAGCACAATGTCTGACACAGAAGTGCATTTAATAAAATGGTTGTTAACATACATCTTTACTTTTGTTTATACCTTTACTGCACTGACCCTTGAACAATATAGATTTGAACTGCATGAATCCACTTATATACAAATTTTTTACAAATAGATTTTCTCTTATGATTTTCTTATTAACATTTTCTTTTCCCTAGCTTACTTTAATTATAAAAATACATAAATAATATGTATAACATACAAAATATGTGTTAATTGACTACTCATGTTATCAGCAAGGCTTCCAGTTAACATTAGCCATTAGTAGTTAAGTTTTCAGGGAGTCATAAGTTAATATGCAGTTTTCCTACTATGCAGGGAGTCTGCATTGTTCAAGGGTCAGCAGCAGTACATGTATCCCTAAGCACCATTTTGTGCTAATTTGTACAATTTTACATTATATATAAACATTATCATATGTTCTTCTGCAACTTGACTTTTTTTCTTTCAATATTATTTTTGTGAGATTTATCCATGTGTGTGGTATTCCACTTCTTAGTTACACTTAAATTTATTTATTCTTTTTTTTTTTTAATTTTTTTTAACGTTTATTTATTTTGAGACAGAGAGAGACAGAGCTTGAACGGGGGAGGGGCAGAGAGAGAGGGAGACACAGAATCGGAAGCAGGCTCCAGGCTCTGAGCCATCAGCCCAGAGCCCGACGCGGGACTCAAACTCACGGAACGTGAGATCGTGACCTGAGCTGAAGTCGGATGCTTAACCGACTGAGCCACCCAGGCGCCCCTATTTATTCTTCTTTGGATGAAAATTTCAGTGGTTTTCCCAGTCTATTATTAGACAGTGTTTTTTGTAGTTCCTCTTTACCTTCCATTTTGGGGTTCTCATTTCCAATAGGACATCTCTAATCACTCTTGAGAGAAGTAATTGCTTAAATGTAGCCTAAGGAAACAAAGAGATTTCACTCTAAAATCGATGTGACCATACACTAAGCATGAGATATGGCCTATTGATAGGAATTTTCTACTCCTCCATTATGCATTGATGGAAATTATATGATATTCCTCAGTTTTCTCATCTGCCAAAAGGAATAATAGTGGTATCCATCTTACAAAGTGATTGTGAGGTTTAAATGAGTTAATACACATAAATGCTTACAACAATGTCTAGCATATAGTATATGCTATCTGAGTGTTAGCAACTGTTATCATTATGGTGATACCATGGCTCATATTTTGCTATTTTCATATGTATTGTAGTGACTTTATATTTATTGTTTTTCTACATCAAATAGACTATTCCTCAGGCTGGGCTTGGGTATTACATATTCAGGGACATGAACAGACATTGTTGATAAAAATTTCTGTCCTTTACAAGCCTACCTTCAAAACTTGGTATCTTTGGTATTCCTTCAGATGATATTTCTAAGTATAGATGCAAAAAGATGCAAAGGACCTTTGAGCTGCTGTGAGGAAAACTGTTGTTAGTGAGAGCAAGCTAAGGTGGTAGGAGAGCTGGAAAATGGGAGTGCAACAGAGTCAAGGGACTGCAAGAAGGTGCCCCTAGGGCAAGCCTCTTTATATCCTAAGAAGGCAGGAGACTGGAAGAATGTCATTAGATTTCATCTCACTTCAGGCTACCTTAGATGATTACAGCCTTTGATGGACCCAGAGTACCTAGACCCAATAGGCTTATCCCAGGCTTTCAGTCTTCTTTCTGACTGACATATCCAATCCTCTAAATGGGGTGGGGATCAGCAGGTAGGTTTCAGGATACTATATTATAAATTCGATTTTAATTCTATTATAAATTCGTTCCTAGAGCAAACCTACAGTCATAGTGATACAATGTTAGTGCCTTCTCTGTAGTTCAGTGCTAACCTCCGGATAGGTGTCCAACATTGCAGGTCAGTAATTCTTAAGACTCTGCACGGGTAGAGCTGCTTACCTTATCTCCTTCAGTCATCACTAAGTTCCCACACTGCCTCTCCGTACCACCTTCAGAGAAATTCAAAGTGTCTGAAAAAAATGATTTGCTTATGAAATCACAACAATTTTAGGGATACTTGAGGATCACATTTTACAGTGGAATCTAGAATGTTATTTTTGTTGTGGTTTCATGATTTCTCAGAGGATGTATTTGCCATTCTGCAACGCAAATGCCAACATTTTATGAACTGTCTGTTCTTTAGGATTCTTTCAACATTGCTGCTTAGGGAATAAGGATAACCATAGCCCTTTGGAATTGCCATGATGGGGAAGGCTTGAGAATTCAGGTCTCTCTTTTTGAAGCCCTCACAATGTGTTTCTGAGAAGTCTCTAGTGCCCAGTGACCCCCTCTTTGAGTGACTACTGCTTTCTTACCAATGATATATCTAGATGCATTTGCTATTCCTATCTGTTACCAAGGATACCCAACTGGTAATCCTCCCTCACATCATGATAGCACTGAATCCCTAGTTAATTACTGCTTCTCTTAATCCTACCTCAGAAATAGCACCCAGTGGAGAAATGGGACCCTTCTCAGAAAACTTTATCAGGAACTGGAAGCTTAGAAAAGGTGCATTCCTCTTCCCTCTTGGACAGCAGCAAATAGTTCCTTTGAGGTGCCCTCCCTCACTGACTTGGGTCATTATATCTTATTTTGCCGTAGTAAAGCCTTGTTTTTGGTGGTCTTTGGCTCACCGGGCTTTAATAGAAGCAAAGCTTTTAGGATCTGTGTCCTCACTCTCCCACCACAGGTGGTACCAACTCCTCTCAATTTTGTCCCACTAATCTGGAGAGCTTTCATGTTACCCATCCTTCATGTGCAGCTTGCTTCAGAACCAGGTAACAAATACTATTATACCCACAGCGTCAGAAGGAAAGCCTGACATGACACTGCCGACAGGCCTTTGCATCATTTTCCCAGCCCAAGGATTTCAGTATGTTTATATCTGCCATCAACCTTTTTGCCACAGGAGTCTGAGGAAGATAAAGATGGGTGGGTAATATCATCTGAGTCAGAAGCGAGTTTTGTCACTTCTGAATCCACAACAGAGAGAGCAAGGCCCCGCATATGGAGTTAACTCAATAAATATTGCTGAAGTAAAGTCCTATGGCCTAAAATGTAAAAGGTAAATAATAAACTTGGGGTAGTGATGCTGGGGTGGAATGGAAGTGAGGGAGTGACGTCTGTTTTATGTTTCTGGAGTTCAAAATGTAGCCCTTTTAGGCCTTGTAAGTGACACATAAGAATTTTTAGTGCTTTGATAGTTGTCAACTCTTTCACGTTGTCACTCCAAATCGAGCAGCTCTGAAACAGACTGAAGCCAACCTCTTGTTGTTCAGTGCCTTTTCAGGAGTCATTGAATTTCTGCCTCTATTAACCCTGTGATTTTCGCTTCCATAAAGTTATATACCATAGAACATGGTTTTTTTTGTTGTTTTTTTTTTTTCTCGCAGTAGAAAACTATGCACCTATTATTAGAGTCTATTATTAGAGTCTAGCCCTGTTCATGGTCATTGTCTTCGAGCTATTTTGCAGCTCTTTATATAAATTGTAGGTAATGTATATGTTCCTGTCTAGCAGTGATTTGGTTTCTTCCCCATCTCACTCCTACCCTGCCTGAGGAGAAAAACAGTCCCATTTGCAATTCACTTTGTCCCATTTGCTATTCATTTTGACATTTCTTGTACCCATGTAAATAAATCTGTGCTGTTTTGACTTTTCTTTGGAATTGATTACAATTTCTGCCTGGCTCCCTTATATCATATGAGTGAAATAAAATTTTTAACGTGTTCAATCAGTATGAGAGTCTGATTTTACCTTTTTCTAAAACTTAGTCTTTGAACTGTGTCTATTTCACAGGATTGTCCCGTGAGTGCCTCCTACTTAATCATCATTTTGCTTTGGCCCGTGAGTAAAGAGTTGTATAATATTAGGAACTTTTTGAGGTTTCTCTGAAATTTTTCAAAATGTTTACTTTGGGTACCAACTTATTTCACGTCGTTGCATAGGAAAGTCATTACACTGTAGGGAAGCGGAAATTACATCGTCTCAGCAAAACTGCAGTACGGTTTACTTGCAGAGATGGCGTGGGGTCAAGGGTTGGTATGATCAGCTATTTTTGTTGTCGTTATTGCGGGATTCTTTTTTAGGGGAACATACTTCTCAGCATCTCTTATGGTTCTAATTTATGTTTTTAGAGTGAAGAGTGAGATGGTTCGGTTTACCTTGATGACATGACATCCTCTTCTCTAGATTCTTTCCCGCATCATTGCAAGGTTTGCTTCCTTTCTCTGGATCTGTTTCCTCATCCATTTGTGAATACCAGTCCCCAGGAAGAACTTTTGCAATCATTCTTCCATACTTTGAAGCATGCAAAGTGCTGGAAATCACATTATCTCAACTTGCATATCTCTGGTGTTTTCTCACCCAGAGATATGCACTGTGTGGAAATAAACAGAGACCACCACATTAGAACAAATAGATTCTTTATTCAGAGCTTGCTATAGCAAAAGAGTCACTTGCATTTAGCTGAGACTCAAAGTCATCTAGGGGAATAAGAAAGCTTTATAGTAAAACATGAGGGAGGCTCAGATATGCCCTGATTAGAAGTTGCTTACATGGCGAAGCTGGAAGTGGATGATCAAGAAGTGGTGCATCTTATGTGATTGGTTTGGAGGATATATTTGGCTTTCTCTAGTTGGTTGTCAACTGGAAGCCAGGGCAAAAATCAGGAATGCTGACAGTCGTTGGCCAAGTCCTAACTGTTCTGGGCTTACTGCTGCAGAGGTCATCACTTGGCTTTCCAGGCTGCTCGCTGCAGAGGCTGTGGGCCAGGGTTCTGTTGTGATGTATAGTCTGGCCATCATCAATTTGCTTATTCAATCTCACACTAACTTCATTTTATAATGTTAAATGATAACACCTGCCTAAATAACCCAGAAAACCGCCAGAGGATTAGCAAAACTCCGGAGTCTCCGGAGCCAAGCGCAGATGAGAGGCCCACAGAAGAGGGTAGGAAGGGCGGCGAGGCGGTGCGCACTCCATGGATTGGCGGGAGGGAGCCGGGGCAGAGCGGCGGCTCGCCGGCCAAGCAGAGCCCCCGAGTCTGACAGGCAAAAGCGGAGGGGCCTGATGGACGGTGTTCCCACAGCAAACGCGACTTAGCGTCTGGGAGGTCATAAGTTAACAGCTCTGCTCAGAAAGCGGGAAGGCTGGAGGACAAAGGGAAGGAGAGCTGCTGAGCCCCCGGACGACAGAGCTCGGCTTGTCGGGGAACAAAGGCGCTCGCCAGCACCATCTCCCTGCCCATCCCCCAGCCAAAATCCCAAAGGGAACCAGTTCCTGCCAGGGAACTTGCTCACTCCACGCAAACACCCAACTCTGTGCTTCTGCAGAGCCAAATCTCCGGCAGCGGATCTGACTCCCTCCCGCTGCCACAGGGCCCCTCCTGAAGTGGATCACCTAAGGAGAAGCGAGCTAAGCCTGCCCCTCCTGCCCCCGTGCACCTTGCCTACCCACCCCAGCTAATACGCCAGATCCCCAGCACCACAAGCCTGGCAGTGTGCAAGTAGCCCAGACTGGCCACGCCACCCCACGGTGAATCCCGCCCCTAGGAGAGGGGAAGAGAAGGCACACACCAGTCTGACTGTGGCCCCAGCGGTGGGCTGGGGGCAGACATCAGGTCGGACTGCGGCCCCGCCCACCAACTCCAGTTATACACCACAGCACAGGGGAAGTGCCCTGCAGGTCCTCACCACTCCAGGGACTTTCCAAAATGACCAAACAGAAGAATTCCCCTCAGAAGAATCTCCAGGAAATAACAACAGCTAATGAACTGATCAAAAAGGATTTAAATAATATAACAGAAAGTGAATTTAGAATAATAGTCATAAAATTAATCGCTGGGCTTGAAAACAGTATACAGGACAGCAGAGAATCTCTTGCCACAGAGATCAAGGGACTAAGGAACAGTCACAAGGAGCTGAAAAGCGCTTTAAACGAAATGCAAAACAAAATGGAAACGACGACAGCTCAGATTGAAGAGGCAGAGGAGAGAATAGGTGAATTAGAAGATAAAGTTATGGAAAAAGAGGAAGCTGAGAGAAAGAGAGATAAAAAAATCCAGGAGTATGAGGGAAAAATTAGACAACTAAGTGATACACTAAAAAGAAATAATATACGCATAATTGGTATCCCAGAGGAGGAAGAGACAGGGAAAGGTGCTGAAGGGGTACTTGAAGAAATTATAGCTGAGAACTTCCCTGAACTGGGGAAGGAAAAAGGCACTGAAATCCAAGAGGCACAGAGAACTCCCTTCAGACGTAACTTGAATCGATCTTCTGCACGACATATCATAGTGAAACTGGCAAAATACAAGGATAAAGAGAAAATTCTGAAAGCAGCTAGGGATAAACGTGCCCTCACATATAAAGGGAGACCTATAAGACTTGTGACTGATCTCTCTTTTGAAACTTGGCAGGCCAGAAAGGATTGGCACGATATCTTCAGTGTGCTAAACAGAAAAAATATGCAGCCGAGAATCCTTTATCCAGCAAGTCTGTCATTTAGAATAGAAGGAGAGATAAAGGTCTTCCCAAACAAACAAAAACTGAAGGAATTTGTCACCACTAAACCAGCCCTACAAGAGATCCTAAGGGGGATCCTGTGAGACAAAGTACCAGAGACATCACTACAAGCATAAAACATACAGACATCACAATGACTCTAAACCCGTATCTTTCTATAATAACACTGAATGTAAATGGATTAAATGCGCCAACTAAAAGACATAGGGTATCACAATGGATAAAAAAACAAGACCCATCTATTTGCTGTCTACAAGAGACTCATTTTAGACCTGAGGACACCTTTAGATTGAGAGTGAGGGGATGGAGAACTATTTATCATGCTACTGGAAGCCAAAAGAAAGCTGGAGTAGCCATACTTATATCAGACAAACTAGACTTTAAATTAAAGTCTGTAACAAGAGATGAAGAAGGGCATTATATAATAATTACAGGGTCTATCCATCAGGAAGAGCTAACAATTATAAAGGTCTATGCGCCGAATACCGGAGCCCCCAAATATATAAAACAATTACTCATAAACATAAGCAACCTTATTGATAAGAATGTGGTAATTGCAGGGGACTTTAACACCCCACTTACAGAAATGGATAGATCATCTAGACACACGGTCAATAAAGAAACAAGGGCCCTGAATGATACTTTGGATCAGATGGACTTGACAGATATATTTAGAACACTGCATCCCAAAGCAACAGAATATACTTTCTTCTCGAGTGCACATGGAACATTCTCCAAGATAGATCATATACTGGGTCACAAAACAGCCCTTCATAAGTTTACAAGAATTGAAATTATACCATGCATACTTTCAGACCACAATGCTATGAAGCTTGAAATCAACCACAGGAAAAAGTCTGGAAAACCTCCAAAAGCATGGAGGTTAAAGAACACCCTACTAACGAATGAGTGGGTCAACCAGGCAATTAGAGAAGAAATTAAAAAATATATGGAAACAAACGAAAATGAAAATACAACAATCCAAACGCTTTGGGATGCAGCGAAGGCAGTCCTGAGAGGAAAATACATTGCAATCCAGGCCTATCTGAAGAAACAAGAAAAATCCCAAATACAAAATCTAACAGCACACCTAAAGGAAATAGAAGCAGAACAGCAAAGGCAGCCTAAACCCAGCAGAAGAAGAGAAATAATAAAGATCAGAGCAGAAATAAACAATATAGAATCTAAAAACACTGTAGAGCAGATCAACGAAACCAAGAGTTGGTTTTTTGAAAAAATAAACAAAATTGACAAACCTCTAGCCAGCCTTCTCAAAAAGAAAAGGGAGATGCCCCAAATAGATAAAATCATGAATGAAAATGGAATTATTACAACCAATCCCTCAGAGATACAAACAATTATCAGGGAATACTATGAAAAATTATATGCCAACAAATTGGACAACCTGGAAGAAATGGACAAATTCCTAAACACCCACACTCTTCCAAAACTCAATCAGGAGGAAATAGAAAGCTTGAACAGACCCATAACCAGCGAAGAAATTGAATCAGTTATCAAAAATCTCCCAACAAATAAGAGTCCAGGACCAGATGGCTTCCCAGGGGAGTTCTACCAGACGTTTAAAGCAGAGATAATACCTATCCTTCTCAAGCTATTCCAAGAAATAGAAAGGGAAGGAAAACTTCCAGACTCATTCTATGAAGCCAGTATTACTTTGATTCCTAAACCAGACAGACACCCAGTAAAAAAAGAGAACTACAGGCCAATATCCCTGATGAATATGGATGCAAAAATTCTCAATAAGATACTAGCAAATCGAATTCAACAGCATATAAAAAGAATTATTCACCATGATCAAGTGGGATTCATTCCTGGGATGCAGGGCTGGTTCAACATTCGCAAATCGATCAACGTGATACATCACATTAACAAAAAAAAAGATAACAACCATATGATCCTGTCAATCGATGCAGAAAAGGCCTTTGACAAAATCCAGCACCCTTTCTTAATAAAAACCCTTGAGAAAGTCGGGATAGAAGGAACATACTTAAAGATCATAAAAGCCATTTATGAAAAGCCCACAGCTAACATCATCCTCAACGGGGAAAAACTGAGAGCTTTTTCCCTGAGATCAGGAACACGACAGGGATGCCCACTCTCACCGCTGTTGTTTAACATAGTGCTGGAAGTTCTAGCATCAGCAATCAGACAACAAAAGGAAATCAAAGGCATCCAAATTGGCAAAGATGAAGTCAAGCTTTCGCTTTTTGCAGATGACATGATATTATACATGGAAAAGCCAATAGACTCTACCAAAAGTCTGCTAGAACTGATACATGAATTCAGCAAAGTTGCAGGATACAAAATCAATGTACAGAAATCAGTTGCATTCTTATACACTAACAATGAAGCAACAGAAAGACAAATAAAGAAACTGATCCCATTCACAATTGCACCAAGAAGCATAAAATACCTAGGAATAAATCTAACCAAAGATGTAAAATATCTGTATGCTGAAAACTATAGAAAGCTTATGAAGGTAATTGAAGAAGATATAAAGAAATGGAAAGACATTCCCTGCTCATGGATTGGAAGAATAAATATTGTCAAAATGTCAATACTACCCAAAGCTATCTACACATTCAGTGCAATCCCAATCAAAATTGCACCAGCATTCTTCTCGAAACTAGAACAAGCAATCCTAAAATTCATATGGAACCACAAAAGGCCCCAAATAGCCAAAGAAATTTTGAAGAAGACCAAAGCAGGAGGCATCACAATCCCAGACTTTAGCTTCTACTACAAAGCTGTAATCATCAAGACAGCATGGTATTGGCATCAAAACAGACACATAGACCAATGGAATAGAACAGAAACCCCAGAACTAGACCCACAAATGTATGGCCAACTAATCTTTGACAAAGCAGGAAAGAACATCCAATGGAAAAAAGACGGTCTCTTTAACAAATGGTGCTGGGAGAACTGGACAGCAACATGCAGAAGATTGAAACTAGACCACTTTCTCACACCATTCACAAAAATAAACTCAAAATGGATAAAGGACCTGAATGTGAGACAGGAAACCATCAAAACCTTAGAGGAGAAAGCAGGAAAAGACCTCTCTGACCTCAGCCGTAGCAATCTCTTACTCGGCACATCCCCAAAGGCAAGGGAATTAAAAGCAAAAATGAACTACTGGGACCTCATGAAGATAAAAAGCTTCTGCACAGCAAAGGAAATAATCAACAAAACTAAAAGGCAACCTACAGAATGGGAAAAGGTATTTGCAAATGACACATCGGACAAAGGGCTAGTATCCAAAATCTATAAAGAGCTCACCAAACTCCACACCCGAAAAACAAATAACCCAGTGAAGAAATGGGCAGAAAACATGAATAGACACTTCTCTAAAGAAGACATCCGGATGGCCAACAGGCGCATGAAAAGATGTTCAACGTCGCTCCTTATCAGGGAAATACAAATCAAAACCACACTCAGATATCACCTCACGCCAGTCAGAGCCACCAAAATGAACAAATCAGGAGACTATAGATGCTGGAGAGGATGTGGAGAAACGGGAACCCGCTTGCACTGTTGGTGGGAATGCAAATTGGTGCAGCCGCTCTGGAAACAGTGTGGAGGTTCCTCAGAAAATTAAAAATAGACCTACCCTATGACCCAGCAATAGCACTGCTAGGAATTTACCCAAGGGATACAGGAGTACTGATGCATAGGGGCACTTGTACCCCAATGTTTATAGCAGCACTCTCAACAATAGCCAAATTATGGAAAGAGCCTAAATGTCCATCAACTGATGAATGGATAAAGAAATTGTGGTTTATATACAAAATGGAGTACTACGTGGCAATGAGAAAGAACGAAATATGGCCCTTTGTAGCAACGTGGATGGAACTGGAGAGTGTGATGCTAAGTGAAATAAGCCATACAGAGAAAGACAGATACCATATGATTTCACTCTTATGTGGATCCTGAGAAACGTAACAGAAACCCATGAGGGAGGGGAAGGAAAGAAAAAAAAAAAAAAGAGGTTAGAGTGGGAGAGAGCCAAAGCATAAGAGACTGTTAAAAACTGAGAACAAACTGAGGGTTGATGGGGAGTGGGAGGGAGGGGAGGGTGGGTGATGGGTATTGAGGAGGGCACCTTTTGGGATGAGCACTGGGTGTTGTATGGAAACCAATTTGACAGTAAATTTCATATATTAAAAAATTTAAAAAAAAAAGACTACTTATTTTGTAACTATTCTATAATAGAACTCTGTTGTTTTAAAAAATTTGTTAATGTTTATTTATTTTTGAGACAGAGACAGAGAAAGAAAGAGAGCAAGGGGCAGAGAGAGAGGGAGACACAGAGTCTGAAGCAGAGTCCAGGCTCTGAACTGTCAGCACAGAGTCCAACATAGGGCTTGAACTCACAGACTGCCAAATCATGACCTGAGCCGAAGTCGGAGGCTTAACCAACCAAGCCATCCAGGCACCCTTAGAGCTCTGTTGCTTTTAAATAACTGATACTACTATTTCATCTATCCACTTATCTATCCATCAAATATGGAGCTCCTAATGTGTTTTAGATATGGTGTTGGTAATTGAGATTAAAACTAAATAAGCAAAGTATGGCCTGTAAGAGGTTTAGGTTTTTCTGGCTGTTAAAAAATAATTTTCTAGAAAAAAGTATAATCCTGAGTCATACAGATATGAAAAGATTACACTGTTAAGGATTTTATTTAACTTATTAATGAGGAAACTGATAAGATGGGTAAGTTGTTACAAGCAGTTCAAAGGTAAATCTAGGGAACAAATTTGTGTTTTAGAAATATTGAAATGAGTATGCAAATGGGGAACAGAACTGCTTCCCTGAGAGAAAATATGCCAATGTACAGAATTCATTTGCATGTTTATAGACAAGAATTATTTTGCATTATTATCAGTTATCTATAATGTACAGAGTTGTAAAATAGCTCCCATAGAATCAGAATCAGATAACCAAGAACACAATGCTCCAAATACTGCATTATTTTCTACTGAAGCATTATTCTGTTCCTGTAGAGCAAAGACAAACTTATAGCATGTATGGCAGATGTTGTTATCTGGTCCTTCAATGTTCTTCTCTACCAGCCCTCCTTGCTAATGAAACCCTGACTTGGTTAGGCAAATGAAGAGTTCCCTACTCCAGCCCCCATGAATTAATGATACCTCATGATTTATCTTGGTCTTTCCTGATACAAATGTTCAGTGGCAGCTGGCATAGCCCTTCCTCTTTCCCTTTCCTCTTTTTGTAGCTAGAATGTACATGTAATTACTAGAATTCAGCAGCCATCTTGTAGCCATAAAGTGACCAGCATAAAACAAAAACAAAAACAAAAAACAATAATGATAGGTGCATTAGAGTCCTCAGGATGCTGTAATGAAATACCATAGGCCGAGAGACTTAAACAACAGACATTTATTTATTTCTCACAGTTGTGGAGATGTGGAAGTCCAAGATCAAGGTGCTAGCTGATATGACTCCTGTTGAGAGTTCTCTTCTTGGCTTGCAGACAGCCACCTTCTCACTGTGTTCTCATTTGGTGGAGAAAGAGCGAGTTCTTCTCTTATAAGGACTCTAATCTCATCATAAAGACCCTACCTTCCTGATCTCACCTAAACCTAATTAACTACTAAAGTCCCCATCTCCAAATACTGTCATACTGCAGGCTAGACTTTTGGTATATTAATTTGGGGGAAAAACAATTCAGTCCATAATAATACCTAAAGCTTATGTAGCACTTACTATGTGCCTGGTATTCTAAGTGCTTTTCATATATCGGCCCTTTTAATTATTTAGTTACCCTGAGGACAGATATTAATCTCATTATTTCACAAACAAAAAGACTGATGACATGGCTTGTGCACGGTCACATGACTAGGAAATAGTGGAGTCAGGATTTGAACCAAGACTGTTGGGTGGCAGAAGCTGTGGTCCTACCCATTATGTGATCCTACTTTCTTACAAGAATCACAAAGACACTGGCCCCAACTTCTTTGAGCCACTGAATCGATGCTAGCAGCCCTGTACTTCTAGACTTCTGATTATGTAAGACAAATAAAGCTCTATCGTTTTAAGCTGCTAGTAATTAAATTCATAATGTAGTACAACCTTTCATCATTTAATTTTGCTGTAGTTTTTGTTTTGTTTTGTTTTGTTTAGGTTTTTGTAAATGCCATTTATCAGATTAAGGGAGTCTCCTTCTTTTCCTGGCTTGCTAAACAACTGTATCGTAAAAATTATTTATAGGAGAAAAATTGAATTTAGGATGATTATCTTCCTTCAGAGAGGAATTTGCTACTTTGCCAGATGCCCAGCCCACCGACAATAGAAGTACCCTAATCCAACCTCAAATATTGATCTTTCCTGGGCCTCTGAGAAGGTAGGGCTGTCTAACTTCTGGTTTATTCTGAGTCCTGGGGTCCAAACGAAGCACAAGGTTGGTTTTTCTCCAATTTTTGGCACCCCAGCCCTGGGAAGCTGTTATATGTGCTGCTCTCATCTCTTTTCTGGAATTATCTGGTGTCCCCAGGGCTAAAGAGGTCTCAATACCATACTCACCTCTCTGCATTTCAACATCTCCTGGGTGTTGTCTCAGTTATTCCCTCCTAGCTCTTAGCTCTTCAATATTCTCACGTAGATTTTATTTAAAAGCCCCCATTCTTCCTAACTAGCCTTAGCAGAAAGGCTATCTGAAGTACCATTATTGGAGACACAAATTCTCTTTTAACCTAAATTTCAGCTGACTTGATGTCAGCATACCTTCCTTACTTCTGAGGTCACCACTGTCTTTCCTATTACAGTAACAGAGCTGAAAGTGACATCCCCTGTACTAGGCAAAACCCCTCTCAATATTTTTATAGGTTTCAGAGGTGGGAGGGCTTCTGATTTTCTGGTGTTTTTCTTTGTGACAACCTGCATCCCTGCCATCATACAGCCTAGAAACTGTTCTCACATTGCTCCTGACGTGGAATACAACATCTCCTTATTTCATCCCCCAGCATATTATGATTGCAAAGCTTTGGGCACAGTCATTTACTATGAAAGCTTTGAGATAATAGAAAAGGTTCCACTGAAGCATGGCAAACACAGACCAACATGGTTGGCTGACCAGTAGACTTGAGTGTCTTTAAAGTTTTTAAATTCCCTCTTCCATGTAGAATTTCTCATTTGTCTTTCTCCTCAGCTACCTTCCCTGCCCTACTGTACCCTCCACCTCCTAGTTCTTTCCAGCCTCATAGGTCACCATATTATTTAGTCTCTTGCACTTCTTCCCACAGCTCTGTGGTTGTTTGATTGTTGTTTTCTCCTTTTTCTAAACCTGCCAGTCTTCAGTCTCCAAAATCCTGTTCATTGCTAGTGGAGAACAGTTTGGGTCTCTCACCAATCACTATTTTAAATTAAGCCCAGGTCCAACCTTATGTTAAAAGATACTTTCCAGAAAATGGAACAGTCATAACTCTCCTACAGATATAAAAATGAACACATTTTAAAGATTTTAGTAAATTTATGTAATATAAAGGAACTAGTTCAGAAGAAATGTCAAAAAGAACAAACATATAAAGGAATTGAATTGCAAATGGATGCAAAATGGATTTTCAAAGTGGGAAGAGAAGTCAGTGGAGGCTCTAGTGGACAAGACAGAGTTTATATATCTATCAGTTACCTGCAATTTAAAAACAGGTACAAAATAGCTCAAAGATCATGAAAAGCCTTGGAAACAGACTGCCCAGAAGGCAGTAGACAATGTACTTCAATGAAGTACAAATTCTTTTCTGTATTTAGCATATCTAAAAATGCATTAACAGTCCTGTACTGCTGGACAAAAAGTCACCAAGTCTGGGGATCCTCCCTTTGAGAATCAAAGCCCTCACCAGTGCTCTTAAAATTACACTAATGAGTGCTCTTAAGTTATACTTTCTTCTTTACTATGATCACACTGGGAGGTGGTATCTGAGCATCAAAGAAAGCAATATGTTTTTGGCTACTTTTTTTCCAGTGCAACTTCCCAGGGGTTATTTCTTCTTTTATCTCTCATCTGAATTGTATAAAATATGGCAGCTGTCTCTTTTCATTGTCACTTGAGTATGTTGTCTGTTGACATCCTGGCTATGGTGTCTTTCACCAGTAGTGATTTATCTCAACTTATTAAATGTTGGCCACAGATGATATTAATGGCCAAGGGCCAAGACTTAATTTCTGTTCTATTAAGAGGATGTTTTAGCATTTAAAGCAATAATAATGGCATTGCATAATGTCAGAACCAGAAGGAGCTATAAAAATGATCTGATTCCATATTGTATTTTACAAATGAGGAAGGGACCCCAGAGGCGAAGTGATCTGCCAGTGAAGGTCACTAAGGGTCAGTGGCACATGTGAGCTGGCACCCAGGAATGCCAGGCTGACATTCAGTTTGTTTTGCCTTTTGGCACCTGTATCTGAACCAGCCACCTTAGTCCCATTGGTACCCTCCTATAGTCCTCTGCCCCACCACAGGGATGTTTTCCCCACGCCTAATGTTCCTAGTGCTTAATTCTCATGGATTTGTATGCTAATTCTAAGTTAAATATGAAATCAATCATGGATGAAGCCCTAATTCCAGAGACTATTTTGCCTTGGATATGTGACTCCTGAAAAGCCCATCAGAATTAAAGAAGAAGGAGGAGGAGGAGGAGGCGAAGGAGGAAGAGCAGGAGGAGGAGAGGGGGAAGGAGAAGGAGAAGGAAGAGACTTTCTTACGGTGAAATGACAGTCTTTGTGGAGAATTTAAGACATGTCTGCAATTCTTTAATACTCCAGTCACTAAGAGGTGGAGTTTAATTTCCTCACCTTGAATATGCCTCCAATGACTTAATTTTTCTGAAGATTAGAATATACTCCAAGTGACTCTGCTGACTTCTGCTGGGGCCTCAAAACTCATAAGCCTTCTGCATGGCTTTCTCTTGGGACATGTGCTTATGCTGGTCAGAGCTGAAGAAGTCAGCTACCCTGATTGCCATGCTGGAAAGACCATGTGGAGAGACCATACAGAGAGATATTTCTGAGGCACCCCAGTTCTGCCCGCCTACAGCCATTTGAATCTTCCAAAGGGCATGAGTGAAAAAATCTTTTAAATGACACAGATTCCAAGCAAGAACTGCCTAACTAAGCCTGGTAAACACCCACAACTGTGAAAAGTAACAACAATAAATAGCCATTGTAGTTTGGGATGGTTTATTACACATCATTTAGGTGATAACCAGAATAGACCCTTTGAAAAGTAGTCAAATATTTGAGTCCTGAAGACTTCAGTCTAGTCATAAACAAGATTGTTAAGGAATGGAGGAGTCTCTAGTTAACCAGCATGCTGTTCCCGTTTCTTCAGCTTGACGGCATATGTAAGAGCTCATTACAGTAATTCACTTTTCAACAGGAAAGATTGAAGTGATGATAGACCCAGACACTAACTAAACATAGGTCCCTACTTCCCATGGCAACCTTCATTGACAGTGAAAGCATTTTCCCCAGTGCTTGGTGGAGCTTCATACAGTAGCAGTATAATGAAATAGAGCATTCCTGCCCAGGAAACCTCTGCCCAGTGCAATTCCATGCACCTTGAAAAGCCAATGATCTAATTTTTGACACAAAAACACATCAATCATTTTGCAGATGGAAACTGGTTCAGGGAGATGAAATGATTTGTTGGAGGTCTCCTGATATTTCTGCTACACATGGTTTTGAATGCCTATACCTTTCTTGTTTTTCTCCCATTGAATTTCAGAGGTTCAGTTTCCTGCCTTTTAGGGATCTCAAGAAACTAAAACCAGCAGAAAGCTTCAAATCTCCATTTTAAAAACAGATTTGAGATTGTAAAAGCAGCAGTGAGGGTGGAGGGTTTCCTCTATCAATGTTTCTTCATTTCTTTGTTCATTCATTTACCAGATGTGTATCTATTTTATAAACATTTCCAAGCAAGCACTTCAGTATTGTATCTTCCCATTACAGAAAGTGCCTACCTCTGTGTTGGGACTTGAAGATCACCCAGTCCTGAGTGGCAATCCAAAAATTAAGGGGAAAAGTTCCTTAACATAATGTTTTAATAAGAAAAAGAAAACCCTGAGAAGTGGCTTGAAATATGATAAGAAGCAGGGCTCCCTGATTTGGAGCAACATGGCCAATATATTTCATTGCAGTTATGTCTCCCTAACCAGATGAAGATAAATAGTGCCAGTTCTCAACAAAATTGTGAGTTCTATCTTTGTCAGTCTTGATATCCTCTTTATGTACCCTTTTAATCCTTCAGCTGTCTTCTTTTATACTTCAAGCCTCCAAAGCTTTCCTATTATTCTCCCCTACCTTGTCTGCCATTCTGATTGTCTCCTGAATACCCATTCCTCTTCTTTGTATAGCAACCTTGTTACATGAGTGACAAGGATACATCCCCAGCTTTAGGAGGACCCTAATTGCTACAGTTAAACCTAATCAGCTTTAGGAGGACCTTAAACTAGCTAACATCACTGAATATTGAGCATGAAGAACAAGTTGTAGTGGTGAGGGCTTTTTATTTATAGAGAGACACAGTGATAAGTTCAGTGTTTGTTGAAAGAAGCTCTCCTTTCCCCATAACCATGAACAAGGAAGATATAGTACAATTACTTTTAGCACTCATTTCATAAAGCCAACTGGTAGATGAAGCCAACACACAGAATCAAGAAAATCATGGAGAAACCATGATAAAGCCCTAATCAGACAACTCCTGAAGCCCATCTTAATCTCAGTTATATGATAAGTTATTGCATAAACTAATATGAGTTGTGTTTTCTCTTCCTAGCAACCAAATATATCATAAAAATCAACAAAGGCCCAAAGGAGCTTCCATTTTTGGTAATATGGCAGAGTGCATTGTTGGGACCAACCTTGTGAGGGAAGTCAACTAAAAATGTCAAATAATCTATTAGAAACATATTCTTATAGGCATCAGATGATAAAATGTTAAGAAATTATTAGACAAAATATCAGTGAAATCTGTAATCTGAGCATTTAAGCTGCTTTTTTCCTGAGGACATTTGCAAAAAAGGCAAAAATGAGCATGCATTTTGAACACTTCTTTGGGAGGACAGTAGAATTCATGAAGGCTGAATATACACTTCAAAGCCCAGGCCTCACTTAAGGTGAATGTCTAGTAGGAAACTCTACCTCTTTAAACATGGAACCCCCTAAACCTACCCCTTAAAAGTAAGAGAGAACCAGAAGTAAACTCCCATCAACTTTCTATCTTGAGGAAATTGTAAGAAAATTTGCCTTGTCATTGAACAGAATGACGATATGAGAGTCACTGAGAAGTTGGGACCATACCTGCAGCCCAAATTACCATCATTTGGATTATCCCCTTCCAAAAAACAAAAAGAGTTTTTTGCACATTTCTAGAAGAGGATGGTACAATAAGACAGACAGTATGACCATTTGTGAAGAAAGTGGTTTGTGACCTGAGCATGAAGAACAAGTTGTGGTGATTGAAGGCTTTTTATAGAGAAGTGGCTCCGTGCAGGCTGACCTGCCATGGCCATTCAGGAGATGCATCGAGGCTGTGGTGAAAATCTCCTTTGTCATATTTGCTGGCCTTTGCCTATTTCTTATGATTCAGGATGAAGGAGAACATCAGAAGGGGTTGGGGAAGGCATATTAGGAGCATGACTTCCCCAGCAGGGCACCAAAGAACTGCAGTGTTTTGAGAGTTTTTCTTTTGGAATTTGGGATAAGGAAAGATTTGAGTGGTGATAATATTGAACTTTACCTCAGCCGTGTGCCCCCCAAAACAGTGATAGTTAAGAAATTCTGCTATCCTTCTGTGTTCTGGGAAATGTTTAACCGAAAAGCACTAATTTTCCTTCATATATTTTTAAATGTTTATTTATTTTTGAGAGAGAGAGACAGAGTGTGAGCGGGGGAGGAGCAGAGAGAGAGCAAGAGAGAGAGAGCGAGAGGGAGGAAGATACAAAATCTCAAACAGGCTCCAGGCTCTGAGCTGTCAACACAGAGCCGCACATGGGGCTCAAACTCCTTCCTGAACCATGAGATCATGACCTAAGCCGAAGTCGGATACTTAACCAAGCCATGCAGACCCACTTCCCTCATATATTTTAAGATATGATCAGCCTTTCTTCTCCCTCCAGACTCCCACAGACTTGCATATGAAATGGATGACTCCCTTGTCTACCTGTGTCTGCACATCTTCAAGGCACTTCCTTGTATTTAAAATGTTCATCATTAAATGTTATTAACAATGAACATTTCTCCTATTGCAATAGCCTGAATAAAGTAATCTCTTTAATGATGTAGTTAATTTTGTCTATCACAGGTGATAAATAGACTGGTTCTACAATTGATGTAAATGAGTAATATTTGGAGTTTTGAAACAGTTCAAGATTCTTCAAGAATAGACTCAAGGCTGGGAACAAAGTATATCTCGCCTAGCTGAGAAAGGATATGTTTGCTAGGGGTAGGCTGATCTAATCAGGAGGACAAATCTTTCATCAAAACCTATTTTCTCATTAGCTTGGAGGATTTAAGAAAAACAAATGAGAGGAAAAAGACTAGAAGAGATAAATTGGAAAGGGCATGCACCTGGCATTAGGCCAACATTTGAACTCCAGGCTCTGTGGCTAACTAGCAGTGCAATTTGGGGTGAGCTTCGTGTAATTGCTGTTCCCAGTGGATACTTCTTTTACTCTTCCAGCTGAATCTTGGCAGTCACTCAAGCCACACATCTAATTTTAGGCTTTTTCTGTGTTAGTGGGTATATCTGGTTTCAGTCCACGACCCTCTCCATTTCTCCTTCTCAGTGATCAGTGTGAGTAAGCTGTCATGATTTGTCGCTGAAACCTGTTTTATGACAAAAAATGACTTCACGTTTAAATTTGTAAATGCAGAGAAGTGGAAATAGGGGCTTATCAGGGATGACCTTATATTAACCTTGCTTTTCTCTTTGACAGAGACTAGATGGGTAGATCAGAGATATGTGGTAGAAACAGGGCTCCACCCTCATCAAAGTATTTGACAAAGATATTCATTGTGGATGAGATGAAGAGATAAAGAGAGATGATAATAAACTTAGATAAATGTGAGCTAACAGTAAATATCCTGACACCAATGGAGAAAGAAATTGTGTTTCAATGGAAAACTGTGCAATGTCCACATATAGCATATTCATATTATTTACAAATAACACAGTACTTCTAAGTTATCAGATTCTAGTCTTCTGTTGTCTTTAATATATTTTATGACTCTAATTTGCTAGACATACAAATGCTACCTTGTCCAGTAGAGTTTTGAGTTACTTCCCTCTGGGGGAAACACCAGTTTTGCCTCCATTTGCAATTCAATTCATTTACTCAATATATATTCGTCCTTTGGGGCACCTGGGTGACTCAGTCAGTTGAGCATCCAACTCTTGATTTCGGCTCAGGTCATGGTTCAAGTCCCACATCGGGCTCCATGCTGGCATTGTGGAGCCTGCTTGGGATTCTCTCTCTCTGCCTCTCTCTCTGCTCCTCACTTGTGATCATGCACTCTTTCTCTGTCTTAAATAAATAAATAAATAAATAAATAAATAAATAAATAAATAAAGTTTTTAATCTTTTCCTTTGGGTTATGACATCTACCTGATTCTCTCATTAAATGAGTAAAATATAATCTTCTAATACATGTTCATTTTTATATTAGTTTGAGAGCTGTGATTTCATCTTTTTCTGAAAATTATATTTTAACACTAATGAGAACTGAAAGCGTTAATACTATTTTAAACAATACTGGGACCAGGAATACTTTCCTGTGCTTGTACTCAACTAGCTATGCCAGAAAACAACCTGCTCCTGGAAGATGATTAAAATTGCTTGTTTAGCCTGGTGAACAGATTTGCTTTTCAAGGCTCCCTTAAAGACCATTAACCTGCTAGACTGCCAATTGAAAGCTATTAATAACATCCCAAACTGCCCAACTACATCAGGTCCTAGCCATACTACACTTCAAATAATTCAGCCCAGGCACTAAAAATCCTTTAAGCACTTTTCCCTACATTCCTCCTTTTGAGAAACCACTGGTTCTGTTAAAAAGATGCTTACCCTTGCTATGGTAAGTTAAGTTTAAAATCTCTCTTTTACCTAATTAACAGGTATTCTTGGTTGTGTGTGTATGTGTGCATGTGTGTATGTGTGTGTCCATTTGTGTGTGTGTGTGTGTGTGTGTGTGTGTGTGTGTGTGTGCGTGCATCCACGTGTGTGTTAAAGTGAAGGAGATTGACAATGGGAATTATAACTATCAGCTGCTTCTAACGGATGACATATTAGGTTCTCAATTTGGGATTATGCAGTCAAGTTACTTTTTTTTTTTTTTTTTTTTAAATCAGAAGTCAGGTCAGGTCTGCACTCCATGCTAGGGATCCAGATCGGGATATGTCAACATGTAACAAACTGTTACATATATTCGGTGCCTAAAAAGTATTTGAAAGTATTTGCAAATGGTAAGAGATCATTTTTTCCCTAAAAACCCAATAACTTAAGGAAAAAGTTTAAATAAAAGAAAAAATCAGATTTCATTTCAGGTTTGTATGAATAAAAAGAAAGGTATGTATTACACCTTCAAATGTATTCATTACACTTAAATATGCAGAGGAAATACAGTATAGTTCATTTATTTTTTTCTAACTAAAATGATCTGATCTTTCCTTTGAGTGCCCCCAAATTCTCTTCCCTCCAATACTAATCCCAGTGTTTCTGTTCCCTCTTCTCCCTGCTAAGGGTCCTGGCAGCTGCAGAGGAGGAAGACTGAGGCATCTGTAACTTTACCTCCTCACTATATATATTTTCTTTCCAGTTACCAGAGCTTAGAAGTCTTTGCTTCAACTTATCTACCCAGGACTTCCCTAATGCAAAATCTAAGAACACATCCAAAATAAAGGGTGTACAAGGAGTTTTCAAGAGTGCACATATATACAGTATTGGAGAAAATAAATCTCCAGGTCCTCCATTTCTTTTAGGTACTCCTTTCAAATCTGATTGGCCTGAGGAAGCCCCATGATTTTTTTTTTTTCTATCTCCTGTTTCACAGTCTTTCCTGTCATTTAGCAAAGCAAACTATTCATTTCCCTACCACTAATCTCTCCATGGCCTCTGGGTGTGAAACACTGTAGCACACTGAACTAAGAGAGGATTATAGTTGATTGAGCTTCAACATAAACTCTGACACCTATAGCTACACAGATATTAAACATAGCCTAACTCCTGGCTAGATAATATAAAATCTCCCACATGTTCAAAACATTTGATGAAAGGAGAAAATAAAGAGGATTACTTGTTGATTAATGAACATCTGTACAATAACAACTAAAAACCCTAAATGCCTTCTGTGGTTCAGGCACTTTACTTAAATTATTATAATTCCACAGAATTCTCCATGTAGAATTCAGAATACTGAAGCCAAAAAGCTTAAGGCATAAGGCCAGAAGTTGGTAGGGCTCTGAACCCAGACAGGCAGTCTAGCTCCACCATGGCAAGCTCCCTCTGGTGTCCAGGGCTTTCCTCACCCTGCCTGCAAGCGAGCGGCAAGTGGAGGGAGAGAAGCAGATGAACCCAGGAAAGTCTGAACTTCCTTTCATAAGCCACAGACTGGAGTCTTCATTAATTTGAACCCGTTTCTGAAAGAGACAGTTAGAAAAGAGACAGTTAAAGCATAGCGACAGAGACACAGAAAAGACCCTCACTTGGAACACTTCTGAATATGTAAAATGTTTTACTGATTTGGTTCCTAATGAGTGAATGAAGGTAACATTGGGCTCAGGTGTTAAACAGGTGCAGCACTACAGGGAAAATCTGAAGACCACTCAACTGCCCTGGGAGGCCTCAGTGGCATGCTACAAATTATAAATTTATGAACTTCCTTGTTGACAAAAAGCATGCCAATGATTTATGCATGTGAGTATTTATATGCATACTCAAAACTGTACATGAGTAAGAAACTTTAGTTTTTTAAAAAGTGAAGAACCAGAATCTTCCAAAACTCATTTTAACTTTTGATCACATCCTAAAAGTTCTACATTATTTTTATAGATTATTCTGTTATTAATCTTTTTGATCTTGGAAAAAGATTGAAAATAAAGTTCAAAGAAGAACTGATAATATTAATCACTGATAATATTATGATCTCCTTATTTTTATGTAAGTATATATATATATATATATATATACACACACACATATATATATATAGTATAAAATTGCCAAATTTAGAATTATGTCATATAGTCATATATGGATATACATGTATTTATAAATGTATATACATACTTCTGCTTTCTCTTTTTTGTCCTTAAAATTATAACATTCCCCCATATTCTAAGAAAATACTAATTTTAATGGCTATGTAATATTCCAGCACACATTTATATCACAATTCAGATGACCAAAATTCTATTGCAGGACATTTAAAATTTTCCCACTTGTTAGTGTTACAAATAATGGGAAGAAGCAGCACTCTTTATTCTAATTGCACCCATATTCTAATTGAAAAAACATTAAGGAATATTAACTCAGCGATTGAAAAGAATGAAATCTTGCCATTTGCAACAACTTGGTTGGAACTAGAGTATATTATGCTAAATGAAATAAGTCAGTCAGAGAAAGATAAATATCTTATGACTTCACTCATGTGTGCAATTTAAAAAACAAAACAGATGAACATAGGGGAGAAGAAGGAAAAATAAGATAAAAACACAGAAGAAGGTAAACCATAAAAGACTCTTAAATACAGAGAACAAACTGAGGGTTGCTGGAGGGTGTTGGGTGGGGGGATGGGCTAAATGGGCATTAAGGAGGCCACTTGTGGGGATAAGCACTGGGTGTTATATGTCAGTGATGAATCACTAAATTCTACTTCTGAAATCATCATTACACTATGTGTTAACTAACTTGTATTTAAATAAATTTTTTAAAAAATCTCTAAAAACAAACAACCAAAAAGAAAAAAAAAACATTGAAAAATCAGTAGAAAATTTTGTAATAATGGAAATGTTTTATTCTGCTTTAGTCTGGTCACCACTAGCCATATGTGGCTGTTGAGTTTATACTATGTGGTTAGTGCAACTGAGGAACTGGATTTTTCATTTATTTAATTTGAATAAATTTAAATTTAAGTACTCCCAAGTGACTTTATTGGTCAAAGCAGAACTTGAGTTCAGTGCATTAATTTAGGTATTTACTTGTATGCAGGAATACCCCCATCTTGTGGCGTTTTGGAATATTGCCTTTAAAATTGTTTGAAACCAAGGAGTATTTGTAACTAGGAACACAATTTGTAGTTGTAATTTCATAATGTTTGTGGATCACAAGAGTACACCGAATAGTTTGTATAAAGTATCTGCAAATTTAAAGATTGACATTGTTAAAACACAGTAGGTTCTCAGGGTGAATGAATTCACATGGGGACATTTAGTGCCTTGACAAACCCTAAGAATAGGCATATTTGCTTTGCCATTTGGGATAGTCACTCTTTTTGATTTTTTAATAAACAGCTGAAATCTCTAAGAGTTATTGACATGTAAAATTAGGCCCTTTATTTGTTTTGCTATTCAAAAGTCTTCTTTGTTTTAGATTATTTAAAACATTTATCCTCCTACCAGCTTTTTCTGTTTATCTTCACACATGTCTACTGATATTCCTGTTCTACAGATCCACTCAGTATTTTTGTTATGGAGTCCATACTGTAAATTCTAGTATATCTGTCCAATATTTCTAACTGATTCAACTCTTATTTTTTGTAAAGTTTATTTATTTATGAGAGAGACAGAGAGAGAGAGATAGAGAGGGAGGGAGGGAGAGTAGAGGAGGGGCAGAGAGAGAGGGAGACAGAAAATCCGAAGCAGGCTCTGTGCTGAGTGTAAAGCCTGATGCGGGGCTCAAACTCTGACTGATTCAACTCCTAATCCTTTCCCTAAATCTAGCATGCATTTCACAAAATTGGCTCAATATATGTGTAAGTGTATGAATATATATATATGTGTGTGTGTGTATACATATAAACATAAGTGTATTTATATGTCTTCTGAATATGAATTATTAGTGATTTAAAGAGGAATAAAATTAACATCTCCCCTGTAACCCCAACTAAGTTTCTAATTAAAGATAGACAATGATGGAAAATAGGTGAAGACAAAAGCATAAGTTTATTACTGATAGAAGTATTTTTTTTAAGTTTTTATTTTAATTCCAGTACAGTTAACATACAATGTTATATTAGTTTCAGGTATATAATATGGTGATTAAATAATTCTATAAGTCACCCAGTGCTCATCACAGGTGTACTTCTTAATCCCCATCACATATTTTACCCATCACCCTAACCACCTCCCCTCTGGTAACCATCTCTTTGTTCTCTATAGTTAAGTGTTTCTTCATTTGTCTGTCTTTCTCTTTTTTCTTCCCTTTGCTCATTTGTTTTGCTTCTTAAGTTTCGTATATGAGTGAAATAATATGCTATTTGTCTATTTTCTGACTGACTTATTTTGCTTGGTATTATACTTGCTAGCTCCATCCATGTTGTTGCAAATGGAAAACTTTCATTCTTTTTTTATGGATGAATAATATTCTGCTGTATGTATGTGTATACACACACACACACACACACACACACCCCACAACTTTTTTATCCATACCCAGCTGATGAACACAGGCTGCTTCCATAGCTTGGCTATTGTAAATAATATTGCTATAAACATATAGGTGCATGTGTCCCTTTGAATCAGTGTTTTTGTATTTTCTGGGTAAATAGCCAGCAATGTAATTGCTGAGTCATAGGATGATAGTTCTATTTTTAACTTTTTGAGAAGACTTCATACTGTTTTCTACAGTGGATGAACTGGTT
Organism: Panthera leo; assembly: GCF_018350215.1. Taxonomy (NCBI): domain Eukaryota; kingdom Metazoa; phylum Chordata; class Mammalia; order Carnivora; family Felidae; genus Panthera; species Panthera leo. The sequence goes on from NC_056681.1 coordinate 94,440,975, forward strand.
TTCTGATCGAGGCATTTTTTAAATATGATTTTGTGGCATGGCAATAATGGAAATTCTAATATTGAACCTCAGAATTAGACATTTCTACCAACTTACAAACAGCTCTGGAAAACCATGGGCCTTCCCTTAATGGCAGGTCCCTTTAAAAATTATAGGACATAGGGGCAGAACAGAGGGGCACATACTATGGTCATCTGGCTCCAGGGAGAAGAGATGGTTGGAGGAGGGAGAATGGGAAGAAGAGAGTCTACTATGAGCAGGGCAAATGCCTCACATTCTATAAGATATACTTTATTCTACTTTGGGAGAAAGAATTAAAGGCTGGGCAGATTGTTTGGGGTAACTCCCTCCTCAGAGCAACTGGAAGACTGAGAAAAAGTATTTACACTAATGGATATTCTAACATGATGTGGGTAAAATTTTAGCTCTTTGGCAAAGTAATTTCAGCTTTGCCTGAGAGCTGTTGAGGAGAAAAACAGATTTTTATTCATCTTTGCCCAGCTCTATACATCATTGTTCATCTTTTCCAACCTGAAGGGGACATAAATTATGTGAATTTAATAAATGACTCTAAAATGAGAATAAATACTGATGTCAGACTCATTCCTCTCAAAATGCTGTTTCAGTTTGTCTGGAAAACTTTGAAAACTGAGTTTGTCTGGGAAACTTCCAGCTCAAATACAAAAGAATTAGCTCAAAAGTAACTATATCATAAAACTGTTTAAACATCTTTCAGTTACAATATAAAGGGAAAAATTCAGTGACTGCATAACAGCACCATAGCGATAATAAGAAGCTACAACATAAAATAGAAATACCTCATTCACAACAGCAATAAAAGTATAAAATTCTAATTGTAAGAATTCAACCTAAGGATATACATGCCATTGTACATAACAGTTTATTATATATATATTCATCACAGAAGTGTTTATAATCATCCTCATAGAATTATGGTGATGGATGTTTTTTTTTTTTTTTTTTTTTTGATAAATATTTTATTGAAGTTTAACATATATAAAGTATGCAAATCATCAGTGTATGGTGATTACATCATAAAATATCCATGTAAATGTATACAAATAAAGAAATAAAATACTAACGGCACTGCAAAAGCACTCATTTTTTGGTCCCTTTCCAGTCATTATTACCTTCTCCCCAAAAGTAACCATGTTCCTGATGTCTAACACCATTAGTTTTCCCTATTTGAACAATGAAATGGAGTAACAAATTAGGTAATCTTTTGTGTCTAGTTTTTTTCATTCAACATTGTCTTCCATATTCATCCATACTTTATTTTTATTTTTATTTTTTATTTTTTTTTTATTTTTATTTTTTTTTATTTTATTTTATTTTTTTAATATATGAAATTTACTGTCAAATTGGTTTCCATACAACACCCAGTGCTCATCCCAAAAGGTGCCCTCCTCAATACCCATCACCCACCCTACCCTCCCTCCCACCCTGCCCTCCCTCCCACCCCCCATCAACCCTCGGTTTGTTCTCAGTTTTTAACAGTCTCTTATGCTTTGGCTCTCTCCCACTCTAACCTCTTTTTTTTTTTTTTTTTTTTTTTTTTTTCCTTCCCCTCCCCCATGGGTTTCTGTTATGTTTCTCAGGATCCACATAAGAGTGAAACCATATGGTATCTGTCTTTCTCTGTATGGCTTATTTCACTTAGCATCACACTCTCCAGTTCCATCCATGTTGCTACAAAAGGCCATATTTCATTTTTTCTCATTGCCACGTAGTATTCCATTGTGTATATAAACCACAATTTCTTTATCCATTCATCAGTTGATGGACATTTAGGCTCTTTCCATAATTTGGCTATTGTTGAGAGTGCCGCTATAAACATTGGGGTACAGGTGCCCCTATGCATCAGTACTCCTGTATCCCTTGGATAAATTCCTAGCAGTGCTATTGCTGGGTCATAGGGTAGGTCTATTTTTAATTTTCTGAGGAACCTCCACACTGCTTTCCAGAGCGACTGCACCAATTTGCATTCCCACCAACAGTGCAAGAGGGTTCCTGTTTCTCCACATCCTCTCCAGCATCTATAGTCTCCTGATTTCTTCATTTTGGCCACTCTGACTGGCGTGAGGTGGTATCTGAGTGTGGTTTTGATTTGTATTTCCCTGATAAGGAGCGACGTTGAACATCTTTTCATGTGCCTGTTGGCCATCCGGATGTCTTCTTTAGAGAAGTGTCTATTCATGTTTTCTGCCCATTTCTTCACTGGGTTATTTGTTTTTCGGGTGTGGAGTTTGATGAGCTCTTTATAGATTTTGGATACTAGCCCTTTGTCCGATGTGTCATTTGCAAATATCTTTTCCCATTCCGTTGGTTGCCTTTTAGTTTTGTTGGTTGTTTCCTTTGCTGTGCAGAAGCTTTTTATCTTCATAAGGTCCCAGTAATTCACTTTTGCTTTTAATTCCCTTGCCTTTGGGGATGTGCCGAGTAAGAGATTGCTACGGCTGAGGTCAGAGAGGTCTTTTCCTGCTTTCTCCTCTAAGGTTTTGATGGTTTCCTGTCTCACATTCAGGTCCTTTATCCATTTTGAGTTTATTTTTGTGAATGGTGTGAGAAAGTGGTCTAGTTTCAACCTTCTGCATGTTGCTGTCCAGTTCTCCCAGCACCATTTGTTAAAGAGACTGTGTTTTTTCCATTGGATGTTCTTTCCTGCTTTGTCAAAGATGAGTTGGCCATACGTTTGTGGGTCTAGTTCTGGGGTTTCTATTCTATTCCATTGGTCTATGTGTCTGTTTTTATGCCAATACCATGCTGTCTTGATGATGACAGCTTTGTAGTAGAGGCTAAAGTCTGGGATTGTGATGCCTCCTGCTTTGGTCTTCTTCTTCAAAATTACTTTGGCTATTCGGGGCCTTTTGTGGTTCCATATGAATTTTAGGATTGCTTGTTCTAGTTTCGAGAAGAATGCTGGTGCAATTTTGATTGGGATTGCATTGAATGTGTAGATAGCTTTGGGTAGTATTGACATTTTGACAATATTTATTCTTCCAATCCATGAGCAGGGAATGTCTTTCCATTTCTTTATATCTTCTTCAATTACCTGCATAAGCTTTCTATAGTTTTCAGCATACAGATCTTTTACATCTTTGGTTAGATTTATTCCTAGGTATTTTATGCTTCTTGGTGCAATTGTGAATGGGATCAGTTTCTTCATTTGTCTTTCTGTTGCTTCATTGTTAGTGTATAAGAATGCAACTGATTTCTGCACATTGATTTTGTATCCTGCAACTTTGCTGAATTCATGTATTAGTTCTAGCAGACTTTTGGTGGAGTCTATCGGATTTTCCATGTATAATATCATGTCATCTGCAAAAAGCGAAAGCTTGACTTCATCTTTGCCAATTTTGATGCCTTTGATTTCCTTTTGTTGTCTGATTGCTGATGCTAGAACTTCCAGCACTATATTAAATAGCAGCGGTGACAGTGGGCATCCCTGTCGTGTTCCTGATCTCAGGGAAAAAGCTCTCAGTTTTTCCCCGTTGAGGATGATGTTAGCTGTGGGCTTTTCATAAATGGCCTTTATGATCTTTAGGTATGTTCCTTCTATCCCGACTTTCTCAAGGGTTTTTATTAAGAAAGGGTGCTGGATTTTGTCAAAGGCCTTTTCTGCATCGATTGACAGGATCATATGGTTCTTCTCTTTTTTTTTGTTAATGTGATGTATCACGTTGATCGATTTGCGAATGTTGAACCAGCCCTGCATCCCAGGAATGAATCCCACTTGATCATGGTGAATAATTCTTTTTATATGCTGTTGAATTCGATTTGCTAATATCTTATTGAGAATTTTTGCATCCATATTCATCAGGGATATTGGCCTGTAGTTCTCTTTTTTTACTGGGTCTCTGTCTGGTTTAGGAATCAAAGTAATACTGGCTTCATAGAATGAGTCTGGAAGTTTTCCTTCCCTTTCTATTTCTTGGAATAGCTTGAGAAGGATAGGTATTATCTCTGCTTTAAATGTCTGGTAGAACTCCCCTGGGAAGCCATCTGGTCCTGGACTCTTATTTGTTGGGAGATTTTTGATAACCGATTCAATTTCTTCGCTGGTTATGGGTCTGTTCAAGCTTTCTATTTCCTCCTGATTGAGTTTTGGAAGAGTGTGGGTGTTTAGAAATTTGTCCGTTTCTTCCAGGTTGTCCAATTTGCTGGCATATAATTTTTCATAGTATTCCCTGATAATTGTTTGTATCTCTGAGGGATTGGTTGTAATCATTCCATTTTCATTCATGATTTTATCTATTTGGGTCATCTCCCTTTTCTTTTTGAGAAGCCTGGCTAGAGGTTTGTCAATTTTGTTTATTTTTTCAAAAAACCAACTCTTGGTTTCGTTGATCTGCTCTACAGTTTTTTTAGATTCTATATTGTTTATTTCTGCCCTGATCTTTATTATTTCTCTTCTTCTGCTGGGTTTAGGCTGCCTTTGCTGTTCTGCTTCTATTTCCTTTAGGTGTGCTGTTAGATTTTGTATTTGGGATTTTTCTTGTTTCTTGAGATAGGCCTGGATTGCAATGTATTTTCCTCTCAGGACTGCCTTCGCTGCATCCCAGAGCGTTTGGATTGTTGTATTTTCATTTTCGTTTGTTTCCATATATGTTTTAATTTCTTCTCTAATTGCCTGGTTGACCCACTCATTCGTTAGTAGGGTGTTCTTTAACCTCCATGCTTTTGGAGGTTTTCCAGACTTTTTCCTGTGGTTGATTTCAAGCTTCATAGCATTGTGGTCTGAAAGTATGCATGGTATAATTTCAATTCTTGTAAACTTATGAAGGGCTGTTTTGTGACCCAGTATATGATCTATCTTGGAGAATGTTCCATGTGCACTCGAGAAGAAAGTATATTCTGTTGCTTTGGGATGCAGAGTTCTAAATATATCTGTCAAGTCCATCTGATCCAATGTATCATTCAGGGCCCTTGTTTCTTTATTGACTGTGTGTCTAGATGATCTATCCATTTCTGTAAGTGGGGTGTTAAAGTCCCCTGCAATGACCACATTCTTATCAATAAGGTTGCTTATGTTTATGAGTAATTGTTTTATATATCTGGGGGCTCGGGTATTTGGCGCATAGACATTTATAATAGTTAGCTCTTCCTGGTGGATAGACCCTGTGATTATTATATAATGCCCTTCTTCATCTCTTGTTACAGCCTTTAATTTAAAGTCTAGTTTGTCTGATATAAGTATGGCTACTCCAGCTTTCTTTTGGCTTCCAGGAGCATGATAAATAGTTCTCCATCCCCTCACTCTCAATCTAAAGGTGTCCTCAGATCTAAAATGAGTCTCTTGTAGACAGCAAATAGATGGGTCTTGTTTTTTTATCCATTCTGATACCCTATGTCTTTTAGTTGGCGCATTTAATCCATTTACATTCAGTGTTATTATAGAAAGATATGGGTTTAGAGTCATTGTGATGTCTGTATGTTTTATGCTTGTAGTGATGTCTCTGGTACTTTGTCTCACAGGATCCCCCTTAGGATCTCTTGTAGGGCTGGTTTCGTGGTGACAAATTCCTTCAGTTTTTGTTTGTTTGGGAAGACCTTTATCTCTCCTTCTATTCTAAATGACAGACTTGCTGGATAAAGGATTCTTGGCTGCATATTTTTTCTGTTTAGCACACTGTAGATATCGTGCCAAGCCTTTCTGGCCTGCCAAGTTTCAAAGGAAAGATCAGTCACGAGTCTTATAGGTCTCCCTTTATATGTGAGGGCACGTTTATCCCTTGCTGCTTTCAGAATTTTCTCTTTATCCTTGTATTTTGCCAGTTTCACTATGATATGTCGTGCAGAAGATCGATTCAAGTTACGTCTGAAGGGAGTTCTCTGTGCCTCTTGGATTTCAATGCCTTTTTCCTTCCCCAGTTCAGGGAAGTTCTCAGCTATAATTTGTTCAAGTACCCCTTCAGCACCCTTCCCTCTTTCTTCCTCCTCTGGGATACCAATTATGCGTATATTATTTTTTTTTAGTGTATCACTTAGTTCTCTAATTTTCCCCTCATACTCCTGGATTTTTTTATCTCTCTTTCTTTCAGCTTCCTCTTTCTCCATAACTTTATCTTCTAGTTCACCTATTCTCTCCTCTGCCTCTTCAAGCCGAGCCATCGTGGATTCCATTTTGTTTTGCAATTCGTTTAAAGCGTTTTTCAACTCCTCGTGACTGTTCCTTAGTCCCTCGATCTTTGTGGCAAGAGATTCTCTGCTGTCCTGTATACTGTTTTCAAGCCCAGCGATTAATTTTATGACTATTATTCTAAATTCACTTTCTGTTATATTATTTAAATCCTTTTTGATCAGTTCATTAGCTGTTGTTATTTCCTGGAGATTCTTCTGAGGGGAATTCTTCCGTTTGGTCATTTTGGAGAGTCCCTGGCGTGGTGAGGACCTGCAGTGCACTTCCCCTGTGCTGTGGTGTATAACTGGAGTTAGTGGGCGGGGCCGCAGTCCGACCCGATGTCTGCCCCCAGCCCACTGCTGGGGCCACAGTCAGACTGGTGTGTGCCTTCTCTTCCCCTCTCCTAGGGGCGGGATTCACTGTGGGGTGGCGTGTCCCGTCTGGACTACTCGCACACTGCCAGGCTTGTGTTGCTGGGGATCTGGCGTATTAGCTGGGGTGGGTAGGCAAGGTGCACGGGGGCTGGAGGGGCAGGCTTAGCTCGCTTCTCCTTAGGTGATCCACTTCAGGAGGAGCCCTGTGGCAGCGGGAGGGAGTCAGATCCGCTGCCGGAGGTTTGGCTCCGCAGAAGCACAGAGTTGGGTGTTTGCGCGGAGCGAGCAAGTTCCCTGGCAGGAACTGGTTCCCTTTGGGATTTTGGCTGGGGGATGGGCGGGGGAGATGGCGCTGGCGAGCGCCTTTGTTCCCCGCCAAGCTGAGCTCTGCCGTCCGGGGGCTCAGCAGCTCTCCCTCCCTTTGTCCTCCAGCCTTCCCGCTTTCCGAGCAGAGCTGTTAACTTCTGACCTCCCAGACGCTAAGTCGCGCTTGCTGTCGGAACACAGTCCGTCCGGCCCCTCCGCTTTTGCCAGCCAGACTCGGGGGCTCTGCTTGGCCGGCGAGCCGCCCCTCCGCCCCGGCTCCCTCCCGCCAGTCCGTGGAGCGCGCACCGCCTCGCCGCCCTTCCTACCCTCTTCCGTGGGCCTCTGGTCTGCGCTTGACTCCGGAGACTCCCTTCTGCTAATCCTCTGGCGGTTTTCTGTGTTCTTTAGGCAGGTGTAGGTGGAATCTAAGTGATCGGCAGGACGCGCTGTGAGCCCCGCGTCCTCCTACGCCGCCATCTTCTGGAACCGGTGATGGATGTTTTTAAACGTGCTAACTTGGCAAATTTTTAACACTCTCTTACAACTCTTTATTGTTCCCAACACTAAAGACTCACCAGCCCATGAAACAATAAATCTGAGAACAATTTTATTAGATCTACTAATATGTCACTCTAGGAATTGGTATTAAAGATAATAGTTTGTATCTATATAGATTGTAGACAACTCAGCCAGAGATGGTCTTCTCTAGTGAGAAAAGATGCCCAGAAATTCACTTTGATTTCAGTCATTGAAGGTGAGCACCCTATTTGCCACCATCAAATATCCCTGAGGATATTTGTGATCATGGAGGATAATCACTCTGAGAAATGTAAGAGGTATAGGCTGTTGTTCCAAAAATGATTTAATCAGGTCTTTTCTGTGTCAAGAGATCAAATGGGACGCTGTCCAGCTCCTGGCATTGATCTCTGAGGAGAGAAGGAGATGATGCCCTATTCCAGGACAGAGTTCTGAAAACAAGTTATGCATCACCTGAAAAGGCCAAGTTCAGAGATCCATAATATGAGAGTCAAAGTATGGTGCTTCTTTGATTAAACCTAGCACCATGATTAAGATGGTGAACACAAATACTGCCAACCAGGCAGTATAAAAGTTTGTATCAGGCTGGGTGCAAAACAGAGAGACAATAATGTTTGCCATGAAATGTGTGCTGACATATTCTGAAGGTCCACAGGCAGCCAGTGAGTTAATGAGTTATTCCTTCTTCAAAGAATCACAACTGACCCTACCTTGTAGGAATCTGGTCAGGCATTCTCTATGCTGGGCACTCAGGTTCTTTGTATGGCGAGGACCAGTGTCAACAGTGACACCATGTGACAGTGAAGGGCACTGGCACTGGCAATGTGACTTCATCCAACTTTCAGTAGATACTGAATTTTCTATTGATAGAACAGGTGGGGAATTTAAAATTTAACCAGGAAAATAATAGGTAGAATAATTCATGTACAGTATAGTCTTAAAGCATCTGTATCATTTTCAGAGGTTCCTCTCAACCTCCCTGCCTTCCTCTTTTCTCTCCTTCCTCCTCTCCTTCTTTCTTCCCACCGTTCCTCCCTCCCTCCCTCCTCTTTCTCTCAATCTATCCTTTTCCTCTCATCAGTCTGTGAACTATTTCAGAGTACATTACAAGGTCTCCCTTCTCAGACTGGAGGTTTAGCAGAGTGGACAGTATGTCTTCCTAACTACATGAGGCAGTAGGACTACATCTCCCTCATGGGTCTAAACTGCTTCCTGCCTGTACATGCTATCAATATATCCATTGATCATAATGCACTCTGAAGATAGAACTCTTTCTGCGAACTGCCCCCATAGCCACCAATTGTTTCTCTCCTTTCTATTCTCATACCCACTTTCCCATACCCAGAAATATGAACGCAATATTGTTGACTGGTACATGAGCTAAACTGACAGTTGGTGGCACTGCTTCTCAACAAAAATTCCTAAAGCATAAGAATAAGAAATTTTATCTCTTTATTTACCACAAGAGGTGATCTAAACTCTAAGACATGAGAATTGCTAGGGGAATGGACTTCCGAACCCAAACCCTTAGAACAAATAGCATAGTAAGTCTTGAAATTTGTAGGTTTGGCTAGTGTTCCAAGTGGTTCCAATTCATGTAGTACATAAATCACATTTTCGGAGGTTAAGACATGGGATAACAGGGCTTTGAACTCAAGAATAGGATGGGATAAAATTTTCCTTCAAGAGTATCTTTCTGATCTGAGAGGTTTGCCAAAGTCTTCTGTGATATTGTGCTTGTCTGTATATAATAGATATATTGTATGTGTATGTGTATGTGTATGTGTACGTGTGTGTGTGTGATGTGTGCGTATGTATGTGATATGGTGATATCCAAATGTAGGTGATATGTATATATAGAGACTTAGGCCTGCTGATTATCAGTCTCAGTTCTCTTAATGATTCCCTTTCCATCCATGAGCAAGATCAAAATGAATGTTAATTCCGCTAAACCAGTGAGTGGCTGAGATTGTTATATATGTGTTTATTTAACTGTGTTTCTGACATTTCACATTCATTTATGAGCATTTTAAATTACACTGAAAAGTAAAACACTTTTATCATGAACACCCAAATCCTTACCACTTAGATTCTGCAATGAATATTTTGCTATCCTTATTTCATCAATTGTCTGTACATCTATGCATTCCTCTGTTATCTATCCATCTTATTTTTTGATATATCTTATTTTAATATAGGTTGGAGTCAGAAGTACAAATATTTCACTATGTATCTCATTAATTAGAGCTCAAGATTGTTTATGCTTTTTAATGTAAAATTTATATGCAGTGGAATCTTTTGGATATCATTCAGTGAGTTCAGACAACCATATTCACCTGTGCAATTCCTTGTCAACATGCAGAATAGTATCATCATCCCAGAAGTTCTGTCATATGCCTTCCCATATGAGTGGATCCTGAACTCCATCTCCCAGATCTAGCCATTGTTCTAATTATTTTCCACCATAATCTGGGTTTGTCTTTCTAAGATTACACATAAATGGAGTCATATATTAAGAATGTTTTGTGTGTAAGTCTTTTATTTAGCATGTTTTTTGAGATCCATCCATGTTCTTGTGAATATCAGTAGTTTTTTTTTTTTTTCCTTTGGCATTACTGGATAATATTACAATCCACAAATATAATAGTTTTTGTATCTACTTTATTTGATGGAAAACCAGGCTGTTTGCATCTTGGGACTATTATGAATAATCGTGCTATCAACATTCAGGTACAAATATTTTGTGGAAATATATTTTTATTTCTCTTGGATTAGTACCTAGTCATGGAATTGCTAGGTCACAAAGGAGGTCTTTGTTTAGTTTTAGAAAAAAATTGGCAAAATTTTTAATAAAGTAGTTCTACCATTTTAACCATTTTGATTTCCTGCCAACAATAGAGGAGAGTTCCAGTTGCTCCATGTACTCAGTGACATTTGGCATTGTCAGTCTTTTTAATTTTAGTCATATTCATATCTATCTAACAATATCTAGGCTTTAACTGACCTAAGTGTCAGCCTTTTTTAATGACTCCTGTGGCTTGTTTTTATATTCAGAGCTATCCAAAAATAACTTCTAAAAACGTGTTTGAGTGTCTACTCTTATGTGTAGATTTACTAGGAGATGTGGGGGCATCTGGGTGGCTCAGTTGGTGGAGCATCCGACTTCAGCTCAGATCATGATCTCACGGTTCATGGATTCAAGCCCCATGTCAGGCTTTGTGCTGGCAGTGCTGAGCCTGCTTGGGATTCTCTCTCTCAGTCCGTCCCTCACTTAGACACTCTTCTTCTCTCAAACTAAATAAATTAATTAATTAAAAAAAAAAAAAGAATTACTGTGAGGTGTGTGAAAAGTGAAAGAGAAAAATAGCCCATCCTTAAAGGGCTTACATTCTTAACATCTACAACACAAGGCAATAAAATACAAGGTCTGTGTGACTAAACTGGACTCAAGGTGCAAGATCGGTATAAAGATGGTCATTACTAGAGTTAATTGCCAGGGAAGTTTTTAAGCTACAGATTGAAAATTAGTGCTACTTAGCTTTTAAAATAAGGTGAGAAAAGAGGTTAGCATTTCTCTGGGAAAATAGCCAGAATGAGGCCCTAAGCTCAGAACAAGCAAGTCGTATGAAAAAGAGGTGGAAATGCTCCATGTGCAGACTTTTGCAACACTCAGGCTTTCACAAATGTAACACCACCATTAGATCCCATGTCAAGATTTAGTTGTCTGGTCATTTTTCTTGCTACCTGTTTGCAATTAAATTATTTTTTATTTTATAACACAAAATCCAAACGAATATCTCAGTGTTCTAGTGACATATAGAGGACTTGTGTTATGTGAGAAACCAAATGAATGCCAATGACAAAGACTTATATATATTTTCTGTTATTGTGGACTGGGAAGCACCATGGATAGCTCTTTATACATAAGCAGGCGGCGTTCTGAAATGACTGCAATTTCATTTTTGCTCTTTTTAAAATGGGCCTGAAACTTCCTCCATCAGCTTTCATGCTGTTTTTCCTTGGGAGCATATATGACATAGTACATGAGAAAATAAACTTCACCCTCAATCAGATACACCTGAGATCACAGTCCATCTCTTGAGCACCATATACCTCAGCTTCCTCATCTCTAAAATTGAGATGGTGGTAGAACCAACCTCATAGAGTTGTTGAGAGGATTACATGAGATAATGCATGATAAGTGCTTAGCACAGCCCCTGGCTCATTAATGTCACTTATTTTTATTACTCTCTTTGATCACATTTGCCAATTTCACCTGATCCCTCACTCTGCTATTGCTAGTTCCAAGTATTAAATATGAAAGTATATGCAGTGAGTATAACCGGTGTTGTGTTTGGATGCCTGAATTTGCTAGTGGATTTCTTATATCTTCCAGTAGCCCAATTAACCTATGTTTCTCCTGATTTCTCCTCTTGAAAAGAATAGTCCATTCATAGTTTGGAATATTTTAACATGAAGTAAATAAACAAATATAACTTGCTTTATTATAAGCCTGAAATATATTAAAAAGTCATGCCTGAAAAGAACACTGAATATGAAATATTGGACCAGAGATTATCATATCATATGATTATGGTGGCAGGGCTCATGGGGATTTTTTTTTGAGATACAAGTAACTTCATCTCTAGTAACAGGCTCTAATGCAACATGGATTTGTATTTCAAGGTACTGCCATGGTCTTTATTTTATTAATTGCAAAAACAACCAGCTGTTCAGATGGCGTGATCTGAGGGACTCTGGGATAAACTCTCTGCTAAAAAACGTCAAGCCTCACCACCTGGCTGGCATACTGCCCAAAATTGCTGAGGAACTCTCTGTTAAAATGAATATATACCTGGGAGATTTAACACATTCAGCAGTCTCTTGAGCCCTTCAGACCTTAGAGTAAACTTATTAATCAGATGGATTTCCAGCTGACCTTAAGTGCAAGGTATTTGGTAGAGGATGAAAGGAAATTCTTTTGGATTTGTAGCAGTTCCCAGACAGCACAAATAAGTGTTTTCATTTGGGCATAGCAAGCATTATGGTTCAATGTGTATAACGGGGCTCGGGGTGAAGTGGGGGCAGGACTGGGAGGCAGAGGACATGGGTTTAGATTTTATTCTACAATTTGATGTGTGTATGTGTAGCCTTAGTGTGTGTAGACTTAGCCTTCAAATTCTTGAAACCTGTGTTTCCTTACCTACAAAGTGGGGAAATGTATTTTTGTTCTAATATTCAGGATGTTAGTGAGAATTAAATGAGATAATATACATGAAAGTCCTCTGGATACAAAAATTCATCAGATATAATACACAATGTTATTCTTTTGTAATAATTGCTAATGTAGAATCTTGGTGAGAAAATGCCTATTGAAGTATTGAAATAGGTAAGCATAAGAAAGAATGTCTATGTGGTATTTGATTTACCAGTAGTTTAGTTTTAAGATTGTGTTTTACTCTTGCAACCATTACCCTGTTTGAGCTTTATAAACACATGCAATTTAGGCAGGACATACATCCCCTCTTTATGTACGAGAATGTCAAAATCAACACCAAAAAGTCATCCTGTGCAGGATCTTTTCTCTCTGTACCCCACTGCTGGCAGAATAGCATGGTCAATATCAAGAAGCTGAAGTTTACAGAAACTAAAAGAAAAAAAGTGCTTATTACTTTAAAAAAATGTTTATTTATTTTGAGAGAGAGAGAAGAAAACACACATGGGGGAGAGGCAGAGAGAAAGGAAGAAAGAGAATCCCAAGCAAGCTCCGAGATGTCAGTGCAGAGCCTGACACAGGGCTTGATGTCATTAACTATGAGATCATGACGTGAGCTGAAATCATGTGTCAGACACTCAACACATTGACCCACCCAGGCACCACAAAAAAGTACAGTAAAACCTTGGATTGTGAGTAACTTGTTCTGTGAGAGTTCCGCAAGATGAGCAAACATTTCAAATAAATTTTAACTTGATAAAGAACATGTCTTGCACTATGAGTAGTATGTGATGCCAAACATCACATAATCAAAAATGAGCTAATGGTTCTCTCTCTCTGTCTCTGTCTCTCTGTCTCTGTCTCTCTCTCTCTCTCTCTCTCTCTCATGTACACTGCAGGATTGCAGGTGATCTCCCATGCTCAGATACTCAGTCTCAGGCAGAGGTGTTTGGCAGAAATCAGTGATTTTTCAGAACTTTGGAAGGTGCCCACAACTGGCACTCACATATTTTTTGTCACTTCAAAGCACCTATGGACAGTCTTTTGCTTTTCCATATAGGAGTAAGCTTAGGAATGCTTTGCTTCATTCTAGGTCAGGCTGCCTGCAAATACAGACCCTTTCTTCTGCTGCCAGTTACATTAAATACAGTATATAACAAGAGTTTATTAATACTGTACTGTAGTCAACATCTGTGTGAGTCAGCAATGGCCCCCAGTCACAAAAAGGTTCCACTGAGGGATGCCCGGGTGGTTTGGTCGGTTAAGCGTATGACTCTGGATTTCAGCTCAGGTTATGATTTCATGGTTCGTGAGTGAGAGCCCAGCATTGGCTGGACAGTGGGGAGCCTGCTTGGGATTTCTCTCTCTCCCTCTTTCTGCTCTAAATAAGTAAACAAGCTTTAAAAAATTCCATTGAGCCAATAGATAGCAGTGATTCTGTTAATGATAGTGAAAGTTGTCCTACACAATAACCCTCCTCTCTCATCTCCCTCACACCAGCCATGAAGGTTTTCAAAGGTACGTGCAGGTTAATTTGTTTTTTATATTTTGTATTTTCTTTATTATTTTGTTTATATTATAGTATTGTAATCATTTTTATGTGAATATTTTTGGGTTATCAAATGAATCATCTATTATTTACTATGGGGGAATTCACTTTGATATACAAGTGCTTTCGATTACAAGCATGCTTGTGGAATGAATTATGCTCACAAACCAAGGTTTTACTGTACTTTAATATTGGACCAAAAGAAGGAAGATCACTTTGTTAACTGGGACAGCTAAAGTAGCATTGGCACACTGCAGTTAGAAAGGGAAATCCTCAAACACATTGTGCTTTTGTGGCCTCCATTGGGGAAAGTAGTATTAAACTAAAGAAGGTGTAATATTTGACATAGAGGCTCAGTGAGGAAACTGAAAAGGAGACCCTAGATACTCTAAAATATTTTACGACTCCCAGCCCTGACAAATGATATAGTCTAAAGTAGAATACCAAATAGAAATGATAAGAGAAACAAGGTAGTATTATTAGACCAACCATGTTCATGAAGTGCAGCACATATCAGTCAAACCCAATTTTCTGAGCTTTTGTTATTGTTTTTGTTAAGGTACCAACAATTGGTTGGTTGATCAAAGGATAGAATTCAGTGACAATCCACCAGAAACCTTGTCACCTGTGGATCTCAGTTTATTTACAGACACTCTTTGGGTATCATGTTTCAGCCAATTATCAAGCTACTCTATTTATTTAATGTCCATACCTCATGTCTCCATCTTGACTGTAAGGATAAATCAAGAGGTTTTGTCTTATCTCTATAGAAATATGATAATTTCATTGATTAACCATCTTTAGGCAATGTGATATCAGCCCTACTTCTAGGGGAGGGAATGGGCTAGAGATTGAGTTCCACTGTATAGGCTATGAACCATCAATCTTGCCTATGTAATAAAGTCTCAAGATTCTGGACACTAAAGCTTGGGTAAACTTCCATGGTTGACAACACTCTGTACAGATTTTCATATGTTAATGACAGGAGAGTGATACATCCTAAGGATGCTTCCACCCAATGGAGGCTTTGCTTTTGGAAGCTTCCCACACCATGTTCTATGTGCCTCTTCCTTTGACTGGTTCTGATTTGTATCTTTTTTTTTTAAGTAATAAAACTGTAATCATAAGTATAAAGCTATACTAAGTTCTGTGAGTCATTCTAGTGAGTTATCAAACTTGAGGGTGATTTAGGGAACCCTTCTAACTTTCTGTTATACCTAA
Organism: Panthera leo; assembly: GCF_018350215.1. NCBI lineage: Eukaryota > Metazoa > Chordata > Mammalia > Carnivora > Felidae > Panthera > Panthera leo. Next base: position 94,456,319 of record NC_056681.1, read on the forward strand.
AGTGAGGGCAGTCTTGTGGGGGGTTTTGACTTTGTAGTTTGCCTAACTGAAGAGTCTCTGGCTAATATTCTTCCATTTCTTTTCTGAATCCTTTAGCACTTATTCCTGTAAACAAGACTTTCTCCTCTGTAATCGCAATAATAAAATAAAATCACCAAACATACAATCCACATTCAGATTTCCCCAGTTGTACCACAGACGCATTTTAGAGCTATTCTAATTGGTTTTCAAAATATTCATGATAAAACTGATACTAAGAAATAATATTTTGCTTTCTTTTTTACTCTCTATTTTATCTAAAGAGAAAACTCCCAGAGAAGAGATATGTAAAGAACAGAGAGGAGTATAGTTATGAAGAGGAAAACATTTTAAGACTAAATCCAGTCAGGGAAGATGACCATAGATGTGTTGTGAGTGAAAGAACATTAGCTGTTCATTAAGGCAGAGAAAATTGTAATTAAGGGAAAGTATTGAAAGATACTTTTTTTTTTAATTGAAGTATAATTAACATACAATGTTGTATTAGTTTCAGGTGTACAACATATTGATCCAACAATCCTATATATTACTCGGTGCTCACCATAATAAGTGTAATCACCATCTGTCACCAAGTAAGGTTATTAAAATATTATTGACTATACTCCCTATGCTCTACTTTTAATCTCCATGACTTATTTACTTTATAAATCTGTATCTCTTAATCCCTCTTATCTATTTCACCCATCCTCCCACCCACCTCCCCTTTGTCAGCCACCAGTTTGTTCTCTGTATTTAAGAGTCTGTTTTTTGTTTGTTTCTTTATTTTTCATTTCTTTGCTTTGTTTTTTTCTGTTTTTTTTTTTTTTTTAGGTTTTATATATATAAGTGAAATCACATGCAGTTTGTCTTTCTCTGACTGACTTATTTCACTTAGTATAATACTCACCAGGTCTATCCATGCTGTCACAGGGCAAGATTTCATTTTTTTTTTAAATTTTTTTTTAACGTTTATTTATTTTTGAGACAGAGAGACAGAGCATGAACGGGGGAGGAGCAGAGAGAGAGGGAGACACAGAATCTGATGCAGGCTCCAGGCTCTGAGCTGTCAGCACAGAGCCCGACGCGGGGCTTGAACTCACGGACTGTGAGATCATGACCTGAGCCGAAGTCGGCCGCTTAACCGACTGAGCCACCCAGGCACCCCAAGATTTCATTTTTTTAATGACTGATTAATATTACAGTGTGTGTGTATGCCACATATTCCTTCTCATTCATCCATTGATGGATACTTGGGTTGCCTCTATATCTTGACTGTTGGAAATAATGCTGCAATAAACATAGAGGTGCATATATCTTTCCAAGTGAATGTTTGTTTTCTTTGAGTAAACACCCAATAGTGGAATTACTGGATTATATGGTGTGTCTATTTTTGATTTTTTGAGGAACCTCTGTGCTATTTCCCATAGTGGCTGCACCAATGCCACTATGCATGAGGGTTCCTTTTTTTCCTCATCCTCACCAACACTTGTTATTATCTTTTTGATTCTAGCCATTCTGGGAGGTATAATGTGATATCTCATAGTTTTGATTCACATTTCCCTGGCGATTAGGGAGGTTGAGCACCTTTTCATGTGTCTGTTGGGCATCTACATGTCTTATTTGAAAAAAAAAAAAAGACTATTCAGGTCCTCTGCTCATTGTTAACCAGATTATTATTATTATTATTATTATTATTATTATTATTATTATTGGTAGTAGTAGTAGTAGTATTTTGGTGTTGAATTGTATATGTTCTTTATATATTTTGGATATTAACCCCTTATTGGATATATCATTTGCAAATATTTCCTCCCATTTTCACCTGGTTGCGTTTCATTTTGTTGATGGTTTCCTTTGCTGTGCAAAAGTTTTCATTTGGTATAGTCCCAGTAGTTTATTTTTGCTTTTATTTCCTTTGTCCAAGGAGACATATCTAGAAAAATAATGCTAAGGCCAATGTCAAAGAAATCACTGCCTTTGTTTTCTTCTAGAAGTTTTATGGTTTCAGGTCTCACATTTAGGTCTTTAATACATTTTGAGGTTTTTTTTTTTTTTTTTGCGTATGTTGTGAGAAAATTATCTGGTTTCATTCTTTTGCATGTAGCTGTTCAGTTTTCCAAGCATCACTTATTAAAGATGCTATCTTTGCCTCATTGTATATTCTTGTTTTCTTTACTGTAGATTAACTGACCATATAAAGATGGGTTTATTTCTGGACTCTCTATTCTGTTCCATTGATCTACTTGTATGTTTTGGGTCTAGAACCACACTGTTTTGATCACTTAAGCTTTGTAGTATATCTTGAATCTGGGATTGTGATACCTCCAGCTTTGTTCTTCTTTCTGAAGATTGCTTTGGCTATTCAAGGTCTTTTGTGGTTCCATACAAATTTTGTAAGTATTCTTTCTAGTTTTATGAAAAACGCTGTTGGTATATTGCTGGAGATTACATTGAATCTGTAGATTGCTTTGACTTAAGCTTTGAAATTATAATAATCTCAACTTAAACAAAATATTTTTCTTTCTAAACAGCATGTATTACTGTAAAGGGCATTATTTGGGATAGCAAAAGTCAAAGGAAAACTAAGGATGTGTTATTCTAATACTACAGAAAACTGCTAGCCTTCTCTAAAGTGAGAAATTGCAGGATCTGAGTGTTTCTTACCTTTTACCATTTTATCTCAAAATCTTGCTCTTGGTGTACCCATTTTAAGCAACAAAGTTTGTTGAGCCCATTTCATGTGCTAGACACTTATTTGGCAGGCATCAGGGTCATGCTGGCAAAAGCACATCTAAGGTTCTTCCTGAAAATCACATTCAAGAAAGGAAAAGAAAAAAAAAATACTGAACAGGTAATTATAATTGGTTATTTGAAGGAGAAATACAGAGTACTATAGATGCTTTTAACCAGGATCTTGATGAGGGTAAGGGAATGCTTTTCCAAGGAAGAAACCTTTAAGCTGAAACACCCAGATTAATATGAACCAGGGAAAGGGAGGAGGCATAAGTAATAGGAAAAGGGAACAGATAACAACATATGAGAATGATGCATGAGGTAAGGAAGAAGCTTCCATATGGAGGGGAAAATTTTTGAAATGGCAAATTTGTTCTTTTTCCCTTACATTTCTGTGGTCCCCCTTTGCCAATTTGCTACTACTTCTTTTTTATCTCCTTCTCCTTTATTTTTTCTTTCCATGTTAGCTCTTTTGCTTGTTTCTGAGGTCTTAGGCAGTGGCTAAGAACAGATGGCAGGGTCTAATAGTGCAAGGAAAGGTCTAGGTTCACCCTGACAGCCCCTGGGAATACCTTAATTGCAGAACTTATGCCCACTCTTAGCTCAGCTGTTTCCATCTTTGCCCTTCTTCACTTTGGGGAATTACTCATCGGCTCTGGGCCTCATTTTCTGTGTAGACTTTGGAGACTGTGTTTTGCTTGCATATTGTCTGTAGGTGGATTGTTTCAATGCAAGTTACATGCTTTCCCATTTAATCGCTTCCTGAGAACTTCCACTGGGAACTCCATCTTCAGTTTAACACCAACTCTTCTGTGTTTCATCAATCTCATCTCTTTGGTGTTTGGGGGAAGTGTTCATTATGTGCATGCCATAAACAATTTATTTTAGTGCAGCATTTGATCCAACACTGTAAGATCTTCCTTGGATGCTAATCACATACAGACTGACACAAATAACTGACTTGGCTTTTATTTTGTTTTTACTATGATTTTTGGCTCTTGCTTCATTTGGCTAGTTTGATTCAGGCACAAGCTCCAGTTAGTGTAAATTCATTTTAAGGATATTTGTACAACTACCCAGATAGGTTCTAGGGAGCAGAGGAAGAGTCCTAGCATAGTAAATACGTATAAAGACAACCATGTGCATTCACAGGATTCCAGAAAAGAGGAACAACCTGTCAATTCTAACAACAGACTGGAGTTCTTTAAAATAGAAATTCCATGATAGCAGGGATTTCATCGACTTTGTTCACTGCTGTGTCTTGCAATTATAGCAATATCCGTCATGTTGTAGTCATTTAATAAATATTTGTTGAATAAATGGATACACAACTAGCAATAGTAGAATTTAGAGACAATAATCTGTAACGAAATCAGTGTACAAACTACATAGGGTTTCTTCTCCTGAAGAGATGTATTATACGCTAGCATATATTATCTATTTATGTGTCTGTGAGTTCTGTGCCTTCCCAAGGATGGGTCTGGGTCAAAATACTTCTAGGAAGGTCTATTCTGGGGATCAGCTGAATATCAGGTTTACCTTCAGGGTGGTGCATTTGATGTCAATTCAAACTGTCTCCATCACTGGAAATGGAATTTTGTTTGACTTATTCTTTCAATTCCTTTGACTTATGTAATTGAAACTGTTGCAGAAATGACCAATGATGGACCAAATTGATAAGTGGCTTTTTCACATGAAATATATACTGCTGGGTTGGTTGATCCCATCCCCAAATGACTTTACTAAGGTGCTGGGTTTCTCCAAGCATGAACTGTGGTCTTCATGCCATTCTATCCACAGTTAAGGTGGCAGAGACCTTACCCCAGATCTCAGGTACTCAGTCATAGCAAACCAAGGCATTTCAGAGTTGAGGGAGGCCACCAACCCTAGCCCTGTTTCTTGATGCCTGGCGCTCACTCCGTAATCCAAGCTGTCACCTAGACACCATCATTATGCTGAGCATTTTGATTACTGCTTTATGGAGCTAATATAATGTCTTCCAAACTAATTACTCTGAAATCATGGAAAGAACTTGGGACTGAGAGATAGGAGTCCAGGATTCCAGTCCCAGAATTGTACCTCCTTGGGTAAGTCTTTTACCATTTCCGGTCTTCATTTTCCCTACTTGTTTAAGGATGTGGACAAGGTGGTCTCTAAGGTCTCTTCTGAAGGTGCTTACATCCTATGATTCTATCCTGGACCCTAGGAAGATCCACAGCAGGATACACTGCTCCACTGATATTGCTGGGAAAAATGTTTTTTATCCCATTGGTGATATTTAATTCGCTTTCTGTCCTGAGGCCCTTTCATTTTCTATAATTTACAGCTGAGTCTCCATGTGAGGCATTGTTTGTATATAATATATTTGGTTTTTTTCTACCATCTGCCAAACTGTCATACAAATCCTCAAGAATTAGCTGTCAGTGTCTTCCTTCCCTCTGTTAACATTTCTAGTATCAGTGAGGATTGGGGTGATGAACAGCAAAAGGGATGAGACAGAGGGAAGATACAATAAACATCAAAGTTAAGGTTTTAGGTGGTAATTGTGTTATAAACAGGTTTATATATAAACACTCTGCTGGTTTGATCTGATAAAGCTGAGGAGCCATACTAAGTGGATTCCAAAGTAATTATTTCTTCCTTCCATAGAGAGGGAAGAAATCACAGTTGACCTCAGAATCTAAGAAGAAAGTGTTTACAATGTCTTTGACACCATACTTCCTAATTTCTAATTACTCAAGCTCCAGCTGAGACAAAAGCCAAGGATGCATAATATCTAGACATCTGAAAGAAAAGAGGAAAGATTCCATGGTTGAGGGTTTGGAAGTATATCACCCTGGGAGACAATTATCCTTGGACATTTTTGCAGAAACATATGTGAGGCACAGCATAGGTGTGGCACATTTGCATTTTCTGCTGAGATTCTGGGTGCACTCACAGCAGAGCTATTCTGTGTTCTAGCGATGCTTAGTACCTTATTGGGCCAAGAAAGCCTTCAGAAAGCACTTGTTGAACTGAGAGGACTTGTGGACCAAGTGTCATCAGACCCCAGTTATGATCACCTTACTGACTTAAACTAGAATTTCGCACAACTCACTTCAGGTCCCTGGATTCTTCCTCAGCCAGAAATGTTGTACAGGATTTTCCCCACTTAGAAACTTTTAATTTGAAGTAATTTTAGACTTAAAGAAAATATGTTAGCTTTATAAGAGTTTGCAAGTGTCAGATGAGTTAAACATGAGAACATATTTTGAATTTAGGAAACATATTTAAGTTGCTACTGGCTCTTGTCCAATTATGACTGTGGGAATACCTTCATCAAGGTACTAATTTTGGAGCATTTTAGCTATATATATATATATATATATATATATATATATATACACACACACACACACACACACATATATACATATATTTATAGTTATAGTTATAAATGTATATATATTTAAGTATACATATGTGTGTATGTGTATATATATAAATATATATATATTTCCCCCTTAGTAGAAAATAAGAACTGTGTCTTATTTATTTTTTTTATCTCTATTGCTTTCAGTACCTATCAGACCTTAGAAAAGATGAGTAGGAAGTGCTCTAGGCAGCACTCTCGAAATACAACCCAAGACTAACCAATGTCATTGGTTCCTATCAATAGCGCCATTGAATATTATCTTTTTGTGGCAAAGGGACTTTGCAGTTGTGGTTAAATTCAAACTCTTAAAATGGAGAGATTACCCTGGATTATCTAGGGGGGATGAAATGTAATCACAAATGCCCTTATGAGAAAAAGGCAGGGAGAGACTTAAACACAGAAGGCAATACAAAAGAATCAGAGATAATTTGAAAATGCTCTGGGCATTTAGGCTCTTTCCATAATTTGGCTATTGTTGAAAGTGCTGCTATAAACATTGGGGTACAAGTGCCCCTATGCATCAGCACTCCTGTACCCCTTGGGTAAATTCCTAGCAGTGCTATTGCTGGGTCATAGGGTAGATGTATTTTTAATTTTTGAGGAACTTCCACACTGTTTTCCAGAGTGGCTGCACCAGTTTGCATTCCCACCAACAGTGCAGGAGGGTTCCCGTTTCTCCACATCCTCTCCCACATCTATAGTCTCCTGATTAGAAGAGCCTAAATGTCCATCAACTGATGAATGGATAAAGAAATTGTGGTTTGTGTACACAATGGAATACTACTTGGCAATGAGAAAGAATGAAATATGGCCTTTTGTAGCAACATGGATAGAACTGGAGAGTGTTATGCTAAGTGAAATAAGTCATACAGAGAAAGACAGATACCATATGTTTTCACTCTTATGTGGTTCCTGAGAAACTTAACAGAAGACCATGGGGGAGGGGAAGGAAAAAGAAATAGACAGGGAGGGAGCCAAACCATAAGAGACTCTTTAAAACTGAGAATAAACTGAGGGTTGATGGGGGGTGGGAGGGAGGGGAAGGTGGGTAATGGGCATTGAGGAGGGCACCTGTTGGGATGAGCACTGAGTGTTGTATGGAAACCAATTTGACAATACATTTCATATTAAAAAAAATAATAAAAAAATAAAAATTCTAAGATTTTAAGCAATAAAAATATGGCTAAATATAAAAAAAATAGAAGATGCTATGGGGCTGGCTTTGAAGGTAAAGGAGGAGGTGCTGAGCTCAGGAATGCATTAAATGCAGGTCTAGAGGTTAGAAAAGGCAAGGAAAGAAATTCTCCCCAACAGTCTCCTGACAGCACCTTGACTTTAAATCAGTGACACTTATTTCAGGCTTCTGGCCTCTAGAAGTATAAGAGAATAAGTGTTTGTTGTTTCAAGCCACTGAAGTTGTGTTAATTTGTTACAGCAGCAATAGGAAACGAATGCAGGGCAGGTGCCATGTGTGGGTCAGGAGCCTGTATTTATTACTAATCAGTTTGACCTTGGAATATTACTTAATCTCTCTGACACTTGCTTTTCTCATTTGTAAATTCTGGGTTTACTTAATAGGGTTTTTTAGGTTTTTGAGACATTACAAAATGATATCTTGTCCAGTGCTGTCCATTAGCAATATAATGCAAGACACATATGTGGATCATTTAAAATTTATGTATTATGCAAGAATGCAAAATTTCTTAATCATCACTATATTAATTACTAAGAAATTTTGCATTCTTTTTCTCATGCCTCTTAGAAATCTAGTGTCTTTTATACTTACGACACATTTTCATTGGTACCAGCTGCCTTTCACATGTTCAGTAGTCACAGGTGCTGGGTAGTGATTCTGACTCAGGATCAGTGCCTAGTAAGTAAATAGTTATTGTTATCTACAAACTTGGGATAACAGCATTGACTTTACAGGCATGTTCTGAGCACTACATGAGAGCATGCACAGAAAGGACCTGACAAGATGACTTAAAAAAAAAATGTTTATTTATTTATTTCATTGGGAGAGAGCCCAAGTGGGGGAGGGACAGAGAAAGAGCGAGACAGAATCACAAGCAGGCTCCAAACCTGTGAGCACAGAGCCCAAAGTGGGGCTTGATCTCACAAACTGTGAGATCATGACCTGAGCCCAAATCAAGAGTTGGATGTGTAACCAAGTGAGCCACCCACATGCCCCCAAAATAATTTTAGTACATGCTCAGTAAACAGTAGTTATCATTATGGAAAGTGTGAATTCCTACCCTATGTCTGAAACATAGAAGAGTCAAAACTCCAGCTTCACATTGTGTCACACCTGGAGCCCAATGTCTGTTGACAGCAGTGATGTTATCCTGTCTGGTCAATTACTGGGCATCTCCCATACCATCTGCATCTCCTGACAGGCTTTTCCAGTCTCCAACCTCCAGACTTCACTAGCCTGGACCTTTGCAGTCTTATCTAATTCCAGGTGTGATTCAGCCCTGGGCTTCTTTTCATCCCTCATGACCCCCCCACAGTGATAGCTAATGATGTATAGATTCTAGAAGTTGGGTTCCAATGACTGCTTTGTAGGAATAGAGCAAGAATGTGTTTATGTGAAGGAGACACTTAATCCCAAGGCTTTTCCTTTTCTTCCCCTCTTAAATTATTTCCAACGATTTCGACACCTTGCTGTCTACAGTTTCTTAACCGGTTCTCCAACAGAGAGTCCCCTTGACGTGCCTTGGGCTGGAACTTCTGTAGACAACACAGGGAACTAATTAGGCCTCTGCTCTAATGTGGCTCTGTTAATTTCCTAGACTCTGGAGTCAGACAGACCTAATTTGAAGTCCCATCTCTTCCACTAACTAGCTATGAGTCATTGGAAAGTTACCTAATCTTTTCAAGATTTAGTTTCTATGTCTTTAAAATGGGAATAATAATATTACTTAGGGAACTAAATAGAAACAATGACTGTAAAATGCCTGCCACATATTTAGTTTATGCCTAATAAACCTTAGCTATAATTGCAAGGTTGTTTTTTTTTTTTTTTTTAATGAACAAATCTGATTTTTGATTTCTCTATTTTTAAGGTTAGGATAAAGTTTCTACCACTGTTATTTACCCAACACACTAAGAATCCAACAGTGTTTGGGGCACCTGGGTGGCTCAGTCGGTTGAGCGGCCGACTTCGGCTCAGGTCATGATCTCCAGCTCAAAGGCTTGTGAGTTTGAGCCCCACGTCGGTCTCTGTGCTGACAGCTCAGAGCCTGGAGCCTGCTTTGGATTCTGTGTCTCCCTCTCTCTCTGCCCTCCCCTGCTCACGTTCTGTCTCTGTCTCTCTCTCAAAAAATAAAATAAACATTAAACAAAAAAAGAATTAAAAGAATCCAACAGTGTTTGAAATTTTTGTCCATAGGGCTAATTTTAGTTCTTGGGCCAAAAATTTAGAGCAAGATTTCATTGGAACCAAGGAAGTTGTCATATCACGTGGACATTAATCAAATCATCTAATTTCATGACTCAATACTATAACTCAAATCTGCAGGAAGATTACCAGCTTTCCCTGGGTATTCCTTTAAAGCTTCCAAAATGAAATAGGAACTCTTGACTGAGGCTTCTTCCTCCGTGTCATCCTCAGTCTTCAGCAGTCCTTGACCCTTTCCCAAATCCTTCTTCTGGGCACACTATGCTTTGACCTTGCAGAGCAAACCACTAAAACCTAGTTGGGTGAGTTGGCCCACCAGCTTGTAGAAGACCTTAGAGTTCCACAGTCTCTATGTTCCTGTGGCACAGGACTTTATCTTCATTTTATTATGCCATACAGAGCACCAGGTCTTCCTCTTTCATAGTTTCCGAATGCTTTTCCACTTAGATCTTTAGTGCCTTTCTCTAGGACTGGGAGCTCACCTTCAGCTTCTGTTGGTCTGTGTCCCTGACACCCCACTAATTTTTGTCATCCCTTTTCTTTTAGGGTTAGGGCTTTGTTCCCATCCCTGGTCTTTTGTTTGGAAATTAACATTTATGGATTATGGGAACTGCCACTGGCTGGCACCTAAGTATTTCATATCAGCTGCATCTGCCACTTCTGGGCTCTCTTTTACCAGGTTAATGATTAAATTCCTCCTGAGCAGGCTGCAACCTACTGACAGAACTAGTATCAGCCCTTGTGGCTAGAAAAGCTGCCTACTACTGCCAGAAACTACCCATCATTGTCTCTTTTACCCTCTATATTGGCACTCTATAATGAAGATTAAATATGTCTCAGCCCTGAGGCCATCTAAGTCAGTTTAGTAGGGAATGATTTGCTGCTTATAGCCTATTTAGGTTCTCCTATTTTCTGGTAGAGGAAACCCTCTTCCTCTAGGACCTGTCTCCATACTGGGCTCCAGTACATTCTCCGTTGTGAAGACCTGGACCACCTATTGGTCTCGGTCCCTGATATCTTTGATATCCTGCTGTCCTGATACACATACCTGGGAAGACACCTGGTCCCCTGTAGACTCATAAACATCCTGCCCCAAGTCTGTCATTACTGAGATTTATTCACAAAGGGCTTTAACATCAGAGGTGCCAGGATCAAAAAGAAATATGGATATTTTAAGCTTCATTTATGCAAAGAGACTTGGACTTAAGAGTTAGGAGGTCTGACTTCTAGTCTTCCTTTGAGCTGTGCATGCATTTCTCTGGGTCTGTGTTAGACTGGTCACATCCTAAAGCCCTGGTGAGGGGTTGCTTGGATATCTGGTTGATATCTGGTTTATGAATTCCACTCTACTTCCAGGCCTGCAGGCTCACATTTTAACAATCTTTAGGCAGAATTCACCTCACTGTCATGTTTTATTTGGCAAGCACAGTGTTTTGTTTTGAATTAATTTCAGATGTCTAACATCTGTTTTACAATGCCAAAAACCGATTCTGCGACACCAACTGAGTGTCTTATAATTTAACTTGATTCTGACGCTAGCTACCTGGAGGCACCATCTGATTCCACAGGTGAAGAGTTCATTACTGCCCCCACCTCACCCTTGCGGAGGCTGATCATAAGTCCAGGTTGTTATCTGTGTTTCTGATCAATCGACTACAAATAGGAGGTTCCCATAACTCCCTCCTCAGGGTTAATTAGAGTGGGTCACAGAACTCAGGAAAACATTTACTTACCACATTACTGGTTTATTATAAAAGGTTTTAACAGGAACAGCCAGATGGAAGAGATACATAGGGGCAGATGTGTGGGAATGGGTGAGGAACTTCTGTGCCCTCTCCAGGAGCACCACAATCCCAGCACCTCCACCTGTTCACCCCCTCAGCAGCTCTCTGAACCCTGTCATTTTCAGTTTTATGGAGGCATCATTACATGGGCATGGTTCATTATATCATTGGCCACTGGTGATTGGAAATCTCCAGCCTCCCTTTCCTCCCTGGGGTCAGGGAGCAGGGCTGGAAGTTACACTCTCCAATCCTGGTTGGTTTCCCTGACAACCAACCTCTATCCAGAGGGTCTTTCCAAAAGTCACCTCATTAGCATAAATTCATAGGTAATTAAAAGGGGCTTATTATGAAGAAAAAAAGGCCCCTTATACCTTTAGGTTCTTATCACTTAGGAAATCCTAAGGGTTTTAGGAGTTCTGTGCTAGAAATGACAAAGATTAAATATCTATTTCTTATTGAAAATCACAATATCACAGGATGACTCTGCCAAGCCTGCCTTTTCACATCCCCACAATCCCAACCATCCCATTTTGTCTTCTGTCTGGCCCAATTCACACACACTTGGCCCTGGAGGCATTTGAATTTTTGGCTTCAGGTGCAACCTGTAGAGATATTGACCCTCAAGATTATGAAAAGAAAACAACCACCTCAGGCCCATTTTACTAATGGAAGTGGGTTTATAGGGGGTGGATTATTTACTCTGACATCAAAGTGGTATGTCTAGGTAGCAATGGTTAAAATCAGACTATTCGTACAACCTCTGTTTACTGCCATGTTTTGTATTACCACAAACCAACAGCTTAGCTCAGTTCTGTTCTTTCACAGAGCCACCCAGGCCCTGGATGCCAATTTCTGGGATGTGGTCATCAAGAGAAGTGTTGAGATTTTACATAACTGCATTGTACCTGCAGCTCTGAGTCAGGCTAAATCCAGTTGCAGTTTACCCCAATTACTGACTTATGATTCAGAAAACCTGCTGTTTCTGCTGCAGGACCTTCCTGCCTCCCTGGGAGCAGGCAAGTACATCGTAGATCAGGGAGAGCATGGGGTGGGGGCAGTGTTCAGAGGGCTATTAGGGAAGGAAACCTCTAAGATAGCCCCACAGATCCCAACCTCCTGATATTGACACCCATGTGCTATCCTTTCCCTTTAAATATGGGCTGGGTTTAGTACCTCCTAACAAATTGTGTACAGCAGAAGTGATAATCACCTTGGAGACTAGATTATAAAAAAAAAACCTTAGGGTCCTCTATTACTCTCTCTTAAATTTCTCGCTGTGGAGGAAGCCAGCTACCATGTTATGATCAACCTTATGCGGTAGCCCACCTGGGAAAGAACTGATGAAAATCTGAGGTCTCAACAGTCCTGCCAACAGCTATGTGAGTCATCTTGGAAGTGGTTCACTTCCCAGGTAGGTCTTGAGGTGACCACAGCCCTGGCCAACCTTGATTGTAGCAGAGAGAAAGGGGGAGCAATTTTAGGAAAATGCATATTATAATGCCATTCCTTAGTGCCATTATCTTGGAAGCACATTCTCATTTGGTTACTCTAGAGGCACAAATTCTAGGACTGTGATTTCAGGGCAATTTACTTTTTTTTCTTTTTCTTAATGTTTATTTTGAGACAGAGAGAGCAGAGGGGAACAGAGAGAGGGAAACAGAGAATTCCAAGCAGGCTCTGCAACTGCCAGTGCAGAGCCCGATGTGGGGCTCAAACCCACGAACTGTTAGATCATGACCTGAGCTGAAACCAAGAGTCAGATGCTTCACCGACTGAACCACCCAGGTATCCCTTGGGGCAATTTGTTTAACGTATCTGTCTCAGTTTCTCAATCCACAAACTAAGCTGGGGTCAGTTAGATGTTTCATAAGGTTCCTCATATGGCTGACTTATTCTCTACTTGAGCATATCCGGAAAAATAAAAAAGTCAAAGATGCAGTGTGCTCCTGGGTTTGACCTGGTCAGAAGTCGAGAGTAAATCTGTTTGCAGTGTGGGAATATTTACTGAAGCTAATGAGAAATGAGCTCTGAATACATTGAGGAAAACTCAAGATTTTTATGTATTTATGCAAATTCTCCTAATTAGCATGGGCAAACAAGAAATAGATGTCCAGGGAAAGGCTGATGTTTGTTTTCTCTTGCTAGTGCATGTTAATGATCAAAATAAGATTTGCAAATCGGCCTGTATCTATATTCCAAGGTTAATATTGTAATTTGGTGAGCTTTCAAACAACTTGACTTGTATAACTGTGCTGGCATGGTGCCAGGAACCTGGAATCAGCTCACCAATGTCTAGTGATTTTATACCTGATGGTGGACATTGGTTAGCAGGGAGGCTCATTCTGATGGAGAGGAAGAGAGGGACAGCAGAGAAGGAACTACCACCTTTCTCTTATGCTGCATATTTTAATTTTGTTTACTTTCATTTGTCCAAACTCTCTTAAGGCAGAGGTGATATCTGCATTTCTTAGTAAATTTCATATATAGAGATAACACGTCTGATCATCTTGCTACTTGTTTTTCTTAGAAGAAAAGAAGACTGTGTGTATTCATCATATAGTTCATGATTGGGATTGACAGAGTTTGTTAGCTGTTATCAATGCTCAGTTGGGCTGTCTATGGAAGAACGAGCACATTTGTAGTTTGTGGTTTCTAGGACCAAGATGTAAAAGTTTTAGAGAAGAGCTCTTAGTTTAACTTGAAGAGGAAGTTTCTATATTAAAATTTATTGAGTTGGCCTGGATTGGAACAGTCTACTCCAGACTTCAGTAAACAAGATCAGTCAGTTGTTCAATGACTGTTTTTATAACTGCCAAAGAAAAACATCTCAAGGTTGATTTGAGGACCATTAAGGCACCTTCCACACCAGAGACTGTGTGATCCTGTTACTCTTTGTAGGGCAGAAAGTGAGCTGCTCTTAGACTAATTCTATTACATGTATGTTAGTGCTCTAGAGGAAGGACTAGCCACAGCACAAATATCTGCAGCAAAAAGACCAGTGAGTACATCCAAATTTATATAACTCTAATGACAAAGTTATTTATCCAAATTAAGATATCCTGCCTTTGTTAATGTGACTAGTGCCCATAAATGGGGAGAAAAAATCTTTGAAGTTTCACCATTACTAGAAAGAGTTACCAGCCTAGAAGGAAAGCATATAGGGTAGGGGCAAGGACCAGTGACTCCAAAACAGTAGTCCATGGTTTGGCTGAAGCAGAATTCCCTTCCTTACCAGGACCTAAGAGGAGGACATTCATATGATAAATAAACTTCTGAAGAGATTTCATGTATAATCAGTTTTAGGAACTTCTGTATTAGATGGCATCAAATTTCCCTAAAATGTGAAAAAGTCCTAATAATTTCACATAGAAACAGACATTTATATTACATACAGGTTGTATTTCACTACAGGATCCAGTTTAATATGCAATTTCCTGTAGTCAATGCATTAGATTCAGCTAAGCATTATTCCTAATAAAGATGACTTTTATTCAGGGCTTCACTAATTCTTTCCAACCACAGATACTTGCTATATTTGAGAACTGAGTGCATTCTCAGAGATTCCAAATCAGAGCTCCCAATTCTAAATTTACTAAGTAGAAGTTCATTATAGATAATACATTATTGGTACATCTGTGATGATAGAAATAAGGCATCAGCTGTCCCTTTGTCTCTCAAGTAATGAACAGGAGTGAAACACATAAGGAAACGTCAGCAGTGAAGAGTTATGATCGAAACATATAAATACTAGGGTATGGCACAAAGATAGAGTGAGATTACAATTGAGGTGGTGGTCAGGAAATAAAGACAGCTAGGTATTGAAAAGAACAGGAGTTTAGCAAAAGAAGAGAGATAGGAAGGCTAATCCTGTAAGAGGGAAGTTCCAGGAAGAGGTTAGAACAGCTTGGCACAATCTGGAATAGTCTAACTACTGTGAACATCTTATGTGTGAGTATATTTAAATTTTCCTCTGTTGCTTAAAATCAGACATACATAAATATCATGGGATTCTGACAGTTGATAATGTTCACATAATTGAATGAGGATTGTTACTTAGCTTCATTCTACACTCTACTGAGTTTGGGTCCTAATACTGCTTAAAGTCAAGAGCAAATTAATTTTCCAGACAAGCCTATTGTATTGGCTGAGAAGGAAGGCTGTGGAGACAAACTGATTATCCCAAAACTCTTTTACCTTAAATTTTTTCTACCCGAGTACTATAAATTGTAAAATGGAGATACTACTTAGCTATCTCACAGGGTTATTATGAAGATTAAATAAGTAAATACATGGCAAGTGCCTAGACCAGCAACTGTCACATTAGCACTTGGTACTATAAGTTGGTATTGTGAAGAGAAGACAAATGAGGCTGGTGATAAAGGTGAGGTACTGTGACAGATATCTTTAAGCTGCAGGATCCTCAGGGAAGGAGATGCATACCATCAATTATGTGAGCCTCTTTCCAACCATCTCACTTTCCCACTATTACAAATATGGACATTTCTCTGTCTTTACTGAAAAGCCATTAACTAGTTTTAAGTAAATGTATATATAACTCAGTAGCTCCTCTAAGTCAAGAGTTTGTATCCCCAGTGCCTGACTCATAGCAGATTATCACTAAAGACTGGAATGAATGAATGAATGAATGATGAATGAATGAATGAATATGCAGATTATTACCAGCATCAGAGAAAAAAATTATGAATCACTGTTTAATTCCCCATGAGTACAATACTTTGATGTACATGTTAGGACACATTTGATCTGAAAGTAATATTGAAACAAGTTATTATGGATCCCATCCAATATTTGCTCAAGAAAATGTCTCTGTCAGAGCTCCCATGTAGAGTAGCTGAGCTGACACTACTATATAGTATCCTAGAAAGAGCACATACCCAGAGTCAGCCACTTGGATCCTGGAAATGCTTTTCTCACAGCCCAGCTCTCCAACCTTGAACAAGAAGTCACCCTCTGTAAAGCCCAGTTTCCTCATTTGTAAAGTTAGGATGGTAATAATAATGCTAAATTAGAATAAAAACCACTTGAAGATTAAATGAGATATAATGCTTACACATAATGGTTGGCACAGTGTGTACTATTAATTGATATAGTATTTCTTGTAATTATCCTATCATTTTTAGTATACCATTCATATGAAAAGCACAGCTGTGCTGACAGCTCAGAGCCTGGAGCCTGCTTTGGATTCTGTGTCTCACTCTCTCTCTCTGCTGCTCCCCTCCCCCCCACTCATGCTCTGTCTCTTTCTCTCAAAAATAAATAAACATTAAAAAAGCTTTTTTAAAAATTAAAAAATAAGCACTTGTAAAGTAGGGGACATTTTAAATACTGTCTAGGTAGTTGATTACATAAGAAATTATTTTTCACTTATTTAGGTATAGTGATGATACTGTATTTGTATATTTATAGGAAAACCCTTATTTGCTACAGGTATAAGCTGAGATATTTATTGATGGAATAATTTTGATATACTTCAAAATATCTGAGTTGATGGGGAAAGGGAACAAAAATGACACAGTACTCTCTACAAATTAAGTATTGATTATTTTAGCAACTCATACATAGGTATTCACTTTACTACCCTCTTATGTATATGTTTTAAAAGTTCCATAATATAAGTTTAAAAATAATCAACATGGCACATACATATATGAACATAAAAATAGCATGCTGAAGTTTCTGGTTCCTAATCAGTCCAATGCATCTAGGCTTTACTTTGTTATGTTTGTTCTGTGCCAAACACTGTACTCAATACTAGGAGACACAGAACTCCAATGGTAAATACTTCAAGGAGAGCCCACAGTGTGTTTGCTTGCTTGTTTGCTTGTTGGTTTGTTTGGAAAAAGTAGGGGCACACAAATAATGTTTGAAAACACTTTGCATCATGATTGCCATTAGTGCCTTCATAGAGGTACAAATGACAAGCAATGGCAGAGCACCTTCATGGGGAAGGTGAAATTTAAATAGGGTACTGAAAAATAGGTAGGGTTTCAACAGTAGTTGTAGAAACAATACCACTCCAAGAATACATTGAAGACAGCCTGTATCAAAAGGTAAAAAGAGATTCAAAAAGATGAAAAGCACAAGTGAGAAGAAGAGGAATATGAAGTGATTCAATTATTCTGAACTGTCATGGGGAGGATCTTGTTTGATGCCTTTATCCGTTCTCTGGGGCTACTATAACAAAGTATCACAACTGGTTTGTTTAAAATAACAAACATTTATTTGATCACAGATCTGGAGGCTAAATATCCAAAATCAAGTGTTGGTGGAGCCATGCTCCCTCTTAAACCTGTAGTGAAATCTCTCTTTGCCTCTTCATAGCTTCTGGTGGTTTCCTAGCAATCTGCCATTCCTTGGCTTGCAGCTGCATGACGCCAGCCTCTGCCTTCATCATCACATGGCTTTCACTGTGTGTCCCAGTCTTCACCATGGCTGTCTTCTTATAAGGACACCAGTCATACTGGATTAGGGGCCCACCCTACTCTAGTACAACCCTCATTGTAACTTAACTAATTACATCTGCAATGACAGTATTTCCAAATAAGATCACATTCTGAGGAACTGGAGTTAGGACTTCAATGTATCTTTTTTTTGGCCAGGGAGGGGGAGAGGTAGATAATTCAACCCATAATAATGCCAAATCAGCGATCTTTTCAAAGGAAGAGGGTATACTATAGAACTGGCCTCGTGAAACAACTGAACTCTTTGGGTTCTAGTCTTGGTTTGTTCATTTCTTATCCATGTGACTTTGGGCAATTCCCCTCAAGTTCTCTGAACCTATGGAACAGAACTACCTGTTTTATACAAATGACAGTTCTTGGAGGGTAAAATGAAATGATGATGGGAAAGCACTTTAAGAATCTCAGAGCCCCGGACCTGAATTTTGTAAAGTGCCGTTATTACTGATCCTTCTATCCAAATGGCATTCACTGGCTCTATACAGATAAGACTGGAAATCCCAATGATTGGGACCATTTTCTATGTGTGAAAGCTTTGTCTCTAGAACACACTTGATAAAATCTTAAAATGATGTCTCGAAGAGAAAGAATAGATTGCTCGGTGGAGGGTGTTATACAGTGGCAGTCCAGGAGGCTTAAAGAAAAATGTAGGACTAAGCACACTGCTGTTGAAAACAGGCCTATGTTTCTTCTCCAAGTCCTTCAGTTTCCATAGAGGAGGGACTTGTGCACCTCTGCCCACAAGGTGGAGGACTCAGGCGGTTCCTCTCATGCCCAGCCCAATTCCAACACACAAAAAGACTAATTAGTCTGATTGGTTAGAATTTCAGATGGTCAGTAGGTTTCAGTTTTCCCAGGAAGTGACAAGAAAACTTAGGCTGTATTTTGATCTTTTGTTCTCTCTATCCTGCCAGTTAGAGGTGTAAAACGGCAGGCCTGTGACCCTAATAGCTTGCTGGGCACCTCAGGGTTCCCCAGACAACTCAACTATCAAATAGATAATTCTTAAGTTTGAGAGATGAGGAAGAATGACCAGATCCCTACTTCTAGAAAGTCAGCTACACGAGGGAGCCCTGTGTTTTGTCAGTTATTAGCACTTGCTGGGCCAGTATATAAAGCTAATGTGTTGACCCCCATTGGGCATATGCTCTTTGTGCTTATTGTCTCTATTGTTTAGATTCCTGTGGAGAGCAGAAGTAACCATTAGCCTACTTCCCTTCCCCAGCTCCTCCTAGTTTACGCCTACCTCCTCAATATCCAAATAATAGACTGAGCTGAGCTATAGAAAAAAAGCTCAAGATTACAGTGCTCAAGTCAACTGGGGCAAATCCCATCTCAACAATGAGGCAGTAGAAAGAATGAGTTCTGGGGTGGCCAGGAAAAGGGCCTGAGGTGAGTCAGCTCTGGTGTGGCAGGATCATGTTTACCTTAAAGAAGCAAAAATCCCACTAGCCAGTAATTTTCAAGGCGCACACAGCTGGAGATCCTTTTATGCCCAGGGGCCTGGAGGAGATGGAGTGTGAGACAAGAATGAGTTGGGGCCCAGGGCATGAGGTGGAGAATGCAGAGCATGGGGACAAGGCTGTGAGGAGGTCCTGCAGATTGT
The DNA here is from genome assembly GCF_018350215.1 of Panthera leo. Taxonomy (NCBI): domain Eukaryota; kingdom Metazoa; phylum Chordata; class Mammalia; order Carnivora; family Felidae; genus Panthera; species Panthera leo. Next base: position 94,475,754 of record NC_056681.1, read on the forward strand.
CTGCCTGCAGCATCTCCCATCCTACTCATTGTCAGGATGACATAGTGAGGACAGCTGCAGTCAGCCCTGTGGTGAATGACTGGGAAGCAACATGGGGAATGCATGAAAGCATCAAAATACTCTGGGAACAGGTGGGACCCTTTAAACAAGAGATGGTCTGGGCCCTAACCTATGCAGGTAGGCTCCAGAGTTGTGATACAGAGCCTTTATTTGGTTAGATTTGAGACAAGAAATGATCAAATTAGGTTTAGAACTATTTTGCAAAATGAGAAAGTAACGACAGGAAGAGATGACACCTAGAAATTTATTTGCTGGTATTCCTGGTAGATTTTCCCACATAGTAATTTCTCCCTTATTAATTTAAAGTTCCCAAAAATAAACCAGAAAACTAGACAAGCCATTCACCAGTGCCCCTCTTCTCCTTGAAGCTGGCCTGTTGGTCATGGGTGTTGCATGGAAGGTCTTCTGAGTGCAACTGTTGCTGAATCTGACAGCTGAGGAAGGCATCACCCACCTTCATTCATGCCTCTCAGCTCAAGGAAATGTTCTCCCACAGGCTTCCTCCCACACAGAGGCCCCTCCTTGCTTTTTGTCTCTACAGTATAAAGCAAATCTGTCAGTTGTCTGAGCAGGACCATACACATGAGCCATTTGTAAAAGGAGTGGGCACTGTCTTCAGGCAAAGCAAATTCTTCTGTCTCTACTGAATATCAGCCTAAAATTACCTCAGAAGTATCTGAGGAAATCTAGGTTTTCTCTCTGCCTTTGGTTACTTTTTTTCTTTTTTCTTAGTCACTTGAGCCTATTGAGCTGAGAGAATTTGATAAATAGAAATAAGGGCCAGAACTATGATAAGGTATTTTAAAGTTATTTACGATGATCCAAGAGTGTCAGGAAAATGTAGGAACTTCACAACATTGCATTTTTTGCCTCTGTACAAGCCCAGAAAGTTTGTCTCCAAGGTCTCACATTCTAATGTCTAATGCAAAGGAATTTCTAGTGTCCTGAGTGGTTAAAGACAAAAATGATGAGTTCACTTTCATCACAGATCACATTGGTAAGCAATATTGGCCAGAAACTAACCTAAAGCCCAGTCATAGGCTGAAGCTGAACTCTAATCCCAGTCCCTATCATGGTTACAACTAAGCCTTCATGCCTACTCAAACTGGACCTTTAGCCAAGTTCCAGAGAGAAAGAGAGAGAGAGAGAGAGAGAGAGAGAGAGAGAGAGAGAGAGAGGACATTCAAATTACTTTACATATGTCTAATTTATTCTTCACCACATTTCCCTGTAATACCTATGAAAACATGGCAAAAGAGTAGTGGTAACAATGATAATGCTAATATGTGAAAAAAAAAAAAAGTTGCTCTAGCCACATGTTGACAGTAGAATTGAGAAAAGTGAGCAGTGAGTTAAATATCTAGACTTCTCAACATAGACAGGAAAGAACCTCAATCCAGTCTACTATGTATTCTGATATCAGAGGCTCAGGAGGTGCTACCCATCAGTAAGTTCTCTGCCAACTCATTACCCTGGTACAGAAGTTGTACTTCAGGGCATTCAGGGCTTTCTGTTCCTCATCTATACTCCCAATCCCACTTGTTTTTCATCTGCTTGGAAAACAAGCTCTCAGAAACACAATAGCGATAAAGGCAGGAGAATGACATACATTGCACTATAAGATGTAAGGTTATGGGGCACCTGGGTGGCTCAGTAGGTTGAGTGTCCAACTTTGGCTCAGGTCATGATCTTGCAGTTCATGAGTTCTAGCCCTGTGATGGGCTCTCTGCTGACAGCTCAGAGCAGGGAGCCTGCTTCAGATTCTGTGTCTTCCTCTCTCCCTGCTCTTCCCCACCTCTCTCTCTTTTTCTCTCAAAAATAAACATTAAAAAAATAAAAGTTTAAAAAAAAGATGTAAGGTTACCCATAGGTAAAGTGGAGACCCTGGGACATGCATCACATATTAGGAGGCAAGTTTTGTAATAGCTAGAGTGGTAACCATGGAGTATGTATCAAATTTTAAGATGCAAAGTTACTCAATTGCTATGACAAGGTACCACAAACTGGATGGCCTAAATGACACATTTATTTTCCCACATTTCTGAGGCTGGAGGTCCAAGATCACAGTGCCTGCAAAGGCCTCTGGTAGGTCCTTTCTCCTCAGCTTGTAAATAATGTTTTCCCATTGTGTCTTCACATTGCTTCTTCTCTGTGCACATACTTGGAAAAAGAAAGTTTTGGTGTTTTTGTTCCTTTTCTTATAAGGACACCAATCTTATTGGATCAGGACACCACTCTTTTGACCTCATTTAACCTTAATTACCTCTTTAAAGACCCAATTTCCAAATATAGTCACAGGGTGTGTTAAGGGTTCAATTTATTTATTTATTTATTTATTTATTTATTTATTAAATGCTTCAACCTATTAATTTGGGAAATGTGCATACACAACTCAATCCCTGATCCTCTGCCTTCTGGCCTTGCAAAACTCATGTGCTTCTCACAAGCCAAATCATTCACTCTTTCCCAATAACTCCAAAAGTCGTAACTCATTCCAGCATCAATCCCAAGCCCAAATCAGGTAGAGGTGAACTTGAGGTATGATTCATCCTGAGGCAAAACTCCTGTCCAGTTGTGAACTTGTAAAACCAAGCAAGTTAACATGCTTCGGAAACACAATTGTAGGACAGGCATAAGATAGACATTTCCATTCCAAAAGGGAGAAATCAGAAAGAGAAAATCCTAAGCAGATCCAAACCTAGCAAGGCAAATTCTATACTATCTTAAGGCTTGAGAATGACCCTATTTGGCTCAATGCTCTGCCCTTGGGCTTCACTGAGAAGGCAGCATCACCCTCGGCCCTAGGTAGAAGGCCCTGCCCCAAGGTTTTGTAGGAAAGCCTTGTCTCTGGGGCACTGGGTGGCATCCTCTGATAGCCAATCAAGGAAATGACCCCACCCTCTGAACCCAAGCCTTGCTCCCAGGGTCTGTGGTAGGAATGGCAGTCCCGATGACCTCTGAGTCACCTTCTGGGTCATTCTCTTTTCCTGAAGGATAACACATGTTCAAAACCAGATATTTCTATTGTCCCAACGTGTAGAATCTGAGACGTCTGATAGCCTTCCTTCATTCCATCCCTTTTCTCTGTTCCCTTTAGTCTCAGTTGGTAGAGTTTCTGCTGGTATAATTCTCTCTGTATTACTGACTTCAGCTGAGTTAACCCATTAACTATGAGGATAATCTCTTTATGGAGTAATTGTTCTGCCACACCAGTGTTTTCAACCTGACACACGTTCCCTTTTTTTTTTTTTTTTTTTTTGTAATATGGATAGGCTAAGTATTTTCCAGACCTTCAAGTTCTGGTTTCTTTTTGCTTAACAATTCATTCATATTTTCTTGTATTTTTTTTTATAAGCTGTAAGGAGAAACCAGACCATACCTTTGATGCTACTTAGAAATCTCCTCTGCTAATATTTAAGGTCATCACTCCTAAGTTCTACTTTCCACCAAACATTAGAACATAATTCAGAAAGATTTTTGCTACTTTATAATGAAGATCGCCTTTCCCCTAGTTTCCAATAACATGTTCCTCATTTCAATCAGCAAGCACCTTTAATCAGAAGCACCCTTAATCTTATTTATACCCACTATTCATGGTGTTGTATGTATTATCCAAGATGATAAAGGCTGTCTCTATAGTTCTCCTCTTTTCTTTGTGGGTATTCACCAGATTCACATTCAACTTCCCTAGGTCTTACTGATATTCTCTTCAGGGAAAGTTAGGCACTTTCTAGCATGCATCCCAAAACTCTTCTAGCCTCTATCCATCATCCAGTTCCAAAGCCACTTCCACATTTTTAGGTATTTGTTACACAGCATCCCACTTCATAGTGCCAAAGCATGCATTAGTCTTCTAAGGCTTCCACAAGAAGAAACCATAAAGTAATTTAAATAACAGCCATTTATTTTCTACAGTTCTGAAGGCCACGATCACGTTGCCAGCAGCGTTCGTGTCTAGTGAGACCTTTCTCCTCAGCTTGTACATGGTATCTTCTCACTATCTTTGCATGGCTTTTTCTCTGATGTCTCTTCCTTGTCTTGTAAGGGCATTAGTTTTACTGTAACTGAACTCTACCCTTATGACCTCATTTAATGTTTATTATCTCCTTAAAGGCCCATCTCCAAATATAGTCACTTTGGGGTCCATGCTTAATTTTGTGAATTTTGTAGGGCCACAATTCAGTCCATATCAGTTAGTGAAAGCAGAAGCAGAGACAGGAGAAGATCTGGAATTGTTCAGCAGGCTGATTTTTATATACTACCTGTGTCAAAAGACAACTATTCAAAATTAGTCAGCCATACATGAACCTCGTTATAATAAGAGAGGAGGATGCCATAGGAGTAAACTATATTCCTGTCTTTGGCTAATGCTTTCCCAACTCAGGAGCATGAGTAGGGTTGGATATAAATAATTGTTACTGCAGTTTAGGATTAGGCAAAGGGATTTTTAAAATCATTCAGGTGATCAAAGAGAAAAGAACACTTCCGTTTGACATCACTGACACTAAATAGAGGGAGGCATCCTTGTGTAAAGATGAAAAAAACAGAGAAAAGCTAACATGCGATGTGTGGAAAGATCCCTGTATATGGAAAAATGATCTAAGCATGCAGAGGAAAGCATAGCCATGAAAATGGTTTTAGAATATAGTTGCTTTGTTTTCTCAGTGAAATTCTAGAAAACATAGACTAGAATATGAAAGAGGAAATCACTAAACAACAGGTTGAAAATTTAGTTTTAAATTAAATGGCATCAATAATGTGGGTCTAAAACCCAAAGATAGAAAGTAGAAGGAAAGAACTCTAAATTCTCAAAAGTATTCTCTAGACACACAGTAGTCAAAAGTTATGATACTGTTCTTGAATATGAAAAATATAGAAAAAAAATCCAGGCTTGGGAGTTTTATGAAACTCAGAGAAAACCTTTAATTCAACGGTTCTCAGTGTGGGCCCAGACGATCAGCAGCAGCATCACCTGGGATCCATTAAAAATGCAACTCCTCATGGGGCACCTGGGTGGTGCAGTCCATTGAGTGTCTCTACTCTTGATTTCGGCTCAGGTTGTGATCTCAGGGTGGTGGGAATGAGTCCTGCATCAGGCTTCTCACTGAGTGTAGATCCTGCTTAAGATTCTCTCCCTTTCCTTCTGCCCCTCTCCCTCACAAGTGCTCTCTCTTTATCAAGTTAAAAAAATAAAAATTAAAAAAAAATGCAACTCCTCAGGTCCCTTGCAGACTTATTGAAACAGAGCCTGGAGTGGGGCCCAACAATCTGTGTTTTCACAGCCCTTACAGGTGATTTGATACATCCTGAGATTTGAGAATCAGTGCTCTAGTGAAACACCTTCCAAATGAGGAGATAATTTAAACTTAAAAAGCATAAGCCACAACCAAAAAAGTTTTTCATTTCTCTTTTCATTTATTCAATAACTTATGGGCTGACTCTCATGTCCATACTATGCTCTAGGTGCTGAGAATACAGTAGTAAATGCTTGAGTCATAGAGCAGTCTGTAAGCTATATAGAAAAGGTTAAACAATGAAAGAGCAAGGACATAGGAAAAACAATACTTGCAAGAGATAACATATAAATAAACAACTTATAACAGTAAATATAAGGAATCTGCACTTTAAAAAAATTGAAACACTAAGAATCTGAGATTGTATAAAAAAATATCCAACAACTTACCACTTAGGAAACACACATCTAAAGCAGACAAGGCTCAAAATAAGAATAATATAATAATAATATTTAATTAATAATTAATTTAATATTATTAATATTATATAATAATATAGTTGTTAATAACTACTATTATTAGTTAATAACTATTGCTATTATTATTATTAATATCACTATTGTTAAAGACTTTCCAGGAAAATGCAAAGAAAAACTAGCGGATGGAACAACACTTATTTCAGAGAAAATATAACTCAGGATGAAAAGTTATATTCCTATTCTATCTGGAATAGAGCAGGGTACCACTTGGAATAAGCAGTATTGTACACAGCTGGCTTTAAGGGCCTATGGGGTGTGGCGTACTAGGGTGAGGGCCAGTTGTGTCTAAAGGGGTAAGGATAGAGTACAAAAACTAAATACTCCCTGCCTTTCATACAACTGATAGCACAGATGATTATGTAAATGATACATGTATTTTTATTTATTTATTTTTATTTTTTCAATGTTTTATTTATTTTTTAGAGACAAAGAGCATGAATAGCAGGGTTAGAGAGAGAAGGGAAGGGGCAGAGAGAGAGGGGGACAGAGGATCTGAAGCAGGGTCTGTTCTGACAGCAGTGAGCTGCTGCATGGCTTGAACTCACCAACCATGAGATCATGACCTACGCTGAAGTCAGACACTCAACAGACTGAGCCACCCAGGAGCCCCTGTAAATGGTACATGTATTTTTAAAATATGTATTTACTTAATGGGAATTATAATTAGCTCAGCAAGCCTATGATTTTATGGGCATTATTGTTTATAATGAGGGTAAATGAGAAAAAAGTTAATTTAAAAAAAAAATATTGAGCAAATAATAATACATGTTCTATATCTCCTGAATGCACGAGATAATCAGATATAAAGTGATCATTTAAAAAAAGAAAAAAAAACCCTGAAGTTTAGATAATATTGTAATAACTGATGTGAAATCACCAGGTTGAACAGAATTCATTCATTATTCACCATTCAGTTCTTTAAAGCTATAGAACATATCTACCATTATAATCTCTTCAGAGGACAGAATGGTGACTTTTTTCAGAAGTCATTAGAACCAAAGGAACCCTAGCCCTCATACTTCATATTCTACTGCAATCTATTTTTGTTTTGAAATTAGCAATAGTTGTATTCTATGATCACTTGCAAAGTAATATAGTTGTAAGTAGGAGATAGTTATCAGGAACCTCCTTGAAGCTATTCTGTTAACTGAAGTTCAGTGCTGTTAAGCTATGGAGTGGAATTTCTAATACCTTTACACCAGATACTGCCTCACATTATAAAATACCCTCTTTTGCATACAATGCAGCAGCTTTGTCCCTAGTCCTCTGACCCAATCTGCTCTGCCAGTACACAGTCCTCACACTACATTTTTCATTAGCTTTTTAAAGGATACAATAATAGGATAAAGAGCACTTGACCTCTCATCATACTCAAATGCTTAAAGCATAACATTATTGAACTTTAGGGAATTGTTCTAAGGAAGAATCACAACCCCAGTTTTACTCACAACTACTTAAATCTTCTCTGCTCCAAATTGCCAGATGGAGACAAATTCGCCAGTCACTACAGATATTAGCAACCGATAACACACAACATATGGAATAAAGCCAGAATATTTCATAAATCTGAGTCAGGCAGCCCCAGTAATTAGTGAAGATAATATATTTTCACTCCAGAGCTGAGATGGAATGAGATACTCAAGAAGAGAAATAGAAAGCAGTTCCATCTGGAGCCAAGACAACCTGCCTGGACTTTTGGAGGAATGGAAATCCTCTGCCTAGTACTGTCTGGAAATCGTTAAGTCAGAGACTGTCACACCTAGGAAGTCTTACATTCATCCTGAAAATGAAGGCATTGTGAGACATGCCTTAAGGTTGAGGCAAGCCTAGAGCCCAGCAAACTTTCTCTTTTCTACCTTCTAGTAAGTGCTGCTATCCATTTGGATAAGCATGGCATGAACACAAAAGTCAAAGAGCCTTGGAGCAGACAGATTTTTCCAAAGCTGAATTTTTGGTTTTTGTACAAAAACTAGAGTTGCAAATCAGGGAGGTATTTACGGTAGTCAGTTGGGACTTTAGCACTCTCTTAGAGATCCTTACAGAAAAAGAGATCCAAAGTGGAATGGGTAGAAGTGCAGTTAATGAGAACAATTATTTTGGTTTGTTTGGCTTGGTTTGTGTATTTTAAAAATCGTTTGAAAATTACTGAGGGCTACCAAACATAAAAGTTACCAACTACCTTTGTAGTAGTTACTCTTGGTGTCCTATCTTTACCAGCTCACCCTTATTCTTTTGGTGTATGTCAACCTGACTTCCAAGGGCCAGCACCTTCATTTACTTGCTTCTCTGGCTGCTAAGGTTTGCTTTGACTACCTTCACAGCAGGGCTGAAATGCTAGGGAATTAACACCCCTTCGGAATTCCTCTCAAGCAATGATTGTCTGGATTAGGGTAATAAATATTTGAACTTCTTCAGTGGAAATGTCTCAGAGATGCATTTCTACTTTGGTCCCATTGGGCTCAAGCTTCAATTACCCCCAGTGGTAATGTGTCTGGTAACAAATCCTTCTTGACTTCTTTTCCTTCCCCATCTATCTCCTTACCCTCCTACAGGTATTTCCTGAGATCATAAGTAAAATACCTGGCTCAAATATTTCGCTTAGAATTCACTTCTAGGAATATCCAAACTAAGGAAATTGGTATTCAGTGTGGTTATAGGAAAAGATTCTCAGAAGAGAATTTTTGAAATAGATCATTTTCAGAACAGGTGGCAGGAATTTCTGGTAGTAGGTGAAGGTAGTGATAACCATTGGCCTGCTGTTGTATCAGATTGCTAAGAATCTTACTTGTGATGAACTGGATGGCAGAGGATGCATTGGTTTACCTAATACCTCCAGTATTTGGGAGATATGAACACAGGGTTCTTGGTTAATGTTAAATGCCTCAAGGGAAGAAAACCCAGGCTTAGATTAGACAAATCAGGGCATTGCATAGAGCAGTAGAGTTTCTTGACATCATTTAAAGAGATCCTTCTCTCCTTAAGCCAAGAATAGACCGCACTGGATATCAACCCTAATACTTGGATTCAAGAGTGGCTGGGTTACAAAGAAGGCTAATTCATAATCCCAGCAAGTCTGCTATGCTAAAGTAAAGACCCTAATGGAAAGGGGTGAGCCCTAAGATCTGGGATGAGGATATCTGAATAGATGTGCTTTAGAACCTTGAACCTCCAGATTCTTTTGCAGCAGAAATGTTCCATTCCCCCTTTATGGAGCATAGCAGTCTTCCTTGCCTGGAGACTGTGAAAATGCTTCATGGAATTAGGTGCCTCAAAAGCGAATTCTTGTCTTCCTAAAGATAGACTTTCTCATTTATAGACCAATAGCTAGACTCAAATTTTAGCTTGACCTTCCTGAGAAATACTCTTATCATTCACAAAGAACTACAATAGAACTTAGAGAAAATACTTGGGAATGATTCTTGAGGATGCTAGACTAGTAATGGGGGAAGGATATAAAGCTGAATAAAACAGTTTATTGATACCGGGGCATCCTCCTTTGACTCATATTTTAATGTCCTGGAAGGTCCCTGTAGATAATCTTAACATGTTTTTGGAACAGCTTCTTGGAGCTTGGGAAAAACTATGGCCTACAGTATATGAGATGGAGATGCCAGAACATCCTTTTGGAATATACAGGGTATGGATGAAGGGGCCAAAAAGCTCAGCGAGGTGAGAAAGCTAGAATGCATTTATTATGTAAGACCAGAGAACCTCAGGAAGCCTGGTGGAGACTCCCTTCACCAAAGCACTAAGGAATGCATTAGTGAAGGGGGTGCCAGCAATATTGACAAGATCAATGGTGGTTGTCCTCTGTAAGCCCAGGTGTATGGTAGGAAATTCTGCTATGAATTGGCTTACCTAGTTTCATTTATAGATAGGCTTCCAGATTGGGATAGGCCAGGTGGCTACTCTTAAACATCAGATGCAAAGGGGACATAATTGCCATAATAGGCAGCAAGTTATAACGGTAGACAGTAGCTTCTAATCAACAAAGATCTGTGACAGTGGTGAGTAAGACTTGGTGTTCCTAGAAATGAGACAGATAGTTAGTCAGCAAGAATCTTGATTGACCCATTTAATCAAAACATGTTCAATAGCTGGTGAGTAGAAGGTGAATGTTGCTTACCTTACTGGAAAAATCACAATTTCTCATTTAGTTTCCAGACATCAGACAGTTCTCAGATTTAGAGCCTATCTATTGAAGTGGTCTCTGTGTCTTCTTGAGAAACAACCCTATAATGGTATCAAAATAATACAATAGCAATTCTTCTAATACTTTCCCAAAGAGATTCCCAGCTATTCAGCAGTATAACTGTATACTAGGAAAAGTGGAATATCCAGATTTTCAAGAGGTGTTGAATATAGAATCTAAGTTGACATTTATATCAGGGGATACATATGAAAAAAAGTAACAAATAGAGTCCAATTAAATAGCTGTTTTATAGTGAGGGCATGGCACACAACTGCATAAGTATCAGGTGGCCCGAAGTGTCATCATGTCACCCACCACCCAATGAGGTGAGAGTGAATTGAAATGAGACAATAAGGGGGCAGGAAGGAGCATGTCTGGAAAATGTGGAATTGTATATCCTCGTTTAATGATAACTGCAAGTGGGCAATTACAATAATCATAGCCTAACAGAGGCATCAAAGCTTTCAGGGATAAAAGTCTGAGTTGTCATGCACCAGCAACAAAAACAAGTTGAAATAATGGTCAAGTAAGGGGGATAAGGGAATTCTAGAATGGGTTGTAGATGAGCAATATGATATTTTGTTTTCTTTTTTCTTTTTTCTTTTTTTAGGCATTATTATGATCTCTTTATTTCCCCTTATATGATTCTTTTCTTAAGTGTGTGTGTGTTTGTTTTATTTTTATTTATTTATTTATTTATTTATTTATTTATTTATTTTTTAATATATGAAATTTATTGTAAAAATTGGTTTCCATACAACACCCAATGCTCATCCCAAAAGATGCCCTCTTCAATACCCATCACCCACCCTCCCCTCCCTCCCACCCCCATCAGCCTAAGTTTGTTCTCATTTTTTAGGAGTCTCTTTTGCTTTGGCTCTCTCCCACTCTAACCTCTCTTTTTTTTTTTTTTTTTTTCCTTCCCCTCCCCCATGGCTTCCTGTTAAGTTTCTCAGGATCCACATAAGAGTGAAAACATATGGTATCTGTCTTTCTCTGTATGGCTTATTTCACTTAGCATCACACTCTCCAGTTCCATCCACGTTGCTACAAAGGGCCATATTTCATTCTTTCTCATTGCCACGTAGTACTCCATTGTGTATATAAACCACAATTTCTTTATCCATTCATCAGTTGATGGACATTTAGGCTCTTTCCATAATTTGGCTATTGTTGAGAGTGCTGCTATACACATTGGGGGGCAAGTGTCCCTATGCATCAGTACTCCTGTATCCCTTGGGTAAATTCCTAGCAGTGCTATTGCTGGGTCATAGGGTAGGTCAATTTTTAATTTTTTGAGGAACCTCCACACTGTTTTCCAGAGCGACTGAACCAGTTTGCATTCCCACCAACAGTGCAAGAGGGTTCCCGTTTCTCCACATCCTCTCCAGCATCTATAGTCTCCTGATTTGTTCATTTTAGCCACTCTGACTGGTGTGAGGTGATATCTGAGTGGGGTTTTGATTTGTATTTCCCTGATGAGGAGCGATGTTGAGCATCTTTTCATATGCCTGTTGGCCATCCAGATGTCTTCTTTAGAGAAGTGTCTATTCATGTTTTCTGCCCATTTCTTCACTGGATTATTTGTTTTTTGGGTGTGGAGTTTGGTGAGTTCTTTATAGATTTTGGATACTAGCCCTTTGTCTGATATATCATTTGCAAATATCTTTTCCCATTCCGTTGGTTGCCTTTTAGTTTTATTGATTATTTCCTTTGCTGTGCAGAAGCTTTTTATCTTCATGAGGTCCCAATAGTTCATTTTTGCTTTTAATTCCCTTGCCTTTGGAGATGTGTCAAGTAAGAAATTGCTGCAGCTGAGGTCAGAGAGGTTTTTTCCTGCTTTCTTCTCTAGGGTTTTGATGGTTTCCTGTCTCACATTCAGGTCCTTTATCCATTTTGAGTTTATTTTTGTGAATGGTGTGAGAAAGTGGTCTGGTTTCAACCTTCTGCATGTTGCTGTCCAGTTCTCCCAGCACCATTTGTTAAAGAGACTGTCTTTTTTCCATTGGATGTTCTTTCCTGCTTTGTCAAAGTTAGTTGGCCATACGTTTGTGGGTCTAGTTCTGGGGTTTCTATTCTATTCCATTGGTCTATGTGTCTGTTTTTGTGCCAATACCATGCTGTCTTGATGATTACAGCTTTGTAGTAGAGGCTAAAGTCTAGGATTATGATGCCTCCTGCTTTGGTCTTCTTCTTCAAATATTACTTTGGCTATTTGGGCCTTTTGTGGTTCCATATGAATTTTAGGATTGCTTGTTCTAGTTTCGAGAAGAATGCCAGTGCAATTTTGATTGGGATTGCATTGAATGTGTAGATAGCTTTGGGTAGTATTGACATTTTGACAATATTTATTCTTCCAATCCATGAGCAGGGAATGTCTTTCCCTTTCTTTATATCTTCTTCAATTTCCTTCATAAGCTTTCTATAGTTTTCAGCATACAGATCTTTTACATATTTGTTTAGGTTTATTCCTAGGTATTTTATGCTTCTTGGTGCAATTGTGAATGGGATCAGTTTCTTTATTTGTCTTTCTGTTGCTTCATTATTGGTGTATAAGAATGCAACTGATTTCTGTACATTGATTTTGTATCCTGCAACTTTGCTGAATTCATGTATCAGTTCTAGCAGACTTTTGGTGGAGTCTATCGGATTTTCCATGTATAATATCATGTCATCTGCAAAAAGCGAAAGCTTGACTTCATCTTTGCCAATTTGGATGCCTTTGATTTCCTTTTGTTGTCTGATTGCTGATGCTAGAACTTCCAGCACTATGTTAAACAACAGCAGTGAGAGTGGGCATCCCTGTCGTGTTCCTGATCTCAGGGAAAAAGCTCTCAGTTTTTCCCCATTGAGGATGATGTTAACTGTGAGCTTTTCATAAATGGCTTTTATGATCTTTAAGTATGTTCCTTCTATCCCGACTTCCTCAAGGGTTTTTATTAAGAAAGGTTGCTGAATTTTGTCAAATGCCTTTTCTGCATTGATTGACAGGATCATATGGTTCTCATCTTTTCTTTCATTAATGTGATGTATCACGTTGATTGATTCGCGAATGTTGAACCAGCCCTGCATCCCAGGAATGAATCCCACTTGATCATGGTGTATAATTCTTTTTATATGGTGTTGAATTCGATTTGCTAGTATCTTATTGAGAATTTTTGCATCCATATTCATCAGGGATATTGGCCTGTAGTTCTCTTTTTTTACCGGGTCTCTGTCTGGTTTAGGAATCAAAGTAATGCTGGCTTCATAGAATGAGTCTGGAAGTTTTCCTTCCCTTTCTATTTTTTGGAATTGCTTGAGAAGGATAGGTATCATCTCTGCTTTAAACATCTGGTAGAACTCCCCTGGGAAGCCATCTGGTCCTGGACTCTTATTCGTTGGGAGATTTTTGATAACTGATTCAATTTCTTCGCTGGTTATGGGTCTGTTCAAGCTTTCTATTTCCTCCTGTTTGAGTTTTGGAAGCGTGTGGGTGTTTAGAAATTTGTCCATTTCTTCCCAGTTTTCCAGTTTGTTGGCATATAGGTTTTCATAGTATTCCCTGATAATTGCTTATATTTCTCAGGGATTGGTTGTAATAATTCCATTTTTATTCATGATTTTATCTATTTGGGTCATCTCCCTTTTCTTTTTGAGAAGCCTGGCTAGAGGTTTATCAATTTTGTTTATTTTTTCAAAAAACCAACTCTTGGTTTCATTGATCGCTCTACAGTGTTTTTAGATTCTATATTGTTTATTTCTGCTCTAATCTTTATTATTTCTCTTCTTCTGCTGTTTTAGGCTGTCTTTGCTATTCTGCTTCTATTTCCTTTAGGTGTGCTGTTAGATTTTGTATTTGGGATTTTTCTTGTTTCTTGAGATAGGCCTGGATTGCAATGTATTTTCCTCTCAGGACTGCCTTCGCTTCATCCCAAAGTGTTTGGATTGTTGTCTTTTTATTTTCGTTTGTTTCCATATATTCTTAAATTTCTTCTCTAATTGCCTGGTTGACCCACTCATTCGTTAGTAGGGTGTTCTTTAACCTCCATGCTTTTGGAGGTTTTCCAGACTTTTTCCTGTGGTTGATTTCAAGCTTCATAGCATTGTGTTCTGAAAGTATGCATGGTATGATCTCAATTCTTGTTTACTTATGAAGGGCTGTTTTGTGACCCAGTATGTGATCTATCTTGGAGAAGGTCCCATTTGCACTTGAGAAGAAAGTATATTCTGTTGCCTTGGGATGCAGAGTTCTAAATATATATGTCAAGTCCATCTGATCCAATGTATCATTCAGGGCCCTTGTTTCTTTATTGACCATGTGTCTAGATGGTCTATCCATTGCTGTGAGTGGGGTGTTAAAGTCCCCTGCAATTATCACATTCTTATCAATAAGGTTGCTTATGTTTGTGAGTAATTGTTTTATATATTTGGGGGCTCCCGTATTTGGTGCATAGACATTTATAATTGTTAGCTCTTCCTGATGGATAGACCCTGTGATTATTATATAATGCCCTTCTTCATCTCTTGTTACAGACTTTAATTTAAAGTCTAGTTTGTCTGATGTAAGTATGGCTACTCCAGCTGTCTTTTGACTTCCAGTAGCATGATAAATAGTTCTCCATTCCCTCACTCTCAATCTGACAGTGTCCTCAGGTCTAAAATGGGTCTCTTGTAGACAACAAATAGATGGGTCTTGTTTTTTTATCCATTCTGATACCCTATGTCTTTTGGTTGGCACATTTAGTCCATTTACATTCAGTGTTATTATAGAAAGAAATGAGTTAGAGTCATTGTGATGTTTGTAGGTTTCATGCTTCTAGTGGTGTCTCTGGTACTTTGTCTCACAGGATCCCCCTTAGGATCTCTTGTAGGGCTGGTTTAGTGTGATGAATTCCTTCAGTTTTTGTTTGGGAAGACCTTTATCTCTCCTTCTATTCTAAATGACAGACTTGCTGGATAAAGGATTCTTGGTTGTATATTTTTTCTTTTCATCACATATAAGATTTCCTGCCATTCCTTTTTGGCCTGCCAAGTTTCAGTAGAGAGATCGGTCACGAGTCTTATAGGTGTCCCTTTATATGTTAGAGCACGTTTATCCCTAGCTGCTTTCAGAATTTTCTCTTTATCCTTGTATTTTGCCAGTTTCACTATGATATATCATGCAGAAGATCGATTCAAGTTACGTTTGAAGGGAGTTCTCTGTGCCTCTTGGATTTCAATGCCTTTTTCCTTCCCCAGATCAGGGAAGTTCTCAGCTGTTATTTCTTCAAGTACACCTTCAGCAACTTTCCCTCTCTCTTCCTCCTCTGGAATTATGCGTATATTATTTTTCTTTAGTGCATCACTTAGTTCTCTAATTTTCCCTTCATACTCCTGGGTTTTTTTTTATCTTTTTCTCGACCTCCTCTTTTTCCATAATTTTATCTTCTAGTTCACCTATTCTCTCCTCTGCCTCTTCAATCCGAGCTGTGGTTGTCTCCATTTTATTTTGCAGCTCATTTATAGCATTTTTTAGCTCCTCCTGGCTGTTCCTTAGTCCCTTGATCTCTGTAGCAATAGATTCTCTGCTGTCCTCTATACTGTTTTCAAGCCCAGCGATTAATTTTATGACTATTATTTTAAATTCTTTCTGTTATATAGTTTAAATCGTTTTTGATCAGTTCGTTTCCTGTCGTTATTTCCTGGAGATTCTTTTGAGGGGAATTCTTCCATTTCATCATTTTGGATAGTCCCTGGAGTGGTGCAGAACTGCGGGGCACATCCCCTGTGCTGTCTTGAATAACTTGCGTTGGTGGGCGGGGCCGCAGTCAGAACTGATGTCTGCCCCCAGCCCACGCTGGGGCCACAGTCTGACTGGTGTGTGCCTTCTCGTTCCCTCTCTTAGGGGCGGGATTCACTGTGGGGTGGCTGACCCGTCTGGGCTACTTGCACACTGCCAGGCTTGTGGTGCTGGGGATCTGGCGTATTAGCTGGGGTGGATCAGCAAGGTACACAGGGGCAGGAGGGGCAGGCTCAGTTCGCTTTTCCTTCGGTGATCTGCTCTGGGAGGGATCTTGCGGCATCGGGAGGGAGTCAGACCCGTCACCGGAAGGATGGATCCAGAAGGATGGATCCGCAGAAGCACAGTGTTGGGTGTTTGCACGGTGCAAGCAAGTTCCCTGGCAGGAACTGGTTCCCTTTGGGATTTTGGCTGGGGGATGAGCGAGGGAGATGACACTGGCGAGCGCCTTTGTTCCCCACCAAGCTGAGCTCTGTCATTCAGGGCTCAACAACTCTCCCTCCCGTTGTCCTCCACCCTCCCACTCTCTGAGCAGAGCTGTTAGTTTATAACCTTCCAGATGTTAAGTCCCACTTGGTGTCCGAACACACTCTGTCTGGCCCCTCTGCTTTTGCAAGCCAGACCCGGGGACTCTGCTTTGCCAGCGGGCTGCCCCTCCACCCGGCTCCCTCCCTCCAGACCGCGTAGCGCACACCAACTCGCTGCCCTTCCTACCCTCTTGGTGGGCCTCTCATCTACACTTGGCTCCAGAGAATCCATTCTGCTAGTCTTCTGGTGGTTTTCTGGGTTATTTAGGCAGGTGTAGGTGGAATCTAAGTGATCAGCAGGACGCGCGGTGAGCCCAGCGTCCTCCTATGCCGCCATCTTCCTCTGTTTCTTATTTTTTTCTAAGAGAGAGAGAATGCATGCACAAGTGAGGGAGAGGCAGAGGGAGAGGTGCAGGGAGAGGGAGAGGGAGAGACTGAGACAGAGACAGAGAGAGAGAGAATCCCAAGCAGGTTTCATGCCCAGCACGGAGCCGAACGAAGGGCTCATTCTCACAGTTCCTGAGATCCTGACCTGAGTTGGAAACCAAGAGTCAGATGCTTAATCAAGAGCTACCCAGGCTCCTTGAAGAGCAATATAACAAATGTCCATTATAACCTTGGGACCAGCTGTAAGAGCAGCAGCAGGAATTTAGCTTGTCCCATTAATCATATATATTAATCATATATATATGGAGAGAGAGAGAGAAAGACATGATCATATATATAAATATCCTATATATTCATATTAATCATGTATTTAAATCATATAGTAATAATAATAATAATCAGAAAACTACCTTGAAGAGTCAGGAACAAGACAGAATAAAGTTATTGAGGAGCATGAACAGTGCAAGAAGTCTGTGCCTCAATATTCCTGGCAGTCTCTTCACTTGATCTTCTCTACTTATCCCTAATCTTGGCCTAATTTGGCACGTTGACTTCATTTTTTTTTCCTGTTGAAAAGAGACTATTTTCACATTATGGAAATAGGTTCTGACTTTGCAATTGTCAGAAAATAGAGAGGGAGAGGGAGAGAGAAAGAGAAAATGAACTTCTTGTTTCTGGTGTCTGTAAAGATAGACAGCTAAAAAGTCCAAGGCCTTAATGGGCCAACTCCTTGGAACAATGACTTTTGCCAGACATGAAATATAGTTACTCACATCAGAAATGGGCATCCAACTTAACAAGATAAGTTTGAACCCCATTGTGTGGGGCATGTTCCTCACTTCCTTATATGAAGAATGGAAGCATATCAAGCCACCTCAGAGATACCACATCTTAACCCTGGCACAACGCATGCAGTATGTTAGAAATGCCTGCTGTGCTGCTGAGGACAAAAAGACAATGTTTTTTAGAGTTCTTCAGCCTTATGTGGCATAAAGGGATCTGCAACTTCCTGGATACTTCCAAGGAAGAGACCAGTTGAGAACTCAGCAACTGACAAGTATGCAGTTATACTACAGCAAAGGCTATAAAACATTGACAGCCTAAACTAGGAGCTCAGTGGAGGCTATTATGGCTGAGAGGTGGCATTTGTCATAACCTGGCAGAAGTGGACCTAAGTCTGCAAGGAAGGACTTCTGAACCTAACCAAATCAAAGAAAGCAACATCATGTTCATTCACTGCAGATTTCAGGCTTAGTCATCAGTAATGCTCCCAGTGACCAGGTGAGAAGGGACAGGACTGCAGTGTCTTTACCTCCTAGTAAAATTCTTTTTTAAAAAAATGTTTATTTATTTTTGAGAGAGAGAGAGAGAGAGAGAGAGAGAGAGAGGCAGAGAGAGGGAGACATAGAATCTGAAGCAGGCTCAAGGCCTTGAGCTGTCAGCACAGAGCCTGACATGGGGCTTGAACCCATGAACTAGGAGATCATGACTCCAGCTAAAGTCAGATGCTTAACCGACTGAGCCACCCAAGTGCCCCAACTCCTAGTAAAATTCTAATGTGTGTCATTTCCTATGTATGTTCTACCATTTAATTCTACTGTGCCTCATTTATGCTTTGCTCTTTACCCAAAGATTTTCCAAGGGTGGTCCTTAGGCCATCTGTAGCAGTGTCACCTAGGGTAACTACTAAAAAGCAGACCCCCAGGCTCCCTCCACAACCCTACAAAATTAGAATTTCTGATGGTATAGCCTTGGAATCTGTACTTTTGAAAACAAGATGCTCAGCATCTGTGAATGGTAAATATATTCTAGTAAGGAATAAATTGCTCTTTCAGTTATTTTGGCAGTTAGACTTTTCAAAATTATGAAAGGATGATAGTGGAGCCATGAGGGGGATGGTCTGTATATGGGTTATGGGACCATATGTAGATCCTGAAACTGGTGGTCCCAGGAGGTGGCTTATTCCTGCAGTGAACACAAGCCACAGCAAAAGAGCTTTTCTGACATAACAGATAAATAACAAAGAAAATTCCTGGAGAGACTGATAGAGAGAGAGAACCATTTACTGGCCATAGCACAGGGAGAGAAGAGGGGAAATCAAAGTGGAGAGGAAATAACGATTTATTCCTTATAAAGTGGATAATATGATTAGCTTTTCAGTTTGTGTGTGTGGAGAGGCAGCAGCTGGAGATAGCTTTTGATCTCAGGCAGTCTGACTAGAGAATATTCACAACAGTGGGTGGAGGCAGCTCTCAGATCTCCGCCCTGGGCAAGGAGGCTGTCTCTTTGAAGTGCACCCCTCTCTACCTTTCCTGCTGATAGACAGTGAAGAAGGAGACTATGTCCCCAGGGCAAATTGAGCAGCCTTGAAGTTTCCTCTGTCTCAGGAAGTTAACAGAGATGACTCCGTGCACAGTTGCACAGTAGTTCAGGCTGCGTTTCAGTGTCTTTCCATCACTCCTTGGCTCCGTCTCCATCCTAGGCAAATAGCAAGTGTGCTTTTCTGCTCCTCCTAATGCCAGAAGACTTGTCTATGGAGCCCTCATCAGCTCATATTTTATTCTGTGCTATAACTTTCCTTTTCGTCCATCAAAACTGGCCTGAACCCATTGTGTCAGGGCCTTGTTATAAAATGAATTCATACTGAACTCTAATGACTTATGGTAATAATACCTAACATGCACTAGGTTCTAGTTTATAGACTTTAGTAACTTTTCTGATATTTAAACTCTTTTTTTAAATTTTTTTTTAACATTTATTTATTTTTGAGACAGAGAGAGACAGAGCATGAGTGGGGGAGGGACAGAGAGAGAGGGAGACACAGAATCTGAAGCAGGTTCCAGGCTCTGAGCCATCAGCCCAGAGCCCGACACGGGGCTGGAACTCACGGACCGCGAGATTGTGACCTGAGTTGAAGTCGGACACTTAACTGACTGAGCCACCCAGGCACCCCACTTTTCTGATATTTAAACTAATCTTAGTACAGGATTGGCATTCTTAGTTGCTCAAATCACTTAATGGAAGCAATTTACTACTCTGCTAAGGATAAGGCTTATTTCACTGCTGAAAGAGAATTATATGGTAATTCTCTGAAAATGCCAGCCTTGCTTTTCCCGAGATCAAAACATTACACAGAGAAATTCAAAACAATCTAAATCAATGAAAAAATATACCATGTTCATGGATTTAAAAAATATTGTTAAATTACCTATTTTTCTAAATTCATCTATGGATTCAATGAAATCCCAACCAAAATCTTAGCAAGATTTTTCGAAGGTATTGGTAATCTTATTCTAAAATTTATATAGAAATGCAGATGATGGGCAGTAACTAAAACAAACTTGACAAAGTAAGCTGAAAAACAATTATTACCTAATTTCAAGGTATATTATTAAAGCTACATTAATAAAGACATCGTAGTGTTGGTATAAAGATAATAAAAAAAAAGACAAGCACATAGATCAATGAATAGAATAGAATCAGAAAGTGTGTGTATTTGTATGTGTGGGTGTGTGTATACACCATCAATTGATTTTCAACCAAACTACCAAGTAAATTCAATAGGAAAGTAGAGTTAACAAATAGTGCTGGAACAACTGGATATCAGTGAGGGAAAAAACAAACAAACCTTCAATTCCTCCCCTACCTTAGGGAAACATATTCACAATACCATATCTGACAAAGGACTTGTATCCAGAATATACAAAGAACACTTACAATTCAACAACCCAATAGAAACAGACAAAAGGAAATAATGAATCTTTACTTAAACCTCATTCCTTATACAAAAATTAAGTTAAAATGGATCACAGACTTAAATGTAAAATGTAAAACTATAAAACTTAAGAAATAACAAAAGAAAACCTCTGAGATTTAGAACTAGGCAAGGAGTTCTTGATACCAAAAGCATAATCCACATGAGAAAAAATTATAAGTTAGACCTCGTAAAAAAAGTTATAGAATACCTGTTTTAGTTCCTTTTGGTTTAGTTACTATTAAGGCTCAGTAAGTTTATTAGACATTGTAAAGCTTCTCTTTGAATTGCCTAATTTTTGCCCATTTTCCCATTAATGTTCATTTCATTCTTTTTTTTAATGTTTATTTCTTTATTCTGAGAGAGAGAGCAAGTGAGCAAGAGAGGTGCAGAGAGAGGGAGAGAGAGAAAATCCTAAGCAGGCTCTATGCTGTCAGTGCAGAGCCTGATGCAGGGCTCAAACCCATGAACTGTGAGATCATGACCTAAGCCGAAACCAAGAGTTGGATGCTTAACTGATTGAGCCACCCAAGCACCCCTGTTCATTTTATTCTTAATGATATGTAACAGCTTTTTATATATTAAGGATACCGATATTAGTCTATCATATATACTGCAGTATTTTTATAATTAAAATTTAAATTATCTTCTTTTTTTAAGGAAGAAGAAGATATAAGTTTAATCAAACTAAATTATCTTCTAATATTTTGTTGATGTTTTTGTAACATAGAATTTTGTATATTTTGTCAAAAGTATTGACTCTTTTTTTAATGCTTTCTAAGTGGAAAGTCCTTCCTTCCATATCTAAAGATATATGATTTTTTGTCAATATTAATTTCTCATAGTTTAATTTTTTACATATAAGTATTTCATTTATCTTTTTTTTTTAATTTATAGTTTTTACAAATGTATGACCTAAATAATAGCTCATAGACTCACAAGCATATATAAGTTCCTCATATGACTTCCCCAACAGCATTTGTGATTGAGTCTTTTCAGCCTCCCAAGGCCTCCCCTTTGTGTACCCCTTAGGTAAGACCTCTGTGGAATTGAACAAAACCACACTTCTTTTGGTTTGAATTGACAAATATGGCTTTATCCCAGGAGGCCAAAAGCACTCCACCCATTAACCCTAACAAAAGAATGTGATTTAGGTCCTATCTTTCTTTCTCTGCCTGCACTCTGCCATGAATTCCCCACGTGGCCCCTGGAGGTGTGCCATATACTTATTCCAGTATCTATATATCTGTAAGTAGTAAACTTGTCTATTTCTCTTTGTCGTGTGCTTTTTGTTTTGTTTTCTAATTTTTTTTTAACATTTATTCATTTTTGAGAGTCAGAGAGACAGAGCGTGAGTGGGAGAGGGGCAGAGAGAGAGGCAGACACAGAATCTGAAGCAGGCTCCAGGCTCTGAGCTGTCAGCACAGAGCCCGATGCGGGGCTCAAACTCACAGACTGCAAGATCATGACCTGAGCTGAAGTTGGTTGTGTAACTGACTGAGTCACCCAGGCGCCCCTGTTTTGTTTTGTTTTTTGAACTGCAGCTTGCCATCTGGTATCCTGGTTCCACTTAATAGATGTTAATTTAACAAGTCATAACAACCCTTGACTCTGTTTCTGAACTATACTCTGTTTCAGTAAATCATCTATTTCTAAACTCACACTGGGGTATATTTCTCTATTTATTTGATTTCTTTCTTTCTTTCTTTCTTTCTTTCTTTCTTTCTTTCTTTCGAGAGTGAGTGAGCAGGGAAGAGGGGCAGAGGGAGAGAGAAAGAGAATCTCAACCAGGCTCCATGCTCAGCGCAGAGGCTGACACAGGGCTCAGTCTCATGACCCTGAGATCATGACCTTAGCTGAAATAAAGAGTTGGACCCTCAACCAACTGAACCACCCAGGCACCCCTACTTAATCCTTTTTTATGTCTCTCAGTAAAGTCTCCTGGCTTAACAGTCACCTCCTATGGTAACAGGTTTTCAGTAGTCTGCTCCAAGTTTCTTCCAGTATTTCCAGGAGCCCTAAGTAGATGTCACACATGTAACCCAATCACCTAGTGCAGGCTGCCCTGTTTTTCCTGATCTTTTTCCATCTCCCGTGTGTTCAGATACCTTCTCTGCAAACTGTCTTGGAAAAGCTTCAAAGCTGCTTTGAATGCTACTTACTATGAATGCTGCTTATTATGAATCATTGAGGGTGGAGTTTCTGAATGCTCCCATATGAGATGTCAGGATGTTTGGGTTCTATAACACAAGTCAGCATGGCTTTAACGTTATCCCTTTGACTGTGTCATTTTGGTGGGCTTTCAAACTGCCAATATCTGCATTCCTAGAACTATCTATAATTGGCTGGAAGCACTAGACAAATTGACATCCTCAAGAACAGCTCCACTCCCTACCAATGACTGATGGGAGCTGGTGTATAAATATCCCAGCTTCCTTGTTTCTTGTGTGGGATAAGGTTTTCCAGTTTCCCTTGTGGGAGTCAGCACCCATAACAGAGCTGTATAGCCAGGTTAACAATTCATCCCTCATTGGATGGTTTTGCTTTCTTCAGTTTTTCACTCCACTGCTGGCACTTCCTAAATCCCCTAAATAAACACCTTTTCTTAGGGTCTGTTTCTGGAGGAACCCAAACTAATGTAGACTCCCTCAGAATTTGAGGAAAGGATTTCCTTCAGGGAAGATAATTTTTGTAGGGAAATTTTTCTAAAGTTATTATTTTGTCTGATATTATTATTCTAATAATTATTCTTATTAATAGAATAATTCTAATAATATCTAAGAATATCTAAGAATAATTCTAATAATATCTAAGAATATCTAAGAATATCTAAGAATATCTAATAATTCTAATAATTCTAATATTATTCTAATATTATTCTTAAAAGGCAGCTATATACTTTATAATATTTGGACTATATCAGTGTGTTACATATTGCCTAGTATGTGCTCATTCATCAATCTGAGAGCATATAAAAATTAAATTTTATTTACTCAACAAATATTTATTGAGCTCATGTGGTGTGTCAGACATTGTTCTAGAGGATCCAGCAGTGAACAAATTGGATAAAAATCCCTGCTTTCAGGGAATTTATATTTGAAGCGTGGGGGCAGACAACAAAAAAGTTAATAAGGAAAATAAGCAATATGTTAGATAGCAAGCAATGCCAAAGAGGAATAGGCAGAGAAGTGGGATGGGAAGCATCAGAGGGGGAGCCAGGTCACAGTTTAGAAAGGGTGAAGCAGGAGGTTAGATAAAATAAAGACCTAAAAAAGTGAACAAGTGAACTACTCAAGATATCTGGAAAGAGTTCTCTAGGAAGAGAGAACAAAATGTACACATACGTTGATGTGAGAATGTGCGGGCTTACAAATACAGATGCATTGAAGAAGTAAATGCAGAGCAGATCAAGGAGCACAGTCTAAGCCCTTGAAAGGACTCCTGTTTCACACTGTTTATTTTGTTAATTATTTTATTCAAGAAAGTCCTCTGCATCCTTGCTTTTGTATTTACTTGTGTGTTTATTTCAATGCCTTAATTTGCTGGAGCTATCCAAGGTTGAAAGAATTGTGCTAAAATATCCAATATTATCATTCGGTGAGTTTTCTTATTTTTCTAACAGTTTTTGCTTTATACATTTCAATGCTATTTTATTGGGTACATTACATTGGGTAAAGTGGGGGTGCTTGGGTGGCTTAGCCAGTTAAGCATCCAACTTTGGCTCTGGTCATTATCTCACGGTTCATGAGTTCGAGCCCCATGTCAGGCTCTGTGCTAACAACTCAGAGCCTGGAGCCTGCTTCAGATTCTGTCTCTCCCTCTCTGTCTGCCCCTCCCTGCTCACACTTCATTGCTCTCCCTCTCTCTAAAATAAATAATAAAAAAAGTTTAAAAATTAGAAAAAGTAAAGTGACTTATGCATTTATTGTAAATTATACCCATATAATGGGTATAATTATACAAGGTAAACTTTTGTCCAATGTAATATTTTTCTTTTATTTTTAAGCATTTTATTTTTTGGGTATATTTCATGTAAAGTGAAATGCATGTATCTTAAATATGTTCAATATAATTTCAAAATCGTATACACTGTTATAACCACCCCCAAAACAGGTTATAGAGAAACATAATCACCACATAAGGTCTCCTTTTGACAGTTTCCAATCAGTTCTACACACCTACCCAAAGACCGCCACCTTACTGTAGGCTGGTTATTATAAATGAGTAAAATCGTACAGTATTTGCTCTTGTTTGAGTTCCTTTGATCCACATATTGATTTTTTTTTTTTGCCTTGCAATCTATACTTAATTTTTTCCAGGTTTTCTATCTTAGTTCCAGTTCATTAACATACAGTGTTATATTAGTTTCAGGTGTACGATATAGTGATTCAACACTTCCGTACATCACCCAGTGCTCATCAGGACAAGTGCCCTCCTTAATCCCCATCACCAGTTTTTGTCCTCCCCTCCCCCAACCTCCTCTCTGGCAACCATCAGTTTATTCTCTATAGTTGAGAGTCTGTCTCTTGGTTTGTCTCCCTCTTTCTCCTTTTTCCCTTTGCTGATTTGTTTTGTTTCTTAAATTCCACATGTGAGTGAAATCATATGGTATTTGATTATTTCCCTTAACATTATACTCTCTAGTTCTATCCATGTCATTGAAAATGGCAAAATTTCATTCTTTTTTTATGGATGAATAATATTCCATTGTGTATATATAGTCACTGTATGTCTTTTGTCCAATGTAAATTTTTTGGTGAATTCTATTTAGTCTGATACCAATATTGCTACCCTTGCCTTCTTTTGTTTGCATTTGATTTACCTGAGTATCTACACTCATTCTTAATCTTTTGTTTATCTGTTTTGTGTTACTATTATATATTGGTAAATTTTACTAATTTTTCTTTGTCTTTTGGTGGTTTTCTGAGGATTTCTTTGTCCTATTTTTCTCTTAGTTTGGAATATATGTATCTTCTCTTCTTGCACTCATGATTACTTTGATTAAAATAAAAAATACCATAGCCCACTTGTATTTCCCTATCAAGAGAAGGGAATAGCATGTATGTAGGATGAGAATTTTTGCCTGTTTTTACTTTTATTATTGTCATCATCATGAGCCATATTCACATATTTACCCTCTGAGCCTGCACATTCAAACACTTGCACATGTGCAAACATACACACAGATACACACACACTTTGTATTTGCCATTTTACATGGCTAGAATTGCACCTATCCACACTGGTTTTTTGTTTTGTTTTGTTTTTGTTTTTGTTTGCATTGTTGAGAGTGGGTCTTTGGGTCTCAGACCAGAAAATCATGAAGGAACTTTCTCCTCAAAAGGCAAAGTATAGGGTCATTTTGTCTCCCAAATACTCAGTTCTCTGGATGACTTTAGACTGAATATACTCTTCCACATCTGCTTGCAACAAGATTGTAACAGCAGCAGCAGCAGCCCAGAGAGATGTCAGATAGCTTAAAGGAAATTGTATGCAGTGGAATATTCCTTTTTTATTAAAAGCTGTTTATCATTCTTATCTTGTTGAGTATGTGGGCTGCTCTGGCTTGCCTTTTTAAATCTACACTATTGACTGGATCTCTGTCTGATTGTGTTTGCTTATTAAAAGCCCACCACCAATGCCAGCTATGGTGAGCCCAACACCAAAGGACAGAGTCCTTTGCGGCGATTGTGTGAGGAGGTCAGAACATAGGCTGAGGCAGGCAGGACAACAATTCAGCCTGAAGTATCTGGGAGCCTGGGAATCCCCTCACTAGTGGCTTTCTCAGGGAGATGGGAAGTTCCTACCTTTTCCTTCACTAAGCTCTATGCCTAATTATACTATTTAATCTTTATAAGAGCCTTATGATAGAGATATTGTTATCATCCCCATTTTACACATAAGATACTGAGCCTCAGAGGTGACCAATTCAAGTCAGCTTTGGCAGATTTAGGGTTCAAACCTGTGCATGTCTGGCCGCCATAACTTCTACTTTCTCTAATGATGTTTTTAAGAGCCATGGGAGAAAATAGTAGATTGGGACCATCACCATTAAGTAATTACAGAAACGTGTTTTTGAACTTACATGGACTCTTTTATTTACCCACATCTGTACATCAGCCATTTGAAAAAAGAAGTCCCCTGGATTTGGAATCCGAATACCTAGCTTTTGTGACTTGTAAGCTGTGTAATTTTGACCAAGTTACCAAGACTTCCATTTTCTTTGTCTGTGAAATGAAAAGTTTGGCCCAGTCAGTAATTTTCAAACTATACTCTGAAGCCCTCTAGAGGTGGGAGGTGTGGGTGAGGGATAGCTGTGAAGGCCTGCTCTGGGGTCTTGCTGCTTGTTGATTTGTTAAAACCTCTCTATATAAGATTTCATTTGAAAACACATGCTTCCCTTCTATAGAGTACTTGGGAGTGGGTGGGTGGGTGAAGGACTCTGTAAGAGAAAGTATTCTTGCTGTTGTAGAACCAAGGCCTCACCATCTCTAGCTCTCATTCTACTGCCTCGCCCTGGGTGCAAGACAGCTAACATAGATGGGGAAATGAGCCAAATAGAGGGAAAGTTTGTAAGAACTGGCAGAGTGAGGGATGAAAATGAGTCCTAAGCAGCAGCCCCAGGGACAGTGCTGGCAATCAGCAATCAAGTCCAAACGGAGTAAGGAAAACACAACTTAGTTCTTCTCTGTATTAATGGGGAGAGATTGGGAAGGAAGCAACGGGCAAGGATACTATTCTAGAAGTAGAAAGGATTATATGGCCAACAAAAGCATATTTTCAGGCCAGCCGTAAAGAGAGGGCCTATGTGTGCCTCACAATACAAGAATGATATGCCCAAATCCAAGATGGGAAAAAGAAAAAGTAGTTGTCCTAAACTTGTGAAATGCATTTTGTTAGCTATGTATATTGAAAAAACCTAAGTCCTGGTTATACTTGTTTGGTGAAACTGTTAAATCATAATTTTCTGCTTAGAAAATAAACACAAAGGAAGAGTCCCAGCTCCCTCTAGTAAGAGACTCCCCCTACCTCCAGTGTAGTTATCTGCATTAAACTTACATTTCCCCATCCTATGCCAATGAGGAAGAGTGTCAGGGACTGTCTAGATTGTTCAGGTTGAAGCCATCAGACAGTATGTCAGAGAATAGCAGGAACAAGGCCATGTCTTCTGTTGTGGCTAAAGGATAGACCAGCTCAGGTGGAGTAGAAATGTACCCAGAAGAGAACAGAGAAATGCAGGCACCTAGAAGATCCACACAATAAATAATATAAAAACTACTTGACTGAGAGACCTCAGAAGAAAGGAGAAAGGCTTACACTGTAGAACCTTTAAGAACACATTTTTTTTCCTGCTTCTTGAACAATGGTTCACATTTCCATTTTGCACTGGGCCTCACAACTTATATAGCCAACTCTGCTTGCAATGTGTGGGATTTATGGGAAGAATAAAATATGATCCTTCCTTTTGGGGGAATCCTGTTTCTTTTCATTTCTTAAGCACTCTCCTGTGAGCCCAACTTCCCAGAATGTTTTCTTGAATGACAATGAAATTTATGTTCATTTGTTAGGACATAGAACTCTCAAGGTTAATTCTCACCTTTTGCTCTTCTCCATCTCTGAAATGCTAAGGAACTGGTGGTGATATTTTGCATTCTCATTTCCATGCCTTTGTGTTCCAAAATAGCCTTTTGAAATTGTGGTCTGTAGGACTTGGAAGGTCACCTCTTCCAAAACTTTTCTTCCCTCCTGCCATTTATTTTGCTAAGGGACAAAAATTTTCACTATCACTTGTTTTAAGGAGGGTGAAAGAATGGCATGTCTTTTCTTTCTCATACCCATAATTATCTGCCTCTTCTGGTAAGGCATATAGCTTCTTGAATCCTACCTGGGACTCTATTTTCATCCTTGTGGTGTGGAAGCCAAAAAGCCTGTATTGGGAAGCTCTTTAACAGTTAATCTGTTAACTGGAACGTGTATGAAAACACAGCATGTCTACACTACTGCACAGTCTTGACTGCCTCTGCCAAAACAACTGGCCATTTCTATAGGCAGAAAACAAATGAAATATACAGTGCAGTCAAGCCAGTTATTTTAGGGTCTGATGAAAAAAATCACTGCACCAGTGGAATCTGGTCTCACCACTAGACCAGTGACAAAACAGTTAACTTCCCTGGGTTTAAAACTGGGAAAATAAAGATTATAATGTCAGTGGTTTGAATGTTATGGTGGGCTTTTTACTGTTTGCATTTGCCCAGCATCCGTCCCCTGTGCTTCACTTTTCCTTGAAAGAAGTATAGCTCTCAGAATTCCTTAGGACACATTTACTCTTTTTTTTGTGCTCTATCACATGCCCTTTTGGCAACTTTTTCTAGAGGACTGCCCTTGGTCTGTTTGGTCTACTAGCATACTTTGCCTTACATGCCCAGAAAGAGGAGAGTGCCTGGCGATTTACAATCTTCCCTCTCCAAAACAAGCCTATAACCAGTGATAGTGGGTGCTGGACTATGAAATCCTGTTGAGATGACTCTGAGACTCTGCTTACACCTTGAAGCTCTCCTTGCAGGATCAGACTGACGTGATCTTGGATATAATTTTCCAGGGATCCCACTCCTGGTTGACTTCCTCCTTGTTCTCCCTTCCCACATCCTTATAAGTTTTTCCCAGAAGCATTTCGCACGTCATTTGCAGATAAATCCTCATCTCAGAGAATGCTTCTGGAGAATCTAAATGAAGAGAAGTACCATCCCTCCATGATTGTAAGAAGTCTTGGTGGAACTATCAGTCAGGTACGGAATTCCACAGACCAAGAGTGGCGTGTGACCCAAAGCACCAACCAGACCCTCTCAAGTGGGAATTTACATTTCCCTCAGATGACTCAGGTGGAGAAGCTGGTTTCCATGGTGATACTCTATAGATACCAGCCAATCATTTCTACTTCCATATCCACCACAACAGTGATTGTTGGTCTTCCACAGGCTTCATTTTCCCAACTGTCTTCATTTCTGTGAGCTAGCCTATATACTTAGAATAAATTATGTTTTTCCATTGCATTACTGAGAATTGCTTGTGATTAAATAACCCTAACTGACACAGAAATCAAATAAAATAACAAAGAACTGCTTTGTCAACTGCGAGCACTCCTCTGAAGTTATCTGTTATTATTGCAAAAACAGTCCCACTTAGTGCTATTTTGCTGTTCACTATATTGCTTATTTGACATTACCCAAAGAAAACACCTATATTTGCCTTTTAGAGCTTTTACTTGTGCATTTCACAGTTTCAGCAGTTGACAAGAAAACTTTCTGAAACTACCAAAGACAACAATGCACACGTGGTCAGAATTTTTATTTATTGATGACAGTATTAACATCTTCCATGAACAGAATAAGGTGATTCCAGACATCTGTGCTTTATATTTGTTAATTTATCAGTTTTTGGCATAGTTGCCAGGAGCACATTGGCTGTAACAGAAGAGATGACTGATATAATTCCTTAGGTATATATCCAGAAAATGACAATTAGCTGGTTTCTAAATCTTTCATTAATATTTCTAATAATCCAGTGCAACTACTGGTTTTGCAAATAACTCATTTATAGTAGGTATCTGTCAATAAAAATATTCATAATAACAGCTTTTATCTTTTATAAGTGCTTTGTAGTTTATTGTCCAGTGTTTAGGACATTACAGGACATTTTTATGAGATATTTCTGCATAATAAACAACCCCAAAGCTTAGTGCTTTAAACTCAAATGTATTAATATCACTCATGGTTCTGCGGGTTCACTGGACTTGTTTGGTATTCCTCACTTGGAGTCTCTCATGCGATTGGAGTCAGATGTTTGTTGTAGGGTTCTGTCTTAGTCAGCTCAGGTTGCTGTAACAATATACCATAAACTGGGTGGTTTAAACAACAGACATTTATTTATTACAGTTCTGGAGGTTAAAACATCCAAGATCAAGATGCTGGCAGACTTGGATCTTGTGAAGGCCCTCCTCCTGGCTTGTAAATGACTGCCTTCAAGCTGGGTGCTCACCTGGACTTTTCTTGGTGCAGAGATCTCTTTCTCTTCCTCTTCATATAAGGGTGCTAAACCCATCACCAGGACCCCACCCTTAATATAACAAATTTAACCAATCTAAACGTAATTATCTTCAAGAGATCATACTTCCAAATAACATCACATTGCCATTTAGGGCTTCAACATATGAATTTTAGGAGGTCACAAACATTCAGTCTATGACATGTTCCATGTGCTAATATTCCAAAGAAGAGATGGTAGAAGCTTCTGGTTTCTTAGACCTGAGCCAGGAAATTAGGCCCACCAGGAAATTAGGCCCAGTGGTATGTCCACTGTATTCTGTTTGTTAGAACAGTCACAGGGTCTTCCCAGATTTGAAATGTGAAGACATAGATCTCATCTCTTAATGGGAGGAGTGTCAAACACTTCGTGGTTTTCTTTAATTAGCCACATCATCCTAAACTCTATCCCTGGCATTTAGAGTTAGTCATTACTTTCACAAGGATATGAAAAAGCTAATCATGAATTGAAAAATTTCCCAAAATTGAAACAGAAAAAAGAGAATAATCCATTTATTTGGAAATCATATATATTTTTTTCTGCTGTAGGCATTATGTCTTTTGTCCTGACTTCTCAAGAAACCAGTTGATGACTTTATTTTTTTTTAATGTTTGTTTATTTTTGAGAGAGAGAGAGAGAGAGACATAGCGTGAGCAAGGGAGGGGCAGAGAGAGGAGACACAGAATCCAAACCAGGCTCCAGGCTCTGAGCTGTCAGCACAGAGCCTGACGCGGGGCTCGAACTCATGAGCTGTGAGATCATGACCTGAGCAGAAGTCAGATGCTCAACTGATTGAGCCACCCAGGCACCCCGATGACTTTATTTTTTATTTTATAGTAGTATTTCAAGATGTGGTCTAAAAACTACATGGTTTAAGCCTGATGTATTGAAACCTGGTTTTCTTGTGTATGTCAGAAATATGGGTCAAATTGGATTTTCCTAGAATGGCATCTTATATCTGAAAATTAGAGGGAATATAGTTTCTTCCAAACTGGGTCTCTGCCTCTCAGTGTTTTGTTATTATTGTCTGTGCAATTCAAGAGTGTGGACAATAGATTCCGCCACCTCAGCCTCACAAAGCTGAGCTGGAAAGGATGATTTCTGAAAAAGCCAGTGAAAGCAAGGATGTTATTTTTCTTTCCTGTTATTTGGAGGTTGTTTTATTTTGTCTTGTTTGTGTGAGCTGTTAGCAGAATTTCCATAAGGTAAATATAGATTTAATGATGAAGATGAAAAAGATGTGGGTGTTTGTTATTAAGAATGATAATTATATTCTTTGTCTAGTTTCCTATAGGTAAATGTGACAATTGGTGGGCGAATGAATTGGGTTGGTTAGTATTCAGCCCTATAACAACCAAAGTTGTCTAATTTATTAGTGTTTGTATTTGCTGAGGCAATCATCATAGCATTAAATGCAACGCATCAGTTAAGAGTGGGGGCTCTAGGGGTGCCTATGTGGCTCAGTCGGTTAAGTGTCTGACTTCAGCTCAGGTCATGATCTCACAGTTTGTGAGTTCAAGCCCCACATCAGGTTGTCTACTATCAGCACAGAGTCTGCTTCAGATCCTCTGTCTTCCTCTCTCTCTGCCCCTCCCCCTCCTCTCTTAAAAGTAAATAAACATTAAAAGAAAAAAAAAGAGTGGGGGCTCAGACTGTTTAAATTCTGATTTTATTGCTTACCAGCTATGAAAATTTGGGCAAGTTATTCAGCTTCTTTGTGCCTCTATTTCCAATTCTGTGAAGTGGGGATATTCTATCATATATAGAAATACATTCTATATCTATGTCAGAGGATTATAAAGATTAAATAAGATGCTACATGTAAGATGCTCAGAGAAGTGTAGAACTCAGTATAATTGGCTGCTATTCAAGATGGTGGTTTTTGGGTCCCATGGCTTCAGACTTCACATAACTTTTTCCATAAATTGATGACTAACTTCCATCAGAGGCTAAACTTTGACCGACTACAAACTGATCCCTTTCAGGGGCCTGACCACTACTTAAAAATATGACTTTACAGGGAAACTAGATGAGAACATAAGGACAGACCAGAGAGTTTATTTTCATGTAAGAGGCCCAGCTCAGTGGAATCTCCTAAAGACTAAGAGTGGGGGGTATCCTTTCAACACTCGAGCCTAGCTTAGTCATAGATTTGGCTTTGGGAAGACCCAGCTGTCTGTAACCATATACAATAAAATCTATCAAAAGTTCTATTCTCCACTAAGTAGAATAATTTTTGAGACCAGACAGGGTTTAGTGTCTATCATAGATTCAGAATCTGAAGGAGTTACTGATCTCTCTTTATCAACCAGCCACTTTTGTTTGGTTTTAATTTCCCTTGATTTTTCTTGTGTTGAAAATGTCAACATGAATAGCATAGTCAGTCATCTCACCTCCCTTCCTAATTTTAATTCCAAGTCAGGGGCATGATAGATGAAGAATGAGCTGGTGGTGATTTTGATTTGTCTACTGTCTAACCAGGGGAACGCAGTAAATGTTGTTGGGGAAGACTAAAGTAATTATAATTAAGCACAACTTTTAGGTTCTTTTAGGTAAACAGTAGATACCAAAAGATTGAGCTGGGTAAAGACTAGCTACTCCCTTACTCCTTACTGGCTTATACTAGCAAGCTCCACAACCTTGCCATGTGATTATTAAAAAATAATGTCTCAGGCACCTGAGTGTCTCAGTCGCTTAAGTGTCCAACTTCAACTCAGGTCGTAATCTCACAGTTCATGAATTTGAGCCCCAGATTGGGATCTCTGCTGGGAGAGCCTGGTTCAGATCCTTCTCTCTCTCTCTCTCTCTACCCCTTCCCCACTTGTACTCTCTCTCTTTCTCTCTCTCTCTCTCTCTCTCAAAAATAAATAAACATTTGGAGTGTGTGGGTGGCTCATTTGGTTAAGCTCAGGTCATGATCTCATGGTTCGTGAGTTTGAGCTCTGAATCTGGCTCTCTGTTGTCAGTGCAAAGCCCACTCGGATCCTCTGCCCACCCCTCTCTGTCCCTCCCCTGCACGTGCGCTCTCTCACTCTCAAAAATAAATCAACATTTAAAAATAGATAAAGATATAAACATTAAAAAAATAATAAAGTCTCGGGGCACCTGGGTGGCTCAGTCGGTTAAATATCCAACTTCGGCTCAGGTCGTGATCTCATGGCTCGTGAGTTCAAGCCCCCTGTCGGGTTCTGTGCTGACAGCTCAGAGCCTGGAGTCTGCCTTGGATTCTGTGTCTCCCTCTCTGCCTCTCCCCTGCTCGCTTTCTCTCTCTCTCTCTAAAGTAAATAAACATCAAAACAAATTTTTTTAATGTCTCACAGCAAAACCTGTCAGCATATAGATATGCATGCAGAGAGGAGGCACAAAACAGATAGTATAAACTGTCTCCTAAGCTTGGTGAGATTCCAGTGCTGTTGCCTTTCCAGTGCTCTCACGTTACATGAAGGATTCAATTGTGGCCAACACAACAACTTTCCAGAGACAGGATTTGGCACCTTAGAGGCAGTATCAAAATTCAGAAAGGCGCCTAAACAAATGGCTGACCAGGGTGCAGACTAGGGTGAGACAAGCGAGGTGAGTTAAGATATTACTTCCTCTCAGGCACCCACCATGCACTTGCATGACCCTAAAAATGAGCATTTCCTTAACTTTTTGCACCCTGGGCTCTGAGCTTGCCTCACTCGAATCCAGATGTTGGTCTGGACATGGAGTCATTTAAAAACCAAACCAAAGAGAGCCATTTTTATCAGACTGGTCAATGACTACCATTTTTTACTATTAACCGCTCCCCACCCCTCCCCCTGACATTTGGTGTGTTGATTAGTAGAGCATTGGTTACTGATCGAGTACAGATAGCAGAAGCACTAAAACAGCTGCCCCTGGAGTGTGGTCCTTTTTGATATGATGCCAGCTAACTACTCTTAAGCCATGAATTCTTAGTTTGAGCAACAACTGGCCAGAGAGGTAAATTGTAAACTAACTAGTATATGTATTGTGTTACACTGTCTATGCTGAAATATTTTAAAATCAAGGCATCATAATAAGTGTGAATGTCCTGGGAGACTGTCAGGTGAATGTTGGTCTCAAAGAGATCTCTAGGAGGGGGAGATAGTGGAGAAGGTGCATGTAGCATACCCTCTATCTTCTTACTTATGAAGTACTTTCTAGCCTCTGCCTCACACCTGGGTCTATCTTGCTGAAGTATAACTGATAATGTATTACTTATTTAGTATTTGAACTCCAAAATTTCCAGTCATCCCCCTTCTCCTATTGCCTTCCCTTTCGTCTGTTTCTTCCCTAAACCACAGGGGTTTAGGAAAACATTTCCCACTACAGAGTATGGACAATTTGTACCCTAAGATTTGATATACTTCTATTTACTCAGATGTGTGGCTGCCAGCCCCCTTTATTGCCAACCTCTCTCCTTAATTCCAACCTTTCTCCTAAGGAAGTGAATATACATAAAGACTCACTAATTTGTCAGGTAGTCTGACTGTATCATTTGCAAATGGTTTCCACCCAAGGCAGTAACTTGGACACTGGGGAGGATCTGGCCCATGGTCATCTATATTTATTTTTATTTCCTTACATACTTATTCAAAGAGAAAACTATTTACTATGCATTGCCATGGTTCCTATTGCCATGGCAGCCAAGATCTTTTATTGCAAAGATGAGAGAAAGAGACAAAGAGAGAGAGACACACACACACACACACACACACACACACACACACACACACACGGGGGGGGGGAGGGAGAGAGAAAGAAAAGAGAGTGAGATTGTTGATTAGCAACAGGATTGAGGAGTAAATTCACAGGCCTCTGGAGCAATACTTAAGATAACCAGGAGTTTGGGTAGGTGGAGCTCACCCGCTGGGGGTGACTGATTGACTCAGTATCTCAGCTCATCTTGATGAAAAACAAGGAGATGAAATGTTGGAAAGGTAATTAGTGTTCTATAGGGTCAGCTCTCATCTTTCTTGGCGGGTGCCCTTTAAAAAAACTAATGGTTCTTTACATCCTTAATTAAAGTTTGGAATGGCTATTTGCCTCCATAAATCATTTCTGCCCCCAAGGAAGCTATGGTGATAGTGGCAGTGAGGGGTAGCTAGGGCTACACTGAATTCCCTGGGGCTGCAAATGGAATGCTATTTATTGGAGCACTAGAAGGACATTTTCTATGCTGAGAGCTATATTTCACTCTGTAGTCATTGAGAGCTGAGCAAGTTCCAGCCGATGCCTTAACTGGCTGCCTTTTCTTTCAGAGGTGAACTGAGAGAGAAGTGCATACAGAACAGCAAGAATTGAATGGCTTGAATCATCACCTAGGTGATCAGTTGTAATGCCAGATTGTCTCTGAGGGACTAAAAGAGGAAGGTTTCTTTTAAATTTTCCAATTAATTTTCCCACTGTGTCTTTAGAAGCAGGGGTGTGGTAAGTACAAGTACCCCATTTTCCAGGGTAAGTCACTGAGGCCCAGATGGAAATGGATGTTTTCAGACTTACACAGCAAATGAATGATGGAAATGAAAACACAAAATAACAACCTGAATTTTGGATTGAATTGAGGATCAGAGTTAGCAAACTGAGCTTTTATTCCCTGAGCAACTCTGGATTCAGTACAAGAATTTAACAAAAACATATTGGCTCCCATAATCCTTCCCTTTGTTCTGTTGGAGCATTTCTGAGTGGGGACAATGCCCTCGGTCTGGTCAGTATCACACTGGGTTGAGCACTGGCTTCTCATCGGAATTCCCTAGTATAATAACCTTTGTTTTCTCTTTCAAAGTGGTGGAATAATGGTAAGGTCCACAACTGCCTGCTTCCTGCAGCAACCCAAATGTCACCACTTACCTGCCTGAGTTCTTTGTCACCTTTCCTTTTCTCTTCGCTTCAACTGTTCTTTGATTTATCCCCCAAAGCTTTCTCCTAGGCTACTTGGCAGCATTCCCTCACTCATCAAAAGCTGATGGGTCTTTCTTGAGTGAGTTCTCAGAGCTGACCTCCTTTTTGAGACATCTATTTGCATGCATGAGGCCACTGATGACATCAGTGGTATTGCAGTATTGAGTCACATTTTGGGTTTTACCTAGAAGAGGTTCAGAATATAAATGTCTTCATGGAGATGTGTGGGCCAATTTCTGATTCAGGAGGAGAAGTGTTGCAGATGAAAAAATTTAGGAACATAAATTGGCTGCTTAGTTTCCTTGGGCATTTTCATTCACTTATTTAATATGAATGCATTAAGCAATATGTGAAAAACGATTTTGGTGCTGAGCAGAAAATACTACAGTCCCTCTCCTCCAGGAGCTTACACTCTGGCTTGAAGGGAAAGCAATATCAAGTAAACATATTATGAATCCAGTAAATAATACAGACAATAAGGATTCTACACAGAAGCTCAAAAACACAGAGAATGTAAAGTTGGAAAAGACTTTGTAGAAGAAATTGCCATCAACTGAAGGCAAATTAAAATAGAATTGACATATAACCATTCATATAAATTTAAAATACACATACAGGATAACACTATTTTTCAAGGACATATGGGTTTAATCACTCACAACAAACACATTAGTGTGGGTGCCTTTGTGTAGGGAGAAAAGGGTGTGAGGTTGAGGTGTAATTAGAAAACAAAATAAGAGGAAGACTTTACTCAAATCAGTGATTATAATGTGCTATAAAATGCAAATAACTCAGTTTCTTGTTTTATTTCCAGTTTCATAAGGAATAAGAAAAGGAAGATAGAATAAAATAAAATAAAGCTAGCAAATATCATAAACAAAAGCAAAGAGTAGTCAAAGAGTGAATAGTACTTTATACAAATATGATCTGAAGGACTGAAGAGAGCGTTATGGTAGCCTTCAAAATGCCACTAGTTTTAGGCTGTTCTGGAACAATAATGTCAACATAAAGGAGCTCATCATTTCGCTGGGAGGGGCTGGCTGCATAGGAGTATCTACTTGAATCTGGTAATGAATTTAGAAGACATTGACAATCTTTACTATGTCCTGGGGGTGACTAAATCCCTCCAAGAAAATATGGGAAAAACTATTAAAAGAACCAGGGGTGCCTGGGCCGTTCTGTTGGTTAAGTGTCCTACTTTGGCTCAGGTCATGATCTCGTGGTTTGTGGGTTCAAGTCCCGTGTTGGGCTCTGTGCTGACAGCTCAGAGCCTGGAGCCTGCTTCGGATTCTGTGTCTCCCTCTCTCTCTGCCCCTCCCCCGCTCATGCGCTGTCTCTCTCTCTCTCTCTCTCTCTCTGTCAAAAATAAAAAACATTAAAAAAAATTTTTTAAAGAACCAGAAATGTTTGTCCTAGCACATGAAAAGGGAAACATCCTGCTTTTATATAGCTTCTTTGTATATGAGTATGTATAGTTCTGTCTGATGGGGAAAGAGCTGACTCCTCAAGGTTTCTGCCCCATCTGTGTCTTCAAAGAACCCAGCGGTGACATGTTTTTAGCAAGGTAATCATAACTTTCCTGAAGAAGCAATCTGATTAGTAGGTGAAGCACATATCTGCTTTTATTAGGCAAAGAAATAGTGAAAAGACATCTCCCCACTGGCTTACTGATGTCTTATATACCAGAATGAGATAGGTAGTGAAAGCAAATCCCCCTGGTCGAGAAAATATATGAGTATTTCACACAAAGACAAACTATTTTCAGAGCCCTTCCTGAAGGTAGCTTTTGATTAAACGAAAGAAAAGTCTCTACATACCTAGAAACACAGAGCCTAATAGGATGTGTGTGTGTGTGTGTGTGTGTGTGTGTGTGTGTGTGTCTGTCTGCATGTATGTATTATAAGGAATTGGCACTCAATTATGAAGATTGACTAGTCCCAATATTGGCTTTTGGAAAGCAAGAAACCCAGGAAAGTGGATGATGTAGTTCCAGTCCAAGACCTGAGATCCAGGAGAGCTAATC
The DNA here is from genome assembly GCF_018350215.1 of Panthera leo. Lineage (NCBI taxonomy): Eukaryota > Metazoa > Chordata > Mammalia > Carnivora > Felidae > Panthera > Panthera leo. The sequence goes on from NC_056681.1 coordinate 94,514,215, forward strand.
TAGTTCAAATGCTAGTGGGCTTGACACTTACCTTGCTGAGAAGAAACCCTATCCTCTCTGCAAAACCACTTATTCAACTTGCAAGCTTTTTTAAAAAATCAAGCACCCTGAATGGGAAGAATCAAGTTGCTGCACTAGATTTCATGTGTTAATAAAATTCAAATTAAATGCCAGCTCTAGGCCAGAAGTAAAAGGCCACAGATAAATGAAACAGTGCCAATTCTTCCTTCCAATCAATGGAAAAGGTGCTTTTCTCCACTTGGCTGGCTTCCTTGGTTTCTTGATTCCAACCTCCATATGCACACGTGGCATTTTTTCCTAACTGTGCCTCTGTTTCTGCCCCTGCATGTGCGATGCCCAAAGTGACTTCTTAAAAAGCTCTTTAACTGGCAAATACTGATGTGTGTATCTGGTTAACAGTAGAGGAATGAAATGAAACTACAAATTATAGACTTTGTGAATATTAAGAGAACCTACCCTCCATCCCCACCTCTCTGTATATCCAAATTCTACCAATTCTTTATGACATCTTCTTAGGATCTCTGTCATCCTCCATTAGATTCCTAAAGTACTACCTGGATTTACTGAGTGTTTAATCACACACTCTGCCAAATGTTTCCAGGATGTGAATCTTGTTTCCCTGAACAGAATTGTAAGTTTCCAAAGGCAGGAATTTTGACTTCTATTTTTTCTGCCTTTCCTTATACTACACCTAAAAATAGTAAATAGTAGAACTGTAAACACTTACTAATAGATTTCTAAGAATAGTAGGAAGGTAAAGGGGAAGATGTTGACCTAACTTCTAGGCTCAGATTATATGAAATCTAACAGATAGTTAAGGAGATGAACATATACAAACTATAAGGAACATTCTTCACAGCAGAGACAAGTAATCATATTTTCTCTATCAAATTGAAGAAGGGAGAATGCTGAATTATCTGATTTTCTGAATAACAGAGCTCTTTCCTTGGATCTCTTTTAATTTATATAGCATTATTACCTTTTCAGACTTCCAAAGCATTTCCGTCAACATTATGGGTCAGGAAACAAAGACTTTAAGAGCCATGAAAGAACTTTCCTGCTGGAATAGAAGTTCAATATGAACTATGACTTTTGCTTATTAAGCATGCCCACTTTTTCTCATTTGCAACTCTCATTTGTCCATGCACGTATGCACCAGAGTGCCTACAATGTGCCCCACTCTGTGCTAAGCACTGAAGATACTGCAATAAGTAAGACAGACCCCTTGTTCCTGGAGTTTACTGCATCCGAAAGTTGAATGATAGATAGGAAACACATATATGGAAAAGAAAATATTCCTCTCCACACCCTACCCCCAGCAAGGAAAGTAATGTTCTCTTTACAGTGCTTTGTTCAGAGTTTCTTCCCAAAACCACAGGACCAAACAATTCTGTGATTCCAGAAGCTTGCAAAGACATTAATTTTTTTAAGTTCTAAACTGGTACTAACAGTGTCCCCTTATTCTTTTACATTTAAACAAGAATCCTGAAAAAAATTCCTAAAAAGCTAATCCTGTGACGCTAGCAAAACCTACAGTCTCCAGATTACTTTAATTCCCCACCAGTATTTAACTTTCTCCTATCCTCAGCTAGACCTCATGGTTTATTTTATGATTTTCTCTCCTTTGCACTTAAAGCTCTTTGTCACCTATCATGCACCACCTTGGTGAATACAATCCATTAGTTTTCTCTACACCTATTCCCAGACTGCTGAGGCAAATCATACAACCATGCAGATTGGAGATACTACAAATTCATTCTCTCCCCAAATCTATCTTTTATCTATCTATCTATCTATCTATCTATCTATCTATCTATCATCTATCTATTTATCATCTACCTATCATCTTATCTTTCACCTATTCATTGTTTTACATATCTCCTTTCTCTGATTTCCATTCTTTCCTTTTCTTTCTTTTTTTTCCCTTAAAGTCAAATTATGAGACAGATTGTCCACACTTACTGGAAACAAATAAGTAACTGGAAATAGTTACTCATCTATCTTCCACTTGAGCTCCAAATCTCTATAATCTATTTTCAGCTTCTACCACTTCATGAAACTGCTTTTCCAAAGGTCACTCATGACCTCATTATTCCAAAAACAGTCTGTCATGATCATTCTTGATACTGCTACAGAAAACACTTCACCCCCCCCCCCCAAAATCTGGCTTATTTGACATCACTCATCTTTTCCTCCCCCCAGATCTGACTGTTCCATATATATATATATATCTCCATATATATATATCTCCATATATATATATCTCCATATATATATATCTCCATATATATATCTCCATATATATCTCCATATATATATAGATAGATATAGATAGATATATATTTATATATAGATATATATATAGATATATATAGAGAGAGAGGAATGTGTGTGTGTGTGTGTGTGTGTGTGTGTATATATATATATATATATATATATATATATATATATATATATACATATATATTCCTCTGTTATATCCAAAGACCCAACTCCTCCTTAGATGCTGATATTCCCAAATCTTATCTTCAAGTCAAAACTCTCTCCAGAGCTTCAGTACCATCTTCCTGCTGAGCATCTCCACTGAAATATACTTTAAATAGCCATCTCAAACTCTGAACATCCAAAAATGAATCTACCCTTTCTTCCTACAGGTGTGCTCTCCACAAATCTGCTTGATGCATAGTTGGTAGTTAAAAATAGGTTTTGAATGAGTAGAGAGGACATTGAACTTGGAATCACTTAGTAACTTATCCAGCGTAAGCACTGCTGATTCTACATAGATCTCTCAACAGAGATATTCATTTCAAATGCTTGGAATAATCCATAGTCCTTTATTATCCTTCTTTGACAGCTTCTTCAACAGCTTTGTTGTGAATACTGGCTCTGAGATAAGCTCTATTATATGGGATCCAGAGACTGGATTCTAAGAGTGTGACGCTTTCTCTGAGTGGACACAGTAAGTCGGGAGTAGAGCAGGCAACACATCTGCTTTGTGAATTCCTGTGTCAGGCAGGGTGTGATGGCTTAACCTCACAGCCTACCAGCACTTGAAGCCTTGCTTCTGCAACTCACAGGTGACATTTATGTGAATGTCTTTAACAAGTGATGGAAGGATCCAAACTTTAGATGTACCCTATTAGTTTGTTTAGCTTGTCAGCATTATTCTATTTGTTTAGTGTCATCGTCACAGGCTACAAGATGCAAAATAGGCGAAGCGACTAATAAGTTAAGAAAACTCTGATTACATTTCGAGAGGACTCAATGAGCATTGTACAGGTTAATTGAATTTTTATAGATTAATTCTCCTTTCTGGATTCTAAGAGGTTGCTCTGTTTCAGAGCCCACTGCCAAACCAGTGATGGGAGAAATTAGAAATCCCAAACTAAATAAATTGCCCCTGCTTTTCATCTTGGAGATCATAATGCACAAAGCAGAAAATATGAGATAAGTGAGGAAGAAGTAATAACTGAATTCTAGGGTTATATGGACATATCAATAGTAATACAAGGTACTGTATGCACCTTCTGATGTAATAATGAATAATCAAACAAATGGAGGATTTATTGGCTCTAAAGCTTGAAGAATTTTTCCAAAACTGAAATAAAATTCCACATGATTTGTGTTATCCATGTTAGCAATACATTATGCACATATGTACATAAAAAATTCCAGGTAAACCCTAGGGAACTAAGTCATATTTGGTGTTGAGCTGAGGCTACCCTGCAGTAACAGTTTTCTGTAAATTAAGAAGCAGATGTGGCAGGAAATATATTGTTTTATTATCAACTTTTTAAAAAATATTTAAGCTTACAGAAAAATTGAGCATAAATTATGGCAAGTTATTATATACTTTTTCACTCTCTACCCCTCCAGATGCACATACATCACATAGTTTCTATCACTATTAACATCTTGCATTTAGTGGTATATTTATTACAACTGATGAGCCAGTATTGATACTTTATTATGAGCTACAGATGATAGTTTATACTAAAGTTCATTCTGTGTTGTGTAGTCTATAGGTTTTCTCAAATGAATAATGGCATGTACCTACCATTATAATATCATACAGATTAGTTATACCATACTACGATTTTTCTGTGTTCCACCTGTTCACTCCTTCTTCACTCTTCCCGACCCCTTGCAACCACTGGTCTTTTCACTTTTCACATTCATAGTTTTGCATTTTCCAGAATGCCAGGAAGTTGCAGTCATACAGTATATAGCCTTTAAGATTGGCTTCTTTCACCTAAAGTTTCTCTAAGAATTTTCATGGCTTGATAGCGCATTCCTTTTTGTGTGAATATTTGTGAATAATATTCCATTGCATGGATATAAAAAGATGTGTTTTATTTTTCTTTTGAATCCTTGTAGTTTTTTTTTAAATTAGAGTGTAATTAACATACAGTGTTTCATTAATTTCAGGTGTACAATACAGTGATTCAACAATTCTATACATTACTCAGTGCTCATCACCATAAGTATACTCTTAACCCTCTTCACTTATTTCACCCATCCCCCCACCCACTTCTCTGGCAACCATCAGCGCGTTCTCTACATTTAAGAGTCTAGGTTTTTTGTAATTGTCTCTTTTTTTCTTTGTTTTGTTTCTTAAATTTGACATATGAGTGAAATCATATGGTATTTGTCTCTTCTGACTGAGAGAGACAAAAATATGTTATTCTTAACAATATATCATAGACCCCCTCCAGTAGCAAGGGAACACCATCCAGGAAATCTCATCCTTTTCTCCTTTCTCCGATGGAGAAGGACCATATAGAATTCATTCACTGTGAGAAGACTGGTGTGTGTATGGCAACCTATCAGGATAATTCTTTCTGTATTCTCTACCTCAGTTGATATACCATCACAAACTGCTTCCAACCAATCACAACAAACCTGAATATTTTACCTCCTAAATTTATCAAATGTCATTAGATCCATACCTTCTTTTAAATTCTCCTACCTGCAACTAGTTTAGGCCCTGATAATTTCTCAACAAACTATTGCATTATTCTCTACCTGCATTCTCTGCTTTCAGCCATGCCTTCCACCAATCTCTGTTCTTTGTTGTTTCCAGGGAGATTTTTCTGACATAGAAATCTTACCATGTCACTCTTCTGCTAAAATAATTTGACTCCTCACTCCTTTGGCATGAAGTTCAGGTCCCTTGTCTTCTGACTCTACTTGCCTCTCAGATTCATCTTTCGCTCCTCCCTGCCACTTTGCTCTTTGGCAACACCACTTCTTGTACAACATTCTTCCTGACTTCTCTGACTGCTTTACTCTTCCTTCTTTCTAAAATGTCATTCTATGGCCCCTGATCGACTTCCCTTGACTTTAATCTTAGCTTAAATATTACATATTACAATATATTTTCCCTGAAATTACTTTATCTCCTTCCTCTCTGTCTCAACTGTGTTGAATCCCCTGTTCTTGATTGTAGTAGACCTTGTACATATATCTAGTTTTATACCTGCCTTATTGTGGCTTATAGGATTATCTGTTTCTATATCTTCCTTCTATACTAGATTGTAAGATTCATGAGGACAGAGACTCATTCATCATTAAGTCCATCACTCCTGGCAAAGAGATTGCTACATAGTACAGTTTATAGATGCTATTTAAATGAATAAAAGAGTACATGTTCAAGACTGATCTGATTCCTGACTGACCATTGAGTAGAGTTTTTATGCTTGAAGTCCTTATCTCTCTCACTGAGGACACCAATATGGAAGATGGCTACAGTCGGCCCAAGCCACAGTCTGGGGTAGAAGACTCTTGAATGGACTACGGGAACCCTGATAAAAATCAAATGCTCTATGTTCCTGTTTTCCCTGCTAATGTCTTTGAAATCCATTGCAATACCTAGAAATTATTTTTCTCTCTGCTCATATCTTGGCATGGACAACATTTTCCCACAACATTATCTCTCCAGTTCCCCCTTGAGTAAAGTCAGTGTAATGCCTGTGAAGCTATCTCAACAGGGGACAACTTGAGTCCCCTCAGTTGGCTACCTTGGAAGGTAGAGGAGTGAGATCTAGACTTTCTCATTAAATAAGAAGCTTTGCCAGGAACAGGGAATTTATTTGAAAGGACTTAATGAGCTCAAATGCTAACCCACATCTGAAAGAGTTATCATGACAATACTTACCTCTCATATTTCTCATTCCTCTCTGCTCTCCATCTCTGGCTCAGGTTCCTCCTATTCATTTTCTCATGGGTGGTGCTGGCCAACAGTATCTCCCCTTTCTCTGGGACAGGCTGTTTACTCAGTGTTTAAGGTCAAGCCAGACTGGCTCTGTTCACTCACAAAACAAAATATCAGACTCTTTTTTCCTCTGTCACTTGACTGAAGAGTATCTGCAAGGAATGTGGGAGAGGCAAAGGACAGCTCTGATGTGTCCATCTCATTCCTTTGGATCTTTCTTTGAAGATTTGGGCCATCTTTCTCTTGTTAGGAAATCTTAGCTGTTTTCTTAGTGAAGACTGAGGTATCTTGATGAGAAGGCTGTCTACAACACTTTCTAACAGATGTCGCTATGTAATTCCTTAGTATAGGAGAGTTGTTTTGTTTTCCTATGGTGTTTTTTGAGATAGCACTCTTTCAAGTCCTATGCAAATTAGATCCACACTTTTTTCATTGCTAAGAAGGGAACTAATATTAATTGAGTGTCTATTCGGCACCAAGCTTAACGCTGAGTGATTTGCATAAATAGCCATCATTTCAATTTTCACAACAGCCATAATAATAATATTGCCAGCATTTATTGAGCTCTAATTATGTGTCAGGCCCTCTGTTAACAGGTTTACTTGAGCTACCTAATTTTACCCTCACAACCATTTATAATATAGGTACTTTTAAATTATCCTTGTTTTGCAGATAGGAATAAAACATAAAGAGAAGTTAATCAACTTGTCTAGGAAAACATAATTAGTAAAACAGTTCTGAAAATTGACTCCAGGACCAAATGAATCTGTGCCCAAACTTGTAGAAACTATGCCATACTGCTTTTTGGCCCTGTAAGATGAGAATTATTATTATTATTATTATTATTATTATTATTATTATTATTTTCATTTTATAGCCCATGAACAGAGTTTGAAAATAGAGGGAAAGTCAGTTTAGGAAATCAGCCTTGTCTCATCATCAGCTCAAGCTCTTTACCCACCAAGATGTCATAGAGATTAGAGGTCCTGATCCAGGATGGGGTCTTGTGGTATAAGACTTTGTGAACATGGGGCGCCTGAGTGGCTCACTTAGTTGAGCATCCAACTTTGGCTCAGGTCATGATCTCACAGTCAGTGAGTTCAAGCCCCAGCCCCACGTCAGGCTCTGTGCTGACAGCTGGGAGCCTGGAGCCTGCTTCAGATTCTGTCTCTCTCTGCCCCTCCCCCACTCACATTCTGGTCTCTCTGTCTCTCAAAAATGAATAAAAATTAACAAAACTTTTTTAAGAAAAAGACTTTGTGGATGAGATATAATGTAGGAAACCACTGTTGTCATATGAACATCCTGGGACAATCTTACTAGCTTCCCACACTTCCCAGGCCACTTCATTTATTCACAGTAGATATTTGTTCAGAGAAAAATGGGGAAATTGGCACAACAATCCCAGAACACTATCTGGATTCTCTAAATCTGACTGAATTACAGAAAAAGCAAGTGAATTTCAATGTAATTTCTACTGTGGTGTTTTCATTAATTTTAAGGAAGTGAATTACCAAGGCTTTGTCTAGGTGAGACAGACTACTCCCTCCTGGAGAAGTCATCCATAATACAAATTGACTATCTCAGGTGGCTGTAAATGCCTTGATTATGAACTCATAAACCAAAGGATTAAGCACATCCTACAGAGAGAGGGAAAAGATCTTCCCTCCAAAGGGTTCTTTTTCAATAGATATCACTATTGTAAGAACTCAAAAAAATATATCTGTTTTAAGAAGTCAATAGGGATGCTTGGGTGGCTCAGTCAGTTAAGCTTTTGACTCTTAATTCTTGCTCTGGTCATGATCTCATGGTCTGTGAGTTCGAGTCCAGAGTCGGGCTCAGCTGAGAGCATGGAGCCTGCTTGGGATTCTCTCTCTCTGCCCCTCCCTTATGTGTGCATGTGCATGCTCTCTCTCTCTCAAAATAAACTTAAAAAAAATAAAAAGAAGTCAATAAATATCTGTTGTGGTTAAAACATCAAAAACTGAGCAAAACCAGGGAGTCTGGGTAGCTCAGTTGGTTAAGCATCTGACTTCAGCTCAGGCCATGAGCTCATAGTTCATGAGTTCGAGCCCTGCATTGGACTCTGTGCTGACAGCGCGGAGCCTGGAGCCTGCTTCGGATTCTGTGTCTCCCTCTCTCTCTGCCCCTCTCACGCTCGCACTCTGTCTCTCTCTCAAAAATAAATAAAACATTAAAAAAATTAAAAAATAAAAAAGATTGAGCAAAACCAAATTTAGAACAAACTTTCAGTTAACCAGAATTTGTCAGCGATTTAGGCCACAAGGAAGATATATAAACAGGACAGATACAGAGTCTTTTTAAGGTGGCACCAGAGCTCATAAATGATTCAGGCAATGAGGAACTCAGAAATGAGTTGCTAACTGACGGGTTTTGTTGAATACCAACGAGTCTTATCTGATATGTATATAAATGAACTGTGGAGTAAAACCCTCAATTAGATCTTGAGCTTTGCAGAGAAGTACAGAGCATCTTGATTATGACAAACCATGCAGACAAGGAAAGACAACGGCTGGGTTTTATACTCACTCTGGGAAAGTGGGTCACACTAGTAACCAAGGAGTCTCCATGTGGACAAGTACAAAACAGTGCACTTCAGATTACTTGTCAGAAGAATTAATGGAAGAAAATGTGAAGTCATTTTAAAACAAAACCTGACATGTATTTAATTGAAAAAATTAGCAAATTCTTATGTGACACAAATATATAGCTACACATGTATGTATGTATATAAATTCAGGTGCACTGACGTGGATTTGACTGTAATAATTTTGTAACTCTATCTTAATTGGTCTGTGTATATTCTCTGTTCTGTGTTTAATTTTATTCTTCCCTCTTTTTGTTTCATCAGTCTTATTAGCATAGGTACCCACTCTTAACCATTTAATTTACGTTATTGGTATTGTTCTATACAATAAATTACAATTTTAATATTTCAACATGACAGTTTTTCTGAGATCTATTTCTGAGATCAATCCATACTGATACCCATTTATGCATCTATCTATATAGACCAATCTATAGCTAGGTAAAAATCTGGAATGCTCCTTTTAGCTTATGCATAACTCTTCATACTTTCTAGATAGCACATTTAAAAACATTTTTTTAATGTTTATTTATTTTTGAGAAAGAGAAAGACAGAGAGTGAGCAGGGGAGGGGCAGGGAGAGAGGAAGACACAGAATCCAAAGCAGGCTCCAGGCTCTGAGCTGTCAGCACGGAGCCCAGTGCGGACTCGAACTCATGAACCATGAGACCATGACCTGAGCTGAAGTCAGATGCTTAACCAATTGAGCCACTTAGGCCCCCTAGATAACATATTTTTGATGGACATTTAGGCTGTTTCGAGGCTTTGGCTATTGTAAGCAATACTGTGATGAATATTCTTGCCCAATCATTTATATTTCTGTGCATCTGTGTAAGAAATAATCTAGGTTCCATATTCAGTATTAGGTATGTACATATTTAACTTTATTAAATACTTACAAATTATTTCAGAATAGCTCTACTCGTTTACAATTCCTGTTTTCACATCCTCACCAGAACATGATTTTATCAGACTTTAACTTTTGCCAATCAGATGGGTATAGGGTACTGTATCATTGTTAGTTTAATTTGCATTTCTCTGATAATTAATGAAATTGGGCATCTCTTTACATGCACATTAGCAATTCTTGGTTTTGCCTTTTTGGATTGCCTATTTATGTTTTGCCTAGTTTTCTATTGAGAAGATTATCTTTCTTTTGGTTATGTGCTAATCCTTTATTAATTATGCATTAATTAATATTAACCCTTTATTAATTATCTCTCTATAGATGAATACTTATTCTCTCACACTATAATTATTTACAATCTAATTTTGACATAGTTAAATCTACAAAATGTTTTCTTTTATGGTTTTTGCATTTGGTGTCTTTAAGAATTTTTTCCTTGCTTTATATATGTATATATATATATATATATATATATATATATATATATATATATATATTTCTTTAATGGTTTTCTAGTTTTTCCCTTAATGTTTTTGTCTTTAATCTATCAGAAAATTATTTTTCTTTACTATTTGGAATATAATCCAGTTTTACTTTTCTTCATATTGAAAACAAACTTCTCAACACTATTTGTCAAGCAATGTCTTCCCTACTGCTTCATGTTGTCACCATTATCAAATGGGGGAGCTTTGTAGATATGGGTGTATGTCTTAACTTTCCAGACTGTTCTTTTGGTCTCTTTGTCTTTTTCTGACCCATTTCTACATTGTTTTAATTGCCTTGGCTTTGTAATATATTGTAGTATATATTACATTCTAGTATATCATAGTGTTAATTCTTTTGAGAAGTTTTCTTTCTTCATTTTTAACCTTTACTTTTTCCATGTGCATTTTAAGCAGATTATCGAATTTCACCTCCCCATATCCTCAGATTTCAACTAGAGTTTCATTATATTTTTGGATGAACTTAGGGAAAATTGACATATTTGCAATATGAAATCCTCATTTCGTCTGGTATATTTCTCCATTATTTCAGCTTTTTAAAAGTTTTTAAATAACATTTTATTCATAGGAGCACCTGGGTGCCTCAGTGGGATAAGTGTCCAACTTTGACTCAAGTCATGATCTCACAGCTCACGGGTTTGAGCCTCACCTCAGGCTCTGTACTGACAGCTCAGAGCCTGGAGCCTGCTTCAGATTCTGTGTCTCCCTCTCTCTCTGACCCTCCCCACTCACTCTCTCTCTCTCTCTCTCTCAAGAATAAACATTAAAAACATTTTTTTAAAGATTAGTATAATTTTATTCATAAAATTTGCACATTTTTATTGGTTGATTCCTATATACTCTACACCTATTGTTGTACATGCTATTTTCTTTCTCAATTACATTTTCTAATCAGTAACTTCCAGTATAAAATATATTATTGGGGTGCCTGGGTGGCTCAGTTGGTTAAGTGTTCAGCTTTGGCTCAGGTCATAATCTCGCAGTTTGTGACTTCAAGCCCCACATTGGCCTTTTGACTGTGAGCGTGGAGCCTGCTTCAGATCCTCTGTCCCCTCTCTGCCCCTCCCTGCTCATTCTCTCTCTCTCTCTCTCTCAAATAAATAAATATAAAAATTTTTACAAATATATTATTGATTTGCATGTGCTGATCTTTAACGTATCTAATAGTCTGTTGGTCTTCTTGTGTTTTCTATGTGAAGGATCATAATATATATATGTATCACAACAGTTTTGTCTCATATGAATACTGCTTGTTATTTTTGAGGGTCCTCCCATATTGGCCAGACATCTGATATTATACTAAAGATCAGTGGTGATAAAATGGGTTCCTTCTGGGGCGCCTGGGTGGCGCAGTCGGCTAAGCGTCCGACTTCAGCCAGGTCACGATCTCGCGGTCCGTGAGTTCGAGCCCCGCGTCAGGCTCTGGGCTGATGGCTCAGAGCCTGGAGCCTGTTTCCGATTCTGTGTCTCCCTCTCTCTCTGCCCCTCCCCCGTTCATGCTCTGTCTCTCTCTGTGCCAAAAATAAATAAAAAACGTTGAAAAAAAATTAAAAAAAAAAAAAAAAAAATGGGTTCCTTCTTCCCCTATCTTTAAGATACTTTGATGTTTGCTATAGGCCTTTGTAAATACCTTTTTTGGGGGTTAGGAAATTCACTTCCAAGTTTTTCCAAGAGCTTTTATTTTTAAACACAAGTAATGCTGAATTATATCATATAGTTTTTCTACATGTATTTAAACTATGATTGCATTTCTCCCATACATTCTAGTTATAATGTAACATAAGATTATTCTCAGGCTACTAAGGAAATATTTTCCTTGCCCATGAAGTTAATGGGTCTGGTTTTCCATGTAGGAAATGAGAGGTGGTAAGAATAATTTTAAAAAGCATGGATAATGTAATTAATTTTGTAAGAAAAATACTTGTCTTTTCCTCTGAAGAGACAAATCAACACAGAAAGTGAGAAATTAAGATAGTCACAGCCAGTATAGCTTGGGTTCAAAGGAGAACTAGAAAAAGGGGAAGAGAGACTGGGGGCAGCTATACTGTGATGGATGAGACTTTGAGAAAGTATTTACAGGAGGATTAGCTGAATGTTACAAATGTATTTTTCTGAATAACTGCAAAATATTAAGTGTTCATCATTTCCTTCTGATTCTTAGATTTGTGTGTTTCTTTAGAGTAACCACCTGCACTGAGACTGGGACACAACGTGGCTCAGCTTCAGGTGGCTTCCACTATCAGCTTGGAAATCCTTTATTTTCATACCTGTGAAATTTGGGGAATAAAACAGGCAGAAGAATTATAACTTGCATATTTGTGGATTACTGCAAAAACACTGCAGAAGGGGGGCTCTCATCATCAACTACTTAAGTGTGACTTAGCCCAAATTACTTAACTGGAACTGTAAAAGGAAGTGATTAGTTTCGATGATAAAAGACTTGTTTGGTGCTGATGTTCTACAGTCATCTCTCACTCATAGTCAAAAGGTGAAATAGCGACACGAGATGCAGTCTCATTGTGCTGTAAAGACAGAGTCTATCCCAGCTGCTTCTTAATAATTAAGACATCAGCAACTGCCTCCCACATTCCTAAACTCCAATTCAGTTCATTCCTTTTCTCCCGTCTTCAGGTTCTTGGTACCCTCATGCTGTCGTACAGCTGCTACAAACCTTCACGTCTACCCTTCTCAACTTCTGCTGTAAGGCATTGCACCACCCTTCCTCCAGCAAACCGCGTCCATTAGTTGTTTTGTTTCTGGGAGCAGTCTTCAGACCCTCACTCAGCATGCGGAATGAATCTGGTAAGTCTTTTCTTTTTAAAAAATTTTAAAATGTTTTCATTCATTTTTGAGAGAAGGAGAGAAAGAGCACAAGCAGGGGAGGGGCAGATAGAGGGAAACACAGAATCTGAAGTAGGCTCCAGGCTCTCTGAGCCATCAGCACAGAGCCCGATGCAGCCCTCGAGCTCACAAGCTGTGAGATCATGACCTGAGCTGAAGTCTGATGCTCAACCGACTGAACCACCCAGGTGCCCCAGTGGTAAGTCTTTTCTTATGGAAGTATTTACATCTGCAACATATGAATGCATTCTATCCCAAGGGCAGTGTTCTTTTAACCAGACATAAGGTATTAGTCAAAATGTAAAACTTTAGTCAACAGAAAGAGATCTACTCGGCGAGGCGTCTTTCTGGAGAATTTTCAAAGGATACCATACAGTCACTCTTTGCTTATTTATGATATAAATTGTATAAGCTTTCATTCTCACACAAAATCTACCTTTTGACATTTTGTATAATATATGCTTTGTGTTCTCCCAACAGTGAAGCAGGTGTAGACTCAGACAGCCACAACTGAGTAGTCTCATTGATTGATTGATTGATTGATTCATTCATTCATTCATTCATTCATTCAACAAGGATGTAGTGAGTACTTTGTGCATCAGAAATTATGCTAAATGTCTGTTAGGAGTTAGACCGTGTTTAAATTAAAGGTCAATTAACAGTTAAAGTAAGGAAATTATTTCTTAAGCAAGTTTGAGAGGTCCATAGTTGAAAATGTGTCCAGAGTGGAGGCTGAAGCCCAAAGATTGTAGATAAAGCCTTTGACAAAATAGATGTTCCACACCCAGCTTAAATCTCACTCTTGACCTTCATGTACCATGCAGAATATTTTGCTGGGTGTTTGTCACAATTCTAATATCCCTGCAAAGATGAGATGCATAAATCATGCAGCATTTCATCAAAAAGGTAAAGAAACAAGGATATGTTTTATCCTGATGGATTTTCCTAGCTTAAATCCAATAACTCTCATTTCTTCATTCTCCTTTCCAAGAAATGAGCTTTTTCTTCTTTTCTTTTCAAAACCTAGCTGGCTGCTTAACACCCCGTGTACAGCTAGTATTGAACCTTATCTCTTCGTAATTAATGTTTGTGCACAGAGCAATTAATTAGCTTACAGCATTAGCCACATTTTTACCTCACTCAAAGAACTAAAGGACCAAAATGCTGATATCTAGAGAAAAATTACTTCAATGACTTCAATTAATTTTTTATAAAACCATCCTCAAGCATTTCAACTGACATAATACTTTATACCCCTAACTCCCTTCTATGTTATACAGCTGGATTGAAGCTGGACAGACCTCACATATATGTGTAATTGCTTCTGACCTGATGGATTGGTGTTATATTTGGGACTGACCCTCAAGTCTATGGTTTCACAATTTTGACAGTGCACAATTAAAGGAACTCTTTGGAGTGGAGTGTGCAATACAGAATTACATCAAAGATTTGGTAGTAACAAGGCCCAAAGAAGTGAGACCCCAGTGGATGGCTCCAGGCAAAGGATAATTTTAGTGTCCCCTCCTCTCAGGAGCATGGTCCCAAATCCTCAATTGGTCTTTGAATTTGTTCCCAAATTTGTTTGTTCCCAAAATTAGAATTTCTCCAAAGTGCCCCATTTTTATTCAGCATGGTTGGTCCATCTTGCATGTTGCTTTACTGGGGGATTCCCATACGACATTCTACAAATAGGATCCAATTCCTTTCTTTGAGAAAGGGTCTACTATGTATCCTCAGATGCTTCAGTTACTTGTTAGTACCCAAGTACATGAACACTGTTTGGCATGCCTTGAAGTCATCACTCATTGACAAAGCCCCATTTTGTACTAGGTCTTTAATAGGTGAAGGTCACATTAAGCTCAAAGGCACATTTTGGTAAATGGAAATGAATTATTACCTATTCTTTTAGCCTCATTATGAATTCCAGAATATCAGAAAAATAATATGGATAAGTTTAGGAAGTTACTGTTCTGAAGTGATAGGTATACCCTATCCCTCCAAAGTTCTCTCTCCCTCTTGTTTTCCCTCTACCTCTCCCTGTCTTTCTCCTCAGAACTTCAATGATGCTAAGATCTTACCATTTTCGACAATATGGATGGACCAAGTGAAATAAGTCAGACAAAGAAGACAAATTCCATATCATTTCATTTATATGTGGAATCTGAAAGAAAAACAAAGATTAAGCAAACAAACAAAGAAAGCAGAAACAGATGCATAAATACAGAGAACAAACTTATGGTTATCAGAGGAAAGGGGCATGGTTGAATGGGCAAAATAACTAAAGGGGAGTGGGAGATACAGGCTTCCAGTTATGGAATTAGTAAGTGGGGGGGATAATAGGAACAGCATAGGATAAAAGAAACACTACAATAGTAGTGTAATAGTGTTACATGATGGTAGTTACACTAGTGGTAAGTATAGCATAATGTATATACACTGGTGGAATCACTATGTTGTATATCTGAAATTAATGTAACATTGGATGGCCTACTATCCTTATCACCCACCTTTTAATTCTTGACTCATTTCATTTTTTAAAGAGTTTAATATCTTTGTAGAAATATAATTCACACATCATATAATTCATCCATTTAAAGTCTATGATTTTAGTGGCTTTATTACTGTTACAGAATTGTGCAGCCATCACTGTATCAATATTAGAACATTTTCACCACTCCAAGATGGAATATCGTACCCAGTACCAGTCACTCTCTATTTTTCTTCAATTCAACCAGCCATAAGCAAACATTAGTCTACTTTGGGTCTCTACAAATTTGTCTATTTTGGACATTTCATACAAATGGAATCTTAAAATCTTACAGTATGTGATCTTTTGTCACTGACTTATTTCACTTAGCATTATGTTTTCTTTTCTTTTTTTTTTTTTCAATATATAGTTTATTGTCAAATTGGTTTCCATACAACACCCAGTGCTCATCCCAACAGGTGACCTCCTCAATGCCCATCACCCACTTTCCCCTCCCTCCCACACCCTATCAACCCTCAGTTTGTTCTCAGTTTTTAAGAGTCTCTGTGGCTCCCTTCCTCTCTAACCTTTCTTTTTTTTTTCCTCCCCTTCCCCATGGGTTTCTGTTAAGTTTCTCAGGATCCACATAAGAGTGAAACCATATGGTATCTGTCTTTCTCTGTATAACTTACTTCACTTAGCATAACACTCTCCAGTTCCATCCATGTTGCTACAAAGGGCCATATTTCATTCTTTCTCATTGCCACGTAGTACTCCATTGTGTATATAAACCACAATTTCTTTATCCATTCATCAGTTGATGGACATTTAGGCTCTTTCCATAATTTGGCTACTGTTGAGAGTGCTGCTATAAGCATTGGGGTACAAGTGCCCCTATGCATCAATACTCCTGTACATTTGGACAGACAGTGCTATTGCTTGGGTAAATTCCTAGCAGTGCTATTGCTGGGTAAATTCCTAGCAGTGCTATTGCTGGGTCATAGGGTAGGTCTATTTTTAATTTTTTGAGGAACCTCCACACTGTTTTCCAGAGTGGCTGCACCAATTTGCATTCCCACCAACAGTTCAAGAGGGTTCCCGTTTCTCCACATCCTCTCCAGCATCTATAGTCTCTTGATTTGTTCATTTTGGCCACTCTGACTGGCGTGAGGTGATATCTGAGTGTGGTTTTGATTTGCATTTCCCTGATGAGGAGCGACGTTGAGCATCTTTTCATGTGCATGTTGGCCATCTGGATGTCTTCTTTAGAGAAGTGTCTATTCATGTTTTCTGCCCATTTCTTCACTGGGTTATTTGTTTTTCGGGTGTGGAGTTTGGTGAGCTCTTTCTAGATTTGGATACTAACCCGTTGTCCGATATGTCATTTGCAAATACCTTTTCCCATTGCGTTGGTTGCCTTTTAGTTTTGTTGGTTGTTTCCTTTGCTGTGCAGAAGCTTTGTATCTTCATAAGGTCCCAGTAGTTCATTTTTGCTTTTAATTCCCTTGCCTTTGGGGATATGTCAAGTACGAAATTGCTATGGCTGAGGTCAGAGAGGTCTTTTCCTGCTTTCTCCTCTAGGGTTTTGATGGTTTCCTGTCTCACATTCAGGTCCTTTATCCATTTTGAGTTTATTTTTGTGAATGGTGTCAGAAAGTGGTCTAGTTTCAACCTTCTGCATGTTGCTGTCCAGTTCTCCCAGCACCATTTGTTAAAGAGACCATCTTTTTTCCATTGGATGTTCTTTCCTGCTTTGTCAAAGATTAGTTGGCCATACATTTGTGGGTCTACTTCTGGGGTTTCTATTCTATTCCATTGGTCTATGTGTCTGTTTTGATGCCAATACCATGCTGTCTTGATGATTACAGCATTGTAATAGAAGCTAAAGTCTGGGATTGTGATGCCTCCTGCTTTGGTCTTCTTCAAAATTTCTTTGGCTATTTGGGGCCTTTTGTTGTTCCATATGAATTTTAGGCTTGCTTGTTCTAGTTTCGAGAAGAATGCTGATGCAATTTTGATTAGGATTGCATTGAATGTGTAGATAGCTTTGGGTAGTATTGACATTTTGACAATATTTATTCTTCCAATCCATGAGCATGGAATGTTTTTCCATTTCTTTATATCTTCTTCAATTTCCTTCATAAGCTTTCTATAGTTTTCAGCATACAGATCTTTTACATATTTGTTTAGGTTTATTCCTAGGTATTTTATGCTTCTTGGTGCAATTGTGAATGGGATCAGTTCTTTATTTGTCTTTCTGTTGCTTCATTATTGGTGTATAAGAATGCAACTGATTTCTGTACATTGATTTTGTATCCTGCAACTTTGCTGAATTCATGTATTAGTTCTAGCAGACTTTTAGTGGAGTCTGTCAGATTTTCCATGTATAATATCATGTCATCTGCAAAAAGTGAAAGCTTAACTTCATCTTTGCGAATTTGATGCCTTTGATTTCCTTTTGTTGTCTGATTGCTGATGCTAGAACTTCCAACACTATGTTAAACAATAGCGGTGAGAGTGGGCATCCCTGTCGTGTTCCTGATCTCAGGGAAAAAGTTCTCAGTTTTTCCCCATTGAGGATGATGTTAGCTGTGGGCTTTTCATAAATGGCTTTTATGATCTTTAAGTGTGTTCCTTTTATCCCGACTTTCTCAAGGGTTTTTATTAAGAAAGTTGCTGAATTTTGTCAAATGCCTTTTCTGCATTGATTGACAGGATCATATGGTTGTTATCTTTTTTTTTTATTAATGTGATGTAGCGCGTTGATTGATTTGCGAATGTTGAACCAGCCCTTCATCCCAGGAATGAATCCCACTTGATCATGTTGAATAATTCCTTTTATATGCTGTTGAATTCGATTTGCTAGTATCTTATTGAGAATTTTTGCATCCATATTCATCAGGGATATTGGCCTGTAGTTCTCTTTTTTTACTGGGTCTCTGTCTGGTTTAGGAATCAAAGTAATACTGGCTTCATAGAATAAGTCTGGAAGTTTTCATTCCCTTTCTGTTTTTTGGAATAGCTTGAGAAGGATAGGTATCATCTCAGCTTTAAACATCTGGTAGAACTCCCCTGGGAAGCCATCTGGTCCTGGCCTTTTATTTGTTGGGAGATTTTTGATGACTGATTCAATTTCTTCGCTGGTTATGGGTCTGTTCAAGCTTTCTATTTCCTCCTGATTGAGTTTTGGAAGAGTGTGGGTGTTTAGGAATTTGTCCATTTCTTCCCGGTTTTCCAGTTTGTTGGCATATAGGTTTTCATAGTATTTCCTGATAATTGCTTGTATCTCTGAGGGATTGGTTGTAATAACTCCATTTTCATTCATGAATTTATCTATTTGGGTCATCTCCCTTTTCTTTTTGAGAATCCTGGCTAGAGGTTTATCACTTTTGTTTATTTTTTCAAAAAACCAACTCTTGGTTTCGTTGATCTGCTCTACAGTTTTTTTAGATTCTATATTGATTATTTCTGCTCGGATCTTTATTATTTCTCTTCTGCTGGGTTTAGGCTGTCTTTGCTGTTCTGCTTCTATTTCCTTTAGGTGTGCTGTTAGATTTTGTATTTGGGATTTTTCTTGTTTCTTGAGATAGGCCTGGATTGCAATGTATTTTCCTCTCAGGACTGCCTTCACTTCATCCCAAAGCATTTGGATTGTTTTATTTTCATTTTCGTTTGTTTCCATATATTCTTAAATTTCTTCTCTAATTGCCTGGTTGACCCACTCATTCTTTAGTAGGGTGTCTTTAACCTCCATGCTTTTGGAGGTTTTCCAGACTTTTTCCTGTGGTTGATTTCAAGCTTCATAGCATTGTGGTCTGAAAGTATGCATGGTATGATCTCAATTCTTGTTTACTTATGAAGGGCTGTTTTGTGACCCAGTATGTGATCTATCTGGAGAATGTTCCATGTGCACTCGAGAAGAAAGTATATTCTGTTGCTTTGGGATGCAGAGTTCTAAATATATATGTCAAGTCCATCTGATCCAATGTATCATTCAGGGCCCTTGTTTCTTTATTGACTGTGTGTCTAGATGATCTATCCATTTCTGTAAGTGGAGTGTTAAAGTCCCCTGCAATTACCACATTCTTATCAATAAGGTTGCTTACATTTGTGAGTAATTGTTTTATATATTTGGGGGCTCCTGTATTCGGCACATAAACATTTATAATTGTTAGCTCTTCCTGATGGATAGACCCTGTGATTATTATATAATGCCCTTCTTCATCTCTTGTTACAGCCTTTAATTTAAAGTCTAGTTTGTCTGATATAAGTACAGCTACTCCAGCTTTCTTTTGACTTCCAGTGGCATGATAAATAGTCCTCCATCCCCTCACTCTCAATCTAAAGGTGTCCTCAGATCTAAAATGGGTCTCTTGTAGACAGCAAATAGATGGGTCTTGATTTTTTATCCATTCTGATACCATATATCTTTTGGTTGGCACATTTAGTCCATTTACATTCAGTGTTATTATAGAAAGATATGGGTTTAGAGTCATTGTGATGTCTGTAGGTTTCATGCTTGTAGCGATGTCTCTGGTACTTTGTCTCACAGGATCCCCCTTAGGATCTCTTGTAGGGCTGGTTTAGTGGTGACAAATTCCTTCAGTTTTTGTTTGTTTGGGAAGACCTTTATCTCTCCTTCTATTCTAAATGACAGATTTGCTGGATAAAGGATTCTCGGCTGCATATTTCTCTGTTCATCATATTGAAGATCTCCTGCCATTCCTTTCTGGCCTGCCAAGTTTCAGTAGAGAGATCGGTCACGAGTCTTATAGGTCTCCCTTTATATGTTAGAGCATGTTTATCTCTAGCCGCTTTCAGAATTTTCTCTTTATCCTTGTATTTTGCCAGTTTCACTATGATATGTTGTGCAGAAGATCGATTCACGTTACATCTGAAGGGAGTTCTCTGTGCCTCTTGGATTTCAATGCCTTTTTCCTTCCCCAGTTCAGGGAAGTTCTCAGCTATTATTTCTTCAAGTACACCTTCAGCAACTTTCCCTCTCTCTTCCTCCTCTGGTATACCAATTATGCGTAGATTATTTCTCTTTAGTGCATCACTTAGTTCTCTAATTTTCCCCTCATACTCCTGGATTTTTTTATCTCTCTTTTTCTCAGCTTCTTCTTTTTCCATAATTTTATCTCCTAGTTCACCTATTCTCTCCTCTGCCTCTTCAATCCGAGCCGTGGTTGTCTCCATTTTATTTTGCAGCTCATTGATAGCATTTTTTAGCTCCTCCTGGCTGTTCCTTAGTCCCTTGATCTCTGTAGCAATAGATTCTCTGCTGTCCTTTATACTGTTTTCAAGCCCAGGGATTAATTATGACTATTATTCTAAATTCACTTTCTGTTATATTGTTTAAATCGTTTTTGATCAGTTCATTAGCTGTTTTTATTTCCTGGAGGTTTTTTTGAGGGGAATTCTTCCGTCTCGTCATTTTGGATACTCCCTGGAGTGGTGCGGGACTGCGGAGCACTTCCCCTGTGCTGTCTTGAATAACTTGCGTTGGTGGGTGGGGCCGCGGTCAGACCTGATGTCTGCCCCCAGCCCACGCTGGGGCCACAGTCTGACTGGTTTGTACCTTCTCTTCTCCTCTCCTAGGGGCAGGATTCTCTGTGGGGTGGTATGGCCTGTCTGGGCTACTTGCACACTGCCAGTCTTGTGGTGCTGGCGATCTGGCATATTAGCTGTGGTGGATACGCAAGGTGCACAGGGGCAGGAGGGACACTCTCAGCTCGCTTATCCTTTGGTGATCCACTTCGAGAGGGGCCCTGCAGCATTGGGAGGGCATCAGACCCACCGCTGGAAGGATGGATCCGCAGAAGCACAGTGTTGGGTATTTGCACGGTGCAAGCAAGTTCCCTGGCAGGAACCGGTTCCCTTTGGGATTTTGTCTGGGGGATGGGCGAGGGAGATGACACTGGCGAGCGCCTTTGTTCCCCGCCAAGCTGAGCTCTGTCGTCTGGGGCTCAACAACTTTCCCTCCCGTTGTCCTCCAGCCCTTCCATTCTCTGAGCAGAGCTGTTAGCTTATAACCTTCCAGATGTCAAGTCCTGCTTGCTGTCGGAACATACTCCGTCCGGCCCCTCCGCTTTTGCAAGCCAGACTCGGGCGCTCTGCTTGGCCTGCAGGCCGCCCCTCCGCCCCGGCTCCCTCCCACCAGTCCGTGTAGAGCGCACCACCTCGCCGCCCTTCCTACACTCTTCTGTGGGCCTCTCGTGTGCGCTTGGCTCCAGAGACTCTGTTCTGCTAGTCTTCTGGCGGTTTTCTGGGTTATTTAAGCAGGTGTAGGTGGAATCTAAGTGATCAGCAGGATGCGTGGTGAGCTCAGTGTCCTCCTACACTGCCATCTTCCTAGACTAGCATTATGTTTTCAAAATTCATACATGTTATAACCTATACCATTCATTCATTTTTATGACCTACTAATATTCCATTGTGTAGATATACCACATTTTGCTTATTCATCATTTGATGGACTTTTGAGTTCTGTCTACTTTTTGACTATTATGAATACTGCTGTAAATATTTGTGCACAAGTTTTTGTATGGAATTTTTTAAAATTTCTTTTGGGCATATACCTAAGAGTGGAATTTATGGGACATATAGTAATTACATATTTAACTCTTTGAAGAACTGCCAAACTGTTTTTGTAAGTGGCTTTGCCATTTCACATTCCTACCAGCAATTAATGAAGACTCCGATTTCTCTACATCGTCACTTGGTGTATATGTGGTGCATAACATTAAGTCGTTTTCACAGCTTGAACCAATCTTGCATGACTGAGGCAAATCCCACTTGGTCATGGTATATAATTATTTTTACATGTTGTTGGACTCAGTTTGCTAGGATTTTGTTGAGGATTTTTACATTCATATTAATAAGATATATTGATCTGTAGTTTTATTTTCTCGTGATGTCTTCATCTGATTTGGGTACCGGGGTAAAACTTGCCTTATAGATTGAATTGGGTTATTTGATTTTCTTCACAGACTCTTCTCCACCAAGAATATAAGTACTTATGGGCAGAATCAAACTCAAAGACTTACAAACCCATAATCCAATAAAGGTGTGATGAACTGAATTGATTTGGCTGCACAGTGAGCCGCTTCTGTTATAGGTTTCTACCAAATCCTGAGGAAATGGCCTATTTCCCCCCTCTCTCAGTTTTCCTTAATTATACTTGGCTTCTCATTCCAAAGCTTTGAATATGTCTATTTTCATAAGTTTTGTTGGAAATAGAGCAGGTTGATCATTTATTTTTCCTTGTTTCAAATTCTAGGCTTCCTGGAAATTTAGCAAGATATATAAAAAACCTTAAAGTTTGCCATGTATTTTGACTTTTTCTGTGATTTTCTCTTAATGTATTAATACTATAGATATTTTTTTAAAGATTAAGAAAGTATTGGAATAAGCAAATGTTAATCAATATAAATATTAAATCATTTAATCAAATTTTCATATAATAAATGGAAATCATATAATATTATAAAGGATATTATATAAAAACATTGTAGTTATTCATTCAAAAATATTTATTGAACACCTATTCTTCTTAGACAAATGCAAGATGAATGTTAGGTTGAGGCTATTGGTCCATGTCTTAAAAGTGATGATTTCATTGTTTTTTTCATCAGTGTTCTTTCTGAAGCCATCATTCAAATGCAATCTGGTCAATAAGATAGAAACAGTAGATTTTAGGTGGAGCAAAAAAGGAAAAAAAAGGTGTTTTAAGAGTTCCTCTCTAATAAGAATTAACTTTTTCTTACATCAAGATGGCTACTACCTCACTTTTTCAAAGTTTACCAGGTCCCAGTTCAATTTGAATTAAGGAACATTGATTAATCCTATTGATTTCCATACATTGGGCTCTGATCACTCATATAAAAAGATGAGTGTATTGTTTTTATGGGCATTAAGGTGCTCTCCATAGACGGGAAGATGTGTACCCTATAGAAAACTATGAAAGTCTAAGGAATCCTCAAGAACAGGATCGTGGCCTAAAGGCCAAATCATTCTGCTTCCTGTTTTTGTAAATAGAAATTTATTGGAACAAAGGCACACTTATTCATTTTATTTTCTATAGCTATGTTCCTGCTACAATAACAGGTTGGAGTGGTCCTGATAGAACTGTATGGCCTGCAAAGCCCAAAGCATTTACTAGCTGGCTCTTTACAGAACAAGTTTGCCAGTCCCTTCTCAAAGAACTCTCTCTACTCCTTTGTATCCATCTGAATGAATGAAGAAGATAACTGGCCTGTCCAATTGGACTTTAATCTTGGTCTAGCCAGAGCCACTGAACAAGTACACCTGATACAACATGAGAACAATCCTAATGTAAACTGATTTAATCAAGCACAGAGTTAATAACCACTGAAAAATTAGGAAAGATTTTTCTGAAGAAGAATGAACTGTGAGGCCAGTACTGAAGATAAGGAAAGAACACTATTTAATAATGATAAGGAATCCTTCTCCAATAGAGAAAAAGTACTGGCATGGGGTTTATCCAACACACTACTGCCAACTTGTAATATACAACGTGTGCTCCATTCTTTCCAGAAATTCCTAGGAAAAATTCAGAGAATGATGTTATGCTTATTGTCTTAAGAGAAATGTCAAAGTGTTTGTCTGAAACATGAAAAAAAATCTCATTTATTGGTGATTTCTTTCACTTTCCTACTAATTACAGGCAGTTTCAGTTGTATTTGAGAAGATGAAAGTATTAGCATGGAGTGTAACCAATTTACTACTCATTTCTTCTCTGGGTCGAGGGAAAATTAATGTGGACCTTATTCACAGTCCATTGTGCAAAGGAGTTCTGTTCCATATAGTCCTTCAGAGATCCAGGATTCTTTCACCTGTGGCTCTTAGCAACCTACTGATTCATCTGGCAGAAGGGAAAAAAATATAAATATACACCTAAAGATAGTGCACATTATGTCTGCTCACATGCTGTTGGCCACAACTTAAGCCACACCAGACTACCATGGAGCTAGAAAGTGAAGTCTAGAACTCTGCCTTATCGTCACATCTCTTTCCTTCTCTTTTCAGTCCCATTCTGAAGGTCTCAGGACCCATATTATGGCCACATTTTTCCTTTTTACATTTTTTCTTATTATCCTTATCTACTTCCCCTCCTCTTATTTACTGTAAACTTAATGTATCTTCTAAAATACAACTGAAACTGCCTGTAATTAGTAGGAAAGTGAAATAAATCACCAATAAATGAGATTTTTTTTTCATGTTTCAGACAGACACTTTGACATTTCTCTTAAGATAATAAGCACAACATCATCCTCTGAATTTTATCCTGGAATTGCTGGGAAGAATGAACACAAGAGCACTAAAATTGCTCTGCCTACAAAAGTAACATGGATTTGAGAGTTGTTCACTCTATCTCATGAGACACAGGAAAAGAGAACCTTGGGGAAAAAACAAGAAGCAGAGAGACATGAAGGGAAGGAAAAGAAGAGAGACCAGATTGGCTAGGTAGGTGGGGGGGGGGGGCATGAAGAGCCTCAGCTAGTAGACATTCCATTTGTCAGGGAATTTCAAGGAATTGTTATTTGACATTGATCTTGATGTGCATTTCTTCCCTATACTGGCATTACTTTCCACTATCCTCATCTTTTTCTGTAAATACTTACCACAAAAAACATTTTTGAGATGGGTATTTTCAGGAAATCAAATAAGAAAAAGTTGCCTAGTATGGCACAAAACAAGTCAAACTCAGGAATGAAAGCCAATGTCAAGAGATGAAAACAGCAAAGAGGCAGGCAGGTTTAGCAAGGCCTGACACAAGAAAATGAAACGTTCCCCTAACCTCCTCAGGAATCTTTGGAGAACACACAGAAGACTTCCCTTAGTTACATACTTTTAAGTCTCAAGTTATTTTACCTGAGTCTTGAAGAAAAGGGCAGTCTCAGAAACTGGAGGACTTGGGACAGATGGGTTCCCACTATGATGTGTGTTAGCTTTCCAAGTGACTCATCCTATGTGCCAAATGGTCTCCAGGCCCATGAAAGGCACATGTGGAGACGTGAAGTTTATCACATCTCTAACCTAGTCCTAGGCATAGAGTACCATACAGCTTCTTCTGAGTACTTGATGATGTTGCTATAAAAAATTGTAGTTTGCCATGATGTAAACCTCAAGGTTGAATGGAATCAGTACCTGGCAGGCAGAAAGTAAGGCTCTGTTTCTTCAGCTCTGATGATCCTTGCACCCAAAGTAGGAGGAAGTCTTATAGATGCTGGGATCCACTGGCAAGACCTGTAGACAAAATTACATATGAGATGGCTGCAGGCTTTGCAGAGAAGATCTGTGAGCACTAGTCAGAATCTAGTGCAGAAAGGGAAATCAGACTTGTGCTTGGATTTTTCAGATAAAGAAAGTACCATTTATTTTTTAAATATATTTTTTAATGTTATTTTTTTTTTGAAAGAAGAGAGCATGAGCAGGGGAGGGGCAGAAAGAGAGGGAGATACAGAATTTGAAGAAGGCTCCAGGCTCTGAGCTGTCAGCACAGAGCCCAACGCAGGACTCAAACCCATGAACTGTGAGATCATGACCTGAGCCGAAGTCAGATGCTTAACTGACTGAGCCATCCAGGGGCCCCAAAGAAATCACCATTTGGGAAAAAAAAAATGAAAACAACATGAAGGTGCTCGCTCACAATCAAAATATCAAATTTTATTCTTTGGCAGTAAGAAAGACACAGTGAAGTATCAAAAGTCTAGGCAAGTAATAATAGTTTAAAAGTCACAGGTCCATTAAAATACACTAAAGACTAAATATCATGTTGAATTTGAATCTAACTTTTCTTCACTGATTCCAAAAGCACTCTAGACTCTTATGGTGTCTCAAGGTCATCGTTATAAATAATACCATAACATTTTTGGCTATTATTATTAAGTAATCATACCTGCCTTTACTCAGTACTTATTATTTGCCAGAAACCATGCTAAAGCCTTCAGATATTGTCTTATTTAATTACCACACCAAATTTTTGAGCTAGTTATTACTACCTCCATTTTTCAAAGGAAAAAACTGAGACTTAAAAGGTCAGCCTTCTAGGAAACCAACTTCCTAGGAAAAACTAGGATTTGTATTAATATGTGTTGACTCCAAAACCACTGCCCTTACCTAGTTCACCACCTTTCATGTAAGACATTGGCCCCAGTTACAAGAATCTTAGAGTTCACCCATTGAGATAAAAATGAATATGAGACTCATTCAGAAATAAGTTATGGAGAATTATTGGTGCCACAGGAGTTGAGAAAAAACAGAAATGTGTTTACTAAATAAGTTAGAAATGTTTTGTGAAGAAGGAAGGACATAAGCTAGTCTGTGAGAGTTGACTAGGGTTTCTGTTTGTAGAATCTCTGATGAGTGTCATTGACAGGAAATCCTTTACGCAATGCTTCCTAATGATGTATTATTTAAATAATTCTTATGAAAGCACTGTGAAGTAAGAAGAGCAAATTTCATGATCTTAGCGTCACAGATAACAAGCCAGGGACAAAAGGGGCACCTGGGTGGCTCAGTCAGTTAAGTGTCCAACTCTTGGTTTTCGTTCAGGGCATGATCTCATGGTTTTGTGAGTCTGAGCCCCGCTTTGGCCTGTGTGCTGGCAGTGCAAAGCCTGCTTGGGATTCTCTGTCTTCCTGTCTCTATGCCTCTCCCCCCACTCAGGCTGTCTCTGTCTCTCTCAAAAATAAATAAATAAATAAATAAATAAATAAATAAATAAATAAATGAATAAATAAAGCAAGCCAGGGTCCAGGGAGGGACAATGACTGCTGGGTACCCTTATGTGATAATGTGGTCAGAGGGCAGAGACAAGATGTAGGTTTTTGGAGTCAACCATGTCTATTATTTCTCACCACTCTGCTGACACACACACACAATTACATGCAAGTATACATATACATACACACATAATCTCAAACCAGTAGCTGCACAGAAAGTCCCACATTTCCGTCCTAGACTCTGACTAGCCACGGGGCTTTGACAGACATAGATAACATCCCAGCAGATATATTATCCCCAACTGCACCACTACTGAGTATTTGAAGTCCATATTTTTAGTCTTTTCATTTATAAAAATTACAGTGAGAACATCATTTGAAGATAAAAGGGCAAATGTGATCACAGAAACTAATTAAGGACAATTAATAAATCAAAACTTTAATAAAGCTGTTTTATAGGCAGAAGCTATTCTGGAAATGGTCCTCAAGCCTGCGACTACTCTCCTAAAGGAGAAGTCTTTAAAGGAACAAAGAAAATCGTGAACGAGGACATAGAAGATTCTGTTTGAGAAGTTTCCAAGCACTAAATGAATGGTTTCTTGGGCATGGACTATGGTATGCTGCTTATTAATCTTACTGCCTTGCCATTTCATTGAGACCCTGAACTGGCTTTGCATTACCTTTCTGTGTTTAATGGTGGTGTTTGATCTTCATATATACGTATATATCTATTATTAGGAAAAGAATCATTTGGTAGAACTTTTTCCTGAATATCTCATATCAGTTTAGGAGAGTGGATTATATTTTGCCTTTTCAGTTTTTCCAAAACATAAACGTTAGAAAATACACTCAGCCTAGATTTTAAATTTGCTGGTTGATCTGGCTGACTAGTAAAGAGAGAAGGTAGGTGTGGGGACTCGATATATTTACAGAGATAGGGCATATTTTTGTCCATATTTATGAAGAATAGTGTTTTTTAAAATACTTTCATTTCCACTGAGTCATTCAGTTCTCATGGTCCCCTTGAGAGGTTCAGAAGGCAGACACATTTACTACCATTTGACTGATGGAAAGACTGTACCTAAAATAGGCTCAGAATTTGCTCAAGATAAAATTGAGAGCAAATGGTGAAGGTGGACTTGAACTTTGTTTCTGTCTCCTGGTCAGGTATTCATTCTACCTCACCAGTCTCTACCCGCCCATTTTCCTATAGCTTTCTTTCACTAGTAAGCCATTACTTTTGTGTTTAGGGAGAGAAGTTTTTGATTTGCCATGGCTCCTTATTTCCCTACAAATACATTCTCTTTGCTTTAACATCTTTCTTCATGGACTTTGGGATATTTTACCATGGCAGGAAAAAGATAAGTAGTATAAAAGATAGAGAAGATTTAGTTGTGTTCCTTCCCCCAAATTTCATATCCCTGATGTGCGGAAGGTGTTCCATATTTCCCCCTACTCCTGCAAGTCCGGACCACAGGACCGCATCCAACATCAGCTACACTGATGGATATAGTATAGTAAATTACTCCCCTTTGCAATATTATTTGTGTGTTCTAAAGCCAACTCCTCTATTTAGGAAGAAAAGACTTTATCCAAAGATCAAGGAATATCAGCCATCAGCTATACTGTTTTGTCCTATATGTTAATGGTGACGAATTTTCATTGATTTTTTCCCCTAAAATTGTATCATAGTTGAGGAAATTCATGTTTTAAGACTCTAAGGAAGTTGTCCAAGATTACAAAGCTAGCAATTATAAAGGTGAGCTTAGAAGAATGAAGTAAATAAAGACATATACCTAGGCACAGTAAATACTGCTGGTTCTTTGCCAACATTCATTTCCACGTTCCTCCTTAAAAATGAAATATATATATATATATATATATATATATATATATATATATATTGCTGAAAAGCAAATTATGGATCTGTGTGTGTGTGTGTGTGTGTGTATATATATATATATATATATATATATATATATATATATACATTTAACCTCTTCTATGTCACCATGAGTTTCAAGGGAGGGTGACTATATTCTGACTCAGGTTTAATTTAACCTAATAGTGGTCTCAACAAAAGCCAAGAATTGTTACTCGAGACAATAAAAAGGAAGAGTGATTTGGGGCACCTGGGTGGCTTAGTCAGTTAAGCATCCGACTTCAGCTCAGGTCCTGATCTTAGGGTCTGTGGGTTCGAGCCCCGCGTCGGGCTCTATGCTGACACCTCAAAGCCTGGAGCCTGGTTCGGATTCAGTGTCTCCTTCTCTCTCTGCTCCTCCCCTGCTCGCACTCTGTCTCTGTCTCTGTCTTTCTCTCAAAAATAAATAAAAACGTTTTAAAAAATTTAAAAACAATTTAAGAAGGAGGAGTGACATCAGCATATGGTGGAATAAAGTGTTTCTCACTTTTGTCCTCCCCTCAACAATGGTTTGAGATCTATCCATGGATAAAAGTGCCTTTGAAGGAACTATGGGATCCAGCATTATACATCAAGTCCCTCAGGATGAGTCTCAAACCCATGCATTGGGTAACAGACATACAGACCTCAGTCCTGGCAATGGCACCTGCAGTGGCCTATGAATGGCCCTAGCCCCTGTCAGTCAAAGTCAGGGACTCCCTGGAAAACAGTGTTTTAGACAATCACCCATGGACAAAATAGCCTTTATGGAAGTTCAGGTTTTCAAAGGAGAAGTTTCAGTGTACTACTGGAGCAAAACAATACAAGTTTGGACACACGGGAAAGGGTAAGAGGAGCAGATTTACTACCCATATCAGCCCTCTTCCAAGATAGCACAGTTTATGAAGAAGAAAGATCTTGGCTGTGATTTCTCTCATGGAGGAAATTAAGAAACACAACTGATTTCTGTATATTGATTTTATATCCTGCATGTTTACTGAATTTGTTGATTAGTTCCAGCAGTTGTTTTGTTGATTATTTAGGATTCTCTCTCTATAAAATCATATCATCTGCAAATCACAACAGTTTTGCTTCTTCATTTTCAAATTGGATATATTTTTATTTCTTTGCCTCGTTTAGTTGCTCTGGCTAGGACTTCCAGTGCAATGTTAAATAAGAGTGGTGAGAGTGGGCACCCTTGTCTTATTCCTGATCTTAAAAGAAAAGCTTTCAGTTTTTCACCATTGAGTGTGATACTAGCTGTGGGTTTGCCACCTATGGCCTTTATGATGTTGAGGTTTATTCCTTCTATACCCAATTTGTTGACATTTTTAATCATGAAAGGATGCTGTATTGTGTCAAATGCTTTTTCTTTGTCTCTTTTTACTGTTTTTGGCTTAAAGTCTATTTTATCTAACATGTCCATATTGTACAAAACCATCTATAGATTCAATGAAATCCCTATGAAAATTCCAATGACATTTTTCACAGAAATAGAAAAAACAATCTCAAAATCTATATGGTGTCACAGAAGTCCCAACTAGCCAAAGAAATCCTGAGAAAGATAAACAAAGCTGGAGACATCACACTTCCTCATTTCAAACTACACTACAAAACTGTAGTGATCAGGAGAGTATGGTAATAGCATAAAAATACACATACCTGTTAGAATCAGGAAGAGAAGAGAAAACAAGTGTTAGTAAATATGTACAGAAAAGGGAACTTTTGTGCACTATTGATGGGAATGTAAATTGGTGCAGCCACTGTGGAAAACAATATCGAAGTTGCCCAAAAATTTTAAAATAAAACTACAATATAATTCAGCAGTTCCACTCCTGGGTATTTATCTGAGGGAAATGAAAACACTAAGTTGAAGTGATATATACACCCCATTTTCAATGCAGCATTATTTGCAATAGGGGAGACAATGGAAATAGCCTAGATGCCTATGGATGAATGAATGGATAAAGAAAATTTACTGTACACACACACACACACACACACATACACACATGAATATTATTCAACCATAGAAAAGGAAATCTTACCATTTGCAAAAACATGAATGGACCTTGATGTCATCATGATATGTGAAATAAATCAGCCAAATAAACACAACCCATATGATCTCACATGTGAAATCTCAAGAAAAGAAAAGAAAAAGCTCACAGATACAGAGAACAGATTAGTGGTTGCCAGAGGTTGGAAGCAGGGGCAAGGGGGTAAAGTGGGTGAGAGGATCAAAAGGTACAAATGTCTAGTTATAAACTAAGTAAGTCATGGGTATGTAATGTACAGCATGGCAAGTATAGTTAACAATACTGTATTCCACATTTAAAGTTGCTAAGAGTAAATCTTTTTTTTTTAAGTGTTTATTTTTGAGAGAGAGGGAAAGCATACATAAACGGAGGAGGGGCAGAGAGAGCTGGGGACAGAGGATCCTAAGTGGGCTCCATGCTGACAGCAGAGAGCTCCATGTGGGGCTCAAACTCACAAACCACAAGATCATGACCTGAACCCAAGTTGGATACTTAACCAACTGACCCACCCAGGTGTCCCTAAGAGAGTACATCTGAAAAGTTCTTATTATAAGAAAAAACAAATGTTTTAACTTTAGTGATAGGTGTTAACCAGACATATTGTGATGATCATTTCACAATATATACAAATAATGAATCATTATCTTGTACATCTGAAGCTAATATATCAATTATATGTCAATAAAAAATTATTTAACAAAGAAGGGAAGAGCCTTCAGAATCATGTAGAAGAGGAGTCCAAGCTTTGATCAGTGGGTACCTGAAGCTGATCCTATTTTGAATTTCTTGTAATTGAGTCAAAAGATCTCCTTATAGTTTAAGCCACTTGAATCCATGCTTTCAATTCCTGAGAGTGAAGGCATCTTAAACAGTACCCTGCTATTTTATGAGATTTAAAGATTCTTTTAGTGGCATGCAACATAATTACACTTGAATAGGTGGAAGGCAGAGAAGACCTGCCAGGCAGGGCCACATAGGGGATTGCACTCTAGAAATAGGGTAGCAGCAAGCTAGAGTTGTAGGGTACAGCTTATGTGTGACAGTTGAGGTGAGATTAATTAGGTTTGTGGCTCCCTGTGAACTGGCTAATTCAAATAACTTCTCTGACTCCAGGCACAGGGACAGTTGCTAGTTGTTTGGTACCTGGCCCTAGGGTAATTGGGCATTAGGTATTAAGAGGCCCTGGAGTGTGAGACCTGATAACAGAAGGGATTTGGGTATGGACGTAATCACCTGGCCCCAAACAGGAACTGACCAACCTCCAGAAGGGCCTCAAAGCTGGATCAAAACAGCAAAATTTAAAAGTAAACAGACTACATTACACATAGTCAACCGAAAGAAGTAGCAGCTGCCACCTTCAGTCATTTCCCTTGGACAAGCTTCCCAAGGCATCTCTGGGCATTTCCTTTCTCTACCTTCAGGAGCCATGACCATGCCAGGAGATCCCTGATGGTCAAGGGCCAGAGTACAAGCTCGCACACACCTACACACACAACACACACACACAAATGGCCATCACTATTCAGGGAAAAGTCTTGAATAGTTGATACCAGAAGTCACCCGTCCTGACTAGCACAGAACATGGCAGGAGGCAGTACAAGGAGAAGCCGTACTTAACACTGCCAAGAAAGAAAATACAACCTGAGATCGATGTGCCTCCAGCCAAAGAAATAGGTCCAGGCTCAGCATGGACTGACACTACTGGTAAAATGAAGCTACATAAATCCAACACCCTTCAATATGTCTAAAATCCCAGGCTTTCTGAAGCTTCTTTTCAAAGCTATCTTCCGAAACACAAAGGATGGTCTCATTTTTTTTGGAAGACAAAGGTAAGAGATAAATCCAAAACCGCCTAAGATCTCCCTGAGGTGCAGAAACCTAGGAGAGATATTACATTTAAAAAGAAGGACACCAAACTATGAGAAACAGGAATATATGTATTAATGAAAAAAAAAAATGAAGGATGATTCCCCCCAAAGCTTCCTAAACCTTAGATCTTACGGGCTATAGGATTACCTTTTCAAACGATTTTAAAGATGTGTTCTCATGGAACAATCATTCAGATTCAAGCTGCCAGAAAGCAAAGAGAAGCTTTCAAACTATCTACAGAAATACTGAGAATCCTTGTAAAAATAAGAGCATCATTATTTTCACTGTCTTCTTCAAATAGCTTTTCAGAATTTGTGTGTGCTGCTGGGATGAGTCTTATACACTAAAAAATACAGCAACTAAACTCCTTCTTCAAGTACCTTATATATAAGATAGACAATGTCCACATAATATGGATCAGGAAATTTTTTTGAATACAGTGACCCCAGTTGAATACATTCTCAGACCCTTCACATAGTTGATAATCACTAGCCAGGGAATTTAGGGCACGCTATTTAACATCCCTAAGCTTCAATCCTTTTAGCCATAAAATGGGGGATAATAAGTGTCCCAATGTTATAAAGATTAAATGGAGCAACCTATGCTCACTGTGCAATGTAGAGTGTATTGCATCAACATTAGCTAATACTTACATGGGAGCACTACACTGGGATGGGAAGTGTTAAGATAACTGAGGTAAACTTCCTATCAGAGATTGAAATAGATTTTAAGTGAAGTTCCTCCTCCAGCTACCACTATTATCTGCCTGAATTGCTGGGATGAGAAAGATTCTAAAGTTGTATCCAGGCTGAGTAGGAAAGACTGCCTGATAGACTAATGCTTTCTGCTATGGGTTTTGAATAGAAGAGAGTTGGTACACATTCTGTGTATTTGTCTCCTGGGAAAAATTATTTTATGTCCCTCCTGGGACAAGTTATTTTATGTCTTTTCCACGTCTGTATTTGATTCTGTACCACAAACTTTCTTCTGTGAAGAAGACATCAAATGCAAATAATCCTGGAAGAAGAAATACAATGATTTAGTCACCTCATTTAATTACCTTAGGGTACATTTGCAATTAGTTACCTTCAAGATTTTATCAAGATTTACTTACAATTAGACATGCTATGGATAGTTTATTAAGATTGGTTTATGGTCGTTCTGGTGCTAGCAGTTGTAAATACATCTCTAACCATAGAGCATCTCGTGTTGGGTATTCCTGGGACACAAATTAACTTGGAAATCTATATCCACTATTCCTTAGGAGTTGAGTATTCACCCTATTCCCAGGGATAGGTATGTGATAACCAGACCAAATGTTTCCACTGTGCCAAGCCAGCCAGTGGTCCACAATACTCTCCAGGGTACTAGCCCTGTGCCTCTGCCTTCATTTTAAACACACCTTCAGGGTCTTCTTCTGTGGAGGTAAATACCCTTGTGGAGGTAAATTTGGCAATATGTATCCTAATAGTGTTCATTTGTTTAGACCTGATAATTCTAGGAATTTATTTGGGAAAATAATTGCAGATGTGTACATAAATTTATGTGCAAGATTATTCATTACAGTATGTTCAAATTTCTTTAAAAACTTAAATTACTTGAAAATGAATATAGGCTAAATTATGATAACGCATAATGGCATAGCAGTCAGTAAATTATGTATTCGAATAAGTTTAATGACAGGAAATTCTTTTAATGAAATATTAATGGAGAAAATTAGGTATAGTAATTATAATTGTTAAAAAGAAATAAACTTTTAAGTGTAAAAATATAAAATACCCATATACATGATTTATGGAGGGAGAGATAGTAGACTTCTTTTTTTACTCCAAGTACACAAAGTTTCCAGTCTACGGAGAAACTCTGTGGGCTGGACTCTGCTCTAGAAGAACTAAGTTCTGCTCTCAGGAGTAAAAGTGTATGATTCAAAGTGGATTGCTTCATGTGACTTGCATTCCTACAACTTCTAGAAATAGCATATCAATTTCCCTGCCTCAGATACAACTTCCCCACTGTGGGTAGTCTTGATAGGGCTATTAATCAAGGTGTTCTGTCCTTCCTGGTCCAAGCAGCAGGCACGTTACCCTGTGTAGGCTATTTGGACACTCTCTTGAGGATTTGGATTATGGAAACAGGATTTAAAAGGATTAATATTGACCTAACACCTATATCAGTGGCCTGAAGAGATAAACCATTATTTTTTGCTACTAAAAACCCTGTTGTTATTCTGCCCTTATTTTTCTGAAGCTAATTCTTTAGCTCTTCCTTTAATTCTTGACCCACCATTTGACCTTCTGGTAAGTGTTTTTGTTAACCAGACTTGGCTCTTCTGTATCTTATAACCCAGGAGTCATAAATTAATAAAGTTATATAAAATAAATAAATTAAATTATTTTAAAAAGACAAAAAAAAAGTTCTGTCTGTGAGATTGGTCTTAGATCTAAGACTAGTGAGGTTCCTGGCATTCCATAGTCTGTGACCCTCCTTGCCTATGGGTCTATAAACCCTTACTTCATTTTTTGTTACAAGCTGCCAGTCCTGGAATGCCACTTGAAAAACTCAGCTGCCTCTCACTTTTTTTTCTGAAGGTATATTGTCCCAAGGGGCAGTCCTTGCCCAGTAAATTGCCAAAGGAAGCCAATCTGCACAGCTCTTTGAGTAGCGGCCTCCCAGATGTTCCTGCATTTATCACCTCCAGTGGGTGGCATTGGGTCAGAAGACAAGAGGATGATGTTTCTGGGATTTATTTTTTATATCAATGAAAGAATCATTTGAGGCTCTTGTAAGATAAATGGATTTTTTTCCTAGTGGCAATTATTGCTCCAATAGTTGGTATTTTCTATTCACATGGCTTAAATTCAGTGATATTACAGTCTCTAAATAACTGTGAAAAGTCACAGCTTGACTTTTATGATTGTTACCCCTCTGGAAAAGTTTGGCACAATAAGTCTTAAATTATACAAGAGCACATTGAAACCATAATGAAACACCATAGGATCCTACCAAATGTGGTTATTATGAGTTAATTCTAAATACCCCCAGAATGCTTCTACCAGGGAAGTTTCTCTTCTTAGTCTTCCCACTATCAATTCTTATTTAAAACTGGCTCAAAATTCAACACTTCTAGATTAACCATGACTGAGTATAATGAAAGGGAGAAAGAAAAAAAGAAAGAAAGAAAGAAAGAAAGAAAGAAAGAAAGAAAGAAGGAAAAAGAAAGAATAAAGATCAATTTTCTATCTGATAGGCAGACCAGGCTAGATATTTACTCAGTCTCTTACAAACTGTGTGATTTTCATGAAGTTGTGTGACCTGTGAAGCTTGGCTGTCTATTTATAGATATAGCTGTATAGCTATATAGATATATAGATATCTTGTGTATGTTTTAGGTGAGGATTAAATAAGCTAGTGGGGAAGGTGTATAAGTATCCTGTCCGTAATGACAACCACCTGCATGATGGGACCATCATTACAGACAGGATACCAGCCACAGTCCATTTAAACCAGGATCCAGACATGGAACAGCAGTCATTTTAAGGACTTGTGTGTATAGAGCAGGGAAACAAGGTAAGGAGGAAAGCATGGCTGGCTCAGGGTATAGTCAAGATACTTTCAAAAGGGATAGCATATGACAAGGCCACACAGTATGAACTCCATTGGTAGAATCAATGAACAAAAATACAAAACTACTCACTTTGGACTCCTATAAAAATAGATACTCTATTAATGAGTACTTCATTTTTTTAGACAGTATTAGACTTATTGTTTTACTTGCATTATCTCATTTATTTTTTATAAGTTGCTTTCTTTTTCCTTTTCTTTTCTTTCTTTTTTATTTGAGTATAGTTGACACACAATGTTACATTCGTTTCAGGTGTACAGCATAGACATAGTGATTCAGTAAGTTTATACATTTTGCTATGTTCACCACAAGTGTAGCTACCATCCGTCCCCATACATCTGGTATTACAATACCACTGATTATATTCCTTATGCTGTGCTTTTTATTCTCATGACTTAGAGAGAATTATGCTAAGTAAAATATATAATTGATTCATCATGGTCATCCTTTATAGTAGGTACTGATCCATTTTTCAGATGAGGGAACTGAGTCTTAGAATGGATGAAACAGTCTGGTCAAAGACTCAGAGTATGAAAGTGGCTGCATTGTAATGAAAACACAGTTACCTGATTTCAGCACCTGGATCTAGACTGCACAAAGAACAAAGAGGGTAGAATCCATGAAAGAACTCTCTTAAGTCTCAACGTGTAGAGAAGGAAGAGTTCTCCACTAGATCCAGGGAGATTTGGGTAGCTACCTAGATGTGAAGACAACGTAGGGGATCTTGGGACATGCATTTCTCTTCCCAGTTCTCTCAGCATTTCAAATATCATGAAACCATGGCTAGGTGTCTGTGTTTCCACATAATGATAACTAAGGCATGAAGTTGATTACCTGCATCACAGAAGCTCCCAAAATACTTCCATTTAAATACTGAGATAAGAGTTGAGACAAAAATACTTGAACATGAATTGCTCTAATAATGCTTTTCCATTTACCTCTGTTCTCTCCGGACACATAGGTCTTTACTTGGTCCCTTTTAGAAGAACCTCTACACTTCTTGATGTCTCATCCCACTTCACTCTCTCTTTACTTTGGTCATGGTAGGGCAGTCAGTCACCGCCCATACACTTACTACTACTCATGACGTATATGGCTTATTAGCTCTTTTTTTTAATGCTTATTTATTCTTGAGAGAGACAGAGACAGAGCACAAGTGGGAGAGGGCGAGAGAAGGAGAGAGGGAGACACAGAATCTGAAGCAGGCTCCAGACTCTGAGCTATAAGCACAGAGCCCAATGCAGGGCCAGAACCCATGAACTCTGAGATCGTGACCTAAGCCAAAGTCGGAAGCTTAACCAACTGAACCACCCAGGTGCCCCTTATTAGCTCTTTTAGCAAGCCAACAACAACAACAAAAAATGTAATTGCAAAGTCAAATTACTTGTCAAAGATCACTGAATGTCAATATAATATTAAGATAAAAGTTATGATATGCAAAATGGAAATTCCTCTAAGCAATATTAACTGGCTCACCTTGTCCACAATTTGATATATTATGCATATTGATGGTGTAGCCTTCTTTGCATATTCTGATTGCACAGTGGGTGGAATGTGGGCAAGGGTGAAATGTAAAACACTTAAGGCATTGCATCTTCAATGGGGAATGAGACTGGGAAGGACATTTCAAAAGGGTTTTTCAATCATGAGCGTAGTCATTATTCTCTTAACGGATACTTATTAGACATCTCTCATATTAACAGTATTGAGAAGTATCTCTTGAAGTTCTGTAGCTCATGGGTTTCATACATCTGTGGTGCTTGTTAAATGCAGTTTCCTCGCTTTCAATTTAGGATTTTATTCAGAATCTCTGGGATTAGGGCCAGGGCATCTGGGTGACTAAGTTGGTTAAGTGTCCAACTTCGGCTCCGGTCATGATCTCGTGGTTTGTGAGTTCAAGCCTCGCATCGGGCTCTGTGCTGACTGCTCAGAGCCTGGAACCTGCTTTGGATTCTGTGTCTCCCTCTCTCTCTGCTCCTCCCCTGCTCACATTCTCTCTTTCTCAAAAATAAATAAACATTAAAAAAAAAATAAAAAGAAATAAAAAGAATCTTTGGGATTAGGGCCAATGAATTGCCCCTGGTGATTCTACTTATTCTAAGCTTTGAAAACCACTGTGTAATGTGCTGGAGGTAAGAAACACAAACTATTCTGATTGTGAAAAAGAATATAAGATGGTTAAAGACACAAGTTACGTATAAGTTGAGGAATAACTAAAATTCTATAGATTTGAGTGTAGTAGTCAATAATAGCTTGTGGAAGTCAGAGGAAGAAGGTTAGAAAAACTTTGAATGAATCAGGAAGATGCCAATTCTGAATAAAATATAACAAACAGGCATAGATTTAAAGGCATCAGAGAGCTGATGAGGGAGCCAAGGATTGAGGAGTTGAGGTACTAGAAAGAAGAGAAGGCCATTGCAGTGTGCCCAACAGTCTGCATGTTGCTTTTGCTATCAGGATATTGGCTTAATATTTTTTAATTGAGGTAAAATTCATATAACACAAAATTAATTGACCACTTCGAAGCATATAGTTCAGTAGAATTTAGTACATTCACAATGTTATATAATCACCAGCTCTATCAAAGTCAAAAACATTTTTATCTCTACCACACTGACCCTGTACAAATTGAAGTCATTTCCTATCCCCAGTGCCTAATCCTTGGCAACCACTAATCTGGTTTCTGTCTGTATGGATTTACCAATTATAGATACTTCAAATTAATAGAATCATACAATACATGCCCTGTAGTATTTGGTTTCTTTTGCTTAGCATAAAGTTGTCTATGTTGTAACATGTATCAGTACTTCATTCCTTTTTATGACTGAATAATATTTTATTGAGTGGATATTACATTTTATTCATTTATTACTTGATGGACAATCAGGCTGTTTCAACCTTTTGACTATTGTCAATGGTGCTGCTATGAACATTCCTGTGTAAGTATTTGTTTGAATAGCTGTTTTCATTTTTTTGAGGTATATACCTAGAAGAGGAATTGCTGGACCATATGGTAATTCTGTATTTTACTTTTCTTTTAACCACCAAACTGTTTTCCTAAGTGATTGCACCATTTTACATTTCCACCAGCAATACATGTGAGTTCCAATTTCTTCACGTTAAAAAAAAAATTTTTAATGTTTATTTATTTTTGAGAGAGAGACAGAGTGCAAGTGGAAGAGGGGTAGAAAGAGAGGGAGACACAGAATCTGAAGCAGGCTCCAGGCTCTATGCTGTTAACACAGAGCCCGAATGGGGGTCAAACTCACAGACCGTGAGATCATGACCTGAGCTGAAGTTGGATGCTTAACCGACTGAGCCACTAAGGTGCCCCCAATTTTTATACATTCTTAACAATACTTGTTATTTTCTTTTTTTACAATCAATAGCCATCATGGAGCACCTGGATGGCTCAGTCAGTTAAGCATCCAACTTCAGCCCAAGTCATGATCTCACAGTTAGTGGGTTAGAGCCTTGCATCAGGCTCTGTGCTGACAGCTCAGACCTGGATGGAGGCTGCTTCATATTTTGTGTCTCCCTCTCTCTCTCTTTCTCTCTGCCCATCCCACACTCATGCTCTCTTTCTCTCAAAAATAAACATTTAATAAAATAAAATAAAATCAATAGCCATCACAGTAGGTATGAAGTGGCATTTCGTTTTGGTTTTGCCTTAAATTTCCCCAATGACTAATTACGTTGAGTATTTTTCGTGTGCTTACAGGCCATATATATACCTTCTTTGGAGAAATGTCTATTCAAGTCTTCTGCCCATTTTTAAAATTGGGTTGCTTATCTTTTTTGTTGTTATTAAGTTGTAATAATTCATTTTATATTCTGAATACTAGACCCATATGAGATATATGAATTGCAAATATTTTCTCCTGTTCCATAGTTGCATTTTCACTTTCTTAATAGTATCCTTTGATATATGAAAGTATTTTATTTTGATGATGTCTATTTTATTCTTTTATTGATTTGTTTTTGGTGTCTTAATTTATTCATTCTTAACGTAAGGCAGTGGCTAGTATAGAAAGAAGCAGCTGAAAAGTAAAGCTGAGCTTTTTGAAGTCTTGCTGTGCTAGAAAGTAAAGAACTAGAAACAGAACCCCCCAAAGCTAAGTTCTTAATTTAGGCCTAACAAGAATTATATTAAATTAGAAAAAGAATACAACCCAGCCTCTATCACCACAGTCCCTGATTGATTAAGGTGAACATCCTCTACTCTAGTTGCCTGACAGAGGAAAAGGTGAATCCCTTTTACAAGAAGATAGCACCATCCAGAATACTGCTTCCTACAGAGGACTAGCTAACTATCAAAAATTACCTAGCAAACCAAGAAATGGGACCAGAAGTTAAAAACCGACAATAGAAATAACACATGGGAATCCTGGATAAAAAATATCAGAGATTTGAACATAATTGTGATTCAATATTCAAGAAATCAGATGACAAGATAAAATCTATTTTAAAAGAATCAAATAGAAATTCTAAAACTGAAGGATACAATATCTGAAACTAAGAACTCAGTAGGTGCATACAAAAGCAGTTGAGCTTAGCTGAAAATACAATTATCAAGTTGGAAGATACGTCAGTAGAAAATTCTGAAACGGAATTAGAAAGAAAAAATATGGAAAACCCAGAAAAGAGCTCAAAGACACATGGAAAAAAGCAAAACAATCTAACATGAATGTTATGAAGGTCCCAGAAGAGAGATACATTGCACAAGGGCAGTGTTTGAGGAGATAATGAATAAGAATTTCCCCCAAATTGTAAAGCATCAAGCCAACAATTCAAAAATTATTACAAACCTGGGACGCCTGGGTGGTTCATTCGGTGAAGCATCCAACTCTTGATTTCAGCTCATATCATGATCTCACAGTCGTGAAATCGAGCCCCGCATCTGGCTCTGCGGTTGCACTTAGTGTGGAGCCTGCTTTGGATTCTCTCTCTCTGCCCCT
The DNA here is from genome assembly GCF_018350215.1 of Panthera leo. Lineage (NCBI taxonomy): Eukaryota > Metazoa > Chordata > Mammalia > Carnivora > Felidae > Panthera > Panthera leo. The sequence continues at coordinate 94,555,913 of NC_056681.1, forward strand.
CCCCTGCTTGTGTTCATTCTCTCTCTTCTCTGTCTCTCTCTCTCTTAAAATAAATAAACAAAAAAATTATTACAAATCTTAAGCAGGATTAAAAAAATATATATACCTGCTCACATCATATCAAAGCTGATAAATACTAAAGATAAAGTACAAACTTAAAAGCAACCAGGTACCAAAAAGTAAACTGCATTCCAATCTTCACTGAAGCATTATTCACAATAGCCATGATATGGAAACACCTAAGTTTTCATCATTGGATGTACGGATAAAGAAGACGTACTATGTACATACAACAGAATATTCAACCATGAGAAAGAGGGCAGTCCTGCCATCGGTGACAACATGGATGGACCTAAATAAAATCAGCCAGACAGAGTAAGACAAATACTGCATAGTATCACTTATATGTGGGATAATACTACTTTTAAGAAGTTAAATGGATAGGAATACAGAATGGAAAAGTGGTTGCCAGGGGATGGGGATGGGAGAAATAAGGATAGGTTGGTAAAAGGATACAAACTTTCAGCTATAAGATGAATAAGGTCTAAGGATTGAATGCATAACATGGTGACCATAGTTGATAACACCGCATTGTACAACTGAAATTTGCTTAGAGTAGAACTTAAATGTTCTCAGAAAAACAGGTAAATGTGTACATATGTGAGGTGATGGATGTGATAATTAATTAGATCAGGGAAATACTTTTACAATGTATACATATATTAAATCATTATAATGTATACTTTAAATATCTTCTAGATTTATTTGTCAATATACTTTAAGTAGTTGGGAAAAAAAAGCCAGAGGAAAAATACACAATATCTCTAAATGAACAACAATAAGACTGACTGCTAATTTTTGAATAATTTCAGAAAAAATAAGTAATATTATAAAATTAGAATTCTATAATCCAGCCAAAATGTCCTTTAAAAGGGAAGAAGGAGATATGAAACCCCTTGGAATTGCCTGCACAGATATGGTCTCTTCTTTGCTATAATCCTGTATCCTGGCCTTTGTCTTAATGTCATTTTAAGACCCTCCTTTTATTTATTCTTCCAGTGGGTCTCATTATCTTGGAGTCCTACTTCTCTGAAAGAGAGAGAGAGAACTAAATTTGATGAGGACAAAGCACAGTTTTCTTCCTATTAAAGGAAAACCTTTGAGATTATTGATTCTATATTAAATACTCCAACCTTGAGTACAACATCATTTCAAATAGCTGTTTCTTTGTGTATGGAAAGAAGCAAGCACTTTGTTGAAAATTTTCTCTTAAAAAAATAATAACAGGTAAAAGGAGGGCATGCCACATACGGTTGGTAGAGCAGCTGAACAGAAAGCTTTGAAGGCTGAGAACCAAAGCATTCATTTCATGAAATCAAAGCAGCAGCAAATTTAAGCCTAAATACTCTAGGTTTATAACTACAAATAACTTCATTTTACAGATAAGTAAACAGAAGCTCAGAGAGCTTACACAATTTGTTCAAGGTCAGCTATTCCTTGGCATAGTCAGGAGCTGAACCCAGGTTTTCCATATACTTTCTACTCCATCACTCAGAGACTCTTAGTTCATGTGATCTCTATCGCTTAAAGCCCCGTGACCCAAACCATCTTCCCGACAGAACTTCCAGTGTGATGAGATTCAGGCGAGTCCATTTTATAAATAACAAGATGTCTACTAAAGACCATAGTTATACCTATGAGATATAATATGCTAAATTATTAAATCCTACTAACACATGATAATTTATTTTCAGGTGAACTGGGTAACTTTCAGCTTTTGAGTATGGCCTAAGGACACAAGACAGATAATTTTTGATGCAGAGGAATTGATGTGACAAAGAGAAGCCTCATATGGACTTAGGCACAGGTTTGCACATGAAGGTGAAGCATGAAGTTGCTGAGAGAGGACATTATGATATCTGTGGGGAAACCAAAGTGTCTGGGATTTAATTCTTTAAAAAAAATTTTTTTTTACATTTTTATTTATTTTTGAGAGACAGAGCACAAATGGGGAAGGGGCAGAGAGAGAATGAGACAGAATCTGAAGCAGGCTCCAGGCTCTGAGCTGTCAGCACAGAACCCGATGTGGGGCTTGAACTCACAAACTGTGAGATCCTGACCTGAGCTGAAGTCGGACGCTTAATCGACTGAGCCACCCAGGTGCCCCTGGGATTTAATTATAAAGAACATCCATGGACTTCATAAATTTTTAGAAGTCTTAATCCTCCCCAGCTAGCTTCATATGTCACATGACCCAATTTTGTTAGAACTTAACAGCAGGACCTTATCATGGCACCTCTGGCAAGAGACACCTTATTTCAAAATGATGTCTGAGATTCTTTCTGTTGCCTGCCTTCCTAGCATCCACCTATTATCATGCCCTAAACATATCTCATAATTTTCTAGGCATGGCAGAAACATTTATAGCCAACCAGCTCAACGGTTAGCAAAAAGGTTAATGCTAACTGGGAGAAGAATCCCTTGATGGGAGGTTACCTGAAAGCATCAGGGTTACCCAAGAGCATCAGAGTATCCATCTACACAAGTTTAGGAGCAGGTACTTAGAGCAAGGAGAAGTTTCACAGTCACTTAGCCCCTGTTCCCTGACTTTCAGAAGATGGCTCAAGCCCAGATAAATATTAAACATTATGTTTGTGTAAGAGAGAGGACCTGAACCCAGAACTCTTGACTCTTAGTCCAAGTTTCTTTCTGTAGTAATAGTTTAGTGCTTGCCAAGTGTGGTACAGGGACCTCTGAGTATCCCCTAAACCATTTCAGGGAATCTGTAACATAAAAATATTTTCATAATAATATTAATGAATTATTTTCCTTTTACATTCTCCTTTCCCAAGTATATAAGGAAGGTTTCCAGTGTCTGAATAATATATGATGACATCATTACTCTGATGGATAATGAATGTGTGCTTGAGTACTCTTGTGACTTAAAATTTTTTCAATTTAATTTCTAAGATATCTAATATTAACAGATATAATCTACATAAACAAAAGTTCTTCAGGCTCCTAAAAAGTTTTTAAGAGTGTTAAGGATCCTGGAACCAACACTTTTGAGAACCACTGCTATAGATGAGCAAATATTATTAAGCTGCTATTATGACTAAAGTACAGTGCTGAGAGCTTTCTTCGCCCTCAGAAAAAAAAGGTTCCATCCTACTAACATCAGTAAGAAGTATTCATAAGAGAAAAAGGCTGTATGTATTTCTAGTCGGTAACAGGTCAATAGAAGAGATAGATCAAGAGGAGGGTTTTCAAGAAGGATAATTTCAACATATGGTAACGTGGAAGCAGGATGTTTCTGGTTGAGAGAAAAACAGATACTCAGAGGCAGCAGATCATGGAGCACATTCTGATAACCGTCAATCCTTAGGTGACATGTCATGTGCATGAAGTAGTAGTAGGGAAAACCAAGAATGTGAAATGAGATTAAAGTATGAGGAGGCTTGAATGCCAGACAGTTAAATAGGACCTAATTTTAATGATCATGATAGTTTCTTGGGCAGATGAGAGAGGAAAAAAAAAAAAGAAACTCCCCACTCTAAGAGAATAAATTACTAACAAATACAAGTTACTACCAAGGCAGCAAATAATTAAGACCTTCTTTAATTATAGTACTAATTAATGGTATGGGTAAATATTTTTAAGTGAATATAGAAAAACTGAAAGGGAACTGTTTCAGGGAGGATAAATAAATATACCCAAAACTAAAAGTGCAGATCTATCCCTGATTCTGACCCACTGTCTGAACCTAAGCAAATATCTTTCTTTTATTGGACATCAGTATACCCACAAGTCATATGACCATAAGGCCCACCTACTTCCCAAAGTTGTTTTGAAAATAAAGAGAGTAAATGAAAAGTGGTCAAGCTCTGGATATTAGAAGATGCTGCATAAGGGTATAAATGTTTAGCTCCCAGAAACCGTGTTGTCAATCTCAGTGAAAGGCATTGAATATAGTTCAAGATAATGGGTGGCCAATGAATATGTGCAGATCAGAGGAAACCACAAGACTGTTTTTGCTTTGCCAGGGGAGAGGGAAACAACATAGAATATCATGCCTTCCTTGGGAGGATCTTGATAAAATTAAATAAAAATAATAATTTCTCTTGTCCCTAAATTGAGATCTATAGCAGAATGAGTACCTTGACATTTTGAGAGATATTTCCTTCCAATTTTTGTTTGTTTAATTGGTTGTTTTAAGTAGATGATACATACACATGCTTATGATTTAGACAGGCAAACAAAAAGAATATATAGTTAAAAGTATCCTTCATGTAAGGAGAAGTTACATTCTATCTGAATGAAGTCCAGCTGGAGGTTTCAGTGACAATATCAGAGGAAGGAATGAGGAATATAGATGGATATTTGGATTATGATTCTTTCATCCCTTCCATCAGATGTCCAGGCCTTTATAGGATGACTACTTCCTGCCTTTGTCTGATCATGACATGATCCTTAGGGATCATGATACATGAAGTTAGGAAAGAAGTTAGCTGGTCATATTCTAAGTGTTCCTTGGCTAGCCAAAGAATCTTTAAGAATAAAAAAAAAAGTTGCCTGTAGAATGGCAGCATGGTGATTAGCAAATGTCCCATTTTGAACTTGCTCAAGCCTGTCAAACTAAGCAGTGACTATACCTGGCTATCTGGTCCAGCCCGATCCATCATTTGTTATCTTGCTAGATCCCTTGATCTAGTCCTGGAAAACACTTCCACTCATCCAACATCTCCTCCCAAATGCACTCACAAATACTGGAAACCATAGTCACAGCTTTTGAAAATTTATATATCATCTAACTATTTTTATAAATCTTCTGTGGTCGATATTAGTAAAAGTAGACCAAGAAGTTGCAACTGGCAACAGGTGAGTTCACCTCTGGTATTCTAGACCTATTTAGAAACCCAGTGGTATTTTCATGGCCCTGAAGAGCTATAGTAATCACTAGTGTTGGCCAAATATTCCCCATTCTTTTTCCAAGTACATGGCACATTTGCATTTCTTGAGTCCTTAGGCATGGCCATGAAATGTAAGCAGAGGAAGTGTGTCATTTCTGGGCAGAAGTTGTAATCATGAGTGCATAATCTGGCACAGCTCTTTTTCCCTCTGCCATGGGGACCACACCATTCCAGACAGTGTAGCTCCATCAGCCTGGGTCCTTAACTAAGGGTGACACAGAGTATAACCTCTAGCTGCTTCAGAGTAGACATTAGGTTAGGGGAGAAACAAACTTAATTGTTTCAAGTCACTGAGATTTGAGGACTGTTTGTCATCACAGCATAACCTATCCTGTCCTTCAGATTGCTAGGGGCAGAGGTAATACAGGAGACAGAAGACTATGCCATGGAAAAACAGGAAGAATGGTTACTATCAAATAAGAAAATAATACAGGATTTGGCATCAGAGAGATTTAAGTTTTAATCTATCAATTTCTAGCTGTGTGATCTTAAAAATGTTACTTAAACCCTTTAAGCCTCAGTTTCCTCATCAGTTGCTTTGAAAAATGAATGAACATATGCAAAGTGCTTGTCCCCGTATTTATCACATTGTAGGTATTCATTACATTTAATTTAATTCCATATCCCTCCTACCCCAACACACCCAAGATCATACCATATGGAAAACTGAGCCCTCTTACGTTGTTTATAAACAGCCATCCCTGAAACTTTCCTTTCAACCATAGATTAGGGACCATCCCTGGAGCAAGGACTCTCCTTTGCTGCTCTCAATGCCCTAGGGCCAAGGTTCCTAGATAGATATTCAGTGTGTGCATTGTATAAGCCGAGTCATTATGGGACCAAGGAGCAGATGAATTATACAGTACAGTGTTACCACTAAATCAACACCGTGCAAGAAGCAATCCAGGACAGGCAATCACTCTCCTTGGGCCAGGCTAGAATGCAAATGAAAGGCAGAGAGGCAGGTCAAAAGGATTGAATGTTACTGAGAAAGTCATTGAAAATAGCTGACTCCTGGGTAGTAAAGGTCTCGGATCAGAGTTTCACTTCCTAATGTGACTTTGAGCCAGACAGAAAACATTAAATCTGAAGGTAACTTGAACATGCATGGGGCACCACCCTGCCACAGCAAATCATGGCTATTAAAGTCTTTCACAATGCAAGGTATTCCAGGGGGGCAGGGAGGAAACTACCAGTAAGCAGTTTTCAGGGTAGGCAGTTGAGCTAAGTTGATGGGTAGTAAAGGAGAGTAAAGGAATATCCCAACTCATCTTTTGGCAAGAGAATTAGAACCATGACCATAACAAGTATTTGGAAGGTTCATAACTCTGTTCCCTTAAGTTTATAAAATGACTTATGATTTTTTTTTTCTTCCTCAATATATATTCAATGAGCAATAGCTTACATTTGCTTTAAGTTCTGACAAGTCTGTTGTCACTACTGGGCCAGTCTCATATGTTGGAGATCTACAGACATGTAATTTATAAATCCTGCAAAAATCTACTAGTATAAAATAAAAAATTTCTCTTTTGCTAACAAGTCTGTTAATTTATGAAACTCTTTGGGTGAAAGTTTTCTTCATCCTTTGCAGGAACAATACATTAAACAAAATCAGTACCTTGGTAGGAATTTGGATTGTCTGTTGGACAGAAGGTATAGAACATTCAACTGCTTAAGATAATACACAATCTGGAGGTAAAAGTTCCAAAGACTGCCCTGCAAAAATTTTTAAGGACGCTTCACTTCACTGGGGCCCAGCTAAGCTTCTGAGAGAATGTAGCTTCATCCTCCATCAATCTCAGTTTCATGTCAAAAGTAGATTTAACATGTAAAGTAACAATTAAACTTTTTTGAAAAAAAAGGAGTGAGAGGTAATAGTTTAGGTAGAAGAGGGATAGGCAGAAAAGATTTCTTAACTTTCATTTAAATCTTGTATTTGCTTGTTTGTTCGTTTGCAAAGTACATGGTTTTAGCCTTGCTCTTCAAAAATCATCCCAGCATCTTGAATCTCATGTCAGATTTATAGTGCAACCTTCCTTGGTATATGTAAAATATTTGAATAAATGTTTGCAACCTGCAAATAAGAACCCAAAACGTGGGAAGATGATTCTAGTTCTAGTTCTTTTAGCAATTGGAGATGAGAAGGAAAATGAGATGTTCCTTTTGTGGTTCTTTCTGCCATAGCTGTTTTGCTTTGTACCCTCTCTCTCCTACCAAGAGAGCTCAGGTCAGATAATGTTTCATGAGTTCTGTGAAATGTTTCAGTAATGGCCACTGTAATTCATACCTTGATTTGTCCTGGGTCACTGGCAACTATGATGGATTATGACTGCTGCACATTCAAAAGGTTTTCCCAAGGTTACACAGTGAGGGTTAATGTTCAGTTCAGCCACAGCACTTACTGGGTGGAAGAGGATGCTTCTGCAGCTTTAATCAAAGTTTAGGAGACAGTCTGTGCTCTCAGTAGAAGCCTTGTAATCTGGTGGAAGGCAAGGGCATGTTTCGCTCCTACATAGTAGGTGGTAGGAAGTATTTATCACATGGAGGGCGAAGTAAGGGCATTCCTCAAACATATTGCCAAACAGATATTTAGCCTAAGTAGGCTATTCAGGATGGGCACAAGATATGCCATCTACAAAAAAAAAGATAAAAGGCAGATCTGAATGGCTACAAGGCACACATTTTCTCACAATATTTGAGAATTAAATTAATTCAATTAATTACAGTGTTTTCATACAAGTGGAACATAGCCTAGCTAGAAAGAGGGATCTTCTTCCTTATATTAGGAACAATGACCTAGTTTTATGTGTTTGTAGGGCCTGTTTGGTGTGGGTTGTCTTTCCTAATTATGCTCTTTTGTTGGGCTTTTCTCTGCCAGCACTCAGTGAATGACAAAGGGATGAAAAAGATGGAAGGCTGTTTCTCAGCAGAGAAGGGTTTATAATCCATGTTCATTTTGGCCACAGGCCGGCTGATTCTGCTTTGTCTAATTTGCAGAGGGCTTCAGAAGGAAAACTGGAAGCAATATTCCATCCCTTAGTGCAGAGACAAGATTTTAGTGTCATGGGAGAGACATTAGAGATCAAAGCAGATAAAAGAGTTCATTCATTCAACATTTAACACAACTCGGGGGCACCTAATATGTGCTGGGTGGAGAGAAGGATATTCTGCCTTGGCATTCCAGGAAGGGGAGATAAACAGAAGCTATTTTCATACTTGTATAAAATATTTCATACTTCAGATGTAGTTGAAAAGAAAGATGAGGAGTGTTGGTCAAGCAGGAAGTGGAATTTAAAACAGGATGTCTGAGAAGGAAAGGACCTAAAGGAAATGAGAGAAAAGAACAAGCAAAAAAGAGGAAGCATTCCTGGCAGAGTACAGAGCAAGTGCAAAGGCCCTAGGGTGACAATGTGTTCCATTGTCAAGGGACTGCAGGGAAAGTCTGTGTGGCTGAAGGCAGTTAAGCTTGGGGTAGAACAATGACCTTGAAAGCTAATTGGGAAGGAGATTGCATGAGGCTTTCTAGACTATTGCAAATCTCTGGCAGAAGAGTGCCAGGACTTCCTTAACTGCTTCATTGAGAATCTACCAGAAAGGGCAAAGGGAAGCAGAGTAAGCCCCTGAACACAGTTCCCATAATCCAGGCCAAGAGACAGGTAGGCTTTGGGAACAGAGAGACTAGGTTGGCATGCACTCTAGCAATTAGAAATCATGGGCGATGGAGCAGTAGTAAAAGCAGGATAAGCAATTTACACAGATTACCTCAATTATACTGTGATTATAACCTTCAGTCTACACATGACAGTTTTGCATTGGTTTCTTAACCTAAATTCTGGGGAAAATAATACTATTTACCTTATAGAGTTGTAATGAAGAGAAAATGCAATAATGCTGAGACAGAGTACACGCTCAATAAAGGGTGACCGTGGCTATTATTATAGGATTTGATTAAGACAGACAAAATTCTGTCCACACACTCTGCCTACCTGCGTGTGTAGACTGATGAAGGTGGTACTCTCCATCATCCACTTAATTTAATTTAGTTTTGAGTCAAGAGAAAGAATTAACACAAATCTGAGAAGCATACTTTCTACATTTAGTAAAAGACTCCTTCTGAAAAAATTTTCTGTGACCTCTGCCTAAAGCAGCTAGCACCTCCATTTATCTGTCCCGGTATTTTCCTCCTGTCTTATTTCCTGCTCAGAGTTGTTTCTGTCTAATGCTGGAATTCTATTTCTTCTATTTCTTCTGCGGTAAATTTTATGGTCCTCCCACACTACTCAAAATTCCCTTCAGTAATCAAACCTTTTTCTTAATGTTTATTTATTTATTTATTGAGAGAGAGAGAGGAGAGAGCACGTGCACACACTAGCAGGAGAGGGGTGGAGAGAGAGGAAGAGATAATCCAAGCAGGTTCCTTACTGTCAGCATAGATCCCCGCTGCGACTCAATCTCATGAACCATGAGATCATGACCTGAACCAAAATCAAGTCTGACACTCAACCAACTGAGACATGCAGGTGCCCCTGCAATAAAACCTTTGGGTGGTCTCACCTCATCCTTTCCAGGGCCTCATCCCAGCATCACACCTCTTAGATTCTCCATACCTGGACGCTGTCAGGATTTCCTCTCCTTTTCACATTTGCTGACTTATTTCTTTTGGAGTAGGCTCCATATTCTTGTAGATAGGCGGATTCTTTTTCTATGCTACAGTGGGCCCCTTGAACTTGAAAATGGGAAGATGTCTTGGGAATCTCCTTCAGACACACCACAGGCTCATTAGACAGGGAGGCAGCTCATATACAATGCTGCCAAGAATGAAACTCTAGACCCTTCCCTCCACCCTGAAATAGAGTGTGGTTCTGCTGGGCCACTCAAGGTAGAGTAGTTAACTTAGGAAAAAATTCACTGCTGAGCACTTTATTTATAATAATGACAGCAGGCGACAAGAAAGGGTTTACATCCAGTTACTTGTGCCACAGGATAGAAGCAAGTTAGAACCTTTATTTAGATAAGGTTCTGATTATTGAAAGTCAAAATGGTTTTGTTTTTGGGTTTGGTTTTGGTTTTGGTTTTTTTCTAGAAGGGCTGGATGATGTTGTACCTGAAAAAGAAAATCTTTTCCTGCCAGACCCTTCCTTGATCTTAAGTGGGGATGATGTCTAACCCTACCTATTAAAGTTTAAACACAGAGACTGGCCAATCAGTCAACCTAACCCAGCCACAGAATTCTCTCCAACCACTGGGCACCTCAGCAAAGTGCTGTTAGAATAAGAAAGTTGAAAAAGAACAATGTGGTTGGCTCTCAGTCGCACATTCCTCTGGTCAATAGCATCAGCCCTATAAATGGGTAAAAGGCAGGAATCATTCAGGGTTTCCCTGGGGAGAACAAGGATTCCATCCTCAAACCAGATATCAGCCAAGAACAGTGTGTTCAGGGCACCTGGGTGGCTTAGTCAGTTAAGTGTCTGACTCTTGATTTTGGCTCAGGTCATGGTTCGAGACCCACGTTGGGCTCCATGCTGACAGCACAAAGTCTGCTTAGGATTCTCTCTCTCCCTCTCTCTCTGCCCCTCCCCTGATTGCTCTCTATCTCTCTCTCAAAATAAGTAAATAAACAAACAAAAAAAAAACCCCACAGTGTGTTGTCCTCATGGTTCCTCAGCAACATGCACACTAAGCTTTCCCCACAGTCCTTGAGCACCGCCTGCTGCTGATGCTGCTGTAGATTCCACAATGTGTTCTCTCTCCTCCACTTCTAACATTGGCTTTTATGGAGCCCCACTCACATGACTGTAGCAGCACCCCAGTCTCTGGCTCACTGTATACACTGATGCTCCTCCACTGCCACTCTCGGTGGTGACCACCTGCTGAAAGCAGCCTCTCTGTGTAGGTGTAATGCCCTAAACTTCAGGCCTTGAAGACTTACCAAAGTCAAATACTCTCACATTTCTCCAAAAGCAACCTTTGCTTTTGTCATATAGGCCAATCTGCTTTTCACCTAATACTGTGTATATTCCTCCTTCCATTCTTTGCTCATATTGTTCCATTCTGAGAGTGCCTTCCCTTTACCACTTATTTAAATTCTGGCCAACATTTGGGTCGCCTGGGTGGCTCAGTCAGTTAAGCATCTGACTTCAGCTCAGGTCATGATCTCGCAGTTGGTAAGTTCAAGCCCTGTGCTGGGCTCTGTGCTGACAGCTCAGGGCCTGGAGCCTGCTTCGGATTCTGTGTCTCCCTCTCTGTCTGCCCCACCCCTGCTCACGCTCTGTCTCTCTCAGTCTCTCAAATATTAAAAAAAATAAACGTTGACAAAAATTAAAAAGAATAAAGTTGGAGCTCTCACACCTTCTGATTTCAAAGCTACTACAAAAATATGGTTAATAGAAACAGTGAGGTACTGGCATAAAGACAGATACAGAGACTGGTGAAATAGACTACAGAGCCCAGAAATAAACTGACATATACAGTCAAAGAATTTTTCAACAAGGGTGTCAAGACAATTCAAGGGTAAAATGACAGACTTTCAACAAATGGTTTTGAGAAACTGGTATCCACAAATCCACAAGAAAAAAAAAAAAAAAAAAAAAGAGTGGTGCCTGGGTGGCCCAGTCAGTTAAGCATCCATCCATCTCAGCTCAGGTCTTAATCTCAGGATCCAGAGTTCAAGCCCTGCGTTGGGCTCTGTGCTAGTCATGGAGGCTAGAGGCTACTTTAAAAAAAGGCGGGGGGGAGGTGGGAGGGAGCGCCTGGGTGGCTCAGTCGGTTGAGCATCCGACTTCAGTTCAGGTCATGATCTCGCAGTTTGTGAGTTCAAGCCCCGCACCAGGCTCTGTGCTGACAGCTCAGAGCCTGGAGCCTGCTTCGGATTCTGTATCTCCCTCTCTCTCTGCCCCTCCCCTGCTCATGCGCGCCCTCTCTCTCTCTCTCAGAAATAAACAAACATTAAATTCTGCCTAACATTCAAGACACAACTTAAATCCCACTTGCCTCGTGAAGCCACTCCAGTCTCCAGGGTTATTACAAGTATAATTGCTACCTTGCAGTTTAGCAATTAATGGCCTTCACCCTGTTTAATATTTCTGAATCTTATCTATAAGGTTGTAAGATATTGAGGAAAAAACCCAGGTATTTTACTATTGCTTAGCCCAATTCTGCACACAGAGGAGATGCTCAACTTTATGGCCATGCAATTGGATCAATGCCTTATATAACATGAAATAGAATAGAATTTTGACTTCAGTATAAGGGAGTACAAAGATTTTTGTGTACTTCTTCTCTTCATCCCTCTGAATGTCCAAATTCTCCACCCAAAAAGAAAGAAGTCGAGCGTCTTGTTTTGTTTGCTAAAACTGTAGAATTCTGACTCTGCTCTGTGAAGGAAAGACTACTTGACTTTCAGAACTGAACAGTTGTTTGGAGATTATATAATCCAACCCCCAAGGAGGAATTCAAAACCCAGAGAAATGAAGTCTTTGCCCCAAGTCACAGAGGAAATAAGTGCTAGAACGAAGCCCAGATCCTAAGTGTTCTGAATTTCCAGCTAGAACTCCTCAGTGAATCTCCACATATTGTCCCTTTGCATTTTCTGTTTCTGGTGTCTGCATGGTAGTGATAGAAGAAGTTTGACAAGTACTTTGTATTTTCTATGCCCCAGGCTCTGTACTAGGGCTTGTGAGACCAGGGAGAAATGGAAATAAAAATGACATGAACTCAACTTTCACACTCAGGACTCCAGAATTCTGTGTTCTTTTCTAAAGCAATGTTCTAACCTTTTTTTTTTTTTTTTTTTTTTTTAATTTTTTCCTCTCCTTCCTTCCTCCCTCCCTCCCTCCCTTCCTTTCTTTGTTTCTCTTTCTTTCTTCTCTTTCTTTCTTTCTTTCTTTCTTTCTTTCTTTCTTTCTTTCTTCTATCTGGGTCACAGAACCCACTGAGAATATAATTAAAAATATAGACTTAGGAAAATGCATATACACACAAACCAACAAAACACTGTGCATAATTTCTGGGTTTTGCAGCACTTTTGAAACTCTAGCTTATAGCCCCTTTTCTGAAACCTTGGAAAGCTTTCTCTCAGCACCTTCAAAAATAGAGCCATAGTTTTATAATTTACAGAGTCCAGATGCTAACCCTCGCCTTTTCCTCCTCCCCTTTGAGGGACTTGAGGGAAGTCTGAAATCACAGCTTCATCTCCTCCCTAAATAAATAAGTACTTCTCTGAGTGCCTCCAACTCCATTGTTCCAGATGTTACACTGGATAAATGGCTCATTTAGGGCTCAGCAGGGCCCATGTCATGCTCTAAGCTGATCAGCACTTCTGTGTCCTATCCTAGCCACTCAGAGAAGCTTCCCTGCCACTTTGCCTATTTGGAAAATGCACACTCCTATTAGAGACCTGGGAGCAGAATGCATTCTTGCATCCTCTTGGCAGGGCTGGAGAGGAGAGGAAGGATCTGGGCCACAGAAAATACTGGAGAAACGCTTGTAGGGTGTTTTAAATGGTGGGTCTGGAATGAAAGAGTCAATGGAAGGAACACTTCTCTCAAAAGCCATATATCATGGAACTTCTCCAGGCAGGAGAAAGTGAGAAACAGATGGCAATGAACAGGCAAATGCAACACAGGGGCCAAGCTTGAATGGGGTGGGGGTGGGGGGGCATGAGGAGGCAAAAGCCACAGGCAGCAGTTGTCAAAGGGAAAAGGCCCACACTGTGGAGCCTACATATGGAAAGTCAGGATGGGAGACAGAGGACCACATGTCAAGAGCCTAGTTCTCATAAAACATGGAACCAAGGACAGGGTCAGCCTCTTTCCCCTAGAAGATAAGAGAACCTCCTACTTGATATAATGGCTGGAGACTAATTTCTGTACTTGAGAAAACAAGTTGTTCTAAAAAGGAGGAGGATAGTAGTTTTCAGCCATATTGCACCTAATAATCACATGTGGAACATGATTAAAAACACTAGGTCTTCCTGGAGTAACCAAATTCCCCAGTTTGCCCAAGACTTCTCTGGTTTTAACACTGACATTCCTAGAATAGCTGTCCCTCAAGCCTGGGCAAACTGGAACAACTGGTCACCCTATGACATCTCTGATTACTCTGATTCCTTAGTCTGGGATGAGACCCCGAAATCTGCATCTGTATCCAGCACTCCCAGGTGATCCTGATGCTGAGGCATGAGGAGGGTGGACCAGAGGACACTTAAAGGAATTGTATATTTAGTCCCTGGCATAACTTGCTAAGTAGTTCTAGAAGAGAGAAAAATTAAAAAGAGGAAGGAAAGCAGGAAAGAGTTCATGGTTTCTGAAAATTCTAAACGAGATGTTCTCAATCCTTTGAATCACAGGGACAACTTTTTTTTTTCTTTTTTTTTAAACATACATATATTTTCATTAAATACATTTTTTTTCAATATATGAAATTTATTGTCAAATTGGTTTCCAAACAACACCCAGTGCTCATCCCAACAGGTGACCTCCTCAATACCTATCACCCACCCTCCCCACCCTCCCACCCCCCATCAACCCTCAGTTTGTTCTCAGTTTTTAAGAGTCTCTTATGCTTTGGCTCTCTTCCACTTTAACCTCTTTTTTTTCCCCCCTTCCCCTCCCCCATGGGTTTCCGTTAAGTTTCTCAGGATCCACATAAGAGTGAAAACATATGGTATCTGTCTTTCTCTGTATGGCTTATTTCACTTAGCATCACACTCTCCAGTTCCATCCACGTTGCTACAAAAGGCCATATTTCATTCTTTCTCATTGCCACGTAGTACTCCATTGTGTATATAAACCACAATTTCTTTATCCATTCATCAGTTGATGGACATTTAGGCTCTTTCCATAATTTGGCTATTGTTGAGAGCGCTGCTATAAACATTGGGGTACAAGTGCCCCTATGCATCAGTACTCCTGTATCCCTTGGGTAAATTCCTAGCAGTGCTATTGGTGGGTCATAGGGTAGATCTATTTTTAATTTTTTGAGGAACCTCCACACTGTTTTCCAGCGTGGCTGCACCAGTTTGCATTCCCACCAACAGTGCAAGAGGGTTCCCATTTCTCCACATCCTCTCCAGCATCTATAGTCTCCTGATTTGTTCATTTTGGCCACTCTGACTGGCATGAGGTGATATCTGAGTGTGGTTTTGATTTGTATTTCCCTGATGAGGAGCAACGTTGAGCATCTTTACATGTGCCTGTTGGCCATCTGGATGTCTTCTTTAGAGAAGTGTCTATTCATGTTTTCTGCCCATTTCTTCACTGGGTAATTTGTTTTTCGGGTGTGGAGTTTGGTGAGCTCTTTATAGATTTTGGATACTAGCCCTTTGTCCAATATGTCATTTGCAAATATCTTTTCCCATTCCATTGGTTGCCTTTTAGTTTTGTTGATTGTTTCCTTTGCTGTGCAGAAGCTTTTTATCTTCACAAGCAGGGACAACATTTAAAACCACTGATGTCTGGCCCAGGTCTGGACAACTGCATCAGATTCTATGGAGGTGGGCTCTGGCAGTGACAGGAGTAGGAACCATTGTATTGAGTGGCCTTTGAATTCCCTGAATGATGGCATCTGGCGGACCAGCTGGAAGCAAGGGAGAACTACTGAGTATCCACATCTGGACAAAATAGCCCTGCATCCCTGCTCATGAGAGACAAGAAGTCCCTCTAGAGTGCTATATCTACTCCTTGGTGTCTTTACTACCCAGTAAAGAAGTAGTTTATTGATAAGCATTGTCTCAGATAATATTAGAGACACCTATGCATATTATCCTCCAAGAATTACAAAAATGAGGCTCCTTTAAATGGTCTCTAGGGAATGTGTCCAGGTTCTCTCTGTGCAGAGGTTTCCTATGTGCAGTCACATACCATGGGTACAATATAACCAAATCTCCCCCCCTGAGAAAAATCTGGAAGATTGGGCATCCACTTCTTTCTTTTATATGGCTAATAATAAGGTGGGGGGGGCACTTTCTGAAAAGGAGGGAAGGAACAAAAAAGGATTCTGAGGCAGGGAAAGGGAATCAAAACTAATGATAGCATTTGAATGGAGGGGCAAAGAGGCAACCTAAGGGGCCACATTTTAGGTTCAAGCCTATCAATCATGACCACCTGAGGACATGAAGAGACTTAAAGGTAAAACACCAGAGAATGATAAAAACGGTTATTTTGCCCAAAACAAAGGGATATATCCTGCGGTGTTGATTCAAAGCTGGCGAGGCAGCTGAATGTTACATTGGCAGAGGCCAATGGAAGGTGTGCCATCTTTTTGAAAGACAGTTAAGGAGAAAGGAAAGGAAGCTAAAACCTAAAACTTGCACTTCCTTCCCACTTACACAGGTTCTTCAGAAGACAAATGACTCCTTAGTTTGTACAACGAGGAAATGTAGTTCCTTGCAAATGGACAGCAGCATAGTATAGGAACCTAATAAAATACAATAAAGTGGATAAAAAGGATAGTGTAATCCTTGGCAGAATATATAGCAATATGAAAATGTTTTGCAATAAATTGCTATAATGGTTAGCACTTTGAATTAGAATAGCAAATACTTTGTTATAGAGTACTAACATTTTACTTTTTATCTATCACATATCAAAACTGAATATGGGCTTGAGACTTTTATGGTACCTTCTGGCTAAGGATTGCACCTTCATCATTGGAAAAAATTTTTGTATCAGATTTATTTATTAAGCAAGCCTACCTCTGCAGTTGGATCTGTGCAATGCACAAACTTGAATAAATAAATAAATAAATAAATAAATAAATAAATAAATAAAACATCTTTAAAGTAGTCCTGCCCTCAAAGACCTTACACATCATGGTAAATATTCCTACTGAAACATGTAGAATGCTATTAAAGTTAATGATTCACACCTGAAAAAGAAAAATATGCCCTTGTCTGCAGCGGGAGAATACCTAAATCATTGTAGAACTTAAATTGGCTGCCGTCATCATCAATTTGCATTTCTCAAGTGCTCAGTAAGCAAAGGGTAGTGGATTTCAGAAGGGAAAGAAACAGGCATAAAAAAATTGGACTCTGCCCTAAATGAGCACACAATCTGGTTGGAGGGAGAGGAGGTAAACATACACAAAGAGATTAATAACGGCCCCTAGACAGCATTTTTTTAAGTGGTCAGTGAGTCACCAGACCCTAAATGCTGACGTAGTTTGGAGGAGGGTATAATAGCCAAAGCAGGGCTGTTTCACAAAGCAAGATACGTACACTAAAAGAAAAGAAGACACATAATAATCATAATAAGCTCTCATATTTGCTTTATAGTGTCCAATCACACCCATTTTCATATTTAATTCTTATAATAATCTTTGAAATGAGTGTAATAATCTCCACTTTACAGATGAGGAAGGTAAGACTCAGAGAAGTTGAACAGCTTCCCTGAGGCCACACAGATTTAAGTCTCAGAGCCAAATTTCAAGATCAGTGCCAGCAGAAGTATGGCCTTGAAGTCCAGAATGAACATCTGCAGAAGCAGTCGGCCACAGCAGGCTTCTATGAATGTCTTCTGGCTGAAGCTAAAAGCAAGACAGACCCTATTAGTTTATCTTATTCAACCCTGTTCTTCATCCTATTCTACGAACTCCAGTTGGGATTATCTAATGCTTACAATAGGATTTGCTACTTCTCTACCTGTCGGGTCCCTGGTTATTCATCATCATTACCAGGAACAGCGGTAGCAAAAATAGTGGGAATACTACTTGTTCAAATAAAATTTTGTGTGGAGGCCCAGTGCATAAAATTGCATATGTTTCCCTGTTCCTGGCCCTCTTATTTTCTGGAGTTAACATTTCTGAAAGAATATAGAAAGAGCTGTAAAAGGGCATCAATTCAGTATTTTGACTGCTATAAAATAAGCACACACGGACAATAAAGGGGTGGCTGCATTCTTTGGTTTTTACAAACTTAAACACTGTGATTTATAGACTGATGGTGTAAGAAGGAATAAAATATTTTCATATTCCTATCTAAGGGGAGAGGTTTACTCAGTTTCCTAGGCATAAGCATTGTTAGACTAACTATATATATATATATATATATATATATATATATATATACACACACACACACACACACACACACATATATACATAAATATATATGTAAATATAAATATAAATATAAATATAAATATAAATATAAATATATATATTCATCATGGTTCTTTGGTCTTGCACGTTTGGTTTACATCTGATTCTGGCAATAGTCTCTTTTTAAGTTTTAGTTTCTGGAGATGATGTATATTTTTTGTCATTTTCTATGTCTTCATTGTTATTTTAGTAGAAATATGGGAGATGATGCATCAATGGCAGCTAGCCAAGCACCATTTTAAACTGAAATCCAAAGGAAATTTAATTTGATTGCACTACAAATGTTAACTTCATGAGATTTTTTCTTCCCATCAAGTACGTCTCTCCTTCCCATTAGGCATATTTGGGTAGTACAAATGAGTGACGTGACTAGGAACAGGAAAAGATTATTTCCATTCCAATTCTGAATATAGCAGTTGTAAAGTCAGACTCATGACCTGTGTGCCAATTTGCAATCCAATAAAAAATTTTAATGCTTGAATTATTAAGAGCGAGCAAGGGATGGAGATTAGAATGGAGACATTTATAATGAGGTGACGATTCCCAGCATAATAGAGTTACTCATTTTTGGACCATCCTACATGCATATTCCCTACAGTCTTCATAGCTTATAAATTGTTTGCTGCTGGGACTCATTTTGAATTCTCTTTGCTATTTCATTCTCATCTGCATCAGCAGCAGTCAGGACAGCTGTAGATAGCAACATAGTATAATTTTTAAAAAGACTCAAATACAGCTCAGGTAAAGCTTAAGCTTTAGAGTCAGACATGCCTGGATTCAATTCTAATACTGACTTTCACTTGCATTGTGGAGCTGATGAGGCATCCCTGCCCATAGCAACAGAAGTGCTTAGGTTGACCAGATACCACATGTGTCAACTTCCCAGCATTTGCTCCATTTGATTTCCTATGCTAGTTGTCTCAGTCATAAGCATCGTTTACTTTACTTTTAAGTACAGAAGGAATACAGATTAATTTTCCATGTGTTTAAATACAGTTAGACAAAAAGGGAGAAATTAATGCCAAGATGACTGCAGTTAACCTGATAACTTTTCGATACATATTTAACTATACATGAATATGTTCCATATTGTACAAAAATGGATCCCACTGCACGTCTTACGTTGGCTTTTTTTTTCACTTTATAATATATTATGACCACTGTTTCATGGTGATAAACAAATGACTACATACAATGTGGATGCATATTATTCCATTATATGAAAATATAACCATCTATTTGTTCATTATTTGAGTTAACACATACCTGGAAATTTCTAGGAAGCCTACAGTTGCTGGTCCCAATTCCAAGGCATGTATGTGTGTGGGGGTGGTTCTCCACACCAACAGTTCTCCAACACCAGGTGGCTCCCCTATAATACACCTCATTTCTAACACTGTCTACCAGGATCCCCCAAGTTAAGGGTTCAGTCTCACAAGTCTACTCCCAGCCCCCACTTCAGATGGCAGTTACAAGTCAAGGTTGTCACCTGTGCATCTGACCCCAATTATAGGTTAGAAGTCCCAATAACCCCCTCCTTGGGTTTTATTAATTTTATAGAGCAGCTCACAGAACTTAGAGAAACATTTTGCTTACTAGATCATCAATTTATTATAAAAAGATTATTAACAACAACAACAACAACAGAAACAAGACAGTTACTCAAAATAAAGTAGCTTATGTCAAGTCCCATGTCACCAGACTTGACTTCTAACAATTTTGACTCTCTCAGGTGTAGAATCTTAAATCAGTCAATCAGGAATCTCCCAGTCAGCACTACTTAAGTATCTGACTGGTAGATGCCTGAGAATCCCTAAAGGAAAGCAACTTTGCAATTACCAACTCACTTTTTTGCCTAGTGTAACCTCCTCGTTCCCACTGTTAAAAGCAGAACAGGCCCAAAATGGAATTACTTGCCCCCAAGACAGCAAATGAAGACTTAGTTTCAGCCACTCCCAGGTAGAATATGACCTTTAACTAGTCTATCTAGAATTACCTGATCAACACTAGTGTGGTAATCTGCTTGATAGATCCCTGCCCACCCCCACCAAAGGAAGGTGACCTTGCCTGAAATAATCTTAGGACTTTCTTGTCTTACCCACTTTCTGCCTTTAAAAATCTTCCATTCAGGGGTGCCTGGGTGGCTCAGTCAGCTGAGCATCCAACTTCAGCTCAGGTCATGATCTCATGGTTCGTGAGTTTGAGCCCTGCTTCAGGCTCTGTGCTGACAGCTCAGAGCTTGGAGCCTACTTCAGATTCTGTGTCTCCCTCTCTCTCTCTCTGCCCCTCCCCCACTTGTGCTCTGTCTTTCTCTGCCTCCCCAAAATAAAAAAATGTAATAATTTTTTTTAAATAATAAAAAATTTTTAAAAAATCTTCCATTCTGTACAGCCCTTTGAAGCTCCCTTTTATTTGCTAGATAGGATGGTGCCTAATTCATGAGTCATTGAAGAAAGCCAATTAGATCTTTAAATTTACTCAGTTGAATTTTGTTTTTTAACACCACTCTGTCTGCCAATAAAAGTCTTTGATTTTGTACAGCTCCTCTGCACTCCTTTCTATGTGCTAGATCGGATGCTCTGGCAGCCAGCCCCCATCCTTAAATGCTTTCCAAAAGTCACCTCATTAACATAGCAAAAGATATTTTTATGGCTCTCATCACTTAGGAAATTCCAAAGGTTACAGTCGCTCCAAGCCAGAAAGGGGATGACGACCAAATATATATTTATTATAAATCACAATATCACTAAATCTCTACTGTCTACTCGTCCCCTCGTCTTTGCTAGGTGTCCATTCTCCAACCACCTATAGCACCTAAAAGGCTATAGTCCAACACTTATATTGTGTAAATACCTATTCCTTGCTTCTATACACCTTTGCCTACTTAGCTGACTTAAAAAAAAAAAAAAATCTAATACCTAACCAGTTACTGACAGACACATAGTGGGTTTCCTACCATATTTGTTGGATTGAATTGAATAATACCATTGTGGTTAAGATCCTTCTACTAACATCTTTTCACACTTGCCAAATAATACTTGAGCTAACATCTTGAAAAGTGTTCCTATCACAGGATTAATGATCTCAGATTTCAGTCTTTTTTTTTTTTTTTTGTCTTTTTGCCTTTTTGCCTTTTTTTCATGTTATCTTCCTGGAATGAGAAAAGGCAGAGGAGAAGAAAAAAGATGGATTTGAGAAAGGAAGCAGCTTCCTTCAGTCCCATTCCCAACTCAATATCCAAAGTAAACATAAACTCGGTTGTATAATTTACATACACTGGTCCTCCAAATATCCAGTTTCACAGATCCTGGCACCCTTAGTGTCCTTTAATTGTCATAATTGGTGGAGTTCCGCTAATGTTGTTTATAAATATGTGCTGCTACAATTTTACTGAATCACTTTGTCTATCCCTCGGGAAATTATTGAATAACACCTTGTAACCTCAGGACTGGACAGAAATTTTGTTGCAAAATGAAGTAGAGTGAAAGTAGTATAAAGGAGCTCCAAGGCACACATGCCTGAGTTTTGTTTAGAGAAACAGGTATGGCAGGGAACAAAACTGCAGCACGGCTGAGAAATTTACATTATTTTCTTTTTGTCGTGACTGAGAATGGGCAAGTTGTCTGAGGTCATTCAGGGACGACAGGTTCACCATTAGAACCCTGAAGGCAGTAACATTACTCTGCCTTATATGCTTGTGCCTCTCCCACTTTATGAAAACGGAACATTTTGTGGTTTGGGTACACATTTGCCTGTCATACCAACTTGGGCCTGAAGAGATACAATCGTATGTGGCAGCTCCTTCCAATCTAGAATCATACAGCACAGAACATATGATGAACCAGTAATTAGTTTGTGAATTCAGTTACTCTGAGCAGTCTAAGTGCATATTTCAGGCTTTGATTACCCTTCCATCAGGGTTTTTGTTTTTCCTTCCCTTCAATGAAGCAAGCAACTATAGAAAAAAAAAAAAAAAACAAAAACAAAAACAGTATTTTAAAGGTTTATCACACCTGGATAATTGCAATTAGACATGGCTTCGGAGATACGGAGTTAGTTCTCCACAGTAAGAATTACCTAGTATATAAAACAGGTAAATTAGAAGGTGGTTTTGAATGTTATGAAAGAATTCACTATTCTGTATAAATTGCATTGTTAAGTGATGGGATAGTGGAAGACATTCTAAACTAGAACTCAGTATACCTGGACTGTAAGATAAAGGATTTCAATCTCTAAGGCCTTTGTGAATTCAAATTATATGTGAAATATACTATGTAGAGGCTGGCACAGGAATCAGGCAAAATTGGGGGGGGGGGTTATAGTAACTTGGGAAATTATGAGAATTTAAAATTCTAGAATTTGAGAAGAACAAGTAAGAATTGGAGATAGTTGATCACTATAAATAATTTTATTTGGCTTTCATAGAATTTTTAAAGAGATATTGATAACATCAATTAAAGCAATATTTGACATTTGCTTTACTATTTTTCCAGTAAGATGTTGAAGAACTTTTCCAAGAAACCTGAGTACACAGAATTCAAAAGAGTGCTTAACAACAGGGAAAGTTCGAGTTTCAAGCAGCCTTGGTGTTCACCCACCTAACTTCCTTGATTTATAGTTGAAGAAGCTGAAATTCATGTACCTAATAATGGATGATGTAAATTAATGAAAAAAACTCAACCTAGAGATGAAATTTCATAAGCTGTAAGGCCAGTGTTCTTTCAACATACCTCTTATGTCCTTGGTCAATGAAAGCAAAGTTTTATCTCTGATATAATTCGTATTTTAATTTTCACGATTTTCATCAATGCCTTGCATCTTCACAGATTTGATTCAGTTGATCAAATGCACTTGGCTGCATCTAACCATTTAATACCATAGCTTCACTGAATTACCTGCTTGTTAAATCAAGGCTGTTGCTGCTTATGCATCAGTAAAGATTTCTAAGTCAAGCAGAAAAAACTACATTGGAGTCATTTTATAAAAGAAGTTCAGACTTCAGTTGAGAAATACTAAGGTTCCTTTATGTTTTGAGGCTCCAGCAGAATGTGACTTCTCTCTGTCTATAAATGGGTGACTATCAGGGTTCAAAGCTTTCTGAGTCATAATAGGCTGTTCAACAAGCACCTTTGGGTTTGAGCTGAAGTTTCTCTTTGTTGGAGGTGATGAGCTAGAGTTGCCTGGTCACAGAAATAATTGCTTCTCCCTCTGTTGGTAGGTTCCATTCTGATTAAATTCCTAGCAATATATGCTTGTTTGCTTTCAACGATGTAAAGGACTGTAAAGAAAAAAAAAAAAAAAAAGGAAGATTCAACTTACATCATTTCTCTAAGTGGAATTAGGCCAAGAAACAGAAGTTATTGAAGAGTACTTTAGACCATAATTAGGAAGAAATTTATAACATTTAAAGCTGTCCAAAAATGAAATGAACTGTATTGAAGTTTAATAAACTTCTTTCCATTGGAAATGTTCAACCACCTATCTGTGATGTCACAGAGATGAAAATAGAAATAACACATTAGAATTTTTTTTTAAGTTTATTTTTGAGAGAGAGAGAGTGAGAGCGAGCACGAATGGGGGAGGGGAAGAGAGAGGGAGAGGGAGACACAGTATCTCAAACAGGCTCTAGGCTCTGAGCTGTCAGTACAGAGCCTAACATGGGACTCAAACTCAGGAACTGCAAGATCATGGTCTAGGCAGAAGTTGGACTCTTAACCGACTGAGCTACCAGGCGCCCCTAGAAATAACACGTTAAATGAGAGATTACACTTAACTCTCTACCTTTCACATGCTAAAATTCTGTGAGTTTTTCTATGAAAAGTGAGATACCAAAGTATCAAACAAATATTCGTGAGTCTCCTGTGGTAAGTTTAGCTATGGGAGTAAAAGTAGTAGATGACAGAGGTCCTTCCCGAATAGAATATTCACTAACGCTTAGGAGACAAGGATAATTCACTAAAATTCTTAGATAATGATATAACATAAAGAACACACACCTGTAAAGTTGATGATATTATCTGTAAATTCTGTAACATCTGTGGAAGTAAGGAACATAATTGATTGGAGAGGTTGGGTTTTAGGATGGTCCTTAAAGAGTGAATAGAATTTAAATGTGCAGAGGATTATTATAGAGATAAAAGATAAGAAAGAGGGAGCATGAACTTCTATGTAGAAGCTATGTAGAAATCTATATGTATGCTGTAAGGGGGTTTTGGTGTAAGAAACCTAAGGCAGTAAAGTGTTTGTAGAAGTACATTTTACTTTATAATTTCCCATCACATAACATGATGCATAAACAAGTGAATATAAAAGAACTAATTTTTGAGCTGCTTTGCCCCTTATCATGTCTTGTTTTGTTTACTTTGTTAAGGAATACTTGACAAATACAGTTTTATTTATTTAAACTGTGCAATATGTGGGGCTCCTCGGTGGCTCAGTCCATTAAGCATCCGACTTCAGCTCAGGTCATGATCTTGCAGTTGGTGGGTCCGAGCCCCATGATGGGCTCTGTGCTGACAGCTCAGAGCCTGGAGCCTGCTTTGGATTCCATGTCTCCCTCTCTCTCCGCCCCTCCCCCTCTCATGCTCTGTCTCTCTGTCAAAAATAAATAAACATTTAAAAAATTTACAAAATAAAGTGTACAATGTGATAATTTGATATATGTACACACACACACACACACACACACACACACACACACACATTATGTGATAATTACCAAGATCAAGATAATTAACATATCCATCCTCCCTGTTTTGACACCAAGCCCTAAGTGCTGCCTTAGGCTTTAATATGCAGTGCAAATAACTGGATTTCAGCAGCCAGAACAGCATCATACCCAATTTTATGTTGGGAGCCCTTCCTGAATTGTGTGAGATTTGAAATGCAGTTTCTTGTCAATCAAATACACTAGTCCCTTGCTGAAATGGGGTGCATGGGAGCTGTCTACCCTATGGATGAAATAAATGGCACATCAAAAAGCTGTCTTGTGTTTGCACGCCATCCCTATTTATCATGGTAACAAGCAACTGTTATCTTTGAAAGTAGGACAGAGAGGGAGAGGGGAAAGGAGGCACTATTATCCAGGCGCATTCACAATCAGTGCAGGCCAAAGAGTGGAAAGGACACAGAGAAACTGGAGAACTCTTACAGGGGATTCATTATAATGAATGGGAAGCCTTTAGCAACCACGATTGGCACAGGGAGTGGAGCGTGCTTGGCTTTGCGACCTCCCCGGGGTTTACTGAATTTAGGGAGGAGTATATGAGGAAAATAGAGTAAATTAGAGAGCCAAGTTTTGTGCTGCTTTGATTAAAAAGCCTTGCATCACTTCCAGCTAAAACCTCTCTTTCCTCAGTCTTAAAAGTAACTACTGAAGCTTCTAGTGCTTTCACATTGGTTATCAGGAAAATTTGGTTTTCATCTGTAGACTGTACGAGGAGAGCATTTCATATACTTTCCCTGGTAATTAGAATGAATATTTCTTCTCTCTCTTTCCCTGCATTCTGGGATAATGCACGTTAGTTCGTGTATTCAAAACCAACTAGGATCTCAAGCAGTTTGAAATAACAGTTATAAGAAACATAGGTGTCAGAGTAGCTCTGATATACAGTAAGTCCAATAAATATAAACAGTAGATGCATTCAGAGGCACTTAGGATGTTAGGTACTCAAGACAACTTAGAAGAAATGACATATCTTTAAAAGGTAGAGAAAATGGGACTGCAAGGCTATTTGCTGTTTCTTCACTTACTCTGCATCCTTCTGGTGCATTTGTGTGAACTGACTCCACTGTGCAGAATTCTTTCTTCTCTACTTTTCCTTGTCAAAATTCTACCCAATCTCAAGTCCAACCACCCCACGTCTATGGTTTCTAATCTCACTACTTATTTAAGAGAAGAACAAAATAGTTGATGCGAATATAGGTTTGTGTCAAAAATGTAGTTCAGGGTCACACAGAAGTCACAAGATAGGGACGCCTGAGTGGCTCAGTTGGTTAAGCATCCGACTTCAGCTCAGGTCATGATCTCGTGGTTTGTGAGTTTGAGCCCCATGTCAGGCTCTGTGCTGACAGCTCAGAGCCTGGAGCCTGCTTGGGATTCTGTGTCTCCCTCTCTTTCTGCCCCTCCCCAACTCACACTCTGTCTCTGTCTCTCAAAAATGAATAAACGGTAAAAAAAAAAAAAATTCAAAACGAAGGCGCATGATAAAACCCTTGTAATTAAAGGGAATTACAATGCTAAATCTACAAAGATGATCACATTTCTTGAGTCTTGGTCACATTTATAGTTAAATGTTCATTGCGTAAAGCTATGGATGTTCATATATATTGCATATTTGCATATGCATGGAATTTCTATTACCTATTTACATTGTGCTTTTTTACTATGATTGTGTCATTTTTCTTTCTGAAATTTATCATGTTTCAATATTCCTGACTTATAGTCTTCAATGATAGAAGTGTTCAGAAAACTTGAGTATCTAGTGTGTTCAGTTTTGGGGACCTGTCCTCTGAAGATGTGTGCCATTCTTTCATAAATGTTAAGATAGCAGGTAATGTTGAGAGAGACTAGAGGCATCCTATTTGTTGGCTACTTTACTGCTCATGAAGCTTGCCCTCTCCCTTTGGAGTGGCCCCTATATGCACCTCACCTTTCCTCTAATGCCCCCTCTTCTTTGTTCAAGCCACATAGGCTACTTGAGTGCAACCCCAAATATCAGAAATTACACCACCAGAGGTACCTATAGTATGGAATATAGGTCCCTGAAGCTGACTGTCTATCAGAATCTCACCATGAGTTTGGTTGCCTCACTGCTAAGCATCCTTGCTATGATTAGAGAATTTCCACAGATGAGCTTTGCTGGGACATAGACACTGCTTGCCGTACAAAGGTGCCAGTGCCAGGCACTCACTTCCCCAGCCTCCCTAGCCGCCAGTGCATGGTCACAGCACCCAGGTGCTGCCAGGCACCATGCCCACCCCAGACTCTGAATGAGGGCTTTGGAGAGGCAAGTAAGAGAGGCATGTTTGGAGTGCCCCAGGTGTCAATGAGAGGCCTGGTGCTCGCCCTGCTGTGCGGTCTAGGGAAACATGGCGGCAGCCTCAACTCTGTGCTATGGTTTGGGGTGTTTTGGCAGGCTCCCTCGGAGCTGCAATGTTGTGAGTCGTTTTTAAACAGTTTTTCGAGGTAGAATTTACATGTCATAATATTCACCATTTTCAATGTACAATTCAGTGATTTTTTTTATTGTAAATTAACAGAGATTTGTGCAGATCAATCACCACAGTGCGGTTTTAGGATATTTCTGTTACCCCCCAAAATCCCTTATGCCTGTTTGCAGTTAATCCTGGTTCTAACCCCGAGCCACAGGCAACTATTAATTTCCTTTCTTTTTGGATTATAGGTCTGCTTTTTTTGAATATTTCACATAAACACAATGGTGTCATATGTGGTTATTGACATCTGGCTTTTCTTCAGGAAGTATAATGTTTGAAGTTGTCTATATTGTCATGTGTATCAATACTTGGTTCTTTTCACTAAGTGGTATTCCATTGCATGGCTTTCTGTTCATTCATATAACAGCTGTTGGACATTTGGATTGTTTCCACTTTTAGGCTGCTATGGATAATGCCGCCTTTACACAGCTTTTTCTCCAATAAATTTCTTCTTAATGCCTTGGGAGTAGATTATACTTCCTGCAATCATGATTCCTGATGGATATGAGGAGTTTTCAAATTATCATTCCCTGGGACCTACTTCAACTATTAAGCCCAAATCCTCCCATCTAAGATCCAGGAGTCTTTTAAAATAAACTACCTGTTGGAAGTGAGCGTAACTCTGTGAAACAATATTTGGGAGGCACTTAGAACCTTACACTTGTGTACCTTTATCCCACCTCTGTGTCTTCAATTATATTCTTTCCTCCTCTTAGAATACCTTCCCTCCCTGTAGTACCCTCTTCTAAAAATCTTTAAATACCCTTTTATTGAAAACATATACTCTCAACTTGAAATAAATAGCCCTTCCTTTGTGTTCCCATTAAACACTCTTTTTTTAAAATGAAAACTTACCTTATTTAACTATCTTTTTCTCACCTTTGACCTTTTTTCTCTCCTTGTGTGTTAACCTAAAAGCTTCAATATAGGGAATGCTTCCAGAAATTATTTTCGCCTTTGCATGTATTGTAAACTCTACTTCCATCTATGTGCCAACCACAATTTATTTAATAATTAATTGTACTTCTCTCTGCCCTCTTCAGTTTTAGACTCATAGACAAAGGGTGTCATGTCTTTTTTAGTGGAAAGTAGAATCTTCTCGTGTTCATCTTAATTATCTAGGTATTTCTTTTTTAGTTTTATTTATTTTTTTATTTTGAGGGAGAGGAGGGGCAGAGAGGGGGTGGGGGGAGAGAGAATCCCAGGTAGGCTCCACACTGTTGCCGAAGAGCCTGATGCAGGGCTCGAACTCACAAACCATGAGATCATGACCTGAGCCGAAGTCGGATGCTTAACTGACTGAGCCACCCAGGTGCCCCTAGGTATTATTATTTAATAGACCTATTTATTCATATTGTTAGCTGTTCTGCCCTGGAGATAGTGAGGTAACTGATACATGATCGCCAGTTTGAGAATCATTGGTCTAAGAAGATACTAGAGTCAAAAATGTAGTTGCTGTAATATTACATGCTCCCTTATCAGTCATATCTGTTTTACTTTTCTTTTCAAAATAATTCACCCTGCTTTTATATTAAGGATCTCTCTAAGTTCCCTAAAGATCTGAAGATCTTTTCTAAGTTTCTGGCCCAGTGTTCCAAGTCCCTGTATTCTAAGTGCAACCACTTGTCTTCTATTACCTTGCTGGGCTCTGGGCACGGGCTTTGGCCAGCCTACTTCTTCTGAGCAGTCAGAACCTGAGGTTCTTTCTCTTTTTCTCTCTTCTGAACTTGCTATTAATGCTCTTTGTTGGGCTATTTAATAAACCCTCAACCTCCAGCTTCACCCGTCAGGGATTATCTTCCCTATTCTGAACTTGCTTCTAAGTCATCAGGGGTCACATTTACCCTATGGAACCGACATGAAAGAAGAAACAGCCAAGATCTAGCCCAGAACTGAGCACCATGGTGAAGTCAACATTTGGAAAAATGTATCTAGACTTCAGTGCTTGGCTCTAGAGGCACAGCTTACATGGGCCAAGCACCAAGTTCAAGGTAGCACTGTACTCACAATCCCTGTTTTGGCACTGGTTGGCACCAATGCTTTCAGCTAGGTATATCATTCAGCCAAGAATCAGACTGGCTGCTAGTGGTAAGTTTGGAAACACAGTCCAAAGAAAGCAGAACTTCAAAATCCTAGGCTGACAAGGAGGGCAGAGTTCTAGACTGGCTGTGGTGAAGAGAAGCAATGGGGCTTATTGGCATTAAAGTACACTGTTCCAGGAAGGCTCTGGTCCTAGAAAAAAGTCAGACTGGTAGAAAACTGAAAACGAATGATGATAGAAAAATCTGTGGAAGTAGCCAAAACCAGGTATGAGAGTGGGGAGACAGAACATAAGAATGTAATATAACCAGGGGCACCTGGGTGGCTCAGTTGGTTAAGCCTCTGACTTCAGCCCAGGTCACGATCTCACAGTTCGTGATTTCAAGCCCCATGTCAGGTTCCATGCTCACAGCTCAGAGCCTGCTTCAGATTCTGTGTCCCTCTGTGCCTCTCCCACTCTCTCTCTCTCTCTCTCTCAAAAATAAACAAATGTTTAAAAAATTTATTAAAAGAACTTAATTTTAGATGATAATAAGCCATCAGATTTTGCAACTTGAAACAGGACTTAATATTTTACTCTTTTAGTGGGGAGAATAAGATATAAAAATAATGATCTAACTCAATCAAAATTGTCCTAGAAGCTGGAAAATCTAAGAACATAATTAGGGGGCATATTTCTGTTGGATAACCTGGGTTATGCTGCAAAGAATAAATCCCATGATTTCATTAGCTTAAAATAGCAAAGACTAATTTATAATTCATACTACATATCCACTACATGTTGGATGGAGACTGGTGACCTTGCTGTCCCAGTAATCAAGACTAACAGAACAGGTCACTGTTCTAGAGGGAAGGAAGGGAGACTTCTGAAAGGTCTTGAATCAGCAATTAATAGCCCAGCCTAGAATGTATACATGACTCTTCTGTTTATGGGTTATTGGCCAAGACTAGTTACATGGCCTCACCCAAGGAACCCAGAACTTACTGAGAAGGTATAGAACCAGAAGTACTTGGTAAATGGCATTATTGACCATCCTCATCCTTTATTTCTTGGAATTATTTGTAGATTTTAAAACAGGATGAATATAAAACATGGTTGCAGTTACAAACACAGGTGTAGAGCTTTATAATGCATCTCTTCTTACAGTCATTGAAGTGGAACTGTGTATAACCTCATTGCAGGTGTCCAGCGTCTTCATTTGTGGTTCTTCTAGCCCTGTCCTGTTCCTGCCCTACCTTGCTGGGTTCTGATGTTCACAAAGATGCAATGAGGTGAGAGGCAGTTACTAAGAATTACTTCAGTTCCTGATCTCACCAGCCTACATTTGGATCCTAGAACACAGCCCCCCTCTCTTTTTTATTCTTCTCCCCTCTTTCCTTTGTTGTTCCCTCTTCAGTTCTAATCACTATCTTATAAATACCTCACCAACTAGCCAATATTTTTCTGGGTTTCATCACTAGAATATTTTTCCCTGTAAAATAAATATTCACCTCTATTTAATCACAATTAACCTACCTTGGCTCCAGCCAGGCTGGACACTACTGAATTTAACCTTGTTTATGGTTTGGGATTATGCAGTGCACAATACATGGGAAGCCCAGAATTAAAAGAATAATTTTACTTGGAAATTATTCTTTTTATTTATTTATTTTTAAGAAAGAGAGAGAATGTGTGAGTGCCTGTGCACAGGCCAGGGGAGGTGCAGAGGGAGAGGAAGAGAGAATCTCATGCAGGCTCCATGCTCAGCATGGGCTTGATCCCACGACCCTAGGATCATGACCTGAGCTGGAATCCAGAGTCGAAAGCTCAACCGACTGAGCCACCCTGGCACCCCCAAATCATTCTATTTTAAAGAAGAATTTGAGAGAACATATTAATACCCAAATAATGCAAACAAAAGTGAATATTTTGTTTTAAAACATTACCATTATGGTCTACCTTATTTGTCATAATTATCTGGCTTGCTACAAAGCTTTCCAATTGGATATAAAATTGTAGCCCATCATATAACTAAAATAAATAGGAAAATAAGCCAAAAATTTGATAGATCCAGTCCTGTTTGCAGCCTGAATGTCAAGTTAAATAGAATATTACTCACTTAAGTCCTATAACCTTAAATTTGCACAAAACTAGGGTATGCAAATGAGCCACTGTATTTTGCAGATAAACAACCTGGGGAAAATATGCAGCACTAAGCAATGTTTGGAAACAAATAAGATAAAAGAGAGAATTTTGCACATTTTATGAATTAAAAACATACTTATGCCCGGTAGGTATATGTTTTGTTAAAGGTGAATTCTTGTCATCTTCAGCAAGGGTAAATTTATTCAATAGAAGTTGTGTTTCTTCCATAGTTTTGTGTATCATGCACACGAAGAAGATGTTCACTGTCTGTCTTCATAACTTAAACAATGAGAATGATCTGGCTTGGGATTTCTAGACATCAAAGAGTGACATGGATTAAATGTTTCTAACATTACATCATATTTCAGTTATGTGTTTTGTGTTTTCTTCTGCTTTGAATGAGGCTAATTTAGAGAAAAATGTGTTTTTCCTTCATGGGGTAATAATGAATGGCATGCTTTCTATTACCACGCAATTATATCATCAACTGATAATAATTATGTAAAGTAGCTAATTATTTTCATGATTACTTCAGAATAAGCATTCTAGGAAACTGCATCTCCTCCCTTAAAATGGATAAAAGTCTAATTTTGTAAACCATCAGCAAAACCATTTTTTTTCTCTCAACTCTGGGAAGTACACCTGTTTGTCTTTGCCCTCTGAGTATCTGTGTTAACTTGGTCATTCCCCATTCTTCACATTGACAGGGGTGAGAGAGAACGCCAGCTGGGGGCCTAAATAAGAGGTGTGTACCTGGAAACTAATTAAATTTGATTTATTTCTTTTGACAGCACTTGGCATTTCTCTTTCCATGTTTTATTTAAAATCTGATTGCTTAAATAGCAATAAACAAGTAACTAAGCAGAGCCTGGCTGATAATTATATTGAATTTCACCTATTTATCAGCAATTGGATATATGATCTCTGGCACACTGAACCATCACCTGTCTTTTCTATGTTATTTCAATTTACTTCAGGTACCAGACTTATGGAATTTATGTTTTTCAGATCAGAGAAACAAAACATTTTCTTCTCTTCCTTCAAATTACAGTTTCAATCCCACCTTTTCAATCAAGCTTTCAGTGATTATTTCATCTTGATGAGTTTTTTCTCTACCTTAAACTCAATACCAAGTTTGCAGATTTTTAAAAATTTTAATTCCAGTATAGTTAACACACAGTTTTATATTAGTTTCAGCTATAAAATATAGTGACTACACACTTTAATAGATCATCTGGTGCTCATCAGGACAAGTGCCCTCCTACATCCCTATCACTTATTTTACCCATTCTCCCCCCCCCCACCCCTACCCAACTCACCTCCCCTCTGGTAACTTTCAGTTCTCTATAGTTAAGAGTCTGTTTCTTGGTTTCTCTCTCTCTCTCTCTCTCTTTTTCCTTCACTCATTTGTTTTGTTCTTAAATTCCACATGAGTAAAATCATATGGTATTTGTCTTTGACTGACTGATGCCTTTCACTTGGCATAATCCTCCCTAACTCCATCCATGTTGTTGCTACAGTTTCCTTGTAGCACTTGTCACACGTAGCTTAATGTGGCTGCTACCTGAGAAATACTTGAATCTTATTAAGTGGAGTCAGACTAAGTCCCCACCCATCAAATTCTTGTTAATAGTTATGTGGTAATTAGCCTTAATTCTCTTATATGTAAATAGGAATGATACCTTCCAGGATTGGTGTGGTATCCAACCTTGACAAGGTATATAACAGACCTTCCAAAACCACAGATGTTAGTGCAGAAGTTGTACTGGGGCCTTTAGAAGTGAAACTATCATCCTACTAGTGCAGCATTCTCCAAGAAGACTGATGCTCAACAACTTTATTTAATGAATAAATGAATGTATGATTGAATTAATTGATTAATTCATCAATGGAAAAAATAGAAGTTCCTAAGGAAGGGTCCAGGGAAGAAATCAGTGACTAAAATAGTAGGAGACGGATGCAGAAAAGCAAAGACCAGGAGCAAGGAGGGTCCTTATCCCCACTCAAGTACACACCATTGCTCTACCCTCCTTCTGGGCTGGTTGCCTTTCTGCAGACACCGTAGGAATCTCTACCCAGTATCACAATCGTCATTTCTGCTAACAATTGGTGAATTTTTACAATGAATTATTTTATTCAACTCTCTCTATATATTTAACAAACCAGTGAAGTGAGTACTATTATTATCTCAGGTTCACAAATGAAGACACTTAGTCTTAGAGTAATAACTTGCCAAAAGTTGTAGAGTAGGAGGACAAGGATTTCAATCCCTAACAATCTGATTCTAGCACCTGCCCATGAGCACTATGCTTTGCTGTCTCCTCATAAACCACTGAGACAAATGTTTATTTTATTGCCCAATTGTATAAACATCTCCATACTGTAATGGAATATTTTTATTTGCTTTTGAAAACATCATTATCTGATTGAGATTTATAAGCTCCTAGAGAGTCTCTGGCTCAAGATTGGTGGTCTTAATTGCTCTGCCTCATCACAAGAGGACCCAGAAGGCTCTAAGGAGGGGTGTTGGATGGAGCTGTGTCTCCACCTTACACAAGGGAGTGGGGCATGGGGCTATGCTTCTATGACTCCCTAGTGCAACTTAGCAGTCCTAGCTTCTTGTGATGACCTGATGCCATTCCCACATAAGAGACTGCAAACTTTGTCACTATTTTCTAAGCCAGTGAGGCCAACAACTGTGTGATTAGCATCACCTCCAGCCTGGGAGAGTTCTTTATCTGGCCATCCACAAAGCTGTACCCTCCTGCCCTGACCTGCTGAGTACTTGGAGGCTCTCTGAGTTCTTGAGAATATCACCTATGACAAAAGAAAGATATGACTTCTAATTTTTAATTTTATTCTTATTTTCTGTGTAACTTTCTGTAAATATTCAATTACTCTAAACCTCAATTTCCTCATTAAAGAATGTGAGTGTAATAAATCTTACCACCAAGTGTTATTGAATGGATTCAGTTTACTAGTTTACATAAAGCATTGTCACACAAAACAAGCTTGGTGAGCTGGAAGTGATAACCAAGAGCATGGACACACCTTGCAGTTTTCCTGCTAATAGAACTCAGCTAATAGAACTCAGCCTACACCTATTCTCCCTCCCAGCCTCCAACCATGGCATTTGTTGTTTTATATTAGAAATAGATTCAAATAACCATAAAGCCCTGCTCCCTGCAGGGTCACTTCCCATGTCATGCTTTTCCCCTTTTGTTCCAGGACTTTTATCAAATCCTGCAGGACTGCCTAGACTCCCTGGCACCACCTTCCCTGGTCAGGGTCATTTGGCTACTCCTGGCCCCAGTTCTAACAAAGAGGAGCCACTGACCTGTGTCATTTAGTTCAATTGCTGATAGAAATCCTGTTATCCTAGTGCCACTTTCCATTGTGGTTTCAGGGTGCAGTCACACAGCTCTGCACATGATTCACACGGGTTGAGCCATCATGTTCACTCACCAGTGGGGGGTTCAGGTGGGGAAATAAGACTTTATATGCATGATACATGCACCCAGGATCAGGCTCCAGTCACATTTTTTGTTTTTGTTTTTGTTTCCATTTTTCTCTGACAATCACTGTTTCTCTTCTATCTCATTCACTGTGACCCCAAGGGAACCTTTGGCATGGGAACCACTCCTGGCAACATAGCTGGTTACCCTGAATTCTGCATCAGGGGTGCACAATAATGAGACCTTCTAAGAGCAAGCTCTTAAAAACAAGTTTATTTCATTAATAAAATAGATAATGTACATGGATTGAATAGTGACTGGGTGAGAGAAACTTAACAATCAAAAATTTGCCACCTAAAAGGGTGAAAAAGAAATGAGCACTTCGAAAAGTGTCCTAAGATTGCAGTGGTTTAAGAAAATAAACCTGGCATAACACCAATGTCGAATATACCCCCTTTACGAAGGCACAGATTGGTAAATCAGTTTCCTTATCTCAGTTTTACTATAGCTCTTCTGGCACTGTAGGACATCACTTACCAAAGCACAGTGACACCCCAGTAGCACACATATCCTGCCCCATTGGCGAAAGACTGACCACTTACAAAGTGGCCAAACAAGACCCTTAGGCCTTGTTTATAGGTGTTTAGGATTAAATCCCAGTGCAAATAGACACTACCACTTATTTTAGCAAAGTCAAACTGGCCACTGTGAATGAAGGCTGCATGTGTTTTCACAGAAATGCTCATGATAAATATAATGATGACAGCAATGATAACTAACATCTATTGACCGATGCTTCTTTGCTTGATATAGTGCTAAGGGTATTGCCTGCACTACCCAGGGTACTAGTATAGTACTCACAATCCCTCTTTTTTTTTTTTTTTTTTTTTTGAGACATTTACATTTTCTTTTTTTAATTATTTATTTATTAAAATTTTTTTTCCTAATATGAAATTTATTGTCAGATTGGTTTCCATACAACACCCAGTGCTCATCCCAACAGGTGCCCTCCTCAATACCCACCACCCACCCTCCCCTCCCTCCTACCCCCATCAACCCTCAGTTTGTTCTCAGTTTTTAAGAATCTCTTGTGTTTTGGCTCCCTCCCTCTCTAACCTTTTTTTTTCCTTCCCCTCCCCCATGGTCTTCTGTTAAGTTTCTCAGGATCCACATAAGAGTGAACACATATGGTATCTGTCTTTCTCTGTATGACTTATTTCACTCAGCAGGACACTCTCCACTTCCATCCACGTTGCTACAAAAGGCCATATTTCATTCTTTCTTATTGCCAAGTAGTATTCCATTGTGTATATAAACCACAATTTCTTTATCCATGCATCAGTTGATGGATATTTAGGCTCTTTCCATAATGTGGCTATTGTTGAAACTGCTGCTATAAACATTGGGGTACAAGTGCCCCTATGTATCAGCACTCCTGTATCCCTTGGGTAAATTCCTAGCACTGCTATTGCTGGGTCATAGGGTAGATCTATTTTTAATATTTTGAGGAGCCTCCACACTCTTTTCCAGAGCAGCTACACCAGTTTGCATTCCCACCAACAGTGCAAGAGGGTTCCCATTTCTCCACATCCTCGCCAGCATCTATAGTCTCCTGATTTGTTCATTCTGGCCACTCTGACTGGCGTGAGGTGATATCTGAGTGTGGTTTTGATTTGTATTTCCCTGATGAGGAGCGATGTTGAGCATCTTTTCATGTGCCTGTTGGCCATCCGCATGTCTTTTTTAGAGAAGTGTCTATTCCTGTTTTCTGCCCATTCTTCACTGGATTATTTGTTTTTTGGGTGTGGAGTTTGGTGAGTTCTTTACAGATTTTGGAAACTAGCCCTTTGTCTGATATCTTCTCCCATTCCATCAGTTGCCTTTTAGTTTTGTTGATTGTTTCCTTTGCAGTGCAGAAGCTTTTTATCTTCACAACCCCTCTTTAAACTAGGTGCTATTAGGGGCACCTGGGTGGCTCAGCTGGCTAAGTGTCTGACTTCGGCTCAGGTCATGACCTCACAGTTTGTGGGTTTGAGCCCCACGTCAGGTTCTGTGCTCACAGCTCAGAGCCTGGAGCCTGCTTCGGATTCTGTGTCTCTCTGCCCCTCTCCCATTTGCACTCGGTCTCTCTCTCAAAAATAAATAAACGTTAAAAATGTTTAAATAAATAAAGTAGGTACTATTAGTAACTCCTGAATTAGAGTGGTAGCCAAGGCCTCCAGAATGTTATGGCCCTGTATACTTTTCTGTGTCTTCTTTTTCAAGAAGATGTAATAATATTGTAGATAAAATATTGACTTTTACACTTTGTAGATATAATATTGACTGTTACACTTAAAATACCAGAGATGGCATGCAGAAAAGGAGATTTTTTTTTCCAATGATGCCTTGACCCTACAAAAATTCAGATCTGTGCTTCTTCATGCCTGTATTTATATTGCAGATGTACCCTAGCAATAAGACTCTTGGTGCATCCAGAGAAGAGGTCATCATGTATCTCCAACTATGTGATTAATAATAATGAAGTGGTATCAAGAGGGAAAATTCCATAATTTCTGGAAGTGTTAAACATAGCTATCTGAAGGACTTAGAAATGTGTTTTCATAGGAGGTCTGATAATAGAGTCAGGGGTTTGCTGTGTTCCAATACACAAATCTCATATCATGAATACATATCAAAGATAAAAAATATTAGAAACTGAGAGTATCAACATTCTGAAGTCTCTAGATATGTGGCATTGTGCTCCAATGGTAAATTACATAGGCTTTGATTTAAGGCATGATTAGGTGCAAACCTAACTGTATTCAACCTACTACCAGATGGCTTTGGGTAAGCCCTTATTCTTCCTGATTCTCAACTTTTCCAACTGTGAAATGGGTACCACCTACCTGACATGTTTCAAGGTGATAACATAAGTAATATTCTTAAAACTAGGCCTGGGGCACCTAGGTGGCTCAGTCAGTTAAGCATCAGACTCTTGATTTTGGCTCAGGTCATAATCTCATGGTTCATGAGTTTGAGCCCTATGTTGGTCTCTGTGCTGATTGTGCAGAGCCTGCTTGAGACTTTCTCTCCTCCTCTCTCTGCCCCTTTCCCCTCAGCCCCCACCCCCTGCTCCCCACTTATGGGTGGTACGTGCACACACTTTCACTTCCCCTCAAAATAAGTAAACTTAAAAAAAATAAAGGCCCAGCATATAGTATTAACTATAACAATGGTCACCTAACCATAGTCATTAACTTAACCACAGTTATTATGCTTCATATTTACCATATACCTTAATACTATATATTGGTTTTCTGTTTTCTAGAATTAGCGTATATATGCATGAATTCCTGGTTTAACCAGATAAGAATATGTTGTGTATTGTTTTGTTTTGTTGTTTGACATAATTTTAAAATACCTGAGTTGTTTTTCTGCCTTAGTAGGTTCGGTGTATAGTATAATCTGTCTTTTATCATTGAATTTTTGCACAGGACTCTAGGGACATTATTTGAGCTTCATTTTTCATTGTTACACACTGGAAAAGGAGATCGTGGTTACAGAAGATTAACTTTGAATATCTTCCAATCTAATACAAAATTACTAGATTTTACTTTCCTAGTGAAAACCTCAAAATGGATTTGTTCTCATTTGAACTAATTCAGCAGGTTTTTTAGGAGTTATTAATATGTCTTAAGGCCATCCTGGTACAGTAATTGGTAATTGGTAAGAAAAATAATAAATATTATTCCAATTTCTGCCTGGGTGAATTCTGGCTTTGAGTTGATGGTTTTCCACTTAATTAATAAGGAAAGTGTACATTCACAACAAACCACTGAGTTGGGAGGAGAAAAAGTAATTTCATGCCTTATAAGCTTGTTAGTCTCCATGAGGACATACAAATCCCCACAGGTTATCTCTGTAGGCCAAGGAATATAGTTGATTGTAGAAGTGATCCTCAAGCTTGTGTATCAGAATCACCTGGAGGGCTTGTTAAGAAACATATTTCTGTACCTCCCCTCCAGATTTCTAGTTTAGTAGGCTAGGGTGAGACTTTGGAATGTTGGCCTAATATCACATTTTGAGAAAATCAACATTCTCTGAAGAGATGAAATGTTCTCAGCTCTGTAGGGTGTACCTTTCATAAGCATAATCCCTTATCAATCCCATGGGTTTCTGTTTTTAATCATAGCTTTTTCCTTTCCTCCCAGATCTGAGCACTCCCTAAGACTCATTCTTTATATATTTTTATTTTCCTTCTATATTGCAGAGCAACCTCCTGTCTTCCTTGTTTATTCTATGCAATTGGCTCTCAAATATCTCCTTCCATTTTCTTTATCTCCCTTGAGATCTAGGTCCAGAATTCCACATGTTCTTATTCTACAAGAATTTGTGGAACCATTGAATCAATAAATGAATAAATGGATGGATGAGTGGATATGCAATGCCTCACGAGCTAACTAAAGAACCAGAGTGCTTCAACTTGCAGTTCTCTTGGCTCTAAATCCCTGTTGTTAATCCAAATTAACTGTAGAAAGATATACTGTATAATTCTCTGTGATATTTAATGGGAATAAGGATAAGGAAAAAGAGGCAGGGAAGAGTGAAGCTGAGC
Organism: Panthera leo; assembly: GCF_018350215.1. Classification (NCBI taxonomy): domain Eukaryota; kingdom Metazoa; phylum Chordata; class Mammalia; order Carnivora; family Felidae; genus Panthera; species Panthera leo. The sequence goes on from NC_056681.1 coordinate 94,595,411, forward strand.
CACAGTTGCTATAATTGTAAGGAAGATTTGGGAAACAAGCAGCCTGTGACATTGAAAAAATTGTCACAATAGGATATGGATGAGCTGTGATTTGTCTCTGTGCCTTTCCTAACAATTACCTTGACTCCCAATAGCACCTGCAGTTTATATGAACCACATACCATAAAACATGCTTTTTCTACTTTCTGCTTCTTCCTGGAGGAATTCTGTTAGTTCATATCACCTACCCATTGAGTTTGCCACTTTAAATCTCTCCTTTGTGCCTCAGAGTTATATAAACTTACCTGGCCTCAGTCATTATTGCTGAGGGCCTTGATTGCTTTGATATTCCAAAGAATATTGCTCAGTTTATTATATTATATTGATGATGCCATGCAATTATGAACCGTAGTGAGTAGGAATTGATATGTATGTTAGATTTCCTACCAGACACATGTGTCTTAGGGAGTGGAAGAAAAATAACCTGAAACATTCAGAGTACTGCCTTATTGGGGAAATTTTTAGAGGTCTAGTGGTCTCACATCATTCTATGCTATCCTTGTAAGGTAAAAGATGGGACAGTCTTCCACTTTCAGATATGGATGAAACCCCATATTCTGCGTTATGAGATCTCCTTCCTAAGCAGCCACCAAGGCCCAGATGGCATAATAAAGAAGTATGGGGGCATTAGAACTCCATGGAGTGAAATATAACCAATGAGAAATAGAGAATCAGAAGAGTTAAGCAGGTAAATTCTTCCTCTTTCCTCTCTAATGGGACCTCTCAGAGATGTGATTGTTTTTTTTCTTTTTTCCCAGCACTGTCAGAGAAGATATACATGTTAAATTAAAAAGCCAACTGTGGGGCGCCTGGGTGGCGCAGTTGGTTAAGCGTCCGACTTCACCCAGGTCACGATCTCGCGGTCCGTGAGTTCGAGCCCCGCGTCAGGCTCTGGGCTGATGGCTCGGAGCCTGGAGCCTGTTTCCGATTCTGTGTCTCCCTCTCTCTCTGACCCTCCCCCGTTCATGCTCTGTCTCTCTCTGTCCCAAAAATAAATAAAAAACGTTGAAAAAGCCAACTGAGAATCCTGCTAGTCTTTTTATTCAAGGTTCATCATGAGGCAGTAGCCAGTGCTATAATGCATCACACTGCATTTTCTTTATCTGTGATGCATTATGTCTCCCTTGACCTCAATTTCTTTTTCACCAATCCCCACAGAGCTGAACTGGCATCTTCTAAATAAATTGTTAGCACTTTCATGTTTGCTCAGTTTTTACAATACTAATCATGTAGGATTTATTCCAGAAATATAAGGATGGTTTGACATCAGGACATTTATCACATTTACCAAATTAATGTATAAAGAAGAAAAATCACATGATTATCAAAAGAAAGTAATTTTATGAAGTTTAATACCTATTTATATTTTTAATCATGAGAATTTTTTAAAATGATAACAATTCCTTAACTTAGTGAATAATTATATATAAAATCTAGAGCAAACATCACACTTAGAAGAGAAATAATCACATCTCTTAAAACAAGGAAAAAATGCACATCCCACAATGATGCTCAGTATGTGGACTCTCATTGCTGGCATTTAACTTAGTACAAAAGGTTGGGATAAATACCATAAAACAAACAAAAAAAAGGAAAGGAAAGAAAAAGACACAGCAAGAGAAATAGCAAGAGGATAGCAAAGAGAGAGAAAAATTATCATTATTTGTTGATCATGTAATCATTTGCAGAAAAGAATTAAACATACCATCAGACCTAACATAATTGTGCTCCGAGTTTTTCAATACAAACTTAACTTTTTTTTTTAGGTTTATTTATTTTTGAGAGAGAGAGAGAGAGCACAAGCAGGGGAAGGGGCAGAGAGAGAGGGAGACAGAGGATCTGAAGTGGACTCTGCACTGACAGCAGTGAGCCTGATGTGGGGGTCAAACTCAAACCATGAGAACATGACCTGAGCTGAGATGGACACTCAACTGACTGAGACACCAATACAAACTTAAATTTAAGTGATGTTCTGAGAGGGGGAGATGGCAGTGTAGGAGGACGCTGAGCTCACCTCATCCTGCTGATCACTTAGATTCCACCCACATCTGCCTAAATAACCCAGAAAACCACCGGAAGACTAGCAGAATGGACTCTCTGGAGCCAAGCGTAGACAAGAGGCCCAAAGAAGAGGGTAGGAAGGGCAGAGAGGCAGTGCGTGCTACATGGACTGGTGGGAGGGAGCCAGGGCGGTGGAGGGGCAGCCCGCCCAGCAAGGCAGAGCCCCTGAAGTCTGGTTTACAAAAGCGGAGGGACCCAACTCTGTGAATTCTGACAGCCAGTGGGACTTAACATCTGGAATATTATAAGTCAAGAGCTCTGTTCAGAGAGCAGGGAGGGTGAGAGGACACTGGGAGAGAGAGTTGTTGAGCCCCAGAAGGACAGAACTTGGTGGGGGAACAAAGGCACTAGCAACTGCCATCTCCCTCTCCCATCCCCCAGCCGAAATTCCAAAGGGAACCAGTTCCCATCACCGAACTTGCTTGCACCATGCAAACGCCCAACACCCAACACTGTGCTTCTGTGGATCCATCCCTCCCACGGGTCTGCCTCCCTCCGAGTGCTGCAGGCCCCTCCCACCCCTGTGCACCTTGTGGATCCACCCCAGCTAATATGCCAGATCCCATCAAAGCAGCACAACAAGCCTGGTAGTGTGCAAGTAGCCCAGAGAGGGGCCACACCACTCCACAGTGAGTCCTGCCCCTGGAAGAGGGGAAGATAAGGTATACACCAGTCTGACTGTGGCTCCAGGGGTGGGCTGGGAGCAGAGATCAGGTCTGACTGGGGCCCCACCCACCAACACAAGTTACTCCAGACAGCACAGAGGAAGTGCCCTGCAGTTTGGAGCTACCACAGGGACTACCCAAAATGATGAAATGGAAGAATTCTCCTCAAAAGAAACTCCAGGAAGTAGCAACAGCTAATGAATTGATCAAAAACGATTTAAGCAATATAATGGAACAAGAATTTAGAATAATAGTCATAAAATTAATTGCTGGGCTTGAAAAAAGCATAGAGGACAGCAGAAAATCTATTGCTACAGAGATCAAGGGACTAAGAAATAGTCATGAGCAGCTAAAAAATGCTATAAATGAAGTGCAAAATAAAATGGAGGTGGCCATAGCACGGATTGAAGAGGCAGAGGAGTGAATAGGTGAATTAGAAGATAAAATTATGGAAAAAGAGGAAGCTGAGAAAAAGAGAGATAAAACAATCCTGGAGTATGAGGGGAGAATTAGAGAACTAAGTGATGCAATCAAACGGAACAATGTCCATATCATAGGATTTCCAGAAGAAGAAGAAGAGAGAGAAAGGGGCTGAAGGTATACTTGAAAAAATCATAGCTGAGAATTTCCCTGATCTGGGGAAGGAAAAAGGCATTGAAATCCAAGAGGCACAGAGAACTCCCTCAGATGTAACTTGAATCGATCTTCTGCATGACATATCATAGTGAAACTGGCAAAATACAAGGATAAAGAGAAAATTCTGAAAGAAGCTAGGGATAAACAGGCCCTAATGTACAAAGGTAGACACAAAAGGGTAGTAGCAGACCTAACTACTGAAACTTGGCAGGCCAGAAAGGAATGGCAGGAAATCTTCAATGTGATGAACAGAAAAAAAAATATGCAGCTGAGAATCCTTTATCCAGCAAGTCTGTCATTTAGAATGGAAGGAGAGATAAAGGTTTTCCCAAACAAACAAAAACTGAAGGAATTCATCACCACTAAACCAGCCCTACAAGAAATCCTAAGGGGGATTCTGTGAGTGAAATATTGCAAGGACCACAAAGTACCAGAGACATCACTACAAGCATGAAACATACAAACATCACAATGACTCTAAACCCATTCCTTTCAATAATAACACTGAATGTAAATGGACTAAATGCTCCAACCAAAAGACATAGGGTATCATAAAGGATAAAAAAAAAAAATCAGGACCCATCTATTTGCTGTTTATGAGAGACTCATTTTAGACCTGAGGACACCTTCAGATTGAAAGTGAGGGGATGGAGAACTATCTATCACACTACTGGAAGTCAAAAGAAAGCTGGAGTAGCCATACTTATATCACACAAACTAGACTTTAAGTTAAAGTCTGTAACAAGAGATGAGGAAGGGCATTATATAATAATTACAGGGTCTATCCCTCAGGAAGAGCTAACAATTATAAATGTCTATGTGCCGAATATGGGAGCCCCCAAATATATAAAACAATTACTCACAAACATAAGCAACCTTATTGATAAGAATGTGGTCATTGCAGGGGACTTTAACGCCCCACTTACAACAATGGATAGATCATCTAGACACAGGATCTATAAAGAAACAAGGGCCCTGAATGATACATTGGATCAGATGGACTTGACATATATATTTAGAACTCTGCATCCCAAAGCAACAGAATATACTTTCTTCTCGAGTTCACATGGGACCTTCTCCAAGATAGATCACATACTGGGTCACAAAACAGCCCTTCATAAGTATACAAGAATTGAGATCATACCATGCATACTTTCAGAACACAATGCTATGAAGCTTGAAATCAACCACAGGAAAAAGTCTGGAAAACCTCCAAAAGCATGGAGGTTAAAGACACCCTACTAAAGAATGAATGGGTCAACCAGGAAACTAGAGAAGAAATAAAAAAAAAAATATGGAAACAAAGGAAAATTAAAATACAACAATCCAAACGCTTTGGGATGCAGCGAAGGCAGTCCTGAGAGGAAAATACATTGCAATCCAGGCCTATCTCAAGAAACAAGAAAAATCCCAAATACAAAATCTAACAGCACACCTAAAGGAAATAGAAGAAGAACAGCAAAGACACCCTAAACCCAGCAGAAGAAGAGAAAAAATAAAGATCAGAGCATACATAAACAATATAGAATCTAAAAAAACTGTAGAGCAGATTAACGAAACCAAGAGTTGGTTTTTTTGAAAAAATAAACAAAATTGATAAACCTCTAGCCATGCTGCTCAAAAAGAAAAGGGAGATGACCCAAATAGATAAAATCATGAATGAAAATGGAATTATTACAACCAATCCCTCAGAGATACAAGCAATTATCAGGGAATACTATGAAAAATTATGTGCCAACAAACTGGACAGCCTGGAAGAAATGGACAAATTCCTAAGCACCCACACACTTCCAAAACTCAAACAGGAAGAAATAGAAAACTTGAGCAGACCCATAACCAGCGAAGAAATTGAATCAGTCATCAAAAATCTCCCAACAAATAAGAGTCCAGGACCAGATGGATTCCCTGGGGAATACTACCAGACATTTAAAGCAGAGATAACACCTATCCTTCTCAAGCTGTTCCAAAAAACAGAAAGGGAAGGAAAACTTCCAGACTCATTCTATGAAGCCAGCATTACTTTGATTCCTAAACCAGACAGAGACCCATTAAAAAAAAAGAGAACTACAGGCCAATATCCCTGATGAATATGGATGCAAAAATTCTCAATAAGATACTGGCAATTCGAATTCAACAGCATATAGAAAGAATTATTCACCATGATCAAGTGGGATTCATTCCTGGGATGCAGGGCTGGTTCAGCATTTGCAAATCAATCAATGTGATGCATCACATTAATAAAAGAAAAGACAAGAACCATATGATCCTGTCAATCGATGCAGAAAAGCATTTGACAAAATTCAGCATTCTTTCTTAATAAAAACCCTCGAGAAAGTCGGGATAGAAGGAACATACTTAAAGATCATAAAAGCCATTTAGGAAAATCCCACAGCTAATATCATCCTCAATGGGGAAAAACTGAGAGCTTTTTCCCTGAGATCAAGAACACAACAGGGATATCCACTCTCACCGCTGTTGTTTAACATAGTGTTGGAAGTTCTAACATCAGCAATCAGGCAACAAAAGGAAATCAAAGGCATCAAAATTGGCAAAGATGAAGTCAAGCTTTCACTTTTTGCAGATGACATGGTATTATACATGGAAAACCCGACAGACTCCACCAAAAGTCTGCTAGAACCGATACATGAATTTAGCAAAGTCGCAGGATACAAAATTAATATACAGAAATCAGTTGCATTCTTATACACTAATAATGAAGCAACAGAAAGACAAATAAAAAAAACTGATCCTATTCACAATTGTACCAAGAAACATAAAATACCTAGGAATAAACCTAACCAAAGATGTAAAAGATCTGTATGCTGAAAACTATAGAAAGCTTATGAAGGAAATTGAAGAAGATACAAAGAAATGAAAAACATTCTGTGCTCATGGACTGGAAGAATAAATATTGTTAAAATGTCAATATTACAGGTTTGTAGTAGAGGCTAAAGTCAGGGATTATGATGCCTCCCGCTTTGGTCTTCTTCAATGTTACTTTGGCTATTTGGGGTCTTCTGTGGCTCCATACAAATTTTAGGATTGCTTGTTTAAGCTTTGAGAAGAATGCTGGTGCAATTTTGATTGGGGTTGCCCTGAATGTGTACAGAGCTTTGGGTAGTCATCAAGACAGCATGGTATTGGCACAAAAATAGACACACAGACCAGTGGAATAGAATAGAGACCCCAGAATTGGACCCACAATTGGGCCAACTAATCTTTGACAAAGCAGGAAAGAATATCCAATGGAAAAAAGACAGTCTCTTTAACAAATGGTGCTGGGACAACTGGGCAGCAACAAGTAGAAGAATGAAACTAGACCACTTTCTTTCACCATTCACAAAAATAAACTCAAAATGGATAAAGGACCTGAATGTGAGACAGGAAACAAAAACCCTAGAGGAGAAAGCAGGAAAAACCCTCTCTGACCTTAGCCGCAGCAATTTCTTACTTGACACATCTCCAAAGGCAAGGTCATTAAAAGCAAAAATGAACTATTGGGACCTCATGAAGTTGAAAAGCTTCTGCACTGCAAAGGAAACAATCAACAAAACTAAAAGGCAACTGATGGAATGGGAAAAGATATTTGCAAATGACACATCAGACAAAGGGCTAGTATCCAAAATCTATAAAGAACTCACCAAACTCCACACCCAAAAAACAAATAATCCAGTGAAGAAATGGGAAGAAGACATGAATAGACACTTCTCTAAAGAAGACATCCGGATGGCCAACAGGCACATGAAAAGATGCTCAATGTCACTCCTCATCAGGGAAATACAAATCAAAACCACACTAGATACCACCTCACGCCAGTCACAGTGGCCAAAATGAACAAATCAGGAGACTATAGATGCTGGAGAGGATGTGGAGAAACGGGAACCCTCTTGCACTGTTGGTGGGGATGCAAACTGGTGCAGCCACTCTGGAAAACAGTGTGGAGGTTCCTCAAAAAATAAAAAATAGATCTACCCTACGACCCAGCAATAGCACTGCGAGGAATTTACCCAAGGGATACAGGAGGGCTGTTGCATAGGGGCACTTGTACCCCAATGTTTATAGCAGCACTCTCAACAATAGCCAAATTATGGAAAGAGCCTAAATGTCCACCATCTGATGAATGGATAAAGGAATTGTGGTTTATATCCACAATGGAATACTACGTGGCAATGAGAAAGAATGAAATATGGCCTTTTGTAGCAACGTGGATGGAACTGGAGAGTGTCCTGCTGAGTGAAATAAGTCATACAGAGAAAGACAGATACCATATGTGTTCACTCTTATGTGGATCCTGAGAAACTTAACAGAAGACCATGGGGGAGGGGAAGGAAAAAAAAAGGTTAGAGAGGGAGGGAGCCAAAACACAAGAGATTCTTAAAAACTGAGAACAAACTGAGGGTTGATGGGGGTAGGAGGGAGGGGAGGGTGGGTGGTGGGTATTGAGGAGGGCACCTGTTGGGATGAGCACTGGGTGTTGTATGGAAACCAATTTGACAATAAATTTCATATTAAAAATATAAAAATAAATAAATGATGTTCTCTACTCAATAATGGACTATCATAGCAAAAATATAAGTATATAGTCATTGACTTAATGCATGGATCATTACAGCAAAAATGATAAGAAATATAAAAAGAATATATGAATAAATGGAGGGTTATGCCATGTTAATGTGTCAGAGGAAAATCTTTTGAAATTCTCAGTTTACCCCTCAATCAAATTATAACTCGAATGCAGTTGTGTTTAGTATTCCAGCTGCATATTGTGAAAAATTTGAAATTTTTGTTCTAAAAGTTTATATGGAAAAATATAAGGTCTACAAATAGCAAAGGAAGAAAACTAATACTGCTACATATTAACACATATTATAAAGTTAACAACAGAAACCGAATATCTAAGAACAGGCAACAAAACAATAGAAGGGAATAAAGAATCCAGAAATTGACCTTGGTTCATTTAGAAATGGGATATGATGAAGTTGGCATCACAAATCCATAGAGAGTAGGTAGATGGATCTAGAAAACTGCCTCACAGAACTAATGTATGTAAAATATTTAAAGTTAAAAGTAAAATTATGAAATTAAGAGAAAAAAATATTGGATGTAGGGATGAGAAATGTCTTCATAAAAGAACAAAATTATGTTTCTACTAACATATTACAAATATGGAAATATGCAGACTGGAAGAAGATATTTACAGTTTCTAAAACTGACAAAAAATATTATCTAAAACTATACTCTCTAATACATAGTTACTAGTTATATATGGCTATTTAAAAATTTGCTTTTAGAAGTTTATTTATTTTGAGAGAGAGAGAAAGCACATGAGTGGGGGAGGGGCAGAGAGAGAGGGAAAGAGAATCTCTAGCAGACCTCATGCTGCCAGCATGGAGCCCTATGTGAGGCTTGAACCCACAAATCCTGAGATTATTATCAGAGCCAAAACCTAGATTCAGGAGCTCAACCTACTGAGCCGGGAAGATGCCCCTAAAAATTTGAATTTAAATCAATTAAGTAGCATTACATTTCCTCAATTGCACTAACCACATTTTAAGTGCTTTCTAGTCACATAAGGCTAGTGGTTACTGTATTCAATAGTACAGAGATAGAACATTTCTATTATAGAGAGTTCTGTTGATCAGGCTTATCTAGAATAAAACTCCTGCAAATCAGTGAGAAAAGGCTGGAAACTCAAATTAAACAAGCAGTTCATAAATGGAGAATTCTAAATGGTTAGCAGGCTTAATTTCAGTGTAAATCAGAGAGAAGAAAATTAAAACAAGATACCAGTTTAGATCCAACAGATTGACAAAAATTTTAAAGTGGGAATATAGCAAATTTGGGTGAAAATTTGAAGAAATAGAACACTGCCTCACAGAACTAATGTATATAAAACATCTAAATGTAAAATTATCAAATTAATAGAAAAAACATTGACTGTAGGGCTGAGAAATGTTCTCATAACAAGAACAAAACTAGAAGGTAAAATTTTATGTTTCTACTAACATTTGAATATATGCTTAATCTCATATTGAATATATGCTTAATCTTGTGCAGTGTTGGTAAAAGTGTAAACTAGCCCAACTTTTGCTGAAATCAGTTAGCAACACTAAGTGGAATTGAGAATATCTGTGTCCCAGCACTCATATATGTCATTATAGATACTAGAGAAGTTGTCACGAAGGTTGATGAGACACAAATAGTCATGGTCCTGGATGCTCCATCTCTTATTTTGAGTACTATTGCAGAAGAGTGGTCTCTAGAGGTCCTGCCTCTCCTACAAGATACTACTCTTAGATGTTACTTGCCCTCAACTCCATAAATATGTGGAACATTACAGAGGTGGGCCTCTCTCTGGAACACTGGCCATGTTACATATAGACTACCTGTGCAAGACCTAACATGTGGGACATGGAGAGGCCAAGGGATCGTGCACTTTCTACTTCTACACGTGTAAGAGTTGGCAGAGGAACTTCATATTATATCTGCATTGCGTGGTGCTATGTGTGTATGTGACTCCTTATAGTGAACTGGTCTGTATGAAGATCTATGGAAAGATACTTGTTTGTTTTCAGGGTGGTGGAGGCAGTATCAGTGCCTTATTACTAGGGAGTAAGGAAAATGAGGTAGATCTATATTATATCATCTTTGCTGCTATCAGAAGCAAAAAACCGATTCTTACTGTTCATCCATGGGTCTTAAAAATAGTATTGAACCAAAAAAGAAAGCAGAACGAGTTACATAGCTCATAGCATTTACATACATTAAATCGATATATATAGCACTGCATATTTTATAAGTATACATGCATATTAAAAAACATATCAAATGACTTAGACTAAGTAGATAGGAAAATGAGAATAGAGCGTCGAGATGAAGAGAAAAACACACTAAATTTCAAAAAAGAGAATTTACGTGGACCTATGATTCTAATGACGTGATAACATGAAGAGTATGCAAGACTTAACTACTTGTTCATTAAGTATCAAAAAAACATGGGTACAAGAAATAATTATCTTTATAATGACTTAATAATAATTAGGAAGGGAATCAAGTGAGCTGTATAAGGGTTAACCAAAGAAGATTCTGAGGTACTAACCCTGTGATTTTCAACGTAACTGGAAAAAGAGTGGCACTTTACAGTGGTAGAGAAATTGGCAAGTTGAGATGATTTGAGCGAAAAAAGGTCATTTTGTTTTATACATACTGCATCTGGGGTACTGGTACAACACCTGAAGGGAAATAAAAACAGAATTTTTATTTTTAAAAAATATTCTTTTGAAACTATGCAGATGGAGAATTTCATAAACTCTAGATTGTTGAATTTGTTGTTCTGTTGGTAAATATTATATAAAAAGAGAATGAAGTAAAACAAAATGACTTCTAGATAAAAAGCAAAAGTAGGAGTACAATGAAAAGGAAGCTGAGTGAGATACCCAATGGTTAAAGGACATTAAAACAGGAACATGAACCCACACAGCTTCCAAAGTCAGTCATATATAGATCATGTGTCATATGCATATATATATATATATATATATGGGTTATATATGTATATGCATATGTATATATATGTATATGTATATATGTACATATACATATGTGTATATATGTACATATATGTATATATGTTTATATATGTAGATATACATATATATGACACATATAACATGTCTTCTCACTTACATGTGAGAAAACCAAACCATCTTCTGAATATTATGGTTCCTGTGCAACAGTGTTTACTGGGTAAGTTGTTTCTCAAAGTCTCTAGGATGATGAATCTTTAAATTTTTTTTTTACATTTATTTATTTTTTGAGAAACAGAGCACAAGTTGGGGAGCGGCAGAGGGAGAAGGAGACACAGAATCCTAAGCAGGCTCCAGGCTCAGAGCTGTCAGCACAGAGCCAAACGCAGGGCTTGAACTCACAAACCGTGAGATCATGACCTGAGCCGAAGTTGGACGCTTAACCGACTGAGCCACCCAGGCGCCCCTAGGATGATGAATATTTTAACTTGTACTATAAAATAATCTTTGGATTGTCTATTTGCTCCTCACATTTAGAGAGAGAGAGAATGCTAGGCAGACTTTGGCTAAGTACAGCCTTTTCTGATTTCTACAGCACTAAGGCAGGGGTATAGACATTATTTAAGCCCATTTCCCAATGTCCAACATACATTTAACTTGCCAGATTAAGGTGGGATCTTCTTCTACCACATTACTGGTTTGCTGATACTAAATTGGAGCCAACATCTCCAATCTGCACTGCTACTGGGATTCTTGCTCTTTCCTCTTCTTTGTGAAGAAAGCTATTTATGCACAATTGCTTTAAGGATATAATGTGCCATCCAAAGTCTTACTCAGTTTTTCTGAATAAATTTAGAAAAAAGCACCAATGTGTATTGACAACACCAAAAGCAGAATTCAAGTGTTTGAGGACTGTCACCAAGTACTTTGTCATAAGCTTTGGGTCTATAGTCAAGATATGGATGGGGGGTGACCAAGGTATATTTTAACTTTTTCCAGCCCTCTCCCCAAAATCAAGTGAACATTGGTATTATATTCAGCAAACCAACTCTAGCAGACTTGTACTTTCAGGAAGTTCTTCTTAAATTCTTTCATTACTATTACTTTAAGGTTTAAGATATGTTATTTTCAGCCTTTAAAAAAAGTTGTGTATTTTATATATATGTATTTCTAAAGTAAGTTGAGAGAATCAGCTTGGACCTAGTGTTAGAAAATGTAGTCCTTGAGCTCAGTAGAGATGCCAATTTTAGAATCCTCAACACAGAGACAGTAGTTTCAGTATTGTGTGGTACACAGAATCCTAAGATTATCCTTTTGATAATCCTATGTGGGCCTGTCTTAATCAGTTGAGCCATTTCTTAAAATAATTTTTTAAAGTTTTTATTTATTTATTTATTTTTAGAGAGACAGACAGAGTGTGAGCCAGGAAGGGGCAGAGAGAGAGAGAGAAAATCCCAAGTAGGCTCTTCAGAGTTGGCGCAGAACCCGACATGGGGCTCGAACTCACAAAACTGTGAGATCATGACTTGCGTCAAAATCAAGAGTCAGATGCTTAGCCAACTGGACCACCCAGGTGCCCCAGTTGAACCATTTTTTATGAAAGTCTATAGATTAGAGACTCTAGAGTCTTAGAAGATTTCCTGCTAGCTCTGAAGTACCATGAGTCCTGTAGCACGAAGAAAATGAGTTCTATCAATAACCTGAGAGAAATGGAACCTGGAAGAGAATGCCAGGAGTCAGATGAGAACACAGCCCTGGCTGACAATTTGGTCTTAACTTTGTGAAACCCTAGGCAGACCATCCCTCTGTGCTGTGCCCAGAATCTTGATCTATAGAAATCACGATTGTAAATGGGGTGGGGTATTTTAAACTGCTAAGTTTGTGGTAATTTGTTACACAGCAATAGAAAACTAATACTAACATTATGGATGGGTCACGTGCCTAAGGGGGCCAGTAGGCAGGAAGACAGGAACAGAAGACTACACTGTAGAAGAATACTCATGTTTAAGAGAGGAGGCATACTCATCAGAGTTGATGTAATCTTTATAAAAGATCAAGGACAAAGTTCTCAAATTTAAGGAGGAGGGAGACCCATGGAAAAAGGGTGGTCAAGATAAAAATGCGGCAGAGATATCAAGATGAATGCAAACTAGAACTGACAAAGGCATTGCAAGGTCATTGATACTACAGAGTCCAAAGTCTTTAATTACCAAATCTAGTCATAAAGAATCATGCCATCTGAAACTCTCAGCTTGAACAGCTACAGTGGCCTGGAGTACAGAATAACAATCAAACTCACAAGACAGGGGCGCCTGGGTGGCTCAGTCGGTTGAGTGGCCGACTTTGGCTCAGGTCACGATCTCACGGTCCGTGAGTTCGAGCCCCACATTGGGCTCTGGGCTGATGGCTCAGAGCCTGGAGCCTGCTTCCGATTCTGTGTCTCCCTCTCTCTCTGACCCTCCCCCGTTCATGCTCTGTCTCTCTCTGTCTCAAAAATAAATAAATGTTAAAAAAAATTTTTTTAAATAAAAAAAATAAATTAAATTAAATTAAATTAAAAAAAAAACTCACAAGACAAAAAAAAAAAAAAAAAGGCTACTCTCAGAGCCAACTTACTTAGCTTTAAGAAAGAACACATGTCAGACCATAACACACAAAGAATGGGCAACTTAACATGACTCAAAATTGAACTTTCAATGTCTAAAACTCCCCCCCAGGCTTGGGACATGGGCATGAGAGAAAAGGCTGAAATAGCTGTGGATTGGTATATTCTGGGGAGATGTAAATCCTTGGGGTTTTGCAGCTTTTCTACCATGCTAGTCATATACCTCTCTCAAAGGCATCATATTACCACGTAGTCTCTAGGGCAGCTGGTTAGCATCAATATCAGTTGCTGATTACTCACTAAACCTTGCTGACGATGAGGTAAAGGTGTTGGTCCACTGCATGATGACCTTGATCATGTTCTCACTTATTTTCAGTCTGGTATATTACTGTGAAATTTTTGAGTTAATGCTGCAAGAAAGATTTGATTGAGGAAAAAATCCTTAGACTGGAGGAAATGTCACATACCAGCCTTTCTTTCTGCATTTCAAACAGAGGAGACACCCATAGTCATAACTTAGTACCTGAATGCTTTCTCTAGAATCTGTACTCTACCCACACTTCAGTACATTTTTCCACTGTCTTTTATTCTTCATCAGCCTCATGTTCCATCTTTCTGACTCCCCTTCACCACCATAGTTTCAGCTGGGTAACTACTCCAGTCTGCAAAGTCTACCTTTATTTCCAGGACCTTTTCTCTGTTCAGGGTAGAGTCCATCTCTTCAGCCTCCAGAAGACAGTCAAAGGGATAAAACTAGTAGGGACCCTGATGTACAGCTACATTGCAAACATTGACCTGTAAAAGGAAATGATAATACTAGAGACAAAATGCCAACTTTGGAAGGAAAACAACTCAGTACTGTAAATGCTCAGATTTTTCGTTAAAAAGCTACACGATTATTTTGCTTCAATCCCATTTTAAAGCAGGAATTGTAAGTGATACACTTGTGGGAGATGGTTCTGGTAGGTGACAAAGTGAGGTTACCTTCTAGCCATATTCTGGAGGGCAGGTTTTTGGTTAATCCCAAAACAAAAGTAAGAAATCATAGATCTTTTCTGTTAATTTTTCTTTCACTATACACAACTTCACACACATATACATACATACTATAAGCATATTCACACACGCTCCAACACACATACACACAATATTTTCCTTGTCTATTCTACAAGTAACCTGTCATGATCTCACCCTCCTCATGGTACTTTCCTTCAAAAAATAAAAATAAAAAGACCAGAACAGACATTTCTCAACTCATCCCAGATAAGAAGATTCTGGGTCTAAGGCATGAACTAGGCAGTCAAAGACTTCTTCAGGCTCATCCCAGACTAAGAGCTCTCCTTTGAGATAAACCAAAAGCTATAGTGTTACCTCAACCATCAGAGAAGCCAAAGGGCTGTGTCCATCTCTGTTTTTTCTGCCTTAAGGAAATGGTCCCAGCCTAACAGGGATTTGCCAAACATGCATATGAAGAGCTTTATTTGCAAAATGTAGTATTCAGGGTGCTGTTTATCATGAACCTGTTTTGATCTACCAGCATCCTGATACATCTTTTTTTCTTTCTGCACTAAATCCTGGCCTCATGTTTTAGATGTTTTGGTCTTGACCTTATAGATTGTCATCACAAGTAATTGGCTTCTCCAACCTAGGACTAAGCAATTCTATCTGCAGTCTGTGGATTATTCCTATTCCCTAACCTATCATCTCTGCCTGGCTCTAAGAATCTCTCCCATTTTCTTCCATTAATATTATATTCTGATATTTTCATTTCTTCCTCCATATCCTAAGTTTAGTATTACAGCATGGATCTTTGACATATGGTGAACTTTGAAGTGACTTTTCATAATGACGTTGAGAACACAAAGAGTAAACTCAGAAAGGGAGCTGAATGGTGAAGAGGTGATAGGGAGTGCGTATGGGCCATCTATTCTAGAAGAATGGCATGAAAAGGAAGGAAAAAATTAGGGTCACCTCTACAGGGTCAAATGAGCATGAGTTGTAATAGTAGTAGATTACATTTATAAGTGGTTACTTTAGGCCAATCATTTTTAGAGAATATTTTTTCTGAATCCTAAATAACACTTTGGAATATATTTTATTAATTACATTTTACAAATGAGGAAATTAGGGCTAAAGACTATTAATTTATTTGTCTTAAATCTCTCAGCTAACAAGTGTCAGAGTCAATATTTGAACTCAGGCCTGTGTCTTTTGAGAGTTCATAAAATTGACAATGAATATAACTAAATTTTAATTAAAATTTAGGAGAATAGCTAATATGGTTAATACATATGGTTTACTACATTTGGAGATATTCTTGAAAAATTATTCCCTTTCTCAATACTCCATTTAGCATATAATAAAACTGAAGTCAATTGACTAGGTTTCTTGTGTCCGTGAGTTATAATCTAAGACTATAATCATGACTACTAATGAGCCCCAGCTCTTAGGGAATGGTAAGGGAATTGAGAATGAACCTCAGAAATATTTTATACTCAAAGATTATGAAAAATGGGCATGAGGTTCAAAAGAAGATTAATGGATCAAAGTAGAGTTTCCCCAAGTGTATTATTGGGGACATTATGTCAATGAGTTATCACATGTGCATACACATACCCAAAGCAGTATATACTATATTCCCCACGGATATAATGATTCTTTATAATTCTGTGAAGTTTTATAGTACAGAACATTGTCTTAAATATATAGTGGCCTAAAAAATGGTCACAAATTCTCTACAGATGCTCCCATCAAGAGTAGGACCCTAAATCTTGGCAGGCCTTATCAATTGCTTTTGCCAAGATGTTGTGGAAATGATTTTAT
This sequence comes from Panthera leo, assembly GCF_018350215.1. Taxonomy (NCBI): domain Eukaryota; kingdom Metazoa; phylum Chordata; class Mammalia; order Carnivora; family Felidae; genus Panthera; species Panthera leo. The sequence goes on from NC_056681.1 coordinate 94,611,766, forward strand.
GCAACATGTGAACCAGATCCCATCAGGTCTTTAGCTTTCCCTCTTGAACCCCCTTGACACCAGGTGAAGAAATCGGGCTAGTCCCCTGAGGGTGAGAGACTGTGTGGAGAGAGGCTTGGCTACTAGCCAGCACCAACCACCAAATGTGTGAATGAGATTATCCAATCTCAGTCAAGCTACAGATGGCTGTACCACATTAGTGACCATAGACAAGACCAGCAGAAGAACTGCCTAGCTAGTCCAGACCTAACTATTGGCTCATTTGTATTGCAAGCAAATACAAAATTTGTTGTTTAATGCCACTAAGTTTTGTCACAGTTTGTTACACAATAGTAGGTAACTCATACTTAGTTTCAACCATCATTTGCAAACTGATTCGACCTTGAAATACTTATTTCATTAAACACCTAATTAACATGTTCAGGAACATACTTTTGGGAATAAAGAGGTATAAATTTTCATCCTTATGTCACTTAAACTTAATTAGCATTTTAAGGAATACTATTTAGGAAAGTAGAAGTTAGTTGGCTCTTTATTGAAGAAATCCTTCTCAGGAGATTGCCTTGTGATTCTGTTATGTTTGAACATAAGCCTAGTATCTGGAAGAACTATGCTAAAAGTGTTTCTGTTTGAGTGGATAATCAAACATGGTCCTCACCATCAATAACTTCACAGGTTTATCTTATCTTCCCTTTTGTAGGTAAAATCTCCAGATTTTCAAGAAAATGTGAGTTATCAGTATTATAACTGGGGAGTTATATTTATCATTCCTTAGAATAACCTGTTGAGATAGGATTTGCTTACTTTTCTTTCATAAATGTTCTCAAACCTCAATCCTGTTTTATTTTATCTGCAAGAATTGTAATAAGTGCCTCATCATTGAAATTAGGTAAATATTGCAAGTAAATCACTAAAAGCTACAGGCAGCTATTAATGAGACACTTGAATAAGCAACTTTCCTGAAATATTTTAGCATTCTTACCAGGACTACTTTGTATTTCATTAAGACACTTTCTTCCACATATTGACATTCCTGTGCTCCAATGTCCTAGTTATTTTCCTTCACATCAGGAGCAAGAATATGTATTTTCTGGTGTCCTTCTTTTCTTCTTTCCTTTCTTTCTTTCTTTTATCTTTTGGACCATTAGGAGACAATTTTTCCAAGTTAGGAGCATTTCCTTTTCTAAATAGTGATTTTGCATCCTCTTCCAAATCTAAATGATAAACTATTTCAAAGTCTTGCTCTAAAGCTTTACTTTAATCTTTTCCAAACAGAAGGCAGCTGTTTATCATGACTTTAACATGCTAACATTTCTGCAGCATGATTGGTTGAAGATATCAATAAGATATGTGTTTATCCAAATCATTTGATTTGATGAGGCACTGAACAAAACCACATGTCAACCCCACCACATATAATTTCACTCATTGTATACTCATTCATTTGGATTTAAGGTTTTGTGTTCTTTAAGCTTAATATAAAAATTCACTTAATTCTAGAAGGGATTCATCCTTATCAGCAACCACCTGGATTAGTAGTTGAGAATATATTTAATAGTCTCATGAGAGTACAGGCTTATAGAAATAAAATATGAGTAGGAGACAGTTACAGACAGAATGGAGCATAGCTCATGCCTCATGCTCAGGGAAATTTTTCAGGAAATTCTATTCCCCTTCTCCTCATCTCAGCACTTTTATTCACAAATCACTTAAAAAACTGAACTAGTTTATCCCTAAAATATGAATTCTTATAGGATTTTGTCCCCATAGCTGTAAGACAACACATTAAATTATCTCATGGCATACTGGTAAACGAAGTCTGATATGAGACCTAGTTTGATGATGCTATGGATATGGAATTCTATAGCCAAAAATCACATTTCTCTACATATTTTCTCTTTCAGTCATGACAAAGCTCATGCTGTAAATATTCTAGGATCTTCACATTCAACATTATAAAATATTTTAACTGTGTTGGACAGCATGAGAAACTGGAAGAGAGCTTGAGGAATATTAACTTGTAGTTTTAAAAATATTTTCAACTGAAATTTGGTGTTTTGGGGAAAATTAGAGTAAAGCTTGGTATTAAATTTCTAAATAAGCTTAGGATTTGGATTTCATGCTAGAGACAGAAGTTCTCATCTCAGTCCAGGAGACTATGGATAAAAACATCACAAATGGAAGCAAAGCCTTTTGTCAGATTATAAATATGGGTGTAAAAGGCAAATACAGGTTTTTTTCTTCAAAAAGGTTTGAGATTTGCATAGTTGATTGGAGCAGGTTGAAACAAATAAGAAAGCGTTGTAAAATGCCCTAGGATAAGTGCTAAGTGTTCAATACTTAGACTGAATTAGCAAGTGGTTCGAAGAGTTTATTGGGACACTTCTAAAGATTCACTGAATATTTGTCTCCTAGAATTCTTTATTCTCTTTCCCCTCCCTATCCAAATGCTGTCTGTCTTTGAAAGTTCAGCTTGAGCTATCCATGGTCAGAATGAAGTCTTGTTTGAGCCCTGATGTCCCTCTCCTTTCAGCTTATGTACTGCGCTTATTAAACACTATTTTAGTGATTTCCACTATGAATTGTTTGATAACTATGGTCTTATCTCCAAAGATTAAAGCTCCTTTTGGTCAAAAACTGGATGTTGTATGTGTGCATGCATACTGAATTCCACCCACCAGAAGCATTATGTTGTGAGGTGTGTGCTAAATAATAGTTATAAATAAATAAATAAATAAATAAACAAACAAACAAGAAGGAAAGAAAGAAAGAGGAAGAAAGAAAAAAAGACATCACTGACAGATCAAACAGATCAAACAAATATTTGACTTGGGACCAGCCACTTAAGCATTCAGCTTCAGTTCCTTTCTCCATAAACAGGAACAGAAGACCCATTCTCTGTCCTCCTTAACATGTTGTGAAGACTGAATAAGACATACTGCCTTTGATTTTGGTGTCAAATCCGTAAATGAAATTGCTTCATGAGCTATAAATAAGTCTATGATGTGAGGTTTTGCTAGCATATTGGTACCCAGAACAGACTGAAGTAATGCATGATGAATCTTATTGTTCCCTGGACTTATACAGTATGTATAAAGTATGCATTCATATTGAACATGTTATATTGACAATTGATATTATTAATATATACAAGAGTTTTTATTAAGGTGCAAGTCATTAATGGTACAATTAGTACAATTAGGCATATCACCCTGGACAAAAGACTTAGGCACCATTCTCTTAATAAGATCCAACCCCCACTTCTTTAAGTACCATGAAGGCAGACTGGTGTGTATGATTAAGGAGCTTCATGCCATGAGAGAAGCAATCTCTTTACCAATCCTTCTCTAGACCCAGCTCAGTTTCATGCTTTTGCTCCTTAATTTCTACCTGACTGTGTTACCTACCAGCTATGTTACCTTTGGTAATTTATATTATGTATCAAAAATTCAGTTTCCTATTTCATAAGAAGCATATCATATAATTATAAAAATTATTTAACTCATAAATGAGCATATCAGTAAGATGGTAATGTTAGTTCAAAAAAGCATTTGAAGATTGCTTGCATATAGTCATTAAAAAATAATGAGGTTAGTAATAATAATGTATCAGTAGTAACTCAGCAATTATAAAAAATGCACCACTTAATGTAAAATGTTAATAATTGGGGAACTGGGGTAGGGGGGAGGCAGAATAAAGTTTAAGTAAGAATGTGAAGTTAGTTATAAACCTTGTTAAGTTCTACACAGCATTAAGTTCATATCCTTGGGGTTATGTATTGTAGCAACACTTAAATCATTTGCATCTTTATTAGACAAAAATCAACAAGTTAACATATCACTTTTTGATCAAATAGCAAAGACAAACTCAATTATATTCTCATAGAAATAAATAATCTTGGGTGGCGTATTAAATAGTACCCCCGTACTATTACTAGAGGACATGCCCATGCCCTTTGCATTATTTTTAACTTTTAGGTAAGTTTTTCTTTCCCTCATCCTTCTCCTCCTCTTCCTTCTCCTCCTCTTCATTATTATATTATTGTTATCATTCCTTTCCTTCTTGGCCTTTATATTTCCAACATATTGTACCTCAGCCATGAATCCTGACTCAGATTTTCAGCTTTCTTCATATTCATGGATGCTCCCCAGCCTGGTGCTGAAATGGACCATACCTTGGTTTATGCTCTTGGCATTGACATCCAAGGAATACTTCTCAGTTTCCAATTCTTTGCTGGCCTAGTGCCTACCTTAAATATGACGCGGGGTCTGGAAAACTGCTAAGCCAGTGCCTCAAAAGAGGGACAAGAGACTGCAAGGCCAAGAATTCAAAGAAATGTAAAGAGCATGAGTCTAATAACTTTAGTTCCTGCCCTGCGTCTATGGTTACCTGCATTTCTCCTTGCTCAATGAAACCAGAGATTCAAAGTATAAAGCAAATGTAGCTGGACCTGAAATAAGTTGGTTAACCAACTTACTCAATGCTAAGTATATAAAATTCTTGGGAAAAGTCTGTGGGAAAGACAAAAATAACATTGGACATTTAATAAAAGATGAAATAGCCATGACAGACTAAAAGCATCCTGGACTGCCTGAACAGAAAGAGAAAATACCTGAGTTCTAGACTCTATCACACAGTTAGCAAGTTAAAAGATATAGCTTTGAATGCAAACAGAAGTTTGTGTTCTGATTCTCCCAACTATTACATACTAAGCTTGAACAAGTTGCGTAACTTCTCCTGGTCTGTTTTCTTATAAGTAAAATGGGGCCCATAAAAGTACCTAGCATTAAATATGCTGATGAGGTAAAGCCTTTCTTTGAGAGATAATAAACACTCAAATCATGTCAACATAGTTTTGGTTAACAAGTTAGATCTTTAAAGGCTTTTCACTCTCTCTGAGCCTCACTACTCTCATCTATTTCACAAAGATAATAATACTCTCTTGACTGCCATTCAAAGGTCATATGAAGATCAAATGTCCTGTGTTCCTCATAAGATTTCAGTCTTAAATAAGGATTTGAGGATGTTGTGGTGTCATTACACAATTGAGCTAATATCTTACAGTAGCATTTTATTTCACATAAACATGAAAATCTTTGAGAATAGATGCATGTAAATATTACATTAATCATAAAATAAAATGAGAAATTAATAGGATTTTTAACATCCAGTGTCCTTTAAAGCTATGGCAACCCTCCCTACTTCCTCAATTTCCCCAAAGAGGAGAGATTTGTTCTCTCTTACCTTTTAAGAATACATGTGTAGGAGAATTTGAGAGACAATAATTTATTGAAAGCAGTTGAGTATTTGGCAGACATAAATGTTCCTAGATGCAGTATCAGAAAGCAAAGAAGGAGATATGGCTAAATATTATGGGCAAAAATAAGTCAATTTTTTTCCACGACTTATGGGAACTACAAATGACAACAACCTTGGAGGCAAGCGGAGGCCTAATCGCTTATAGAAGTGCTGAGATTTGAGGAATCTCAAATAGATTGGGATAGGCTATGAAAAGGAAATTCATCTTAAAAGTTCAAAGGATTAAAGAGCAAAGCAAAACAAAACAAAAAAACCTTTGACTTTCTGTGATAATTACTAGAGCCCCAAGCATACTAGGGCTAGTGAACTTTTCAGACACTTAACCATGAGAGTTGTACTGTTTGTCTGTTTTCTCCTCAGACATGTGGTAATACCTTGATGGCTTATGATACTATAAACAGGGTTTTAAGGCCATACGCTGCAGGGTCAAACATGATATTAGTATGTGGCTTGCTTTGGCATCTCCACTAGACTCTAAGATTTGCCTTGGGTGATATCACCAATATATTCCTTTCCCAATCAGCTCTCACTCCAGTTACCTAATTCTTTTACATCCAGACTTATCATTCAGCAACAAATCACCATGCTATCTATCTATCTTAAATGGAGCAGGGTGCCTCCAGGGCAGAAATTCTCAAAGTCTCAGAAAATGCACACAAACATTGGAGCAGCAAAACTCAGACTCACACTGAAAAGATTTCAAGAGTACTAAAGGATATCGCATTAGACTATATGTTCATTCCGTGTGTATATTATATGTGAATGTATGTGAGTACATTCCATATTGTATATTACAGATGCTATACCAAGTAAAATAAGATGTCCAAGGAGAATAGATCAATTTAACTGATTTGAAAAGAAATACATTTTGTTGTTCCCTATAATGCACCAGTCTTTCCACCCATTACTCACAAGACATTATTTTCAGACCTTTCACAGCCTAGGGCTTACATACTCTTATGGACAATTCCAGGTTGTCACAGTTTTTCTTAGAGAAAAAATACTTTGATTGTTATGAAACTTTAATTTATTATACATTTGATTGTATTAATCATCCGGGAGAAATCCAGTCAATGTCAAAGTTAGCTAGAACATTTAAAATGTTGAGATCAACTCCATACACCTTTTACCTTACGGTTATCTGATTAACCAAAACCAGACTCTCCACTGTTAGAACTTCTGAGAAGAAAAAAACAAATAAATAAATAAAAATTAAAGATCAGAGACCACAGTTTTAAATTTATTTATTTTTAATTTTTTTTAACATTTATTTATTTTTGAGACAGGGAGAGACAGAGCATGAACAAGGGAGGGTCAGAGAGAGGGAGACACAGAATCTGAAACCGGCTCCAGGCTCTGAGCTGTCAGCACAGAGTCGACGTGGGGCTCGAACTCACCGACAGTGAGATCATGACCTGAGCCGAAGTCGGCCGCTTAACCGACTGAGCCACCCAGGCGCCCGAGACCACAGTTTTAAGAACAGGATAAGCCATAATTGAGAAAATTTATCTTAAGTAATCTTTCATTTTTCCTTCTACCCACCTATTGTGAAAGGCTCTTTTCCCCTTATAGATTTTTTTAGTATTATTATTATTATTTTTTTTTTATTCTCAAGTTAGTTAACATACAGTATAGTCTTGGTTTCAGGAATAGAACCCAGTGATTCATCTCTTACATATGATACCCAGTGCTCATCCTGAAAAGTGCCCTCCTTAATGCCTGTCACCCATTTAACCACCCCCCACTCCTATCAACCCTCAGTTTGTTCTCTGTGTTTAACAGTCTCTTATGGTTTGCCTCCCTCTCTCTTTTTATCTTATTTTTCCTTCCCTTCCCCTATGTTCATCTGTTAAGTTTCTCAAATTCTAATATGAGTGAAATCATGATATTTATCTTTTGCTGACTGACTTATTTTGCTTAGCATAATGCCCTCCAGTTCCATCCACATTGTTGTTAATGGCAAGATTTCATTCTTTTTCATCACTATTACTGAGTATTACTCTATTGTATATATATAGTATATAGATATATATTATATATATATTATATATATATATTGTATATATATAATATATATATATACACACCACATCTTCTGTATCCATACATTAGTTGATGGACATTTGGCATCATTCCATAATTTGACTATTGTTGATAGTGCTGCTATAAACATTGGGGTGACTGTGCCCCTTCAAGTCAGTATTTTAGTATCCTTTGGATAAAAACCTGGTAGTGAAATTGCTGGATTGTAGGGTAGTTCTATTTTTAATTTTTTGAGGATCCTCCACACTGTTTTCCAGAGTGGCTGCACCAGTTTGCATTCCCACCAACAGTGCAATTGTCCCCTTATTGATATTGATGTTCATGAAAGTTCACACTATTATTGGTAATATGTATTTCACCTTCACTCCTGAAAGATATTTCCACTGCATATCTAACTCTTTTTTTTTTTTGCATATCTAATCCTTGATTAACTGTTCTTTTCTTTCAGCACTACAAAAATGTTGTTTCACTATCTTCTAGCTTTCATGTTATTTGATTAGAAATTCACAGTAATTGGAATTGTTATTTCCCTACAGATAATGTGTCATTTTTGTCTACCACTTTCAAGGTTGTTTTTGTTTTTGTTTTTTTCCTTTAGTTTTGGTTTTTAAACACTGATTATAATATTTCTGGGCATAGTTTACTTTCATTTTCACCTATTTGGAGTTCACTGAACTTTTTGAATCTGTAACTTTGTGTCTTTCATCCAATTTGAGTAGTTTTATTTTCTTTTTTTTTTTTTATAAAGTTTATTTATTTTTGAGACAGAGAGAGACAGAGCATGAACGGGGGAGGGTCAGAGAGAGAAAGACACAGAATCTGAAGCAGGCTCCAGGCTTCAAGCTGTCAGCACAGAGCCCAATACAGGGCTCAAACTCATGGACCGTAAGATCATGATCTGAGCTGAAGTTGGATGCTTAACTGACTCACCCACCCAGGCACCCCAATTTTGAGTAGTTTTCAGCTATTATTTCATCAAAAAATTTTCTTCACCAATTTCTTTCCCTTCTCCTTTTGGGACTCCAGTCACCTGATTATTAGGCCTTTTGCTATTATTTTATAGGTCTCTGAGTCTGCTCATTTTTATTCAGTCTTCTTTCTCTGTTTTTCAGAGTGGATAATTTTATACTGATCTATGTTCAAGTTAATTTATTATTTCCACTCTCTATTGAGCTCATCAGATGAATTTTTAAACTTCTATTATTGGGGGGTGCCTGGGTGACTCAGTCGGTTGAGCGTCTGGCTTCAGCTCAGGTCATGATCTCACCGTTCGTGAGTTGGAGCCCCATGTCGGGCTCTGTGCTGACAGCTTGGAGCCTGGAGCCTGCTTCAGATTCTGTGTCCCCCTCTCTCTCTGCCCCACTCCTGCTTGTGCTCTGTCCTCTCTCTGTCTTTCAAAACTGAATAAACATAAAAAAAAAATAAAAAAAATAAACTTATATTATTGTATTACTCAGTTATAAAATTTCTATTTAGTACTTTTCTGTAGTTTCAATTTATCTGCTGAAAACTATCTTTCTATTCACTTTAAGCATATTTACCTTCACCTTACTAAGTATATTTGTAATAGCTACTTGAATGCCTTTGTGTGGTGATTCTAATACATGGGTCATCTCAGTGTTGGCATGTAACAAATGATTGTTTCTTAAAATTAAGTCACATGTTCCTGTTATTTCAGTATGCCAAACGATTTTGATAGCACTTTGATCATTTTAAATGTAATGTTGTATAGATTCTGAGTCCGGCTAAAATGTTATATCCCTGTTATATCTCCTTTTAGTGTACTAGGGTATCCCCCCCCCCTTTTTATAGAGTTTTTAGTTGTAATCTGCAAGGGAAACATACTTTATTGGCTAACTCAGGCTTTGTCAGAACTGGAAACCAGTGGTATTTAAAAACAAAATTTTATGATAAGATTCTAACATATCAGTCATCTATTTGCCTGTGAAATGTTGAGAATTAAATGTAGATCTTTATCTAAAAGGCTTTGTGATTGATCAGCGGAGGACAGAGAGGAGGAGGAGAAAATTCATTTGATTCATAGAATTCCAGACATCTGTGTTTGTATATCTAATTAAAGATTGTATTTTCCATCTCAGGAATGATGGTTTGATGGAAATTTCTACAGGATAGCCATCTTTGAAGTGGGGAGAAATGTGATGCAATCAGGATCTAAGAGGCATTACCCAGGCTTTAGGGCATTATGAGAATACTAAATAGAATAGGTTTGACTAAGAGATTATATATAATCTTATTCTGGGGCCATGGGCCAGGAAGAGGACTCTGGGAAATGAGGTTGGGTACAGAGCAGTGTCACAGAACCCACAGGACTCTCATCTCAGTAAGTTAAACTGTGAAGCTTCTGCTTTCCTGTGTCATGGGTTACATGTATTTCCATTTGGTTGGTAGAATTTTTTTTTTTTTCAACTTGAATTCTATTTGAGGAGTTACTATCCCTGTTGAAGCCATGGTTCTACACCAGGGGGAATTGTGGTCCCTGCACACATTTGGCAATGTCCAGACACAACCGGCAAAATGGGAGAGGGGAGTGCTATTCACATGTAGTGGGTGGAGGCCAGGGATGCAGCTGAACATCTTCCAGTGCACAGGACAGTACTCCACAAAAATCTTATTTGTCCCAAAATGTCAATAATGTCCAGACTGAGAAACCTTTTGCTAGAGTGAGCAGCATTTAGTGCCTCTCTCGTCTCCATAGATATAGCTGGAAGAGAACCAACAAAATAAAATAGGATGTGACTTTCTGGAAAAGACAAAACTATGGAGACAATAAAAAGATCAGTGATTGCCAGAGGTTGGCGAGGGAAAGATGAATAGGCAGAGCACAGAGGAATTTTAGGGCAATGAAAATACTCTGAACTATATTTCAATGATGGATATATATCATTATACATTTGTCCAAACGCACAGAATACACAACACCAAGAGTGAATTCTAAGATAAACTATGGGCTTTCAGTGGTTATGATGTGTCAATGTAGGTTCATCCTTGGTAAAAAATGTACCATTTTGGTGGGTAATGTTGATAATATGAGAAGCTATGCATGTGTGGGAGCAGGAGGTATATGGGAAATATCTGTAGCTCCCTCTCAATTTTATTGTAAACCTAAAACTACTCTAAAAAATAAAGTCTTAAAAACAAAAAACAAAGTAGGTAAGCACATAACTTAGAATAAAGAGCTCAAATAAAAAGAAATAAGGGCACCATTCCCAGGAATTTGAAGCTGGAAGCCAGTACTTCACAGAATATATTGGAAAGAAATAAAGTTTCTGCAGATTTATAGTAATGAAGGTGGTAAATAAAGTGAACATTGAACACATGTAAAGGATAATCACAATTTTCTGCAAAAAAAATGAAGGCATCGTGATACAAAAGTGATATCCCATAACAAAAAGGTATAAAAACAAGTACCATGTAAGGCAGAAAAATCTGCATAATTTACCAATGCAAAGAGAGGACACAAGACCAGCCAGACCTATGTTAATTCTTTATGAGAAGGAAACTGATAGTATAGGTTATAGTTTATTGTACGTATATTATGTGTGCATCTCCATAGACTTCCACAGTTACTACTGTGGAAAATTAAAAATAGTTGCAAATTGTTTTACTATCTTTCCATTAATAAGTGGGCTCCATGTTACCACCACTTGAAATTTGGAGGGCTCTGTGATTACTTCATGAAGGAATATACTTTCTGGGCCGAGGTCTTAAGAGACTGATAGTTTCTACTTCCTGTATCTTGGAACACTCTTTCTGAGAGCCTAGAACAGCTATAAGTGACTCCTAATTTGCCCTGAAATGGCCATGCTGAAAAAGTCACATTTAGGTATTCCAATAGATAGCCTCAAATGAGCCTGTCGTCCACTCCTCCCCACCAAGGTGGCAGACACGTGAATGAAGCCATCTTGGATCCTTTAGACCAACCTGTCTGTCATTTGACATTATGGAGCCACCTCTGTAGATATTACATGAAAAGATTTGTCCTGCTAAGCTCAGCCTCAATTCCTGATCTGTCACAGAATTTTGAGATATGATAAAATATTTGTTGTTTTAAGCTTTTAGGTTTGAGGTATCTGTTATGTAACAATAGATAAACAGAAAAATCTTTTTGTTATATTTATAAAATAGCATATCAAGCAACTCCTCTCTAGGTACTGATCTAGATAAATATGAAAATCGAGTGGACTCTGTGACCATGAGAAATCTTTTCACAGAGAAAGAAAACAGCAGGTAAGTATTTCACTTTATAGATTGTTTATTTCCATTGAGGTGACTGTACGTTCCAGAACTGTAGCATGGCTTGTGGTAAGGGAAGTAGTTTTAACTTAGGGAAAAGAGTGAAAAACAGAGTGAAGTTCCCCCCAAGTATGGAAACACTGCCCACTTAAATCAATTTGAAGTTTGAATTCTTTGTGTCTTACGCAAATGAATTGGGGAAATTGCTAACTGCAAAGTTATTGTTTTTTGTTAATCTGTTATTTCCACCTATGAACTTTGCTGGAGCTTGATACACCTTTGATTTTGATGCAAAAAAGAGAGACACAACAGGCAAACAAAAACCTGTCTTTTTAGACTTTCCAGTGCTTGTGACTTGTTCAAAGAGGATGGTGTTTTTCTAGGCTGTTTGTGCTGATGGGGAAATTGATTGTATTCCAGAGAGTGGAGAGAGAACCAATGCCAGGGTATGGGAGGTGAGGGATTGGGGCAGCCAGAGAAGGATAGTATCAGGTCACTGGGGATAATAGCTCTTCCCTGCTTTGGCCTATCTCTTGCAATAACCCCATGCCTGCAATATGTCCTTATTTTATCCACTAGAGATGTATAGAGCAAGTTTATTTTCTCTTCTTCCTATGAGGTATTCAGAATTATATTCTCTTTGAGTCTTCTCTCTCTAGGCAAAACATTCTCAGTCCTTGCATTATTCCTTATGTCCCATAATATCCCTATTATCACTTTAGTTTTCAAGTGTGAGGCTCAAACTGAACCAGCCAGTACACAACAGAACAACATTATCACTCTCCATTTTCTTGGCCACAATACATCATTTAATGCGGTGTAAAATGGGCTTTTTATTTAATAAGCACACTGTTAACCAATAATAAAAGGAAGTTACACTCTACCTTTCACTCTTTGTTATATTTTCCCCATCAGATATGCAGGAATCTGAAAAGATATCTCAGTAAGTAAGAACTTTGTTCTGAGGAGTGTTTTTGGAGGCCATTGTGGGGGAAAACGTGCTTTGGACCATATTTAATCCTAGACACTCACTTTTGAGAAAAAGATCTAACTACTTCAAGCAGGAAAGTAGTTCTCTCCACTTCTGCTCCATGATTTTCATGTGAGCCAAAAAAAATGTAAAAGGAATGAACAAAAATAGAAGTAGCATTCAAGGCTGTCTAACATAACCATATCTAGTGACAAGCAAGTTTTTGTTTAGCATAGACTTAATTTTGTAGAAAAAGAAATGGAAGAGTGAATAAGTCAGCTTTAGTGGAATGTGTTCTTATAAACTCAAGCAAATCAGCATCCAGACAGAATGAGAACCTCTTGCCTTCATAGAATGGGCAGCTGATAGTAAAATGATATCTTATTTTTCCTGCCAAGTTTGGATCTGTTAAGCAGAGGGGAAAAGAAAATCACATTTATTCTTTATATATACATGTACATGTACATGTACATATACATGTACATGTACATATACATGTGCATGTACATATACATGTGCATACATATATGTATATGTATATGTATATGTACATGTATATGTATATGTATATGTATATGTATATATAATAAGTACATAAAAAAGCAGTAAGAAATTCTGTTGTCGCTACTTACACTCCTGGGTCAAAGATGGAATAAACATTTTTAAATGAAACTGTAAACTAACCTGGCTAAGAGAGGATGATTAGCAATTATTTAAAAGGCCCCAAAGGCTTTTTAACCAGCAGGAAAGCACAGAAGGCCAGTTCCTTGGTGTAAATGTGTGCATGAATGTACATTAACCGTTGGTGTGTACTAGCAATACTAAAAGATTGTATATTCTACCATCATGAATGAACTTACTTGCATAATTGTCTTCATGAAATCTTACTTCATCTATAGGCTGTCATATTCTAAGAACCTAGTAGTCTATTATCTATGAAGAATAAATGCGTTTCCCTTTCTCAGTAGTCTTTATTATAATGTTTATAGCCACAGGAGACTGTAGGTCTCCACTAAATGAATCCATCAGCATGGATTGACAGCAGAAACATTAGAATAGACAAAACATGGTCTCACTCATCGTATGGAATGATTATAACTTACATGTGGCAATTTTTTTTTTTTTGAAAAGTTTTAAGAACACTATTTTTTTATTTTATTTTTTTTTATTTTGAGAGAGAAAGAACGCACGCAGGATGGGGGGTGGGCGGTGGCGAGGGGAGAGGCGAAAGGGTAGGGAGAGAGAGAGAATCTTAAGCACGCTCCACACCCAGCACAGAGCCTGACCCGTGACTCCATTTCATGAGCCTGAGATTATGACCTGAGCTGAAATCAAGAGTCAGAAGCTTAACCAACTGAGCCACCCAGGTGTCCCTACGTGTGGGAAACTTTTAAGGTTGGTCATTGAACATACGTATTAAAACTAAAAACTTTACATGGATATTGAGCCATTCAGTGTGGCCACGCTTATATAGTGACACCATTATGTCATGAAACATTTTATGAGATTTAGTCATAAAATATTATAGACTCTTTGTGAATACTGTCAAATATAGCAATTCTTTGGGAGCGGCCAAAGACCTTTGAAGCATATTTGAATAAATACAATGGCTATCAACTGAAGTGGTGATGCTTGGGGAGAAAAGACCTCCGGTAGAGACAATGAAGAACATTTTTCTATGTGACTGTAGCAGTTCAAGAGAGGTGTTCAAAACACTTAGAAAATGGTAACATCATCTGAATGTGGCCTGCTTTGATGGACTAACAATTTACATGGCTACATTCTGAATTTTTCAAAAAAATTTTCAAAAATATTTTTGAGCAACTTAATATATTCCAGACTCATAATTTACAAAGTCTAATTCACATGTTTATATTAAAAAAAAAAAAATGTAGTGCCAGATGCACAGACCTTAGGAATAGGAAGTGCATTAGCCATACATTGAAGAAAATAGGAAAATAGTCTCAATGCTCAATGAATAAATCATTGCATTGTTATGGATATCTGTACCATGCTTCTGTGTGATACAATGTTTTCACTTTGTTACCTGTAACATTACTTTGTTTCTTTTGTTCCTTTAAGTAATAAATGTCATAAGGTCTATATCTTCAGTAACTTTTTAACTTCATTCAAGTCAATGAATTTTCATAGATCATGTGCTTTCTTCCAGGCACTTTTATAGAGCATGTGCTATCAGCTAGAGATGTAGCAGTGAAGTATTTAGACAAGGTCTTGACCTCAGGAATATTAAATATTAGCGGTGGGATTCAGGTGATAGGCAAATGAATGCCACTGCGGTACATCATGAAAAGTGTGGTAAAGGAAATAACCATTATGTCATTAAAGAGAATAATGCTAGATACTAACCATTCATAGCCCTATGTATAATCGGGCGTGGACATGGATGTAGAATTCCTACACCTTGTTCTGGAGATATCCTCTTACTGGCAAGTTGTTCTCAGCAACAGGGTCAATGGGAAGTTGTGGGGTTTCTTGTAATCTTCCTTGAAGAATTAGGATATCTTACTAAAAACTCATTAATTTCCTTTAATACGTTTCACTAACTTTTAATAACCTTTACTAACTTCTGATTGACATTCTTTGAATGAATGTACTTATCTATGTATTTATCCAAACTGTATCTGAATCCATTTTTCTTTGTTTTTTATCAGGTTCTGTAATCTGTGGAATGAAATGACCTCAAGTCCTCCAGCATCCTGAGAACATGATTTTCTTTAATAGTTAAAGAAAACACATGGACCCAATCCCTGAATAACTGTCCCAGGCAGGAAACTGAGTGTGCTCCTATACAGTGTCCTAATTCCCAAGGGGCCCTATGGGTCCTGGCTGTTTGTGTACTCATACTCTGAGCTCCAGCAACTAATGTCTTCTCCAGCTCCTAGTGTCTTTTCACACACTTCTCCTCATCTCTGTACTGTGTTTCCGAAAGTTTCCTAGTGTTGCAGGATTTTTTACCTCAATACCCAGGGTTTGTTGTCTTGCTGCTTCGAAGAATGAAGAGGCGCACACAAATAAAATGAACAGGCAAAAGATTATTAGAGTAGAAGATCAGAAAGGAAGAATAGTAGGAAAGTGGTCTTTACAGAGAGGGGACATTACAAAGTGAATGCCCTAGGACTATAGTCAAGGGTCCTTGTTTTATAGGGTTCTGGTTTCTTGCCACCCCTCGCCTCCCCACCCCCCCACCCCCCAATCCCTTCACTCTAGTTCTTCTTGGGTTTTACCCTTATTGGCTTGATAGCTCTAGGTGCTGAGTCATCCATTCCTGATTGTCTCTGTTCCATTGTATGAGAGATGGCCTATGGCGCCTGAGGGGATTTGTTGTGGTCAGACCCCCCCAAGGTTGTTCCAAAATCTGTTTTTTCCCCACCCAGGGACCTCAGGCCCTATCTTTCCCTCTCTGCCTACTGAATCCTCTCTTTCCCTATCATACTAGAACTTATTGCTCCGTTTACCCCAAAGTAAAATACTGGTTTTATTCCTAAAGGAAGTACTAACCCAAAGCTGATACTGTTTATGATTAATAAACCGTGCTGGATACCTAAGAGGAAAATGAAGGGAAATTACATAGTAGCATAGTTGCATATCTGACATCATTAGTCCTAAACTCCATCTGCCTCACTTTATCATTTTTATAAGACCCTGTTTTTCTAAGGCTCCTTTCCTCAAAGCTTATAAAAACTCCTTAATACCTTTGGTTCTTCGTAGACTTAAGTTCCTTTTAAGGCAGATATTTCTGGTCTGTCCTCAAAATTCCAAGGGCATTTCCTGTTAGGTCAACCATGAGTTTATTATGCAGAACAGTTGACTTCCCTTTATGGTTCTTGACCAGAAAGTATAATAAATATTTTCCTCTGTAAAAGAGTAATTGTCTTCCTGATGTGAATTCTGTAGCTTCCTTACAATATGAAAATGGAAGAAGTTAATCGATTTCATTATTTTAAATAGAAATGTTGGGGTGCCTGGGTGGCTCAGTCAGTTAAGCGTCCGACTGGCTCAGGTCATGATCTCGCGGTTCGTGAGTTCGAGCCCAGCATCAGGCTCCGTGCTCACAGCTCGGAGCCTAGAGCCTGCCTTGGATTCTGTGTCTCCCTCTCTCTCTGCTCCTCTCTGTCTTGCACTCTGTCTCTGTCTCTCTCAAAAATAAATAAACATTAAAAAAAAAAACTTTAAATAGAAATGTTGTCTTTCTGCTACTTGCATGGTAATACTTCTTTGCTCTAGACACCTCTGCTCTAGACACTTCTATGGTCTTTTTTTTTTTTTTTTTTCTCTCCAGTGCTTCAGACTGGGAACAAAGGTGAAAACACAAGAGATGACCAGAAAATAACCTAGAACATCTGGCAATCCCTGGGAGCACACCCTGGACACCCTGCTTGCCAAGGTGAAAAGGATAATTACAGATCAAGGTCAGATCAAGTAAATTCTGCCCTGGGGCCACAGATTGGAAAGTACAGGTAGAAATGGTAGGTACATTCAGAAAAGCCATCTATGATAAGAAAGCAACTTGCAGAAAATGGGTCAAAGCTTGGGCAAATGAGGTTTATAGGGACTATGGAAAGCACACCTCAGCATGATACACAATTGGTATCCCCTTACACATCATAGCTAAGTGCTCATCACAGCGTGAGTGGAATTGAAACATACCGTACTCGATACACCTGTTTATAGTGGGATAGTAAGTAACTACACCTCTCCAGGGAGGATCAGCACATCCAAGAATATGCAATAAACACAACACTAAGTTTTGAGTATGTTGGGACAAATGTAATCTCCAATCCTGCTAGTTGGAGAGTAAGTAAGAGAGTCGGTCCTTCATGGATCTCGAGGAAGAATAGTGCTGGTTACAGAAGGTAAGATGTTCCCACTGAGCATCTCTGGAGGGCCTAGGACTGAGGCAAGATCCCACTTTGGTAAACACAATCCCCAAGACTTTTCTTTTGCCTGAAGAGCTTAATTGCTGCAGGCTGTTTTCATTCAATTGCCTCCAGGCCTCCTTATTATTCCCATCCACAATAGTCTATCAGGGTACCTGAAACTGACTCTTAAGACTTCAAAGAATGCTTCATTGTCTATAGAATCAAAGCAAAGCTTTTAGAAAAATGGATATTTGGTTTGGGACATTTTAGGCAAAAAAACTATGTAGATTCGTAAACATTTTTAATCTATTAAATTGCTGAAGAGCCTGATTTCTCCACTTTTTTGATCTGCAACTATTGTTAACAATGCTCCCAATTTCAGTTTCCTTATCTGTAAAATCGGGATAGCAACAGTATCTAACTTAAAAGGCTCTTGTTGAAAATAAATAATGTAACATGTTTAAACTTACAGCCAGTTCAGTGCTGATATGTAGTCAATGTAGTTTGTAGTCAATAAATATTAGCTATCGTCATCATCATCATTATCATCATCAATATATTGTATCACTTTTACCAAGTTTATCTAATTTAAACTAGACATTCTTGGCCTTTCCCAGTGAACTCCTGGAAACCATAATT
This sequence comes from Panthera leo, assembly GCF_018350215.1. Taxonomy (NCBI): domain Eukaryota; kingdom Metazoa; phylum Chordata; class Mammalia; order Carnivora; family Felidae; genus Panthera; species Panthera leo. Next base: position 94,629,871 of record NC_056681.1, read on the forward strand.
CATTCTACAATGACACAAGTACTCCAAATTAAACAGAATAGTAAAATATTTGCTTTGAATGGAACTATCCTTGTAAAACTCAAGGATATTAGGCAGCTATGAAGGTAGATTTTGAGCAGTAAGTAATATACAGATTTAAACTGAACAAGATTTTTCAAGTAAAACTCAAGGGCAAATGTGGTTTTATCCTAGAAAGGGACCTAAAAAAGTAATTAAATGATTATCCAATAATAAAACTGGACTAGTAAAAAAGAAAATTGAGTCTATGAAGTCCAATAAAGGCAGCGTTAAAATGAACATCTTACAACCATGTATGTGTTCCTTAAGATTATTCCTAATGTCTATTTAGAAAGCCAAGTCATCTTTATTTCTAAAACATACTGTTTAATATACTTAAGAATGTTATTATTTGCTAAAAACTTTACACAATTTTCCCCCATTTTCCACAACAAGAAATACAAGAAGAGAAAAATATAATTTTTCAACAAAGGAAATACAAGTAACAGGGAGGTCCATTGACAAACACAGGGTCACAGAGTTTGAGAAAGGCAAAATCTCAAGCTTCAAGGGTGGGACATTATTAGCCCTTGTCTTAATCCTTTAAGTCATGGTCTCTGCCTCTCTGAGTGATGATGATTTAAACTACACCAAAAGGGCTATAATTCAGGGAGGTTGTCCAAATGCTCTTGCTTCAAAAGCCCAGGGGACAAAGGGGAAATAATTTTTCTGAAATTGAGATATATCACACATCAGGGCTTCATGTCATTGTCCAATCATTTACTAGCTCTCATTTTTCTAGAGTTGGTAGTTTTAACTGGAAAAATCCAGGACATTCTGTCAGAAGGAAAACTATGTTATTATACCTAGAAGAGCAGGCAAGATTGGCAGTGGTTGAGTTTAGAAGAGCACCTTCAAAAACTAAACAAAAACTATGCAACAACCAATCAAAGCAACACCGCCACCTATCATTTAACTCTTAGAAGTTCACTTCAGTTTTTCCTATTTGTGGTTGTATTGAGTGCCAAATATAGCCAAGTACTCTCCCAGCCCGGCCCTTTTGCATGTATTACCTCACTTACCCTTCACATTTCTCTTAAGAAAATACTCTTATTTACACTTTACATATGGAAAAATTGAGGCATGGAGAGGTTATTTGGTGCCCACGGTTACAAAAATCCCCTAAGATTGAATTGCCTATGAAAGGTATAATTTTTTTCTTAGCTACTTAATTATTATTCTCACATTCCTTCCCAAGGTTCAAAGAAAGGCAAGCATGTTTCAGGCAGGAAAGGCTATAAAGAAATTTTTACATAGCAACTCCATTATACCGTGTACGATATTTTATACACGATGTTGATGTATTAAAATGGTAAATAAACAGTGTCATGCTTCATTTTTATATTTTTATCATTTCTGTAGAAGTTTCTATTTTTGTACCACTGTGGAAAGGAAGCCAAGCATTGCTGGAAGAATGAAATTTTTCCTAGTACTAATGGCCAAGGACACAACATATCCTCAGACAAGACATTAGAATTATGAGGAGAGCCTTATGCAGGTAAGAGAGTGAACTGAGCCTCTTTGGGACTGGACTTTGATATTTGGATGATGAGATGTACACTTCCTCATGTTAGGCTAAATGTTATTCCCGCCCCTTCATCCTAATTTACCAAACCCATATTGTGTTTCAGACACTGTTCTAGAAACTGGTAAATATGATCTTATTTGATATTCATAGTAACCTCAAGGACTATACCAGTCAGCCTAACCTGTGTGACACTGAGGTGGAAAATAACCCAAAACTTAGGGACATACAACAACAAAGGCCTTTTTTTTTTTAATTTTTTTTTTAACGTTTATTCATTATTGAGAGACAGAGAGACACAGAGCATGATCAGGGGAGGGGTAGAGAGAGGGGAGACACAGAATCTGAAGCAGGCCCCAGGCTCTGAGCTGTCAGCACAGAGCCTGACACCGGGCTTGAACCCACGAACCGTGAGATCATGACCTGAGCCAAAGTCAGTCGCCCAACCGACTGAGCTGTGGGACCCAAGGAATTTAACAAAAATCCCCTACCCCTGGACAAGCAGAGCAAGACTAACTCCATTTTGTGCTACACCCCCCATCTCAGGTATAACCCCCACATGACCTACTTATTGCTTAAGACACTCCCCCACCCTAGTCAGGCCGCAGAGCACACCCTTACTGGAAACCGGCTCATATAGGAATACGGAACCCCTAACCGCCAAAGAATGTAAACCCCGCCTTTTGCCTGCCAAACTTGCGTGCCAATTCTGACCAGAGTGATAGGCTAGTTCAAACAGTTACTATAGGGTAAATTGTAATTCAATTGGCCACCTGCGTGTGGACTGACATGACTATGCAACTTTCTGTGTGTTACAATCTCATTGGCCACTAGCCCCTATAAAACTTCTATGCCTTTTAACCTAGGGGTCCAAGTCCTTGCTCCGCTGTGTCGGGTATACTTGGGCCCAAGCTCGAGCTTGCAAATAAACCCTCGTGCGTTTGCATCGGTATCGGCTCCTTGGTGGTCTCTCGGATTCGAAATCGGGGGCATTACAGAGCCACCCAGGCGCCCCGACAAAGGCTTATTTTTTATTCATGCTGCAGCTCTAATGCAGATCAGCTGTGGCTCTGCTCCACATTTTTGTTCCTTCCGGAATCTAGACTGAAAGAGCACCTTCTCGCTAAAAAGTTGCTGAGGAGAAAGAAACGTGGAAGGGCACGCGTTGGCCCGTAAACGTTTGCTCTGACATGACATGTGCTGCTTCTGCCCATGTTTTTTCACACAAATAAGTCAGAGAGTCACTCCTTAATTCTCTAGGGTAGGGGAGCATAATCCTCCTTCTGGGAGAAACAGAAAGAGAAAATGGAACAACCAGCCAACAGAAACACAATCTACAGCGCACTGTTGCTTACTAAGTACTCAGCTCCCCTCCTATATGCATAACACACCACTGTCCCTCAGGAGACAGCCTGAAACTCTTATCCGGTCACCAGCTGCTACCTGTGTCCAGGTGGGGCACAATTTTCTCACCACAGACCTAGCTGTTGCTTCTCTTGTGAACAAAACGATGTTATCCTTCCTCATATACCCAATATGCAATTATGGAACAGAAAGAGAGTAACTGCAAAAACACCTCCTGAATGAAAAGGTGAAAACCATAAGGCACGTAGAAGCAACTGGCCCATAACAAGCTGGGAAGATATTACGAAGCAACCTTAACATAAAGATGACGAATATTCTTAATTAGGTCCTGAATCCATACTTTCACATTTTTATTTTTGTTAATAGCAGCCCCCAACGTCTCATACTAATTCCTCTATTAGTCCCATAGGCTGTATTTTGTTCTGGTAATACATTGTTTCAAAATCTTCAAAAATGGCTTATGATACTGGATATGAAATGGGATTCCAAGTGGAATATTTGGCAAGTAGGATTGTGATTGACCACAACTAGAATATAGCACACATTGTTCTTAGGACAACGTGATGGCAGCTCAATGACGTTTTAACTACCTCATTCAAGGTTAGACACATCTGTTGGACCAAAATCTGTGTCCATTCCACTACATACTGCTTCAGCTACATGAATAAATATCAGAAGTTCAAAAGGAAGAAGCTCCTGAGAGTCCTCTAGAGTAAACTACAAGGTGGTGATGGGTACTTTTACCATGTTAGTTGGAATTATCTAGATTTATGTTACCGTTCCTTTTTTTCTTCTAGTTTTTGGTGATGGGTTGTTGGAGTGCTTTGGCCTTACCTGAGTTATACCTTCATGGAACTTCCATTTTCTTCACTTACCTATTTTTGTGCTAGAGCATTGAAGAAGGTACCACATCCTCCCCAATGGGAGGAGGCCAGAAGCACCAATCAGTGAGAGTTCACAAGGGTAAGGCTGGGAAAGTTTCAAACTCAAAGAACAACTACTCCTCCCTACCCGTAAGTTCCCATTTTAGTGTCAACTTTGGAGATCTGCGGGTTTATTGCCATTTAGGAAGGCTGTGGTGTTGCCAGGAAGGCATCAAAGGAAAACCTCCTCCGTCACCCTTTTCTCTGGGGCCAGCTCTGATAGTCACTCAAAGGTTTTTCGCTCATTCATCTCCTCCCCAACACCAGAGGCTCTCTTTTGAACAATTTAATCATCAGCAGAAAATTATATCACTAGTTAAGTGGGCCTCTAGCCAAACCTAATTGGTCTGTGGGAAGCAAATGGCAAAGTTGGATAAAGACAACCTGGACTGCTCCTGTTTGTCAGCAAGGTTGTTTTCAAACAGTAACTAGAGTGAATGCTTCAGCTGCAGCTTACACTGAGGCTGATGCCAGCATGTGGCACGAGGGAAATGGAGCCAGCTTTCCTGAGAGCTCCTTGCAATGGCTGGATTCCATCTCCCAGTTCACAGCTCACTCCCCTCAGCATCAGTCTGACGTTTTCCTAGGACTTTACACCTGCCTCTCACTTTGATAGTGTTTTCAAATCTAGAAACGCTTTCAAATCATTGTTTCCGTCTGAAACAAGAATGTGCCCTTAGTAAACCTAAGTACTTTTATTTGTATTCAGAAGAACAGGGACAAGTCATGAACAAACGACCCCTGAGCCCCACATGAAAGGTTCTTTCATGAGAGAAGAATCAAGATTTTAGCCACAGAAGACCAGATCTCAGATAAAAGGTGCAGGACTCCCTGCACGGTTACTCCCGCTTGCCACCCTTGAACCTAATAGAGTAAATTAGTTAGATGCTCTTGTTTGCTGCTTTGTGTGTTTTGAAATTATTTATAGACCTACAAGCCCAGGGTAAAAAGTCTTTGCTATGATGATGTTTGTGCCCCCTGAAACAAATGTTATATTTTTATGGCTTGTTTCATTCCTCTGTACTGGAAAACTATCTGCTAAAGATGAGTTCGCGCTATGCCTCCAAAGGAAAAAAAAAAAACAAACACCTCTTGTCCCAAGAAGAGAATATAAATTGATGCCAGGACACCGAAAACTTGTAACTGGAAAACTCGAAATATTATTGGGGAGCCAAGATAACCATCAAAAGGAAACCAGAACAATAGTGACAGAACACACGCGTTTTAACCCTGTGAGCATGACTTCTGTTGGCAACTAGAGACTCAGCAGGCAGCTGGAGTCTGGGGTGGGGTGGGGCGGGGCCCAGCATCTCTGCCAAAGAGGCTGCAACAGCGGTCAGCGTGGAGTACTGGAGTCAGGCCTTGGGTTTTGCCTGGGTGGCATCGATAACTCTGTTCTAGCCTCATCAGAGTGAGCTGGGAACACACTTACTGAAGGTGCAGTTCTTGATTTCTGTGCTTGAGCAGGACATTTGGTGTACAGTCGAATACAAATTGAACTAAGTTGAACTAGTTGAACAGTTCTTACAAATTGAACTAAGTTGGGGGAGGTGAGGAAGGGGTACCACAAAATCTAGGTCAGCAGTGCTCTGATGTTTATGTGCATCAGAACCAACAGTTTGTGGAACAGTGAAGATCCCTGAAAACACCAAGAAGTTTCTTTTTGGTCATTCTGGGGTGGCACCAAGATTCTGCATTTTTAACAAGTATCACAAGTGATTCTGAAGTAAAGAGTCTAGCCTCCAGATGGATTCATACTGATTCTGGATATTAAAGGTGATGCTGGGGCGCCTGGGTGGCTCAGTCAGTTAAGTGTCTGACTTTGGCTCAGGTCATAATCTCACAGTTTGTGAGTTTGAGCCCCACATTGGACTCTGTGCTGACAACTTGCAGCCTGAAGCCTACTTCCAGCTCTCTGTCCCCTTCTCTCTCTGCCCCTCTCCTGCTTGTGCTCTCTCTCTCTCTCCCAAAAATAAATAAACATTAAAAAAAAAAAAAAAAGTGATGCTACTCTCCACCTGGATTAAAACCAAGAGTGTAGAATTTGGAGAAAAGGTAGGGAAGTCAAAGCAGGTCATGGAACAGGAGGAGGGCAGAAGATGTACCTTAATGTTCAAAGCAGGTAATTGGAAATTTGGAGGCAATCACAAGACAATAATTAGAGCAGGTGAGCAGGCTTTCCGGTTAAAGCAGGTTGGTGTTATTAGGGTCTCTTAGGTTAAATGCATTGGGGAGGTGATTGTATTGAAAACGGATTCAAAATGCAGCTGGCCATGTTAAGATCACTTGGAGACTTTAAAACACTGAGGCTTGGGGCACTTGGGTGGCTCAGTGGGTTAAGCTAGTTCATGAGTTGAAGCCCCACGTCAGGCTCTGCAGTGACAGTGCAGAGCCTGCTTGAGACTCTCTCTCTGCCTCTCTCCTACTCGCACTCTCTCTCTCTGTCTCAAAATAAATAAATAACCTTAAAAACAAACAAACAAACAAATGCTGTGCTGAGTCTTGTCTGCAGAGGTTCTGATTTAATGGGTTGGAAGTGTGTCCTGGGCCGGGGGTAGGGGGATCTTCAGATGATTTTCATGTGTCACAAGCTCTGTTTAGAGGATCAGCAAGAACACGGGCACCTTCATTACATAATCTTGACCAGCCCTTCTCCAACATTAATGTGCATACAGCTCAGCTGGGGATATTGCTCACATGCTGATTCTGATTCAGCCAGCCTGAGTGGGCCTGAGATACTTCATGCCTCACTGCTCCCAGGTGATACCCATGCTGTTGGCCCATGCACAACACAGTGAGTAGCAAGGATAGGGAAGGCTACAGCCTCTTGCTCTACTGGGGTGAGAACTTGCTAGAAATTCAGTTCTCAGCTTTTCACCCTAGACTTACCAGATCAGAAGCCTTGGGGGCAGTGCTGTGTTTGAGTGAGCCCTGCAAGTGTTTCTGCCACATGCCCAAGTTTGAGAAGCTCTGCTCTGTTCCATAACATAACCATCTGTCACTACTTAACCTGGCCAAGCTGGGTCACCAACACTTCATTTTCTATGACTAGACCTTCCCAGTGGGGCATGTGGGATTTACAAAGGGAAGGTTTGGGTTCTCTTGCTCCATTCTGACAATTAAAGGGGGATTATTCTCACATGACCCCCAAATGGTAATGAATCCAGTGCACAGCTGTTTCAGCACTGAGCCTCATTGGCTCCATAAAATGAGAGGCTGAAGGCACTCTTCAGGTTCATCTCTGCCTCTGATAGCCTGTGATCCCAGCACTTTACAACTAGAGACGTTGTGATGGTTTTTGTGCCTTCCTCCCTGGACTCCACAAAGACCATCCCAGGCTGTATTGTTCCTATTGTTACACCCCTTTTTAAGAAAGGAATCGGAGGAATGAGGGCATTAGCAAGCCTCAAATGCTGGGCAGCAGTCATGTAGCTCATGCAACGTCAGTAACCTCTAGCAGCTGGGCCAGCTCACAGAACATGGAGGTGCAGAGACGGAAGTGTGCTTGGGAAGCTCGGATTTGCAGCAGGGCCTTGAATGGCAGGAAGCACCCTGAAACTTACTGGGACTAATGCAGGTGAGTCCCCCGAAGTTGCCTTTGGATCCTCATCCTTTTTTTCACACTATGGGCCATCTTTCGTCCAGTAGTGTTAAAATCCAAGAGCATGGGATCCACACGGCCCATCTTGGTTTGCCAGGGACGGTCCCATTTTAGCACTGAAAAATCCCACAACCGGGCAAACACCTCAGTCCCTAGGAAAAAGCCTGTTTGGCTACCCTAGATCACAGGTTTTTTTTAATGTCAGCACAATTGACATTTTGGTCTGATAATTCTTTGTTGTAAGGGTCTGTGTATTATACAATGGTTAGCATTCCTGAACTCTATCCACTAGTTAGGATTCCTCCATTTGTAAAATGTTTCCTGACATTACCAAATATCCCCTGGGGGCATAATCATCCCTTATGGAGAGCCACTGTCCTAGATAAAAGTAACTGTGTAATCTGAAACCTCTGGCAAGCACTTCTTGAATTCTGATGTGCATAAGAATTACTTGGGGTTTTGGGGTGCCTGGCTAACTCCTCAGTAGAGTTTGAGATTCTTTGATCTCAGGGTTGTGAGTTTGAGCCCCATGTTAGGTGTAGAGATTGCATAAAATTTTTTTAAAATCTTAAAAAAAAAATAATTACTTGGGGTTTGGGATGGACGTTTCTCCAAAGAATACATACAAATGGCCAGAAAATTCATGAGAGGGCACTCAACATTATCAGTAATTAGGAACATGCAAATGAAAACCAAAATGAGGTACCACTACACATGCTCTAGAATAGAAAAACCAAAAAAGGACAGACATAAATTATAAGCGTTGGCAAGGATATAGAGCAATTGGAACACTTGCCATTGCCGGTGAGATTGTGAGCCAACGTAGCCGCTTTGAAAAGCAATTTGGGATGTCCTCAAAATGTTACAGAGGTTTCATATGACCCAGCAATGTTACTCCTAGGTATATACCCAAGAGAATTAAAAACCTATGTCCAGACAAAACACTATACGCTAGTGTTCACAGCAGCGGGATTCACAATAGCCAAAAGGTAGAAAAATTCTAATGTCCATAAACTGATGAATGGATAAACAAATGCGGTACATCCATACAATGGAATGCAATGTAGCGATAAAGAGAGTGAAGTACTGGTGCATAGTGCAACATGCATAAATCTTCAAAACATTTCACTAAGAGATGGAAACCACACACAGAAAACCTTGATTATATTGTTTGATTTATACTAAATGCCTAGTATAAGCAAATTCATAGAAACAGGAAGTAAATCTGTGGCTGCCAGGGTCTAAGAATGAACGAGGGGGAACGGTGTGTGACTGTTAATGGGTATGAGGCTTCTTCTGAAGGGGGTAAAAGTGTCCTACAGCTAGATAGTGGTGATGTTCATGCACTTTTGTAAATATACTAAAACCACTGAGTTGTTATTTTGAATGGGTGAATTTTTATGGCATGTGAATTTTACCGCAATAAAGCTGTTACTAAAAAAAAAAAAAAAAAAAAAAAAGCTACTTAAGGATCTTAGTAAAGTGTTCTGATTCAGTAAGTCTGGAGTGGGGCCTAATTTTTCTGTGGAATCATGCATGGAGAAACAAATCCCTAGACCAGGAGTTCCCTATGTTCCCTAACCAGAAGCATCAGAATTACCTATGAGTTTCGTCAGAAAAAACAAATTCTCAGACTTCACCCCAAACCCGCTGATTCGGAAACTGTAGGGGCAGGGCCTAGCAATGTTTTAGCAGATCCTTTAGGTCATTCTGATGTTTGGGAACCACTGCTCACACTGTCCTCACCCTGATCATTGCATGCAAACCTGCTTCGGATAAACATTTAATTTTTACTGAGAAAATAATTTAAATCATTAAATTTTAATATAAGTCCTAAAACTATATTTGTTTTTCTTTCCAAGATTTTATTTAAATTCAAGTTAGTTAACATACAGTGTAGAATTTGTTTCAGGAGTTGAATTTAGTGATTCATCACTTACGTACAACACCCAGTGCTCATCCCCATAAGTGCCTTCCATCACCCACCCATTTAGCCCATCCTCCCACCCACCTCTCTCCTCCAGCAACCCTGTTTGTTCTCTACAGTTAAGCGTCTCTTTGCCTCCTTCTCTGTTTTTATCTTATTTTATTTTAACTTCCCTTCCAAGCCTTATTACTTTAAAGATATAAGACTCATAGGTAAAGAAACTTCCATATAAAGATATTTTATCCTTGCATTTTGGGGACCCCAGATTGGCCCCATTAGATTGTGTTTATTGTATACTGTAAGATTGCATTAAAAGCTAAAATTACCTTGCTTCAAAAGTGTTAAGTGAAAAAGTACACAGGACTCATTCGCATATTCTAACATCAAACATATGATAACCACCAACAATATGCAGCTTGGTGTGAAGGGGGAGAAGGAAATACATAGAGAAGGAATGAAGAAAGAGAAAAGTGGAGTTGTAGAGAGAAATGACAGACTGGGATACAGTCTTTCTCTGAGATGCATTCCCAGCTCTAGAATCAGTGGACTGGAGAGTCTTATCTGTTGGTCATATCATCTTTTATGTTTATAGTGGCTCAGAACCTGACTGTTCCTTTCATGGGAGGAAAAGAGTGCCTATTTTTAGTGCTTCTACAGTGTTAGTTTCATTACAAAACAAAACAGTGTGTTTGTATGTTTTCAGTCTGTTTCCTAGGGAAGATTGGAACTGTGATACAAAGATCTAAATCCTTGGGGATTCAATTCCACAGAGCCTAATACATCTGGAAGTTCAAAAGCAGTCATCCACACACCTAAGGGCCCTCACTTAGCGAAGTGTAAGTTTGAAACCTACACTTCATTAAGTCATCCTAAGTTCTTTATTCACTAAAGAGGCTTCTCCTGGTCTGAAGAGTGAATGTACTCCCCTGCATCACTAATTTATTTCAGAGCAGGGCTTTAGCTTTGGGAAGACATAGCCCCTTCTCAGCTGATGGTTCACTGACAACCCCACAAATAGGATAGAACTTCATAATGCCCAGCCCCTGGCATCCTGGTCTCCTGGCTCTCTGTGGAGAGCCACAATGGGATTCGTAGTTTCCCCTTCATCGAAATACAAACCTCATTCTTTAACTCATGCAAAGTATTTGTGCACAGTTATGGTAAGTAGTGGTCTAGTGCCAAGCCATGTTTTCCTTAGAACCATCTCTGAGAGAAGATTCACACACCCTAGAGTGGACCAGTTCACTTCCCAGGCAAATGCTTTTTTTAATTTTTTTTTTTTTAATGTTTATTTGTTTTTGAGAGAGAGAGACTGAGCATAAGTGGAGGAGGGGCAGAGAGAGGGAGAGGGAGACACAGATTGTGAAGCAGGCTCCAGGCTCTGCTCTCAGCAAGAGCCCGATGTGGGGCTCAAACTCACGAACCAAGAGATCACAACCTGAGCTGAAGTCAGACACTCAACCGACCAAGCCACCCAGACACCCCAAATGCTTTATTGTCTAATGAATTGACCTAATTTAAGTACAAATATTGGATTGTCTAATATAAGAAATGTAATTCTTCTTGTTTTCCATGAGGCATCCATCTCCTTCTTTAGACTGTGGCTAAGTACCACCTCCTTTAAAAACTATACCAAATTTAACTTCGCAATTATCTAAAATGCATCGCCACTATATAACTCAAAACATTCCCATGATTATTGTATTTTTATAGTTTTATTCAGTGTGTGATATTTATATTGTAAAATCATTAACATAATATCTTACAACTCCTGATATGCCTCCACCATAAACTTACCTCCAACTTAATGTTTGATGCCATCATATACCCAGGTACTAAAGCTTAAAACCTGGGGACTGGGGCGCCTGGGTGGCGCAGTCGGTTGAGCGCCCGACTTCAGCCAGGTCACGATCTCGCGGTCCGTGAGTTCGAGCCCCGCGTCAGGCTCTGGGCTGACGGCTCGGATCCTGGAGCCTGTTTCCGATTCTGTGTCTCCCTCTCTCTCTGCCCCTCCCCCGTTCATGCTCTGTCTCTCTCTGTCCCAAAAATAAATAAAAAACGTTGAAAAAAAAATTAAAAAAAAAAAAAAAACCTGGGGACCATTTTTTTGGCTCTTCCCTTTACATCATCCAAAACCTCAGCAAGTCCTATTACTTCTACTTCCAAATATATTTTGGATCTGTCCCTTCTCATGTTTCCATGGCCAACATCACCACCTATTCTAAACCACTACCGTTTTTTTGCCTGGATATCTTCAATGGCCCGCTTCATGATGCTCCTGCTTTTGTCCCCTTTGTAGTTCATCCTCTACACAAACAGTGGAGTGAGCTTTTAAAAATGTTTATCAGACAACCTTCCCCAATTGAAAACTCTTCTATGACTTCCCATTGTACTCAGAGTAAAATTCAAAATCTTTACTGTGACCTGTAAGATACAAGAAGAGTTGTCTATGACCACTAGTTTGCTTCTAATTATGGGTCCAAAGGCTACATAAGCCTTCTTTTCTGTTCACAAAACAAGTGCTGCCTGTGCAAAGCCTTTACCTTTAGTGTCCCATCTCCATAAGATATCATTCCTATAGTTCACACTGGCTTCTCATCCTTCAGGGCTCCCCCTAAAAGTCACTTCTTCAGAGAGATCGTCCATGTCCAATTAGCAATTAGGTGTTCTCTATAACACCTCACAGTTTATTTTTCTTTTTCACTCTGTAGATGTTTTAAGTATTTATTTGTTTACTTGTTTATATCAAATTTCCTGTCCTTAATACATGCTCTACAAGGGAAGAAACTCGTCAGTATATTTCACTGTTTTATCCTCAGTGATTAGAATAAATCGGTTTCATAAAATAAGCTCTCAATAAATATGTATTTAATAAATGAATCAACATATATTTTTGTTCCACATATGCTCGTAAAGAATAGGAACTGGCTTATTATTCAGCACTCCAAGGGTACATATAGTGCCACTCATATAAAAATACATGCTAATTAATGAACTGACATAAGGATCTCTCACTGAAGTTGTCTGGGCGAAACATAAGGCCTAATTTTCAAAGCTCACTCCATTTCTTTGCTCTGCTGTTCCTTTTTTTTTTTTTTTTTTTTGAAAATCATTGCAAATATATGTTTTCTGCTGTTACAAAATGGCTTACAATGTAGTTTGAGAAATGAAGAACTACCTTATCTAAATCCTTCTTAATCTTCCTATGTGGTTAAAATGAAGTAAGTATTATTAATATCCTACACTTGAAGAAGGGATTAAGAAACTATTTATTGGGGGTGCCTGGGTGGCTCAGTCAGTTAAGCATCTGACTTCAGCTTAGGTCATGATCTCACAGTTTGTGAGTTCAAGCCCCACATCGGGTTCTGTGCCTACAGCTGGAGCCTGGAGCCTGCTTCAAATTCTGTGTCTTCCTCTCTCTCTGACCCTCCCCTCCCCTGCTCTCTCTCTCTCTCTCTCTCTCTCTCTCGCTCGCTCTCAAAAATAAATAAACATTAAAAATTTTTAAAAAATAACCTGTTTATTAGATGTAGTAGGTAAAAATATAATAAAATCATCAATTCCTTTTTTCTCTCACCCTTGATCAGAACGTATGAGGCTCAAAAGAGACATTCTTTCTCAGGCTGACCACAGTCATCTTTATGTGCAATGACAGCAATTACGCCTGGACCCTACTTAAGTGCTTTGTGCATTTATAGAAAGCATATTGTAAGAGTGTGAATTTGATTCCACAGCAGAGCAGAAGGGACATGGCCTTTGGCAGCACTCTCCCACCATCCACCACTCCTACCTCCACCCCACGCATTAATATTCCTGAGCATCAAAGACTGACCCACTCTTTACCCACCCTTCCTCATTAGGAGTGAGGGCATACCTCTTCCTGACATATTTCACTGTATCAGAGGAGTCTAAGACCCTATCCGAGGAGTCAGGGAAGGGGTATATTTCCTATTAGTTCATCTGTCCTAATTTACTTTGTAAGATACAATTTGACTACTTACAGAATTTAAAACCTTCTCTGACACAATTGAATTATCTAACACATTTCTCTCAGATTTATAATAAGTTTTAAGCAAAAACATACTTGCTATCTAAGACCCAAACAAACTGTGGTAGGCAGCTTCTGACCTGGCTCCAATGATTCCCTACCTCCTGGCATTCCCACCCCTGTGTAATCACTTCCATGGAGTGTGAGTTGGACCTAGTGGCTTTCTTTTTTTAATGAACAGAGTACTGCAAAGGTTATGAGATATCACCTGCATGATCAGATTACAAAAGATGGTGAACTTTTGTTCTCTTTCTCACTCTTTCTGGTTCTTCTCATATGCTTGTTTTGTTGAGAGGTTTACATGGCAAGAAACTTAGGGTAGAAACAGCCAGTGATGAACCAGTCCACTAGCTCATAAGAGATGGGGTAAGTGGGCTTGGAAGCTGATCTTTCTCCAGCTGAGCATTCAGATAAGACCAAAGACCTAGTTTGATTACAACCTGTGAGAAACCCTTAAAACACAGGGGTTCAGTAAGCTATGCTCAGATTCTTGACCCACAAAGTCATCAGACAATAAATGGGTGCTATTTTAAGCTGATAAATTTGGTGGTAAGTTGATTCATAGCAATAGATAACTAGTATATATAAATAGTATGATGTTTGACTTTTTTTCAGGGGGAAAAAAATATAATATTCTATAGAAAAAGCTTCAAGCATGGTTACAATGTCATAAAGAGGAATTCAAGAAATATTTTATAACAATATATGCAATTCAAAGAAGCAGGTATGATTGAGATGAAGGGATGGGATGGAGAATAATGGGCACTGTGTGCAGGGACAGAAGCAGCTATGAAGATTTCCTTTCCCGCAGATATTCACTAAGTACCGGTTGATATGCTACAAATGCTATTTCCCTTTCCACTCCTACCTTCTCTGCTATCCTGCCTGTCTACTGCATTCCCTATCTTATGAACCCCTGATGGTTCCAAGCAGTCTTTTCTGCACTAATTAGCCCTAGTGACCTTTTGTTTTCCAGGCATTCAAATGATGAGGCTGTGCACACATCATCTGTAATTTGGTCCAAATGAGGTTGAGAGGAGCATGGATATCTTTCCAAGGGGAAAAGGGGGAATTAGGTCACTGCTTAGATGTCCATGATGAAAGTTCTGTTAGTTTTGTCAGTCACTTGTGCTTAGCCCTGCTTTCGAGTTGCTATGTTAGAAACATGTAAGAAATGACTCCTTCTCTGAAAAGTTTATTTGCTGATTTCTCTTCCTCAGAGGAAGGGACTGACAAAGAAAAGTTAAATCTGGCTAGGATCTTCTCAAAGGTCGACTAGAAGTACACTAGAATACTATCAGGGTAATTTAAGATGTACCATACTTGGCCAAATAAATCAGTAAATGGATTTTGAAGATGCTACACAGGCATACTTAATGGATAAGTCAGATATACGATGCTTTGTGTCACTTCAATTTCTACCATGCTTGTCTGATACTCCTCCCTCCTCCATGTCTTTTCAAGGGTAGGGAGTTTCCAAAGAGCCTGAAATACAAGTGAAAGTTTTAACTTGCAAAGGACACAGGGACTTTACCAAGGAGTCTGACTTTTCAAAGACTGGGTCAATTTGCAAGATCCATTGTCCTCAAAGCAGAGAAGTCAAAAGGACCCAAGTTTGCAGAGTTCTGATCTCCACTCTGATACTGATTTTTTTTTTACATGGCCTGTGGCCAGATGTTGAACCTCCCATGGTTTCTTTTCTTACTTATCTGTGAAATGGAGATGAAAATTCTGAACCTCAAAGTGATTCGGTGGGAATTAAATAATAGCTTAAAGCCCTTTGAAAGGGTGAAGTGATAAGTGTTTCCTTTTAGCTTCTATCAGATGTTATACAATTTTCCACTTAGGTGAAAATTAACTTCAAACATATCAAACTTCAGTTTTGACCTAATCACCTGTTGTGGTCGGTTCTAAAAACTCAATTGTGGGATGTCTGAAATAGCAAATGTGAGTGGCCACATTGAAAGCTCATATCCAGAGTAGCCTAGGATAAAACCATGCCTTTGATGACATCCTCCCCCATAGACCTTTGACAACTCCTGTCCTTCTCAGCAGATGGTATTTGGAGTCTCACCAAAATTTAAAATATTATCCTTCTTGTGATTAATTGGTTCTAGACAAATATAGAATATTAATTTTGAAATTCCATTAACATAAGAAAGAGCAAGTATGTTTTCAGTTAGCATTTTTTTCCTTCAAATAATTGTTATATTTACAGTGTTGAATAATTCCTGCTCAGCAGGCCAAGTAAATTCTTTAGATGCCAGAAAGCAACCCACAGGCAAATTCACAAAAGAGCGAGGAAGACTTGGAGAGCAAGGTCAAGTTCTGGCACGTCACAAAAGCAGTAGAGCACAGTAGGTCAGCATTTGGACTCCAGAATGAAACTTGAGCTCAAACCTCAGATCATTCAGGTACAGGCAGTGTATACTTGGACAAAGGAAACTAATAGTTTTATTTCATTTTCTAAAGAGTCTCTGAGGCCAACGAACATGCTTTATTTGCTATCATATCTGAAACACTTGGCACATAGTTTGGGCTCGCTAAGTATTTGCAGAATAGATTAGATTAAGAAAGTAAGAACTGCACTGCTTCACAATATTGTTAGAATAAAGTGGAGTAATTTGTACTCCCATGAAAGGCATCCTAAAGTGACCCCACGTTGAGAACCAGAAAAGGGAAAGATGGCTGTCCAAGTGTTTCCTATGGGCAGTTTTGTAAGAATTTACTTTATCCGGATTTAGAAGATGCTTCTATTCAGAAAGCCCAGCAAAAGATGCAGAATTGCTGCTGAAGAAATCATGTGCCCTGTTAGAGGACACCACAGTGGTTCCTTTCAAGCCAATTTGCTTAGGGAAGTACAAATCTCTTCTTGCACAGGAGCAGAATTACATTATCTTTGGCCTCACACAAGCTTAAGCATTTGCCAACGCTGCCCAAAGCCCTCTGCTGGCTTATTCCTTTGATGATGGAGAATGAGTTCAATGTGCCTACCATGCCGATGTAATATAACGTGCAATTGACTTTTATTGTTCAAAGGGACTCCAGCTTTCAGCCTGAGAATGAGCTGGGTTGGAAAGGACAGTGTCATCTGGAAAACAAACTCAAAGCTATTATGCTGTGGCTGATAAAAAGTGAACTTAGAATTTTTACATATTAATGCTGAAGATTATGCCAAATCTTCTAATCCTAAATTTGTCCTGTACCAAGAATTGGACAGTCCTGTTTTTCTTCAATCCATTAAAATTTTTTTTTAATGTTTATTTATTTTTGAGAGACAGAGAGAACAGAGCATGAGCAGGGGAGGGGCAGAGAGAGAGGGAAACAGAATCCAAAGCAGGCTCCAGGCTCTGAGCTGTCAGCACAGAGTCAACACGGGGCTTGAACTCACTGAGCCTGAGATCATGACCTGAGCCTAAGTTGGATGCTCAACAGACTGAGTCACCCAGACACCCCTTCTTTAATTCATTTTTTAAGCTATTGTTTAATTTTTCATCCAAATGTCCAGTGATTTGTTATCAAATTTGTATTTTGTCTCTGTAATGCCTTTGGGAAAAAATTGCCTGAAAATACAGATGCAGTTTTAAATACAAGAGCCAATATATATATATATATATATATATATATATATATATATATATATATATATATATACACAAAGACCTACTTATATACAAAGAGCAGTGTGAAATAATAAATGTAGCAAAACGTTGCAGTGGGCAGTCAAGAGACCTGGGCTTGAGTTCTTGCACCCCATCTCCAGCAAGGGGCCTTCAGGAAGTTTATTACATTTTTTTGGATGTTGGTTTCCTCATGGGAAACATGAAAAGGCTATGCTACCAGGTCTCTAAGTTAACCAGATTATTGTTACTGTTTCCTCCAATATGTTCCTATAAACCCTCACTTACCAAGGGGACATTTGCTTTATCCTCTAAAAATGATTTTCCAGAGAAGTTTATATTTCATCTTCATGCTCATTCCTGAAGCAGCACAATTTAGGAATGGAATTCCTGCTGTCTTCCTAAAAGATGAGGTAGTAACACAGCAAGTACCTGAAGAAAGAAAACCAAAAATGTGTGAAGGAGGTGGCCAGAAAGAAACTGCCTGATGTTCTAGGGCTATAAATTAATCTTTTAAGTTTTCCTATGGTGAATTCTAATTAGTTCCTCATACAGTTTATTCCCTATTGTCCAGGATCTTGCCTCTGAATAGGAGCAACATAGAATGTCAAGGATACTAGGGTTTTAAGTCCCACAACTGCCACTTACTAGCTGCATGACTGACCTCATCTGAAAAGAGAACGTGAGGGTTCTACCTTACTGGGTTCCTGTGAAGGTTGGAAGTGGCATTTTACACAGAAGTGCTTACACAGTACCCAGCTCACAAGAAATGGCTAATACATTTGAATCCAAATTGAGTGCATTCTGCTTCTATTACCACATGTAAACTGCAACTTGTACCTTAAGAGTTTCTGGCAGCATTGATCTAATTGGAAGAAGAGGAAACAAGTTCAGTCTCTGTCCCACAGTCCTTCTGTGAATAATAGTGAATAATCTTTTCTTCCCAGCAAGTATTGGCAATTCTATAGCAGGAGTGGGACAGAGACAGGGGAATAATTCTGACATCTGAAGTTCTGAAGTTAAATTTCCAGACATGAAAGGCTAGGAATATTTGCCTAGATTTTCCTAAAGATAGTATTAATGATGTTCCTAGATATACAGATCATAAATCTAGGATTTATGTCAGTAAAAAGAATTTTAAATTTTTTCATAACAGTTCTGATGAGACTGTAGTGAATCTCAAATAAGCCATTCTGAACCATATCACATACTGCTGTGGAATTGCACTAGAATAAAGAAAACTTTCTCATTTTCAGATCTTGATTTTTTTCTAAGATTATTTATTATATAATATTTGTAGTCTTTGTGATTGTCTCTTCAAATTCTGGTAGACTTATTGTATCTTCAATTTCAAAGTATGTCATATTTTGTGTGTAAACAATGTTTTGATGTATGTATTCAGCTTTGTAACTTAAGACAGGTTGACAATGGTTAGTCTAATCCTCAAAAGCTTTCAAGTTTATTATTGTTCAAAGCATTATTAGATATTTTTTTTCAATTATCCAAGTAAGTAGAGAGTGGCATGCTTGTGAAATTAGAAGTTAACATAGAGCAAAATACTAGACCTTTAGTGTGACTGTCTAAACCAAGTAGCCCCAGGTGAGACTGATGGAGGACAGTTGGTAGCTACAGGCAGCAATTGCTATCTGTGAGTTCCAATATGGGGTAGTCAGAATAGGTTAACAGAATACAGAGTCTGGGAGCAAAGAAATAAACAATATTAAAAAATGGAGATAGACAACTTTGGTTCATGCGACAGCTATTCTGGCTTCTCAAAGACACATACGGCTCACTTCTTGTGTTACCAAGAATTGATATCAAATGGTTCAACAGAAGTCATGACCTGAGAACTCAAATTCTGTAGACTCTGCAGATGCAGACTTGTCTGAGCATGTTTAAAATAATTATTTAAGTGGATCCACCAAAGCTCTGTGGACATAAACAATCAAGCGGCTTTATGGGGAATAAGTTATCCTAAGGGAAAAGAGTACAAAACACACATTTGACTTACTGTCAGTGGTTTCTGATTGAGACAGAGGTCAATTTTGAAAGTGAATGATACACTCAACTCAAGTTGACCCTCAAGATAGTTCCTGTGACTCATTACTCAGAGTTATGAAAAGAGACTGCCACAAGAAATAAAAGAGAGGGAGAGAATTCTAAAATGAAAGGTCCAGTACATAAAAATATTTACAGGAAATAGGGAGTACAAGAGCAGCAGGGCTTTGTGAGCTTGTTGAATGAAAAGGAAGATCGTTTTCCTCAGTTTAGCATGAGAGGATGTAAGCAGTAAGAGATTGAAAAGTACATCATTCTTTGGAATAGAAGCAAGGCAGAAGATCTTGTGTATACAGGTAGAAACATTCCCTAGAGAGCTCAGAAGGAATAAACCACATGCCAATATCAGAAACAAAATAGCAGTACTGGGAACACTACCAGTGGGTGGGTTGGCCTAGCATATGAAAGACTGAATTGGTCAGTCAAGTCTTTTTCCTTTGCAAGTAGCAGACATCCATTCAGATAAGCATAATAGAGGAGAGGCATGAAACTTAGAGGCAGGAAGGGCCACCAACATTTCCTAGATTGAGGAAATTAAAGACCTCAGAAGGTGGTTTTCCTCTGTTTCACATTTCTTCTTCTTACTATACCTTTCTATTTTCTCTGCAAACTGGCCACTTCTAGTTCACCAAGAGTATTGTGGAAAATGACTACCACCTTGCTGTTTCACATCAATTTCTAGTTCTAGAGCCTTAATGCACCAACCAGCATCCCAGTCTCCCGAATAAAAAATTCTGTGAGAGAAAATCTAATTGTGAGTACAGATACTCCAACAAATATCCACCACACAGATATTTCCTATACTGGTTTTTTGGAATACCAGTTTGGAGAAAACTATGGGGGAGGGGAGGGATTAGAGGTTTTGCCCTTCTGTTGGAGATGTCTAAGACTAAAACTAATTCATGAGATACTCTTGTGTGTTCTAGAATGACAATGCCTCAGAAATATGTGCCACCAAATAAGGTCCAGTAGAGGTAGAAATATCATTAAAATTTTTCATTTTTATATCATGAGTCAAAGAAGAGATTTGATACCACTATTGCAAAAGTCTATTATTCACACATTAAAAGGTTAAAGAAGGGAAAGAATATCAGATTCAACACTAAGTAATTGTGCCATGGTCCACTTGTATCTAAGTCATTCATAATCAAAGGGCTGTTCTACTTACATTTCACCAGCTCTCCCATATTTTAGACACAAGCTTCACTGTCTTTTTTATGTCAAACATTATAAATGTAATAGACCAAAAGGTTGTCTACCATGGCCATTCCAGCAGCAGCAAGAAAAGTTTCACGTTTTAAGTTTTGAGAATATGTATTACAAAAGTATTCCATAAAATCAGTCTCAGGGTTTTTTTTTGCCAGATTTACTTTTCATTTGAATCAAGCCATGATAAACACGATGAAAGTATCCTCAAATCCTAGAATACTATCTTGGAAAAGACTGGAAAGATCATCTCTTCATGAGATCGCCAAACTCGTTCAAATATGAGGGCCACTTTCTAAGATCGAAACAGAAAACCTGTAGATAGGCAGGTGCTGATAGTTTCATTTTACATTATGACAAATAGCTACTATAAAATGAGAAAGGCTTTTTGAAAATTTTTATATTAAATACACCTTAATGTGTATGCTTATGTGTAAATCATTAGACCACCTATAAATAAAACTTGGTGCCTACTTGTAATTTAGATCTTGTAAAAATAAGGGTTGCAAACAACCCTCAGGAACCCATGGCCCACAGGTTAGTAATCACTGTTTTATTTCACAACCACATTTAAAAAATGTACAGAAAACTGAGTGATTTTCCCGAGGTCAAAAATTTAGATCATCAGTGGGAGAATGAAGACTGAAATTTGATTCAAAGGGCAAGGATATTAAGATTTTTCTTTCTGAATCAAAGAATAAAGTACTTTATTCTTTTTATCTTTAAATATCACTACTTAGCTTGCATTATATGTATGTGTGTGTGTGTGTATATACACACACACATATATAATATGTATTTCAAATATAGATATTTTAAAGATATATGCATATCATACATAGCTTATGGGAAAAATAATGAGATATATATGAGATATGATATGTGTGTGTGTATATATGCACATATATATGTGTGTGTATATATATACATATATATGTGTGTGTGTGTGTGTATACACACACACACACACACACACACACAATCCACAATTCAAAGTATCATTACCATTTTCCACTGAACAATGTCTAGGTACTCTGGTAACAAAATGGTTGCATGAATAAAACCTCAAACTTTAGAAAGTTTTCCTCTGACTTGGGTGGGAACGTTTTGAAAACTGAACTTACTCCAAAGAGGCAGCTACCATTGTCAATGTGTTTCAACATATTTCTTCTTCACTTTATTTTTCTGTCTAGTTGAT
This sequence comes from Panthera leo, assembly GCF_018350215.1. NCBI lineage: Eukaryota > Metazoa > Chordata > Mammalia > Carnivora > Felidae > Panthera > Panthera leo. Next base: position 94,651,399 of record NC_056681.1, read on the forward strand.
AACATTAAAAACATTTTACCGAAAGTATAAGGAGGAACTAAAAATTTACACATGGGGGATCCTGGGTGGCTCAGTCAAGTAGGTTAGGTGTACGGTGCTTGATTTGGCTCAGGTCATGATCTCATGGTTTCGTGAGTTCAAGCCCCATGTTGGGCGCTATGCACTGAGTACATGGAGCCTCCTTGGGACTCTCCCTCTCTCCTTCTCTCTTTGCCTTTCCCCCACTCACATTCTCTGTCTCTCAAACTAAATAAACAAACTTAAACAAAATAATAACATGCACCCTCATCACAACCCCAAAGACATGAATAGGCAGCTAAGAAGGCAAAAGTGCCTTCCTCTGTAGCCTAAGTTTTATGCCAGTCTCTAAAATGGTGGTGAGTCACTACACTTTGGACAGATTTATTTGGGGGCCCCTCCAAACCTCAACCACTAGACACATCCCCAAATTCAGCTACCACATCTCTGGCCTCTGCTTAGAGAAAAGAAATGCCTCAGCCCAAAATAGGTATTTTTTTTCTTCCTAGTATTTACTGTCAGAGCACCTACACGCTGATAAAACAGAACTATGATATATAATTTACTTCTGTAATATAAATGATTACCCAAATGGGGTAGCTAGGATTTTTATCCCTCCTTCCAAAATGAAAATCAACATCTTGCCCCAATATTTTTAGCTCCACTTTCCTATTTGGAACCAATTTTGCAAACGTGCACATCATCATAGTCATTTACTTCAGCCATTTGGTGAGCTGCATTAATTTCTGCAGCTTCTTTTAAAAGATAAACCACATTTAATGGCCATGCTAAATATTATAAAGCCTTCAGACATCTGAAGGACAGCATGGTAAGTCTCCAGTAGATTGAAGAGGACATTCATGTCCCATTTATAAAGATTCCTAATGCATTCTTCATTATCATTCCAGTCACTCATTGAGTTCCATTATAACTTATATTGATTCTATTTCCAGAGAGAGTCTAGGGATGAGACAAAGAAGTAATTAAGTAGTTTTTCAAAGGATAACCACTGCCACCTAAAATCATTAAAGGAAAATAAAATACCTACCATCCTCTACCATATCAGAACGAATTCATAACTGCTTAAAGAGTCAACTTTCTGAAACATTAAAATCTAGAAAATTTGGAGAATTTGGAAACATAGCTAACTGAAACTGACTGGTTTTATGAAAGCCTATGGATAGTCATGATTTGGTGTGAATTCACATCTGTCTTGGTTATCAGCTATGTTCCTGAATAGCTGCAGCTCTGTGCCACATCCTTGAAAATGTGTGCTTTAAAAATTAATGTCCTATATAAATACTATATGCACTTTGGGCATATTCCTATGTTAGGGCATTGCTTTGTGGAAAACAGATGTTAGTTTTAAAGCAATCAAATAAGGTCAATGCAGGGGGCCAGAAGAAAACAGCTCTGCCTAGAAGAAATGGTGAGATGGGCAGTATCTGTTTTAAATAGAAAATTTAAATATGACCCTTGCCTCTAGTACTTTAATTCAAGTAATTGATGTGCTATGCATATGGCAATGAAATGCATAAACAGGAGCAGTAAAAATTTACAAGCTGTTAAAAATGTGTGTAGTCAGATAAGTTAAAAATTATCCATCCTTTGTAATTCTACAAGAGAACCTACCTGACCCAGAAGCAAACAGGCTCAAAGGAAGTCATATATGATCCTTAGCAAATTAAGTATGGTTGGTTATCTCTAAGTGGTGGGTTGAGGTATTTCCCATAAATGTGAGTAGTAATTTACAAAACTGATAACATACTGGGTTTTGTTTGTTTGTTTGTTTCTTTTTTTTTTTTTTTTTTTTTTTTTTTTTTTACAAAAGAGGATGGTGGGTCTCTTTATCTAATCAGGATTGAAGGCAAACTTAGTGTTCAATCAAGCTATTCATGCTTTAATCCCAAGGATATTTTAACTGAAAAGAATCTCTTAGGTGATTGGTTCAGTGATTTTTAAACTATATTTTTGAATGTGCATCAGAGGCCCTGGGGGCAAGAACAGGGAAGTGCAGGTAGTTAGAATAGATAAGTTCCCCACACTATCATTCAAACCAGAGCAGTCACCCCAACAGCAGGCTTCTGTACAAGATAATAAAGAAAAAATGCTGATGCTGAAAACAAGTTTGAAAATCCATTTTTATTATCTTACAGATGAAATCTTTTGGTTCTGGGGGAAAGAGTTTGCTCAGGCCTATTAAGTTATTAGAAATAGGATCAGAAACTGAATCCAATCCTAGGTCACACAGATAACTGAGATATTTGAAGATATGCATGTGACCCTTCATGGTCTGATGATCTTCATTTGTAGGATATAGTGACTCCCACCCAAATCCTCCCGTTGCTCAGTGTTCTTCATTTTATTTAAAATTTTGTTCTGTGAGTAATTTTAATCTCATATTGTTACAGAAAAGATTGAATTCTGCCTGATAAATTTACATTCACAATTTATGTGGTTAATTTCACAAATTTTGGCAATTATGTCACATTTCCAGACTTAATCTCGCTCTCTCTCCCTGTCTGTCTCCCCTTCTGTCTCTCTCTCTCTCACACACACACTCACATACTTTATAATTTCATAACTCTCCCATGCTGCTTTCAAATTATGATGATAGCATACTAATCTGAATAAGAAATTAATATACTGCAATGTTGGAGAGTATGGGCACTTACATGGAAAGCATTTGCACACTTTCTCCTTAGAGTCCCCTGAGAATGACCTAAAATACCTTAAGGAAATCACCCTGCTCCAGGATCCTACCCCAGTCTTGAAGTGTCAAAATATTATATCAATTTTAGGTCTGTCTTTCCAGTATGGGCTCATATTAACCAAACTCAAATGAAAAATAAATTTTCTGGAGTTTAAACAATGGAATCTACATAGCCAGCCTGTATTTCTAGCATGCAAACTCACTAAGCAGTGTAGACTTCTCCTAAGCCTAATAATAATCAGTTTGCCATCTTATTAATTGAAATCAGGCAAAACAAACTGGCTTGCAGGCAGACTCATATTTTTGTATTCTATGAAACATGGCTACAAAGTGGACACTCTGCAGATGCAGGCCTATGAGTCTTCTTTCATATCTTTCTTGTTACCTTTTCATGGAATTTCCTCTATGTATTCATCTTGCCTGTACAATAGTGCAGTGGCAAGGATTGCGTCAAGTCCGGTCCTCAGCCACAGACCTCACAGTATCTCAATAAGCGTGTACTCAGTCCATGTCACTAAATGAGGCAGTGGTAGAAAAGTTGATTTGAAAGCTAGAATGGTTAAAAATAAATGGGGTGTCAGATTGAGTGACAGAAGGGTGAGAGACTGAAAATTCATTGTGCTTATGCATTCCAGGACATAACTAAGAATTTTTGAATCTTGGGCAAAAAAGTTATTCTTCAGTCATGTTTACTTCATATCCACGGCCAAAATCTAGATCACAGGAGTACTGTGGCATTTTAAGGTTGGGGTATGTGCTAAGTATTTTCTTCCTGTACCTCCATATCTGTTCTCTGCTATACGGTGCCAAGGCGTTGGGGAGCACAAGCAGGAGATTGGAGGAAGGGAGAGGAGTGAGGCTGTTGTATTTATTCCTGAGCTCTGTTGGGGTAGGAGCCTGGACTGGCTGTGTCTCATTGCCAAAGGTCTCATTTCCTGTCAGGGCACCCTCTCTCTACACACATTTGTCTGTTTCCAGGTTCTGGCAAATACACTCTTTTTTCCTATTTAGGGGGAACGTCACCCTTCCCTTACCGGCTTACTGGGTACTTCCTATTCCTTGTTGTTCTCTATTACCTGCACACACCTTTACAAATAGATTGTTTTAAAACGCTTTTCAAAGAACTCAGTTCCTGTATGCCATCAGTGACCTGCTGGGACCCCAACCCATGGTGGGATCAGGAAATAATTGCATAAAATGTCTTACATGTAGGAAATGGTCTTTACAACTCTGGCCATTTCCTTAGTATGGCCCGTCAGATATTCAAGTTTTGGGGAATTGTTTTGTATAGTATTTTGTACTTTTGGAAACTGTGACCCATTTTCTCACTATTGAACTTTGAAATTTGGAGAAATGGGACATACTGAGTATGAATTATAAATTTGTTAGGGACAATATCCAGGCCATTACTTTAAAATATAACAACTCAGGCCTGGAAATATCTGACAAAGGATGAGGATGTCTTGGTAAAGGATTACAATAAAAAGTAACTTTTTCATTTAAAAAATAAAAAAGGGGCACCTGGGTGGCCCCATCAGTTAAGCATCCAATTCTTGATTGTGACTCAGGTCATGATTTCACAGTTTGTGAGTCAGAGCCCCACTTCAGTCTCTGTGCCAAGATTATGGAACCTGCTTGGGATTCTCTCTCTTTCCCTCTTTCTCTGCCCCTCCCCCACTCTCTCTCAAAATAAATAAACATTTAAAAAAGTAACTTTTTTGCTCAGTTACCTCACAATATCCCCTAAAACTGAAATAGTCTTTTGTTCACTAAAGATCCCCCCACAAAGGCTTAGGAGAAGTTGAAATTTTATATCTAGCACAAAAACTGCCTGGTTATGTTTTCCTATGGACCATAATTAAACTTTGGTATATTCAGAAATTAATGCAATCCTTAACGCCATTTTATTTATGTTTTTGTAATAATTAAGTACATAAACATTAGATACTACCACAAATCAATTAGAGTTATTGTACATGGTTGTGTTTGAAGAAGTTTCTAAAATTAAATATTATTTGGTGCTATATTAAAATAGAGTAAAATTGGGTATTGTTTCTTTAGAGAAAGCTTTGACTTTCTCTAGTCTCTCCAAGGCAAATTGGCATCAAGTTGCAAATTGGGTTGTGTTTTACAACAGGGGCCTACTATTGTCCCAAATTCTGGCATACGTTCTGAAAAAGAATTTTTGCCACTCTGGCAACAATTGAAATCTAGGGAGTAAAAGAACACTTGCTTAGAATGCTGAAATTACTAATCCTGCAATCTCAGCACCAGAGAACTGTCTACAATAGAGCAATCTGATGTTTCATTTGTTCCCCCCTCTCCCCCCCGCCCCAGTATGGAAAGAAGGAAGAGAAATCTAAGTACATGCAGTGGAATAAAAATGGAATAAAAGCAGATGGAAAATTTCAAAAGGTTAAATAATAGAATCCAAAGTGTGTAGTTTAAACAAATTATGGAAATAATAGGACTGTTACATTCAGTAGGAATAAAACCTTACCCTTCTAACAGCCTAGGGTATAGATTCCACAGTGAAGAATGATCTATTTTTTTTTTTAACAGAAAAGAAGAGAGTTTGGTTTTCAAAAATGAAAAAAAAATCACTGTAAATACAAGTAAATAAGGTCATTTAGAGAAAAAAAGTCCTGTATTTCACTCTGTTATGTATTATATGTGGAACTTTATCAACTCTTGGATCACATATACAATGAAACCAACGACAAACCCAATTATAAGATTCTTATGAAAATCTATACATTGAAAAAATAGCTTCTTGGGAAAGCTCAAAGCTTTTTCCCTAACTAAACTCTTTACTGAACCTCCCTCTTTTCTTCTCCAAGGGGAGGGAAAGGAAGGAAGGGAGGAAGGGGTGTGTGTACACACACACACACACACACACACACACACTCACCTATTCATACCCATTCACTTACTCATTCCATTCTCCTCCCTCTCTCAACTGGCATCTGATCCCAAGAGCTATTACCCTGACCTGAAAGGGCCTGAAGCAGAGGACCCAAGCTAGTTCCCACCATACACTGCCAACAGGTTGTCCTGGCACCACTGCCCTTTCCTCACACTGGAGAGGAACAATCTAAAATTCAGATGTAGGCTTTGTGCTGGAAGTATCCAAGGCAAACCTAAGCTCAGGTAACCCAAATTTAGCCCTTGTAGGTAATCCCTCTGTGGAGTTTGAGCATCTCAGTAGGGATTGGTTTTGAAGATTAGAGCCAAAGCCTTAGTGGAAAATAGTGTTACTTTGCCACATTATAGAAAGTTCCATATAGATCCTCAGGGCTTTTGGATATGGTAGTCTCTCCTGTCTTCACACAATCTGAATATTGCTGTGTCCCCTGGCAAAATACAGAAACACTCTCATCTGATTTCTTAGGAGTTATGAAGTCTTCTCTTTCATGAAATGACAGTTTTGGAGAAAAGAAAAACAATTCCCTGGTATAGCTTAATAGCAGGTATGACTAGAATGAGCAAATGCGAATGGCCTGTGCTGTTTCCTGGGCAGTGGTTTTGCTAGATAACAGTTACTATGTCAGCGAGATTTTGTTATCAGAAAGATGTTGAAGTGATACAACAAGGTTCTTCCACTCACTTATTGTTTTTATCACAATAGAATTGCTAATAATGATGTGGCCATGCTCTAGTTCAATGTAGTATAATACAAGCCCATCAAAAGTCCATTCTTTTCCTTGTATTTGACAAAGGTGAAAGGTGGTGCCCTCTCACATTCAAAAACAAAACAATAAAGGTTATTAAATATTTGCCATTGTTTGCATTCAAAACTTTCTAGGGAAAATTAATTTTGGCTATAACTTTATTTCATTTTCCATCTCACACCCTGCAACAAACACAAAAATGTTTAGGCTCTCCTCCTGCTGAACTAATTTCTTTATCCACTGCACTTTTGCTCAGAAAAAAGATTAATAATCATGTTTTCAAAGTGATGTGGCCCACTGTGAAATTTGTTCCCCTGCCATTTCTAAAAAATGTATGCCACAGAAAAGCTTCTGCCAGGCTTACAGCTAATTCAGAAAATAACTATCTTGACACTACAATTCTTGCCTGTGAAAATGAAATGGATAAAAAGGATTGGGTCTTAATGCACACTTAAATGCATTAGCAGCACTAGTAAAACCTGACAGAATTTAAAATATGTTACGTCTGAAATACATTCAAGATGAAAACTTCTCACACTGATTCTATTCTAAGCAACATAGAAAAGCAACTGAATAGTGAATAATGAATTTCAGGAACAAAATCAACATAAAGAACCCTCAAGGTTTCACATTCAACATCCAAGACAAAACAAACTGCATTGTAAATAAAAATAATTCGATACTGTGAATTTCTATGCATAGTTCTAGGAATAGAAAATAATCTAGCTTACTTTTAAGATCATTGAAAGTATACAAATATTATTATCCAGAAAAAAATAGTTACAAAGAGAAAAAATACTTAAGTAATGTGACTGAAAATATTTGTCTTTATTGAAAGAGAGCAATGTCAGAATATATCCATTTTCTTCAATATGGCTTGAAGGAGCAAGGCTTTCCTTGCCTAAGAAATGAGATATCTACAATTAACTTGGACAAAGAATGTATGATTTTTAATCCTCTAAAGTATTCTAAATTCTAATATTCTAAAGATGACTCAATTTTACTCATGGGAACATTTTGAGAATGGGGGATCAGAAATATGGTGAGATTTGTTTTAAATCAGCAATCAGAATGGCAAAGCCAACATCCCATATGCTCATTCTGGCAACTCTGATTGCAAAGGCAGAGCCATAGACCCTTGAACAAAATTCAGGAGAAAATCTACTGGTTGTTCAATACCTTTAGCATCAGTCCTCTTGAACACTTTCCCTTGGCACTCTTGGTCTTGATCTCCCTTCAATTATTTGCATCTACTTCTCCTTCTTGGTTTCTTACAAATAATGTTTTGTTGTTGTTCATCCAGCTCTTATATTTTAGCATCCTTTAGAGGTCTAGTCTTTGCCTTGTTTATAATAATGTGAAATTATTTATGCATCTGTCCATTTGATTATGGCTATTTAATATGTAAGCTTCACCAGAGTAGGAACGTGGTTTCTCTTTCCACTTTATATCCCATGTACCAAAGACAGTGCCTGGCATCTTCTGCTGATTCTTTTCTAGGCATTAATATGCTGCTGACCTCATAATCTGCATCTTCATTTTAATCCTCTGTCTAGAACTTTAGACAGTTGAATATCTCTACCTGGGAATCTTATATTTGTTTTTTGTTTGTTTGCTTGTTTGTTTGCTTTTAATGTTTATTTATTTTGGGGGAGGGCAGAGAGAGAGGGAGAAAGAGAATCCTGAGCAGGCTCCATATCATCAGCATGGGAGCCCGACATGGGGCTTGATCTCATGAACCATGAGATCATGACCTGAGCTGAAATCAACAGTCAGATGCCCAAACAACTGGCTGCTCAGGCACCTCAATCTTATATTTGTTTTAAACATACCACATCCAAAGAGAATGTATTATATTCCACAGTTAGCTCCTCTTTCAATCTTTTGCCTCAAAATCTTCTCTTTTTCCTATATTTCCTTTGATTTCAACATCTTCTGTATCACATAGGCCATAAACTGGAAGTTATTGTAAACTCATTTCATGTATTTCTCTTACAATCAGTTGGTTGCTAAATTATCTTCATTCTGTTATCTAAATCTCTCTCAAAACTCTCATAACTCCTTCAACTACATTGCCATCACAATAGGTCAATCCCTTACCTGAATTATAGTTTTTACATAAGCTTTCTACCTCCATCCTTCCTTCTATCCATTATTCACAGTGTTGCTTGAGTGATCTTACCTATTCCTATCCTCCTTATATCTGACCTTGAGAGCTTAGTATCATATCTTTGGTGGAAAAGGATTCACATTCCTCTCTACCCCACCTACCTGACCACTCCATTGTGATCACACTACCTACACCAGGCTACACATCAAACTGCACTATTCATATTTTTACCTGTTTTTACCTCAGAAATCTGAAATTGTATGGCAACCAGTATACTCAAAATATTAAGAAAGACATTCACCTCCAAGAGACGGCACAAACACTTGTTTATCTATAGTAGGCAGGAAACATCATATAAGCTGGGAAAATTTTCAGGTAAAATTTTAAACAAATGGCTAAAGGCCAAACAAATACTAGTTTAAGATTATAGAACCACTAGGAACCAGGGACACAAGAAGAATTTGCACCTACTCTCAGGCTTACAAGAAAGATTAGAGGTAAGGTTAAAATCCTATCTTTGTGGTTCAGACCTAGAGGAGAGGAATGGCAGCCATTGCAAAACATGAAGCCTTTTGTGTAATGTCTCCTAAAAAACAAATGTCTTAAGCAACTTAGGACAAGGCACCAAACCTTGTTGCCTTCAGAGTACAGGTAATCATTGCACCTAGAAGATAATAAAACCCATACTCCAGCCAGATTGGTAAAAATATGTTCCAGGTTCAAATTTATTAAATATCTTCTACTTCTGGAGAGCGGCAGGATTACTGGGAATGACCTATCTCCTAAACAAGGAATCCAGCCTAACACTTAGGCAGAACCAGAAAAACATAGAACACCTTCCTTTAACTTGCTCTCCTTAACTACACTAGGAAGCACTGAATGACAACTAACAGCAATATGCTACTGGAAGAAGATTGAAGCAAGGAGAGAGACCTTCTCTGAGATATCGGCACAAAGGGAAAATATAAAGTTGAAGATGCAGGAGACCTTGAGATAATCCCTGCCCCTACCCTACCCTACCCTACCCTAAAGACAAAATAATATTAGAAGAATTTGAAGGCTGTGGTGTTCTGAGGGTAATCACAGAATCAAATAAACAAAAAAGTAAATCCAATCTAACTTCTGACTAGATATACTAAATCTCCCTCACCAAGACCTGGAAAAAGACAAGTGAGTCTATTGCATTGAAAGATACTAATTATCTCAGTTTCTACTGTTCTACAAAATATTTCTAGCTTTCATCAAAAAATCCAGAGGGACACAAAAAAAATGTGGAAAAAATATCACTGTTAAGATACCAATCAATCAATAGGATCAGATTCAGATACTACATGTGTTTTAGGACTAGCAAATAGGGAATCAGTATGTTTAATATGTTAAAGGCCCTAATGGAAGAAGAGGACAAAAATGATCAGATAGGAAACTCGAGTAGAGAGATGGAAACTATAAAAAAAATCAAATTAAAATGCTACAAATTAGGGATGGCTAGGTGACTCTTTCAGTTAAGTGTCCAACTTTTGATTTTGGCTCAGGTCATTATCTCACATTAGAAGCCCCATGTTGGGCTTTATGTTGGATGTAGAGCCTGCTTGAGATTCTCTGTCCCTCTCTCTCTGCCCATTCTAGTTTTGAATGTGCATGCATTTTCTCTTTCTCTAAAATAAAAATTTTAAATGCTGAAACTTAAAAAACATGATAACAGAGATAACACCTCTGAAAAGCATATCAGAGCTCTCAATCCAACCAAGCAAAGAATCAGTGAACTTAAAAATTGATGATCAGAAATTGTCAAGCTGAAACACAAATGAAAGAGAGTATAAAAATACAGAATAGGGCATCCAACACCTATGGGATGATGAAATAATCTATCCAACATGTAATTTAAATGCCAGAAGGAGAAGGGAAAGAAGGAAAGGAAGATGAAATATTTGAAGAGATATGAACAAGAATTTTGAAAAAAAGACACAAAACCACAGATCCAAGAAACTCAATGAATACCAAATAAACTTACACACAAACACACACACACACACAAACCATATTCACTGCTGAAAAACAAAATAAATTTTAAAATCTTGAAAACAACCAGAAAAAGTAGACATATTACATACAAAATAACAAAGATTAGAATTACAGCATATTTATATCAGAAATTATGTATGTCAAATCCAAATCAGAAAGGAAGCAGTAAAATCTGTTTGCATATGACAAAATATTATATATAGAAACCCTAAAGATTCTGCCAAAATTTTTTTGAAACTAATGAATAACTTCAGTGAAGTTGCAGGATGAAAAACCAACATACAGAATCAGTTGTTTCTCAACAAGATACTAGCCAACCGAAACCAACAACACATTAAAAGAATTATTCACCACAATCAAGTGGGATTTATTCCTTGGCTGCAGGGCTGGTTCAATATCTGCAAAGCAATCAACGTGATACATCACATTAATAAAAGAAATGGGAAGAACAACATGATCCTCTCAATAGATTCAGAAAGATCATTTGATAAAATACAGCATCCTTTCTTGATAAAAGCCCTCAAGAAAGTAGGGATAGAAGGAACATACCTCAAGATCATAAAGTCCATATATGAAACACTCACAGCTAATATCATCATCAGTGGGGAAAAACTGAAAGCCTTCCCCTGAGGGTCAGGAAGACAGCAAGGATGTCCACTCTCACTACTGTTGCTCAGCATAGTGTTGGAAGTCCTAGCCTTAGCAATCAGACAACAAAAAGAAATAAGAGGCATTCAAATCAACAAGGAAGAAGTCAAACTTTAACTCTTTGCAGACATACTAATCTATGTGGAAAACCCATAAGACTCCACCAGAAACTGCTAGAATTGATACATGAATTCAGCAAATTTGCATTATATAGAATCAATGTACAGATGTCAGCTGCATTTCTATACACCAATAATGAAGCAGCAGAAAGAGAAATTGAGTTGATCCCATTTACAATTGCAGCAAAAACCGTAAATACCTACAAATAAACATAACCAGAGAGGTAACAGATTTATATGCTGCAAAAGATAGAAAGTGTATGAAAGAAATTGAACACACAAAGATGTGGAAAAACATCCCATGCTCATGGGAAGAACAAATATCGTTAAAATGTTGATACTACCTGAGGCAATCTACACATTCAGTGCAATCCCTATCAAAAAGTAACACCAGCCTTCTTCCCAGAGCTAAAAGAGTTCTAAAATTTGTATGGAACCAGAAAAGACCCCAAATACCCAAAGAAAACCAGAGCTGGAGGCATCACAATTCCAGACTTCAAGCTTTATTACAAACCTGTAGTCATCAAGACAGTATGGTACTGGCACTCATACACACACACACACAAACTGGCACACAGATCAATGGAACAGAATATAGAACCCAGGAATAGACCCACAAACGTATGTCCAACTAATCTTTGACAAAGCGGGAAATAATATCCAATGAAAAAAGACAGTCTCTTCAGCAAATAGTGTTGGGAAAACTGGATAGCAACATGCAGAAGAATGAACCTGGACCATTGTCTTACACCACACACAATAATAAACTCAAAATGGATGAAATACCTAAACGTAAGAACAGGAAATCATCAAAATCCTAGAGGAGAAAATAGGGAACAACCTCTTTGACCTCAGCTGAAGCAACTTCTTACTAGACATGTCTCCAAAGCCAAGGGAAACAAGGGCAAAAATGAACTATTGGGACCTCATCAAGATAAAAAGCTTCTGCACAGAGAAGGAAACAATCAACAAAACTAAAAGGCAACCAGCATAATGGGAGAAGATACTTGCAAATGACATGTTGAATAAAGGGTTAGTATCCAAAATTTATAAAGAACTTATCAAATGCAACACCCAAAAAACAAATAATCCAGTGAAGAAATGCGCAAAAGACATGAACAGAAATTTTTCCAAAGAAGACTTTCAGATGGCTAATAGACACATAAAAAGATGCTCAACATCACTCATCAGGGAAATACAAATAAAAACCACAATGAGGTACTGCCTCACACCTGTCAGAATGGCTGAAACTAACCCAGGAAACAATAGATGTTGGCAAGGATGTGGAGAAAGAGGATCTCTTTTACACTGCTGCTGGGAATGCAAACTGATGCAGTCACTCTGGAAAACAGTGTGAAGGGTCCTCAAAAAGTTAAAAATAGAATTACCCTATGACCAACAATTGCACTACTAGGTTTTTATCCAAAGGATACAAAAATACTGATTTGAAGGGGCACAGTCACCCTAATGTTTATAGCAGCACTATCAACAATAGCCCAGTTATGGAAAGAGCCCAAAGGTCCATCGACTGAAGAATGGATACAGAAGATGTGGTGTACACACACACACACACACACACACACACACACACACACACACACACACAGTGGAATATTACTTGACAATAAAAAAGAATGAAATCTTACCATTTGCAACAATGTGGGTGGAACTAGAGTGTATTATGCTAAGCAAATTAAGTCAGTCAGTGAAAGATAAATATCATGATTTCACTCACGTAGAATTTGAGAAGCAAAACAGATGAACATAGGGGAAGGGAAGGAAAAATAAGATAAAAAGAGAAAGGGAGGCAAGCCATTGGAGACTCTTAAATACAGAGAACAAACTGAGGGTTGCTGGTGAGGTGTTGGGTAGGGAGATGGGCTAAATGGGTGATGGTCATCAAGGAGGACACTTGTTCAGATGAGCATTGGGTATTATATGTAAGTGATGAATCACTAAATTCTCCTAAAATCATTATTACACTGTATGTTAACTTGGATTTAAATTAATTTTTTAAAAAAATCAGTTGTGTCTCTATACATAAACTATTCAAAAAAGATTTTTTAAAAATGTTAATTATAATAGCAAATAATAAACTAAGGAAAAATGTAACCAAGGAATTAAAAGATATGTACCCTGAAAACTACAAAACATTAATGAAAGAAAATGAAGACAAAAATAAATTGAGAGTTATCCCATGTTTGTGGATTGGAATAATTAGGATTGTTAAAATATTCATTCTACCCAAAGCAATGTACAAACTCAGTGTAAATCTATCAGAATTCCAGTGGCATTTTTCTCAGAAGAGAAATAACAATTCTAAAATTTATACAGAACCACACACACACAAAAGAATAAGAAAAGCAGTCTTAAGCAAAAAGAACAAAACTGGAAGCATCATACTTCCTGACTTGAAATTATATTACAAATGTATACTAATCAAAACAGTATGGTACTAGCATAAAAACAGATACATAGATCAATAGATTAAATAACTCAGAATGTAGCCTGTGCAACTATGTTTAAGTAATTTTTGACAAAAGTTTCACGAATATACAATGAAGAAAGGATAGTTTCTTCAATAAATGGTGTTGGCAAAACTAGATATCCAGAAAAGAATGATAATAGATTCTTATCTTACATCATACACAAAAAATCAACTCAAAATGCATTGAAGACTTAACCATAGACCCAAAACTCTATAACTCCTAGAAGAAAGCATAGGGTATAAGCTCCTTGACATTGATCTTGGCAATTATCTTTCTGGGTTTGATACCAAAAGTACAAGCAACAAAAGCAAAAATGTACAAGTAAAACTGTCGAACTAGAAAATTTCTGCATGGCAAAGTAAATAATCAACAGAATGCAAAGGCAACCTATGAAATAGGGAAAAGAATATTTGCAAACCATTTATCTCTATGTATCTGATAAAGGATAAATATCCAAAATTTATGAGGAACTTCTACAACTCAATAGCAAAAAACCAAATATCCTGATTAAGAAATGAGTATGGCACCTAAATAGACATTTTTCTAAAGAAGGCATACAATGGCCAACCGAAAGAGGAAGAGATGCTCAACATCACTAATCATCAGGGAAATGCAAATCAAAAGTACAGTGATCTCTACCTCTTAACTCTTAGGATAACAATTGTCAAAAAGCCCAAACATAAGTGTTAGTGAGTAGTGTGTATGATCAGGAAAAGGAACACTTGTGCACTGTTGAAAGGAATGTGAATTGGTATAACCATTATGGTAAACAGTATGGAAGTTCCTCAAAAAAATTAAAGGAGTACCATATGATCCAGCAATCCCACTTCTGGACATATATATCCAAAGGAAATAAAATCACTCTCGAAGAGTTATCTGCATTCTCATGTTCATTATAGCATCATTCATAATAGTTAAGATTTAGAAATAACCTAGATGTCCCTTGACAAATGAACAGATAAAGAAAATGTGATACACTTGCACACACACATACAATGGAATATATTATTCAGTCTTAAAAAGAAGGAAATCCTGCCATTTGTGACAAAATGAATGAACCTGGAGGACACTATGCTTAGTGACATTAGCCAGACAGAGAAAGACAGATTTAGCATTATCTCACTTATATGTGGAATCTAAAAAGAAAAAAAAAAAAAACCCTCAAATTCTTAGTAACAGAGAGCAGAATAGTTGGTTGCCAGAGGCTGGGAGGTAGGAGGGAAAGGCCGATAGTAACCAAAAAGTACAACCTTTCAGTTATAAGATGAAAAAATTTTGGAGTCTTAATGCATAGCATAATGAGTTCAGTTAATAGTAATGTTTACTTGAAATTTTCTAATAAAGTAAATCTCAAGTGTCCTTACCTCTTCACCAAAAAAGGTGATAGTCATATCAATTAGTTTGTGGGATCATTTCACAAAGTATACATCTATTGAAACATCACATTTTATATGTCAAATATACACATTTTTTATTTATCAAAAATAAATACTAAAAAGGAAATTATACATGCCAGAAAATGATGGATTTATATTATTAAAATGATAAAAGTAACCATAAATTTGTTGACAAAGAATTCTATACACTGCGGTGGTATCTTTCAATAATGAAGAAGAAGCAAAGACTTTTTCAGTAAAACAAGAATAGGAAATTTATTTGTAGTTAAATTGCACTACAAAAAGTGTTAAAGGAGAATCATCAGGCAGAAGCAATTAAAAAAAAATTTTTTTAATGTTTTATTTTTGAGAGAGAGACAGAGTGTGAGCAGTGGAGGGGCAGAGGGAGAGGGAGACACAGAATCCAAAGCAGGCTCCAGGCTCTAAGCTGTTAGCACAGAGCCTGACATGGGGCTCAAACGCATGTACTCTGAGATCATGACCTGAACTGAAGTTGGATGCTCAACTGACTGAGTCACCCAGGCGCCCTAGGCAGAAACAATTTTTAAACAAAACTTGGACGTCCTAAAAGAAATGATGTAAAAATGTTAAACATAAATTCTTTTTTCTCCTTACTTTAAAGGCTCTAAAACAGCCCTTTTTAATTTTTTAAAAAAATGTTTATTCACTTTTGAGAGAGAGAGAGAGAGAGAGAGAGAGAGACAGAATTCAAAGCAAGCTTCAGGCTCCCAGCTGTCAGCAGAGATCTTGATGCGGGGCTCAAAACCATGAACCATGAGATCATGGCCTGAGCCAAAGTCTGATGCTTAACCGACTGAGCCCCCAGGTGCCCCTAAAACAGCCCTTTTCAAAAAGAATTTCCTGTAACAAGGAAACTACTTTTTTCTGTACTGTCAATAAAACTAGCCACATATGGCAAGTGTTACTAAAGAACTGAATTTTTAATTTAAATTTAAATTTAACTACATGTGGCTACTGGCTACTTTATTAGATTATGCAGCTCTAAATGATAACTTATTTTCTAAAGCAAAAAGAGTAGTGAGGCATTGAGTGTATAACATATAGTAAAGTAACGTATGACAACCATTAGCACAAATAAGTGGGAGAAATTGAAAAAATCATATTCTAAGCTTCACACAAAAACCTGTATGAAAATGTTCATCTCATAACTGACAAAAAGGAAAGGAAACACCCTAAATATCCCTTAGAGTGGGAATGAATAAGTAAATTGTACATTTATATTACAGAATAGTCCTGAGAAATAAAAAAGAATGAACTACTGACACAAACAGTAAGGGTAAGTCTCAAATACAATGTACTGAATGAAATAAGCCCATGTCAAAGCCTCTACATATTATAGGCTTTCATTTGTATGACATTCTAGAGACGATGAACTATATGCACAGAAAAAGATCTGTAGTTGGTAGAAGATGGAGGCGGGGACGGGGGGTAGAATTTGAATGCAAAGTGTCACAAAACTATACACTAAAAGTTAAATTTTACTGTATTTTAATTATACTCTAAAAAATGAAAAACCCTATTATACCCAAAGTAGTAAGATTTATAAAATGGAATAATCATTACATTTTCATTTTAATGTGTATTAATAAAATGCCTTTGGTGTCTAAGATATAGTTCATTTCCAAAAGAAATGATGGTTCTTCAAGAGCATGGTTTAAAATATTATTTTGTATTTCCAATTAAGTTACTCATCAACCCATTTAAGTTAATGATTCAAACACTCATTTTCTCACTGATCTTTCTCCCAGTTGTCTCCATCTTTATATAGTACCTTTATTTTCTCCAGTCTCTTCCCACTACCCTGAACCTGCTCCAGGGTAAAGGCACTTTTCAGCAGTCAGAAATTCATCCAGTTCTCCATGAGGAATGGCACAGAAGAGAAAATCCCATACAGCCACATCAAACTTAAGGGGTCTTCTTTTTTTTTTTTTAATTTTTTTAATGTTTATTTTTTTTTGAGAGAGAGAGAGAGAGAGAGTGGGGGAGGGGCAGAGAGAGAGGGAGACACAGAATGTGAAGCAGGCTACAGGCTCTGAGCTGTCAGCACAGAGCTGGACATGAGGCTCGAACCCACAAACTGTGAGATCATGACCTGAGCCGAAAGTCGGATGCTTAACGGATTGAGCCACCCAGGCGCCCCATGAGGAGCCTTCTTTACCAAGGATGAAAATATATGAGTGGTATGTTAAGCAGAAGTAACCCCTGAATCTAATATAAGTAAAGACTCTGAAGAATTCTCATGTAGAGAAACTTGTTTTCTTTGGCTTGCCTCAGTTTCCCATAAATTTTTTCACTTTGAGATTTGTTTTTCAACCAGATTTTCTTTTCCTTAAGAAATTGTGACATACTAAAGCGTAAGAGACTCTTAAAAACTGAGAACAGACTGAGGGTTGATAGGGGGTGGGAGGGAGGAGAGGGTGGATGATGGGTATTGAGTAGGACACCTTTTGGGATGAGCACTGGGTGTTGTATGGAAACCAATTTGACAATAAATTTCAAAAAAATTAAAAAAAAAGAAATTGTGGCATACTATAGAAAATGCCTAAGTTGTGGTTTTTTTTTCATAAATTATGTGAGGAAAGATAAAAACCTTCTGAGGGGGAAAAAGCTAGAAACTTGTCTCTTAGAGGCAGCAAGTTTTCCCCCTTTGTTCTACATAAAAGGTAAGGCAAGAAGAGCAGGAGGTGATGGAAGTTAATTCTCATGTTTTTTTCCCCTTACGGAGTACCTGTTCAGTAATCATCAATGGACTTTCACTTTATGCTAGCATTGAACAAAACAGAACGGTTTTTTCCTTTATGGAGGTTAGAGTCTCGTAGGAAGCATTAAACAGGAGAAACAAATCAAAATTCCAAATGAATATATACCATGAAGCTTTGTCAATACTACAGGAAGAGGGCTTAGCTCTTCTGGAGTATAAGCCAAGAATCTGGTAGAGCCAGAATTCTGGAGTAGATGTACAGCCATCTCTTCAGGTTCAGAGACCCACAGAAAGAACAGAGGAATCCTAAGCATCCAAGAGAACAGGGCAGAAGGAAACCTGAGTTTCAGCATGGCTATTCCACAGGGGCACTTCTGAGAGTCATTATCTTATATATATTTTTTATTAAAGTAAGTTCCTAATTTGTTCAAGCTCCTATGACAAAAATACCATTGGTTGAGTGGCTTAAACAACAAACATTTATATCTCACAGTTCTGAAGTCTCGGAGGTTCGACACCAAAGTGACTATAGATTCAGTGTCTGGTGAATGACTGTTTCCTCATTTATAAGCATCTGTCTTCTTGCTGGGTCCCCATATGGCAGAAGAGGTGAAAGAATTCTCTGGGTTCTCTTTATAAAGGCACTAATACAGGGCATCCAGGTGGCTCAGTGGGTTAAGTGCTGAGCTCTTGATTTCTGCTCAGGTCATGGTCTCACAGTTTGTGAGATTGAGCTCCCCCTCACCCCCTCCCTGTGTCCAGCTCTGCACTAACAGTGAGGAACCTGCTTGGGATTCTCTCTCTCCCTCTCTCACTGTCCCTCTCGTACTTGTGCACCCGAGCTCCTGCATGGGCTCTCAATCTCTCTCTCTCTCTCTCATTCTCTCTCTCATAAATAAATAAATTAATTTTAAAAAACCAGTGGCACTAATTCCATTCATGAGGGCTCCACCCTCATGACCTAATAACTTTCTAAAGACCCTATCTCCAAATACCATCACATTAGGGATTAGGTTTCAACATACGAGTTATGAAGGGACACATACCTTCAGTCTATAGCACAGGCATTAAGCCACTAACAATAGCAATGGATTTTTCAGAATTCTGCTCATAAATTATATTTAAATCTAGATGTTATGCAAAAGCTATGAAATGGAGAGAAAACATGGCTTATCTGCTGTGGTCTCATCCAGAGGAGGAACATATATGCACACTGTTCCCTTTTGCTGCTCCCAATTTGACTCCTCCCACAACTCTCTAGATCTTGTCATCTTTTGAAATCTCAGCCATTGCTACCTGGATTTTACTTTTTTACTGTCCTCCTTGAAGTTTCTGCTAGTTTGTTACCCTGTGACAGTGTTTTTCTAGCCACCGACAGTCTTCCTCAGAGAACTTCACATCCAGGCACATCTGTATACTCATCTGTACTCAATAAAACTCAGTGTCCCAGTTAACAGATAGGAGATCTCAGCCTCTCTCATGTTTAGAAACATCATGAAGATGTCTTTACTAACCTTCCTATGGCCTTGGCCAGAGGTTCTTCTGTTAGTCTGCTGCCTTCAAGGTATCCCACATGAGTACATAGAACAAAGTTGTTTTTTTTAAACCCATATCCCTTAAATATCAAGGGGAAGTCTATAATAATATCCCCTTGACAGATCCATAAGAGTGAGATGAATAGCTTCCAACTCTTTTTTTTTTTTTTTTTTTTTTTTTTACCTCTCAGAAATCTGGTGTGTGTGTGTGTGTGTGTGTGTGTAAAGGAGGAAAAAGAATGCCTTAAAAACACGTTCTGCCTGTTTGCATCTCTTTTTTGCTTCCTCACAGCTGGATGGTGCCTTTGGTGGCCCAGAATTAAAAAAAATCTGTCATCTCTGATCATAGGCCTATGAACTTACAACTCCCTCTGGAGTTAATTGAAGCCCAGGCCTCTAGAAATGAATGGGTGCAGGCACAGCAGAGAGGAACAAAATATGCCAGCTAGTATTTCAAGTGAATGAAAGAATTTTTGTAACCAGTATGCTAAACTAGCCCAACTGGTGGGATGCAATCACAAGGCAATTTAATTTTGCTTCCCTATTCTTTAACTTTGCTCAGTGGGACTAGTTTTGCCCCAGCAATGAAAAGTCTTCCATTTGCATATCTTTTGTAGTTACTTTTAAGATGTAAAGCTCTGAGATTATTTCAAGACACAAATCATAATCTCAACTTGCTCCTTCAAATACCCAATCCCATATATGAGTAAATCTTCCAAAATCATTTAAAGTTACAGTTACTCCCCTGCCTTCAACTCAGGACTGCTGCAAGTGAGGGACAGTTAAGTTTCTGCTCTACTCCCCAGTTCTTCTTTCCCTGGTTTCCAACCCTTTGGGGCTTATAGGTTGAGGTGGTAGACTAGAAGAGACCAGCTAACTGCTCATCAAACCCATTTCTTCTTTTTGGGCATCCCACTTCATCTAAGTTGGGACATGTGACTAATTTTCCCTGATGGTATGTGAGTGGAAGGAATAGATCACTAGCAATCTGCCATAGTTACAATAGCAGTGTGTTAAGTGTACCTTCTGTATGCTTTCTTTCATTATCTCCTGGCCAGATGTAGAAAACCCAGTGGAACACTCCAAGGCAGAGTCATTAAGTGAAAGCAGATTGATTTTCTCAATCACTAGATAGAAGGCTGTCCACCTAGCACTCAACACATCTATGATGGGAATGAACACTAAGCCATTATTTTAGTAAGCTACTTGATCTGGGGATCATTTGTTATGGCAGCTAGGGCAACCAACCCTAATTAATACTGGAAGGGAGTAAATATTAAAAAAAAAGAAGGAATATTTATATTTGGCTGGAACAAATATGGTGGTTATAGAACATACACTTGGGTGCCGTCTTACACTTTTTACTGGTGGTTCTCTTAAGTCAGATCATACATTATCCTCTTACTGATAATTTACTTCATCTACATCTTTTGGGAATCTGAGGGTTACATTTTTAGCTTTTCCCTTCTGATCCTAGCTTTAACATATAAGATATGTTATTTTACATCTTATATCTATATGACTCTATACCATGCACGGCCCTCACCTGATCCACTGGAAACATTATCACATAGATAAATGTAGGCATTTAGAAAATTCATTTTTTTCCCATGGGAATTCATATATTTAATCATAATTGTTCAGTCTATGGACTCTGATCTTCTATTCAGGAAAATTATCTTGTTATCCTTTAAATTATTGATTCTGTTCACCTTGAAAAATAAAACAGTCATTTTACCAGAAAAAATGACTTTATTCCAGAATAACAGAGAATTATGTTTTGGGACATGCAAATATGGCAAAACTATAGGCAAGTCCCACAAATGAACGAGAGGGACATCATTTTTATGAAGAAGAAGGAAGAAGCTGAGAAGGGAAGTCCATGGAAGAAAAGCATGAGTCCAGGGTTTCTTGTTGACTGAGTTATAGGGGTAGTAGGTTTCTCATAGGAGATGCAATGTATGTCTTTCCCTGTCTGTACCTGTAATTGATAATCCTTACTTGTGGATGATTCTTCCATTGGAGTCTGTAACTGGTAGTTTTTCCTGTAATTAATGTTGAGTGGTATGGCTCCCGCTCTACTCCCCACTTCTAGCCTCCCTACTGCATTTTAATGCGATTTCCCTTTCTTCATTTCCACAATTCTGTGCTTTTCAACTTGGTCCTGGCTTTATGGAAATTCTAGTATATAGATATCAAGACTTTTAGCTATATCTTCTACATTTCTCTTTTCTCATTTAATTATTCCTTTGACATCTTAGATAATTCCTCAAGTTAATTTACTAGTCTCTTTCAGTAACATCCATTCTGTTCGTGTGTGTTTCTGGTTAATTTCAGCCATCATGCTTCATATTAAACTCTCTTGATACTTCATTTCCTCCTTTTTTCATGGCAACACAGTCTCTTCTAATGCAATAATCTCCTAAATTTTATTGAGAAAATGATTTTCAATTTTCTTGAAGTTTACCCTGGTTTACTGCATTAATCCTGTCTTTTTGAGGGTCATTTGAACTCATTGTTCTATTGATCTCCTCCTTTCAGCTGATGATTCTTTTCAGTCTGATGATAAATATTTTATTGTCTGATTATACACCTACATCCACATTATTGCCCTTATTGCATTTTTAAAATGGGCCCAAGGCATGTAGCTATTACCTTTTATTTCACTAGAAATATTTTAATTAATTCTCAGAATTGCCAAAGTCACACTAATTTTTCACATGAAGAAAAAAATTTTTAAATCCTAATTATGAAGAATGTGGATATTAAAGAGCACTTTCACCAGTCGCTGATTAAAATGCAATTGTAATTCTTTAATTGGAAAAAAATAGGTAGGCCACACAAAATAATTCTGGGTAAAGTGTCTCTGAATTTTCCCACTAGGAAAGTGCATGCTAAAAGTATGTTTTCTCTAATTATATATTAATGAAAAGATGTTCCGCTTCTCCTTCTCATGGTCCCTGTCCTTCTCCCTGTTGTTGTCTCATTTTCATAATGGTGTTAATCTCGAACAGGCAACTTCTGCTTACTCATGAAGAAGACAGACCTGGGTATGATGTGGTATTGAGAGGAGATAGTAGGAAAAGTCCTTTTTTTCCTTAGATAATAGAGAAGGCAAAACAGTACCTAACATAACTACATTGTGCACTTATAAATTTGGCTAAGAAGGTAGATTGTATAGTAAGTGTTTTTATCATATACACACATACACACAGTGTGAAGAAACTTTTAGAGATGATGGACATGTTTATTATCTTTATTTGGTGATGGTTTCTTGCAGGTTTGCATATGTCCAAATGCATGAAATTATGTGTATTAAATATGTGTATTTTTTGTATATCAGTTGAAACTCAATAGAGCTGTGATAGACAGATTAATGATAGACAAGCTTTGCAAAACTTAAAAAAAAAAAAAAGGAGGCCAGATAGAAAAGTCCTGAAGCTCCTCTGTGCTACTGACTTTGTCCTCTGAGTGCACTCCAGCAGTGTTTGATTTGACAGATAGAAAGTTTGGAGGAAGAGAGAAGCAACTGAAGAGTATGCTGAGATTTATTAGATGGATGAGGCCAAATATATATTACATAGCAAAGAGAAATCTTGCATTCATACCAGATTAAATCCAAAGTGGAAATGACACTTTCAGTCAGCTGAGCTAAGGAGATCATATCATGGCATAAACTCAGAGTAAGATTTTTATTCTTCACAATAGAAAAATATTATGTATTAACTAGGAAAATGATAAACTATTTTAATGGATACTATACTATAATGAACTTACTTTTACGTTAATTTCAGCTGAAGATTCAGAACGGTAGAGACTACATTCTAAATGGAAGGTCATCAAGGATTTTTTAATGAAGTGAACAAAAACTCTAAAAAACTCTGAACAGAAATTTTGTAATTTTAATCTCTGACAACAAAGATCTAAAAGGATTAGGAGTTGGAGATTAAAGGAGAGGTACATTTCCTTGGAGAGATGCTCCTACCTCTTTCACCACATACAGAGGGTTGGAGGATTCCTTCTCCTGACCTCAAACCTAGTAGGAATGACTTCAGCTACATCACTTAGAGAGTTTGAACTATGTACCAGGGATTTGGAAAAGGTGGGCTGGTTCCTGGATTGAGCCCCAGAAATGTAAAGGGTCAGGAATTGCGACTGCTCAGCTACTCTGGTGGTGGCACATTGGGATCATCCTGAATTTCCAAGTTTTACCCTGACAAAGCTGTTTTCTGTGAACCATATGTGCACCGCATACTCAAGAATGTTACCATCAGATTGTTCTCATTCCTGTCTCAGAGTTTTACTTGGTAAGGTAAGAAAACTATGATAGAAAGGGACTAAAGAGTTACCAGAAACTAGCCAGAACAAATGAATTCATTTATGCCAAGAGAGCTGCAGACAATGAGAATGAGGGAAAACTGACCTTATCAGTCAGGATAAACGAGAAGAGTGGTTCTTACCCAAAGATGATTTTGTCCCTGAAGGGATATTTGACAATGTTGGTAGACACTTTTGGACAGGGAAGTGTGTGGGCAGTGCTACTGGCATCTGGTGGCCAGAGACCCGGTAACCATCCTACAATATACAAAACAGCCCCTTACAACAGGGGATTACCCAGCACAATATCATTAGCTCCAAGGTTGAACACCCTGTGCTGGAGTATGCTGATGTAACAAATAATCCCTACATTTTAGTGGCCTATAACAAAGACTTATTTTTTACTTGTACTGTGTGTCCATTAAAAATTGGCTGTGGCTCTGCTCCATGTGTCTTGATGGCAGAGTTCAGCCTCCATCTGGAACACCAGCCAACAAGGCAAAGCAAAAAGAAACATGCTTAGCAATATACTGACTATGAAAACTTCTGTTAGAAATAAAAAATGTCTCCTTTATGTTTCATTGTCCAAAGCAAATCTCCTTGTCTATTAGTTACCTATTACTGCATAACAAAATACCCCACCACTTAATGGCTCAAAACAATACACAATTATTATATACTAGCTTTTATGGGCCAATAATCAGTCATGGCATAGTTGCTTCCCTTCTTTAGGATCTCTTAAGAGCTGCACAGTGTCAGGTAGGGCCACAGCATCTCAAATATCAAATGGGACCGGATCTGCTTTTGAGCTTACTCGGTTGTTATGGGCAGGATTCAGTTCCTCATGGGCTGTTGGACTGAAGACCTCAGTTTCTTGCTGACTGGTGGTTAGGGGTTGCCCTCGGTTCCTTGCCAGATATCCCTCTCCTACCAGCACAAGCATGCATGAAGAGCCAAAGAAAGAATAGTACCAGCAAGATAGAAGTTATAGTCTTTTATAACATGATAATGGAAGTGATGTCATATCACTTTTCTATTATTTCAAGTAAGTCACAAGATCCAGCCCACAGTCAGGGGCGGGGGTGGGGGTGGGTGGGAAGGGAGGCAGGGGCGGAATTACACAATGCCACTTCAATGCTCCTGAGTTCAAAAGGGTGGGATTTTTAATCCTTTCAAGGAAAGAGTACCACATAGAGAAAACCTAATATATTGAGTACAGAGTGATACAATCTGCCTTTCCTAACACTTTCCTCTTTCTAATTCATCAGGCTCAAACTGGGGGAGGAGTGAAGTCCTACTTTTAAACCATGGTTTTGAGTTTGGGATTATTACATTGAACTGGATATATGAATTTCTGACTGAGAGAAAAACAACAACAACAACAACAACAACTCTATTTTATGACTCAGAGTGAACCAGAGGACATTATATTACCTAAGAACAATCAGAAGGGTTATAGAACCACACACAAATTTTACTCAGGGGAATGAAATGATATAAACCAGCTCCACACAATAAATTTAAAGAGACAGTGGAAGGCAAACATAAAGTTGCACCAAATCCCACAAGTCTACTTGTTCACTCCTTTGCTCAACAACTGTGTATTGATTACATATTATGTACCACGCTTGCTCTAGGCATGAGAACACCCACATAAGTAAAACAGACGAGAATTCCTGTCCTCATAGAACTTATGTTCAAATGGGCTTGGGGAAGATGATAGACCTTAGGTATAGTGTGGGTATATGGTATTTAAATGGTGATAAGTCTTACAGAGATACATAAAAAAGGGAAAGAGCTGAAGAACACTGAAATTTTCAGAGGTTAAGAAAGTCCCCACTAAAAAAAGATGAAACTATGAACCATGTGAATATATAAAAGAAGGTCATTCAATGTAATATTTATATAGTCTTCAAAGGAGCCATTTTGAATGTCAACATGAAACACCATAATTATAAGTTCAGCAAGCAAGAGACTTCTTCATTTAAAAACACATTCACAGGGGTGCCTGGGTGGCTCAGTCAGTTAAGCATCTGACTTTGGCTCAAGTCATGATCTCACGGTACATGAGTTCGAGCCCTGCATCAGTCTCTGTGCTGACAGTTTGGAGTGTGGAGCCTGCTTCAGATTCTGTGTCTCTCTTTCTCTGCCCCTCCCCTGCTCATGCTCTGTCCTCTCAAAAATAAAATAAAACATTAAAAGCATTTATATAAAAAAGCACATTTACAGTTTGTTTGAAAACATTAGTTGATACCGTTTTCATGAGCAGTTATATAGAATGCTAATTCCTTTTTGCAGACCTTACCTTGACTTCAGAGTAGGTGGACTTGTGGTCAGCGGTCTGACTCCTACACTTGAATCACACAGATGGATGGAAACTAAATGTAAGATTTTCCTGCTATTTATAACTAGAAGCAATAAGTTTTTTAAAAAAGCATGGTTGGTTTTCTTTTGAGGGTCCCGGCTAGAAGAAGATAATCCAGCTGGACTTCCTCTGAAAGAGTCAGTTCTCTTAGAAGATGGGCAGGCTTCTCCCAGGTGTGTTGGACAAGGTTTGCTTTTACAGGTGAGATCTCTCTGAGCTTAACTGGCGGCTGTGAGCTACCCTAAGCATAGTAGACCATACTAGACCATCCTCCATAGTCGCATGGTGGATCTGTGGCACATTGCTTTCTCCCTCTTCACCCCTCATATCTCACTGTTGCTTGAAAACTCTTTAAGATTTCCATTAGTTGAATGATGTGCTTTATTGTTTCTCCTGATGAGAACAGAAATTTTCTGTCTAAATTACCTGCCTTGACAGGAATTTGTGAAAGGGGAGATTGTGAACCCTATACTTTTTTTTTTTCCTAGAACATGTTATATTGCTATATGAAAAGAGCCAGAAATGAAACAGATGTGCCATGTATCTCTATCTCCTTTTCTGTCTCTGTTTACATCTATATGAAGATTATATAGAGAGAAATAGGCCAAATGTTTAACAGTTTTCACTTTGTATAGTAGCATAATATGCTTCTTTTTAAAAACCTCTTTATACACTTAAATTTTCCTACTCTGGTCAAGCAATGCTTTTATACTAAGAAAAAAAACACAGTAATTTTTTTTTTTTTTTTTTTTTTTTTTTTTAATTTAAGCAGCTGATAGAATCACAGCATGCAATTTATCTGGGTACTGTGAATCTAATAGAGGAGCTATTTTAAACTAAGGGGATACCAAGAAATCAGTGGCTTTTGAAGATTCACTTTAGAGTGTTGCCACTCATGCTTAATAAAAGTGTTTCTACCTAGCAAATTAACATACTATGCATTATGCACAATACAAATTTATTTGGGGACAATCATAAGACACTGCATTTTTATAGTGCTCTTAAATTTGCAAATTGCTTTGACATTTCATTTCACTTGATCATCCTAATGACCATATTAAAATAAAGGTTTTATTAACCCTGTTTGGATGAGGAAAAAGAAGCACAAGAATTCCATGGTACACATTGACTGCAACATAGACTGCCAAGCCATTGCTTTCTCTACTTGATAACATTGACTTTTATGCTTGGGTAGACCAGACGGTGGGATTGAAGGAGGCAAGATTCCCCACTAACTTAAGTAGGGTCTCATTCCTCAGTATATGCAACTCTTACTTTTATTTCAGTCCCATGGATCTCTTCTGGCTTTGAGATGTGATTTTCATGGTAGAAGTGTCATGCATAGTCGTCTCTCCCCTAAATAGGAAGTTAATAATGTTTTCATTCTGTGTATCTCATAAACTATTTTCTAGAAGAAAAAAATGTTGAACTCTGGCAACCTGATGAATTTCTTTGGTGATGTGTTACAAGTGTAAAGTGGAATAATTCTTGGCAATGGAAAGCTGAGAAATCCATTTATAACCATTAAGACTCAAATAGAAGAAAAGCATGATTTCAACTAATTTCACTGTACTGATGGGACTGAAAAGTCAGTTAATACTAACTTTAGTATTGATTGTATAATTTAAATGCAAAAATTTTAAGGCTCTTGGGGCACCTGGGTTAACTTAACGGACCAGTCCAGTAAGCATCTGACTCTTGATTTGGGCTCAGGTCATGATCTGTCTGTAATGAGATTGAGCCCAGTGTTGGGATCTGCACTGTGCTGGGCTTAGAGCCTGTTTAAGATTCTCTTTTCCTCTTTCTCTGCCCCACCCCTACTCTCATGTGCATGTGTATGTTCTCCCTCTCTCTTAAAAAATAAATAAATAAGAAATATTTTAGTAGGAACTATACTGAGGAAAAATATTTTATTAAATCATGCTTTCTATAGGTAGCATCATATACAGAAAGAATACGTAGTTACCTGAAGCTACTACTTAATTATGTAAATTAATAAGAGGAAAATATTATGAGCAAATAAATACACTAGTCATTTTTTTTTAATTTTAGCCAAAAATTCTAAAATAGTTTAACAAATGTGCCTATATGTAACTATCTTAACTATTTAGAAATGTAACCAGTTTCTATTTTCATGATCTGGTAATACATTTGATGATGAATATCAAATCAGCAAGACTGATAACAAGTCAAGGGGAAAGAAAGATTGGGAATATTCTATACATTGCAAAATAACTATCTTTAACTGTTTTAATCATAAATAGGAGTGGCAGAAGCTCTTCTAAGACAAACTGTATCAATTCCTTCTTGTCTATATACGTGCTGATTTTCACAAAAGAAGTAGAGACTAATTTCATTAGCCTTGAATTAGAGATGTTCTGAGTGGTTTGCTTAATCAATAGAATAAAGTGGGCATTCTGGGACTACTGAGCCTAGCTCTTAAGAAATCTTGCAGCTTCTTCTCAGACCTCTTGAAGTACTCATTTAGAATGCTCCATCTGGGAACCCAGATGGCATGCTGGGAGATGCCTACGCCACCCACAGAAGCAATGTGCAAGTGCTCTCATGGTCATCCCCAGCTGAGCTCTCAGCTTTCAGCTAGCATCATGTAAGTTAGCCATCTTGGATGCAACCCACCTCAGCCTTTAATAACTCCAGCCTTGGCCATCACTCCCATTATAACTGCAATGACAAACCCCAAGTGAGAACCACCCAGCTGAGCTCAGCCAACTCGGAAAACCGTGAGAAAGAATAACAAATGGTTGCTTTAAGCCACCATGTTGTGGGGGGATAATTTGTTATCTAGCAATCGGTAACTGAAAAAATTTGACATGAAAAGTAAGTAAATAATGAGTTAAAAACTAAAGTAAAATTCTTCATAATAAAGCAGAAAGTATGGCTAGGCTCAGGTTCTGACACTAAGTGTTTAAAAATTTGGGGATCAGTAGGGGCACCTGGGTGGCTCAGTCGGTTAAGCAGCCAATGTCAGCTTGGGTCATGATCTCATGGTTTGTGAGTTCAAGCCTTGCGTCAGGCTCTCTGTGCTGACAGCTTGGAGCCTGGAACCTGCTTCGAATTTTCTGTCTCGCTCTCTCTGTCTTCCTCCCCCACTCATACTCTGTCTCTCTCTCAAAAATAAATAAAGATTAATTTTTTTTAAATGGGGGATTAGTAACAATCTATGATCCAGTTTCTTTATCTTCAAAGCAAAATATTAAGTTGTTAAGAGAAAATACAATTTAAGACCTGTAGCTCTCTGACAGAATTCTATCTACTCTGCAGTGAAGATCAGTAAGTGTGTCACTGACTCTGGGCAAAAAGTATACAATAGGTGATCAAACAGCTAGTTTTTGAGGACAGAAATGATTACTAGGAGGCAATATAGGTTGGCAATGACCATGACCTGCCAAAACCAAGTTATTTAATGGAATATCTAATGAGATTGTTAGGCCGGTAAACTGGAACATGTATAGACATTGTTCATCTGTGTTCATCTGTGACACTTAGCTCCTTCAGAACCTTGCTGGATTCCACTATAGCTTCTGTAGAATTACTTAGGATATTTTTACAGGGCCACTATCCTCAATCAACAATTCCTTGAAAGTGTTTGGTTTCAGTTTTTTTAAATGTTTATTTATTTCCGAGACAGAGAGAGACAGAGCATGAGCAGGGGAGGGGCAGAGAGAGAGGGAGACACAGAATCCGAAGCAGGCTCCAGGCTCTGAACTGTTGGCACAGAGCCCGACGTGGGGCTCAAACTCACAGACTGCGAGATCATGACCTGAGCTGAAGTCATATGCTCAACTGACTGAGCCACCCAGGTGCCCCAAAAGTATTTTTAATCCTATAATGTTCTTCCTTTGACTCTACTCCCATGTCATTGGTTTTATCACTTTCGAGTCCCTCCTCAAAAAACCTTTCCCAACTGCTCTGCCATAAGCTTTTAGCCTGTATTTTCTTGTTTCAATTCCAGTTCTAAGCAACTGTTTATACTTCCATTATTCTACTGAAATTCCCTATCCAAAGTTATCTGTAATATTTTAATTGTAATCTAATTAGCCTTTTTTTCTGTTCTCATTCTCTGCTTTATCTCTGTCACATGTAACTGAGTTGACAATTCCTTTGTTCTACATTCTCTCCTTTCCTGACTTCCATGGCTCCTTTGGGTCTTTCTGTACTTCTCTGGTTGCTTCTATTCTCTTGTTGCTTTGTCTCCTATTGATCCCTTAAATGTAAGCATATTTCTATGGTCCCCTTCATTCTCTTATTCTCAATATTATATCTGTCCTTTTATTCATTCCTATGATTTCCTTATCTATGCCAAATGATATCAACTCCTGTCCTCTTTTATGATCTTTTGGCACCAAATATGCCCTGAAACTATATTTTAATCATAGAATATTTGAGCCCTATTAGATGATATTAATATGATATTGTAGTCAGGGGACCCAGCGATACCTGGATCTTTTTCTTTTTTACTGTAGCCATCCTTCCTTTCCATTATTTCATGAAGGAAAGTTATATTTAAATAAGAGTAATGGTAAATGAGAAACAAAGCATCAGTTAATTATTATGATCTAGGCATATGATCATAGTTAATGCAGGGCTTTCTGATACATGGGACTTAGGGCTAAGGTCTAACAAAACATGAAATCTTACCAGTTAGTACCCCCCTAAATGATGTGTCATTTTCATTACAGAAGAAAATAGAAGAAAACTACATCTACTCTAGGGAGGCAGACCCTGAGTCTGTTCCTTCTATTGCTTGAGTGAAAAGACATGCCAGAGAATTAGAGAAAATGAAAAACAGAGTGAGGCATGTTTATGTTTATGGAATTCTGATAACTGTAATGCAATTTATACATAACTGTGGCAAAATCATAATTCTGCAATCTGACGCAATCAGATCAGTATTCCCTTTATGAAGAGTAGGCAAGAGTGGGCATGCGCAAGAATTCAAGATCTGTTTCTGCTTCTTGGTCCTGGTTCCCTCTACAATGAATGTCCATCTCATCATGATCATAAATTTCATTTTATGTATTGATCCTCACTCAGTACTCTACTGTTTGCTTCTTAATACTCTAGGACTTGAGCCCAGCTCATTCATTTCGTGGTTTAGTTTTTACAAATTTCAGCAATAAAATATACTGTGTCTTGTCTCCAATATTTCTAAACTCTCTGTGGAGACATGCTGCGGTATTTCCAGATCTTGATACTACTTTCTGACTATGTATAGTATACATACTTCCTACAACCTCTTGTTCTCTTACCCCTTCTATAGAATCAGGATTTAGGCTTGCATGAAAATACCAAAGTTTGGCGTATTCTTTGATCCTGTGCCTTGAAACCCCTGGACTGTGAACAATTCTGTGTCTGGGCTGGGTTTTCAATTTACTCTGGGGAGTGGAGTTCTGGTACTCCTCTGTGGCCACCTGTCATTGGATATTTTAAGTTTAATCCTGAGTTTTTAATGATAGTCCATGTGAGTCAACAGGGCTACGGGGACTCATAGGAAAGGGATTCTATGTTAAACTGCATCAATATATAATATAATATAATATAATATAATATAATATAATATAATATAATATAATATATAATAACATAACAACATATAATATATAGATACATAGATATTATATATTTAGTATTTTGAGATTTTAGTTGATGTTTTCTTCACTTCCAGAAATTTCCGATGAAAACATGACATCCACCATTCAGACAACTAAGCAATGAGGGATATATATATATATATATATATATATATATATATATATCCTCTGCATTCATAGAATGCAGAAAAAGAATATGATCATTGGTCATTGATATTTAAAAAAAATTTTTTTTAATGTTTATCTATTTTTGAGAGAAAGAGAGACAGAGTGTGAGCCAGGGAGGGTCAGAGAGAGAGGGAGACGCAGAATCTGAAGCAGGCTCCAGGCTCTGAGCTGTCAGCGCAGAGCCCGACAAGAGGCTCGAACTCATGAACTGTGAGATCGTGACCTGAGCTGCAGTCAGATGCCCAACCGACTGAGCCACCCAGGTGCCCTGGTTATTGGTATTTTTGAGATGCAAAGATTTGAAATTTTGGAGCTTCTTATACTTAGGCTTTTGGCTTTAAAGTTTATGTCAGAAATGATACATTTTGAAGAAGACATATTTATTCTGAAAGATTTTATGTTTTCTGTGGGTCTTGAGAAATTTTATGACCCCTTAGAGAAAAAGATGTTAGGAGAACCAGGTTGGTTCGGAAATTTTCTAGGAGCAGGAGTTTGGGATACATTTCCCAGTAGAGTCCAGGAAAATATGACTTCTTTATTCCCCAGTGCCCTAATATGACACATGGATCATGGATAGTAGTAGAAATGGTTGTATGAATTGTCTTGATACATACAATTTCTGATAAAGTATAGATAATTATATTAGAAAAAGTTTCCCACCAAAGAACAGATATGGTTCAGGAAATCCCAAAAGTGATAGTAGAAGTAGAAGAGATTGAGATGTGAGAACTACTCAGAGTTTACTAGCTTTTCTTTCAATAACATTTGTTATATGCCTACTCTGCACTGGTTGGATCTTTGCTTCTTACAATGTAAGTTCATTATATTATTATTTTATTCTAATTAGGATGCATTTTATTTATAGTTCAATTTGTACATCATTTTGAAGCCCATGACAAAATGACTATAAAAAGGGGATGAGTGTGACAGTCTGGAAAATAGAAGAATTGCTCTGGTGTCTGCTGTTCTTGGTCTCATACACGGATGAAATCTTTGGCAGTTAGTGATCTTGGGTAATTTAAACAGTCTATGCCATCTTTCTTGGAAAAGTATCCTCAAATGCCAAGAAGATTGAGGTTCAAGACGCCATAGTTAATAGAATTCTAGAGCAAGAAATACAAACTGTGTTAGGCACAGGGGATTGGGACCTTACACAATCCCTGGAAGAATTGGAGGGCTTGATTCTAGGCTGAGCCACAAGAAAAGCTTCCCAGAATATTGACCCTGAACTGGGCTTCCAGGGAAGTTATAATTTATGCTTCCATCAAAAAGAGAAAGAACCTGGACCCACCACTAGAACTGTTGATTTTGAGATCATACTATTGTAGAAAGGAACCAGGCATTGGGAAGCTGCTACTGTTGCTTCAACGATTCCCTCTCCAAATCCAAAGGGCTGGTGCTTTGAATCTGGAGGGCTGAAAAGACAATTCTGCCAACCATGCTTTTAAGCAGTAGTAGAAAAATCAGTAAGAAGATGGCCTTTTCTTATTTTAGATATCTAAATCTGATTTAAGGACATCTCTATGATGAAACAAATTTTGTACACAGAACCGTAGTTGCAAAGATATTTTAGAAATGTAGACTTTGGCTTTGCAGTCATTGCTGTATAGGAGAAACACTAGGAAGAGACAAAACACTTATATCTAGCTTCCACAGGTGCTATATTTGTTTCCATAGGGAAAATACTTCATAATCATAGTAGTTATTATTTTGAGATAATCAAAATTGTAATATTTTTTGTACTTAAATAATATCTGTGAATATTTGCTGTTTTATATATTTATATTAAGATTACATATTGAGGTATTATGTATTTTATATTTATAAAATTTATATCTTTATAATGTCTATAAAAATAACAATACTTAACTAAGTTTCTTTTTTTTTTTTTTAATGTTTATTTATTTATTTTTGAGAGACAGAGCAGAGGAGGGGCAAAGAAAGAGGGCGACAGAGAATCCCAAGCTGAAAATGCAGAGCCTGATATAGAACTCAAACTCACAAAGCATGGAATCATGACCTGAGCTGAAATTAAGTTGGACACTTAACCAACTGAGTCACCTAGGTATCCCTTAATTCTACGTTTCAAATGTGAAACTATGGCACATTAACTTGGATGTGAGATTTTATTGAAATACTATCATATTTACTCAGAATATTGGGCTAAGAGAACTTTACATTCATTGTATTTATAGATTTATTATATTTATAAGAACGGTTTAATAGTTTGTATAGGTTTTATATCTTAATCAAAGAATTAAGTTTTTATGAAGGAAATCAAATCTGTAAAATATATAATTATGTTTTGAAATATTGAAAGTATTTAACTGTTTTAAGCAAGATAAAACACTGCTTAGACCACATACAAAAGTGATTGCTATACTTGAAAATACAAGATTTATAACCTCCCCCCAAAAAAGTGTAAGAACAAATGAGGGATTTAAATGTGAACTTTCATAATTTGCTAAGTCTTAAAAATGAAAAACCTACCAAATATATGAAAATAATAAATACAAATTCTAAACAAACTTTTCCAAAATTTAGAGAATGCTTCCCAACTAATTCTATGAAGCCATTATTGGCCTTATAGCAAAACCAAAGACATACAATAAAAGAAACTAATATCTCTATGAATATAGAATGGAAAAATCCTCAACAGAATACCAAAAAAGTGAACCTAGAAAAATATAAAAAAGGATTATACATCATCACCCAGTGACATTTATTCTAGATATGCAAAGTTAGTTTATTATCTAAAATCAACTAATGTAGGGGCCCTTGGGTGGCTCAGTTGGTTAAGAGTCCAACTTCAGCTCAGGTCATGATCTTGTGGTTCATGAGTTCGAGTCCTGCATTGGGCTCTGTGCTAATGGCTCAGCCTGGAGCCTGCTTAGTATTCTGTGTCCCCCTCTCTCTCTCTGCCCCTCCCCCGCTCATGCTCTGTCTCTCTCTCTCTCTCTCTCAAAAATAAACAAACATGAAAAAAAAAATTTAAAAAGAACCTCCTAAACCTCATAAAAGGCATGTATTAAAAACCCACAGCTAATCCCCTAAAAGCAAGAGCAAAATAAGGGTATCTGTTCTTATCACTGCTATTCAACACCATACTGGAAATTCTAACCAGGACAGTTAGTCAAGAAAAATAAATAAAATATGTCCAGATTGGAAATTAAATAGTAAAATTTTCTCAGTTTGCTGGTGACACGATCTGGCATATAGAAAATCCTAAGAAATATACACCAAAAACTATTAAAAATAATAAACGAATTTAATAATGTTGTGAATAGAAGATTGGTACTCAAAAATCAATTGTATATCTATACATTAACAATAAAAAATCTGAAGATTAAATTAAGGTAAAGTTTAATTTATAGTGTAATTGAAAAGTTAAAACTCAGGAATTTAACAAAATAATTGCAATATTTGAATTTTGAAAACTATAAAATATTGTTGAAATCAATTTAAAAAGACCTAAAGAAATATAAACATAGTCCCTGTTAATGGATCAGAAGACTTAATAATAAAAAGGCAATACTTCCCAATATAATCTGTAGATTAATACAATTTCTTTCAAAATCTCAGAGGCCTTTTTTCTTGCATAAATTGATATGCTGATACTAAAATTCAAATAGAAATGTAGGGGAACCAGAACAGTCCAAACAGTCTTAAAAAAGAGCAAAAGTGGAGGATTCAGACTCTCCAATACCAAAACTTACTTTGGTGCGACAGTAATTAAGATAGTGTGGTACTGGCATAAGGATGGATATGGATCAATAGATTAGAATTGAGACTCCAGAAATAGAAACTTCATTGAATTGCCAATTGGTTTTCTACTAAGGTGCTAAGAGAATTCCATGAGGGAAAGAATAGTGGTAGGACCAGCACGTATCTGTATACAAAAAATTTTATATCTGTACATAAATAAATAAATAAATAAATAAATAAATAAATAAATAAATAAATATTCCTTGATTACACTGGACAAATATTAACTCAAAATGTATCATAGATATACATGAAATAGCTAAAATTATGACATTCTTCGAGGAAGACACAGGCATATATCTTTGTGGCTTTGGATTAAGCAATAGTTTTTAGATATGATATTAAAAAGATAAGTGACAAAAAAATAAGCTGGATTTTATCAAAATTAAAAACTTTGAGTTATAAATAATATCAACAAAACAGTGAAAAAAATCAACCTACAGAATGGGAGAATATATCCACAAATCTTATGTCTGATAAGGGATACATAGCCAGAATATAAAAGGAACATTTACAACTCAATAGTAAAAAAGATTTTTTTTAATGGAAAAAGGATTTGAACAGACATTTCTCCAAAGAAGATATATAAATTGCCAATAAACACATGAAAAGATGCTTAACATCATCATGCATTAGGTTGATGCAAATCAATAACTCAGTAAGCTGATTGACACTAAGATGACTAAAGTCAGAAAGAAAAATAACATGTGTTAAGGAGGATGTGGAGAAATTGAAGCCCTTGTACATTCTGATGGGAATATGAAATTGTGCAGTCATTTTGGAAAACATTATGGCTGTTCCTTAAAATAAACATATTACCATGTTACCCAGCAATTCTAACCTATATGTATATCCAAAAGGAATTTAAGCACAACCACACAAAAAAAACAACACAAATGTTTATAGCAGCACTATTCGTGGTTTCCAAAATGTGGAAACAACCCAATGTTTATCAATTGATGAATGGATAAGCAACATGTGGTATATCCATAAAAAGGAATATTGTTTGGTAATAAAAATGAAGTACTGATACTCGCTATAACATAGATGGAATTTGTAAGCAGTGTAAGTGAAAGAAGACAATTACAAAGACTACATATTTTATTACTACATTTATATGGAAAGTTCAGAACAGGCAAATCTATGGAGATGGAAACTAGATTAGAAGTTGTCTGGGACCGTGCAGAGGCAGAGGAGTACAATAAGGAATGACTGCTAATGGATACAGGATGTCTTTTGGGGGTGATGAAAATGTGCCAAAAGTAGATGGTAGTGTTGCATGGCTCCATGAATTTAAAAACTATTCAGTTGTATACCTTATGTGGGGAAAAAAGTAATCAAAACAAACAATATTCTGGCAAGTGTTTTCTGTTAACCAAAGGCAGAGGGTATCAAAAACAACTGATTTTAACACATTCTCTGCATTTGTAAGATTTGGAATTTTTAGTTTTATATTTAATATACAAATTTTTCATTTTTTAATCAATTATTTTATATCAGTGTAAAAAAGTCTAAAAATATTCTGACTTTAAAATGGATACTGTATGCTAGACAATGGGTCTTCAAAGAATGGATGCTTTATAAGTATAATTGTTTTTTGAAAGTTGGAAAAATGCAAACTTTCCAATACAGAAAATATATTATATATATCTTTTATTATATATATAATTTTATTTTTATTTTATTATATATATTATTTATATTTATTTTATTATATTTTATATTATATATTTTATATTATAATATTAAATATATTTAAAATATGTATATTTTGTTATATATAATATATATTAGTAATATGGAATTATATTCCATAATATTATATAGATATAGATATATTTTATCTATATAATTATAGTATATGTAATACTGTATTCCATAGTATTATAGAATATGTAATACATATATTCTTTTTTGTTTTTTTAATTGTAAAATCTTTTTTTATGGGTATCTAATTTAACTAATTTTTTATTTTTAAAAATTTACATCCAAATTAGTTAACATATAGTAGTGAAACAGTGATTTCAGGAGTAGATTCCTTAATGTCCCTTACCCATTTAGCCCATCCCCCCTCCCACAACCCCTCCAGTAACCCTCAGTTTGTTCTCCATATTTATGAGTCTCTTCTGTTTTGTCCCCCTCCCTGTCTTGATATTATTTTTGTTTCCCTTCCTTATGTTCATCTGTTTTGTCTCTTAAAGTCCTCATATGAGTGAAGTCATATGATTTTTGTCTTTCTTTGACTGATTTCACCTAGCATAATACCCTCCAGTTCCATCCACGTAGTTGCAAATGGCAAGATTTCATTCTTTTTGATTGCTGAGTAATACTCCATCGTATATGTATACCACATCTTTATCCATTCATCCATTGATGGACATTTGGGCTCTTTCCATACTTTGGCTATTGTTGATAGTGCTGCTATAAACATGGGGGTGCATGTGTCCCTTCAAAACAGCACATCTGTATCCCATGGATAAATGCCTAGTAGTGCAATTGCTGGGTTGTAGGGTGGTTCTATTTTTGGTTTTTTGAGGAACCTCCATACTGTTTTCCAGAGTGGCTGCACCAGCTTGCATTGCCACCAACGATGCAAAAGAGATCCTCTTTCTCTGCATCCTCGCCAACATCTGTTGTTGCCTGAGTTGTTAATGTTAGCCATTCTGACAGGTGTAAGGTTGTATCTCATTGTGGTTTTGATTTGTATTTCCCTGATGATGAGTGATGTTGAGCATTTTTTCATGTGTCGGTTGGCCATCTGGATGTCTTCCTTGGAGGAGTGTCTATTCATGTCTTTTGCCCATTTCTTCGCTGGATTATTTGTTTTTTGGGTGTTGAGTTTGACAAGTTCTTTAT
Source organism: Panthera leo (assembly GCF_018350215.1). Taxonomy (NCBI): domain Eukaryota; kingdom Metazoa; phylum Chordata; class Mammalia; order Carnivora; family Felidae; genus Panthera; species Panthera leo. Next base: position 94,689,926 of record NC_056681.1, read on the forward strand.
AGATTTTGGATACTAACCTTTTATCTAATATATAACGTATATATTCTTAAAGATCTATTTATTTAGCTTCATCTTCCTTTTTATATATCATATGGAAGGAGATAAAATTTTATAATAATGATTCAAATTTTATGTGACATTTTTTATAAAGATTTTATTTTTAAGTAACCTCTATACCCAGTGTGGTCCTCAAACTCAAGACCCATAGATGAATAGTTGCATGCTCTCCTGACTGAACCAGCCAGGCACCTCCTACTAAGCCATTTTGACATTTTTAAGGAAAATTATTAAACTTAAGTCTTCTTATGTGTAACAGCAACAAAAGAAAAAATAAGTAAAACTGTAGGAACTATCGAACTTCAAAAATCATCTCTTTACCAAGGGAAATATTAGTTCCTAAAAATTCCCCATAAGGCATATGTGGGAAACTAATAGTTTTAGGTTCTAATTCAGCATTCAGATATGTTAGAGTTTTTGTGGGTTTTGTTTCGTGTGTGTGTGTGTGTGTGTGTGTGTGTGGCCTGTCTATTGTAGGTCTACACAGTGTTTTAGATTTGAATTAGTTGCAAATATTTTATTTTTTAAGGTTTATTTATTTATTTTTGAGAAAGAGAGGGGAGGAGTGGCAGAGAGAGAAATAGAGAATCTCAAGTAGGCTCCGTGGTGTCAGCCCAGAGCCTAATGCCTGATATGGGGCTCAATCTTACAAACCGTGAGATCATGACCTGAGCCAAAACCAAGAGTCAGATGTTTAAGGGACTGAGCCACTCAGGCACCTCTAGTTGTCAACATTGTAAAGTGAGGAGGTTTCTTATAAAATCTGGAGTTCCAGAGTGTATCATAAATTGGAAGCTCTGGTAATGTCAGCACATAGTCCTGCAGGGAAGGATCCCGAATGAGCTGAGGAGCAGCATCTTCCTTAAATGGGATGTGTGTTTTCTCAGCACAGCCCCGAACACCTCTGTTCCTCTAACACCATTGCTGACGTCATTTGCTACCTGCCATTTATTATCTTACACATTTCTGGCTTTATTGATTCAGTTACCCCTAGGCTTTTGATTTTGTGTCCTTAGTTTTGTGCTTACCATATTGCTCTATTTGCTGCCGTGTTTTATTGACCCAACCACTCCTAGCATTTGTTCATGCTGGTCCCATCTTCTATATCACCTGTCATCCAGAATCACCAAAAGGTTGTAAGTTCTCTGTCCTTGCCGTTCTCTGCTCTGTACAGAATGATGTTACATCAGATGGTGTCAACTAAACTTTGTATGACTTTAAATTTCTCAGTGTCATGTAAACTCACTCCCTTCAATGTTCTGAAATTAACCAAGGCACACCTGTGATCACTAATTCTTTTCTTACTGATGTGGAGTTAGGCTATGTTCCACTAGGAGATCCCACAGTAAATAAAGGTACTACAGTACCACGAATAGCATTTAGTGTCCAACAATTCTTCTCCCTTATCTTTGGCATAGTACTATTTAACTTTCAGTTTCATTTCAGGCCACAACTCCTCCAGGAATCAGGTTTATAATCTGCATTTGTATGTCATCTGATTCTTAACTTTGTATTCCATTGTTAGAGTGAATTTGGATGCAAGACAGAAAATCCACTCCGAACTTTTGAAAACAATAAAGAATTGTTTTGGCTTATACAAAACTATACTGTGGGGCAGGTTCATGAAGTGGCCCCTGTTCTGTTTTGTTATTGTTTTTCTAGTTCCTTAAACTGTGCCTCCCTTTTTCCTTTGACTTTGTCCCAAGAATGTACTCATCATAGTGGCAAAATTGCTGTGGCAGTCCTGGTTTTACTTCTACCTACCATGATATCCATTAAAAGAAAATCAGGATTTAAAATTTGGAAAAATGTTTCCCCAAAATACCCAGCAAACCTTCACTTGTTGCCATAGCCTGAATTGAGACACATGGCTATTTCTTTAAAAAAAACAAAAATGTGCCTAGAGGAATACTATGTCTTTGTTATTATGTCTAGGTACTTAAATCAATTGTGACAGGAAGGGAATACAAATCATTCTTTTACTGATAATTAACTGGAATTTAGGATGGAAAATGTCCACTGATCACAGGATTATATGGGGGAGAGATGGACACCTTGAATGAAAATAGTCATACTGTTAGGAAGAGAGGAGACTGATAAAGAGTATGCACTCAGCAGTGCTAACAAGTAAATGTTTTAATCACCAAAGGTTCACATATATCCTTCCTCTTATCTATGCACTTGTAAGACAGTCCATGTCCAAAGGAGACAAACTGAAGGTTCATCCATTCTTTTCCCTCAGGTCCAGATGTAGCTATTTATATTTTGCTGATAGTATCCATACCAGCATATTGTGGTAGTAATGTAACTGGATACCATTAATAAAATAAACAACAACAATGAATAAAATCAACTTGCAATAAGAAAGGGGATGAATGGGATAAGAAATACTGGGGTCACAGGGTGATAGTATACATCATGTCCACTTAAATAGGAATATCAATTATATCATGACCTGCAAGAGAAATGAGATCTTTGGTCAGCCAAATTCACATTACCTAGTTCTACTTTTATTTATTTATTTATTTATTTACTTACTTACTTACTTACTTACTTACTTATAATGTTTGTTTATTTTTGAGAGAGAGGGAACACGTGGGGGAGGGGCAGAGAGAGACAGAGGGAGACACAGAGTCCAAAGCAGGCTTCAGGCTCTGAGTTGTCAGCACAGAGCCTGACATGGGGCTCGAACCCATGGACTGAGCAGACTGTGAGATCATGACCTGAGCCAAAGTCAGTCGCTTAACCGACTGAGCTGCCTAGGCACCCCATACCCAGTTCTACTTTTAGCAATTTTTTTTTTTGGTCCATTTTCCTCCATAATCATATTTAAAATGGACATTGGAGAGTTTGTCCTTTCTAGTGATTGTGTTACATTTGCAGTCCAGTCCCAACTGGTACCAATTTGAGGTTATAGAGATTGTTCTGGATTTGAGCAATCAAGACCTGAGTGTTTAGCTAGGTATGGATTTTTTTTTTTTTTTGTCTTACAGTTCTATTTAAAAAGTTAATAGTTTTTGAATTTTGCGTCTAAAAATTTCTAAGCATGGTAATCACACATGGTAGTTAATCTGGTCAAAGTCTGATTCTGATCATTTCCTTCTCTTAGCAACAAGCTTCTATGCAATGCCAGTTCCCTTGGAAATTGAATGGCACCTTCATTTTGACCTCTGCCTCAGAGCAATTAAAAAAAAAATTAGGTGAAGGGCACCAAAACTTTCATAATTACCCCAGATTAAACCCCATCCACACCTCTGTGGCATGATTAACCACTTCATCAGTTGAAACTTGCTTAGCAAAATTTTCTTGACAGAGATCTGAGGAGTTAGGCTCATCTTTTCTCAGTCTTGTTACCTTCTAGGCCTCCCACCACCCTGCTCTATTAGCAAAGATTTTAGCTCAGGGGTAGAGAATGGGCATTCCCAAACCTATCAAACTCCATATGAAGTGGATTTGAAATAATTTTGATTTCAGTTCATACATAGAAAAAAAATATTTTCTCCCATTCTTTTTCTTCCCTATTTTCAAAAACTTTAATTTTAAATAAGCCATTATGGATCTTTCTTGTAAACCTCACCAAAGGCTAGAAGACTAATCCAAGTTTGACTGTCTGATCTTTTTCTCAGTCACCCTATATTTCTTTTTTGTAATTTAAATTTTAATTAGATAATATACAGTGTAATATTGATTTCATAAGTAGAATTCACTGATTCCTCACTTATATACACACTCAGTGCTCATCACAATAAGTACCCTCCTTAATACCATCACCCATCTAGCCCATCTCCTATCTACTTCCCTCCACCAACCTTCAGTTTTTTCTCTATTGTTAAGAGTCTCTTGTGGTTGTTTCCCTTTCTTCTCTCCCCCTTCTTTCCACATGTCCATCTGTTTTGTTTCTTAAATCACACATATGACTGAAATTATGTATTTGCCTTTCTCTGATTGACTTATTTTGCTTAGCATAATACATTATAGCTCGATCCGTGTTATTGGCAAGGTTTCACTCTTTTTGATGACTGAATAATATCTATATTTATCTATCTATCTATATATTTTGATCTAGATATACCACATATTTACCCATTCATTAGTCAGTGGACCTTTGAACTCTGTCCATAGTTTGGCTATTCTTGATAATGCTGTTATAAACATTGGGGTAAATGTACCCCTTCAAATCTGTATTTTTTTATCCTTTGGGTGAATACCTAATAGTGCAATTGCTGGATTGTATGGTAGTCCTATTTTTAGTTATTTTGAGGAACATCCATACTTTTTTTCCACTGGTGCATACATAGTGCACCAGTTCCTTCTTTGCCATCAGCAGTGCAAGAGGGTTCCCTTACTCCACATCTTCACCAACACCTGCTGTTTCTTGTAAATTTTAGCCATCCTGACAAGTGTGAGGTGGTATCTCATCATAGTTTTGATTTATATTCCCCTGATTATGAGTGATGTTGAGAATCTTTTCATGTCAGTCACCCTATGTTTCACCTTCTGTAAGTACATGGTTGTTTCTTAAGGGAGTAGAGATGTCATTTTAGCCAGGTCTTGCATAACTGCTTAAAAAAGATCATCAACTTCCTAGTCCAGGAGGGAGGGATTCTTTTCACTGACCTCCTTCTGCCTTGATTCAGCACCACACACTTGATACCAAAGTTTGCATCAGCTAGGATCATGATAGCTACAAAATAGAAAACTCAGCTCAAACTATCTTAAACAACAACAACAAAAGAAATCAGATCACATAACCCAAAGTTGAGAGGCAGGATGGGTTTCACAAAGCCACCATATCTTGCTTACATTGATACAATATCTTGTCACCTCGTGTCTGTGCCTCTGAGTGGGTCCTTTAAGTCAGTTCTCCCTATAACAATTATGGTGACCTGTTGAAAAATAAAATCAGATGTTTCACTCCTCTAATGAAACCACTTCAATGGCTTCTTATCAAAATAAGAATAAAATCCTCAATTCTTCCCACAACCTCAGATATTCTTTATAATGTGGCCCCTCTAGATCTTTCCTGCCGTATGTGCTATTGCTCTTCTCTGCCTTACCGAACTCCTATCCACTAATATTACTACTTTTCCATTTCAATGTTCCCTCAATGCTACAAGCTTGATCTTACCTCGGTACCTTGATATTTGCTACTTCTTATGCCCAGAATACTCCTACATAGAGCCTTGGGAAGTATCACTCACTGAATTAGAAGGGTTCCCCAGAGAGACAGAACCAAAAGACTATGTATTTATTTATTTATTTATTTATTTATTTATTTATTTATTTAGACTATTGTTTCTATTTTAAAAGTATTTCTCTCTATATTTTATGTAATAAGGAAATATACTACACATTTACATATCATAAAGAAATATATCTGTATCTGTATCTATTACAAGGATTGGCTTACATGATTATGAAGGCTGGCAAAATCTGTAGTATGGGCCAGAGCTCTGGAGACCCAGGAGAGCCACTGGTGCAGATGAACTCTGAAGGCACCTAGTAGATAATTCCTTCTTTCTCTGGGAAGCTGGTCTTCTTATTCTATCCAGTCCTTCAATTGATTGGATGAAGCCTACCCACATTATGAATGGTAATCTTTTTACTAAAAATTTACTGATTTAAATACTAATTTTATCCAAAAACACATGTTGGCACGTAAAATTAACCATCACACTCATATAGTTTTTCACATCTGTGTTCACCCATTGCTTTCCCAGAAATTCTCAAATACCCCTGTTAAGAGGCTCTACCAATTCCTATCTCTCTCTACTTCTTTACCACACTTTACTTTTCCTCATAGCTTTTATCAACACTGAAAATTATATGACATATTTATTTGTTGTATGGTTTTCATCTGTCTCCATTTCTAGAGTATCAATATTATTCTTATTTGCCACAGTTTCTATGGAATATAAATATTTCTTATATATAGGTACTTAACAAATGAGTCAGTTTTTATATTTAACTGTGGTAGCGGGTGACAAACACAAAATCTTTCTTACCCAAAAGGAAATGACTTAAATACAGAAGTACACAGAAATGACTTATACACAAAAAGAAATCTTATTGCCCACAGTGTGTATTTCCCCATTGTTTCTCACCTCACAGCTTCTCTGCTGTGAAATTCTGGGTACAGAAGCCTGCAAAGTACGTTCCTTAGCCTTCCTTCCTAGCTGATGTCTACTAGATTCTTACAACAAATGACACCAGTATAGCATCAAATAGTTGAAGGAATACAGAAATGATTCTTTTCTCTTGTTCTTCTGGCCGTATTTTTGAGCAACTGTATCCTTTTTATCCATCTGCAATCCAGCTTCATCTCTACTGGTTCCTCTTTCATGGTCTAGCACAAACTTCAGGTCCCTATTCCATGGTGTTAGTATATCTAGACATCACCCTAGCAGGGAAGCAATGTATGTTCTTCTGGACTCCGGTTACACCATCTTACTTCTTTTGTTCTCCAAGAACTAGATTAAATAGCCATGGACACAATGAGAAAGAATGAAATATGGCCCTTTGTAGCAATGTCTCTCACTCATAGAGAGAAAGACAGATACTGTATGTTTTCACTCTTATGTGGATCCTGAGAAACTTAACAGAAACCCATGGGGGAGGGGAAGAAAAAAAAAAAAAAAAAGAGGTTAGAGTGGGAGAGAGCCAAAGCATAAGAGACTCTTAAAAACTGAGAACAAACTGAGGGTTGATGGGGGGTGGGAGGGAGGGGAGGGTGGGTGATGAGTATTGAGGAGGGCACCTTTTGGGATGAGCACTGGGTATTGTATGGAAACCAATTTGACAATAAATTTCATATATTGAAAAAAAATTAAAAAAAATAAATAGCCACGGGCAGCAATTACTAATTTCTGGTACACTTCATCTTCATCCCTTTTTTATTTCTCTCAGACTTTTTGATAAATATATAACACTGTTCCTGAATTAAAGCCCCGAATTAAAGACCATTGTGTGAAACCAATAGAATGATTATGGGTTTTTCAGGTTCCAGAAAACAGACTTCAGTAAACGTGTTCTTGGGTTATGTACCTTAAAGATCTTTAAAATAAAGCTGGCTTTAGGAGCAGTTGAAAATGGGTTACTGCTAACCCATGACATACAGTAGTATCACGTTTACCAGATTGTTGTTGGCTACTGCTTTAACGTCTTATTTATTTTTGGGACAGAGAGAGACAGAGCATGAATGGGGGAGGGTCAGAGAGAGAGAGGGAGACAAAGAATCTGAAACAGGCTCCAGGCTCTGAGCTGTCAGCACAGAGCCCGATGCGGGGCTCAAACTCCCGGAGTGTGAGATCATGACCTGAGCCGAAGTCGGCTGCTCAACCGACTGAGCCACCCAGGCGCCCCTGCTACTGCTTTAAATGAAGGCAAAGGTCTGGGAAACCAAGTAGTTAATGTATTCAACTGCTATAGTAGTGATGATGACTATAAATGCTGGAGGCAAGATTTTTTTTTTTTTTTTTGAGACTGTATTTGATTACTTTTTGAAAGAAACTGATAAGCCCAGTGTTTTAATCTCTTAGTTCTAGGCAAGTCAAGGAGTCATAGAGGTTTTATTGTGCTCCTAAAATAATCTCTCATTTATTATAGCTGTAGGGGAGATTCCAAATCCCATCTCAAATTTAAAAGTGAAAATTCCAGAATTATAATGTAAGTTGAATTCATGGCCCAAGTATCTTACGTGAAAATTGAAACACATTATCTTGTGTGAAATGTAGAGCATTTATTGGAAAGAATTGAACTCTGGGGTTTGACATAGGCACATCTTGGCAGACATGGATCAATCTGAGTAACTTGAAACCACAAATTTCCTTGAAATTCCATTGTTAGAAGAAATAATTATTCATATTGATGGCTGTTACTCTTTGTTTGGAGACCCTGCAGTAACCTTCCATAAGGAAATTGCTTTCCAAGTGGATGCCTAGTCTTAAGACAGATCTCCCCTATGCCTCATTGCCTTTGAACTTATGAACTGAGTCAGATTTTGGCATACATTAGGGAGAAAATATAAAATCTTATCCATGGGTATATGACTTATACATAAAAAATAATTGTAAGAATATTATTTTGTACTCACATTAGCTTAAACTTGGGGAATATATTTGAGAATGGATTCTAAGGATTTTGGAACAAAGGACAGTTTGCAGAGATTGTGTATTCAGTGTGGTATCTTAAGTAGATGGGGTGGCTCAGCTGTGGACACACCAACCTCTAGTGTGGTCTATATTCAATGATATTGAGCATATACAGCTGCCCTGGCATAATGAAGAAATATTTCAAGGTTTAGAAAGGTAGAAATAACAGAGTGTTTTTATTATTTGCAACTTGGTCATCTCCCAGTATGGTCCCCAGATGAGCCTAGAGAATACTCCATTCAGACACTGAGAAATATATTAGTGAGGGAAGTACCAGGATCTTCAAAAATTCTCTGATTCAGTGGGTCATTACAAATATAGAGTAAAGAAGATTGGTAAGGAACTAATAATTGTTGAAATTGAGTGATATGTAAGAGTGGATTAATGATACCATTCCTCATCTTTTATATATTTTTGGAAATATCCATAATAAGGTTAAATAAAATGAGTTTTGTAGTAGCTTTCTTTTATTGGCAGGGGATGACATTGCAAAGGGCCAACTTTGAAATAGGTTCCCTGATTTCAGAGGAAAAGATGAGATTCCTGAATGACAGAAGCCAAACAGCAGGGCTTTACTCTGAGAGAACAAGCATACATGAGGATCTGGACCATACGTATCATCTAGGCAGCAATTTCCTAGCCTTTCTCTCAGTGCTTAATTTATGCATTAATGTGCAAAGTATCACAGAAGTTCTTCAAAAACCTCGACAATACGGACCTTCTCTTACCAAAGCTATTTGACTACCATCCTTGCACAGGAGTCAACAGCAGAGGTCAACTTTAGACCCTGATTGGCATCATTCCTTGGGGAGTCCAGGAAGCCACCTGGTATTAGATTGCTTTGGACTTTTTCCAGCTTGCAACAGTAAATGATTTTGTCTTCACTGGAACTGAAAATTATTCTGGATACTGAACTTGCTTTTCCTACTCCAATGCTTCTTCTAGCACCAACATCAGGAGGTTTTGGGGTCCCTTATTCACAATATTCAGCAATATTGCCTTATTCAGCAATATTCAAGATATTGCTTCTGACCAAAGAACTTACTACAAAGCAAAAGAAGGACTGCAATAGGGCCATATAATTCATGGATCTTACTATATTCTTCTTGATTCAAAAGTAACTGCTTTGACAGATGCATAGAATTTCCTCCTGAAATATTAGATGCATACCAGCTAAGAGACCATAATTTAACATTTTGAGTGTTTTCCTATACCACATAGTATCAGCATCTACTAGAGACTCTATGACACTGTTTTACCCTTAATCTGTAAATTAATAAGAGAAATGAACTACTCACTAATTTTTTTTCCCATGTATACAACTTTGGATTCTCTTGGTTGAGAGTTCTTATTTCCATAATGAATACTGTTTAAACCAGGAGACATAGTTCTTTCATTGAAATGGATGTTAAGTTTGTCACCTGGTCATTGTGGGCTCCTTATTCCATTGAAACAACAGACAAATAATGGGTCACTGTGATTGGTGGAGTGATTGATTCTAATTACCAAGGGAGACTTGGGTTGCCGCTGTATAGTGTAGGCATGCAGAAATATGACTGGAACCAAGGAGGTTTCCTTGAGTGCCACTAAGTATTTTAGTATTCAACAGAAAAAAATTAATAGACATTTAGACAAATCAAAAAGGCATTTTCACTAAGCACTCAGAACCTCAGGAATGAAGATTTTGTTCATCCTTACCATGTAATGGATCATATTCACTGAGATCCTGGCTGGGGCCAAAATAAACACGGAATGAGTAGCAGACAAAGGAAGTTGATCATATATGAGTTCTAGAACATAATGTGTGTGTTTGTGTGTGTATGTGTGTATACTTTTAAATGTTAACTAATTTCTTTTTTTATTTTTTTAATATAAGAAATAATCATAGTGGCTAAATTTACAATGTAATCTTTAGGGGATAGAATATTCAAGTGGACTTGTGACTTTGAAAACTCACAAATGATATATAAATGATAGGATTTCGTATACTCCATTTTGGGGGAAAGGAGAGAGTATCTTTCATTATGCAAAGTGTAGTTGTTATCTAGATAAGATGCATAACATCACTGTCATTTTTGTTGTATTAAAATTTAAGGTAGGTAAGAAGGATGTATATGGATACTGAGTAGCCAAAAGGTTGAATGTGTTGATTATTTGCCTACTTTCTTTCAACCTCTTACACAGCATTCTTTATAATTCTGTGGTTGGGAAGGCTATCTGTTAAATTTTCAGGCTCCCTTTCTGGACTCTCTTAATTTTTTAAAAATGTTTATTTTTGAGAGGGAGGGAGAGAGGGAGGGAGAGAGAGAGAGAGAGAGAGAGAGAGAGAAAGAGAGAGAATGAGCAGGGGAGGGGTAGAGAGAGAGGAAGACACTGAATCTGAAGTAGGCTCCAGGCTCTGAGCCATCAGCACAGAGCCCAGTGTGGGGCTCGAACTCATGAACTGCAAGATCATGACCTGAGCTGAAGTTGGACGCTCAACCGACACAGCCACCCAGGTGCCCCTTATTTCTGGAAGCTCTTAAATTATGCCAGTGGGAGACACTGGGAAAAGATCAGAAGACAGGAAGAGAGGAGACACTATTATTATCTCTCTCTTTTTCTTTCTGACAGTACTTCTAGAAATAGATGAACTCCTCTGGGGACCCTGGTTTCAGCAGTAGTGCCTGTGCCTTTCATGGTTCCAGCACTACCTTAGATAGTTCCTCCTTGGTAACACCACCACAGCACAGCCTTAGCTCTGATAAAACTACCTCTTCCCTTATTCTCCCTGCCCTGGACCTATAGATGCTTCCTGAAGTTGCTTATTTTTGGTTTACTGCATTTTCTCTTTTACTTTCTCAATCTTTCAAACACTTATGCACTCAATTCCCTGTATGAAATTCTATTTGTTTGAACTATCTATAGTAGTTTATTTTTTCCTACCTATACCTGGACTGATATAAAGAGACTGTGTCATTTCATTGCTTTACACCTATATGCCATTTGAAATCCAAAGAAAAGTGGGTGATTCTTCTATTAGCTCTCTTGAAAAGTGAGTTATTTTTCAGAAGCCCTTAAAACTTTTCTTTTTGTCTCATATGTGCAAATTCCATCATAGGTTAATTCTTAAATGAAACCAGGGAATGAAATGGAACAATGAGCCTAGGCTTGAACTTTTGACCCAATGCCGGTGACAAGGTCAAGGGCATTGCCCCTTTACCAGGCCTAGGATTGGAGCCAGAGGTCAGGCTCACCTCAGTCTAAAGCACCTGGGCTACATGATGGAGAAAGGTACAGATGTTAGAACCGGAATAGAGAGGAATGGATACTGGATGAGCAATAAACAGTATAGTCTGTAAGCTCTCATTGCATTATACTGCACTTACCCTTTCTCAGTTTGTTTCGTTAAACTATGAGATCATTGATGGCACAAACTGTGTCCTTTGTTTATCTAAATAATCAGCATTGAGAATTGTCACTGTCATCTACTAGGCAGGTGTCAAAAATTTATTGAATGGATGAATTAATCAATGTGGCAAAGCTTTAAAGGGATGAGTTTGCGCCTTTAGTAAGAGCATCATGATAATACATAATGCAAACAGGCACTTGGAGCAGTAGTATTTGTGGAATTTGAGACCTGCTTGTTCAGTGGCCTTTATATTTTTTAATCATCAGAGCACTTTCTCAAACAAAATAGAGGAATGTACATATGTCTGAGTGTATTTCTACATAGAATAAGGACTGTAGACATTTCTCCGGTAGTTTAAATCTTCCTTTGTTTGATGGAGCATTTGGTATTTTATATTTCAAATTTCTGAATCTCCTTCCTAACACGTTTTTGGTGCATGTGTTACAAGTTAAAGAAAAAAAAAAAAGGAATCTGCTTCAGTCACTTCAGAGCTAAACTAAGAATTTAGTGTTTTGACTTGCAGGATGGAGTTTTTTTTCTTACATTAATAGGGAGATAGATAGCTGTGAAGACCAGTGTGGACAGGGTGTATGGATTAAAAGTTCATCTCTACCACCTACAAGCTCCATGACCTGAATTATATCCAGAGCCTTAGATATAATAGGTGACTTTTAACTACAGTCAGGGGGCAATCCTTATTATAATACCCTGTGTTTCAGATTCCTCATCTTAAAAATGTGGACAATATTAGTAATTTCTTCATTAATTAATATGTGGAAAGCTCTTAATACAGTCCTTAGCACAAGCAAATATTCTGAGATATCTATTATTATCATGCATCAACAAACCCTATTTGGAAAGGGAAGTGGGTCAGGGAATCCTGTCCTAACATTTTTTTTTTCTCTGTGGTAATCAGTACTGTTTACCACATATTTCAGGTTCCTTGTCTCTCAAGCATGTGGTACTTTTGAACTTAAAAGCCCCTTGTGGTTGTGTGGGCTATATGAATAGTTTGGATCCAATATACAAGTTACTTCTGGTCCAGACCAATCCATCATTTTCTTTCCCTCTGTAATGATCATGAATTAGATTCCAGGTACTGGCTGTGCAGTTAGCTTGGGTCTCAGAATGAGAATCATGTAAAAGAGCTATGACATGACTATCTGAGATGATGGTTATTTGTTACCTCAGCATAATTTAGTCTGGGTGATTCATAATAGTAGTTGAGTAGTCCCATGATTATGGGAGAAAAAGCACAATGAATCTGTTTCTCCATCTGCAAAACAAGGAGGTTGGATAGGAAAGATTATCAGGAAAGTCCCCTTAAGTTCTAAAATGATAGGTTCTTTGATAAGAATAAGAATGGCAGTGAAGACCAGAAATTTGTAAATCGAGGAAAGCAGAAATAAACTCATTACTAAGCTGTGAGAATCAAAGACCAAAAGAGTAAGGTGAAAACTAAGGCTGGCTTTTCCAAGAGCATGTTCCTTAGAACCCTAATCATAAGAGATGCTTTGTGATAGAAGGTTCCATGACCAAATACATATGGGAAACACTATATATGATATCTCTCTCTTAGTCTTCATGTAGATTATCATATTCTGAGTATTCATGAAGGAAACCTTTAAAATGTATTTCACCCAGCACTTAATAATACAATTTCACTGTAGAAATCGCTTTTATAATTACTTCACATTAATGGGCTGGGAAGCTATCATTTTAGTTTGAGCTATATGCTTTCCCATACCTTCTCAAAATCTTTTTGGTAATTCTCCTCCTCTTGCACATAGTTGTAGAGTGGGCATTGGAACCAGAATATCCCATTTCTCTGGTCATAGTAATTTGTTCATATATGAATAAGACCCCATCAAGCCCAATCAGAGTCTTCAACATATATATGTGTTTTTAATGTTTATTTTTGAGAGAGAGAGAGAGAGAGAGAGCGCAAGTGGGGGAGGGACAGAGAAAGGACACAGAAGATCTGAAGTGGGCTCTGTGCTGACAAGCAGCAATCCCAATGCGGGGCTCCAACTCACAAACTGTGAGATCATGACCTGAGACAAAGTCAGACATTCAACCAACTGATCCACTAAGGTACCCCCAACATAATTAATATTTCTGATGATCTCCTGGATTTAGCTGAGTCTCATTAAGACACCTCTTAGACTTCTCAGATATGTGAACCCAAATCTCCCTTTTGCTCAGACTAAATCCAGTTGAATTACAGTTACTTGCTACTGAAAAAATGCAGACAGGAATTATTCCTCCTTAGAGCAGAGTTTGGAAAATTCTGTTCCAGGGTCACAGCTGTGAGTAAAATGATACAATTTTGAAATGTAATAAGCAATAGCCTTAGTTTTTTTCTAAGGGTTAAGTGGGTCTATTAGGGAACCTGAAGATGGAAGTGACATGTTTAGTATGAGAAGATATTGCAGCCTATTTTATCTTTAAAAATTTTTTTTATTAAAAAATTTTTTTTAATTAAAAAAAAATTTTTAATATTTATTTTTGAGAGAGGGAGACAGGGGCAGGCAGACTGTGAGTGAGCAAGAGGTAGAGAGAGAGGGAGACACAGAATCTGAAGCAGGCTCCAGGCTCCGAGGTGTCAGCTCAGAGTCTGATGCGGGACTCAAACTCACAGATCGCGAGATCATGACCCGAGCTGAAGCTGGACCCTTAGCCGCCTGAGCCACCCAGGTGCCCCTATCTTTTTTTAAAAGATACTTTGGAAATAAAAGATAATGGAATGAAATCCAAAATTGTCAAAATATACCAAGGAATAATTTTATTTTAATGTCTGCTTCACTTACTCAGAAATATTAACTAAAGGAAGAATACAACATCTTCTTATGGAAAACAGGATGCTGGAAACTTGACAAGTATTATTTCATTTATTTATCACAACAAAGGAAAATAGATAAAAATTACCACTATTTCTCAGACTGTGAAACTAAGTCTTATAAACATTATGTAACTTCCCAGTATCACAAACTAGACTGTGGTAATACTGGAATTGAAAGGCACTCATCATTGCCATTCAGTGAAGTTGCTCCTTTATTTTTTTGCAGATAAGGTAACTGATACAGAATTTCCACATGTTAGATTTCCATCACTAAATTCCCCCAAACTTAGCAGCTTAAAACAATGCAAATTTATTATTTCACAGTTCTGTGATTCAGAAGTCTAATGGGTTAAACTGGTTTCTCTACTTAGAGTTTCACAGAGCTGCTATCAAAGTGTTGGCAGGTCTGTGTTCCTTTCTGGAGGCTCTAGTGAGCAATTCATCTCTAGGCTTGTTCAGGTTGTTGGCACAATTCACTTCCATGTAGTTGTAGGACTGAGGTCTGTTTCCTTTATGGCTGTTGGCCAGGAGTTGTTCTTAGCATCTAGAGGCTGCCCTTATTTTCTGGCTTATGGCTCCCTTCAAAGTCAGCAAAGTCACTTAAGTCACTCCCATGCTTGGAATCTCTGTGACTCTTCTCCTGCTGTCTCATCTTCCTAATATATCTCTTGACTCTAGTCAAAGAAAGATTCTCCACTTTTTTTTTTTAAAGTTTATTTATTTGGAGAGAGCATGAGCAGAGGGGGAGCAGAGAGAGAGGGAGAGAGAGAATCCCAAGCAGGCTCTATGCTCTCAGCAAGGAGCCCTATGAGGGGATCGATTTCAGGAACCACGAGCCAAAATCAAGAGTCTGGCAGTTAACCAACTGAGCCACCCACATGCCCTGTAGATTCTCCAAATTTAAGAGGACATGTAATTGTATTGAACACACTTGGACAATTCAGGATAATCTCACTTTCTCAAATTATTTAACTGTAATCACTTCTGCAAAGTTCCCTTTGTCATGTAACATAATATATTCACAAATTCAAGGGGGTGGGCATGGAAGTCTTTAAGGGCCCATTATTTTGCCTACCAAATTCTATCTATATAAGGTCACAGTTGTAATGTTTCAAAACGAAAAAGGTAGAAAATTTACATATGTGTTTCCTAAGCATTTATTATATTTACTTATAAAAATGGTGTGTGCATAAAAAAAGTATAACACCATTCAGTATACACATGCACATGTACCTAGGGATAGAAATGTACAAATAATAGATACGTTTGGAAAAAAAGGAAAGAGTTCATAGAATAGGTAGAAAACAAGAATTCTGAAACAAGTTAATGTTTGTTTGCTTTTTAATAATGAAAGGAGTACATGGGGTGCCTGAGTGGCTCAGTTGGTTGAGCATCCAACTCTTGATTTTGATTTAGGTTGTGATCTCACAGTTCGTGAGATGGAACCCACGTTGGGCTCTGTGATGACAGTGTGGAGCCTGCTTGGGATTCTCTCTCTTCCTGTTTCTCTGCCTGCCCCTCCCCTCTTAAAATAAATAAATGAGCTTTAAAAATAAAAAAAAATAATGAAAATAGTACATAACAACAACAGAGAGAGTTTAACTGATATATTTTAGACAAGAGATGAAATCTACTTAGGTTTGTGAGAACAAGCTGAATCATATAAGAAGAAATTCTGGGGTATGACTCATATGTAACAAATATTGTAAGAGGGTCTGAGATATTTAGAAGATTATTAAAAATTAAAATGTCTATATTATTTTTATCCATAATTGCCAAAATTTGGACTCAGCCAAGATGTTACTTAGTAGGAGGCTATATAAACAATGGAATATTATTCAGCACTAACAAGAGATGAACTACGAAGCTGTAAAGACAGTGAGCTGTAAAGACAGTGGGGAATTAAATGTAAAGACATTTAATTTGGATTAAATGCATATTTACTAAGTGAAAGAAGATAATCTGAAAAGGCTACATACTGTATGTTTCTAACTATATGATATTCTGGAAAAGGAAAATCTATAGATAAGTAAAAACAAAAAAAAATCAATGGTTGCCAGGGATTAGGATGAAGGGAAGGATGAATAGGCAGAGTACAGATTTTTAGGACAGTGAAACTATTCTGTATACCACAACTGTGGATACATATTATTTATACATTTGTCGAAACATATAGAATGTATAAGAGTAAACCTTAATGTAAACTATGGACTTTGAGTGATAACAATGTGTCAATGTAGGTTCATTGCTTTCAGCAAGTGTAACACTGTGGTGCAGCATGTCAATAGTGGGGGAGGAGGGTTTGCTTATTGGCAGCAGGAGGTATACAGAAACTCTCGGTACTTTTTGCTCAATTTTGCTGTGAACTTAAAACTTATATCTACTAAAAAATGAATTGCTCAGGAGGATTTGATAGAGAAATTTCAGGAGCCAACAGACTGAACGAGGGTTCCTTCCAATGTGTAGTGACCTAACATTTGAATGTATAAGCGTGAGGAATAATTTTACTTAGAATTGTCAGTATTGGAGTCTACTCCACAAATCTAGATGTCATGGTATTATAGGTTAAATTGTATTTTAATTATATACAATATTTTTCCATTTGCCCACAATGATATACTTTTTGTTATCTATGTTGGTATAAATCTTTAATATGAATGTAGGAGGGGAAACTGTTTTTCTGAGGACTGTATCTGTTTATGTCATTGAAATGAAGGACAAAACTTAAATAAAAAAAATGGAAACAGATATATTCACACATAGTCTCAAAACAAAAGAAAGGTAAAGAAAAACTAATCCCTTGCCTTAGAATGGGGACAAATAAAATGATAGCTTTTCAATATCCAATGATACCTATTATTTATACAAGGATGTTTAGACTGTTACCAGAGAGAAATAAATACAGCTAAAATCATACTCAATTTGTATGTTTCCATTGGGGAAGGTAGGGGTGAAGGTTCCCCTTCATCCAGAACATAAAAGAATTAGTAAGTCCTTTGGAGGCAGGGAACAAAAATCTCAGCTGCCATTTGCCTGCTGGGGACTTAAATGCATTGCCTGGATAATTTCTTATCACTATCTGACTGACAGACAATAGTTTGGCACGTTTTGAAGGAAGAGTGAGGGAAGAGATCAAGGGTCTGAGAAATAAAGGATGGCTTTTATGCTATTTTTTATTAGCTCTAAAGCAATTGCATGGACAAAACCTTATAAATATTTTACAAATGACTTTTAAAGATTTCTCAATAATAATATTTTGGGCTTCCTGGGTGGCTCAGTTGGTTAAGCCTCTGGCTCTTGATTTTTGCCCAGGTCATGATCTCACGGTTGATGAGATTGAGCCCCAAGTTGGGATCCTTGCTGACAGCATGGAGCCTGCTTGGGATTCTCTCTCTCTCTCTCTCTCTCTCTCTCTTCCTCTCTCTCTCTCTCTCTCTCTCTCTCTCTTCCTCTCTCTCCCTCTCTCCCTCTCTCTCTCTTTCTCTCTCTCAATATAAATAAAGTAACTTGAAAAATATCTAGCCATTTTGAAAATCACTACAAAACAATAATGAGGGAAATCTCATTTTGATAAGACAACACTGGATCTATTTTTTTTCTGTCTGCTGTCAATTAAAACAATTGTAAATTTAAGCCTGATTTTACACAATTCACAAAATTATAACTGAACCCTCTCCGTGTTAAAGAGTTGAACTTATCTGATAACTCTTGGCCTGTGTTTTTATATTTAACCCCTCCAGCCTGACTAGAGAATGAAAACTCACAGTAATAACAAAAAAGTGTCAGTCCTTGAGATAGTATTCTACCTTATTTAAGTAGGACTGCTTTATTCTTTCCATATTCTTAGACCAATTAAACCAGCGGTTTACTCTGCCTTCAGGAAGATACTGTGCAGTAGTACTATGAAGTATCCCTATTTTTATTCAAACACCTCCCTGGCTAACTTTTCTCCCCTCTTACCACCTTAGGGTCCTGTGATGTCTCCCCACGTTACCTAATTCTTTCTTCAAATCTAGCTGAAGGGCTTACTTTCTTCCTACCTACTCCAGTTCATGGTATGCTTCTTCCTTCTTCCAATCTGTTCATATCTTTTGGCACAGATCATTTGGTGTTCAGCGTTTACTTCTTGAAGCCCACCCTGTATGTCCTGTAGTGTCTCTACTGTTTCTATAGGCTGAGCCTAAGGAAAAAGCTTGGGGAGAGGAACATGCGGTGTCACTGTCCGTGGTCCTGAAACCTCGTTGTTGGCTAAGGAGGTTTTTCTTAAGTGTACTCTGTTGACGCCTGTGCACTTTCTCTCAGGAATTTTTAAAGTGGTACAGTGGTGGTGACAAGGAAAATATAAGGCAAGGAGTTATTGGGGAAAAAAAAGATAAATTAATAGATATAGGGCTTTCAAGCCATTGCCTGGACAGAATAAGGCACTTGGATTTGATATTTTCAAACAACTACAGATGCC
Source organism: Panthera leo (assembly GCF_018350215.1). Lineage (NCBI taxonomy): Eukaryota > Metazoa > Chordata > Mammalia > Carnivora > Felidae > Panthera > Panthera leo. The sequence goes on from NC_056681.1 coordinate 94,708,825, forward strand.
ATCTTAGGAATAAGAAGGGGATATATAACATAGCTGGCATAGCCAAGAAAGGAGTTTAAAAAATTCGTGTACCAAGTGATATAAGGTTGTACAAAGGTTGGCATGAATAAACACATTGATGTTGGTGGGCGAGCAGACCAGACATGTAGTGGGTTGTGAATGCAGCATCACTTGTGTCTTCCCAAACTGACATAGGGTTTGTCTTTATTTTTCTCTCTTGATTAAAAAAAAAAAAAGTCACTTGGCATCGTAGTGGAACAAAGATAACTGTAACTTATGTTATGCATCTGATGTAGCTTGTACCTTCTTCAATTCTAGCATTTCTGTAACAGTTACATTCCAGCCCCAGTTGATGGTGATGGGCAGAGCATATACCCCCTACATTCTCTGTTAAGTTCCCAAACTAAAGTATAACCTCCGCGAGGACAAACACCTGATACTAAACATTTTTTGATGTCTTGAAATGCTTAAGTAGAGTGGCCGGTGCAAATTAGAGGCTTAGTAATTATCTTTGAATCAAAAGAATTAGAATGTCTTCCACATACACAGCACTCAACAAAGGCTCATGAAATGAGCAAGTTGTTTTAACACTTCCATCCTCTTCCAGGTCCTATTTTAAAGTCCAATCCTCCTCCCCTGGGTACTCCAGGTCCCAACAAACCTACAGCCCCTGTCAGTCTCTACCTTCGCTGCACTTAGGCCCAGCCCTCCTCCTGCCAAGCGTCCGTGCCCTCTCTGGGCTCACCCTTTCTTCCTACTCAGCAACCCCAGTCCCCTTCTCCCACCGCCCTCCTCAGGACCTCTCCAGTACGGTGTCTCAGTACCCGGTCCTCGCAGCTTCCAGCTTCCGGCCACTCAGCTCCCCGTCCCCTCCCGAAGGGTAACGCGGTTGTCATGGACACGGCACCTGCGCCCTTCGGCGGTGCCCCTTCGCTGTCGTCCCCTCCCCCCACCTGCGGCGTGGAGCTAGCCTCGCCTCCCCAGCTCCGCCCCTGCCCCTCCCGCTCGACGCTCCCTAGGCCGTGCGCGCCCGCGTCTCCCCTTACCACTGGCCTCCTCCAGCCCCTCGGGGACCACCACGGGGGCGCGCCAGCGAGCAAGCGGCTGCGCCTGCGCACTGCCCGTCTCCCCTAGCGGCGATCCGGGCCGCTGCCGCTCGCGCTTGGGCAGGACGCGGGGCGGGCGGGGGGAGGGGGGAGCGGCTTCGCTTCCAGCCCTGAGTAAGGCGGAGACCCGGGCTGGCGGGCGGAGCAGGAGGCACCGCACCTCGGCCAGAGGCGGCTGCAGCAGCTGCTGCCCTCGTCCCCTCCGCCGCCTCTCCAGTCCCTTCTGTGATTACCCCTCCAGCTGTTGGGAACGGGCGAAAAAGAGGAGGAGGCGAGAAACTCCCACCGACCCACAGAGGTGAGTCCTGGGCAGAGCATCCTCCATCCTTGCTTGCCTCCCTCCCTCCCTACCTCCCTCCCATCCTCTCCATCCTCCCCTCCCTCCCCGCTCCCCAACCCTCCCGCCCTCATCCTTCCCAACATCCCTCTCTCCTCTCCCCTCCTTTCTCTATTCCAGCCTTTCTTTCATCCCTTTCTTCCTCTCTCCCAGCCCCACTTCCTTCCCACCCTTCCTTTCTTCCCTGTCTTCCTTTCAGCCACTCGCCCTCAAGCTCTGCTCTGCATCCTTTCCTGTTGACTCCATCTCTTCCCCCCTTTCTTCACCCCTTACCCGGTGGGAGATCCCTTGCTTGCTACAACTGTCCGGATTCAGGGGCTTCCAGAAAATTGGGCACATATACCGAGAGATACACTCTTGCACAGCGGATGCCCTGCAGGTCCCTAAATTATTCGGATTAAGGGTCAAGTTGTTTAGAGTACTGGGACCTGGAAAGAGAAGAGAGTCTGGAAAGAATCTGTGGATTTGTGCAGTATTAGGGTGGGGGTGGGGAAGATTGTCACTTAAACATGTTGCCAACAACCCCCCACACCCCTTTTTAGCAGTTTCTTTTTTCCTCCTGGGAGTTACATATTCCCAGTATGTGTCTCACTAATTTTAAATTAGCAGCTTTCCCCGCTTTGATGGTCTCTGTGAGAAGCCACAAGGAAAGAAGAGAAGAGAGGAAGAGAACAAGAGAGGAAGAGGGGAGGGGAGAGGAAGGGTGGTGGCAGTGGACGCTTGTATCCTTTTCCCCTAGGCCTCTTTTGATGGATATTTTCAAACCACCCGCCTAATATTTGTCTTGGAATTGAACCTGTGTATCCTTAGTTCTGTCACCATCTCCTTCAAAAGCAGAAACTCTCTAAACTTTAATGTGTGTGCACCATAGCATTATTTATGGAATGTTTTGGTCAACATACAGAACACTAAGGTAGATAGATCTGGGAAAACAGGGAGCAGAAGAATGGAAGAATACACTTTTGTTCATTATGGCTTAACTTCTAAAGGAGGACAATGAATAGTTTTGGAGTAATGAGTATGAGCAGGCTTATAAATATACCATTTTAAAAGCATTAGGTGCATTAGAGCCTTGAACAGAGACTCTTAGCCTTTCTCACCCATCTTACAGGAACTGTAAAGATCTTTGAAAAGAAACATACTGTGTAGTTCTGTTTGTGGTTTACAACAATGGAAAAGTTGAATTCGCTCCGGGACCGTTATTAACAATTTAAAATTTCAATTGGTTTTGTACCACTTAGTTTCACTAAATGGTATATTTCACTTTGGTTTATTTAGCTTGCACTCTAACTCCTTCCATTATATATATTAATAGTAATTTTTCATACTTCCTTTTTGCAAGTATTGTGGCTGAAAAGTTTATTTATACGTGGTGGGACAACCATGCCTCAGAATGTTTAGTGTATTCATCATTTCAGAAAGCTCCAAAAACAGTGTAAGTATAAATCAGAAATGGAGTATTTAGAAGCTTGTATTTTGTAATATCTATTCTCCTTTAAAAAACCAACAAAACCCCAAAACCTTAATAGCCATGGAATAGCAATATTTTAAGTTTAATGAGTGTGTAGGGAGGGATTGAATTCACATGGATTCAGTGAAGCTGCCAGTAAGATGCGATGCAGGGAGCAAATGATTGATTTTTTTCTTTTTATTTAAATTATTATATGTCAGTAGTGCAATATGCATTTTTGCATTTTATGGGCATGTAAAAGTAGGAGTTGAGATGAAGAGAATTACCTTGCAAAATGATTGAGTGCTGATTTGATGAAGAACTGATACAGTTAATCATCTGAATCAGTTTTGGGAAAGTAGGTGTTATTAGGAATGATGGACCTACCCTCTGCCTCAACTCCCTTTGGTAGGAATGCAATTCCATTAATGACTTGGCTGATTCTTAAGACATGTGGCAGAAGCTTGGTTGAATTATCAGTGTTACCAACATCCTGATGCAGAATTGCAGTCAACCCTATCTGTGTTTGAGTGGTGACATAACTTAAAAGTGAACACAATTGTAGATAGGGGTGTTTCTGTATCATTGTTGTTCCTTTTCCTGGAATGCTGTGAAGCTAGTGAAAGACTTTGGTAGTAATTGTATATGGATAAAATAAGTTAGTTTTATCCTAATTTACTCTCAAATGACTTTTTCCCCTTCCAGCATCTCTACTGCTCTTTCTTTGTGGGGCTTCCTACTCATGAGTGTGCAGTGGAGACGGCCCCTCAGTCAGTCCTGTTCTTTCCTTATTGCAGTTTTGCTACATAGAATGACGTGGGTGTTATGTCTCAGTTTTTAATACTGTTCTTACTGTGGAAAGAAAGGTACCATTTATTTGTCTCCTTTGTAAACATTTGTCCACCTAGTGAAAACAAAATATGGTAGCTTATTAAAGAATAGAAGATAAAATGACATCTGTTTACAGCAAGATTTTGAGACAGATGAGTAAATTAATAAAATATAAAATAGAAGAGAAACTAGTGTCTTCAAAAAGCAACCTGCTACTCTGACCAAAATCCAGTTTACAGATAGAGACTTCCTATGAAGAATTTCATTTCTGGAAGCTTCTGCCTTTAGTTGACTGGACCTTTAAGAATGTATGGTACAGATAAAGACCCAACAGAACATTTAATGGACACTGTAGGAAATATTATGGGTATATTCTGTGTGCCTCCCTCACTCAGAGCTCTTAAAACCTGCCCAACCATATGCTAAGTGATGTGAGGTATTGGAAAGAAGTAAAAGACACCACTGTCTTTGACCTTAGCTTACAGTCTAGTAGAGGAGAGCAGGCATTTGCATGAGGTCATATTTCACAATGTCAAAGAATAAGGTCTTTGGAGAGAGCTTTAGATTTGAGTGCATGCTTTATTTAAGTAGTAGAGAGTGTTGTCTACCTTGGTAGACTCTGATTCATGGGATTGCTTTAAGGGTTAAATATGTTAAGCACAGTACTTAGTACAAATAATGTATATATTGGGTAAGCATTATTGTAATTAGAATAAATGGTTTTAAAATAAGACAATATATGATTATGTACTAGAAAAGAGTGAAGAGAAAGTAAGTGAGGAATTGCAAACAGGACAGATGTTTATGTAGCCAGGGAAAGATTGTATTCACCGGTAGTTCTGGAGCTTGGACGGGTATTCCTGAGAAGGATTTCATGCAGTGTGGGTACCAGAGCTGGAACAAAAGCAGAAAGCGAAGAAGAAGCAAGGTGTGTTTGGGAAGGCTCCTTAGTGGAATATTTGGCATACTGGTGAGGGTATTAAAAGGTGTTACACTTATATAGCCAGGGTAATTACGCTAACACTTAGGATAAGGCAACTTGTTGTAGTGTAGGATCTATTTTATGACAGAATGTTTAGCTACCCAGGGGTTTTGTATTAGTGCTCACCCAAAGCCCCATCCCAAGACACTGAATCCTAGGTCAGTGTCAAGGTGAGGACGCAGACTGTTTTTTTTTTTTTTTTTCATCTCTTTTCTTTCAAGGCAGAGAGTAAACTTGACCTTTCTAAACAACAAAGGTTCAATATTGTGATTATCACAACTCTCTCTTGTTTTGACTTAACCCAGGAATATTCCAGGACTGTAGCTTGGAAAATAATAACCAGGATTATTTTATGTTGACACACATGAAGCAGGTAATTTTAGGGTAATTATATTTCCAGGAACTTTATTTTTATTTTATTGTTGACTTTTCCTAATAACAGCAGTCCCCCTTCCTCCCTTTTTTTGGTGTTCAAGATTATTAATGATCCTGTATGGATTATGCTATTCCAAGTATTTTACGGGGAGACTAAGCTCTGATGACAACAGGGGGTCTGTTGGGAATGTATGTGTGCACTAGGCAAGTTAAATGTCTGCATAGGATGGGATGCCAGTTTCTTACTGGCTACGTCTGTTGGTACACTTTTATTTTTGACAGGTGTTTATTAACTATTTTGAACATTTATCCACGAAACAATTATCCAACAGCATCAGTGATACGAATTATATTATCTTATTGGAAAAAAGGGTTTTCAGAAAATTTTACCTGCAAGTTAAGAGAATGTTAGTGTTCATCTTTATGGTTTTCATGTTTCATCCATTTTAATCCATTGACACAATTTGCTTTCTCTAAAATAGTAAAATACTCTCCTTATATTTATTTTTTATAGTTTTAATATTACTGAAAATGGTCACATGAAAATTATTTTATAAGAAACATGAATGTTAAAGTTAGCAGTTTAACAGACCATAGACTGTAGCATTTTTCTATTTTGAGATTTTTCCTCAATATTCTGTTGTTTTAAAGATTCAGCATATCTGAATAAAACATTTTCAAATATATTACTTCTAGGCAGTTCCGTATTAAAGCACTAGTGATTTTTAACACACTTTACTTTTAGACATTTTTATTTTCCTCATAAGTGAATTTTTACCTTGGAGATGAATTCTAACTCAACCACAAAATATGCATTCAACAACTTTTCGAGATTATTACCTGTAACATATTATTAAAAAACACCAGTGATAGTCTGATTTTATAAAGCTTAATTTTATAGGGCTTTTGTTCCATTTTATTTACAAGCTGTATCTGCATGTACAACTCATAGACTATTGTTTTTCAGATGTGAAGACAGTGTGCATTAACAGGAATAAAATAAGCAATTTTCTTCCCTATATGTTAAGGTGGTGACCAAATGGAGAGGTAGAGTCAGGATAAGATAAAATGAATTAATTTTATTTCATCTATGGAGCTGAAAAATTAATATTTCCTGTTCAACTAAGGGTTTTCTGTATTTTTCCTGTCATGCTGATTAAATCCATGTTTTACTTGTTTTAAAATATACACACACAAATATATTTCAGTTAACATTCTTTAAAACTAGATCATTAGCTAGCTGAAAAACTAGCTGAAAAAACATGTACGTAAAATCAGATGTTGGCTTTCCATTATTTTGCTATTTCTCAGTATCTTGGTATTTTATGCTTTTTTTGGGGGGGGGAACTAAGTAATATAGCACCTGTGGGAACTGCCTGATTGGGATCAAGATCCAAATCAAGTAATATCCTAACTTGCTCCAACATTCCTACCTTAAAATAACGGACATGCCACCAGGATTGGGGTAAAATAAATAATTTTAAAAGATCCTATGGACTATAGAACCATAATAGGAAAATTAACAGGACGCTTCTAATATATTAGTGTTGTGTAAACTGGGGTTATGTTGTTTATTACGTATCTGCAGTAAATCCAAGATCTTTTTTTTTTTTATAGCATTTTGATGTTTCACAGCCAAAGCCATGAACTCCTGATGGAGATATGTCAGGTCTCCCACAACCTAACCAGAAACTGTAGTGACTCCATGCTTGACCAAAGGAGCTGACATTCTCATTTGATTTTAATTGTGATTAGACAAAGATTTGGTGCAAATACACTCACTCAAGTTTATTGTAAATTCAATAAGGCCTGAAAACTGTTGTTAAACATCATTAATCCATCTTTCAGTAAAAAGGTAGAAATGCCCCTCAACTATCTCAGGAAGAGCTAATTGTCCTCAGTTATTTCTAGGAAAGGACATCTTACAATTCTTGAGAGTTTACTGCTGGTCTTCATTTTCTTTCTTCAGGCATTGATACCTGCTAGCGTAATTCCACAAATTATGTTTTTCCCCCTATAATATGCAGAATTGGCATAAAGAAATATATACAGAACTTGTTGGGGAAAATGTTTGCATCTAAATTTATCTCTCTATTCACTTACACTCTCTTTGTATTTTTTATCCTATTACCTAGCATGAATTTATTCAGTAAGTTTTTTTGTTTGTTTTTTGTTTTTCTAAATATCTGCTGTGTGCAGAGCATTGGGCTAGAGATTGTAATTTTATAAAAGCACTGAATCAGGCACCAGGACACCTCAGTTCTTCCTCCAGGTTTTCAACCAACTAACTAGTTATATGACTAAACAAGCCTCACACTCTCCAAGGCTTATTTATTTAATCTTTATTTTAAGTGGTTTTGACTCTATATGATATATAGAGTGTTTTCTAGCTATAAAATTCTATAATAACTACCTGTGAGTTTCCCTTAAAATTTCAAGGCATAATGATGTATTTCTTACTGTGTCCCATTTGTTTTTTTCTTTTGAAACATAAACTGCTGCTACATGAGAAAAACCTTCATCTTCAGTGGCATATGCTTTCTCTTTCCCAAGAAAATTGCAAATTTAGCTTCACAGAGTCTCTGGGCTAAGGGAGAACTACAACACATTTCTCTTTCTTACCTTTCCGTCCTTTCCTCTCTCTCCTTTTTAAAAACCCTTCCTGGCCTGAAGGCATGTGTCAGTTGCTACCTCCATTCAGGGACTAGCCCATTGTATGGTGGACTTGTTTGAGTAATGCCAATGTCTCTGAAAGATTCTATGACATTAACAAATTTAGAATAAGGTGATATTTATCTAAAAATTATATATGCTCTAAGGTTAGTAGTTTTGCTTCAGGCACAGTGGAGTCCTGCTTACTGCCTAAATCCTATTCCATAGGACTGTATGGTCATCAGAATTTTACCAAATTCCTTTTAAAATTTCTAAAATAAAATTTGTTGAGGTATGTTTTCTGTATAATATATTATATCCATTTTTTTTCTTTTATTGAAGTGTAGTTAGCATACAACATTGGTTTCAGGTGTACAACATAATGATTCATTTATATATATTACAAAGTGATAACCATGTCAAATCTAGCTACTGTCTGTCACCAAGCAAATTTGTTAAATATATTCCCCATGCTGTACATTGTGTCCTTGTGTTTTGTTTTATAATTAGAAGTTTGTACCTTTTAATCCCCTTTCCTTATTTTTCCCATCCCTTCACCTCTGGCAAACACCATGTTTATGAATCTGTGTTTCTATTTTGTTTTGTTTATTTGTTTAGTTTTTTGGATTTCACATATAAGTGAAACCATATGGTATTTGTCTTTCTCTAATTTATTTCACCTGACATAACACCCTCTAGGTCCACCCATGTTGTCACATGTGTGTGTGTGCATGTGTGTGTGCACACGCACGTGTGTGTACATACACCTGTGTGAGTGCCATATCTTCTTTATCCGTTTGTCTCTTGATGGACACTTAAACTGCTTCCATGTCTTGACTATTATAAATAATGCTCCAGTGAACATAGGGGTGCATATATCTTTTCAAATTAGTACTTTCAGTTTCTTTGTATAAATACCCAGAAGGGGAATTGCTGGATCACTTGCTAGTTCTACTTTTAATTTTTTGAGGAACCTCTGTACTGTTTCCATAGTGGCTGTGCCATTTTCCATTTCTAACAATAGAGAATGAGAGTTGCCTTTTCTCTGCATTCTCATCAACACTTGTTATTGCTTGTCTTTTGGACAGTAGTCATTCTGACAGGTGTGAAGTGATACCTCATTGTGGTTTTGATTTGCATTTTCCTGATGATTAATGATGTTGAGCATCTTTTCACGTGTTTATTGGCCATTTGTATGTCTTGTTTGGAGAAAAAAATGTCTGTTCAGGTCCTCTGCCCATTTTTAAATTGGATTGTTTGTTTGTTTGATATTGAATTGTGTGAGTTTCTTATAAATTTTGGATATTAACCCCCTATCAATTATATCATTTGCAGATATCTTCTCTGAGAAGGCTGCTTTTTCTTTCTTTCTTTTTTTTTTTTTGATGGTATTCTGTAATTAGCAAAAGCTTCTTATTTTGATGTAATCCCATTTGTTTATTTTTGTTGGTTTTTAAATAGTTATTTATTTTGAGAGTGAGAGTGCAAGCAGGGGAGGGGCAGACGGCGAGGAGACAGAGAATCCCAAGCAGGCTCTGCACTGCCAGTAGAGAGCCCGATATGGGGCTTGATCTCATGAACCCTGAGATCTGAGTCAAGATCAAGAGTTGGACGCTCAACCTACTGAGCCACCCGGGTGCCCTTGCTTATTTTTGTTTTTGTTGTACTCATCTAAGGAGACAGATCCAAAAAATATTGCTCAGACTAATGTCTAAGAGCTTACTGCCTATGTTTTTTTTCAGGAGTGGTATGGTTTCTGGTCTTATAGTTAAGTATTTGATCCATTTTGAGTTTACATTTGTATCTGGTATACAAAAATGGTCCAGTTTCATTCTTTTGCATGTGACTATCCATTTATTGAGGAGATTATCTTTTCCCCCATTGTATATTCTTTCTTTGTGGAAGATTAATTGACCATGTAAATATGAGTGTATTTCTGGAGTCTATTCTCCAAAGTGTACTCATTTTAAGTGTGGTTGTGCGTTGACAAATATACCTTTGTAACCACCACTGCAATCAAGATATAGACTGTTTCCATTACACTAAAAAGTTCCATTCTGCTTGATCTGTTATTTCTCTGTTGATTAGTTTTTCCTGTTCTAGGAATGGATGTAGATTGAATCAGAGAATGTGTAGTCATTATTGTCTCCATCTTTTATTGAGCATAATGTTTTTGAGATTTCTCTATGACTTTGAATATATAAACTCGTAGAAGAAAACATTTGAGAAAATCTTTGTGATTTGTGGTTAGGCAGTAATGTCTTAAGACTCAAAAAGCACTAACTATAAAAAAAAAAAACATAAATTAGATGTTATCAAAATAAAAAAAAAACTTTTCAAAAACACAAGATTTGCTATATCTGTGTATTTCTATTTGTATCTCTATATATTGGACAAAGGACTAATTGTCCTAAGTGTACATAGGACCCTAGCATCTCAATAAGAGAACAAACAATCCAATGAAAAAAATGGACAAAATATTTGAAGATATATTTCACAAAAGAAAATATACAAATGGCCAATGAAGATGTGAAAGGTGTTCAACTCCATTATTTGCCCCAAATAATGAAATTTTATTTATTTATTTATTTATTTATTTATTTATTTATTTATTTTTAATGTTTATTTTATTTTTGAAACAGAGACAGAGCATGAGTGGGGGAGGGGCAGAGAGAGAGGGAGACACAGAATCCAAAGCAGCCTCCAGGCTCTGAGCTTTCAGCACAGAACCCTAAGCGGGGCTTGACCTCACAAACAGTGAGATCATGACCTGAGCTAAAGTAGGATGCTCAACTGATTGAGCCACCCAAGTGCTCCTAAATAATGAAATTTTTAAAAGCACAACACAAGACCACCGTACAAACACTAGAATGGCTAAATTTAAAAAGACTGACAATGTCAAGTTTTGGAGAAGATGTGAAGTGTCTGAGGCACTCATACATTGCTCATGGGAATCCAACACTTTGGGAAACAGTTTGGCCATTTCTCCTAATGTTAAAAATGCTCTTACCACCCAATCCAGGCGTTCCACTCCCAGGTGAAATGAAAACATGGCAGAAAGACTCTTACATGAACATCAACAGCAGCTTTATTCATAATAGCTTCAAACTAAAAACAACCCAAATATCCATCAATTCAAATTCCGATTTTAAAGTTATTCTTTGAAAAAGAAAACAGAACTGCTGGTATATGGTTTTGGGTTTTGTGCTATCTACTCCAAGCAAGCTGGCAGCAGAGGAAAGAGAATACATTCAAAAAGATTTGCCAAAATAACAAGAAACCTGAAGGATGGGAAAGTCTAGGTGTCAGGCCTCGGCTTGGCTTTCCCTCTCTTCCCTGGACTCTGCCCCTCTGTGTCTAGACCTCATCGTCAGCCAGCGGCATGATGGCTACTGCAGTTCTAAGCCCACCATCATGCAGCAGCAGTGTGCCTTCCAGAAAAATGAGGAAACCTTTGCCAAAAGTCCTCCCTTATCTCTTATCTCACTGTCCAGTACTGGATCACATGGGCATCCCCAATGCACCCAGCAGCAAAGACAAAGGGAATAGCATGTTCCTAGTTTAGGCTAATCAGGTCTCCCAGCTCAGATGAGATAGGCTTTCTCTGAAGTGCTAGGCTGTGTGTAGGAAATGAAGGGGAGAGATGTACTGAATGGCAGTTCTGTTAAGAAAAAGGAAGGGGAAACGAATGTTGGGTAAGCAAGCAGCAGTGTTGTTTGAATTTTATTTAGATGCCTGCCGTGATATTCATCTTATGGGAAGGAGGTTGAAGAGAAAAGCTAGGATTGTTGCCATAGTCTGTTATTGTGGGAACATGTGCAGAAACAGGTGACAAAGGGTACCCTAGCAAAAAAAAAAAAAAAAAAAAAAAAGGAAGAAATTTAAATCCTAATGCACAGCATGAATTAGAGGAAGAAAGAATCTAGATCCAGGGGGATAATTCAAAGTAGGCAAGCACATGCATAGTGACAAGCAGAGCCAGGCACACAGGGGCCCATAGAGTTGGGACAGGAGGTGAAAGTCACTGCTGGCAGTAGTCTGGAATCCAGGCAGGCAAACTCGATTGCAGTTTGCCCATCTGTGAAATCAGGACCTCAGGCAAGAGGATTTTCATGTTTTGCTTGTTAAGGCAGAAGCTAAAACAGTAATTATTCTCTCCTTTTTTTTATAGGTGTTGTCAACCCACTTTAGATTCTGTGTCAAGAATAGAAGCCATACCTTCATTTTGTTCTAATATTCCCCTATTTCAATCTTGGGCCCCCATTAGTTTCTTAATAAATGCTAGCTGTTGAATTAGGTCTCTGAACTCTTTCTGTCTTTAAACAAATGCTACAGATTTCTGGTTAAACAAATGTAGCAGTCATTCATCAAATACTTTCTTACAAGTTATTAAAACCACTGTTTTGGAGGACACAGCCCTGGATCTACATAAAAGTATGATAGAACACTTGACCTTATGAGTTGACAATCTAGCGGGGGTGAAAAGTACCTGAACCGTTTAATACCAGAAAGAATACGATAGCGATGTCGTGCAATGTGATACCGACTCCACAGCGGCATGGGCCAGAAGTCCAGGTGGACTCAGAATCAGAAACAAGTGGGTCTAGTAATGGATGGGAGAGAGATGGAGGAGGGGATGACCTTGTATTAGTACTTTTTATTTCAGTCCTGCCTCGGTCCGGGAACTGGGACAGGGCTGAGCCAGCAGGAAGGTGGGATCAATGAGCACAGCAGGGGCAGAGGTGGAGTCATATCCAGGAGAACAGAAGCTGGGAGGCTGATAACTGCTCAGTAAGCAGCTGAGAAGTGGGACTGGCCTGGCGTGAAGGGGAGAGCCAGGCTGGGAGTAGAGAAACATTTTGGCATTATCTGTATCAAGGTATCTCAAGGATGTAATAACAGAAGATACATTATTTCAGAAACAACACATTTTATCTTTTACACTTGCAGTAGTGCATGCCCATTGCTGAACATCTAGAAAATAAACAGAAAAAAGACACTCGAAAATAAAAATGATTGCGGTTCAACAACTATCCAATGAACATTTGGTAAATTTCAAGGTTTCTCCCTCACCCCAACCCCCACCCCTACTATGAGTATATCTGAGTTTATCATGCAGAGGTCTTTTTAAAGCATACCTGAGATCATAGGTATGTATAATTTTGTGTTTGGGTTTTTAAACTAAACATGCTTAAGTATTTCCTTGGGTAATAAAAACTCTTCCTCCATGTTAAATCCTCTGAAACATTACATTGATTGGAATTTAAGTTTCTAGTTTTTGGTTATCTATGGAGATAAAATGTTTATACAGATCTGCCTTCAAATATGGGTTGTGTCATGGGCAGGAAATTGACCTTAGGGCCCCAGGAGAGTCCCTTAACATATATAGGTGATCAATGTCTGTGTAGTAAGGTGTATTTTCTTATATTTACTGAGATGGTAACATAGTATTTTATGCCTTATTTTCACTTCACATATAGCTTAGCGGATAACATGAGTACACACACACACGCACACACACATTTAAACTGCTGCCTTTTCTGTAGTTTGGTTTAATCATGGTTTATTTAATCCTTGTGTTTTCATGACAGTTTATTCCTATTATTTTGCTATTTCAAACAAGCATCCTTATACAAGTTTCTTGTCCACACGTTCTAGTGTATTCCTTTTGAAAGTATGCTGGCGGTTGTAATTTTGAGGAATGAGGTATGTGCATTTTAGATTTTAATAGTTGATACCTAATTGGTCTTCAAAATGGTAGCACTACCTTCTTTACATTCAACCAGCAGATGGAAAGGTGCATATTTCCTTAAACTTTTGCCGATACATGATAGCTTTAACTTGGAAAAGTTTACCAATGCATAGGTAAGAATGGCACCTTGTTATATGAATTTGTTTCTCTGATTTATAGAGAGGTTGACTATCTTTTCATTTGTTTTTCGGCCTAATGGCCTAACGTTTTGCTTCTGCTGTGGTAACTGTGTTCATATCTTTACCCATGTGTTTCTAGTGGATTATTTATCTTATTTTAATTTATAGGACTTATTTATATTCTCTGGGTATAAAGAATTTTGTTGTTGTCACACTCTTATAACTACTATAGCTTATGGGATGTTGTGATGTCTAGTAAGTGATGATTTTTTTTTTTCCAAATTCTCTTATTTGTTGTTGGGCGTTTTCTTTAAAAGACTAGGATAACCAGATTATCTAATTTCATAAATAATACCCTTGAGATTTTAACTGGCATTGTATTTGATTTAAGAGTATTTGAGAGGAAAGTAACAACTTTCTCATTCATAGTCTTTCCATTGGCATGGCTCATTTATTGAGGCCTTTTTCATGTCCCTCAATATAATAAATTGTTTTCTTCATAGAGGAAAGTCTTTCTCATTTCATGTTACATTTATTATCATCTTGTTTGTAGTTTCTTTTGCTGTTGGGAAAAGGATTGTGTTTCTTTTACATTTTCTAAAAGGTTATTACCGATATAGAAACTATACCTTTACATTTTTGTGTTCGATCTTATATCCAGTCACCTTGTTGAAATAACTTTACTAGTTGAGGAACATTGTTCTTCTTGTGTTTTTCTTACCAATTTGTATAACCTCTTTGTACGTAAAGACAACAGTATATGGCAACTTACACACACACACACACACACACACACACACAGACGTAAATAGGATATAATACTTCTATTTTTCTTTTAGTTTTCTTCTAATTTTAGATATCTTTTCCTATTCACTTAGATTCAGTATGAATGAGTCATTCTTCATATATGAAATACACTATAGTGTGAACTGAACACACCTTTTTGCTTTAAATATTATTCTCAATATTTGTCTCTTCCATAGTAACCTAAATACATTGTTGTAATTATGTATCACTGTAATTGTGAACCTTTATCTCTGGACTAAGCAGGGTGTATACATGGATTTCGTATACTCACTTCCAAATATTTACTTGGCACTTTTCTAGGCCTTTATGAATACTTCATGGGGGTACTGTTTGTATGTGGCTCTTCAAGGGCGTGAACTAGGTCTTTTTTAGGTCTTGGGCTGAGTTGACTGGTGTTACGATGATGGTGACAACATGCTTATGATAATGCTCCTGGTAGTAAACTTTTAAAATTTTATCCAAATGCCTTTGTGCTTTGGCTGCTACTTTCAATACTATGTTATCATCATTTTCCCGCTGACGTTCTGCCGCATACCATCCCTGTCTCACATTCAGCCTTGTCTTGGAGAAATATATGAATACTAACACAGTACTCGGTTCAGCACCACTGAGAAGCTTTGGAGATCTTCAATTCTTTAACAGAAGTTAATGTTTGGCACTAGATCTTTTTCAAACTTTAGGAGAAGCTTAACCTTGGCTTTCTTTTCATGGTGTTCTTTTAGTATGAAAAATGGTTATTTTGAAAGAAAACCTTTCATTGATTCTGCATATTGAGAAAATGGGCAAATTGCCTTGAATTATAATTACTCATCTGGTCTAGGCTTTATGCATACATATTGGTATTGATTTATCATAAATGAGCCTGTCACCTTAAAATCCTCTGATCTGCACTAAGATGTTATAAGTAGATGATGTAAATTCACTATTGAAAATAGGGGTTTTTCTTTGTAGAATATTAATTGAATATGGATGTGAAATGAGTAACAACTGGCAAGTCCGGATTCAGAATTGTAAGATATTTTTATTAACGTTGAATCATTAAATCTAATTTTTAGAAATGTAGTTAGCTTTATAATAGTTCTGTCTTTTCCTAAAGAATTGCAGTAAATATGAGTCACAATAATACTGATATCATAAGTTCAGATAAAGATTTCAGTGACCAGCATATAACTGTTTTCTGTTTTAGGTGGTCTGAATAATTTGAGATATATGATGAAATGTTCTTGAGGCCTGGCTGCCTTTAGAAAGAATTTTGTTTGCTATTGCTGTTATGAATAACTGACTTCTTAAATCCAGATACATTACGTTTTATTGTTGTTCACCTTAATTTACACCTGTAGAATTGTTATTCAATAAAAAAGTTAATGTATAAAAATGCTTTCTTAAGTATTTAAAATATTTCGTATCAAAATTATTAATATGTGCCATAAAAAGTTTTCTGAGGTGGGGCGCCTGGGTGGCTCACGCAGTTAAGCTTCTGACTCTTGATTTCAACTCAGGTCATGATCTCACAGTTCATGGGATTGAGCCCCGCATCGGGCTCTGTGCTGACAGTGCAGGCCTGCTTGGGATTCTCTCTCCCTCTCTCTCTGTCTCCCTCTCTCTCCCTCTCTCTCTCTCTCTCTCTCTCTCTCTCTGCCCCTTCTCCTTTTGTGCTCTCATGTGTGCTTTCTGTCTCTCTTTGAAAATATATAACCTTTAAAAATTACTAAAAAGAAAAGTTTTATGAGGTAGAATGTTAACTTTGAACAGATTTCATTTCTATTCTTACTACAATTATAAAACAACCTATGCTGTTACTATTTTGCCTTTCATTCAGGAAAGTGAAATATCAGGGCACCTGGGTGGCTCAATTGGTTAGTTCGACTCCTGTTTCGGCTCAGGTCATGATCTCATAGTTTCATGAGTTTGAGCCCCGCATTGGGCAGTGCGGAGCCTGCTTGGGATTCTCTCTCTCCCTCTGTCTTTCTGCCCCTCCCCCCACTTGTGCTGTCTCTTTCTCTCTCAAAATAAATAAATTAATTAAAAAAATTTAAAAAGTGCAAATATTTTAGAATACAAAAATATCAAAGACTTGTATACTAAAAATTCTAAAACATTACTGAAAGAAATTGAGGAAGACCTACATAAATGGAAATGCATTCATGTTCACAGATGGTATAACTTACTTTTGTGAAAATGATAGTATTCCCCAAATATCTACAGATTTGGTGCATTCACCATCAAAATCCCAGCTGCCCTTTTTTGCCAAAATGACAAGTGATCCTAAAATTCAAATGGAAAGCAAGAATAGCCCAAAAGAGTGTTATAGAAGAACAGAGTTGGGGGATTCACACTTCTCAATTTCTACATATGCTTCAAAACTATAGTATCAATATGGCATGGTACTGGCCTAAGAGAAGACATATAGATCAATGGGATGGAATTGGGTGTCTATAAATAAACCCATGCATTTATGGCCAACTTACTTTTCGACAAGGGTGACAAGACAGTTCAATTCAGTAAAAAATAGTATTTTCAACAAATGAAAACTGAATGTTTACATATAAAAGAATGGGTTTGACCCCATCTCATCCCATATAAAAAAATAACTCAAAAAAGAGAATGTACCATAGACCAAAATGAAGAACTAAATATAAAACTCTTAGAAAAAAAAATGGTGTAAATCTTTGTGGCCTTAGATCAAGCAATGGTTTCTTAGATATGAGTCCAAAGGTAAAAGCAACAATAGAAAAAAAAATTGGATTTCATCACAATTCACAATTTTCTATATCAGAAGACACAAGAAAGTGGAAAGACAGCCCACACAATGGGGAAATATCTTTACAGTCATATATCTAATAAGACTCTAGTAACCAGGACACATGAATAACTATTATGACTTTATGATAAAAATACATATATCTAAATAAAAAATAGGTAAAGGATTTGAATGGATAGTCTCCATAGAATACATAGAAATGGCAAATAAACACATGGAAAGATGCTCAGGATAATTAATTAATCATTAGGTAAGTGCAGTTCTAAACCACAATGAGGTACTGATACTTATCATCTGGCTCTAGTCGAAAAGAGATGCTGTCCAATGTTGGTGAGGATGTGAAGCAATTAGAATCTAGGTTGCTGGTGGGACTGTAAAATGGTGCAGCCACTTTGGAAAAATAGTTTGGTACTTCCTCAAAAAGTGAAATACAGTTACTTTATGACCCAATAATTTGACTCTTAGGTTTACACCAAAGAGAAATGAAAAGATCTACCACGCAGAAAACCCTGTATACCTGTATCCATAGCAACATTATTCATGATGGGCAAAAAGTGGAACAAATTGATGGCCATATATTGACAAATGGATAAACAAATGTGGTATATCCACACATTGGAGTACTATTCAGTCATAAACAGGAATAGGTACAAATATATGTGAAAACATGGACAACCTTGAAAACATTATGGTAACCTTGAAAGAAACTAGCACAAAATATCACATATTGTGTAATTCCATTTATATGAAATATCTGGCAAATCTACATAGATAGAAAATAGAGTAGTGGTTACCAGGGTTTGAGGAAAAGGAGGAGTGGTGAGTGAATGCTAATGGATTTGAGTTCTCATTTTGGAGTGATGAAAGTTCTGGAATTAGTGGTGATGGTTGCACATACTGGTTGTGTATTTGCTAAATAATCACTGATTTGTACACTTTAAAAGGGTGAATAATGTAAGGCAAGGAAATAAAATAATTACTTGTGGTTTTATTTGTTTTTCCATTTGGAAAGTAGATATTACCCCTTGTCCTAATTTTAAATCATATATTTTTCAGAAGTGATAAATTGAACGCTAATATACGTTTGTAGAGCAGAATTCTACTGTGTTCATGTAGTCATGAAAATGAACATTTTATCTTGAAGATGATACTTACTCTGCTTACATCTAGCTATAATATAGCTGAAAAGACATTTTTTAATTGCCTTTCTTAGGTAAGATACCCTATTTTGGATACCAAGATGAATGTAACATGGTTTCTATGCTTAGGACCTCTAATGATATGGTAGGAAAGGCAGATGATAAACTATAAAAATACAACAGGGAGCAGAGGTATAGACAGAGTTCTAGATAGCAATAATGAAGGAGTATAAGAGGTCAAAAAGTAGAAAAAGGTCAAGAAGATTCACGTTTGAATAGGAACTTGAATATCATATAGAAGTTTCTCATAAAGACAAGTTAGGAAATATCATTCCACACTAAGGAGAGAGCATGAAGGTAGGAATGTCACTGTAAACTTAGGGACCCACAAATGGTACTGTTGCCAGAGTGCATAGAGGAGGGAAAGGATGATGCATGAGGAAGCTGGAAGGATGGAGAAGACAATGCTGATTATTTAGGAACTAGAAGGCTTAGGTACCAACTGGTTGTGAGTGACTGAGGCAAAGACAAAGGTAACTGATTTTTATCCCTTGCCCTCCTGGTGTGAAACATAGTTTGGGAATAAGCTTATGTTGGTTTGGGTGGTGTTAAATTTAAAGAGCTTACAAGAATTCCAGATGTAAATCTTCATTAGACATTGACAAATAAGGTCTGGACTTCTGAGGTTTCTTTATTTTTTATTCAAATTAGACATTTTGGGGCAAAGATGTAACAATGAATACTATGGAAGTAGATGAAGTATCCCAGAGGTTGTATAAAGGGGTATAAGAAGTATGGGGTCTGCATCCTCGAGAATACCAATGCTTAAGAGACCAAGAATGAAAACATTGGATGAGAAAGAAAATGGGGAATCATATGAGGTATTTACCACTGATGTCAAGGAAATAAGCAAAGTGGGGGGAAAAAATAAAGCATGGCAGAGAGAGAGAGAAAAGTTTCTGTCACTTCAAACCCTTGGTCCAGATTTTTACCCAGAACATACAGAGACAAAGAAAGGTAGATTGTAAGATCAAATCTTGCATTGCTCATTGTTTCCATCTATGAGGTCTTTGTGTTCTGACAGCCAAAGGGAGGAAGGAGGCAAGAGATGGCATGAGTAGATAGTGAAGGCTGAAGCCAGGAGGCTCTTCTGTGGCCGTTGTGCTAGTCATGCAATCTGCTCTCAGGAGCCCCTGGAGCTCTGCTGGTGATGAGAAGAGACATTGGGAAGTGGCCAGGTCAGTGGCCAAACTATGACCCCATGATCAATACATGATTTGCTTAGAAGGTTGTCTGTGGTCTGTGGTGGCAGGTCAGATTTGTTGTCTCTTCACCCTGATTTCTGGTATTTAAGCCAGCGGAATTTCCCTCCTTGCTACATCCTTCATCTTACTGCACTACTCAGGTATTGGTGTAGGTAACATTTTAAAAATGAAGCTTGCTATGCTGAACTGTAACTCTTGTGAGTTTAGTGATTTGTGCAAAACACGCTTTCAGTAAAAGCAGAGAAAAGCCTTATCTGTGGTTAGCAGTGTGCCTCACATCTCCAGACCAGGAAAAAAAAGGTATTTTACTAATAGTGCCCATACAACTAACAGAAATATTTTTTCAGTATAGAGGAAGGCTTAGTTTAGTTTGAATTGTTCCTGATGGAGGAACTTGAGCACAAGATAACATCCTGGCTAGGGGGTTCATTGGTGAAATCAGTGTCTGCAAGTAGGTAGGGAGCAGTGAGTTTTACATTTGCTGCTTTAAAACATTTTTGCTTTGGCTGCGTAGTATCTATTATTTTTACTTTTTTGCAAAGCCCAAATTAGACAAAACTTGGGGAAACAAAGAAGATGATGTCAGTTGTACCTTGCTTTGTATTAACAGATGGATTTCTAAATTCCAGTTTTGTGGGGCACCTGGGTGGCTCAGTAGGTTGAACGTCTGACTTCTGCTCAGGTCATGATCTCGCGGTTGACGAGTTCGGGCCCTGCGTCGGGCTCTGTGCTGACAGCTCAGAGCCTGGAGCCTGCTTTGGATTCTGTGTCTCCCTCTGCCCCTCCCCTGCACATGCTCTGTCTCTCTCTGTCTCAAAAATAAATAAATATTAAAAAAACTAAAAAAATAAATTCCAATTTTATATTTATAAATCACCTTTTGTAAATCGTAACCGTTAGGGAAGGTGATGATTTGAAGAAATCTTTTTGCAGAATTAATGCCATGACTCGTTTTTGTTAGTCAATAGATATTGTCACATATCTTGATTAAGGAGAAGAATAAATGACTTATATGCTCCTTGCTACATTTTTTCATTTCTCTTGCCCACAGCAAATCAATTTATAAGCATTAAAATGCAAGACAGGTTAAATTCTTAATTCTTACTTTGAAGAAAAGTGTTGAAAACATGAGGGGTTTGTCCTCAGATATGAACAATAGACTTGGTTGCCAAACTTGGGAAGTAATCAAATGTTATGGTTTTGCATTTATATACCTACTAATTAGGAAATTAAATGATATTTCCATAGCAACGGAAACAGTCTCCTTTCACACTTGTTTTATGCCTGCAATAATACACAACAGGGTGTCCAAGAACATTTGCCTAAGGTTCAAGACAGGCAAAGTGTCTAGGTATTGACACACACGTATGCACACAGGGGTGTTATTGGGCTTCTAAAAATGATACTTGCATCAATAAAATCATCTTAGTAAACATTTTAAATGCTACTCCAAATGAAGAACTGTATTGAAAAGATCTAAAGGACTTTCTTGAAAACTGTCACATACGCTGAATTTCATAAATGACTTAGCCAGTCTAAAGAATTCTACCGCCATGCCATAGTGTGATTGAAGATGCCGAACTAACCAGCTGCTCTTACACTCCTTTTGAAAGGAACAGGGTTAATGTATACACAACTGTTGCTGCCTCAACCTACTTCATCTCAGGAAATAAAATAGAGGTGGACTGAAATCCCTGGAGAGTAATTCTGCCTTAGGGATTAAGGGAATAACTTCATGTGATGCTTGGATAAGCTTTTTGGAGCTTTCTGACTCCAGTTAATTTAGAAGAGTGGGAGAGAATGTTCTCTTGTTTTACTTCCTTCTAGCCTTTGCCCCAAACGTATGTTAGGATTGTGTTGCTTTGCAGTAGTAATACTGTGATGGAATTAAAATTTAAAGATGATTCTAGACTTCATACTTTAATACTTTAAACACTTAAATACTTCAATACTTTAAAAATTTCTTTCCTGACTACATTCCTCTGGTAAAGTAATTGATTTTTTTAAAAACCGTCATTGACTATTCTTGACATAAAAGTTTTCTAAACTTCTTTCTCTTGCTGGTTTCTGATGACAGATTTTTTAAACCATCCCCAAACCTTCAGGCTGCTGCTTAATGCTATACTGTCCTCCTGTCACATAATTTAATCTCCTTCCCCTGCCTCTCTTCCTGAGTGTCATTTCTCCAGTGTTACATCCCTAATCTTGACACACACCTGCACCAGATTAGTTTTTCATAGTTAATTTTCTTTGCTGAAAAACATTTGGTGTGCTTCTGTGGCTACCAAATTAAATCTAAATGCCTTAGCCTGCCACTCAGGGCTCTCAGGCTCGACACTCAAGCTCATATTCCAAAAAGATAATCTCATGCTCCTCTATTTGAACTCTCTGCCTTGGCAAGTATGAAACATTGCTCCCCCAATATACCCTTTATTCTCCTTCACAGACACCTGGGTCTCATTTTCTCCTGTCTACTTAGGAGACATTCTACGTGTCTTTTAAATCCATCTGGTATGCATCCTTTATTCTTGATGAACCTGTATCTGAGTTCTTAAAATGATTCCACCTCACTCTCCTCCTGACTTCTATATCTTTTCCTTTGTACCCCGCTATGTTATACCACCATGTCTTAGGGTTATTGGTGTATTTGTTGTCCTGGTTCCATCTCCCACTCTCATCTTGAAAGCCAGGATAAGCTTTCTTCATCTAAGTATCCCTTTCAATATATGTCGTATATTTTAGTATATCTTCAGTGAATACAAGGGTAATTCAGTAAACTTATTCAATAATCCTTTTAAGACATGAAGTGAACAGAAGGTTATGTAAATGTGGGGGTATTTGGAAATGTCAATTTTACAATATCTAAAAGCATGTTAAAGCAGTCATTCCTTGAGAATTAGGAAAAACTGAGTGAGTTCTTAGGAGTTACTGTATTCCATAGTCTTACATAATTGTAGTAGATCATACATAAACTTTGCATTTTATTAGCAAGACTATACTAAATAATATACAATTTGGTAATAATGATAGAGATTATGAGTGACAAAAGTGACCCCAAAACTCATTAAGATCTTAAGATCTTAATAGTAGCTTATGTTTGTAATGTCTTCAGAGTGTCTGGATGGGCACAATGAAGGTGTCTTCTGTGGGATACTAGTCCTGACCAGTGCTTCATTCAGAGCAAGTTCTGTAGACAAATACACTTGGGAAATGATATTTTTGTTGTTATTCTTCTTCTTCAGTAGTTTGAGAGTTTCTGCCATTAACCAGGCAAACACTCCCAAAAGCAAACAACAAAATACAGTTGAACCACATTTAAATATCATGCATCCAGACATCGTATATTCATTTAGGGTGAATAAATGAACCTACTCTCCCCTGCTGGAATGAAGAACTGCCATCCTGCAGAATACGCCAGAACACTAACCTGGGGCATTTATAAAGCTGTCTTTTAACTATTTTTGTTGTACAAATAAGATTCCAGTCAAGGATTGTTTTTTGCTAAAGAGTGAAATTTTAACCCTTGTGTCACCACCATGGCATATGTTGTTTGATTTCATGTTGTACAGGCTTGTGCATGTTCATTTTCAGCATGCATATGGTTTTGTGTTGTTTCTAAACTTGATAAGGATTTTCTAATTGTTATACACATTTTATAATTATCACTTAATGGCTATGTATTTCATTGCATTTTTAAACACTTAAGCTGTTTCTGATTCTTATTTATAAACAATTTAGAAATGAACACCTTTACATGTGAAACTTTCTTTTCAAAATCAGCATAAAAATCCTAAGCGTACAGATACTGAGTTGAAGGCTCCAGTGATCATGGCCATATTGTTCACGGTAATTCTTGGATCAGTTTGTGTACCTTCCTGCGGTGTTTGTACTTGATCTCTCCATTGTCATGCTAGCAACAGCTCTTCTATTCAGTTTTACTGACATGAAATAGAAATTTGTGAAGAGGCATTTCTTATCTCCAGGCTGATATAGATGAAATTCATTTATTATAAAAATGATAACATTGTTTATTATAAAAAAGATAACTTTTACTGCCCTTAACCCATGACTATGTAGACACAGATATATTTATTTTTGTGCTGATAGGGTTTTCATTCTGAGCCACTCTTTTCCATTTTTGATATTGTGCTTGTTTCTCTAATTTCTCAGAAAGAACATTGTGCATGACTCTGTGATAACTACTCAGTTACATTTTAAGTAGCTTTCCCTTGTGTCTCCACTGGCTTCTCTTTAAAAAATATCAAGTTTTGGGTGTTTTTTTTTTTCATTTCTGGATTTTTAGTGTTCTGTCATTATAGCCACTTAATTTAATTTTGTATTGAGTAGGAAAGGACTTTCTAAGGCATAAAAGAGGAAGAAATTTAAAAGTAAACAATTGGCACATTATGCATGACATATGCTTTTTAAATAGTAAAGAAATGAAAAAATTAGTAAACTATGCATGCAACAAATTTAAAATATATGACAAAGTCAATCTATTTCGTAGTTAATGAATTCTTACATACCAATAAATAAAAACTCCCAAATACTTCTTTTGGAAAAAAATGGGCATGCTTTTTTTTCTTTCAATGAACATATTTTGCTTTCATAATCAGAAATAAACATTTATAATCAGGAAAAAGCTGGGCATTTTGCACTTGTGCACCTTTCTAAGTCATTTATTCTTAGATCTGTCTTTATAATGACAAATTTCATATATATATATTTATTTTTTAAATAAACAATGATTTATTATCAGATATAAATGCTAGCAGAATTTAAATTTGAAGAGCTGGATCAAATATGAAGAGAAAGAAAAACAAGATTCTTATTTTCTGTTTCTTCTGGCTCCTTCATAGCTGCACGTTGTCAGCTCTGTTGAAGAGTTGAGAAAATGCCCACCCAATTATCATGATTGGACCTGCCTTGCCATAAAATATCACTAATGTTGGGATGTCTCAAAGGATGTATAAGTGAACAGCTCTCAAGTTCTCATCAGATTTAGACATTTATCATGTTAACTAGTTGGTACTCAAACTTCTTGCAGAAAGGCATTGTAGACAGATAATTTTCAGAGAGGCCACACCTGGAATGGTTGGCCAAGGTGATAGGGTGCTGAACAGTGTCTGCCAAAAAGTTAGAGATGTGAAAGAATACTATACCTGAATTCACGTCTCTAGCCTCCCTTTCCTGAGTACCTAGGTTTTTTTGTAGTTTAATTTGTTAAGAGCTGAGTAGTGGAATTAATCAGCTGAAAGCATCACCCATATTCTGTTGATCTTGATTATATATCCATCCCTATTAAGGTGCAGACTCTATGATTTGTTACTATGCAGATTGGTAGGAAAATTGTGGGCAGATTCAATCAATCACATTCTTCCAGAGACCATCCTAGCTGATGTACAGCCTCATAGTGAAATGGTAAGATCCAAAGAGATTCAGATATTCCTACTATATTATCATTTTTAAAGTGCAAAATTGTAACAAATATTTTAACTAGTAATATTGTTCAATATGGAAAACATTATAGCAAGATTTTTGAGTGATTAACATATGCACATAAGTGTCTCTCAGGAATATGTGTGAACGCATGCACACATTCGCTTTCAGCTAATCCCCTCCCACTCATTTTGCACCATTGATTTTAGTGGTAAATTGCATCTGCATCTCTTGGTATTGTATTTATCTTTGTTCTTCACCTGGGATTCTCATGTTGCTCGCTTTGTCATTGTCAGCTGAATTGGCCATTCTTCCCTGCAGTGTCACTGCCCTTTTTATGTGCATGTGGAGGGCTAAAAATAAACCTACAGAAAGTAGTTCTGTTGGTGAATTAAAAAAAAAGAAAGAAAGAAAGAAAGAAAAAAACTGCTTAGCTGAATGATTTGACCTTCTTGATCCTCCAATCTGCCTTGTCATGGAATGTTCACCATTTATAGAAATTAATAATCCCTTGAACCAAAAATGTATAAGCCTATTTTGTTTCTCAGTGCTTTCCTCCAGATTTCTATTCTGGGATTTTGCCATCTCTTCTCTTAGAATGCTCTGCCTGTGCTCTGTTCCTGCCTTCCTGTCACTTCATGCTCTCTCTCATACCCTCACATTACATTTGATCCTTTGATGCCTTTGCTCGTATGGTGCCCATATCTATGTTCGGGATATTTGTTTCTATGTTTTCCAATCGTGGTGAGAGGAATCACATATGTGACCTTAGGAAACCCAACCTGAGTAGAAAAGGACTAGCTTCCTGGCAGAGCAACAAGGTATTTGTCCCTTAGGAACCAAATCAGTCTTGGTAACCAGTCTTCATTCTTGCTCAAATCCAAGGGCTCTTCCTGCAGCAACGGTTATTTACTGTCCTCATCACATGAAAATAGAACTTAGGAACCATCAGAACTGCTTTTGCCTTTGTATAATAAATACTCACCATGTGAGTTACATTTACATCCTAGAAGAATATAATAATTCTTCTCAGCACACATTTATTGAATTTCCCACTGTGTATCTGTTTTCCTCTCAAGGGGAAGTTAAGCATACAACTCACTTTGATACCAGGGAGGTTTTGGATAATAGGGTTTTATCATTTTATACTCCCAAATTAAAAATCTAAGATCATTTTGCATATGAATAGTTCTGCTTCCTTCAATAAGACAGTATGACAATTATTGATTCAACTTCTGGTAGAAAAAAATGGGTGACCATGTTTATGCCAAGACAGACGGTTGCTATTTCAACTCCATTTACTCAATATACAGGTATAAAATCAGGGTCACAAAAACAGGCTTTGAAGTAGCAGGATAATTTGTAAAACACCAAATAAGGCAGAAAAAGAAAAAAAAAGAAAAAGAAAAAGAAAAAATTTTTTTTTCAAACTTTATAACTAAGAATTATGGACATAGCAGCTTCTGGAAGGGTGCTGCTGCTGCAGTAATTCTATCACAATTAAAGAGGATCATTTGAAAAAAAAAAAAAAAAGACTCGTCAGAGTATACTTTTAACCACAGTGTATCTAAAAGAGGTATCTTTGGGGCGCCTGGGTGGCGCAGTCGGTTAAGCGTCCGACTTCGGCCAGGTCACGATCTCGCGGTCCGTGAGTTCGAGCCCCGTGTCAGGCTCTGGGCTGATGGCTCGGAGCCTGGAGCCTGTTTCCGATTCTGTGTCTCCCTCTCTCTCTGACCCTCCCCCGTTCATGCTCTGTCTCTCTCTGTCCCAAAAATAAATTTAAAAAAAAAATGTTGAAAAAAAAAAAAAAAAAAAAAAAAAAAAAAAAAAAAAAAAGAGGTATCTTTGAGAACCTTTTGCTTATTGTACTTTTATAGTCTAAAGTTATTATTTTCCCCCTAATTTCCCCACTGTTGTTCTTTTTGAGAACTTGCGCAGGCAGTCTTGTCTATTCCAGCCATGGTATTTTGTTAGGATTGTTGGGGAACTTTTGGATTAGAATAGTGCCACAAAATACTGAGGAAACACAGTGGGTGGAAAGACATGTTGAACAGGGTGCATGGGAAAAATACAGATTAGGACCTTGTTATTGAGAAGATTTGGAGAGTAGAGACAGCAGCGAGGGCTGGGAGCAGTGGCATTCTAGAACAGTGGTGAACATGAACTAGAGGAAACAAGCTCAGAACACGTTGTGGGGAGCTGAGCCCTCTTGTGTGGTTGGTACTTAGATCATAGGGGGTCAGAATGTGGTGGGGGGAAAGGTTGGAAGCAGAAGATTTTTGAATGCTATTCTGAGGGATTTGGGCTTCATTTCTATGCAGGGGGAAGCTGTCTAATTAACGTGTTCTAATGTCTGAAGCATGACATGATGACTGTGCGAAGAGAGGATCATAATCAGGAAAGGTGGCAGCTGAGCAATCAATTAGGAGGCTCTTGCCGTGAGTCAGGTGAGGCTTTGTGGGGACCAGAACGAGGGCAGAATGCTTGAGAATGGAGTAAGTTGGAGGAGAAGTGATCTGCCAACATCACAATCCAGATCAATAAGGATAAATCCAGGTTTCTCAGAGGCAGGAAAACATCCAGATAATTGCACAGATAATGGTAAGAAAAGACTAGCTAGGCAGGCACAAGTACAGCAGACAGAGACCTGGGAGTCCAAGTGGACCATATGGTGAATGTGAGTCAGTAGTGTTTTGCTGTTATTAAAAAACAGAACCAACACTATGGGGGAAAGATATTAATGGGAGGGAGGCATGCAAAAGGCAAGGAGTAGCCTTTCTGCTCTGTTTGTAATTGTTCCAACTTTTACTTTCTCTGTTGACTCTGTTGGCCTTCACAATACAAGAGAGTTTAGAACGTGGACTTCCTAGAGAAGAACAGCTCAAGTGCTAGAGGTAAGAGAAGGCTTTATTAGGAGAGGCAGAAAGGAGATCTGGAAATGCCACCTTGACACCACTCTACCTCAGCTCCCTGTGACTTGGCTGTATTTGCCTTCAGTTGTCTCATCCTGTGTTCTCATTATTCTTTTATGGACCCCTCAAAGCAGACATTATTTGGAAGTTCCTGAGATATGGATTTGAGCTCTTTCTAATTAGTCCTCTCATTCCCATATCAATAAACAAGATTGGCCACAACTACATGGAAATTAGGGGGCTGTAAATTTCCAGCTCTCCACTTCTTCAGCTAGTAAATAACAAGGTATTTACAGCTCCTGCTGAGTGTCACTTTTCAGGGAAAACTTCCATGCCTGCACAGGCCAGGTCAGGTCACGTGCTCTGAGAGAACCTGTCTTCTTTTTTTTTTTTTAATAGCACTTATTGTAATTAGCAGTTGTCTGCTCATTTGCATAATCATTCAAAATGCCTGTCCTGTCCACCAGACTGCAGCCTTCCTGAGAACAGGAACTATGTCTGCTTTTGCTTACTGTTGTTTCCCAGGAGTCTATATAAATATTTGTTGCATTAAATAACAATTTTACCTGTATCACAAAAGGGAATGAGTAAGATAAAGAGAGTGTGTGGGAATGACAGTCAAGTCTTTGGGGTGGGATTGGGCCATTCCAAAAGAGGCAGTTTATCTTAGTGGTTAGGGATGTGGACTCCGGGGCCAAATCCTGGTTCTGCCACTTAATAGTTTGGCCAAGTTACTGAACTTCTGTAAGCTTTTACACTGGAGTCTCCTAAAATGTGGCAGAAACGCCTCTTGCTTCCACAGGATGGTTTTCCATTACTTTAGCTGCTTTACAAGATAAATGAATTTTTAAATAATAGCTATGTATTTGTAATTAGTACACTAACTAGATGATTTCATTACAATGCAGCTAAAGCAAATATTTTTGTGGTAAATATATAAGTGAATCAAATGTGACTCAATTTTCTTAAATGTTAATGAAGTCACTTTATAAACTGAAAAAAAATATTTCACTCTATGAGTTTGCTTTGTGTAGTTTCTGGACACCATTTAATTTATGGATTTTTTTTTCTTCTTTTTCCTGAATACTTTTTTAGTATTGACGGTTTTTCCTACTTACCACAGGTTTGACCGAAGAAGCTGTTTAGAGCATCTTAACACTGTCTTAATACTCTCTGGAGAGTACAAAATTGGTAGCTTTTACTTAATAGCTTTCTGATTGGTGTGATTAAATGTGTAATTTTAATGTTGTATTGATCAAAGGGTTTTCATTTGTTTGCTTGTGATTCGCATTTTGTACCTTGTAAAATGCCCGTGAGACATGTCCTAAAGGAGCATTTCGTTGTAAGGTATTAAATCTAAAATTATAGCTATGATTATCTATGTGTGTTTTGTCAACATTTTCAACCTTGTAAGTTTATGACAAGGATACAGTTATGTACTGAAGATATGCTTAGTAACACAGTGGACATATTTACCATCTAACCCGAATTCTTATGGCTTAGGAGTTGACTAAATTGATAATATAGTGCCTGGTGCTTCAGCTACTAGAATGGTACCTTTGAGAGCATCTGAAATTTGCATTTTCCCAATCTTTATAATTTTTATGTAATATTAGATCTGGTACTCACGGTGATAATTTTTCATAATGCTAGAAAACTAATAATGCTATTCAACTGAAAGCTTTCTGCCTTCTAATTTCTTTTACTTTTTTAGCTTTTAAAAACCTATGCTTTATATTTCTACAATTGAAATATGCCTAACCCTTTAGACCAAAAGTACTATAAATTGTGTGAATGTTCTCTGTGCCATTAGACTTGCCATGATGGCCTGAAGGGTTTTGTTTATCTGCTATAGTTTCCTAGTGCCCGTATTAGCCCCCATTTTCTTCCCCCTGTGTAGGCTATTATCATCAGTCTTTCAATATGGAAAGAAAATAATTTGTATTACAAAATGTGCTGTTATGGTAGCTGACATTAAAAGGAAAAGGTTCTTTCTTTCTTTTTTTTTTTTTTTTTTTAACATTTATTTATTTTTGAGACAGAGAGAGACAGAGCATGAACAGGGGAGGGTCAGAGAGAGGGAGACACAGAATCTGAAACAGGCTCCAGGCTCCGAGCTGTCAGCACAGAGCCCGACGCGGGGCTCGAACTCACAGTCCTCACGGACCGCGAGATCATGACCTGAGCTGAAGTCGGCCGCTCAACCGACTGAGCCACCCAGGCGCTCCGGAAAAGGTTCTTTCTAAAATAACTATTCTATATAGGATTCTTCATGTTAGAAGTTTTGCAAACCTAAGCAGCAAAACTCATTTGTCCTTGTTGTATTTATTATTTGACTTTTTTGTTGTTGTTCTTATGAATTAAAAGTATTGAAATTAAGTTGTGCACTTTTGAACAGAATGTCTCCATTTTTTGTACTTCTTGAACTTTGGAGCAAAACTTCTAGATTTTAATCTCAGTTCCATTGCTCCCTAGCCGTGGGCAGGTTTAATATACATTAATGAGCACCTGATTTACTTATCTGAAAAATGAGATAATACTAACCTATAGAGTTATAAGGATTAGAGATAATGTGTATAAAATTCATACTATAGTGCCTTAAACACTATCAATAAATTATTATTTTACCATTACCAACAATGTTAGAATGTAGCTGTTTTACTTTTGGAAATCCTCTGTGCACACACTTATTTATTCTAATGACAGTCTCACTATCTCCTAGTAAATTTGTCAAACATATTTTAAAAATCCTTTCAAGAACATTTATATATATATTTTGTGTGTGTGTGTGTGTGTGTGTGTGTGTGTGTGTGTGTGTATGGTTTATTTTTGAGGGGGAGACAGAGAGAAAGAGAGAAAGACAGTGTGTGTGGGGGGGGCGGGGAGGAGCAGAGAGAGAGGGAGGGATAGAATCCGAAGTAGGCCCCAGGCTCTGAGCTGTCAGCTCAGAGCTGGACAGAGGGCTCAAACTTGTGAACCAAGAGTTCATGACCTGAGCTGAAGTTGGACACTTAACCGACTGGAGCCACCCAGGCGCCCCAAGAACATTTATATTTTAATGTCATTTTTTTCATCATGATGCATTTCTGTCCTTAATGTGCCATTTAGAATTTTTTTCAAATATTTAGAATACAGAGTTTAGTAAATTTAATGAATATCAGAATAGGTTTCATGCATACTCTACTGTTTTAAGAATAGAATTATTTTGTTTTTAAAAATTTCTAATTCTTCTTCAGTCATTTATAAATGTTCTGTTTTTTCTTTAAGGTATATTTTCATACACTTTAGCTTGCAATGCTAAATGAATGGTCTGAAATTAACCTGGATGTTTTATGGACAATTGAGAAAAGGTTTATTCAATTTTTAAGTTGTTTTTATATTTAAAAATATTAGATCTCTGGTATTACTTTTATTAACTAGTTTCATATTCATATTTTTCCATTAAATGTATTTGTGAAGCTTGCAACAACCAATCAAAAACAAAAACAAAATAACCCATGATACCCAAAAAGGACAAAGAAGAGGTCATTATGGGTTGGATATCCTCTAAAAGATCATTAATTTTTTTTAACTTTGAAATGTGAACTCACATCGTCATTTCAATAACCAAGCATTATTGTACCCTTCTTCTTAACACTAATATGCAAATTTTAGTGTTTCCTTAATTAGAATACTTAATGTCTGTAAAGGTGAGGTAGGCATCTGTGACTGGCTAGTTATAAAATCAATGGGAAATAACTATTTTTGACTCATTGATTGTCTTATTTTGACCATTTCAACCTACCAACTTGGTTTCAATAACTCAACTGCTTCCATCCACCTAGTTAGACCTTTTTTAATGCATTGGTTTTATACTTGGCTAGCAAATGAAGAGGTTATTTTATTGATGACAATATATGAAAATGTGATTATATAATGGAAGTGATTTTATAAGGTACACAATATTGCAGAACTATTGGGAAATAACACATTGTGTCTGTTTTACCAGGTCCATTCTATATCTTTGTTATAAAATCAAAATCTCATTAACATTAACTAGGAAGACTGAGAATAAACTGAGGGTTGAAGGGGGATGGGAAGGAGGGGAAAGTGGGTGATGAGCATTGAGGAGGGCACCTGTTGGGATGAGCACTGGGTGTTGTATGGAAAACAATTTGACAATAAATTTCATATTAAAAAAACAAAAGAAAAAAACCAGTAACTTGGAAATATTAAGGAATAAAAAAAAGACTACTTAATTTAAATTTTTGTTTAAGTAGAAAAAGACAGCTGTTATTCTTGGACCAAGACAGAGTTAATAAAAGTTGTCAGGAAGATCCAGGCTTGGGAATTTTTCTGTGGAAAAATTATGGGATAGTAGTTGGAATACATCAATTGAGTTATAAGTCACATCCAGAAATGTCAGTCCGTAATCTCATGAGCTTAAGGTTTATAGCACACAGTCACTTTCTTGGCATGAGAATGTATAAATATGACATTCTTTTTTTGTAAGTGAAACAGTTGAAACCACTGTTGGATAAAGGGAATGGGTCAAAGTTGAATTTATTAATTCCATCAAGTAGGGGTATTTCTGAGAATACAAGATTCTGGTTCCTATATTGGATGCTACTGCAAAGTGGTCTTTTGTAGCATAGAAGATATAGACAAGTTCTGATAGCTTTGTTGATAAGCAGTTTTTGATACTTCAAGGGCATAGCTAGACTAGTTCTCAGTGTCTTGGTAGGAATGTATATGCCTTCAGAGATATTTCATGTTGACATTAAGAGGGTGGATTTTACATGGGGCCCAGAATGTAGATAGATGACTTCTTAAATTCTGTGGGTCACACAAGGAAATTGCTTAGCATGTATTTAGAGTCTAAGTGGCCTAATTGAGATATTTCCTTGGCATTCCTTTGCTGAGCTCTGGACTCCCAGCTTGGATAAGCAGACATCTGCATAGGAATCAAGTGGCTGTCAATTATAAGATTCTGTTTGAAGAGTACCAATGTGGTTTCCAGGGAGAAGCCCATTCTGCTCCAGCTGGAGAATAAGATAATGGTTCTACTTTATTATAACCTGAAGGTGGCAACAGGCCAGAGATATCCAGAAGGAAGATAAAAGGAAAGAGAATTAACTTATATGAGTGCCTACTTGGGAATGGTTGCTTTAGTTACGGTATGTCACTTGACCCTCTCAATAATTTTGGATGGCTAGTAATATCCCATGTTCATGAATATTATGTTTTTTATGCAACACTGTGTATGCAATACTGTATGTGTGTGTGTAACACTGTGTATGCAATACTGTAGCTAAGTTTCCATTATAAATTTTTGTTTAAAGCATATATAACATGAGTCTTATAGACCATGCAGACTCAGGTGTTTTCTTAGTTCCAAATATCTGCATGATATTTAAACTTAGCTTCATAGAATAGCACTGTTGAAGACAGTATGTTAGCCCCCATACCCAATACTCACATTCCTTTTTAAATTAACCCTTGCAACTAGGTATGATTGTTGACTGAGTTATGTCCAATCAAGTGTTGTGTGCAACTTCCAGGCCCCATGCTTACAGAGGAGAGGCAAGCTTCCACTTCCTCTTTTCTGCTACCCACAAGCTGGGCTGAGTTATGGTGAAGGGATTTAGAGCCCAAGATGGAAGCTGCCTATTGGAGATGCCAGAGCAACAAGATAGAAGGAGCCTAGGTCCATGACATAAAGCAGTCCTATCAAGTATGGACTGCTTACATTTCAAGTGTTACATGAGAGAAAGAAAATTTGTTTAATCCCTTGCTCTCAAGTGAGTTTAAATTATGTGAGGGTAATAATGACATTAAACACAGCTAGTAATTATAAAGAACTTAATACACGTCAGACACTGATATCCTAAGCTGTTTATCTATTTACTTGTTTAATACTCACAATGATCCTGTGGGACTGTTAGTATCCCATTAAAGAAAGGAGGACATGTATAATTCAAGCACAGAGAAGCTAAGTAACATGGCTAAGATTATCCCGCTAGTTAGGGGAAGAGGTGGAGTTTCAACCGGGACTGTAAAGTTCAAGGCTCTGCTCTTAACTATGTTTTCTTTATCACCATAAAGATGAACTGGAGAAGTGGGGGGTGGGGGTGGGGAGCAGCTTACACAGTGCTTTTTGTTTTTGTTTGTTTGTTTGTTTTAATCATATGTGCACAATTACTATAGATATTGCCCAGGTACCTGTTCTCATTTGAATGGGGCTTTTCCCCGAACTGTCCAGTGTTTCTAGTAGGTCTCAGATTACAGAGAATTACTGTGTTCTTTAAATTCTCAGGAGCTTTTAAAACATCTCAGGGAGTAGCACTCTAACTATGACCTTAAAACCATTTGCTATTACAGGAATATTTCCTAGTAAGTTGTATCCAGGCTTTCTTGACTTTAGAAGAGACACACTATCTTTTTAAAAATATTGAAAATTTTATTCAAAGTGTTATTTCAGTTGTATTGAATAAACTAAACAACAACAACAAAAAGAATCACTAAATTGTACACCTGAAACTACTATTAAACTGTATATTAACTAACTGGAATTTAAATAAAAACTAAAAACAACAACAAAAAAGAAACTTCCCTATAATCTCTTTATTTACTAAATTACTTGTGCTCATTTATCTATAGATACTTTATCATTTCTTGTACATGTGAAAATATATTTAAAATGGATAAGAAGAGTAGTGTAAATGTGCATCTCTGTTTTACGTTTCCTTGCTGCTAACTAAAATGTGGTTTAGAGCAGATGCATATAACAGATTAAAATCTATTGAAGTGTCCCAAAGGGTTAGCAGTCAAGTAAACATTTGTATATTAACTCACTGGAATGCTACTTCCCAACTTTTATTGTAAGAACTGTATATACTTTTTAGCCTTCTCAGCAACAATACTCCCTATGGTAGCATTTTTATTTATTTATCTTTTTTTGAGAAGATAATAAGCTGGGGCTACTCAACAACAATTTATCTACTTAATGGTTTCTTCTCAAACTTAAAAAAAGAGAGAGGGAAACAAACCATGAGAGACTCTTAAAGATAGAGAACAAACTTAGGGTTGATGGAGGGAGGGGCGTGGTGGTTGGGTTAGATGGGTGATGGGGATCAAGGAGGGCACTTGTTAATGATGAACACTGGGTGTTGTATGTTAATTGTTCAATCATTGCATTATATTCCTGAAACTAATATTGCACTGTATGTTAACTAACTAGAATTTAATAAAAATTTGAAAAAAAAGAATGCTTCCAGGACAATTACTCTTGTAGGAATTTATGAAATTTTTGAGAAGAAGAAAATCTGACATATTTGTATGCTGAAATGTGTGTATGTGTGTGTGTATGTATGTATGTGTGTGTGTCTCCAGAATCAGTTCCGTAGTGTACAGTAGGGGTAATAACATGATTTTAAATACTTATACATAGATTAAATTGACAGAGGTCTTCTCTAGAGTGATTTATTTGATGCAAAATAAAGTTATTGCTCTTGGTGACAGATTTTACAGATTCATTATATTAATAAGTGTTTTCTTCAATATAATTCTTCTGATACCTAAATGAGGTCAAAGCCATTAACAAGAGTAATAAGCAGAGAATTATGGCTGAAGATAATTCCAAATTGATTGCATTTATAGGGCTCTTTCAATATGCACTCTTTGATAATGTTGCTATTCTTTTGGGTGAAGTCTTCTCAACATAGACAACATTCTATAGTTGCTCTCCATATGAATTTTTGTATGTGAAATTAGGACAGAACTCTGGCTGAAGAATTACCATAGTTGTGGCATTTGTATGATTTCTCTCCAGCATGGATTCTTTGATGTGAAAAAAGGTGAGATTTTCAACTGAAGTATTTTTCACAGTCTTCACATTCATATGGTTTCATACAATTGTGAATTCTACAATGCATTATGCTATGAAATCTCTGGCTTAAGACTTCCGAAATTCAGTACATCCATAGGCACTTTCTCTTGTATGAGTTCTCTGATATGTAATGAGTTGGAATTCCTATTTGAAGGATTCACAATTAGGACTTTAATAAGGTTTCTCTCTGGTATGAGTTATCTTTTATCTAATAAACCTATAGCCATGGGAAAAGAAAAAGTTTTTTTCTCCACATTGATTACAGGCATATAGTTTGTCTCCAGCATGAGTTCTCCAATGCACAAGAAAAGCAAGAGAAGGAGCTAAAGTCTTTTGACATACTTATACATTCTTTACATTCATTTTTTCCTCGCCAATATGATTTATGTGATGCTAATGTCATGAGAACTCCAGTTGCATATTCTTTACATTCATAAGATTTTCCTTTTTATTTATATCCTGAGATGTACCAAAGGAGGTGCTATGAATGAAAGAGTAATCACTGTCATTTGTAGAGTTTATCTCCTGCTGGAGTTCTTGCAAATTGAATAGGGTAAATGTTCCAACAGAAGATGTGATAACATTTTTGACTTTTATTTACATTGTATTCTCATTGTCCAGGGAAGCAAATTATATTTTCAACTTCTAACATGTGTGTCATATTTACAGAGCAATTCCCTCAGCGTTAGCTGAGCAAGACAATATGATCCCCTCAATATTCACCATTTCCACAGATTTTCTCCTAAGTAAGTACTTACTTTTGGGTGAATGCAGTTTGCCTCAGATATCTCTCCTCATTTTTTGATAATTGTCCAACGTGTCTTTACATTTCTAATTCCTAATGACAGTAACCTAGAAATATTTCTTACTATTTCTTCCATTTTAATGTCATAGAATTATTTATCTTGAGAAATGCTATTTTTGGAAATTGATGATTTAACTTCAACTGCAGTCTCTGAATCTGACCAGGTGTCTTGTTGAATTCCTTTCTTTACCAGCCCTGACTGTTCAGCCTTTTCCAACTAGAGGACTTAAATTTGTTTAGAAAGTCAGTGGCTCAAGGAAACCAGGTTCTTATATTTTTCAAACATCACATTTTTATATGCAATATGCTGAGCAGTATAAAGCTGCTTTTACTCCTCCTTGGTGTAGTTTACAACCACATCCTTAAACGTCACCCATGACTGTAACTAGACAGTAACTCAGCTTCCATTCCTCCTTCTTTCTTTATGGTGATTTCTTGAGTAAGTGGACATACCTGAGAATGCTATACTTCCTACTGAGCCAGGTTCAGTGTGGCTTGGCCTGCCCCCACAGTCCTTCACCTTGACCTGACTCATATATAACCAGGGGCCAGTGGCTTCAGTCTTCTCCATATTACACCCAACCCTCATTCTTAGGCACTCAGGCTGACCCATGCCCAGTACTGTCGAACTGCATAGGAATTTCTTTTAAAACAAAGGCTATTCATTCCAATGAAGATCTGTTGGAAAATAAGGATTATGTGTCCAGAGGTCATGTAAAATATACTAACATTTCAGAACTCTGACTTAACTTCTTTGTACCTATTCAGAAAGTTAGGTAAGACTAAATTCTGCCCTAGTGATTTTAACTCCCTTCTCTGTATTTCAGTTTGTTTAAAAATGATATTAGAATATAGGAATTAGAAACCTGGTTTGGCCAACAGAGTGTTTTTTTTTAAACAATAGAACTTAAATGCATTTGATGGACCTTTATTGTCCAGTTCCTATGGTTTCATAACTACCATACTGCTCTTCATATGTTTTCACAAGTGTGGAATATGCTTCCAGTAGAACTTAAAGCATTTTTTTCTTTCTTGCTCATCTGGTCTAATTAACTTAATTTCATCAACATAGTGACAAATGCCATGTTTTTCAGAACATCCTGGATGATTCAGACCCCTTCAGACTTTAATACGACAGAAGATAAGAGAGTTAACATAACCATAGTGCAAGACCATAAACTTTTACTGTTTTCTTTTTCATGTATAAATAAGTGGCTTTGAATATAGTTTCTGATAGGGTTAGAAAGGAATCTATTCACCAGCTCAGTGGCTATATACTTCAGTCTGTGTTCATCTGTTCTAGTAAAAATACTATATCTAATACTGCTGCAATTAGAGTTACATCTTGGTCAAGTTTGTGATAGTTTACTGTCATCTTTCAGGACCCATATGGTTTTGTAGAGGCCAGACTGGTGAATTAAATGTGAATATGATGGGGGTCACTAGCTCCAGATCCTTTAGAACTATAAGGCTCACACTAATATCTGCTATTCCCCTGTTAACAGATACTGTTTTTGGTATACTATCTTGAAAGAACAAGGAGAGAGGTAATAAGACTTCTCTTTGACTTCCCTTCTCCAGTAGTTTTGTCCTAAAGGACAATAAGCCAAACTGGGAGTTCTGTCTACAAGTTATGTTCTTTTCAATTAAACTTTCAGGGACCCATGAATGACCACTGGTTGGATGCATAGAACCAGTGGAGCCACATGAACCAGAGTGGACTAGAACTGTATTTATTATCTAACTCCCTTATACCCAATACTCTTGTTCATGGGGGCATAATGATCTTTTGAGTCCCTAGATATCAATGTCTCAAATTCCTCAAAATGTCTGTCCTATATGGTTGACTGATCCTCACCTGATCCCATTGGGCGCTCTGATGTTTGAACGGCTCCTCAGAGTTCTATTTGAAGTAGAAGAATAAGATCTTTGGACCCCCAAATGGTCCACTCACTGGATGCAGTCTTCCCCTGGGGAGAAGGCATAACTGTGGCAAGGCAACTTCCTTCAGTCAAGGGCAATTTCCAGAGAGGGACTCAGATGTAAGCCAACAATAGACATCTCTCCTGGAATCTGGAGAAACTGAGTGTTTAGTTCTGAAAAGGGATCTAAGAAGCATACCCCAGCATCCACTCCAAAACCATAGCCCAATTGTGATAGCAGGATGTTATGAAATATAAGTAAAGAAGTAAGGTAGATGACAAGACCAAATATTAAAATGTTCAAAAATAGCCCCTGTAGTATCACCATAACATCATTGAGTACAATATCCATCCATCCATCAATCCATCCATCTATCCATCCATCCATTCATCCATCTATCCTTCCATCTACTTAACTCTATACCAAATGCTATACATTGTGAGCAAGGTTAGGGACCTTAGCAATTGTGTGGATACTGACTGCTACAGGAACTCCGAGAAGTACTTTTAGTCCATACAGTATGAATAAAATGAAACATATTCAATTAAAGTAATTTACCCACAGTCATTACACTATTTAGTGGGAAGGTAACAATTGGAAGTGAGCTCTGCCTCCAGAGACTTCTGTTCCCTTCCTATTAAACCTACAGGACTTTATAGAGAATATTAACCATAGGTTTATTGCCTAAAAAGTGTATGAATGGAGTACATTGGATCTGCGATAATGAGATGATTCAAGTTAATGAGGGACATTTAAATGAATAAAAATTATTACTTTAGGAAATGAGAGAAATGTGCAATTGCTCATATAGTTGTGTCTATTTTAGTATTTATTACTCTTTGTCAGTATGTGTCTGTGAAGAGATTTTGGTTATTGAATGGTTATATCTGATCTTATTCTTCAACATGTCATACTATTAATATAAAGCTTTTGCTACCTTTAGCAAAAGTGTATGGGAATTGCTTGTTACTCATATGCTGGCCCTTCTTCATAAACATTAATGCCTGATGGTACATGAAACATTGTTTTAGTGGCTGAGACCATGTATTGGAAACAACATTAATAGCCTCCTATATGTTGAAGTGAAATGACTTTGCAGTGTCATTTGAGGAAAACTACTCAATATTAATTTGCATTTATTGGGGAAAATACCTTCTTTAAGATTGTTTAGGAGGGAAAAAGTATGTATGCAGACTCTGTAACATTAAACAGGGTATATGCTACAAAATGATGAAATATAATTTTGTACACCGTACTGCAGAAACACTGATATCAGCTTTGGGATGATTCTAGACGTTACCTTCT
Source organism: Panthera leo (assembly GCF_018350215.1). Classification (NCBI taxonomy): domain Eukaryota; kingdom Metazoa; phylum Chordata; class Mammalia; order Carnivora; family Felidae; genus Panthera; species Panthera leo. The sequence goes on from NC_056681.1 coordinate 94,748,652, forward strand.
AGAGAGACTGACACATTTAATTATTGAGGTAGTTTTGACATACCTATTGCCAGAACCAAATAGCCCAGTGATTCTGCATCCAACTTCCATTAAATTGTTGAGGCTCCTATATGAATACCTTTATAAAAAGTAGAAAATAGGTCATTAGGACAGGAGACTCAATGCATCTCATACAAAGCATTAGCTTGCGCTAGACATTCTATTTATCCAAATTAATCTTGTCAAAACAGCCCCACAGAATAGTGGTTATTATTCTTACGTTGTAAGTAACAAAAATGGTGATAATTCTATAGTCTTGCTTTTCTTCAACTTTTTGCTTTGTTTCTTTGTGACTTTGCCTTGATCTGTCCAAAATAGGCATGAAGCAGGATCCATAGGGTGCAATGGATATTAAACCTATCATTATGTAGTATCAGAGTGTTTTAAAGACCATTTAGAAATCATATAATTGCATTTGCTCATTTTAGAGATGAAAACCAGAGAAGCCAGGACACTCCGAGGCACATTGTCACTGGTTGGTTGAGAGTTTAGTGGAGGTTGGAGAAGATCTGACTGTGGGATAGTGCTCTTTTTGCCCTAGTGCCCATTCCTTTGTGCATCCTATTTTCGTATGCAAATTTTGACTGCAAGTGGAAACAGTTCTTTAATCCGTGTAGGTGACAAAAACAAACAAACAAAACATCTGTTCCTATCTCTTTTCTTCCTCTTTAACAAATCTACTTTTGCCTTTTCAAAAGCAAAACGTGAAAACTGTTGTAAGGGCATCATGTACTGGAGTATAGAGTAGCTGAGAAAACACCCTGCATTCTGGGCCTTACCCTATGAGTGGAGAGGTACTCACTGCTAGGAGGGAAACGTGACAGCGAAATTGGCATCACACTAAACAATGAAAACGATTTTTACTTCAAAACCTTTCATTCATGTTGGAAGTTTCCCATTAATATGGGTTTATTACTATAATTTATTCTACAATTAAAAGAAGCAATCAACCATCTCATTTAAGGAATCTTTGTTTTAACATTTCAACTCTTTTATGTGAATAGTTTCTGAATGTATAATTTTATTCCCAAATACTATTGAAATATCTTTAAGAAACAGGTTTATATGAAACTGTATTCTCTCTATCATAGATAGAATTCTGACTAAAGCATTGACTTTTTCATTCTTAGTTATGTGTAATTTTCACTTGGCAGCAGTATTTCACATTGGGTTTTGCCAAGGTCAACTAATACAATAATTACTCAGAAGAGAAGAGCTCCTGCTTTAAACACAACTCACTCTGTTGCCCATTGACCTTGACTAAAGAAAGGAGTTCATGCAGCTTCTTGCAAAGACAAAGCTCACTAAGTAAATTAATGTGAAAAATGTAAATATTTCATTGGCTGTTTTCTGAATTTAATTTGTCATTGAAATTTCAGAAATTTACTTGCTCTGACACCTTTTTGATTCTATAAATTGGGCCATTACAATTTGTGCAAAGATCTCTTTGTTTTTTTAACCTAATTATTAAGACACATTAGCTTCAAGTTTCAAAGAGAATAAGGCCATAGCCCTTTCGTGTATGTTAATTTATCATTGCTTTCTTTTTCTGATTAAGTAGTGCATTTTCCTTTATGTAAATAGAAGATTCTAATGATGCGTCCTTCATAGAACAGGTTTTGGGAGTTATTTTTCTGGCAATAATGACAGGTACTATGGTTTGAATGTTTTTGACTTGCCAAAATTCCTGTATTAAAATACTAATGCCTGATGTGATGGTATTAGGAGGTGGGGCCTTGGGAAGGTGAACAGGTAATGAGTGCAGAGCCCTCATAAATGGGATTAAAGCCCCTATAAAAGAGGTCCCAGAGAGGTAGCTCACAACTTCCATCATGTGAAGACACAGAGAGAAGTCAGCAGTTTACAACCTGGAAGAGGGCCTTTACCAGCCCTCTGGCACCCTGCTGGCATGTTGATTTTGGACTTCCAGACTCCAGAAATTGTGAGAAATAAAATTCTGTTGTTTATAAGCACCCAGTTTGTGGTATATTCTTATAGCAGCCTGAACAGACTGACACAGTAGGTTTATATTGAGCTGTCCCAATTCTCTCGTTTAACATGTCCTGCCACTATTGACAAGGTTTTATGCATTTGATTGAGAACTGGGCAGGGTTATAGATGAGGCCATGGCTGATGATCAGAAATTTTCTTCCAAATAATTCTATCTGGTTCATAGAAAATTTGTAGGGGAAGCCTTTACTGACCCCAGCTATTTCTGAAAAGTAGAAAGCATGGTTGCCTTTTTGATCTAAGGCATTTTCAAACATACATGGTAATGATGACTTCTCATTGTGCTTCAATTGGAGCCAATCCACTGGTATATTGCTGTGCACAAACTGGGCACTCAAATGATGTGTGATAAGTATGTGTTTGAAGGTCTCTAATGCTTGGAAATGTAGCCTCTGATACCCTACCTGTCTGTTACGGTAAAGGAAGCCAATTATTAATATCCTTTGTTTGCTTACGTGTAAAATGGTGCAATGAAATGGGATTTGAGGCCAGACAAACCTAGCTTTAAATACTGACTCCCCTGATGTTAATTCTGTAACCTCTGTCTGAGTTTCAGTTTTTAGATCTGGACACAGGACCGTATTTATCTCATAGATTGTTTTTAAGGATTAAATGACAAAACATTGTTTGGAAATGTTTATTTTTGTTGGAGGCATATTCTAGTAAAAGTTTTCTTGACTTAACCAGTTTGTAAGTGTATAACATAATATCAGAAGGACCTTTGTGAGTCAACAAACTTACTTATCTCTATTTTCTGGGTTAAGTCACCCTACATAGATATAATCTGTCTGACTTTTTAAAATACTTTTTTAAGTTTATTTATTTATTTTGAGAGAGACAGAGACCGCATGAGTGGGGGAGGTGCAGAGAGAGAGGGAAAGGGAATATTCCGAGCAGTCTCTGTGCTGCCAGCACAGAGCCCTATGCAGGGCTTGAACTCCCGAAACCATGTGATCATGACCAGAGCCAAAACCATGTAACTGACTGAGCCACCCAGGTGCCCCTAATATATCTGATTCTTAAGATCTTCAGAGATGGAAACTGTATAGACTTTTTGTCAAGACTATTCTAGAACCTAATAGCACTCAGTAATCAGGGAATTATTTCTCATGTGTAATCATAATCTTTGCTGCTGCTCATTCTTTCTTGTTCTGTCTTGGGTGGAAGTAGTGAATGGGTCATTTTTATGTTGACTATGCTCATGGTAATCCTGGATACATAAATTTAAATATTGACTGAGTTAGCCTTGAGTTTTCTTTTCTTCATAACCTGAAATCTTTGCCTGTGGAAAGAGTTCAGGGCCTCATGTATCCTTCTTAATTTTGATGTCAGTGTTTTTCTTCTTGCTATGTATTGTCCTTGGTGATTATCATTTGAGAAGCTGGGAACAGAATGTGATGGGTGAGCTCTGAATGTTGGAATTTAAGCCAGTATCTATAAGAGACATCTTAGATAAACTAGGAGCAATGCATATTTGTACATTAAATGTAATTCACTTTTAAGGTTACCTTAAAAAAATGACCTATACGTATAATTTGCCTGTTTATTTTAAAATTCATTGTCTTTAAAAAAATTTTTTAATGCTTATTTATTTCTGAGAGAGAGAGAGAGAGAGAGAGAGAAAGAGAGAGAGAGACTGAGTCAGGGAGGGGCAGAGAGAGACAGAGGGAGACACAGAATCTGAAGCAGGCTCCAGGCTCTAAGCTGTCAGCACAGAGCCCAACGCGGGGCTCGAACCCACAAACCGTGAAATCATGACCTGAGTTGAAGTTGGATGCTCAACCAACTGAGCCACCCATTGCCTTTCTAATGGTCTCATTTGCATTCTATTACCTAAATTTGAGTCACCTACTTTCTGAGTATGACGGACTCTTACGGAACATTCTAAGGTCCTAAGAAATTATGTTTATTCTTTAATTCTGACTGTCATTTTGCTTTTCAAATGATGTATTGGCTTATGGTGGCATATTCCATATGAACTAGTGTGACTACAAACTCTATGATACAATTTCTTTCTTTTTACCCTAGGTTCATATGTATAGATTAACTATCTGCTCTGCAGCTGTGTTCTACATAGTGTTGGCCTCCTCAAATGGCATTCACGCCTATTATGTATTATCTTACTACTGTGGTACTAAACCTAATTAAGTGAAAACTTTCAGTTCAGTAGAATTACCTGTTTAGCTGCGCATAGCATTTTCCTGGTGAGGCTTGAGATTGATTTTGTTTTGTTTTGTTTTAAAATGTGGTGCTCACTTCACAGCATTGCAAATAGTCTCTAGAGTGTTTACATATTTGGATGTAAACATATATAAATATTCACACAGAGACTCTCCCTCTCAGACCAGAACGTCATTATTTGCATATTCTAGTTCTGTACAGATTTTCTCAAGAAAGTTAGATAATATTCTTGACATGTTTAGGTAGTTTCCTAGGCTAGCGAAAGCATAGTTCACAATTAGACATGAATATAAATTGTTGCCAACTTACTTACCATTAGACATAGCACTAGTACCCAGACTGATTTAGCCATTTAGTGATGAGAGATAATTCCTTGTCCTATTATTAATAACTTAATCAGCCATCACTTTATATTGATAATGCCATCTTAGTGAACTTTTTCTCATCTGATAAAGCTCTTATTAGGTATCAGAACTCAGATATTATGTGCATATTAGTTATCTATCTGTGTTCATTAATTAAACAAGCATTTATGGTATATGGTAAATTTTGTGAGGATTCATTGAAAGATGCATTATTCAGATAGTCACTGAAAGATGTAATAAATAGGAAAGCTAACAAATATAAAATATTATATAGGGTACAAGGCACTCAGTTCCACCTAACTCAAACTAACAGGAAGAATTCATTTGAGGAATTGGTGTAGTTCAGACACAGAAGATGACAAGGAATGGGCACAAGAAAATGGGATAGTATGGGGAGACATTCTAGCCAGAGAGAAAACTTAAGCCAAAACTTATATACAGAAACATTCAGTTTTTGTGGAAAATTTGGGAACTATTCATTTTGATTGGAACTTAGGTAAGTAAGGGTGAAGCCTGAGAGTGGAGGCTTTGAATGCCAAGATAAGGAGGTTAATTGGTTTCAGTTGTAGATCTTTTATTTGGCATGTTAGAGACCTTGAATAGATGCCTGTGTTCATCATCTTCACTCTTACCGTCTCCCCCCAACCCTGTGTCTCTATTTTGCCAACTTCAGATTTTTGCCTCTCAAAGGGTTAATGGTTTTCATATACTCAGTGCCTATTATTGTAGATACTGAAAAGGATTCGGATGAAAGAATGTTGAATAATTAAGACTGAACTTTACTCTGTAGGCAGTAGAGAGGTAGAGCATGTTTTAGGATAGTACTTGGGAAGCTAAACTTTGGGAAAATATACCTGGCAATATTGGATGAGAAGAAACATTAAAAAAAACTGATCTTAGAGTTAGACTGTCAGAGATTGTTTCCCTAGTATATGCCATCGATTTCTACATCTGACAGTTTATGCTAATCCACTGGAAAATTTTCACTCTGACTGACTTCTTGGCCTTACTCTGGAGATTATGATTTGGAAGGTGTGGGGTAATGCCAACGATCTGGATTTGGAGTGTGATATTTTGCCAGATCTGGGAACCACTGATGTCAATGAGATCCAGTGAGGGCCTGGCCTCAGGGGATGCATTCAGGAGATGTTACAGAGATACAGTTGAGTAAGTTTGGAAACAAATTCTTTTCTTAATGGTAGGGAAGAATCAAAGCCGACACTAGGCTTTCAAACCGGATGTTGAGAGGATGGTGATGCCATCATGAAGCAGTGATGTTTAATGGTTGTTGACAGAGATGATTAATTGCACTTTGGATAGACTGAGGGGGTGGGTAGGAGGACATGCAGAATCTCCATCCAGCAGAGGATTCCAAGGCTGCTGGAGGAGAGAGCAGGGCAGAATGGGGAATAAATTGTTTAAAGTTGATTATTATACAAGAGAATATAATAATAGTGATTATGATGATGGTGACAAATAAATAACACTAATCATTGTGAAAACTACCATTTCTGTGGCAGGCCACTGCTAAGAAATTTACATACAATGTCTCATGTCGTTCTTACAAAAACCTTGGGAGATCTCCAATTCACAGGGGGAAAAATGGGACTCTGAGAAGTTAGTTTGCTTGTGAAAAAACAACTAGTGAATGTGTGGTATGTATGTTTTGATGATTCATGTCTGTCTCACTATTTTAAGAAAACTTTTGTGCCTTGGGACAAAACAGTAGATAGAGATCAGTTACAGATTTTTTTTAACTTTGTTAAAAGAGAAAATGACAACTTGGAGAAAGTGGCATTTAACAGGATCAAGTGCTTCGGAGAAGTACATTTATGTTAGAAAGTGGGAAAATATACTGGCTTTGGCAATTTGGAAGTCATTAGCAAACTTTGAGGTTAGAATTTCAGTGAAATGGAGATAGAAGACAATTACAAGTTAAAAAGTTTGTCCTCAGAGACCACCAGAGGTTGAATGTAGCAGCTCTATTAGCAGGTTGGTTGTTATGGAAAAGAACAGAGAGGGACCCATCTGTGAATGTGCAGGGTGAAAATGTCTACACACTTAAAATATAGAAATAGACTTGGAAGAATCTGTTTGTTACATAACTGTAAAAGTGTCATCAAAATTGGCTTTGATTCAGGTTGCTAGCTTCTAAGGTAGGAAAAACAACTGGAAAATGTGGCAAGTGTGGATGGCTGGATGGATAATGGTGTGACTTTGTCTCTTTTATACTCTCGCTATTGGGAAGAAAAGAGGATGGATGTTGGAAAGGCAAAACACGATAGATCTCTTAAGCCTCAATTCAAGAGACTAGAGTGTGCATATTATAGAAAAAGAATTAAAAGCACAAAATGATCAACGAGTCATAGACAGAAGCTGACCTGTGACTGTATCCCAGAAGTGCCTTAACTATGAGGAAATGCTCACAAGGAGCCATTTATTCAACCTCAGGACTGGACATTTATGGAGAAGCATCCCAGATTTCACTTCCTTGTATTTTGTTCCAAATTTTAATGATTTTAATGCTACTTTCTCAGTTTTTATTGACATAATTAACATACTATAAAATTCACCCTTCCTGGCTTGTTCAGCGGAAAGAGCATGTGACTCTTGATCTCAGGCTTTGAGTTCAAGCCCCATGTTGGGTGTAGAGATTACTTATTTTTGTTTTAAATCCTAAAAAAAATGAAATGAAATAAAATAAAATAAAATTCACCCTTTAAAAATGTGCAATATAGTAGTTTTAAAATCATTTGCAAAGTTGTGGAACCATATCACTATCTAAATCCAGAAGGTTTCCTAAACATACTCTCCATTCCCTGTTCTACCCAACTCCAGTATCTATATTGTGTTTCTACACACTTCCTATTCTAGTCATTTTATGTAATTATACAATATTTGAACTTTTGTGTCTGACTTCTCTCCTTACCCATAGCGTTTCCAAGGCCCATCCATGTTGTAGCATTTATGAGCGCTTATTTTTATGGCTTAGCAATATTCTGTTATATGGATATACCACACTTTATTTATCCATTCTTCAACTGAAGGGCATTTGGGGTACTTTTACTTTTGGTTATTATGAATAATGCTGCTTATAAACATTAGCGCGTGTGTTTTTTGTAAACATATGCTTTCATTTCTCTTGGGTGTATATCTAAGAGTGGAATTTTGGTCATATGGTAATTTTATATTTAACTTTTTGAACAACTGCCCAACTGTTTTCTAAAGTGAGTATCATTTTATATTACCTCCACCAATGTTCCAGTTTTCAAATCCTGCTAACATCTGTTGTTTTCCATCTTTGTGACCATAGCCATCCTAGTAAGTATAAAGAGGTATTTCTTTACTGACCAGTGATATTGAGCATTTTTTCATGTACTTATTATCTATTTTATGCTTTCTTTAGAAAAATGTCTATTCAAATCCTTTGCCCATTTAAAATCAAGTATTTGTGTTTTTATTACTGAGTTGTAATTATTCTTTATATATTGTCAATATTAGTTTTCAGTGTATAGATTTTTCACCTCTTTGGTTAGATTTATTCCTCAGTATTTTATGGTTTTTGGTGCAATTGTAAATAAGATCGATTCCTTGATTTCTCTTTCTGTTGCTTCATTATTGGTGTATAGGAATGCAACCGATTTCTATGCATTGATTTTATATCCTGCAAATTTGCTGAATTCATGGATCAGTTCTAGCTGTTTTTTGGTGGAATCTTTCGGGTTTTCCATATAGAGTATCATGCCATCTGTAAAGAGTGAAAGTTTGACCTCCTCCTGGCCGATTTGGATGCCTTTTATTTCTTTGTGTTGTCTGCTGAGGCTAAGACTTCTAATACTATGTTGAATAACAGTGGTGAGAGTGGACATCCCTGTCTTGTTCCTGACCTTAGGGGGAAAGCTCTCAGTTTTTCCCCATTGAGGATGATATCAACATTGGGTATTTCATATATGGCTTTTATGATCTCCTTCTATCCCTACTTTCTTGAGGGTTTTTGTCAAGAAAGGATGCTGTATTTTGTCAAATGCTTTCTCTGCATCTATTGAGAGGATCATGTGGTCCTGTCCTTTCTTTTATTGATGTGATGAATCACATTGATTGTTTTGCGGACCCTTATCAGATATATATTTTGCAAATTTTTCCTTCCATTTTGTGGATTGTCTTCACTTTTTTTTTGTCTTCACTTTTAAATGATGTCCTTTGAAACACATTTTTTTAAATTTTAATGAAGTCAAATTTATCTATTTTTTTAATGTTTTGGTTTATTTTATTTTATTTTATTTTATTTTTTTTATTTTGAGACAGAGAGAGCATGAACAGGGGAGGGGCAGAGAGAGAGGGAGACACAGAATCCAAAGCAGGCTCTAGGCTCTGAGCTGTCAGCACAGAGCCCAATGCGGGGCCCAAACCTGTCAACCGTGAGATCATGACCTGAGCAGAAGTCAGATGCTCAACCGACTGAGCCACCCAGGTGCCCCTGAAATTTATCTATTTTTAATTTGGGTTGCTTGACCTTGTGGTGTCGTAACTAAGAAGCAATTCCCTGATTCAAAATCACAAAGATGTATGTCTATATTTCCTTCCAAGACTTTTGTAGTTGTAATTTTTATATTTAGGTCTTTGATCCCTTTTAGTTAATTTTCGTATGTGATGTGAGTTAGGGGTTCAATTGCATTCTTTTGCGTGTGAATATCCAGCTGTTTTAGTACTATTGGTCTTCTAAAGTCAATTGACCAGAAATGTAAGGATTATTTCTGAACTCTCAATTCTATTTCATTAATCTATATATTTACCCTTATGCCATTACCACACTGCCTAGATTACAGTAACATTGTAGTAGCTTTGAAATAATATTAATTTTTAATATTAACTACCATAACATTTATATTGCCAATTTGAAGTTTGTGATTTAAAATAGTATTATAATTAAGTAGAGTCACTTGCTAGTTTATGTTCTTAATCACCCAGGCTGAAAAGTAGATTTTTTAGTCTCTCTCTGGCTGAAAACTTAATAGGACTTTGTAGCCCCTAAATTCTGTGAATGCAGACCAAGGAAAAGTACCTAGCTGGAGACCATCAGTCTGAACAAAAATTGATAGCTATGGTCATAAAAATTCTAGAAAAAAAATAAAACTTTAGCCAGCATTTCAGGTCTACAATCTGAATATGATTTATTATTAACTGAACTATAAAATTTTGTTTAACCTTGACACTTATGGATTTCCTTTTGGAAACACATTTGTGGTATAAAAAGGAAAGCTTTGTATATGTATGTATAATATTTACATATGTATGCAACACTCATGCACTTATGCATATGTGAGAATTGCTGTTGAGCAGCATGGTAACATTTTCTTTTTTATTAATTTGAAAGAGTACATACATAAATTGGAGTTACATCTTAATTAAAGAAGCTGGAATCCTTGTTTGATGCTAAAATTGTGTTGTTTCTCTGTATGTGTGACAGAGAGAGAAAGAGAGAACGAAAATACTAATGAACTTATTTTCTAAGACATGGCTCTTTTCTAAGATATGAATGTGAGTAACAAAATATACAAACAGCATATGCACTCCCATACCAAGAGTGTGTTTATTCATGGTATAGTACATTGAATATGATGGGTGAGGTGCAAATCCAGCTGACATGATCAGGTGTGTGATTAATTATATTTTGCAGATACTGTTTTGTTACACATTTGGAGAAAAAAAATTCCATCTAATAATAATGATCTGTACATTTTTTCCTTCTCTCAATGTTGTTTTCTCTTCTGAGTCTCTCTCTCTCTCTCTCTCTCTCTCTCTCTCTCACACACACACACACACACACACACACACACACACACATATTTATACAAAAATATATTCATTATTCTGGTATAATTTATGATGGGATTCAGAGTTGTTTGGTCTGGATGGAAACCCACCAAGTTCTAGGTAATAACATGCCCTTTGTCTCCTTAATATGAAAAATAATTTTTTTAAATAAGAGTTTATTGTACATGTAACCATCAAGATCATACACTATAATTAATTGAGTCATTATCAGATGTATGTGTAAGGAAGGGTATAGTTATGGTGCTCAGATTGCACCTGTTTTTCTCAACATCATTGTTGGTCTCCAGTGGGTTGTGGTCTATAAACCCATTATTAAGGGGTGGGACATGGTTCCTATTTAATCAAAATGATCTTATTTTACTCTATAAGGAAAATAGGCATGTAAAATTCAGTATAATGATGCAAATAGTTATTTTCCCATATAATTTATGAATTTCTCTTCTAAAACCTTGTGCAAAATGTGGACAAGCCTTTGAATCACATATTGTTCTTTAAGCCAACTCATAATTATGCTATGTAGAACTCAGCAAGTATACTGGTGCAACATGTACTTAGTTTTCATTAATTTGGAAACAGCGTGATTGGCTAAATTATACATTGGTAATGTAAAGTAATCATATGAGATGCAATCACAGGCTAGATTGAATGGCATGTTTCTGCTCCTGGATTACAGGTTTTTTTGACCTTGGGCATGGTCAGTGCTCTTTTCCCTCCTCATAATGGAGGCCATCTCCAAGAAGCCTTTCTGGAGCCTACTCTGACAGGAGTGCACCAATGGGGATAGTGCAAGAAGCATTTATTTCCCTCTACCCCAGTTTGGCTCTGCCACATGTAGACTTATGTATGCATCACCTACTTTTACCATTACTCAAAATGGGAATGCAGCTAGCATTGTTATAGGGTTGATAGAGGTGATAAAAAGTGAATGCTCAGCCAATGTTGTAAAAATGTCCTGTTAAATTTCCTTTTACTGGTTTTATTATGTAATTGTAAAGATTCAACAATTTTTTAAAAAAAATAAATGCCAATGCGAAATTCTGGTCCAACCTCTCTGTGCTACTTAATATTCTGTAATATAGCTCAGTGGAGGACAGTCTCCAAAGGGTGAGCTATCAATAGTTAGTAAGTGATAATTGACACATTTTAATAGAGGTTCTTTAGGAGACAGACAGAATATTTTAAGCTGGGAGAGGTGAAGAGGACTGAATTTTCTTTTTAAATGGAGGAGCATACACATTCTTAGCTTATTTTAGAAATCCTACTCTGTGGACCATGCCTATTTGCATTGATTTTCATGGGACAAAAGTGAAATTAATTTACACCTCACTACAGTAGTCTGTAACACCTTAGTATTGCACATTAAAGTTTTTAACATAGTGAGCTCACAGTTTTTTCTTAAGTGTGTCTAAATTAATCTTAATATGTGGGACAAAGAGTAGGAAGAACAGCCTGTCACTGCTTCTCTGTTCCTTAGAACAAATCCTAGATTTGTTTTTTTTTTCTTTTGTTCTGGCGTTCAAACATCATGCTAGTGATATTAACAGCTATTAATATCCTTCCATACTTCATAAATACGTGAAGTATTTATTTCATTTGAGCTGTTTCAATCAAGCACTATTTTATTTACTTGGTTTTTTTCTTTATTTTCTCTCTCTCTCAGTGAAACAGTAAACTCTATAAGGTTAGGGATTTGTAGCGATCGTAAAGGACCTGGTAGACCATACTAAAATGTAAACATTTACCTTTTGGGCAGTGGGTGAGAGGAAGGATTTAAGTGGCAGAATGAGTTGATTAGATTTATTTTAGTTTAAATACAGCTAGAGTTTGGAGAAGGATCTTGGTGGTCTGGTGGTGAGGGCATGTCTGGAGGCAGGGAGAGGACTTAGAAAGCTTATAGGGGCACCTGGGTGGCTCAGTTGGTTGAGCATCTGACTCTTGATATCAGTTCAGTTCATGATCTCACGGTTTATGAGTTTGAGCCCTGTGTCAGGCTCTGTGCTCACAGCACAGAAATTCTCTCTCTTCCTCTCTCTGCCCCTCTTCCACTTGTGCTCTCTCTCTCTCTTTCAAAGTAAATAATAAATAAACTTAAAAAAAAAGGAAAGCTAATACAATAAGAGATGATGATGGCCTGATTGTGGATATTGGTGGTAGTTTGGAAAGTCATGGAAGGATTTAAGCAATAGTAAGGAGGTGGAACCCATGAGATTTGGTACTTGACTAATACATGAGTGAGTGAGAAGAAGAGTCAAAGATCATCCTCAGATTTCTTTTTGTGCAACTGGTAGAGTCATGCATGAGGAGATTTTTTTTTTATATAAAACATAGTGAGTTCAATTAGGAGTTTGTTTCATGTGAAGTACCTATAGGGCAGCAAGAAGAAATATCCAGTAGATTGTTGGAGAATGAATCTAGAACTCAGAGGAGAGATCTGTGCTGGGAATAATTGAGTTTAAGTTTATCAAAGCATAAATGGCTATTTCAGCCATACTTAAGGAGATTTTTCACTGAGAAAGAATATAAAGAGAAGAATAGAGGATCTAGGGTAGAGCCCTGAGAATTGTTGACATTTATGGAATAAGCAGATGAAATAGAGCCAGGAAGACAAAATGAGGAGCAGCCAGAGAGGTAGGCAGAGAAGCAGGCAAGTGGGGTACCATGAAGCAGAACATTTGAGGAAGTTTATGGCCAACACCATGACATAGAAATCTACTAGACATTTATTGAGAACATTATCAGGGACCTATTGTGTGAGCATATACTAGTTAATGCTAGCCACAGGCTTTCAAAATAGTTCATAAAAATAATCATCACACTTTATTCCTGATAACCTAATGTAGGTTGTGCCTTCTGACTATTTTTTTTTAATTTGAAGCCACAAAGACCTTTCCCTTGTTGTAGGAGGGAGAAAAATATAAGTAAAGGACCATCTTTTCTTTATTCATGTCCAAATACATAATTCACAGGAATATATATTTTTTCCTATGAAGAATAATTTCATTAATAGAAAAATGGAAAATTTTATAATGTCAACCAACATGGTTCTCCACTTTTATTTTCAGGGAAGCCAAATGTGCTGTATACTGAAATTGAATCTTGTTATGCAGAGACCCAAAAGATGAAATGCAGACACACTTAAATGATTTATTTTACTTCCTTGATGTTGACTGTGCACTTAGACAGGCAGACAGTCATATGAGATACTTATGCTTATTTGGAAGAAATAAAATACAAAATTTTATATAAAATGGTGAGAAAGTGTAACTGGAAAAACTGTAGGAAAAAATAGACATCCAATTCTAGTATTGTTTTTTCTCTTTAGTTTGCTGCTTCGTGTACAATTGATACCTGTCCGCTGTGATAAAATGAAATACTTTTATGTTCCATTGTATTTGGAAATTGGATCCTACTTTATCTTTTTGCCATTACAATTCCTTCTGTACTTAAAGATCTAACTAAAATGATATGTTAAAAAACAAAAACAGCATCTTTATGATTTGCTGTAATCAAGTGAAACACAGGATAAGATGTCAAATGCTCAACATTGACAACTTAAATGAAGATATTAGGCCCAAGAAATACACAGTTGGGTAAACATATAGAAAAGGCATAAAAAGTCAGTAAAGTAGATACTTTTAAAGTATAATTGAAGGAGAAAACTATTCAGGTTTGTGGACGAGAAAACTGAATTGGAAGAAGGAGGTTTATTTGACTAAAGTATGTTGACAAGTAACTCAAATGACTTTGAGATTGTATAAGGCCAATTTCGTCAGGTCCTGCTGCTCTTTTTTTTTTTTCCTTCAGTTGTTATTATTTGTAACCCATTCTCTTTGCAAAATGGATTTCATCTTTTTTTTTCTTCTAAAAGATAGAATTTTCCTTGATTTTAAAAATAAAAATCTGGCACTTCTGGGTATTTTGTAACATATTTAATCTGCTTCCATACTGACTGGATATATGGTTGAATGAGACCACAGCAGGCTAGTCTACTTGACTTTTTCTGAACTTTTCCATTTCACATTTTATGCCATTGCTCACTCAAGAAGGACTCTCTGCCTGGAGTACCTTCCCTTTATTTTTACCTGCCAAGAAATGTAAGGACCCACTGAAATGTTGTTGGCCCTTACAGCCTTAATCTTTCAATCTAGTCAGAATGAGTTAAACCTTCCTTTTCTGGTTACATGATTACTCACTCCTAGTCAAGTAGAGGCAGAAATGTTGGAAGAATTCCTTGAGGCTGCAGCCTGAAGCTAGGTGACCATTGCTTGTGGGAAGGCCACAGAAGGTGGAGCCAAGGGATGTATTCTACAGTACAGCAATGTGGGAAGAAGCCAAAATCAGGCAATGACTCAACAACTCTGAATGGTTAAGCTTTGAGGGATCGTACAAACTGGACACTCCAAGCAGAATAGAATAAAGGGTTTGAAATTGAGAAGAGAAATGACACCTGAAAAAAAATCACTTCGCCAGAGAAGATGGAACTATTCTTAGAAGATGTCTACAGACTTGGTGGGGCAGAAGGTAGGCATTAAAGACCTTGACCTCAGAGTGGACATCAGATCTTTTTTTCAGACATCCTAACAGTATAATATTTCATTTCTATACAGTAGGTTGTTAAATTCTTATCTCACCTGATAAATTGTAGATGTCTTCATGGTCATGTTTTTATTGCAATCTTCTTCATAACTATTCCTCACTTAGTATAATGTCTGGCACATCATAAGTGCTAAATAAATATTTGTTTTATTTGTTGAATAAATGTTAAACCCATCTTGTATTTAAGTATGACATATTGACATTTCTAATTTTACAATTTTTATTTAAAATTTAATGATTCATTCATTTAAAAAAATAACTACTTCATTGGTCTTGGGAATTATGCAGAAAGCAAAATTATTGTTTATTTCATCTCTGGAAGAGAAGGCAAACAGTAAATAGTTACCATAGTTTTATTAGGTACAAAGACAGGTTTATGCAGTGTGCACTTTGGGAACCTTTATAGAGGAGCTATACTCTCGGGGAGAGGGTAAGGAGTCCATTTTAGCAGAGTGAAAGAATGGGAGGGGGTCTGCCAGAAAAGTCATGGGGTTCAAATGCAAGTGACTGGGGCAGGGCTGGGGGATGGTTCAGTAGGTTAATGTACTGGGGATTGAGAAAAGGTAGGAGACTGCAAATTCACAGAGGAGTCAGATCACGAAAGCATGCTATACTAAAGGATGTGAATTTTATTCTTTGTCTTAAGCACAGAAGGATTTATGAGTGGGTTTCCAGTGCATTTCTTTGTTCTTCACTGCTTTATCTTCCACCTGAGTTTTCATGTGTCATATCACATGTACTTCTAGGAATCTATTAGGTCCTACAGCATTAAACCATCCAGAAATTAATGGAGGACTTGGTACCACTGCCATAAATACAGTCACCAAAGTCAGTTAATGGTTGTGTCAGCACTGGAAACTGCATTCCTCTATTTAACAACTCCTTCATCAAATCTAAATTCAGTATCAGGCTTTAGCAACATATGCAGGCCGACTTTATTGTTTTCATCTATTAAGATAAAGAAAATCATCATTATTTCTCATGCCAAAGCTCTTTTGGAATTGAATGTAGTAATATTTATTGTGGGGATACCTGAGTTATAAATTTTAAAAACACATTTTATTACTTTCTAAATTAACATGGCTGAGCTAAAATGTGACCATGATTTATAATGACTGGTTCAATTGCAGTAATGTCCTCTTAAACACAACAAATTTCTAATTGACATTTGACATTTCTAATTGACATTAAATTTAACAAATTTAAATTATTATGTACAGTCCTCACATTCTAACAGCATTATCTTATAATACTTGGAGAATTCATTCTATATCTTGACTCCTAAATGTGTCAAGACAGGACTTGCATGTGATAGATAAACTTAATATTCACATGCATCAATGATATTATTATGAGTAATTAAGGACAAAACTTGAGGGTTTTCCCAGTTATCATTTGCTCCTGAAGTTTAAAGAAAGGTAGACTTATAACATTCATTGATACTCTACAGATTTCATTCTCAAGAAATTTTTAGTGAGCTAGAATTTTATAAGAAACCTTGATATATTTGTTTTAAATTACTGCAGGTAGATATCTAAATAACCCAGATCCAATAGATGGTTGTTTATCCTAATCTGTTATTTCTGAAAGGTCTTCAGGAACATAACTCTGTCACTCTCTTAAGTGGCTTCATTCAGTGTTTTATTCCCTGGTAGTCAGTTTCCTTTTGATGAGATAACTTGTATCTCTTAAGTATCTGGGCAAGGTCTTAATCTCAGAATCCCAGGTGTTTAGCTGGTACCCAGAAATAATTTTTCCTTTACACATTTGGAATATATGATGAGTTATTCTTTTTGGAGCCTTTGTAAACATGGTAACAAATTTCTTACAAATAATTACTGTTTAAAAAGTATATGATCCAATTTGGATAATGGGATTAAAAACCTGTGGATAAAATTTGCTGATTGTAACCTGTCAGCAAGGAGAATAAGACAGTACTTTATGTAGAGCACACTGGGAATACTTGAGGCTAGATGCAGAACTTAAACCACTTTTGTAAATTGGAAAAGAGTGAGAAATTTTGACAGTAAATTTCATTGGGAGCACGTTCAGCAAGTACACTTTGAATAATAATTAGCTATCTATACATTTTTAAAATGAGAAAGACTCACTATACATTTAATAAATGAAAAAAGATCTAGAGATAATAGTGGACTAAAATTGAACATGAACTAGTCAACTCTTTTACATAAAATGTGTTAAGTGCTGTGCAGAGTTACAAAGAAAATGAAACAGCCTTCAGGTGACCAATGAACTAGTGAAGGAAAGATATACATATAAAAGATCCACTGCTCTAGAGTATGTATGTTGTTCTCATTCATACTCAAAGGTAATTTGCTTACTGTTGAACATCTGTATGACCAGTTGAAAGGACCAAATGTTAGATGATTTTGCACTATTTTATTTCAGCAATGATAACAACCCAGTTTGCTTTTTTCTGAGCTATTTCATTGATGTATAGCCTGAGAAAATGTGAGTCATTAAATCATTACAAGCACTTGACTCTAGAGGATTATACACCATAATATGCTACTTGGTGTTTTGGTTTAAATTATTTCAATATTTTAAAAGGAATTGCACCTGCTTTTTATTTCTCTTTGGGAATGGCCAATAATAGATTTCTCACCTTGGAAATGGTATCTATCATTCTTGTAGTCATGCAGGCTTTAAACTTTTCATTTGTGTTTGGTTCCTCCCCACCCGTACTCTTTATCAACATATTCATTCTGCGACATAGAATTTTAATTTCATAACTGGAAAGGCAGCTTAGAGGTCATGCAGTTCAATGAGCATCTGATATACGAATCTTCTTTACAAGATCTGGGATAAATATCCAGAGTATATTTCTAATACCTGGAATGATGGGTAACTTTCGAAGGCCTTTCAAATCTTCCTTCCTGATATTTTATCTACCCCCTCCCTTTTTTTGTCCTTTCAGCTTTTAACCTGGTTTTGATCATTATCATGCCTAGAGGTCTGCAAATAGCCTCCTAACTGGTCTTTCTTCTCCAATTTTTCTTTCCTAGAATATCTTTACACCACTGTCTGAATACAATTCCTAAAACACTTTGATCATATTGCTACCTGACTCGGAAACCTTCAGTAATTTCCTGTAGCCTTCAGGATAAAGTCAGAACTCATTAACTTGAAATAATCTGGCCTTGACATATGTTTCTGGGTTTAGCTTCACCATTTTTAGCTTCCCTGCCCACTTTTGCTCTTAGTTGGTCTACTTACTTGTATTGAAATAATATTGTGCTTGTTTCACTGCAATTTATAGTGCTCTTCCCCTTACCTTTGCCTCTTTCACTGCTCCCTGCTTATTTCAGTACTACTCCCATTTTAAGATCCAGTCAGACTTCTATTTGGTAACTCCCTCCAGACCCAGTCAGCACACACTGGTATGTTTCCTTCTCTGAACCCCTAAGATGCCCATTTTCAGCCTCACTCCTTTGGTGCTTAGTGATAAAATCTTGTGACAGTTTCATAGTGTTGCACCGAACTCTAATTTATCTTTGCTCTCGATGTTTACCTTTTTCACATGTTTAAACTGGGCTTTTATCCAGGTTTATTTTGTAAGATGACATGGTGTAGAGCTGATGGTTTGCAAACTGTGTTTCACTGAATGTTAGAGATTCCCCGAAATGGGGCTGGGGAAGGTGAGGGACTTGTGGTTTCCCACCCATGTCAACCAGAGTCTTTGCTCCACTCTCGGTTTTATACCAAACTCTTGCCTTTGGTTACTTTTGAGAAAAACATTGAAACTAAAGATATTTGAAGACTAAAATATGGAGGAGGGGCATCTGGACTTGGCATAGACTGGCTTTTATTATCCACTTTTAACTCCTTCCTGTTCTCTGCTTTAGCTTCCTCATTTAAAACATAACATCAGTATATATTACCTTACATCCCTTCCAGTGTAAAAGTCTCTGATGTTAAGAAAATCAGCTTTATGAAAATCAAGTGACATTTTATTTTGTTTATTTTTTAAAAACTGTGTATGGAAAGGATATATTTATTTAGACAGTTTTATTATGAAGTTGCTTGCAATTTTTGGTTGCTGCTATGCCCAGAATGTTTTACATATGGCACATCAATTACATGATAATTAAATATGAAAAAGGCAAATTATATTTCACTTTTTCCTTTTGATCAAAACATTAGATGTGGCATTTGTTTGCCTTTTCCTCCTTCATGGTAAACTTTTCATTAGCATCAGACCAGAAATCTATGTAGACTTCAAAACACTAAGGACATCATCTTCAGAAGCCACAGAATCCAAAAACAAAATGGCCATTGGGTGTACAGTTTAAAAAACATGAAAGCTAGGGGCGCCTGGGTGGCTCAGTCGGTTAGACGTCCAACTTTGGCCCAGGTCACGATCTCACGGTCTGTGAGTTCGAGCCCCGTGTCGGGCTCTGGGCTGATGGCTCAGAGCCTGGAGCCTGCTTCTGATTCTGTGTCTCCCTCTCTCTCTGCCCCTCCCCCGTTCATGCTCTGTCTCTCTCTGTCTCAAAAATAAATAAACGTTAAAAAAAAATAAAGAAAGAAAAAACATGAAAGCTAAATCTGTGTAAACAAATGGAATCCCATTCCTTATATCAAACTTTTTTCACATATCTCTTGCAAAGCAGGAGGTCACCATAAAGAGAGATCATGTATCTGTTACTGCAATGTATGAGGCACACAAAAGGCATGCTCATTTTTCTTGTGCTTAACCTCATACTTACAAGTATGTAAGGACACCAATCGTTGGCACCACCAGAATATACAGTTTGAAAGTGGAAGGGATACCTGTGTGGCTTAGTCAATTGAGTGTCCGACTCTTGATTTCAGCTCAGGTCATGATCCCAGGGTTGTGGGACTGAGAGCTGCATTAGGCTCCATGCTGAGCGTGCAGCTTGCTTGAGATTCATCCCCACCCCCCATCTCTCTCTCCTCTCTTCTCTCTCTCCCCATCTGCCCCTCTCCCCTGCTCACTGTTTCTCTAAAACATAAACTTTAAAAAAGTTTTAAAAAGGGGAAGAATTTAAAGTCTGATATATACCTAGTCTGAGATCTGCCAGGGAATTACAATTTAAATTGTAGCCATAGCGACACAGATCAAAGACTGAAGTCCACCGCAGATTTTGGCAGTGAGGTATTGAGCAGGTTTCAACTGAAAAACAATATCTGCAGACTAGACTAAGATTTCCAAAAGGTTAAACACAGAACCAAAATTTTTCTAATTCCTTGGGAGAAGATATTTGCAAAGGACATATCAGATAGATGGTTAGTATTAAAAATCTATAAAGAACTTATCAAATTCAAATCAAAACACAAATAATCCAGTGAAGAAATGGGCAGAAGACATGAATAGACACTTTTCCAAAGAAGACTTCCAGATGGCTAATAGGCACATGAAAAGATGCTCAACATCACTCATCTTCAGAGAAATACAAATCAAAATTATGATGAGATACCACCTCGCACCTGTAAGAATGGCTAAAATTAACAACACAAGAAACAACAGATGTTGGCAAGGATGTGGAGAAAGAGAATCTCTTTTGCGCTGTTGGTGGGAATGCAAACTGGTGCAGCCACTCTGGAAAACAGTGTGGAGTCTCCTCAAAAAGCTAAAAATAGAACTACCCTATGATCCAGTAATAGCACAACTAGGTGTTTATCCACAGGATACACAAATACAGATTCTAAGGGGTACATGCACCCCAGTGTTTACAGCAGCACTATCAGCAATGGCCAAATTATGGAGAGAGCCCAAATGTCCACCGACTGATGAATGGATAAAGAACATGTGGTATAAAAACACAATGTAATATTACTTAGCCATTAAAAAGAATGAAATCTTGCCATTTGCAATGACATGGAAGGAGCTAGAGTATATTATGCTAAGTGAAATAAGTCAGTCAGAGGAAAACAAATACTATATGATTTCACTCATAGGTGGAGTTTAAGAAACAAAACAGATGAACATATGGGGGGGGGCGGAAAGAGAGAAAGAGAAACAAACTGCAAGAGATTCTTAAAGATAGAGAACAGGGGTGTCTGGGTGGCTCAGTTAAGCTTTTAACTTCCACTCAGGTCATCAATGGTTAAGGAGTTTGAGCCTGTGTTGGGCTCTTTGCTGACAGCTCAGAGCCTAGAGCCTCAGATTCTGTGTCTCCCTCTCTCTCCGCCTCCCCCACTCATTCTCATCTCTCTCTCTCTCTCTCTCTCTCTCTCTCTCTCTCAAAAATAAACATTTGAAAAAATTACAAAAAAATAAAAGAGAGCAAACAGAGTTGATAGGGGGTAGGGGATGGGCTGGATGGATGATGGGTATTAAGGAGGGCACTTGTTATGTTAAGCACTGGGTATTAAATGTAAGTGATGTATCACTGAATTCTACCATTGAAACCAATATTGCACTGTATGCTAACTAACTAGAGTTAAAATAAAAATTTGAAAAAAAGAAGATTGTTCTAATTCCTGTTTTAACATCTATTTTAAGAAATGTAACAAACAGAAAACCATTAAAAACACAAAAATATATTAAAGTAGCAGGTCTTTTGTGAATCACTGAGTTGTAAGGTGTTTTAAGTTTGTCATAAGGAACAGTATCCTTCACATGACAGCAAATAATGGGGTGTTTTCTGAGTTGCCAGAACTGTGAAATGGGAGGTGAGGCCTTCAGGTGACTGGTCCTGAGACTTGTTACAGCAACATTTCACTAGGAATGTTTAAGTGTCCTTCAAGCAGTGTAGATCTCCTTCAAATTCTAAGAAGTAATTTTTTATGCTCACCATTTGCACTTTCTCCTCAAGCACATCTGTCTTGTTTGAGAAGAGAATTATGGAGACATTGCTGAAAACCTGATTACTGGCAATCATTTAAAAAATGCTCAGAGATTCTGTAAGGCAGTTGGGCAATCTATCTTGCATAAGCATTCTGGGCAAATCTGCTTGTGGAAACAAGGAATCGTTGATGTAATAGCCTGGAAGGAAGCATTCAGACCCACATTTCCTTTTTTGATCTTTGACCACCTATCAAACATTTTGAAAGGAAAATATTAAGTTTCAAAGTTGTGCTTATGAATATTTTCGTAGGTCTTTTGGCAGCAGAATATCTTCTTGGGATGGAATATAATCTGGCTCTGCAAGCTTATTTGCTATTAAGGAAATCTTTTTACAGATTTGCCCAGCCGAAATGATACTGAAAGATATTGAAAGACAAAACCCCAAATCTGGCTTTGTCACCATTCCCAGAGCAGACATTGGTGACCAGGTGTCAGATGTCATCATCATGTCCCCATTGAGTTGGTTTGAATTACCCCCCTAAAAAATGTGAAGCTCCTCTTGAAATCTACCATCACTTTCATACCCTTTTGATCATTTTGCTGGGGACAGTGGAGTGGAAGTTTTCATGGGTCCTCCTTGAAGTCTTGCCCATGGATGATCTGCATCAGCTTTAGGAACGTGCGCCTTTACGCTTGGTACAGGGTTTTCACAAACTGCTTCCAGTCAAGTACTTGAGGTCTGACTTTTCCCAGGACAGACATTTGTCCATCTGCGTGGGCCTTCTCTGCTGCCTGGCCTCACCTCCTATGACCACACAGACAAGTAAGTGACCATACAGATGGAGAGACAGGAAGCCCTGATACTTTTTTTTTTTTTTTTTTTTTTTTTTTTTTAACTCTGAACAATACAAACCACTCTGAAGAGTCTGCTTAGAGTCTGGTACCAGAATGTCTGTCTTGCAGTAAAAGGTCTGGACTTGAATTCTGGCTCCACAAATGAGGGATCTTAGCCAAATTACTTAACTTTATTGAATCTCAGTTTCCTCATTTCCAAAATGAAGATAACCATAACTATCTCCCAGGATTGCTGTGAACAGCAAATGAGAACGTTAGTCTGCAGTGGTTTGCCCCGTGTTTGGCACTTAGGTTTCTAGACGATGTCACCTCCTTTTTCTTCTCTAATTACTCTTTTTTTAAAAGACTTATTAATAACATTGAACTTAACTTTTTTTCATAATCAGACACTTAAAAGATGAAAGTTTGTCACCATTCAAGCTCTGAAAACATTTGCAGATGGCACTCAAAAGTTGTTAGCATTTGCAATTTCAATGCAATAAATTACCGATGAAGATATTTAGATGTCCAGTACTATTTGCTTTGTTAAAAACAAAACAAAACAAAAAACAATCACCTTTTCCTGGGAGGAAGGAGAGAAAATTATTGTTAGAAAGGGGTTAAAGGGACTTTTGAGATAAGCAATGTCCTCTGTTCTATATTTTGTTTTGGGTGATGGTTACAGTGGTGTATACAAGTTTCAAAATATACTAGGTATCTGTGTTTTCTGCTTGTTATTTGTGCTTCAATTTCAAAAACACAGGCATAACTTTGTACATTATTCAAAAAGGATATACCTTCTGCTTTAGTTTTGACTCCATGTAAAAAGTCCAGGGCAAGAATCACATCACTTTGTGAGTCGAGTGTCATATGTTTATGTGTTGTTCATAAGCCTGGGTATCAGTATATCTGAAATGAAATTTATGGGGTGTGCCATGCTCATTGATAGATGACATCATTCATTTTTTAGGGTCTGGTTTTCTTTCATGCTTGAACCTACAACTTCACTGGGCATTGTGCCTGTTATAAGTAAGCAGGTCAGTTATTTATAGAGTTTAAATAAAAAGCCTTATGCATTTAAACTTGCCCTTAAAGTTAATTATAGTATTTCATTCATAAATAAAGAAAGTCAGAGATGTCCTTCTTCTCTGAAATGGAATTACCTGATTATGCACCATTTAGGAAAGAAATACCTACTAAAATCTATTAAAGCATAACTTCTACTTAAACTCATTTTACTTAAGTTAGTGAAAATGTGAGTATAGAAGTTTGCAGCCATGTTCTTCATGCAGGTTTTGTATTTGAAGCTTTCTTTCAGCTTGTTTGAGCTCACTCTTTTCCTCTTTGATCTTAGTGCAGCTCAATTTAAAATGTTCCTATGAGAACCATGGTTCACTTGCTTAAGGCATGTGTTTTAGATAGCATTAAGATATGGTTACCTGGAAGTTCTTATAATTGGACTTCACTGTAGGATTTTTGCTTACCACCCCCAAGTAGTTTCGAATGTTTAATGCTTTCTCCGTTAGTTGAAGCAATGATGTAGTTTTAGTTTAATTTACTTATTTTTCAGAAAAAAATTCCAATATTACATTAAAAGGTATATAAGTGTATCAAAATATATCTAGGAATTAAAAAAAATGTGTTTCTTTAGCCAAGCTTCATAAAAATATTGACTCATATGAAACAAAAACAATTTTAATTTAGAAATGTTATTTTAGGTCATTTTGTAATGCTATGATAAGATACTGGAAAGTAAGTGACATTTTCCTTTTCCAGCAGGAGGAAAACTATTGTGAATTTTATTTATTTATTTAAAAAAATTTTAATGTTTATTTATTTTTGAAGGAGAGAGAGACAGAGCATGAGCAGGGGAAGAGCAGAGAGAGAGAGGGAGACACAGAATCTGAAGCAGCCTCCAGGCTCTGAGCTGTCAGCAAAGAGCCCAATGAGGGGCTGGAACTCACAAACTATGAGATCATGACCTGAGCCGAAGTTGGATGCTAACCGATTGAGCCACCCAGGTGCCCCATAGTATGAATTATTTTAGACTTGAGGAAATTACAAAAAGTAAAATTATATAATATTTTAATTAGTGGGAGAATCACTTTTATCCATTCTAAATAATTCATTATAGATAACTTAAAATTTATTTTAAAGTAGTAATTAGTTTGATCTTTTGAATAACATTGACTTTTCACCCCATGATTTTAAAATCCATTTAGGTCAGGATTGATAAGTAAGTAGTCTTTTAAGATGTTATAGTTCAGTGGTGCTGGCACTTTTGAGTTTTGCTTCATGTAATGATTCTGAGCTGAATATATTTGCTCTTCTAAAAATGGGGGAATCCAAGTTTAATTCAGTCCTTATGTTTAGGAAGGTGATATTGTGTCCTTTTCATCTGAGACTTTAAAATAAATAATAACTTTTTATTAATTCATTTGATAAATATAAGTGAAAAAATGCTTGATTATTTAAACAAAGCTCAGACATATCAACGTTATCACTGCCTTCAATAAGAAATAGTCATTGAGGTGTGAATAGCTACCATGTGGAAATCTTTATGTGGAGAAGTGGGTACAGACAGCCCAACATCTGAACGGAAATTGTAAATGACTGAAAGATACCCAACACTTGGTAGCAACATCTCAATAGCTTTATAACTAAAAATACCATTTTATTACTTATTTTGATTTATAAATTTCTTGCTTAGATATTTGGTCTTTTTTTTCAATTAGGGCCATTTGTCTTTTTCTTATTAACATGTGAAATTTCATTACAGTTTCAAAATAATACTCCTTGTTGTATAAAGTTCTTGTGTTTTTTCTCAGTATATATTCTTCCATTTTATTATTTGATGGGTTCTTTTGACACTAATGCTCGTAAGAGTTGATTTATCAGGGCACCTGGTGGCTCAGTTCGTTAAGTGTTCTACTCTTGCTTTTGGCTCAGGTCAGGATCTCACGGTTCATGAGACTGAGCCCTGTGTCAAGCTCTGCACTGATAGCATGGAGCCTGCTTGGGGTTCTTCTCTATCTCTGTCTCTCTCTCTGTCCTTCCCCTCTCTCTCCAGTCTCTCTCACTCTCTCAAAATAAGTAAATATGCTTAAAGAAAGGTAATTGATGTATCATTGTTTTAGCTTACATTTGTGGGTTTCTCTTTTGTGGGAGGACATCTTGTGTAGGAATTCTTTTCTAACTTAAAGGCAGAAAAATATTCACCTAAAATTTCTTCTTAAAGTTTAAACCTTTTCAAAAAGAAGTTTAAAAAATTTTCATTTTATATTCAAATCTAACGTTAATCTATAATATATTTATTTTATATGGGTCAGGTAGGAGTCTATAATTTCATTTTTTATTATTTGGATCACCGTTCCCCCGCCAGTCACCGGTCTTCTCCCAGCTCATCTGCCATGCACCCTCGGCCTGACATGACTTTTCACATAGCACGGATCTGTTCTTGGGTTCTCTTCTGTCCTAGTCTATTTTCCAGTCTCTGGATTGGTACATTTTATGTTATATGAACCTTTAGTTTAATTTATAATTTATATTAAACCTTAATATATTCCTAGGTAAGTATTGTATCTAATCTTCCCACCTTGCGCAGATCTTCTTTCCTTTCAGTCTTTTTGTGTTTTAAATGTGCCCTGCTTTTTATTTTCTTCTTAGACTGCTCTTCATGTTGTATTTTGGTATTGGGCCAACTTCTAAGCCATATGTAGTAATGCTGGTCTGTCTTGAGTCTCTCTGTCTCCCTCGTAGCCACAGAGGTCCACTGCTTTTCAAGATTCCATCAAAGATTTACTCCTGTGCTTAAAGGTGCCTACATGGCCCATGACCCATCTCAACTCCTCCACCAGTAGAATGGTTTAATATAATCTTTCCTCACTCTTCCTTTGTCTTTCAAATTAAATATTTGTCATGATTAGGCTCTTAAATTAGAAACCTGTTTCTTTGGGATGAAGTCAGGACAAGTCTAACCTCCAAATATTTGGCTAATTTTTCAGCATAAAAGAAGGATATTTTTTTCTGAACAAAGTTACCACAAGCTTGTGAGCCATCTGACACTGAGAACATAGAATGTCATGGCAAATGCTCTGCCCTCAGCTATTAGTACAAAATTTACTGTTAGTTCAGGAAAGGCAAGTAGATCTGAACCGGACCTTTGGTCAAGAGATTCCCATTGTAGCAATCCCATCTCCTGATTAGATATGGAAAACCATGTTTTTTAGGATATGCTTCTTGATATCAAAGATGGAGAAATTTCAGAAATCCACCAGTTCCTCTGTCACCTTTTCCTAGATTCTCATGAAAACAGTTTAACTTTGAGTTTATAAAATCCCAATATCCAGAATTATGCCTGGCTCCCAGGAGTCCTTAAATAAATGTATGGTGAAAAAGTAAAAAGGGAGGTGGGATATAGTACTAACTGAAGGACATAAAAGTAACAAAAATTAGGCAGAACTAACAGTAGTAGTAGTCTCAATGGACAAAAATACCACCACAATAATGGACTTTTATACATAACCGCATAATTTTCCAGTGATGTTAATTTTAGGAACCCACATCTAATTTAATTGTCGGCTGCTGTTATTCTCATAGAAAGGGTGTACCTTAGAAACTGATGTTTTGATTTGCAAGGATGCTTGAGGGATTGAACACCAGCAGCTGTGAAGTATTCTACATTCCAGTTCAAGATAATCGTTGCGGGCAGTGAATGTAGCAATAATTTCAATATTTCAAGAAAGCTAGTGGCAGCTGTGTCTTTACAGAGAATACACTCCTGTGAGAGTCAACTTGAAATGACAGTCTTTTTTGTGTTTGCCTGAGATTTTGTAAGTGTAGCCTAGTGATACTTAGGATTTTATGGTGATCTGAAGTTTGGAATTGACCACCATCAACTATGCCTCTGAATACTTTTTTTTTTAAATTTTTTTTAACGTTTATTTATTTTTGAGACAGAGAGAGACAAAGCATGAACGGGGGAGGGTCAGAGAGAGGGAGATACAGAATCTGAAACAGGCTCCAGGCTCTGAGCTGTCAGCACAGGGCCCGTCGCGGGGCTCGAACTCACGGACCGCGAGATCATGACCTGAGCCGAAGTCGGCCGCTTAACCGACTGAGCCACCCAGGCGCCCCTGAATACTTTTTACAGAGAAACCGTTTGTTAAGTATGCAGGTTGGTTAATGGGTTCTTTACGGTTCTCACTGGTGAAAGGTTTGGAAAAATTCCGTGGTTGAAATTGGCTCCACTGTTTCATTAGCTGCTCTTACTGTTACCGGTTGCTTAATGAATGCAGCCAAGGTAAGGATATCTGAAAATCCATTTTGAGGATGAAGAAATTTAATTCAAATTCTGATGTTGTACTATTCTAGGGTGTGGTAGGCAGAATAATGGTCACTCAAAGAGTTCGACAGTCAAAATCCCAGAGCCTGTGGAGATGTTCTTTTACATGGCACAGGGGCGTTTGCAGATGTGATTAAGGGTAGGGATAAAGAATTGAGAAGGTAATCATGGATTATATGGTTGGGCCGAATCTAATCACATGCATCCTTGAAAGTGGAGAACCTTTCCTTATTGCCTTCACATAGAGAGGCAATGATAGAAGGATCAAAGAGATACAGTGTGAAAAGAATTTCACCTGCTAGTTCTAACCTTGAAAATGGAGGAAAGGGGCCAGGAGCCAAGGAATTTAGTGGGCTCTGAAGGCTGGGAATGGCCTTCAGCTGACAGCCAACAAGAAAATGCACTTCTGTACCCTCTAGGAACACAATCTGGGCAACAACCCAAATGAGCAAGAAAATTGATTCTCCCTTAGGGCCTCTACAGAGGCCTGTACAGAAGGCTACAACTCTTCTGACACCTCAGTTTTTGTCTGTTGAGACTCATGTTGGACTTCTGACCTGCCATACTTTAAGCTTATAAATTTGTATTGCTTAACCCACTAAATTTGTAGTAATCTGTTACAGTGATCAGTGATAGAAGACTGATACAAAGGATAACTCATTTTTATTTTCAGTGGTCATGGATGCAAAAGAGAAATATAATAAAAATTTTGAAGACAACTGGTTCTTCAACAAAACCTTTTTTGTTAAACAAATAAACAAACAAACAAAAAACAAGTATTGGCTGACCTGTGTAGTCTCAAGTAACTAATCTTTTTCCCAGAGTATATTTCCTGTTTCAGGGGTGACGTTGACAAATTGCTACCTGGTGTATGAGGGGGGAAAATCCTTTGATTCAAATCAAAATGCATTCATAGCTTTGAGTTGATGTGGTTTTACCGCTATGTTCCCTTTTCTGTCAGAAAGGAGCTGTGTTTCATTTACTTCTTAAAAATGTTAGTTGGTTAGTTTCTTGATAGCCACAGTGAAGGGTAAACTGTGATTAGGATCACCTTACATTTTTCCCTATCATGGTATCACAGCTGAACTTTCACGTGCAGATTAAATCCCTCCATGATCTCATTGTTAAATATTCCCCTTGGAGATGTATCTCCAAGAAGGATCACACATACAGCCCTGTGGTTGTTTCTCACTTCCAGTCAGTGAAGACAAATCCAAAAAAAGAAACATTAGTCTCTGCTATGAGTTTGATTTTGCTAGAGTTTGGAGTTTATAATTTTTCCAAAGGATAAAAAAGGGAGAAATGAAAGTCCACAGGCTGACAAATCCTTTGCCATTGCCATTTTTTCACCTGATAGTAGTAATTAGTCATTTCTATACAAAAGCACCTTAATAAATATTCATAAACCTGTTCAGGATAGTTTTGTTGTGCAGTACACCTCTTCATTATCTGTAATGGGAAGTTAAGGCTGATGGATAAATGGAATTGAAGGTATACATGCGAAAATGAAAAGGAACCAGTGCAATAATCAATTTTATCACTTACTAAATCATTCTCTTGGCAAAAATAAAATCATTGCGTAGTTCAAATGGATTTATTATCTTCAAAGTATATACGAGATTAACTTTTACATTCTATTGATTTCGTAATCTAACTAGGCCTGTTACAATTTAGAGAATTGCAGACAGTGTGGTGTCATTAATTTGGTATGAAATTAACAGAATTAAAAAAAAACTTATGGGAATGAAGAAATATAACTGAATGTGTCAACATGATAACCGAATGAAGAGAAATAACATAGAATATAAGCAAGCTTTGTAAGGTGTATTGCAGTTAGTTTAGGAGTGGTTCAGAATGTAGCCTAAGCCTGCTTGCCTCTTACTGGCTACTTGGTTTGGGAAATTTTTAAAACTTTAGAGTGTGTCAGTTTTTATGTTTTAAAAATGGAGATTATAATTTTATTTTTTCATGAGAATTAAATGTGTTAACATATAAAGTGATTAAAACATTGGCAGGCACAAGGCAAATACTCAACAAATATTTGCTATTACTATTTTAATTTTTAATTTAAACATTTTCAAGCATAAGCAAAACAGTTGTTTGTGTAACTAGCTGATTCTTTTTTTATAATTAACTGGCATATATCCATGACCTAGGTGCTAGAATTATACAAACTTCTCCAGTTTTGAAATGCCTCTCTTTGTCTTTTTTCCTGAATAATTTAAAGCATATCATTTCACACCTACATGCCACAATGTGTATCTCTTAAAAATATGGAATATGGGCTTACAAAAAAAAAAAAACAAAAAACATAACGGTGATGTCATTATCCCATCTAACAAAACTGAAAATCCCAAACAGGCTCTCCATTGATAGTGGGCTCAAACCCACGAACTGTGAGATGATGACCTGAGCTGAAATCAAGAGTCAGACATCACCCAGGCACCCCTAAAATGTGTATCTTTTAAATGTATTTTTGTTTGTGTGTATGAAGACTATTGTTTTCTGTAGGTTAATTTATGAGTTTGCTCTTTTACTGTTGTCTGTTACTGTTTGCAGTAGTTTTCCAATTGATTTTCATAGTTTTCATGATATTTATTTGTAATGAGAGATAATCCTGCCTCTTTGTTTCTAATTCTCTCTCCAATTGCTTTGTCTTTTTAAAATATTTTTAAAATATTTATTTATTTTTAAGAGAGAGAGACAGAGTGTGAGTAGGGAGGGGCAGAGAGAGAGGGAGACACAGAATCTGAAACAGGCTCCAGGCTCCGAACTGTCTGCACAGAGCCTGACGCCGGGCTTGAACTCAAGAACTGTGAGATTGTGATCTGAGCCAAAGTCAGTCGCTTAACTAACTGAGCCACCCAGGTGCCCCTCCAATTGCTTTGTCATAACTGTTGCATATCACTTCTAAGTCAACATCAAGTAAACGGTGGTGGCAATAGGGGACGTAACTTTTCTTATTGTTGAGTTCAATGTCAATAATTCTGGACTTTTCCAATTAAGTAAGACTTGCTTTATTGTTAAAATACTATATAAAATATAAAGAGTGAAAACATGGGATTGGTTTAATATGTAGTTCTCTAGCTCGGAGCTGGCTGGCAACTGCAAATGGCCTTTTAGGGAGAAAATTCATCAGTGACGTGCTTTCTTCCGTTTTAATTCCTGGTACAGAAATGAATGCACTTGCACAGTTGGGCATACTTGCTGATGTGGCTTGCACCCTGTGCTAGTCCTGTCTGCTTCTTACCCCCATCCCCATCCTACTGTCAGGCAACCTGGCCAAACATACCTTCGGAGTCAGTCCTCATTTCTCCCTTCCTGGTTCTCAGCTTACATTCTAGATATCTTTCCCTAAAAGAAAATAGTATATTTAAGTACATTTGTGACCTAAAACTCCTTCAAAAAAACAAAAACATCAGTTTTAGAGTAAAACAAACCCCTGGAAGGAAACAGAGCTCCTGAAGTGATTGTTGGCCCTTTGGTGTCTTGTGTGCTGACTTTCTCACTTGCCGTCTGCATGACGATGCTGAGGACCCCGGAGCCCTCTGCACATCACTGCCTTCTCTGCTTCTCTGCTGTGTAGTAAATTTTCAAAGATTAGCACACTGTCAAGAGTGTAGCATTCTTTTGATTACTTTCTGTCAAGAATGTCACCTCCTAAAACCCTGGCCTCCCGTCTTATTTATTATTGTCAGTGCTGTCAGCCTTGTGGTCAGATGTGTTAAATTTTGGAGTGCAGTTCACTGCTTCTTATTCCCCTATTCAACCTCTGGCAGGTTCCCTGTTTTTTAAACCACATAACAGTGTTTTATCCCTTATTTTCATTGCTCTCAGTTTTTCTTTTCTACAAAGCCTTCCCTTTTTTTTCAGTTTTTTTTAACATTTTCCTTTTTTAATGTTATTTTTTTGTGTTCTACGCATAAAAGTTCATTTGAACAAACCTTTATTATTTTATTCATCATCCTTTATAATTACTTTGTACCTCTGAATTCCTATAAGAGCAGACCTTTAGCCTTGGGTTAACCTTTCTAGCTGCAGATGTATATGCATTTATTTTGGAATTTTTAGATTTATTTGTATCCTAAAATGTATTTTGAGTTCCATTGTTCTCAATTGTCTTCCAACTAAATGAGATATTTGCAGTTGATAATCATTCCCAGAAATTGATGAAAGTGTAGCCTCTTACACAATGGAAAAATATTATCTGATAGGTATGTGGATTTTGTATAGATATACAATATACACAGTTATACTATATGTATATATAGTTACTTGTCATTGTGCAGCAAATGTACCGAGAAAAGTCAG
Organism: Panthera leo; assembly: GCF_018350215.1. NCBI lineage: Eukaryota > Metazoa > Chordata > Mammalia > Carnivora > Felidae > Panthera > Panthera leo. The sequence goes on from NC_056681.1 coordinate 94,780,942, forward strand.
AGAGGAAAACAAATGGGAAGCACCATCCACTGAACAAATATTTTGAGTTCCCTGAACTTAAGGAACACTCTGATGTATAAGATGTGAAGTCTCTTGAGGCAAGAGTAAAGATTGACACTCAAAATATTGGAAAGCATTATTAGTACTCATTTAAGATAAGTACCATATGGGAGATACAGAGAATAACATAGGTAGTTAAGTGGATGTAAGACCTTTTAGTCTTTGATACTCAGATGAATCACCAAAGGGATGATGAATTGAGAAAAGAGTATTTTCCTCATAGAGTTTTGGGAGAGCCAAACGTGTGGTGGGTAAAAAGGCTCAGCAAAGGGCCTACTACACAGTAAATATTCAATAAATATTAGCAATGGGTGTTACTAGTGAGCAGTGGGTTTGAAATATTCCTATTTCTGTGTTATTGGCTCTACACTTTACACTATTAGCAGGGAGGAATGACATTCTGTCCTGTAAATGGAGGAATCTGAACAAGATTTTTGGCCAAGCCAAGGCTGTTCTGTGAGAGGAGCTTTGGGTCTGAGCCACTGCTTGGGAAGCTGATGAGAGAGTCAGAGTTCCATGTCATAAAATATATGTTCTGTAATTTTAGCCTGGAAAAAATCATTTATCTTTTTTGTTATAAATGAAATAATTGTTCAATTTTCTTCATCATGAGACCCACTGACTAATACTTTAGAAGTATATATTTTGTTTCCTGAATCTTTGTGTATTCAGTCAAATAGTCTAAATTGTCTTCACTAACTGTCCATTTTTTCCCTAATGAAGTTCATTTACCCTCATTCCCAGTTAGAAAATAGGAGACATATTAGTGGGAAGAACTGTATTTCCTGTAGTTTCCCTACACTAAACTTAGCCCAGAAAATAAAAAGTTGGGAATTAGACTCAATATCTTAAGAAAGGAAGTGAACTGTGCTAAATAGCACTTTTGTTGATTAAGGAAAGATGATGTTCATCCTGAATCATAATGGTTTACTGTGACAATTTCCAGATTTTTGTTTTCCTATCAGTATCAGGAGTTGAAACTAAGTAATGCCCATTGAACGGTGAAATTCACTGTCTAATTGAGCTGCAGGTATCTTCTAACTTCTCTCTAGGAATTTGAAGACTGATCTTGGTAAGGACAAAACTGTGTTCAGTCTTCAAGTTTAATTAGAAAGCTAGGCTTAGAACTCTTTCTTGTAGGTATATGCAATCAAAGCAAGTGTTTTCACTATAGATGACACTTTACTTTCTATAATTGTTACTAGGGTATCTGAGTACTTAACTGTTAACATTCCACACCTATCTCATCACTGGTTATTACCAGATTGTGAATTCCAGTATTTATTTTAAGTTTGACAGCAAGGGAGTATGAAAGGTAAAAGTTTCTTGAAATCCTAATGAAAACAGGTTTCATTAGTTACATCTGCTGTCACTGCTCCTTTGAGGAGACTTGTGACCTTTTTTTTCCTAGACACTTTATTGAAACACATATGCTTAATCTCGCTATGCTGGTCTGCATTTTGCTGTGCGTGCGTGTGTGTGTGTGTGTGTGTGTGTGTGTGTAGGGAGTTGTTTTTTTTAACCCCAAGTTTTTGTAGCACGTCTCAGGAAATGCAAAGATTGTTATATTTTAAAACAGTTCATTAACTACTGTCCTTATTTCTTCAGATAGGTTCAATATCTATTGTGGTTTAACTTATTGAATGTTTCCAGATATTCATGAGCCAGTTGATATTTCTAACTAACAGGGATGTGCTTACTATGAAGTGTCTAATTGATACAGAGAGATTTGCATGTCAAAGGAACAATTGGATAACAGAATATCCTTCCTTTATTCTTTGCTATCATTTTCTCAATTTGAGGTATTTCTGTAAATACCTTATACCCATATTTTAAAACTTATGCTTTTGTCCTATTAAAAAATCCTACATTGTATTTTCTCTTTCAGGATAAGACCTTTTCTGTGCCTGATTATCTGGAATATGTGATAACCAAAGCTCCAGTAAACATTATTGCTCTGTGATATTGGTAGTTTGTTTTTTAAAAACATCAGATAGGGGCGCCTGGGTGGCTCAGTCCGTTGAGCATTAGACTTCAGCTCAGGTCATGATCTCACAGTTGGTGGGTTCGAGCCCCACATTGGGCTCCGTGCTGACAGCTCAGAGCTTGGATCCTGCTTTGGATTCTGTCTCCCTCTATCTCTACCCCTCCCCCACTCACACTCTATCTCTCTCTGTCTCTTGAAAATAAATAAATGTTAAAAAAATTTAACAACATCAGATGAGGGGAAGAGCTGTGTTTTATTTGAGGATTAAATGGAAAATGAGTTATTATCTAACTCTCCTAACGTATACACAATAACTTGCCTTAATTTTTGTTCATTTCAGATGAAAGCTACTTCTTGAATAGTGAATTTCACCATTTTGTTTTGCTCTAAGGATGAGGACTGAATGTAAGGTGTCTCCTAAAGTGTATTTGTATTGCTTTAGAAGACATGTTGGCATATAAATTCAAAAGATCAGCATAAACATTGAATGTAATAACAGAGGCCTTTCTTGTTTATAAGAAGCAAACTGTTATGAAATCCTACCATCAATAAACATGATAATTTTAATTTTCCTGTGAATTTTAATTTGAATTAATTCAGACTGGATCATTTAAACTAGTATTGCAACTTGTACCAGAACACTATTTGGGAGTGATTTGATCAAATAAGGCAATATATATGAAAGTGGATTGTCAATAGAATGTATTTATATAAACATTATTTGGTGTTACTTTAAGCCATGGTTTAGAAAAACGTATTGTAACAAATGGTATGATGGAACATTTCTGATTTTAATGTGTTATCACACCTAATGACATGGTTGACTATATATTAGACATATTCAGGAAGAAACATTCACCCTGCAGGGGGCAAAACAACAGAGTGTGTCATAAGATTCAAATTTAATTATTTAAACTTCACCATCATCATTTTGCTTTACAAAAATATCCCAGTGACATTTCTTATAATGAGTCCCTTCCCATCAAAATCAGAGAGGATTCTGCTGCTGACTGGTTATCAGTGAATCAGTAAATTTCCATTTTATTTTAGCTTTCTCCAAACTGTTGAGCCTAAGAGGCCAAAAGTTCTGAGAGAATTTTGGTCTCCTCTAGAGTCTTGTATTTTGAGAAAGAGGAAGTTTGGGGGTGAGGGGAAGACAGAAAAATGCTGGTGTTGCTTTATGAAAACTACCCGGCACCTTATGTATGAGGAGCCTGTTCTTAACAGTATGTTCTCAGAGGGTGTTTAAAAGTTTTTGTTGTTTTTTTTTTTATGTTTATTTATTTTTGAGAGAGATGGAGTGTGAGCGGGGGAGGGGCAGAGAGAGAGGGAGACACAGACTCTGAAGCAGGCTCCAGGCTCTGAGCTGTCAGCACAGAGCCTCAGCACAGAGCCAAATGTGGGGCTGAACCCAGGATTCCTGAGATTATGACCTGAACCAGAGTTGGATGCTCAACTGACTGAACCACCAGTCACCCCTCAAAGAGGGTGTTTTATTCTTTTGGTTGTTTCTTTTGATATTGAGTTAGTTGTTTTTCTTTGTACTTGCCTTTCTTTTTTTCCCCCAGCGGGGGTCATTAGAGCTGGTTTTAATACATTTCTTCTCTGGATTAGAAACCATCTCTTTTTCTTGTTTTTACTCACTTAATCTCACTTTTTTTTTTCTCTCTCTTTAAAGAGTATGAACCGATGAGTTGCTTTTAGCAGTGGTGCTAGATAAACATTTGATCTTGTGCATGGGAAATTTTCTTTTTTGTTTGTTTGTTTCGGTATTTTGTTTTTCTTTCGTTTTGTTTTTTTGGCAAGACTGTTTTGAAATTGGAGTTGCTTAATAGTTTGTCTTGATCTTCCAAGTTCAAAATAATAGCAACACACACACACACACACACACACACCTCACAAATTCTTGCCTTTATAAATCCAATGTCATATGGAATCTTATTTAATGGTATATTAATTATTGTGTAGATCCAAAGAAAAAGTTTATAACTCATGTAGCATAAAGGAACTAATTGTCTCAGGACACTCAGACAATCTGGTGCTGTTTCTCACTCATATTTTTCCTGAGTCAAGTTGTTTCTCAGTCTCCATTCTGGTTCACAAGAGTTGGTGCCTAAAGGATATTTTTTGAAGGAGCCTCTGAGAGGTAAATTCAGTGATGAGGTCAGCCCAGCAAGTATTTATCTAGTACTTACACAACATCCTCAGAATTGTATTCAGATTTGGAAAAGCCAAATTATGCGTAGGTTTCTGTCCTTAAAGGAGATTATGGTTCATCTGGGCAAAGAAAGTAAACGCAGGAATACCTTGACAAGATGAAACTTATTTTTTTTACCTTTGGGTAAAATCCGTATTCTAATTCCAGCTTAATTTCATGCGGGCAGAACTCTCCCAAATTCATGTTCTCCCCTCCCTGCCTGGGCATCAAGGTTGAATGTCTCTAATGAACACTGACCCATACTTCAGTTACATTGACACTTTCTCCAGTATACTTTACTTAGATGTTCCTCAACCCTAGAACAATACACTTGACCTTCTCCTGTACCTGCGATACATTGCTGCAGTTACAGAACATTATTGACACAGTTGAAATACTGTTGTGGAACACCAGCAGCATCTTCAGTTACTATGTAACTATGAACACTAGATTTTGCTCTCCTTCAAAATTCTCACATACAGGCATCTAGCTCCTATTACAGTTTCTTTACTTGCGGCTCTTACAGTGTGTTCTTACAGCTCTTCTCGCTCATTGCCCAGGCTTTTCTTCTTCAAGTCTTATCTCTAGGTTGTTAACCTCACTCTATCATACTGCTCTTGCTTCTTCTTCCTTCTCTATTCCCTGAGGACCGTCTCTCTGGCAGTCTGATTGAATTGCTGACTCACCATCTTCCTCATGTCCATTGCCTCCCCTGCATTTTGTGCCTCACCTTTCAGCACAATGCCAACACCTGTCAGTATTTTTTCTGCCTTCTTTCTTGTGCCCGTGTGACAAGCACTTCTGAAGCAATATCGTACGGCGATGCAGGCTGGCTCCACTGCAAATCCATGGTTATCAAAGCAGCTGAGGCCCAGTGCTGCCCGCCTTTTGTCTTTTCAGTTCTGAGACCTATTTGCTTCATTATTTTTACTTTTATTTTTTAAGTTTTGTTTTATTGTGGTAAGAACACAAAATGAGATGTGTCTCCTTAAATTTTTAAATGTACAGTACATTATTTTGGACTCTAGGTACAGTGTTGTAGAGCAGATCTCTAGAGCTCATCTTGCTCAACTGTAACTTTATGCCCATTGATTAGGAATTCTCCACTTACCTCTTCACTCAGCCCGGGGCAACCTCTGTATCATTCTTTGTTTCTGTGCACTTGACTACTTTAGATACCTCACATAAGTGGAATTATGCAGTCTTTGTCTTTCCATGACTGGCTTATTTCTTTTACCAGTACCCTCAAAGTTCATCTGTTTTATCCATGTTGTTGCATATTGCAGAATTTTCTTCTTTAACTTTTTAGATGTTTATTTATTTTTGAAAGAGAACGAAAGCACACAAGCAGGGAGGTGCAGAGAGAGAGGCAGACACAGAATCTGAAGCAGGTTCCAGGTTCTGAGGTGTCATCACAGAGCCCGATGCAGGGCTCGAATTCACGGACCGTGAGATCATGACTTGAGCCAAAGTCAGCTGCTTAACCAACTGAACCACCCAGGTGCGTCAGAATTTCCTTCCTTTTAAAGAATAAATAGTATTCCACTGTGTGTGTGGAATACACACGTTTTCCCATTCATTGTCAATGGACATTTAGGTTGTTTCCACATCTTGGTTATCGTGGATAGTGTTGGAGCGAACATAGGAGTGTCAATATCACTTTGAGATCCTGATTTCAATTGTTTTTTGGATAAATATCCAAAAGTGGGGTTGCTGGGTCATTTGGTAGTTCTATTATTTTTACTTTTTCTGAAGAATTTCCATGCTGGTTCCCATGGTGGCTGCACATTTTGCAATGCCATCGACCGTGCACAAAGCTTCCAATTTCTTGACATCCTTGATGACACTTGTTGTTGTTGTTGTTGTTGTTGTCGTTGTTATTGTTATTGTTTTGATAATAATCATGCAGACAGTTGTGTTGTGATATCTCAATGCGGTTTTGATTTGCATTAGTGCGTGGAGTATTTTTTCATATGGAATACTAACCTGATGATTAGATGTGGAGCACTTTTTTGTATACCTGTTGGCCATTTGTGTGTCTTCTTTGGAAAAATGCCTATGCAACTCTATTTTTCCATCACATTTTTAGGTTGTTTTATTTTTTTCCACATTGAGGTATAGTTCTTTATAGATTTGGAATATTAACCCCTGAGCAGATATATGGTTTGTAAGTATTTTCTCCCATTCTGTATATTGCCTTTTCTTTCTGTTGCCTTTTACCTTGGCTGTGTGGAAGCTTTCTAGTTTGATGTAGTCCTACTTGTTTATTTTTGTTTCTGTTGCTTGTGATTTTGGCACCACATGCATGAAATCATTGCCAAGAACAGTCCCATGAAGCTTTTCCTCTATGTTTTCTTCTAAGTGTTTTACAGTTTCAGGTCTTCTGTTGAAGTCTTTAATCCGTTTTGCTCTTGTTTATTTTATTTGGTCTTTTTTGGTCTGTACCAAATCATCTCCCATGGCATTTATTTTTCTCAAATCCCCCTGTTGATCCCCAGCTTGCCCCACTTGATGCTTTGTTGTTGAGAACAGCAATATAACACAGATACTTGGAAGAGGTACTCACCATCCAGATTTGTCTCATGCCGTGATCTGCAAATTATTTTATGAACCTGGGCAAGTAATTTAATCTCTCTTTGCTTCTGTTTCTTGATCTGTAAAATGGGGATGATAAAGCCACCCATTTGAAAGAGATATTGTAAGGATTCAGGAAGTCACTATTGGCTAAAATCATTTAAAATAGCACCTAACACATAGGAAATATGTTAGTGTTGGTTAATATTGCCTTTTGTTTTTGTTTTTGCTTTTAAACACTGATAATATTGAGGTTTTTGGGTGTAATACCCAATTTCCATCCTACATACCAATGATTTTGTTAACAACTCATCCACTCTTGCTGCATTTTCTTCATTTTCAGACATGGTGCATTAGAAGATCATCTTTCTTCCTGTTTCTTCCTGCCTGGAGCCTAGTTTCATATTTATCTCTCTCCCACATCTTAAATCTATTGCTTCATATAAAATTCATACCTGGAGCCTATAAGCTTCTTCTATGCCAAAAACAATAAAAAACATTATCATCATCACTGTCCTCATCAGAAGCAACCTTCCTCTGATAATGCCTCATATACTTTCCCAGGTTCTTTTTTCTTCTTTCATATAGATTTTTATTTTTTTAATATTAGTCTTCCCTCCTTACTGCAATGCCTTCTTACTCTAGCTGAAATTTACTGATACCGAACAAGGGAACAAACAATTACGTGTTGGTCACATTCAAAGATTCGATTTCTGTCCTTAGTCCACCGTGATTCTCTTCTGGATTTCACACTGTTAGACAATTTTGACTTTCGTGACATAAGTTCTCAGCTCAGCCATCCTACTCACATGGTTTTGCTCCAGGCTGTGACTCTCTCCTTGTCTCCTTTCTTAGGTCTTCCTCCCACCTCCTAAATTTATGCTTTCCCCCACATCCCATTTTTCACACTGATCCTTGTTATATATGTTCCTTGGGTAATTTAATCTATTCCCATGATTTATATACTGTTTACCGGATGTGCCAGTGAGTCACAAATCTCTATTTCTAGCCCTAAACTCTCTCCTGAGCTTTCAGACCTCTTTCCAACTATTTCCTAGATGTGAACACCCATGGGCATCCCAAATTCAGTGCATCTAAAATTAAACTCATTATATTCCCAATTGTCACATTGCTCCTGTATTTCTATCTTAATGGATGCCTTCACTATCAACCTAAAGAGCCCAGGCCAGAAACCATACAAGCCCCTATTTACATCATGATACTTAAAATGGTATTGTGTATCTTTGTCTTCCTTTCAGACTGAACTCTCACTGCCTTACCTGAGGGCTTCATATTTCTCTACCTGAGCTATTACAAGAACATTTGAGTAACTTTTTCTGCTGAGTTAACTGCTATCCAGTCCACTTTATGTGCACTTGATAGTCACGCTTCTAGAACATTAACCTGATCATGTGCTGCTTTGCTTAAACTTCTTAGGTGGTTGTATGTTACTTATAGTTTATGATCCAACTCATGATAAAGCAGTGTTGCTCTTCACCATCCAGCCACAGCCTTTTTTCCCAGCCTCAGTTCTGGTCAGAGTCCTTGATGAACAAACGGCACAGATCTATGCCTCCATGTGATGTTCTTCTCTTTAATGCCTGTATGCCTTGTCTTTACACACATTAATCTTAACTATCCCTATTCTCTGGAATATTTTTGTTTATTTTACCAGATCTAGCCCAATTTCTCTCTTTGGCAAGGCTTTTGCAAACCATTCATTTCCTCTCTTTTAGTTTTCATAGTCTTTTGTAGATGGTGTTACAACACTGGCCTGGAACTATTTGAATCTCCAAACAGCTCTGTGTATTCTTGTGTTCCTGACACCCAGGACACTGCCTGGAACTTAGTAGGTGCTTCACAAATGTTTGAATGAATTTTAAAACTAAGTATTTTTAAAATATTAAGGAGATAGTTTGTTTCATTGTAGGTTAGCTTAAAGGTAGGAAAAATAGTGGAAAAAGAAGGCCATCAAAGGAGAGAAGAAAGGTCAGTAGACCAAATGATATAATATACAAGACCTAAATGGAGAAGGAAAAAAGCATAAAGGAATGGATCCTCAAGTCTAGGAGAACTTTGGGAAATGGCACTAGAAAAGAAAGAAATGTGATTTTGTTGAACCTGTACTGACCATAATATCCAAAGGATATCATGGAGGGGATGGCAACAGAAGGAAAGGGCAGCCTTGTGAGAGAGAAAACCCTGCCTATGAATGCTGTCAGAAAGCATCTGCAGAATAAAAAGGGTCCCTTTGTTGCAGCTGTTCTATGTGTTTCTGCTAACTAATGGAGCTAAATAGCCACACCTTTCTCGATTTTTCTCTCAAACATATGCACAAAGAGCTCTGAGCCCAAGCTATGTCCTCTGTAACCTGCTCTTAGCTGTATGGGAAATATCCTTGACCTGTAGCCTGGCCTCCTGTGCAGCAACCTTCCAGGACTGCTATATCCACTGGGATTTTTCTTGTAGAAAACAAGCGACAAAATGATATTCTGTGGAATTACTGAACATTATTTTGCTCCTGAAGGTTACTGGGAAATGTCAGTCTTGGAGAGTCATGAAAATTACTCTGCTCAGTGTTTCTAAAGCACTCCTGCCTTGTGCTGAGCAGTAGAGGACATCCACTGCTTATGGTGATGGGGCCTCTGAGGTATGGGTCAGTTAGAAACCATATTAATATTCATAAAATATTATGAATATTGTGTGTATGTACATAGTTTTGTGTGTGTGTGTGAAGGACTAAAATATCTTACATTTAGTTTTCTTCTTAGAAGTATTAGATGCCCCTTAGAGAGGTTCACAGATAGAAGATATGCAAGAGTGGGACCTGAGCCCATGTTAGATCTGAAAACAGGACACTGGGGCCTAAGGTTGGCTCTGTATCTTTTCCTTTCCATTTAAAGTTCCTCTGAAAAAAAATTAAATGAATAAACTATTTTTTACAGCAGTTTTAGGTTCTTAGCAAAATTGAGTAGAAGGTACAGAGAGTTCTCATATGTTTTCTATCCCCAGGTATGTATTGCCTCCCCCTTATCAACATCTCCCATTTGTTATCACCCCATGTCCATTGTTTAGAGTAGAGTAGGTGTTCTAATACACATTGCTATGATGTATGGGTTTGTACCAATGTATAATGACACATATCTACCACTAGATAGATCATCTCATACAGAATACATCATATGGAATATATTCACTGCCTTAAAATTTCTCTGTGCTCCCCCCATTCATTCCTTCCTCCCTGCTTAAGCTTGGCAACCACTGACCTTTTAACAGTATCCATAGTTTTGCATTTGCCAGAATGTCATATAGTTGGAAACATACAAAATGTACCCTCTTTGGATGACCTGATTTCACTTAGTAATATATATTTAAGATTCTTCCATATCTTTTCATGACTTGGTAGCTTATTTCTTTTTAGTGCTGATGAAAATTTCATTATCAGGATGTATCACAATTTGTTTTTTCATTTACCTACTGAAGGACACTGTGATTGCTTCCAAGTTTTGGCAAGTATGAATAAAGTTGCCATAAACATCCTTGTGCAGGCTTTTGTTTAGATGTAAGTTGTCAACTACTTTGGGTAAATACAGGTATAGCTCATTTTATTGCACTTCATTTTATTGGGCTTCATAGATCCTGTGTTTTCACAATTTGGCTTGTGGCAACCTTGCATCAGGCAAGTCTATCAACCATTTTCCAACAGCATTTGCTCACTTCATGTCTTTGTGTCACATTTTTCTTATTTTCACAGTATTTCAAACATTATTATTATTATTATTATTATTATTATTATTATCATATTTATTATGGTGTTCCATGATCAGTGATCTTTGATTCTACTGTTGTAATTGTTTTGTGGTACCATGAACCCACCCATGTAAGACAACAAAATTAATTGATGAATATTGTGCGTGTGTTCTGACTGCTCCATTGACCGATCTTTCCTCATTTTTTCCTCTCTCCTTGGGCCTCCCTATCCCTCAGACACAAAAATGTTAAAATTAGGCCATGTAATAATCCTACAATGGCTTCTAATGGGTTCACATAAAAGGAAGAGTTTCATGTCTCTCACTTTACATCAAAAGTAGACATAATTAAGCTCAGTGGAGAAGGCATGTTGAAAGCTGAGACCTCTTGCACCAGTTACCCAAGTTTTGAATGCAAAGGAAATGTTATTGAAGGAAATAAAAAGTGCTACTCCAGTGAACCCAGGAGTGATAAGAAAGCAAAATGGCCTGGGGTGCCTGGGTGGCTCAGTCAGTTAAGCATCTGACTCTTGATTTCGGCTCAGGTCATGATCTCACAGTTCATGAGTTCGAGCCTCCCATCGGGCTCTGTGCTGGCAGTGCAGAGCCTGCTTGGGAATCTCTGTCTCCCAAGAGATAGTCTCTTTCTCTTTAAAAATAAATAAATAAAATTTTAGAAAAAAAAAAAAGAAAGCAAAATGGACTTATTGCTGATATGGAGAAAGTTTTAGTGGTCTGGATAGAAGATAAAACCAGCCACAACATTCCCTTAAACCAACATCCAGACCAAGGCCCTAGCTCTCTTCAATTCTGTGAAGACTGAGAGAGGTAAGAAAGCTACAGAAGAAAAGCTGGAAGTTGGCAGAGGTTGATTAATGAGGTTTAAGAAAAGAAACCATCTCCAACAAGACATAAAAATGGAAGGTGAAGTAGCAAGTGCTGATGTTGAAGCTAATGCAAGTTATCTAGAGGATCTAGCTTAAGATAATGGGAATGGCTACACTAAACAACAGGTTTTCAATGTAGAAGAAACTGTCTTCTATTGCAAGAAGATGCAGTGTAGGACTTTCATAGTTAGAAAGGATAAGTCAATGGCTGGTTCCAAAACTTCAAAGGATAGGCTGACTCTCTTGTTAGGGGCAAATCCAGCTGGTGACTTAAGTTGAAGCCAGTGCCCATTTACCATTCTGAAAATCTTAGAGCCCTTAAGAATTATGCTAAATCTACTCTGCCTGTGCTCTCTAAATGAAACAACTAAGCCTGGATGACAGCACATTTGTTTACAACATGACTTACTGAGTATTTTGAGCCCATTGGTGCGATCTTATGCTCAGTGAAAGAATATTCCTTTTAAAATATTGCTGGTCATTGATAGTGTACCTGGTTACCCAAGAGCTCTGATGGAGATGTACAAGATTAATGTTCTCATACTTGGTAACACATCATCCATTCTGTACCCGATGGATCAAGGAGTAATTTTGAGTCTTATTATTTAAGAACTACATTTCAGGGGCCTCTGGGTGGCTCTGTCAGTTAAGTGTCTGACTCTCTCTTTTTCTTTTAATATAATTAATCATCAAATTGGCTAACATACAGTGCGTAAAGTATGCTCTTGGTTTGGGGGTAGATTCCCTTGGTTCATCACTTACATACAACACCCAGTGCTCATTCCAACAAGTGCCCTCCTCAATGCCCATCACCCATTTTACTCTCTCCCCCAAGACCCCCATCAATCCTCAGTTTGTTCTCTGTATTTAAGAGTTTCTTGTGGTTTGCCTCCTTCCCTCTCTGTAACTATTTTTTCCCCCATCCCCTCCCTCATGGCCTCCTGTTAAGTTTCTCATAATCCACATATAAGTGAAAACATGATATCTGACCTTCTCTTACTGACTTATTTCATTTAGCATAATACCCTCCAGTTCCATCCACTTTGCTGCAAGTGGCATGATTTCATTCTTTCTCATTGCCGAGTAGTATTCCATTGTATATATAAACCCCATCTTCTTTATCCATTCATCAGTTGATGAGCATTTAGGCTCTTTGCATAATTTGGCTATTGTTGAAAGCACTGCTGTAAACATTGGGGTACATGTGCCCCTGTGAATCAGCACTCCTGTATCCTTTGGATAAATTCCTAGTAGTGCTATTGCTGGGTTGTAGGGTAGTTCTGTTTTTAATTTTTTGAGGAATCTCCACACTGTTTTCCAGAGCGGCTGTACCAGTTTGCATTCCCATCAACAGTGCAAGAGGGTTCCCGTTTCTCCACATCCTCACCAGCATCTGTTGTTTCCTGAGTTGTTAATTTTAGCCATCCTGACCCGTGTGAGGTAGTACCTCAGTATGATTTGTATTTCCCTGATGATGAGCGATATTGAGCATCATTTTATGTGTCTGTAGGCCATCTGGATGTCTTCTTTGGAAAAGTTTCTATTCATGTTTTCTGCCCATTTCTTCACTGGATATTTGCTTTTCAGGTTTTGAGTTTGGTAAGTTCTTTATTTCAGCTCGGGTCATGATCTCATGGTTTATGACATTGACCCCCATGTCCAGCTCTGTGCTGACAGCATGGAGCCTGCTTGGGGTTCTCTCTCTCCCACTCTCTCTGCTCTTCCCCACATATGTGTAGGTGCACATGCTCTCTCATACTCTCTCAGAATAAGTAAACATTCAAAAAAAGGAACTACATTTCATAAGGCTATTGCAGCCATAGGTAGTGATTCCTCTGATGGATCTGGGTACAGTAAATTGAAAACTTTCTGGAAAGGATTCACCGTTATAGATGCCATTATGAATATTTGCAATTCATGGAAGGAGATCAAAATGGCAACATTAACAGGAGTTTCGACGTTGCTTCCAACCCTCATGAATGACTTTGATGGGTTCAAGGCTTCAGTGAAGGAAGTAACTGCACGTATGGTGGAATAGCGAGAAAACTAGAATCAGAAGTGGAGCCTGCAGATAATACCAAATTGCTTCAATCTCATGAAAACTTTAATAGAGGAGGAGTTGCTTCTTGTGGGTGAGCTAAGAAAGTAGTTTCTTGAGATGAAATCTACTCTGGTAAAGATGTTGTAAAGATTGTTGAAATGACAACAAAGTATTTAGAATATTATCTGAACTTAGTTGATAAAGCAGCAACAAGGTATAATCCATGAAAGAAAGAATTGATAAACTAGACTTCATTATAATTTAAAACTTGTGCTCTGTGAAAGACAGAGTCAACAGAATGAGAAGACAAACCATGAATTGGTATAAAATATTTGCAAAAGACACATCAGCAAATGACTATTATCCAAATATGTAAATAACTCTTAAAACTCAATAATAAGAAAATGAACAACCTAATTAAAAAATAAGGCAAATACCTTGACAGACACCTCACCAGAGAAGACGTACAGATGGCAAATAAGCATATGAAAAGATTTTTCCCATCATCTGTCATCAGGGGAAAGCAAATTAAAACAACAATGAGCTACCAGTAAATATCTATTGAAATGGCCTAAATCTAGAAGACAGACAACACCCAATGCTGACAAGGATGTGGAACAATAGTAGCTCTTATTCATTGCTGGTAAGAATGCAAAATAGCACAGCTTCTTTGGAAAACATTTAGCAGTTTCTTAAAAACTAAACCTACTCTTACCATAAGATCCAGCCATTGTACTTCTTTGTACAGGCGTACCTCAGAGATATTGCAGGTTCAGTTCCCAACCACCACAATAAAGCAAATATTGTAGTCAGTGAGTCAAATAAACTTTTGGTTTCCTAGTGTATATAAAAGTTATGTTTACAATATATGATTGTCTATTAAGTATACAACATCATTTTGTTTAAGAAAATGTTCATACCTGAATTAAAAATACTTTTTCTAACCATCCTCTGAGCTTGCAGTAGATCTTGATCATTTTTCTAGGGGAGGGTCTTGCCTTGATATTGATGACTGCTGAACAATGAAGATGATGGGTTGCTGAAGACTAGGGTAGCTGTGGCAGTTTCTTAAAATAAGACAACATTGACATTTGCCACATCTGTTGACTCTTCCTTTCATGAACGATTTCTCTTGTAGCATGAGATGCTGTTTGATAGTATTTTAGTTGCATCTAGAAAGTCATTGCCATACTCAAGATCATCTAGGTTTTCTCCTTTGTTATCTGCTATGAGTTTTATAGTTTTGCATTTTACATTTAGGTTTGTGACCCATTTTAAGTTAACTTTTGTGAAAGGTATAAAGTTTGTGTCTAGGTTGTTTTTCTTTTTTCTCTTTTTGTATGTGGATGCCCTGTTATTCTAATACCAATTGTTGAAGAGACCAGTTTTGCTCCATTGCATTGTCTTTGCTCCTATCATATGAAAGATCAGTTGACTATGTTTATGGAAGTCTATTTCTGGGCTCTCTATTCTGCTCCATTTGTCTATTTGCCTAGTCCCTCACCAGTACCACACCATTTGATTAGTGTAGTTTTATAGTAAATCTTAAAGTCAGGTGGTGTCAGTCCTCTGACTTTATTCTTCTTAAAAATTAAGTTGGCTATTCTAGGTCTAAAGTATTTTTTTAAATGAGATCATGAGAAAAACATGTGTAAGTAACTGAGTATATATATATATATATATATATATATATATATATATATATATATACGAATAAATATGTACTCTGATTTTATATGTATATTATACCATTGAAAAATAAATCTGCTCATGGATAATATTTTTATGAAAAAATAATGCATAGAACTAAATTTTATTTTATTATTGATTACACAGATTCTGTGACTTAATCTTAGGATACTTAATATTATTTCATCTGCAGTAAGGCTGTTTTGGATATCATTGCTAAGTGGAATTATGTATTTGAATTGAATGCCCTTCTTCAGCATTCATAAATAAAAATGGAAGAATATATTAATTGCCAGAAATAGTGATAATGGAGACTGTATTTGGATTTATAGGACACAGAAAATCTAGAAAAATCTGAGAGTTTTTTTTTTTTTTTTTGTAATATATTTAGAAGAAAAATAGCTTGAAAATTTACTTAGGTGATGATTTTTCCTGATAGTAAAGAAAAGTTTCCTTTGCCATTTTATTTTGATTTCCTGAAACAGCGTTCGTTTTTACAATGTAACTGACCAGATCTTGAAGTGATGTTAATGGAATCCTAACCATATCTTGTGAGGAATGATTCAAGAATTTAGGAATGTTTTGGCCTGAGAGAAATAGAACTTGAGGCAATAAAATAAAGAGAATAAGGAAAGTAGTCTAAGTTTCTCCCCATATTTCAGGAGTCATTGTGAAGAAGACAGATTAGATACTTTTGTGTTACTATCAGAATGCAGTCTTAAGAGCTAATTTTCCATAATTTCCCATTTATAGGGAGGGAATGATAATAGTAATATTTGCATGCTGAATTAAGCTCCTCAAAGATAGTGAGCTCCTTACCACTAGGTAAGTTGTGTGGAATGGATTCATGCAGTGGGTAAAAGTGTCACTATGTATGAAAGTAAAAATGTGCAAACTATGTTCAATTTCACTAGTGATCAAATAAAGAACTATAAAAATAGTGAAGTACCTTATTTATTTTTTCAATTAGGAAAGGTTAAAATCACACATCTCTAGTGTTAATGAGGATGAAGAGAAAGAATAACTCATATTGCTGATGGAAATATGAATATATAAACTTTTGTGGAAGGAAATTTGTCAAAAGCCTTTAAACGTACTTTTCTAAGAGGTTGGGTTGCCAGAAGCAGACCCTGAGATTAGGGCTTCTTGTGCATGTGATTTATTAAAGAATTGTTCTATGGAGGACTAATAGGAACATAGGAAAAAGGAGAGTTGTGGGGGCTGAACCACAGTCCAAGTCATACAAGAGAATGTCTTGTGAACTCTGGAATATGAGTACCTCTTAAGATTGTCCTGATATGAGGCTGGGTAGCTAAGCTTTCAAACTCAGCAACTGTCAGTTGTTGGTTGAGTGATGAGTTCAAGTGATGTGCAAGCATAAGCATTCCATAGCCTGAGAACAAATCCACCAAAGAAGAGTGATAGGTGGCAGCTATTAGAAGCAAAAGCCCATGAAGCCACCAAATTGGAAAAAGTGGTACAAGAATATTTGAGTGAGGGGCGCCTGGGTGGCTCAGTCAGTTGAGTGTCTGACTTCAGCTCAGGTCATGATCTCACAGTAGATGAGTTCGAGCCCTGCATCCGGCTCTGTGCTGACATCTCAGAGCCTAGAGTTGCTTCAGATTCAGTGTCTCCCTCTCTCTCTGCCTCTCCCCTGCTCATGCTCTGTCTCTCTCAGTCTCAAAAATGAACATTAAAAAAAAAGAGTATTTGAGTGAAACATTGGTATTGACTAGTACAAATATTCATCACATGATAAATATTGGATTGTTTAAGAAGGAAAAAATGTTTAAAAATGGATATTGGAAAACATGATATTGGTAAAATGTAAGCATTTCAGCTGTGTGGTGGTATGACATGGAAAACTTTCCATGGCATGAGAGCTCTCAAATAAAAAAATATTGTGCATGATGCAATCTCACTTAGATTATCTTAGGTCTTTTTATGAAAAGGACTTCATGAAAAATATTGTGGAATTAATGAAAGATATAAAAGAGCAAAATAAACAAGAAATTTATATAATATTTTTGAATACGATAAACTAATATAGTAAACATATCAGTTCTCTGAAGATTTAATCCATAAATTCAATGTTGTTTCAATAAAATTTTAAATAAACTGTTCATAGAATATGGCATGATGAATCTGAAATTCACATAGAAGTCACAATTCCCAAAAATAGTCAAGATTTGATTTTCTAGTAATGGAACTTTATTTTAAAACTATAGTAAAAACAATGGGATATTAATGCAGGAAGAGTCAAAAGACCAACTGAACAAAAGAGCCAAAGAATGGACCCACGTATAAATGAGGGACATTACATGGCAGTGGAAAAGATGAGGGAAAAGTAGTTAATTAAATGATGCTGGGATTTGTGGCTGTCTATTTGGAAAAAAGATAAAAATAGATCCCACCATATATTAAAAATTATAGATGGATTAGAGGCTTACTGTTAAAAATAAACATTTTACAGATAAATGAAAAGATATTCTGCAAGATCCTGAAGTAGAGAAGGATTTCCTACATGAGACATATAAACACAGGCTACAAAGGGGGAAATGATGTGTTCAACACTGAATGGCAAAACTGCTATCCAAGATCTGAATGAAAAGGAAAGCCTTAGGTACTAGAGAGGCTATTTGACAGCCATATAGTTCACAGTGGATTGTCATTCATCTTATAAGATTTTTAAAGTCATCATGGAGGCAGTCTAATTTAAAAAAAATGGGCTAAGGTTTGGACAGGTAACTTACAGAGGAAGAAATCCTCCAAATATATATTTAACTGATAATCCAGGCACTGCAAATTGCAGACACTATAACCTAATAAGATTGAAAACCCTAAGTGTTGATGAAGTTATTATAACTGTATTTCAGATGTTCAAATAGTTAGGAAGAGACATAGAAGAAAATGAAAAGATTCCAAATTACCTCTAGAAATGAAAACTACAATGTCTCAGGTGAGAAATTCACAGTATTGGATTAATGGTAGATTAGCTGTGGCAAGAAAAAGAGATTTGTGAACTTCAACATGTAGCAATAGAAACTTCATAATGAAACAGAAAAAAGCAGGCAGAAGGGGGAAAATAATTTAATACATGCAGTATAACAAAGATAAAGATGACAGAATGTTTGTCATTTGAAACAATATAAGACATTAGAATAGTAGCCCTAAAATGCTATAAGAGGGGTGCCTGGGTGGCCTAGTTGGTTGGGCGTCTGACTTTGGCTCAGGTCATGATCTCACGGTTTGTGAGTTCGAGCCCCGCATCGGGCTCTGTGCTGACAGCTCGGAGCCTGGAGCCTGCTTCGGATTCTGTGTCTTCACCTCTCTCTGCCCCTCCCATGCTCATGCTCTGTCTCTGTCTCTCAATAATAAATAAAACGTTAAAAAAAATTAAAGTGCTGAAAGAAAAAGAAAGAATTCAACCAAGACTTTTATACCCAGCCAAAATGTATTTTATTTTGTTTATTTATTTAAGATGTATTTTAAAATGAAGGCAAAATACAGCCTTTTTTCCAGACCTGAAAGATGAAAAAAAATCAAGAACAGTTGGCCTATCACTAAATACATGTCAACTATGTACTTCAAGAAGAAGGAAAATGACACCAGAAATAAATATGCATCAGTCTAAGGGCTTGGAAAGTGGTAACTAACTATAAGGGTAAATATGTAAGACTTTTTTTTTCATATTAAATCTCTTCAAAATATCATTGAATGTATAAACAAAAATAATAATGCAGTATAATTATTAAATGTGTAAAACTAAAATATATGCCAACAGCATAAAGTCCATGAGAAAAAAAAATGATATACTATTGTAAAATTCTTATACTATATGCAGTATTATATAGTATCACTTAAGTAAGTTACAGAAAAAACACTATAAATCATAAAGCAACCACTGAAATCATCAAATAAACAGTGCTAACAAGCCAACAAAGAAAATTAAAATGGAGTAATAAAAAGTACTGAGCCAATCCAAAACAAGGCAGAAAAAGAGTTTAAAGGGAATAAAGAATGGATGGAACAGAGAGAAAATAAATAGCAAAATGATAGATGTAATTTAATCATATCAATAATCACACTGAATATAAAAGTTTTAAAACCCCAGAACTGAAAGGAAAATACTATCAGACTGTATTTAAAAACAACACCCAACTATATAATCTATACAAGAAACACATTTTAAAGGTACAGCTAGGTTAGCCCAGGGTAGTTGGTAGAGCATGAGACTTTAAAAAAAAATTAATGTTTATTTATTTTTGAGAGAGAGAGAGAGAGACAGAGCGTGAGCAGAGGAGGGGCAGAGAGAAAGAGGGCGACACAGAATCTGAAGCAGGCTCCAGGCTCTGAGCTGTATGCACAGAGCATGATGCAGGGCTGGAACTCATGAGCTTTGAGATTATAACCTGAGCTGAAGTTGGACACTGAACCGATTGAGCCACACAGGTGCCCCAGGCATGAGACTCTTAAAGATACAAGTAGGTTTAAGTAACAAATTGGAAAAATATATACTATAATAAAACTAATTAAAAGAAAACTATAATAACTATATATCAGAAAATAACTAAATATAAAGTAATAATATATATTATAATGTAATATAATAATTGTATATAAATAATAACTATATATATGTAAATAACTATATATCAGAAAAATTTAGATTCTAAAGCCAATAATGTCACTATGGTTAGAGAAGTCCATTGCATAATGATACAGGATCAAAAGGGCATTATCATACCAAACACTACCATAAATGTGTACCTAATAAGAGAGCAAAATACATAAATCAAAAACTAATGGAACAGTGAGAAGTATGCATATATACATTATAACCAGAAATTTTAGTACTTTATTTTTTTCAATTTTTTAAATGTGATTTATTTTTGACAGAGAGACTGAGCATGAGCCGGGGAGGGGTAGAGAAAGAGGGAAACAGAATCTGAAGCAGGCTCCAGGCTCTGAGCTGTCAGCACAGAACCCGATGTGGGGCTCCAACTCATGAACCACGAGATCATGACCTGAGCCAAAGTCAGACATTTAACTGACTGAGCCACCCAGGCACTCCAAGAAATGTTAGTGCTTTAATGGATAGAACAAGTAGACAGAAAATCAGTAAGGACATAGAAGACATGAAAACATTATCAGCCAAGCGGACCTAATTGCCATTTATCGGATGCTTCACCCAACAGCAGGAAACATAGTTTTTCAAGTAGACTTGGATCCTTTATGAAGATAGACTATATTGTGGTAAATTTTTTATAAATCTCAATAATTCAAGAGAATTCAAGGCATAAATTAGTAAGTTAGTTAATAAGTTAACAAGTGTGTTTCTGGCAACAATAGAATTAAATTAGAAATCAATAGAAATATGGAAAATCCCCAAATACTGGGAAATGAAATAATGTACACCTAAATAATACACGTGTCAAAGAATAACTTCTTAGAGGATTTATAAAGTGTTTTAAACTGAATGAAATGAAAACACATTAAGAAAATTTGTAGAATGTGTTTAAAGTCATCTTTAGGGGGGAAATTCACAGCAGTCCATGTATATGAGAAATATCTCAAATTAGGTATCTCAGTTTTTACTTTAGGAAACTATAAAGAAAGTGCATTAAACCCAATATAAGAAAAAGAAAAGAAACAATGGAGATCAGAATGGAAATCCGTGAAATAGAATATAAAGACAATAGGAAAAAAATCAATGGAAACAAATGCAGGTTCTTCAAAAAGTTCTTTGATAAATGTGGTCAGTCTTCAGTCAACCTAAAAAAAAAAAAAAAGAAGATATAAATTGGTATAGCAGACACAAGAGTGTTTTAGTCACTAACAAGTCTATAGAAAAGGATAAGGAAATATTTTCAACAATTTCAAGTTAATTAGTTGGACCACTTACACAAAATGGATAAAATCCTGAAAGGACACAAACTACCAAAACTTACTTTAAATAAAATAAATAATCTGAATAGCTCTGTATCTATTTTGAAAATGAATTTGTAGTTGGAAATCTTCTCAGAAAAAAGTCTCCAGGCCCTCTGGCTTCGTTGTTGAAATCTACCAGACATGTAAGGAAGAAAGATTACAATTCTACACAACTCTCCCAGAAAATTGAAGACAGGTATTAATTCTTATCTCATTTTATGTGGTCAATATTAGCCTGTTACAAAATTTTCAGATGCAAATATCACAAGCGAAAACAAAAGAAATCACAATATTTTAAATGAACAGAGGTGCAAAATTCTAGACAAAGTTTTTCAAAGAGAACTTCACTAAATATAAAAACTATATATAGGCACACCTGGGTGGCTCAGTTGGTTAAGCAACCGACTTTTGATTTTGGCTCAGGTTTTGATCTCACAGTTGGTGCGATCTAGCCCTATGTAGGGCTCTGTGCTGACAGTGTGGAGTCTGTTTGAGATTCTGTCTCTCTCTCTCTGTCTCCTGCTTGTACTTTCTCTCCCTCTCTCTCTCTCTCTCTCTCTCTCTCTCTCTTTCTAAATAGATAAATAAACATTTAAAAAAATGAGATTATATCCTGACCAAATAGGATTTATACCAAGAATGCAAAGGTGGTTTACCATTCAGAAATCGATCAGTGTAATCCTATTAATAAACTATTAAAGAACCACCTTATGATCATCTCAATGGACATAAAAAGAGCATTTGAAAATTTGTATCCATTTCTTGTAAAACTCTCTTGACCAACCAGGATTAGAGGTAAATGCTTCAACTTGATAGTGAGCATCTACATAAAACAACTAACAAAACTTAATGGTGAAAGACTGATGAATTCTTAAGATCTGGAACAAGATCTGGAACAAGACAACATGTCTACTCTCATCACTTCTATTTAATATGGTATTGGAGGATCTAGCCATTGTAATTAGGGGAGAAAAAGAATAAAAGATATCCAGATTGGAAAGGAAATTAATTTGGATAAAATATGATTGTCTAGGAAAATGTGATGGGATCTACAAAGAATTTACTAATGGACTAA
The DNA here is from genome assembly GCF_018350215.1 of Panthera leo. Taxonomy (NCBI): domain Eukaryota; kingdom Metazoa; phylum Chordata; class Mammalia; order Carnivora; family Felidae; genus Panthera; species Panthera leo. Next base: position 94,803,132 of record NC_056681.1, read on the forward strand.
GTGACTGGAGCAGTAAAAATCAGAAATTGATATTTATAAGGTAATACAATTTATAATAAACTCAAACCATATGAATCACTTATAGATAAATCTGAAAAAGAATATGCATGAATGGTACGGCAAACACCATAAAACACTAATTACTAAGAGAAATCAAAGATGTAAGTAAGTAGGTAAACTATTCATAGGAGAAAATACACAATATTATTAAGGTAATACTTTTCAAAGTTGCTACATAAAATAAAGGACATCTACTTAAATTTAAATTTTATGTGAACATTTAGAATTTTCGGGGCGCCTGGGTGGCTCAGTCTGTTAAGCGTCCGACTTCAGCCCGGGTCACAATCTCGCGGTCCATGAGTTCGAGCCCCGCGTCGGGCTCTGGGCTGATGGCTCAGAGCCTGGAGCCTGCTTCCGATTCTGTGTCTCCCGCTCTCTCTGACCCTCCCCCGTTCATGCTCTGTCTCTCTCTGTCTCAAAAATAAATAAACTTAAAAAAAAATTTTTTTTTAAAATTTAGAATTTTCGTGTAAGTATATCCTTTTCTGAATTTTCATTTGCTAAATCTGTTAACCCAACCTCAAATTGGCTCTATGTAATTCTGATCAAAATCACAATTTTTTTGGTAAAAATTGACAAACTTATTCCAAAATTCACATGGAAATTCCAAGAATCTTGAAAAGTGAAAACAATTTTGAAAAGCTACAACGTTAGAGGAATAACAATATGTGACTTTGAGTCTTATTATAAAGGTATGGTAATGAAGAAAATGCAGTATTGGAATTAAGAGACAAATAGATTAGAGTAAGAAAACAGAAAATCCAGAAATAGATCAACACATACATGTTTCAGTTTTGATAAAGGTGCAAGGGCAGTTCTTTGGAGATGGATATTCTTTTCAGCAGATAGTGCTGAAATATTTGGATATCTGTATAACAAAAAATTTTCTTCAGTCTGTAACTCACACCATATAGCCAAACTAACTCAAAATGGAATATAGTCTGAATATGAAACCTAAAACCCTAAAACTTCTAGAAGGAAACATGGGAGAAAATCTTTGAGAATTTATATATAACACAGAAAACACTATCTATGAAACAAATCATTGAATAGGACTTCATCATGTGTATTCCTCATACGTATTCATTTATATAACCATTTCCATTATTAATCCTTAAAAAATCATTTATTGTAGCATAAGAAATATAAACCTTGATATTATTAAGAATGCATTTTCCTTTTTTTGTGTTAAATTATGCAAGCCAATGATATAAATAATTATTCACACTTTAAATTTGGTTAATTTAGATTTTTGTCATTGTGAATTAAATGAGTGAGTTAAAAATCAGTCGTATTGACATAGGAAGGCTGTTTTAAGTGTCACTTCTCTGTTACATCTCTCCCATCTAGTAGCCCTTTCTTAGACACTGTAGTTTAACTAGGCTGCTTGAACCCTGCACAATCTGTAGTTTCCACCTACAGTGAGCTAAATGTTATTCCAGAAGGCTTTACTATACAGATGCCATGATCTTAGCAACTTTTGGTTATTTAAAAAAACATGTTTATGCATGAGTAAACAGTACTGGGAGAATAAATGAATCTTGCATGAAATATTCCACACATCAGAGGCTAGCCAAGATGGTTGATTTGCCCCAGTATACATTCTGAATAATCCAAATCAGACCAAGATATACAAGGTAGCACACATTTTGTATTTGCTTCATTAGCAGCCAAGGGAAAGCTGTTTGAATTTAAGTAATTGCTGACCTCAAATCCTTTTTTTTTAAAGCTTTTACTTAAATTCCAGTTAGTTAACATACAGTGTAATAATAGTACAATATAGTGATTCAACACTTCCATACAACACCCGGGACTTACCACACAATTGCACTCCTTAATCCCCATCACCCATTTTACCCATCCCCCCACCCACCTCCCTTCTGGTAACCATCAGTTTGTTCTCTATAGTTAAGAGTCTGTTTCTTGGTTCCCCCTTCTCTCTTTTTTGCTCATTTGTTATGTTTCTTAAATTCTACATGAGAGAAATCATATGGTATTTGTCTTTCTCTGACTTATTTCTTTTAGCATAATACTCTCTAGCTCCATCTGTGTCATTGCAAATAGCAAGATTACATTCTTTTTTATGGAATGAGTAATATTCCATTGTATAAAGATACATCTTCTGTATTCATTCATCAATCAGTGGATACTTGGGCTGCTTCCACATCTTGCCTGTTGTAGATAATGCTGCTTATAAACATAAGGATGCATATGTCTCTTTGAATTAGTGTTTTTTGTATTCTTTGGGTAAATACCTAGTAGGACAATTGCTGGATTGTAGGGTAGTTCTATTTTTAACTTTTTGAGGAACCTCCATTCTGTCTTCCAGAGAGGCTGCACCAATTTGCATTACTACCAACAGTGCAAGAGAGTTCACTTTTCTCCACATCTTTGCCAACACCTGTTGTTTCTTGTGTTGTTGATTTTAGCCATTCTGACAGGTGTGAGGTAAGATCTTTATTTTTTAAAACAGAAAATTCAGAAATTTATTTTTATTTTATTTTTTGTTTCAGGGTTTTATTTAAATTCTAATTAGTTAAAATATAGGGTAATATAGGTTTCAGGAGTAGACTTCAGTGATTCATCGCTTACGTATAGCACTCAGTGCTCATTAAGAGTGTCCTCAATACCCATCACCCATTTAGTCTATCCCCCTGCTCACCTGCTTCCATCAAACCTTAGTTTTGATTTGTATTTCCCTGATAATCAGTGATGTCGAGCATCATTTCATGTGTCTGTTGGCCATCTGTATGTCTTCTTTGGAAAAATGTCTATTCATGTCTCTTGCCCAATTTTTAATTGGCTAATTCTTTTTTGGGCTGTCGAGTTGTATAAGTTCTTTATATATTTTGGATACTAACCTTTATTCAGATACATCATTTGCAAGTATCTTCTCCCATTCCGTAGGTTGCCTTTTAGTTTTGTTGATTGTTTCTTTCACTGTGTAGAATCTTTCTATTTTGATGAATTCCCAAGAGTTTATTTTTGCTTTTGTTTCCCTTGTCTTAGGACACCTATCTACAAAGAAGTTACTAAGGCTGATGTCAAACAGGTTACTGCCTGTGTTCTTCTCTAGGATTTTTATGGTTTCAGGTCTCACATTTATGGCCTCAAATACTTTTGAATGGAAGTTTCTAAATCAGTATCCCTGGCTTTATTTTGTGTGTGGGGGGGGGGGTGGGGGTGGGGTGGGGGGGGGTTATGGTGTGTGTGTGTGTGGGAATGAATTATGATTAGGTAGAACATTTTAATAACAAACCAACATATGAGTACCTGCTTTATAAATCTTGCCTTGTTAATATAGAGGCAGCCCACATTTTGTAGCACCAATGATTCATTATTAGGTTATAGTACAGTACACTCAAAAAAAAAATGTTTCTTTTCCATGAGTGAGGATTGCACATTGAATATTAACTACAATTGTTTTAGGGGGAAAATTCAGATTGCTTTTGAAAAAGTTCTGTTGCTTGACTTAAGTTAGTGGGTACAAGAGCATGGGGAAAAATAAAGCATTTGCAGCATATAATCTTTAAAAATAATTTATACCTGGGACATCTTTTTTTTTTAAATTTTTTTTAACGTTTATTTATCTTTGAGACAGAGAGAGACAGAGCATGAACAGGGGAGGGGCAGAGGGAGAGGGAGAGGGAGAGGGAGACACAGAATCAGAAACAGGCTCCAGGCTCTGAGCTGTCAGCCCAGAGCTCGACGCGGGGCTCGAATTCGCGGACCGCGAGATCATGACCTGAGCCAAAGTCAGCCGCCCAACCGACCAAGCCACCCAGGCATCCCTACCTGGGGCATCTTGTTGGCTCAGTTGGTTAAGCATCTGACTTCAGCTCAAGTGATGATCTCTTGGTTTGTGAGTTTGAGCCCCATGTCAGGCTCTGTGCTGACAGCTCAGAGACTGGGGCCTGCTTCAGACTCTGTGTCTCCCTCTCTCTCTGCCCCTCCCTCACTTGCTCTCTGTCTCTTAAAAAATAAATAAATGTTAAAAATTTTTAAAAATGATTTAGAGCTAATGTTAATAGAAAAATTAACAATTTAAAGAATAAATTAAAGATCAAAAATGTTAAGAAAACCTGAAATGGATTACCCATTTTAACTCTTATCAGATAATTGTGGTTTAGGTTCTCTTATATTAAATTTGCATGAAGCATTTAAATTGAAGAAATCATGGTCTAGAATTCATAAACATGAAAACTTGAATCCCTGGATCAAAGAAGTTATTCTTCATATTCTTGTTAAAGATTTGTGAGAATAGCAGATTTCTATTTACATGATTTATGCAGTATTATATTCATAAATTTATACGCATAGCAAAGGAGTTTAAAATAGTCACATTAAAAAAAAACTACTTGTGTAAAATTAACAAGGTTTATTGGACTACAATGGCATTTGCTAGTAATTTAAATTAATTGTTCTTAATTTTGCCATAATTTATACCATCATGATATAATATTCTTTTTCCTTGAGGATTGACTTCAATAGATTTCTTCCCAAATAATTTCTGAAAGCAATATTAGTAGTCTTCAACTTGGTCACCCAGTTTTCCCAAGATGAAAAACATCTACCATTATATTAACAGTATCTAATATTCAGAGCAAAAATACTTTTTAATGCATGCTGAGTCACCTCTCCCTGTAAACATTAAAAGTATACTCAAACTTCAACTTAAGGAAATCATGGATTTTTCTGGGATTAGTTATAACCATGCTTTTTTTTTTTTTTTTTTTTGGTTAGATTATTTCCAAAACTTCACGATGTGGCCATATTATTTTTGGAGTGTCACAGTTCTTTTTTTTAATAGAAGAGACAACTACAGCTACAATTTTAGGAGGGAGTTGCACTATCCATAGTCAAGAGCTTATAATTCTTGATGTAAAAAATAATAATAATAGTAACAATAATAAAAATAACAATTATAAATCAGATCTACTGTGTTTAAAACAAGCCTCCTGTGCTTGCTTCTCTGTATTTCTGTTAATGGATCTTGTGGTTGGCTTAAATTCTAATCCTGAAACAAATATTACACTATATATTAGCTAACTAGAATTTATTTATTTATTTTTTAATTTTTAATTTTTTTAAATATGAAATTTATTGTGAAATTGGTTTCCATACAACACCCAGTGCTCATCTCAACAAGTGCCCTCCTCAATGCCCATCACCCACTTTCCCCTCCCTCGCACCACCCCCCCCCCCCCAATCAGCCCTCAGGTTATTTTCAGTTTTTAAGAGTCTCTTATGGTTTGGCTCCCTCCCTCTCTAACTTTTTTTTTTCCCTTCCCCTCCGCCATGGTCTTCTGTCAAGTTTCTCAGGATCCACATAAGAGTGAAAACGTATAGCATCCGTCTTTCTCTGTATGACTTATTTCACTTAGCATAACACTCTCCAGTTCCATCCACGTTCCTACAAAGGGCCATATTTCATTCTTTCTCATTGCCAGGTAGTATTCCATTGTGTATATAAACCACAATTTGTTTAACCATTCATCAGTTGATTGACATTTAGGCTTTTTCCATAATTTGGCTATCCTCAATGGGGAAAAACTGAGAGCTTTCCCTCTGAGATCAGGAACACGACAGGGATGTCCACTCTCACCACTGTTGTTTAACATAGTGTTGGAAGTTCTAGCATCAGCAATCAGACAAGGAAATCAAAGGCATCAAAGTTAGCAAAGATGAAGTCAAGCTTACACTTTTTGCAGATGACATGATATTATACATGGGAAACCCGATAGACTCCACCAAAAGTCTACTAGAACTGATATGTGAATTCACCAAAGTCGCAGGAAACAAAATTAATGTACAGAAATCAGTTGCATTCTTATACACTAACAATGAAGCAACAGTAAGACAAATAAACTGATCCCATTCACAGTTGCACCAAGAATCATAAAATACCTAGGAATAAACCTAGCCAAAGATGTAAAAGATCTGTATGCTGAGATTTATAGAAAGCTTCTGAAGGAAATTTAAGAAGATACAAAGAAATGGAAAAACATTCTGTGCTCATGGATTAGAAGAATAACTATTGTTAAAATGTCAATACTATCCATAGCTATCTACAGATTCAATGCAATCCCAATCAAAATTGCACCAACATTCCTCTCTAAGGTAGAACAAGCAATCCTAAAATTTGTATGGAACCACAAAAGACCCCGAATAGACCAAGTAATTTTGAAGAAGAAGACCAAAGCAGGAGACATCACAATCCCAGACTTTAGCCTCTACTACAAAGCTGTAATCATCAAGACAGCATGGTATTAGCACAAAAACAGACACATAGACCAATGGAATAGAATAGAGACCCCATAATTGGACCCACAATTGGGCCAACTAATCTTTGACAAAGCAGGAAAGAATATCCAATGGAAAAAAGACAGAAGACGGCAACATGCAGAATAATGAAACTAGACCACTTTCTTACACCATTCACAAAAATAAACTCAAAATGGATGAAAGACCTGAATGTGAGACAGGAAACCATCAAAACCCTAGAGGAGAAAGCAGTAAAAAACCTCTCTGACCTCAGCCGCAGCAATTTCTTACTTGACATATCTCCAAAGGCAAGAGAATTAAAAGCAAAATGAACTATTGGGACCTCATGAAGATAAAAAGCTTCTGCACTGCAAAGGAAACAATCAACAAAACTAAAAGGCAACTGACGGAATGGGAGAAGATATTTGCAAATGACATGTCAGACAAAGGGCTAGTATCCAAAATTTATAAAGAACTCACCAAACTCCACATCCGAGAAACAAATAATCCAGTGAAGAAATGGGCAGAAACCATGAATAGACACTTCTCTAAGGATGACATCCAGGTGGCCAACAGGCACATGAAAAGATGTTCAACATCACTCCTCATCAGGGAAATACAAATCAAAACCACACTCAGATATCACCTCACGCCAGTCAGAGTGGCCAAAATGAACAAATCAGGAGACTATAGATGCTGGCGAGGATGTGGAGAAACGGGAACCCTCTTGCACTGTTGGTGGGAATGCAACTGGTGCAGCCACTCGGGAAAACAATGTGGAAGTTTCTCAAAAATTTAACAATAGATCTACCCTATGACCCAACAATAGCACTGCTAGGAATTTACCCAAGGGATACAGGGGTACTAATGCATAGAAGCACTTGTACCCCAATGTTTATAGCAGCACTTTCAACATTAGCTAACTAGAATTTAAATAAAAACTTGAATCAAACAAACAAAACATATATATATATATATATATAAATAATTATATATATATTAAATAAGTGCTGTTAGCTTCTTGAATTGAAAAATATTATGTTTTCTAAATTTCTTATACTTGAAAAATACTATGTTTAATAGAAAGTCTCTGTTTTACATTTCATAAAAATACATACATACATACATACATACATATGCAATCCAGATGCTATAATTTTTTTTTGTCAATCTGCATGGATTATGTAGTTGTTCTTCACAATAGTTTCATAATGTTGATACTGTGGTTGCTACCATCATTTTATGGTTGGGAATAACATATAGTCAGGGTAAATAACTGGTTGTAGATCAATGAGCTATCGCATACAGGATCTGGATTCCAACAGGAGCCGGCAGCCTACCTTCTTCACTAGACTATGCTGCTGCTCATCAGTAACTTGGTTTTATTTAGTTCTAGTATTCAGCAAGCTGAGATGTTCTTTTTAAAAACATAATGAACTTTATCAAATATGCATTATTGTAAAAGAGATGAGTTCATAGCTAGTTGGATGCTAAATACCACTTTTTGCCTTTTTATATTTTTGCATTTTTCATGGGAAGTACAAAATAGAGAATCCCATTTACTCTAAACTTTATAAAAATAGAATGAATGAAATAGATACTAAATTCAATTTAGCAAGCAATCTGCTCTTGAAATTGTTGTATCAGGAGAACTAGAGATTATTCCAGAAGATCTGGCCAAAGAGATGATGCACAAAGATTGAAAGTTAAATATATATTGAGCAATTCTGAGGGTGATGGGGGACACATAACATTAAAAAGCAGTGTCTTCTCTATTTCTCTTTTATGTGTTATATTATTTATTTTTGCATAGTCACAATATAAGGATAAGCTGGCATTGAAAAACAAGAAAATCACAATAAATTTCAGAGGTATCTTTGCGTATTTATTAATTGAAATGATTGGAAAGCACTTTGGATTATGTTACGCATATCCATTGTCTGAAATGTGATCAAAAGTCCTTGTCTAGAGATATGAAAACAATCTTGTTTCAATACTTGCAAGCATTTTTCCTCATAGGTTAATTGGTCATAACCAGGGAAAGATCCAGGATTTGTGGGGCTTGCAAAATATTCAATATGGGGCCTTCATTAAGAAAGGGAATAAGAATTAGAAATGTGAAAGTAGATAGAAATGTGGATATTTATTTAGAATGAGAAAAAAGTCTCAACAAAAAGACTGATAAATAGCACAGATGTCAGAAAACTAAAAAACATTTAGTTATTAACTACCTCATTTATCACTAAATGCATACTTTTTTTGGCTATGAATGTTTGATCACCTCCTCATATGCAAAGGTGTATTGTTATTTTCTATAGAAACAAATAGAATGATAATTCAGTGTGTCCTCTAGTAGGGTTGATTGTAGAGTGTGTGTGTGTGTGTGTGTGTGTGTGTGTGTGTGTAATTATTACCGAAAAGTATTTTTTAGCTTTACAACTCATTATTGATAATGTCATGTAAATTTATGAGTTTGTTTTCAATTTTGGGCAAACCTTTATCAAATTATGTTCATGTAGAGCTGTTCGATTTCAGGGAATTGCAAGGTTTCCTGAGCAGTAACTAATCCTAAATACTCAGAATGTATGACATGCATTAGCCAGTTTGTGGTTGAAGAGAAAGCCTATTTAGTGGTTTTGTTAGATTTGTTGATGTCAGTATCTTATGTAAAATTTTCAAGAAATTTAATATTTTTCCAGCATGTTCCCATAATCCATTCCTCTTCTTTATTTGGATTATCAGATAATCAAAGTACCTATTAATTACTTTTATTTGAATTGTTTTTCTCTTGATAAATTCAGCTTGGTATTATCTGACAAAAGTTGGATATACTTTATTTCTGAATGTCAGAATAATTTCTTTGGACTTGATTTCTTTGCTTATGTTCATTATATTTATCTAATACCCTTTATATTTTCTCCTTAGTTTTCTCTCAGTTTTTTAAAAAAAATGCATTCATTTATTTTTTTTAACTTTATTTATTTATTTTGAGAGAGAAGAGACAGTGCATGTGGGGAAGAGGCAGAGAGAGAGGGAGACAGAGAATCCCAAGCAGGCTCTGTGCTGCCAGTGCAGAGCCCGATGTGGGGCTCAAATTCATAAAACTGTGAGACCATGACCTGAGCCGAAACCAAGAGTCAGATGCTTAACCAACAGAGCCACCCAGGCACCCCTCAAAAAATGCATTTAAGATGACTAAAAAAGTTAACCCTTTCACACAATGAGTTAAGAGTCTATATGGCTCTATGGCTCTCTTGCTTTACTGAAATACTCTAAAATTTCATTTATAATGGAATACTTGAGCTTTATTAAATATTTCCTTTCCATCAAAAAGTAATAAAAATATAGTGTGTTTTTAATTATACATGTGTTATAGAATATATTCCTGATAAGAGAGAACCGCTTTGAGGAGGTAGAAATGAAAATTGATCCTCTTTGTAGAGTTTGACACATCTAAAGTTTTGAGGAATTTCCGCCAGACTAAATTCTGGCTTTATACATTTTAAACTTTGTTCCGTCTGTGCTACACATATACACGTATGCCCTCTGGGCCCTATATGTATGCTTCTATAAGGCATGTCCATACTCTGGGCATGCACCTCCCAGGTACAATGCCATTTGGGTTTACCGAGTGGGTGGGGGCAGAATTCATTTCTGCACTATGAAAGGGATGGGAGGGGTGATGTCTAAAAATAACTTAGTGATACATATGGTTGACTCTGAACTATGTAAATTTATACTGTGACACCCAAACTAAACCTATCCCTAACTCAGCTTCCCTTAGCCATGTACCAAAAACACCCTGGCCTTGCCATGCCCCAGCTATGAAGGGAGGAAATGTGACAGAGGGGAGGAGGAGCTGAGTGGCAAGAAACATCCTGACTGTGGCTGAATCCATGCTGTAACAGCACAGTAGAGAAGTTGAAGCAGGGACATTTGTGTCTCACAAAGTCAAAAATATACACTATCTGGCTCTTTATAGAAGAAGTTGGGCGACCCTGCTCTAAACTCTGTACTCTTTAAAAAATAGTAAAATAGCATGGTATTATGGATCATAAATAAATATATCTTTGATATATTGCTAAGGTTAACAAAAGCAAGTAGATGAAAAGTATGCATAATAGAAATACTCTTCATTTGAAAATCATTATGCATTTGTAATTCTATAAGACTGGAAGGATAATATAATAGGATGGTAACAGTGGTTATTGGTGGGTATGAAATTTAAAGAATAGCAGTCACTTTCCATTTAGTCTTTTTCTTTTTTAAACTTATTTATTTATTTTGAGAGAGAAAGAGAAAAAGAGTGTTGGGGAAGGGCAGAGAGAGAGGCAGAGAGAGAATCCCAAGAGGCTCCATGCTCAGCATGGAGCCCGACTTGGGGCTTGATCTCACGACTGTGAGATCATGACCTGAGCCGAAATCAAGACTCGGAGGCTCAGCTGACTGAGTCACCCAGGCACCCCAAATCTTTAGTTTTTGAATGCAATGTTTATTGTGTTCGATGTTTAGTTTTTGTCACAGTAAACATGCATTACACTGGAAGTTTAAAAATAAATTAGAATTGATTAAAAGATAAAAACAATATAAAGAGAATAAATCTTACCATTGTAAAACAACAAAACACTGTTGACCTCCTCCTCTGCTGTCTGTCTACCTATCATCTGCTTATTCATTTATTCATATCTGCTGGCACTTTGTAGTTTTGTGCATCCCCAACCTTCCCCTCGGCTCACTTTTCTTTTTACCTAATAGATATGTCAGTGAGAGTCTCTACATTTCCAAAATGACCTTTTGTTTGCCCTCACTAACTCTTGATTGAAAATTTAACCATTTAATCAAATTCTAGATATATGCTTGTATTTCTTATCCAATTTACAATTATTATTCTGTCCTCTTGTGGGATCTGCCATTTCCTTCTGCTTTCTTCTCCAATAGCATCTAATATTTTCCTTTTCCCCCCTTGATATTCTGAAGTTATCACATCCTCTGTCTAGGAATGAAAATATTTCTGTTTCATATTATAGTAAATCAATAAAATTTGCACCCGTTATCCCTTTAGGAAGTGCTTCATCAATATTTCTTTCTTGCTTTCTTAGTTTTTTGAATTCCTGTTAGGCTTATATTGAAGCCACTTAATTTATTGTCTTTTAACCTCTCATTTTGCATAGATTGATCTTTCTAATTGCTATTTCCTAGATTATTTTCCATCATGTTCTATTAGCTTGGTGTTTCTCCTGTTTACTTCCTTAATGGTTACATTTTTCTACTTTCAGATTTCTGTGTGGTTATGTTTAATATACAGTTGTATCTGATTTGTATTTACTATTTTGTTACATGTCATTCTTTTGCTTTATGATTATTTTTCCTTTTTTTAAAAAATTTCTGTGGGCTTTAAAACTACTGAATAAGTTTGAATACATTTACAAATGTTGGAGAACTTGGTCAGTCTTGCTAAAGCCAAGAAGCGTTATTGTTCATGAATGAGAAGTCTGGAAGAAAGAAGGACAGGTTTGGTTAGGGGCTCCATGAGTCCATCAGGGGTCCAGCTTCTTGTTTCCTTCTCTCATCACTTCAGACTGTTGGTTCCTCTTATGAGTCAAACAATGCCTGCCTCAAGTCCTCTCCTGTTCTCATGTGAGAGTTTGTCTCAAAGCAGTGAGTAAGGAGGATGGTGTCAAAGAGGATTTTTTCTCTCTAATCAGAAAGGAAAATCCCTCCAATTAGGCCCCAGTAAATATCCACTCATATCCCTTTGATCAGAGGTGGTGTGCGCGCGCACACACACACACACACACACACACACACACACACACTCACACTCTTAGAATAATGACTCACAAATAGGAGTTAGGTAGGTAGGTAGGAGTTAAGCCTGAAGGGATGTGCCAGGGCTGGGGACCTAATGCCTGGTGTCCCTTGGGCAACAACTAACTGTGCCTGCCATGGGCTTGTTTGAACACCTTTTTTGGAAGATTCTGTTTTCTCTGAATTTCCTCAGAGTTGAATTTTTCAGTGTATGTTAAGTATTGTGTGTATCATTTTGTCATATTTCCTTTCCTTTTCCTTGTGAGTGTTCTTTTCTATGATAGTTGTGGTGTTGTCTCTGTCTGGCCCAATATTCAGAACCAGTTCTTGGTTTGATGGTTTCTGGTTACTTCTGAGGTATTAGAATTTAATTCCAATGCCAGTGGGTGGTTTAGTTTGCAAATGATTTTTTTAAAAAAGCCTCAGATAAGCCTCTACACCTTGAAGATAGTGTGTACTGTTATGTGTTTAGGGTATGATCTGTAGCTCGTGTTCCCTGAGCGAGTCCCTTATCTGCCATTCTTGTTTTTCTTCCCCAAATCCCTAGGGCATCTATGTATATTCCCTCCTTATTTCTGGAATCCAAAATTACCCTTCAGCGAATTAAGCTACAAAGTAATTTGGAGCAAGTGTACATAGAAGGCCCCATCCCTGTGCTACATGCTGTGAAAGTTCCTAAGTGTCTCAGTCATGGCATAGCTTGTGGAGGCTCATCTTGGAATTGGAGAGAGGGGTGTGCACACACATGTGTGCATGTGAGTATCAAATTAAGAGTGGTGACCACTGTCAAAAAAAAAAAAAAAAAAAAAAAAGAGTGGTGACCACTGTACTCTACCAGCTTTGAAGAGAATGAGCATATTGTCTCTTTACCTGGTAATGAAAATTAAACAAGAAGAAAGGTCCTGCAGGCCAGATTCTATACAGAAAGTGATAATTGGGTATTAGCTCCAGCAGTCCCGGGTTGTGCCCACAATAACAATGCTAGCATGATCCGATCACGCTGCTTTAATAATTCCTGAAGAACAGATTGTTTAACCTTGGCTCCCGTGGGACCTGCTGACATTATTTATTGCCATTTTCTAATTTTATTACTTTTCTGTTTTCCAAATGATGATTTTTGCTTTATACCTTGAGTTGTTTTGACACAAGATTTGAATCTTGAGATTTTAAAATGCCTTATTTGAAGTTCCTTAATACTGTGGGTGAATGGTTATCATTAAGATAGTGTTCAAATATAGCATCATATTTCAATACGTGTGTCATGACAAATATTCTGCTTCTGTAGCTTCTTCCCTTATATTAACTGGCTCAGACATATTCTGCATCTCATAACCTCACTGACTTAAAGACAGATGCATCTCGTGTGAAAGCCAGAAAATGTGCACAGCAATACAGCACTTAAAGCCAGACTTTAACATTTTCTCCATTTCAGGTAGGAGGTCTACTGATAAAGAGAGTGACATGAGATTCTTTTTTTTTTTTTTTTTTTTTTTTTTTTTTTTTTTTTACTGACTCACTTGATTTTCAGATTTTTGAAGCTTTTTTTTGCAATTGAGATTATAACAATCTACAATAAGCGCGTGAGTAAGATGCTATACTGTGTGATTTTTTTTTCCCTAGTAAGCAAAAGCTATTTTCAGTGTGATGGGTTCTAAGTTGGCTTTGTTGTGGTTTATGAGGCTATAGCCACAGCAGCAGAATATTTGTAGCCAGGTTTTGCAGAAAATCTATTTATGTCACTATGTGGCTTAATATTGTTCCATAATTTTCATCACCCTGTGATATTATCCACACTCCTGATCACAACCTATGAAACTCATTTGTTCTCACCCCTTCGAGCTCTCCAACTTCCCCTCCCTTTACTTTACCTTGTGGGCCCCATTTGTGAACTCCTTCCAGTCCTTAAGCACAGTTTAATTGCTGCTGCTTCTGTACATTTGGAGTGCTCTATCTTTTCTGGAACATCCTTGTCCTGCTTACTTTTCACCTGGAAAATTCCTGCGTGACTGTCAAGATAGTGAAAATGTCACCTTATATGTGAAATCTTCCACACTCCACCCTCTTCACTCATGCACTTATGTGCCTGTCACCTCCAATAGAATGTAGCCTCCTTAGGCAAAAGGACATAAGCCTTATTCATATCAATGCCCATTGTCCGCCTTAACATGGTATGTCACCAGACAGACATGCTCAATAAATATCAAATGGGACAGAAATAGGCTGATTGCCAAGAACTCTGAGCTAAGACTATTCCTGTAGCAAAGAACCAGACTGAGAGAGGTCCTGTTTACCTTTCAAGAAGGGTCCAGTGGCAAAATCAATTTGAAGCAATCTGAAGGTTAGCATCTATAGTTTGGCTGTCTGTGGGCAGCCATGCACATGGTAATAGAAGAAAGCATTCACACAGGGGCAAGTTGAGAGAATCAGGTTGGGAGGCAGACTTGGACAGTACCAAAATCTAGCTTGTAAAAAGTTGAGTGTTAAAAATCAACCTTCATGCCCATGATGTTGTCCAGCAAGCAGGTCAGCTGATCTGAGTGGATGACAAATAACTAGTCTTACAGTCTTTGCAGGAAGACATCTGGAAAATGCCCTCCCCATAATTTCCTTTTCTTAAAATTATGGGTGTAGTATCAGTCCCTATAGCAACAACACTCAATGACTGCCTTGTGTTTTCTACATTTGTGGGTAAAAGTGAAGTTTCCCTGTGGAATGGTAGATGTATTTAAGAAAAGAATAGCCTCCTCCCATTTTCATAAAGAATTTTATGCATTGATATCCAATCCTGTTTGAAGAGAATGATGTCAGAAATTTTTAAAAGGAAGAGAATGCCAAGGGAAGGGGAAGGAGTTGGAGTTTAGGGAGAATGAAAGAGAGGTCTGTTGGGAGTTGCCCAGCAACAGACAGAATTGCCTCAGTTCAGCCAAGGTAGTGGCTATGTCTTTGTCCCTGTCCCAGGCCCTCCTTGAAGGCTGTGGCTACAGAGAACCCATGAGGCCGTCCAAGGTACAGTGCTGTTGGCAAGGCCTGCCTATCAAGAACATGTTGCCTTCTTGTCACATTGCAAATCATGGAAGGAGCATGGAATCTTTGATTCATTAATTTTTTTTCTTGTGATTAGACTGGACTTTTAGCTTTTAGTGAGGAAGATCACAGATGAGTAAGTCAGTGGAAAACACATTTATGTAATGCAGGTATAGGTGGTAACAAATAGAAATACTTACAGATAAATGTCTATAAGTAGGTTAGTATACACACATAGCTTTCTGCTGGGAGGGCTTAGAAGCAGTGAGCACACCTCGCACCCTGAACTTGGTTTCAAATACTACTCTTCAATGAAAGTAAAGGGCTCCTTGGAAAAGTGGATGATTCTAGGTTTGAGCCAGAAATATACAACATGAGTCTAGAGCACCTTGTAGTGTCAGGAAGTAAGGAAATAAAAACGCAATGGGGATATGTGTGAAAGGGACATAGAAGCCAATTGAAAGATCTCTCTGTGGCCAAACCTAGGACAATTTGTGCTATAAAATAAAATATACTGGGGGCACGTGGGTGGTTCAGTTGGATAAGCATCCAACTTTGGCTCAGGTCATGATCTCGCAGTTCGTGAGTTAGAGCCTCACGCCAGGCCCTGTGGTGACAGCTCGGAGCCTGGATCCTGCCTCAGATTCTATGTCTCCCTCTCTCTGTGCCCCTTCCCTGCTCGTGTTCTCTCTCTCTCTCTCTCTCTCTGACTCTCTCTCTCAAAAATAAACAGTAAAAAGTATATACCGGATTCCAACATGAAGTATTAGATAAATTACCCACAAGTCAACACTGATATAAGTACATAATTGAATAAATAAATAAGAATAGACAAATTTTTCATGAGAAGAATTTCTAATAATTTATGTAGTGTAACTATTCCATAGTGAGTTCCCTCTAAACACAGTGCTGTGTGAGGGGGAAGTAACTTTATAGTATAAACAAAACAAAACAAAACAAAAACCTTGCAAAACACTACTTCAGCCAGTTTTCACATCAATTGTGAAGTCATGTTGGTAGCTTCTGTTATGAGAGTGGCACTTATGTCCATGATCTTCTGCTTAAGATATTATAAGTCCAGTCTAGTCATGAGAAAATATCAGGCAAATCTTAAATGAGGGTCATTTTACAAAA
This sequence comes from Panthera leo, assembly GCF_018350215.1. Classification (NCBI taxonomy): domain Eukaryota; kingdom Metazoa; phylum Chordata; class Mammalia; order Carnivora; family Felidae; genus Panthera; species Panthera leo. Next base: position 94,819,422 of record NC_056681.1, read on the forward strand.
TACTCAAGCAGTAGTCCTCAAAACTCTCTGAGTCATCAACAGTAAGGAATGTCTGAGAAGCTGCCACAGCCCAGAGGAGCCTAAGGAGCTGGATGGGATCCTAGAACTGAACGAAGACCTTAGGTAAAACAGGGAATGAATAAACTATGTGCTTTAGTTGCAGCAAACAAATAAACAAAAAGTGTTCCTTAAGTATGGCAAAGTCTTTTGTAGTCTTCCTAAATCTTTACCAATATACAAAATGAATTTGGAGAGTGAATCTACCTTAGTATTAAGAAATAGTTAGCAACACAGTGGCTAGAATTTCCTACCTTCTTCAATTTCCTGTTTCACTTGTGAAATTTCCCTATGATTTTTTTTTCTCTCTCTCTTTTTCTGAAACTTTAAATTTTTCAAGCTGGATAAATACATTCTGTACAGAAAAAAAATAACAGTTCTTAAAATTAGGAGAAAGAACCTATTTCATGATCGTTTAAACTGTGATGAAAATATGGATGTTTGATAAGTGACATTTTTAATATTCCTCCTAGAAAAAGAAAAAAAATCGTCCAAATAACAGTGATAAGAAAACATTATTTTTCATTTGGTTTATCAGAGAAAGCTAAATGCTTAATAAACATTCCACCATACCTCATTTCGGTATATTCCAATGCAGGCAATGTTCAACACAAGAATTTCTATTTGGATGACTATTTGTTGAGGAGACTTAGAGACCTAGTTACTTTCTATCTCTTGGCTCAGCCATCTCCTAGAGCCTTGGCATCTTTCTTTTCTGGCATCCCAGAGAGAGGGGAAGTGGGCGTTGGCACAGGTCCATGATGGAGAGTTTTGGTAGCCACGTCTGTAAAGGATACTTCACTCCTGCTCATATATAATCAAAAGATGGCTCCTTGAATGATCAATAGAAACTAATTTTTAATGAGGCATTATTCTTTCTCAGAATAACATCCCTTTTTATCTGGCCACTAATTCTGTAACTCACTAACAGTTGACTAAGAGCTAGGACTAGCAGTAATTTAATAAATATTGTCTCAAAGCCATCTTAATAGGTTTTTATTGTTTTGAAATAAATAAGCCTTTTGGGGGTAACTGTAGGAGATAGATTTTTGTGAATCATAGACTATAATCATTTTGTTGTTACAAGAAAAAAGCTTTTGGTTGTTCTAGGCTAATAATGGTATGTTAGCTGTTGTATACAAAGAGGCTATCCTGAACCCTGTGTGTGTACTTGACATTTTTCTGATGGTGAGACATTTGTGCTCATCTATTTCCTATGCAGTTGTGATTGTTGCATTTTCTGGGAGGCTTGCCAGCATTATCCATACAGACTCAAGCATATACAACTACAAAGACAAGTAGCCCTTGAAGAGTTTTAACCAGTGACTTAGGAAAGAAAACAGTGAGACAGAGTAATGAGCCTTATATATGCTTCCAGGTTCTTGGTAAGAGTCTCTCCTATGCCAACTCATCTATTTCTTCCATTCCAAGTAAATGCTGATGATAATATCATTCTGAAATACCATCAGCCTGAAATTTGCATGAATCTGAACATAAACAATCTTATAATCATTACAGATTTAACAAGTTCTTTTATATGTGATTTTTATATTCAATAGGGAGTTAGAGAAAATTATTAAGCTTACTAGAAGACAGGTCTTTAATCTTAAGTAACTAATTTCCACTATTATAGGCAAGTATGCAAAAAATAATTAGATGCATGTGTATGGTCTACAAATAAATATTTTGTTTATTTTGTTTATTTTCTAATATTTTGTAAAATATTTGTTTATTTTGTAATATTTTGTTTATTTTGTTTTGAAATTTTTATAAATTGACAATAGAAGAAAAACAAAATCCACTTAAAAATATATGAAAGGGCTGGAAGATTAATCTCACCATGTTTTTACATTATTTCAAATTTTGCAATAAATGTTATTAGAACTTTTACAGACCAATCCATGGTCTCAGGCACAGTCTTAATTGTATGTTCATAATTTGACTTTCATCAGTTGTGAAAGAATTCTTGAGCCATATGGAGAAGATCTCCCTCCTCTACTTCTCTCTCTCTTTCTCTCCCTTTCTCTCTCCTTCCTTACTTGCCCCCTTTCTGTTTTCCTTACTTTCCTTCTACAACTTTTCTGGGGAACTCCCAAAATATGTTTTAATTTTTTTTTTCCATAGCAAATGTGAGGGAAGCTCTAGTCAAGTCTGGTTTAAAAAAGGAAAAGATTATTCCCTGATTTCTGGGGGAGGATAGACAGTTTTAAACAGTAACAAGAAAGAGATTGGGAATTCAGATGGATATGAAAATAGCTATATTCATTAAGTAGAGCTATGCAAACAGCTGTAAATTTGGATAATAAGCAGGGAAAGATATTTGAATTTCATTAGGCTTTTTTTTCTTCTACAGTTAGCAAATATCTCACCTTCTAAAATTACTTCAATTGTGATTCACCACAATAAGCATGTAATTAAAATTGAAGAATATTTACCAGGTGAGGAAGGTTGATGAAAGGAGCCAGGAGAAGGGTTTGGAAAATGCAAAAAGAATAGCAACTCGGGGAACACACTGCATTCTGGAAGATATTTTAGGAAAGATAATGTGTGGGAGGATTTCAATCAAGTAGATGTTGCTGGTTCAAGACTAGCATATAGAAGCTAAGTCATCAGGGTATTTTTTGGTGGTGTGCATTAATTAGTTAATTAATCCAATCAATAGTAATTGAAATATCTATTGTGCTTTGATTTCTGCACCAGATCCCCTGGGAGAATAATTGCTGGGAACAGTTTCTGTACTCACAGAGTGTATATTCTAAGAAGGAGGTAGAAATAAAACATAATTAACTATAGTTATGGTGAGAAGTGTGGAGTACTATGGAGCATTAATGTGTGGGTATGTGTGTAGTGGGGGAAGGGATCTGACCCAAGCTGGACATGGGGTTGGCTACATAGCCCTTGTTCTTGCTTCAGGAGGCAAGTATGCATGCAATTACAGTGGAACATAATTAGTGTTCTTACAGCAAAATGTTCTAGCTGTACTGATAGTATACAAGGAGTTTCAAGTTCATTCTAGATGAATGAACTGATGTGTCAGGGAAGGTACACAAAAGGAAGAGTAGAAACCAAGTCAGGAAGGGTTAGCAAGTCTGCAAATTGACATTTTAGAGACAATCCACAGTTCTTTTGAGTAGAATATCAAAATGTAGGAAATAACTTTAAATAAATTAATAATTACTACAGTTTAACCTTGGTAGACTGGTATTATAAAATGAGATGCACAGAAGGGGAGAAGCTGATCAACAAAGGGCCCTTTGATCATATAATAGAGGCTCAATTAACATTTGTTTAATGAATGAGTAATGAATTGTAATATTATCCTTGCTATTATGGCAAAGTGGAAGATTATGCCTCTTAAATAGAGCTCTTGTAAATGAGATACCTACACTTCTTTAAAAAAAATGTATGTGTTTTTTTAATTGAGGAAATAGATTGATATTAGTGGGCTGAGAAATCAGTATACTGAGGCCTGATGAATAATTCAAAACTATAATAAAATAGAAAAGAGCATCTGGGAAAGTAGGCACTGTGGAAGTAAGTACTTCAATTATATAGATACATGTTTGCTCCTAACAACAGAGCCTCAAACTCTATGAGGCAAAAACCAGTAGAACTACCAGGAGAAATAGGTGAATCCACTATCATAGTTGCAGACATCAATACCTCTCTCTGTCAGGAAGAGGAATGGCAGATATGGCAGTCAGAAAATAAGTAAGAACATACTTGAACTCAACAACACCATCAATTAACTGTATATAATTGATATCTATAGACTGCTTCATCCAACAATAGCAAAATACACATTCTTTTTAGGCTCACATAAAATATTCAGCAAGATAAACCACATTCTGGATCACTAAAGATACATTAAGAAATTTTAAAGAATAAAAATTATGCAATGTCTGTTCTTAGACCACAATGGAATTAAACAACAAAAACAAAAAATCAGTAACAGAAAGATAACTGGAAAATCCCCAAATATGTGGAGATTAAATAGCACATTTTTAAATGCCATGTGGGTCAAAGAAGAAATCTCAAGGGAAAAATTAAAATATTTTGATCTAAATGAAAATGAAAATAAAATACCAAAATTTGTGGGATATAGTGAAAGCAGAGCTTAGAGAGAAATTTATATCATTGGATTTGTATATTAGAAAAGAAGAAAGATATAAAATCAATCATTTAGGTTTCCACCTTAGGAAACTAGAAAAAGAAGAGCAAATCCAAGTAAATCAAAAGCAAATAATAAAAGACATAGTAAGAATTGGAGCAGAAATCACTGAAATTGAAAACAGGAAATTAAACAAAATCAATGAAACCAAAAGGTGGTTCTTTGAAAGATCAATGAAAACTGATAAGCCTCTGGCTAGGCTAACTAAGAAAAACAAAGAGAAGACAAAAATTACTAATATCAGAAATTAAAAAGGAAGACATTGCTACAAATCTTACAGAAATTAAAAGGATAGTAAAGGAATACTATGAACAACTCTATACCCACAGATTTGATAACCTGGATTAAATAGACCAATTTCTTGAAAGACACAATCTGCCAAAATTCACACAAGAAGAAATAGATGATCTAAATAGCCTTGTATCTATTAAAGAAATTGAATCATTAATTAATAACCTTCTTGAATCAATAGTTAATAACCTTCTAAAATGGAAAGCACAGGTCCATATGGATTAACTGGTGAATACTACCAAACATTTAAGGAAGAAATGATACCAATTCTCTACAATCTCTTTCAGAGAATAGAAGCAGAGGAAATACTTCCTAACTAATTCTGAAGCCACATTACCCTAATACCAAAGCCAGCAAAGACATTACAAGAAAACTACAGATCATTATCTCTTATGAACATAAAGATGCAAAAATTCTTAAAAAACTAGGAATAGAGGAGAACAAAATATTAGGCAAAATAAACTGATCAAGAATAGCTATAAAAAATCTACAGTTGACACCATACTTATTAGTGAGAATATTGAAGCTTTTCCATTAAGATCAGGTACAAGGCAAGATGTGCCCTGTTACCACTCCTTTTCAACATCATATTAGAAGACCTTGCTAATACAAAAGTCAAGAAAAGGAAATAAAATATGTACAGATTAGAAAGGAAGATATAAAATTATCTTTGTGCACAGATAACATGGTCATCAATGTGGAAAATCTAAAAGAATTGACAAAACCCTCCTGGACTAAAAAAAAATTATAGCAAAGTTGCAGGATATAATGTTAATATACAGAATTCATTTACTTTCCTACATACTATCAGTGACAAACGGAATCTGAAATTAATAACACAGTATCATTTAGATTTGCATCAAAAAAGAGAAATACCTAAATATAAATCTAACAAAAAAGGCGTAAGATCTATATGAAGAAATTATAAAACTCTAATGAGCAAAATCAAGTAACTAAATAAATGGAGAGAATATTGTACTTTCATGGGTAAGAGGACTCAAAATTGTCAAAAGATTGGTACTTTCTAACTTGATCTACAGATTCATTGCAGTCCAATCAAATCCCAGCAAATTGTTTTATGAATATCAACTAACTGATTCTAAAGTTTGTAAAGAGTCAAAAGACTTGTAATACTCATCACGATATTGAAGGTGCAGAATAAAGTTGGAAGACTTAAGTCACCGAACTTCAAAACTTGTTATAAAGCTACAGTAATTAAAAGAATGTTGGTGTTAGTAAAGGTATAGCGAGATAGATCAATGGAACAGAATAGGAAGCCCAGAAATAGACTTCCATAAATATAGTCAATGATCTTTTGCAAATAAGTGAAAGCAATTCAATGAAGCAAAGATAGTCACTTCATCAAATGGTGCTAGAACTGGACATCCACATGCAAGAATTTATATATGTATATATATGAGTTTAGACAAAAACTTTATACCCTCATAAAAACTCAATATGAATTATAGACCTAAAACACAAAACTATAAAACTCCTGAAAGATAACATAGAAGTAAACCTAAATGACCTTGGGTATGGTGATGTCTTTTAAGTTATGACATCAAAGCCACAATCCATGAAAGAAAGAAATAATCTGGGCTGCATTGAATTTTAAAACTTATCTGCAAAAGACAGTATTAAGAGAATTAGAAAACAAGTCATAGACTGGGAGAAAATATTTACAGAACACAAATCTGATAAAAGTGTGTTATCCAAAAGATACAAAGAACCCTTAAAATTCAATCATAAGAAAACAAGAAACCCCAATAAAAAATAGGCCAAAGATCTTAATAGACACTCAGCAAAAAAAACCTGTGCAGATAGTGGATTTCTGAAAAGATGTTCCACATCATATGTCATCAGGGAAATCAAGTTGAGACAACAGTGACATACTGGTACACAAGTATTAAAATGGCCCAAACCTGGAAGACTGAAAACACCAGATGCCGGTGAGGATGTGGAGCAGTGGGAGCTCTTATTCATTGCTGGTGGAACTGCAAAATGGTATAGTCATTTTGAAAGACAGTCCCGCAGTATTTTTACAAATCTAAACCTACTCTCACCATATGATTTGGCTACTGCACTCCTTAGTGTTTACTCAAAGGAGTTGAAAACATCTACACAAAAACCTGCACAATAATGTTGATGGCAGCTTTATTCATAATTGTAAAAACTTGGAAAGAACCAAGGTGTCCTTCAGTAAATGAATGGATAAACAAACTGATATATCCGGCAATAGAATATTATTCAGCTGAAGTGAAATGACCTATCAAGCCATGAAAAAACATGGAGGAACCTTAAATGCATATTGCTAAGTGCAAGAAACCCATCTGAAAAGACTATGTATTGTATGACTCCAACTATATGACATTATATATAAGGCAAAACTGTGGAATCCATAAAAATACCAGTGATTTCTGGGGGTGAGGTGGGATGGGGGAGGGAAAGAGTTGAATAGGTGGAGCACAGAGAATTTTTGGAGCAGTGAAAATACTCTGAATGATATTATAATGAAGGTTGTATGTCTTTATACATTTGTCCAAACTCAGAATGTACAATACCAAGAATAAACCCTAAGGTAAACTATGTACTTTGGGTTACTATGATATGTCAATGTAGTTTCATTCTTGGTAAAAAAAAAAAATGTACCATTCTGGTGAGTGATGTTGATAATGGGAGTGTCTATGTATAGGTGGGGATGAGGGTATATGGGAAATTTCGGTACCTCCCTCTCAATTTTGTTGTACACCTAAAAGTGCTCTAAAAAATAAAGTCTTAATAAAAAAAATTAAAATATACCTAAATTAAAGAAATATTACACATTTACTTGAAACCTTAAGGTTACCAATATTCACCCAATATTATTATACAATTAATGAAAAATGAATATGGTCTTCTGTTTATCTTTTTCTCTTTTAATAAAGTATCTGTGAGATATAAATGGTCCTGGCATAAGGATTGTGTCTTGTTTTCTGTACAGTGGGCAATTCTGTCATATTCCAAGAAATGGAAATGTTTTAATTTGCATCATTTTCTAATTTATAAGCATATATAAATGTAGAATAAATAGAGATGAGTTTTTCAAGTTCATAAATACATGTATATGCTACATTATGGATTTAACTGATACATTAATTTAAAAGTCTCCTGAATGTCAGGCACTGTGCTTCGTACTGGGAGTATGAAGATGGAGACTCTGCCTATGTGAGGGAGGGACATATAAATACACAATTAAAGAGTAAGTTATTGTGCCATGCACTCCCAACTCTACTTAGAGTGGTGTGTCAAAAAACACAGAAGACAGAAACCAACACGCTTTTGTTGAGACATGAAAGGGCAGTGGGTGTTTGCTGGGCAAGAGAGAGGCACACAGGGGCGTCTGGGTGGCTCAGTCCGTTAAACGTCCGACTTTGGGTCAGGTCATGATCTCACGGTTCATGGGTTCGAGCCCCAATTCAGGGTCTGTGCCGGCAGCTCGGAACCTGGAGCCTGCTTTGGATTCTGTGTCTCCCTCTCTCTCTCTGCCCTTCCCCTGCTTGCACTGTCTCCCTATCTCTCTCCCTCAAAAATAAGTAAACATTAAAAAAAGAGTCTCACAGAGGGCACAGTTCTGTGTAACCCTATATGTTTAGGTGGACACATGTGTCTTGGGAATATCGAGTTGGTTGTGTGTATGTGTGTATATTTGGAGTCCTGCAGACTTAAGAAAGGCGTGGGAAATGACTGTGAATCTGAAAAGTACAATGAGGATGAGGTATGAGGATCAGTGTGGACAGCTAAGCAAGGCTAGATGCTGAATAACTTTGCGTGGTGGGAGGTGATGGCAAACTGCTGAAGGACAGGAAGACAACAATGGATTGTAGTTTAGAACAATTGCTCTGGGGTGAATGGTGGGTTAAATGGAGAGGTGTAAGATGGGGGCAGGGAGATAGAGATGATTACAGTAAGGACATTTTCCAGAATACTTATACAAACATTATATAAATAACAATCTTACATGTTCAATAATTTATGCATAGATCATGAGCATGATTCTGAGTTTAGTAAAGATGTATAGTTTAGATGTAGATTTTCCAAGATCTCCCATCCCCGGCTCTTACCTTATGTGTAAATTTCTTTTCAGAACTGCTTCAGTGCTAAACCTTTTGGGGGCTGCAGCTCCGGGAATGTATTTTGGCCTTATCGTATGAGATCACCACTTGAAGGAAAGAGTTACAAACTTGCTTCTAAAGATATAGATGGTTTTGCCATCAAATGAAGAATGTGTTATTTAAAAAAAAAAACAGATTTCTTCCAACTCTAGAAAGGCTGTGGTTCTTAATTATTTCAGCAGTGACTTTCCATTTGCCTTAAGTCACAAAAACAAGTTAGCATGTGAATCCAAGGAGTGAAGGAGCTCCACAGTTGTTCAAAATATGCCAGGAGGGTTTGACACACACAGTACTAAGGCTACACATCCATGTTCTCAGAGCTACTTTAAGGGAAGTTTGTAGGATGATTATCATTATGTGAATGCCCAGTACACTATTGCCTGCCGCCTCCTCCTAGAAACACATTTCCCGTGGGTGTATGACAAATCTGGTTGAACAGATAAAGTGCGGTTTTGCTATTTCAGGCCTGGTTACATCCTAACTGCAATTACATCACAGGTTGAATTCTGTCTTCATAAACGTATGGTCACCACCCCCCCCCCCACCCACTTTGTTGTATCATGGCACTTCTCTATTAAATCTTATTTTTCCATTGTTGGCATAAAAATGGGATCCCACTGTAGCGTATTTTGACAGTTAATGTTTGTGCTTCAAGTGGATTTAGAAATTTTTCACATAAGTAACTCCCGGTCCAAATATATTCAATTGATGCTTTATTTTTGGAGTATATTGTTAGTTTATTTAGTGTTTAACTACACATTATCAGAGTGTTAACATTTCTTGTTCAAGGTTTTTGACACTCGATGTCTTTAAAACATGCTGTTCAATACAGACATCATACTTAATGAGGGGAAACATACTGTTCCTTGAATAGCCTTGACACTGTGCCAAATCATAAAGATATCATATCTAATGATGAATTCTTTGCTCAAGAGATTGTATATTTCCATAGAATAGACTTATTAAAAATAGAATATTCATGATTTTAAGTCATTCTTGAGAAGTCCTTGAGCAACTTAGTTGATATTTTGACCTAGGTTTTCCTATTTCAAAAATACGTTAAAAATTTTTAATCTAAAGTTGATGATGTTGCTTAAAGTTGATGAAGTTGTCAATTGTGGAACAAATGAATTTTTTTCTTTATAAAAATTTTATTGAAAATCTAAGTAGTTATGCTTTTAAAGAATTAATAACATTTCACTTAAGAGTGGTCCAAGACTGAATTATTTTTGTTCCATAGAAGCAGTTCAGATTTCTCATTTTAACCATGAATATTACTTAATTTTTGTTAACCTATTTTCTTTCCCTGATGGAATTTTTCTTCCGTGCCTTTTAGATGACCTCTGACTTACTATCTTCCACTGTCACCAACTTGTTTGTTAATTTTATTTTCTTCAGCTTCACAATATAGTTCTTATATTTTTAGATTTTTTTTTAAGTTTATTTATTTATTTTGAGAGAGAGAGTGTGAGTGGGGAGAGGGGCAAAGGGAGAGGGAAAGAAATAATCCCAAGCAGGCTCTGCTGACAGTGCAGAGCGTGACGTGGGGCTGGATCCCACAACCATGTGATCATATCCCGAGCCCAAATCAAGAGTTGGACACTTAACTGACAGAGACACCCAGGCGCCTCTAAGATTTTTCTCAGGAGTTTTTACTCTCTTATCTAAGAGACAGCAGCTTTGTTCTCTTTTCCCCTCTCCATGGCTCTTCAGGCATATTTTTCAGAAACCTAACAACTCTGACTTTAGAGTAGTCATATGCATGGTGAAGGAGATCATAAAAATTGCAATAAGCTGATCTCTGTACTGCTGGAAACTCCACATTTGTTTCCCTTTGCACAGAGGACAAAATCCACATTTTTGCCCGTGTGCTATGAGCCCTCCTGAGACCTGTCCCTTCCCAGTTCTCACCTTCCATCCTACCCTTGTCTCTTTTTCTGTGTTCCAGCTACACTGGCCTTTATGCAGTCTTCCAAATTATGAGAATATAATGAAACTTGTGAGAATCGTGTTTTATAAATTTTATCATTAACGTAAATTATTGGAAATTGATTTGATTGAAATTGAAAATATGTGAGAATCAAAAATTTTAATTCAAAAAGTACAGTACCAGCTTACCGTCAAAACAACTGTTTATGTAGAAGAGCAAAGAGTATTTGTTCCCAAAAATGTACAGATGCTCTTTCATATGTTTTGATCTTGGGCACAAAACAGGTTGTTTAAAACAGTGCACATGCTGGACCCCATTTTAAAGAAAAACTTTCAGTACACATAGTAAATATAAAACACAGAAACAAACAGTCTGTCATGAAACATACACCGAAGTGTTAAGAGTGGAATTTGAGATAATTTTTCCTTCTATCTGTATTTTGTAATTCTTTCCCAATTACGATAAATCATTTTGTGTAATTCAAAGTCTAGTTTAAAAGTGGTGTTATTACCCAACTTTTGCCTTGTTTGGGTATTACAGCCTTGATTGTAGTGGTGACATAGGAAACGCTGGTTCCAGGTATACATGGTAAACAGTGCTACGTGGGTAGGCCTTCAACTTCTTTCTAGAACCAAGTAGTTTTTTGTGTGTGTGGTGAGAGTAGAGAACTGAGTTTGTCATTAAGCTGAGAGTTATGTACATTTTGCTCTACACATGAATATATAACAGAGTGTGAATGATCTGGTATATTTGCATGACAATTTCTTTAAAAAATTTTTAAAGTTTATTTATTTATTTTTGAGAGAGACAAAGATAGATAGTGTGCATGGGGGAGGGGCAGAGAGAGGGGGGCAGAGAATCCCAAGCCGGCTCTGTGCTGTCTGCGTGGAGCCCAATGTGGGGCTCAAACTCATGAACCATGAGATCATGAGCTGAGCTGAAACCAAGAGCTGGATGCTTAACCGACTGACCCAGTGCCCCTGGATATATTATTTCACTGAAAACTGGTCAAAACCCTTTATTGTGCAGGCTTGCAGGCCTGTTTTTCTGGTTGTGTTCTTTTCATCTAGGTTGTAGGATCCTCTTTCATCCCATAGCAGATTTTGTTTTGGGTTTTTTTTCTGCTGCATTTTATCAGGGCCTTGAGTTTCTCTGGTGTATTTCTCAGTATTCCCTATAAGCATATTCATTTTGGAGGTTTGCCTTTCTTACCATATGCTGTGCTCATAATGCTATTTGATGTATGTGTTATCTCCTAATTTTGCTTTTATCTTTCTGTTCAACCAAATAGTTTTCTTTATCTGGGTGTGTGGTCCTGTGTGTATTCTGTCTGCCATCTCCATACTGGTAAGAACAGTGTCCTATACACCCATGAGAGGAATATTTTACACTTTGTGTGTGTGGGTAGTTGTTCATGTTTGAGGTCCAAGCCGAAATGACGTTCCCACTGTCCAATGTCTCAGAACCACTGCATGTCTCCCAGGCAGAGATACCTTAGCAATATTTGCTATCTAATCAGGGGGATGTTACATAGCAAATAAGTTTCATATATACAATGCAACCATTTTAATTTTTTTAAGTTTATTTATTTTTGAGAGATAACACAAGCAGGGGGGGGTGGAGAGAGAGAGAGAGAGAGAGAGAGAGAGAGAGAGAGAGAGACACAGATTCCAAAGCAGGATCCAGCTTCCGAGCTGTTAGCGCAGAGCCCAAAGTGGGGCTCAAACCCACAAACCACAAGATCATGACCTGAGCCAAAGTTGGACACTTAACTGACTGAGTCACGCAAGTGCCCCACAATGCAACCATTTTAGATAGTAGAGAAGTTGGTGGCATTCTTTATTCAATATTTAGGAGAACTTTAGGAGGTTTTGTTTTATAAATATGCAAGAAATCCTCTCAAAGAACGTGAAAAGATTTAGTAAACTGGGATAATATTTGCAACATATGAAGTTTAGTGCACCTTATTGCCTTCATCACACTGCCTTATATACTTTGTAAAGCAGGAAGAAAACCCAAGTGGCCCAAATATGAAAGACTGAAGTGCCACTTGGCTGTTTCCTAAAGATCTAAGCCACTTCAGCCTTCTGGTGTGAATGAAGCACAGTACTTTAGCCTGGTTTTCCAACTAGTTGTTAGTTCAATTTCTTGACTGAAATGGCAATTTTAGGTGAATTATGATATATAGGACCTGTGATGCCACTGAGGATAGATTTGTTTTATGTCTCTGGAATTGTTTTTTATGGATGCAATTTACGTATTTTAAAACCCCTATAATTTTCATGTTTCAGCTGACTATATAGTTAAGATTATATATTTCTTGATTGTGAAACAATTACAGTGGTTTTAGATGCATATGTTTTTTCCTCAAGTTTAGATCTCTATACTATAGTGAGGCTGATTTAGTTCCTTTCAATAAAATATTTTAAGGTCCTTTTATTAAAGCAGGAATTAGAATAATTATCACTATTTATAAAATACTGCTTAATATAAAAGCAACTCCAAGGAAATTATAATCACTCTGTAAAATTGAAAGTAGAAAGCACTTAAAAATTCATGAGTATAAAATAAAATATGCGTCAATAAAAATTGTGTGCAGAGCCAACTTGTATTTTAGAATAGAACTTGGAAGGTTGTGCTTGCATGGAAACAATTTTCCAAACTGGAAAATTCTAATTTAAAAGAATAGCCCCCAAATCATGGTAAATATATTTACTGTAATTAATCAATAAATGTCTAGTGAGGATCAATGGTGTGCTCAGTACTATGCTTTTAGTTTGCTGTTCGCCTATGGAGGTGAGTCCTTCCAACTTGAGGTGGTAGGTGCACTGTGAAGTATAATTCATGGGGCCCAAGATGTGGCACATAGTTAAGGCTTATCATAGTGACGATGAGTAGTGTTTCTCAACAGGATCCCTATTGGCATTTTGGGTGCGGTTATCCTTTGTCATGTAGGATTTTAACATTAAGCCTGACCTGTACAACTTCACAATGATCAGAACATCCAAAATGGCGCCTGGAAAGCATTTCTGGGTGATACAGCCCCCAGTTGAGATCTGCTGGCACAGAACAGGGGCTGACAGACTTTTTCTGTGAAGAGGCAGATACTAAATATTTTCAGTTTTGTGGGCTATACTCTCTCTGTACTCAACTCTGCTGTTGTAGCAGGAAAGCAACCACAGACAATACAAGAAAAGTGTGGCTGTGTTCCAGTAAAACTTCACTTAAAAAATAGCTGGTGGGCAGATTTAGCTTGCAGGTTATAATTTGCCAATCCCTTCGTATGTATCACAAGCCCACCGATTTCAACACAAGGAATGCTATTTGAGAACACTCAGTAGTATTTTATCAGTTGGAAGGATTTTGGCTGCAAATATGAAATCATATCTACTATTTCTAAAGACAGGATGGTTTCACTCTTGGTTAATTAAATGTATTGTTGTCATAAAAGACCAAAGTACCCTCCTTTTTTCTACTCTGTTATCCTCAGCTGTTGCCATGGTCTCCCCTCATTGTCACAAATGGATGCCGGAATGTTACATGTAGTTACAGTAGCACACAAGGAAGAATAACAGATCTGCCTACTCTCTAGGAAAACCTTTCCCAGAAGTCCACAGCTCACTTGCTGTCAGATCTCATTTGGGGACAAACCCAAACTTGAACTAAAAAATGGCAAAGTGGAAATTCCAGTGATGTGGAATTCCACATAATTGCCATGGAATACTTAGAAGTCTCTTCCCTGGGCTGGAAAAAGATTCCGGCCCTAACACAAACCTGTGGATACACAATATTTGAATGAATTGAGTTTGTGTTTAAGAGAAAGAGCAGTAAGTTTTGAGGATTAGTGGAGGAAGATGTATGTGAGATGCCATATTTTCCATATTAATTATCTTATATTTTAAATAGAATTCTGTCTTGAGTGTTACTTGAGGCCTTTTGTTTCCCTCTGTTTTCCATTTAGTCAAAGGAGCATTTTGTGTATGCCTGTCTTTGGTCAGATTAGAGGGAGGAGTTTGGATCAAGGTTCACTGGTGGCAGGTAATTTCTCTCTAGTATTGAAGAGCCAAGGCATGTAGAGCCATGCCTTCCTGTTGTGAGATCAGTAATACCACCAGTGTGCAAAAGACAGTATATCAATTTATTTAACAGAGCTTACTTGGTAGTCCTTAAGGACCTCCTTACTTAAATAAGCCCCCCAATTATCATATATATTTAGTATATTATGTGGTTTGTATTATAAGAACTGAAAATAATTTGTTGAAACACATGCTCATGGAAATGTTATAATTATTTATTTTAGTGCTAAAGGGAATACAGAAGACCATCTGGTTCTTTCAGGCTCGTAAAGGTGCTGCCTTACAATTTCAGATGAAGCAGGTGATTTGCCAAGAGAATCATTTGGGTGGCTGGAAAGTAAAGATATAACTAGAAACTGTTTTTCTCACTTCGTGTGCTGTGTTCCCTGCATTACATCATGGCATTCCTGCAGCAAAGTGCCAGCTTAAAAGACCTTATGCTTGTCAGTAAAAATGGCTCTAATTCAAGTTCTGATTTTTTTTTTTTCTTGGAGCTCTTCCTGAATTTTGAGCTCTTTAACTTGTCAGTACAGGGGCTGAACAAATACCTTTAGATGCACTTATATTTACTTTAGTGACTTTTGAAGAATGACACTGAAATATCTTATAGGTAAATTTATTCAAGAGACCTTGTTTAGTATCTGCTGGGAAGCAGTTGCCTTTTTTATGCCAATTGTTTACTTATGTGTATATTATAAAAATTAAATTCACAGTCCTTGCCTCAAGGATCTCAACATTCTACTATTAAAGAGACAAATGAATGAATAATTAAAATAGAATGTGATTCCTAGCACAGTAGAGGGAAGCAAATGTGCTCTGAGAGCAAGTGTGGTCTAAGTGGGTCAACAAATGAAGCCCGAGCTGAGTTTCAAAGGATAACTGAGAGTAAATCAACTTAAAACAGGGAAGAAGGTTTTTGGAGATGGAGTAACATGGGCAAAAGATTAGAGGTGTCAGAAAATATGGAATGTTTGGAGAATCGCTAGCAGTCACTAAATCTAGAGTTCACAAAGACTGAAAATGTAAGGTGGATGAATGCTGAGTAATGTCTATACTGGAGGACAGTAAATATAATTGGAACTTTATCCTTAGGCGAAGGGAGTCATCAGAGGCTTTTCAACACAGACATGATGTAATTTATATTTTGGAAAAACCACTAAGGCTGCAGAATAGAGGAGGGAGTAGAGGAGGCTAAGACTGAGGCCAACATGACAGTCAAGAGGTTGTTTCAATAACCCTAAAGAAGAAATGATGACAGCCTTGATGAGAGCAGTGATGATTTGATGTAGGAGGTAAGAGAAAGGAAAGGAATAAAGAATGACTTCTCCATTTCTGACAAGGGAGATTGATAGTGGTTCTGTTCATTGACATATGACTATAGAAGCATAAAATTACCAATTTTGGGGTAAAGAGGATGAGTTCATGTTGGAGTGTTTGGAAACCTAGTAAATGATGGCATATAGGAGGCTAGAACTCGGGCAGAAATCCTGAGCTAGAGAAATAGATTTGGGAGTTTGCAGCATCATATAAGCCACTGACATGATTGAAGCCCACCCAGACACTATGCATAGAAGAGGGAGAGACTAAGGACAAGATGCCAAGAGAGTGGAGGAAGAGCAGGGGAGAGTGGTGTCCTTTAAGCCAAGAGAATAATAGTATTACTGTCAAATACTGCTTAGAGGTCAAATAAGGAAAGAACTGAGAAAGGGTCACTGAATTTTTGAGGTGATATGTTTATTTTTATGATAAGAAATATATTTTTATAAGAAATATCATTAGACACATTGAAATATATATGTATATACATATATATACACATGCATATGTAGTGAAATATGTATATTTGTATGTATAAATTAAGAATTGCCCTAAATCCTATCACCCAGCATAACTACCGCTAAAATTTTGATGTGTATCTTTCTACTTTTTCTGTATGCAAATATATTCTCCAAAACCAGATATGTCTATATATAACAAAATGAGTTCCTACTATAAAAATATGAAGCACTGCATGAATTTGCTTATTATTCTTGCCCAGAGACCATGATAATCTTCTCCACGTCTTTCCAATTTTAGTATATAAGCTGGAGAAGCACATGGTGTCCATTGAATTAAGCAACTAGAAGATCATTTGTAACTGTGCAAGGCTAATTTCAGTGGAATGGTGAGGGCAGTAGCCAGATTGTTGTGGGATGGGGAATAGGTGGGTAGTGAGAAAGTCGAAAAAGGATCATAGACCATCCTTTCCAGAAGTCAGTATGTAAGGGGACAGGAAGCATAAAATGGCAACAGAGGAGTATGATGGAGGTTTTTATTTGTTTGTTTTCTGGTTTGAAAGGGGTTTGATTTAGTTTTTTACTTGGACAAGACTTTCCACTGACTTGAAGGAACCAGAAGAGGGGGATAAATTAAGGATATTAAGAAGAGGTTGTGATTGCAGGGGTGAAGCCTTAGGAGGCAGGAAAAGATGAGTTGTGGGAAAGAGGAAACAAACCCCATCTTACAATAAGGCAATTGGGAAGGGGGTGAGAGTGGAAAAAGATGTTGAATAGCTTGCAGATGGTTGCCTGAGGTGATTCTGGTCACCTCAGAATGAAATGGCTGATACTCACCTGTATTCAGTTATTTGATGAAGACTTTTGGAATATGCATGAAACAAAGAAGTGCCATATTGGATCAGATCCACAGTGATCTGATCACTTATGTCCTGAGAGTGGTACCAAGAGATGCATGTTAGAAACGTCTAGTTTTCTCTGACAAATTAAAAGAGCAGGAACGTTCCCAAAATGCTTTACTTTACATGATCCATTTGGGATTTATTATCCATATATTTCTGTGAAGCTACTTGAAGCCATCTATTTTCTTAACTTGCCTGCCCCCTGAGACTTACTACCTGCAAAGTAAAGTATTTAACCTAGGGAAGTTGAACTGCATGTTGGGAAAAAACACAGATTTGGGGAACAGATCTTGGTTAAACTCCATTAACCTTGGAAAAATGACTTAACATCTTGTGCTGTAGTTCCCTTATCTGCAAAATTGGGATGTGATCTTACTGACCTTACAGAAATGAGAGGATAGCATTAGGTGGTATATGTGAAGTGCCTAATTACTGCGCAGAGTGAGTGCTCATTGTGTACTGGTGACCTGACACATCTTGTCTCTCCCAGTGATCAAGAGCTCCAATGCAGTCCAGCACACAAGGATTTGATGAGAGGAACATAAAATGATAAATACTGATAATAGACTGTAGCCAGTGGCCAGGAGTTTTCAATGAAATCTTTGTTGTGAAATTATGAATTAAATGGGAAGGATTACTCCCTTGAAATGTATGGATTTAACAGAACTTCATATGCATTTCCGTAATGCCATTTTACATTTTATTTTTGTATTTACCAAAGCATATCACCTGACGTGGTGTTTTGGCTCATATGCGCATAATTAAATGCCACTGATGACCAGAAGGAAAGCTGGTTTATTGTTTTTGTTTTTCACGTATGATTTTCTTTATCAACAAATGTAATAAGGTGATTTATCAGGGGGAATATAGGCTCAGTATCACAGGTGCTCAAATATCAATCCTTGCAAAAAAAAACTTCTAAGCAAATATAATTGCTGTAATGTGTTATGGCTTTTCAAGATTAGCAATTCAAAGAAAGGGGCAAGGATAACAATACAGTGAATTCGCTCCCATTTACTACTGTAGCTGCTACTGGATGCACAACAGGGCCTGTTGACCTTAGACCTGGAGAATAAGCCACTTCATCTTGGGGGACTGAAAGAGGCAGGGGTGGGAGGCTTCAGTCATTTCTGTCTGAGGTTCTGTGACTTAATTCCTTACTAACTCACCAGCACATGTACGGTTTTAACTTTGATTTTTAAAATAAAATATAGTAACTCACTAGAGCTTGCTTTAAAAAATACAAATCCTTAAGTACTACTTAAGTATTTTTAAAGTTTATTTATTTATTTTAAGAGAGAGAAAGAGAGAGAGTGGGGAAGGGGCAGAGAGAGGGGGAGAGAGAGAATCCTGAGCAGGCTCTGCATTGCCAGCGCAGAGCCCAGTGCAGGTCTGAAACTCACAAGCGTATCTCACCATGAGATAGTGAACTGAGCTGAAACCAAGAGCCCAAATGCTTAACCAACTGAGCCAGCCAGGCGCCCCACTAAGTATTCTTTTTTTTTTTTTTTTTAACGTTAATTTATTTTTGAGACAGAGAGAGACAGAGCATGAACGGGGGAGGGTCACAGAGAGAGGGAGACACAGAATCTGAAACAGGCTCCAGGCTCTGAGCTGTCAGCACAGAGCCCGATGCGGGGCTCGAACCCACCGACCGAGAGATCGTGACCTGAGCTGAAGTCGGACGCTTAACCGACCAAGCCACCCACGCTTAACCGACCAAGCCACCCACGCTTAACCGACCAAGCCACCCAGGCGCCCCCCACTAAGTATTCTTAAATCACTTAACAATTTAAAACGCCTCTTATCTAAATATCTGCATTTATTTTTTTATATTGTATCTTAATATTATGATTACTCTGTTTTCTTTATTTTGTCCTTGGGTTACTGGAATGCTTTTTCATAATCTGATTCATTTTTGTTTCTAGCACTTTTCTGGCAGCAAATCTAAAGGGGATTCTTTCCCCATTTTTCTGTTGCAAAAACTACTCAATATTGCTCCATCGACATATGCAACATTTGGAGGTGCTGTCGGTTACTTCTCTTTCAACTGATCTAAGTGTCCTGTGGATGTGGGAGTATCATGGCCTTACAGATGCTCATTTTTAGCTGAACTCCTCTCTGAGCACTCCTTTCTTGATGAATGTTTTCTGTTTTTACAGTCTATGAGGCAGAGCAATTCTTGGCTCACCAATGAGCCTTAAGCAAGTCTGAAACACCTTGGTGTTTCCCAAAGCACCTGTCTGGGCCTTGGAAATACTACGTGGTTAGTCCACATGCGGTGAATGAGTGAACAGTTGGATGGATAAACGATTGAAAGAAGGAGGGACATGCAGGATTTAACTTCTTTCTAGAATTTTGAAGGCATTCTGAGAAATGAAAACCACTTTTTGTTTAGTCTTTCAGATAAGTGACATCTAAAGTGGTGTTCTCAGTTGAAACCCCTACATTAGAGCCTTAGTATTGCATTTTAACTATAGTCATGTTTTGTGTGTGTGTGTGTGTGTGTGTGTGATTGTGAGGCTTGAAGTTGGCAAAGGATGAAGTCCACAAATCATAACATTTTTACTAAATACCCAACACTACGCTAATCATTGTGAAGGGTACAGAGTCCTTGTCCCTGAGTGTATTAAAGAGGACAAAACTTATATGAAGCAAATAGAGAACAAGACAAGGCAATTTGTGTTCAAATTAAATGCTATGTAGTGACCATTCTACTTAGATGGAACACTGATGGAATTCAGAGAAAGGAAAAGTCACAGGGCCTTGGGGACAAAAGGTAATTTGGGTTGGTGAAGAGAAGGAAGACTTCCTAAAAGGTATTATGGTCCAACCTACAGAGCATGTGAGTCCTTAGCAAACAATTCCTCATGTGGAACTTGGCAGTGAATGAAATATCAAAGCAGACCTCACTAGTCTGGTGAAAGAAGCCCAAGTTTCTCCTAAACAAAAATGACACCCGGTTTTAAAACATAATAACTAAAAACTAGCGACACAGTTAAAATAACCACTGAAACTATGTATTTTTAAATATGTGAATTAAAGAATCTCTAATAGGAAGTAATACTTTCTAAACAATACCAAAATATCGCTTAGGTTGCTAGTAAGTACTGAGCAAAGAATATCTCTAAAACTATGTCTAAAAGATGTTTTTCTCTAGGAAATGGACTCCACTATTGAAAAGATTAAAAATTATACTTGAAAAAATTATTTGAATCTTATTTTATATGTGCATACTCAATCAAACATTTTTGAAGAGTGTAGACCCAACACCCTGTCATATTCTACAGATGATGGAAAGAACTAAAAAACTTGATTTGAGTTTTCCCTAATGAGTTTATAATCAAGTGGGTTATGTAAAACTGATGGCCATTTCTTAACAACAAACCACATTTGAAAAACGTAAGATCTGGGGCAGCTGGGTGGCTCAGTTCATTGAGCATCCGACTTGGGCTCAGGTCATGATCTCACAGTCAGAGAGTTTGAGCCTCTCGTTGGGCTCCCGAGCTTCTCTGACAGCTCGGAGCCCGGAGCCTGCTTCAGATTCTGTGTCTCCCTCTCTCTGACCCTCCCCCGTTCATGCTCTGTCTCTCTCTGTCTCAAAAATAAATACACATTAAGAAAAATTAAAAAAAGAAAAAGAAAAACGTAAGATCTTCTGTTCCTGACTGTAAATGCAGTAGCAGTGTAGGAGTCATTGAGAAGATGAGTGGGAGGAGGTCAATATTTGGATGTTGTATGATAAGAAAGAGGATGTCCCACTCAGGCGGGGACTTTGGGAAGCAGCATGAGCCAGGTGTTATAATGTGGCCCAAACCTGATGGAAACAGATTTTTATTAAAGAAATAAGATCCAATAGACCACGGTCAGAAAGTGGAGTGCCGAGCCATGCTACAAAGAGGACTTGAAGTTTGTTGGGAAAGAGAATTAAGCAGTCATTTTGTTTTCTAGAAAAGGAGTGTATTAGATGATTAGTTTGGACTGAATTATATTAAAGAGACTGAAGATAAAAAGAGCAGTTTGGTGATTATTTTGCTGTACTCTGAATATGAAATGTTGAGATTCTGGTGAAGATTAGAGTTATATAATCGTTGCATATGGAATTCTAATTTACAGGAAGTTAGAAGGACATAGAATAAATTAATTGCCAAAGAAGCTGTGTTCCTATTAAACAATTTGAAGCTACTTATGGACTATAAAGATACTTCCCCAAAATATGTTATCTAAAATATTAACAGTCTTATTCTCAGTGTTTGGAATCTACTTCCCAAATCTACTGCAACATTGCTGAATGATGATAGGTAGGAAAATGTTCACCTTTGGCCAAGTATATTTTGTTTAGAAAAACTGAATCCTTTGTTGGGACTTTGGAAACCTAACAGAGCATACAGAGTGAGCATTGCCTACCTGCATATCACATAGTTTTAGACCCAAATGGAAAACAAGCCATAATTTAGGAGTAGATTGAGTTTCTTTATGCTCCAAAATGAATTTAAATGGTGAGACTGAATGTAGTGAAAAGCCAGGAAATGAATTTGACAGATACTAGTTTTCATTTTGAACTTCAAAGTACTGACTTTCTATTAGCATACTCCAGGAGTAGTGAATTTCTATTAAGTTGGCACATAGTTTTAAATTTTATAAGTATGCTATTGTAAGTACAAAAAACCCATTTCAGTAAGATATGGACATGGTTATTTCTTTTTTAATCAGCAGGCTCTAGGCTATATTATTATTAGTCTAAACTTGTTATCCTGAAAGTCTTGAGGCTGTGGAGCTTCCTTCATATATTCCTTTTTGGTGAAGCTTTGTTTATTTGTGTAGAAGAAATAACAGGCTCTGAGGAGAATATACTAGTATTTTCAAAAAATATTCAGGTAGCCTTTAGTAGGCATTTATGCTTAAACATGAAGTGTTATTACAGCCTTTTGAAATTATTTGAATGATATTTTTGTTCAGAACATTTTTTTTGTTAAGTGTTTTGTTAAAAAGTATGGATGTACTTAAAGAAAGGTCTTACAGATATTATAATACTGAAGGCTAGTCTTCAGCTTTGCTTTAAGGGTATCCAAGATAACTGCCTCACTCCCCAGATAACTGCAAGAGCAAAGAGCTGTTGCAAATTACATATCACTTCAACTTTGAATAAAAATGGTGATGGATCCTATAATTGCAGCTATGACTTGTATCCTGGGTCATCTCTCAGTTCATTGAGCCAGGGCTTTGAATGGTTATATAGAAGACAGTAATGGTCAGTATGCTGCCTCCTTACAGTCAAAGAAAGAGGAAATGAGCTTAAATTGAGCACAGTTAATGGAAGAAAAATAAGAAGCAACTCTTTTCCATGGTTAAACCACTAGGCCATGCCCTTTCTACATAGGGCACCACAGGGTACCAATATCCCTCTTCCCTACTTCCATTTGAACCCAGTTCCATTGCAACAGAGTATATTCTGGGGGGAATCAGTGTGATCTCTACTTTCTAGGGATATTTGAAGGGTTATCGATTATCCTTCTCTGTCTTTATTTCTCAACTTCTACCCCTGCCTATATTTCCATACCCACATATTCTTCTGAACTCCAGGAAAACACACACACACACACACACACACACACACACACACACACACACCTCTTACAATAGGGTACCTAGATATTAGAGCTGTCTTTATTAACAATAGGAAAATAGAACTACTATTGTGTTTCAGAAAAAATATTTGGAAGATGTTTTTAAAGCTTGAAAATAAAATTATTTAGGAACACGGGTTTTTTTGGAAACATTTATTCTCCATTAAGCAAGTATTTCTTGACCTTTGTTTCTGCTTCTGGTTAACTGAGGTGGGTGACTCTCTCCTACTGTTACTTTACATTCTTCACAGTGATCACTATGATGGCAGTGATTGTAACAGGAAAAGGTGCCAGGGGGAAATATTGGAACTTTTGGAGAGATTGGGAATTGGTACCTGTTTGAAAAACCATGTATGATTGATTGATTGATTTTTTTTTTTTTTTTTAGAAAGAGCTCAAGCCAGGGGAGAGACAAAGGGAGAGAGAGAGAGAGAGCTTGAGCCAGGTAAAGGCACAGAGGGAGGGAGAGAGAGAGAGAGAGTGAGAGAAAGAGAGAGAGAGAGAGAATGAATCTCAAGCAGGATCCACCCTCAGAGTGGAGCCTGATGGGGAGCTCAATCCCCCAACCCTGGGATCATGGCACAAGACAAAATCAAGAGTCAGTCACTCAGCTGACTGAGCCACCCAGGTGCCCTAACCATGTTTGATTTAAATATGACCCTTCTGCTTTCCTGTTGAGAATCATTTCAAGGCATTGGATCCCCTAAAAAGTGTAAATACCTTTTAGAAAGTGTAATGACAACAATTACAGTGATAATTGTAATAATAAAAGAGGTGGTATTATTACTGATCCTAGAGTCTCCACAGAGATATCCCATGTGTTTCCGATCACTGTTCCTCTGTTGGCATGCATGGCTATGGTCTGTGTTTACAACAGTGGTTCTCAAAGTGTGATTCCTGGACCAATAGTATCAGCCTCATCTGGAAATGTTATAACTTGTTAAAAATGCCCTCTGTCAAAATGTAAATTCTCAGTTCCGCCCCAGACCTGATGAACGGGAAACTCTCTCGGTAGGTCCCAGCAGTTTGTGTCTGAACGTGCCCTCCAGGTGGTTGTGTGATCTGAGAGCCACCTATTGCTGCCATAAAAAACTTATCACAAACTTAGCAGCTGAAAACAACATAAATTTAATATCTGATAGTCTCTGAGGGCCAGAAGCCCGAGTGGACTTGGCGGGGTCCTCTGCTTAGCATCTCACAAGACTGAAACCAAGATGTTAAAGGGCTGTGTTTCTTACTGGAGGTGCTGGGGAAGAATCCATTTCAAACTTTATTCAGGGTTTTGGCCAAATTCAGTACCTGGTGGTTGTGGTACTGAGGCCTCATTTCTTTGCTGGCTTTCAGCCACAGCGCCTTCTTAGCTCCTAGCTCTCAAAACCCACCTGGATTCCTATGTGCTTTGCATATGGCCGCTTCTGGCAACAATAGGTTGAGTCCGTCTGCCATGCTGTTCTGCTCCACCTGACATCCTCTCGCCCCCACCTCCCTATGCTCTTCTGCCTCAACTGCATCACCTACGTTCTTGTCTGCTACATCTCTATGACTCCTTTTCTTACCCACTGCCAGCCAGGAGAATGCTATTTTTAAGGGCTCAGCTTTATATTGTGCCCATTTGGATAAATACAGCATCATTTCCCTATTTTAAGATCCAGTGATTAGTGACCATAATTGTATCAGCAAAGTCCCCCTTTACCATGTAATGTGACCTACACACGAGTGGAACACAAGGGGTTCAAGGCCATGGGGGTCAAAATTCTGTTTACTTGGTGTGACTCATACAGGGTCTTTTTATTGGCTTTGCCAGGGTGTTATGTTGCTCACTAGCTAGCCCAGCCTCATTGTGTGCATCTCATTCTTGCCCCAAGGTACCAAAGATATCTGAAGGAAACTGAACTCAGGACCTGCTTTGTCTCACCAGAAAGTGCAGCCACACTTCCCATGGGCTCCACATGTGTATCAGGGCACCTGCCATTTGTGCCATTTGTGTCTCCCTTATGTAACATTCATTTTTGTCAGTTCTCTTCTCCTCTCTCTCTGTTTTTCCATTTCTCTCCATATCTCCATTCTCCTCCCTAGTTCAGAAGTTCCATAGTAATGTTGGCATTAAACTAAGCCTAGGAATTCTTTAGAAGTAATAAAACATTGTTGTTGTAAACACCGACACCAAAGCCAGGCAGTTTAGGTACAAGTTTTGTGACCTTGGACAATTTTCTAAACTATTTTATACTTTAGTTCCCCTATCTATAGATGGGAGGTAATGATAATGCCAGATCATTAGTCAGTATTATTATTATTTTAAAAAAATTTAATGTTTACTTATTTTTGAGAGAGACAGAATGTGAGTGGGAGAGGGGTAGAGAGAGAGGTTAGACACAGAATCCAAAGCAGGCTCCAGATTCTGAGCTGTCAGCACAGAGTGGGTGTGGGGCTTGAACTCAAGAACTGCAAGATCATGACCTGACTGGAAGTCAGACACCTAACCGACTAACCCATCCAGGCGCCCCTAGCCAGTATTATTAATCATGAAAGTAACAATGTGATTCAGTGTTTCTAGTCTAGATTCTTGAAATGCTGAAGAAATTTAGAAAATTATCTCATTTTCATATCTTTTACTTTCTTAACAAAGCTTTGTTTTCAAGCATCTTCCCTTACAGGGTCTCCATGGGTCCCCACCCCAATGGACATCTTGAACTGGATATCCAAACAGACAACATGCAAAGAAGTAAAACCAGCACTTTTTGCCTATGCAATTATTTCACTGATTTTCAGAACAAATTCATGAATTATGTAAGGGTATTACCATCCCTATTTTACAGTGATGAAACTGAAGCTTCAGTTAAGCAATTGATTCAACATCGTATGTGTGGAATAGGTGAATAAACTTCCGTATTAGCCATTAACTTCTTTTCAATTTGCCTGTCAACTAAAGCTAGCCTGTCAGCTAATAAAGCCTCACGGAGTTTGTTGGCAATGGAGCTCAGTTTTGAAGAGACAGATTTGTAAAGAGAATCTGAAGCTGGAGCTCTATGGAGGAAGACAGGTTTGGGGGGCCTCCTGGACAACTGGAAAGCTTCCTGGACCATTGCTTTGCAAAAGAACAGGAGTAGGAACGGTGAAAACTCAGAAAGGTGAGGCAGAGAGTTCAGAAGACATTTTCTAAGAATGCCTAGAAAGGGAATCTCTGCACTGAATTATGCACTCCATTAACATATTTATCACCTTCCCTGGAAGGCAACCTCAAGGAATTTTATCAGGACACTGTCCAAAGACACAAAGCACTTGACCCTTGGCTATTTATAAGGGGCCTTGTTTTACTCTGGCTTTTCTTTTTGTCAGGTTTTGCTTTTTCTGGTGTGAGTGACAGATGGTTGCTAGCATCCTGGCCCACATTTCGTCTTTACCCCCATGAAGAGAGTCTGAAATTATCTAAGATACTACCCTGTAGACCATGTTGGCACCTTTCAGGGATATTTGATATTTTGATACTTTTCAAGAAGAAAATCTTCTCAGAGATTAAATAAATTGCTAAGAGGTTGTTTTTGGGCTTGTGAAACCATGATGTATGGATGAAGACAACCTTGCTGACTTCTGCTACAGCCCCTGCTTTTTACTTTTCCACATGTGCCATCAGTGTTCTAAGTCTCCTTATCAAAAACAAGTTAAATAAATATATTTTTTTCCTTTGAATTTAAAGCATTGAAAAAAAAATGCATTTTCTTTGCTTAGAATCTCTTTTGTGGGCAAAATAGACTACATTAATTGTACAATTGTGTAGTGTTTATTTGAAACAATGTCATTCCATCCTTGGAGAGATGAAAGGCTGGTGTATGTGACCATACACTCCATTTGTTCTCTTGCCTTCTTCTTTAAGTCAGTTTGGTTGTTCCACTCAGAAGAGAGTCCATTTGGATTTCTATTTTTTTTTTAAGGTTTATTCATTTATTTCTCAGAGAGGCAGAGACAGCGTGAGCAGGGGAGGGGCAGAGAGAGAGGGAGAGAGAGAATCCCAAGCAGGCTCTGCGCTGTCAGCACAGAGCCCGATGCAGGGTTCCAACTCATAAAACCAAGAGATCATGACTTGAGCCAAAACCAAGAGTTGGACGCTTAACCAACTGAGCCACCCAGGCACCCCTGGATCTCTGTTTTTAATGGGTGCTTCCATATTCCCCCTAGAGATAAAAAATTGCCAGAAGAAGATACCTAATGTTTGGAAAATAATAACAGTAATAATATTTCCAGAAATGTTTTCTATCCATTAAGTTATTTAATCCTCACAATAAACCTATAAAACACTTGTCCTGATTTTTCATTTGAGGAAACTGAGGCTCAGGAAGGGTAGGTAATTTGGACAACATCACAGAGTTGATAAATTGTAAGCCTTCATTCAAACAAAGGTCTATTAGCCATAATTCTGTTAGCTATTGTTAAATAACAGTTGATGACAAAACGTCTCAGTGATAGACAATAGCAAGCATTTAATTCTTGATGCCGTGTCTGTGGATTGATTGGTAGCTGGCTGACCAGGCTTGGTTCAGCTGGTCTTGGTTCCAGCTGCAGCTTGGATTCAGGTTTGCTCCACATGTATTTCTTACATTGTAGGACCAGTGAACTCTACATGACTCTCATCGCAGGAAGCAGTAGCACAAGAAGTCAAGTCTAACCACACAAACATATTTCAAAGGTCTATTCGCATCATATTTCCTAACATTCCATTGCCCAAAGCCCAGCCTCAGTGATGTGGGGAGGCATTCTCTTTTCATTGAGGTGAGGGATGGAGGCTGGTGACTACTGAATAATCACTTGATCTACCTTAAAAGCCTATGTTTTCTTTGCCCTTATGAATTTATAAATATTGAAAGCACAGGTGGGATGACCCTCTCAGTTAAGAGTCAGACATCTTGTGTATGCTTGTCATGGGGGTTACACACTGTCATTTCTACTTACTGACTGTAATTACCCCATTTCTCTGCTCTAGAGGTTGTGACTGTTTGTCTCTTCTGTGCCATCATCTATCCTTACCAGCACTGAAGGGGAAGATCATCAATAGTTGAATATAGGAGACTAAGGTTATGATCATTAGCCAAGAATGGAATCATTTTTTTGTTTGTTTTTATGCAATTTCAATTAGCTGAGGGCTTTGATGGGGAAAATGTTTCCAGTACAAGGCCTAGTCCATTAGAAAGCAATCAAGTGTGTGCACCAAATAGCAAGACATAAACTCTTCTAAAAGCAACAGATTGCAAGGAATATACTGGCTCAAGTAGTACAACCAAAGGAGCTTCTTACCTTCCTCTTTCTCATGCTCAATTGCTGGCTTGAAGTGAGGATGCTCCTTAGTGGCAATTCAGTGAGAAACTTAGATCTCAATAGATAGATAGCCTGGGTTATGAGGTAGAGATATTGCAATACCCATCTCTCATGCTTGGTCCTTGGTAATTTGGATATTAAGCCAAATTACGAAAATATCATAGAATAGAGGCAGAATTCCTAGTTTTAGTTGAAACCATATAAAAAACTTAGTGGCTGGGAAAACACCATCTAAAGTTTCCATGACTAGATTTTCCTCTTCAACAAATTAACACCATATAACCTTTCCTTGCCTTTTGCTATTGAATCTTACCTGTGTCACAAGAAGTGACTGAAAAGATTAATCTCCACAGGAATGAATTAAGTCAAGTGATTTACCCAGCAACTCTTGTCCTTTCATGTTTAGGTTTATAAGGGCTATGTGACCTTCAGGACTCAAGGCTCTAACTCTGCTTCTTGGCTTACAGTTGGCTTGAGGTCTTTGTTCGGTGTCTCCCATTTCTGCCTGATGCATGCTAGTATCTCTGATGTGATTATCCTAGCATTTTTGTTTCTCATCTCAGCATTTTTTTGAATGTCATTTCTTTACAGTTTTGAATTGGATTATCTGTAGAAGATTTTATGTGCTTTCCTTTCTCTACCAGTACACACAAGCATGTTCATGCAACAAATGGCAACTCTCTACACAGTCTTACCCAGTACCTTTCACATTGTGTTAAAATGACTTCACTGCTAGTTATCTGGCTTTCCTATAGGACTTCCTTGTGCATCAACATAATTTTGCCACACATTATTCCATCAGAGCTTGAAAAACACTTTCAGGGAACTTGCAAAAACTGTGTTATAAATACCGGACCAAGATCATTTAGGTAGATCTGGCCTCAGTGGGGACAATGGTATCACGTGCATGTAGAAGACATCTGGCATCTTCACCCTTCCATGGCACAAGAAGGTGTGCGGCCCCACAGCAGAATTCCATGCATGTCAGAGCTACCATTTGTCAGTTGGTAGTGTGAATGGGAAATGTGTAAAGTGTTTTTAGGTTTTTGGAGGACAGGCAGCTTATCTGTGCCAACTATTGTTGTTGTGAAGGAATACCAATCTAAATCTGCCTATATGGTTGGATCGCTGTACTTGTTTTTTTCTTTTAAACATGGCAATTGGAGAGAGGTAAAATACCAGCACACTGTATCTTTGCCTTTTTTTCCCCCTGCCAAAGCACATTTGTTGGGTGTATTTGCTGTAGCAGTGCAGTGAAGAGGCGTGTGCCTATTGTGATAGGCTTTCTTTGTCGTGTTAATTTTAATAGCAATAATCATCTACATTGATTTATAAGGAGGGAATGGAGTGGGGACATTGATTCAAAAGAAGAGAATAGCTATGAACAGTGTGATTTGTAGTGGTATTAAAGCAAATGATTCAGATTTAGTTTGTACATTCTAAGGTTGCTTGTCTAGTGGTTAGTTGTCAAAATATATTCAGCAAAGAGCAGTCAATTTCTCACTGAGAAACACACCCCTGATAGAATGTATAATTTATTCTGTTGAGGCCAGGGCCATATTTTGTGCTTGATATGTGGGAGAATGCTACCCGCCCATCAGTGGTTCTTAGGTAGGAGAGGATTGCTTTAGAATGAAATAAATAACCTTATCAGACACTAATTTTATGGGACAAGAATGTAAATGCAGTGAGCAATCAGAGAGTATGTATATAGCAGCAAGCTAATTTTCAAAACCGTCATCACTCAGTTTGCAAAATATCTTTCCTACTTAAGAGGATGAAACTCAGCTGCCACAGGGAGTATAATATCCTCAGTGGCCAGTTATGATGTGAAGAAAACAAAGTAGCTATTTGTTATGAAATAGATCCCTCATCTGGTGATCATGGTAGATTTACTGTGCTTCCTGAAAATCTTTGTTGGTTTCCCAGCCCCAGTTTGGTGTCTTTTCTCAGTTTTTCCATAGCCCTCTGCATTCCTGGGTCATGCTGAGATGTAAGTGTTGCCTACCTTGGCTCTCTCTACCTTGAAACCGTAAACTACTTGGAGTCAAGGTCCAACTCTTTCCCAGCACATAGCAGATCGATACATGTACTAAATACTGAGTGAGTGAAATATTTCTGTGTTAGTTGAATCCCAGAAGTTTGTCTAATGTACACAGGGGTCATCAGGAGCTCTCAGGTTTTAATCTGATTCCAACACCACCGCCTCACATAGTTCTGCTTTCCCCATCTTTAATTTGACAGGTTTTAACGAGACATATAACCTCCAAGTATGTTCTGAGTTTTGGTGTTTTATTTATCTTGAACCCCCAAGGTAACAGATTATTTTGGTAATCGTTATTTCTTACCAGTAATGTGTGTTTCTATAGGGAGCATGACTTCGGCAACTTCACCGATCATTTTAAAATGGGACCCCAAAAGTTTGGAAATCCGGACACTAACAGTGGAGAGGCTTTTGGAGCCACTTGTTACACAGGTAAGGCATGGTTTGAAATACTTCTGTTACGTGTGTATGTTTCTATTGTGATTATATGGTAACATTTCAAAAACCTTAGAAATCTCTAAGCAAATAAATCATGCCATAATGCTGATTACTGAATGCACGTTACTGCCAGAACTATGGACAGTTTTATGGCCCAATAACATTCTGAAGTGCCTTTTAACAAACTCATCGTATGATGTTTGAAATTAGGTTGATGAGATCATTAAAGAGGGGGCCTTGGTGAAGGGGGCTCTCATTTGCAGTCATGAATTCAAAGTCTAAATAAACTATCCCCAGTTCACTTTCAGATGCTAGTGCACAGTTGGGAAGAACTGTTAATATTTAAGAGCAAAGTGTATTACTTTTTCTTTAGTTTACGTTGGAGAATTTATCATGTTGGAAAGTTGAAATGTTCCATTTTTTCTGTTGTCACATTCACCACATTTCCACAAGATGACTGTCAACAGAAAAAAAAATATCTTCAGGATTTAAGTTTTAAAAGTTAGCTTTTAGTACCTTATGAAGCATATTATCTGCTATGTTAAACCCAGAAATTCATGGAATGTGAAAATTCAAGGTTTTTATGGTATATTTTTAGGGAGGTATACCAAGTTAAGTGGAGGCCCTTCATACTGGTTTCCTTTAACTACTATAACAGAGTACCACAAGCTTGGAGTCTTAAAGCATCATAAATTTATTACCTAGGTTCTGGAGGTCAGAAATCCTAAAGTCAAGGTGTTGGTGGAACTGCATTCCTTCTGGGGGTTCTGGCAGAAAGTCCGTGTCTTTGTCTCTTCCATCTTCTGAAGTCCACTTGCCTTCTTTGATGCCTTCTTCGTATTCAAAGCCAGCAACGTAGCATCTTTAAATCTCTCTCTGACTCTGAACTCTGCTCCCTGTCCTCACATCTCCTCATATTTTCCTCTTATAAGGACCCTTGTGATTATACTGGGCCCACTCAAATAGTCCAGAACAATCTCATCTCAAGATTCTTAACCAAATTACAGCCATTTAAGATAACATATTCACAGTTTCCAGGAAGTAGGACACGGACATCTTTGGGAATCATTATTCAGCTCAGCATATTCTGCCCTGTGCCCACCCCCCTACCAAAAATTCACATCCTTCCCACATGGAAAACACCATATCCCCAGATTCCCCAAACATCTCAACCTATTATAGAATCTTCTCAAGTCCAAAATCTCATCAAAATTTCATCAGTTTAAAAATTACAAATCTCGTCATCTCAATCATCTAAAGTAGGTTTCGGTAAGGTTCTGGTTAAAATCCGTTCCTGAACAAAATTCCTCTCCATCTGTTACCTGTAAAACTAGAAAACAAAATATATGCTCCCGAAATGCATTGGTGGCACAGACATAAGAAAATAGTTACAGATGTTCCCATTTGAAAAGGGAGAAAGTGGAAGGGGGAAAAATGGTTATCAATCTCAAGCAATTTAGAGATCCAGCTGAGCAAATTCCCTCAGTTTTGAAAGCTTGGGAATAATCCTCTGTGGCCTGAGGCTTTGCCCTATGCGCCTGGCTCTACACCCTAAGAATTGCTGTTCCTTTTTCATGAAGGGTAGCACATATTTTCAGCTGAATATTTTATCAGCACATTTCCTGTCTATAGCATTTGGGAGTCCAACAGCCCTTTTGAATTGTATCCTTTCTGTCACTCTCAGTCCAAACTGGCAGTGTAGAAACACTGGATATAACATTCTTAAGAAACGTGTAGTTCTCCCCTGTATGTCTCTGGGGTTCACTCTGTTAGAAAACAGGCTACTTCACAGAAAATTCCCAGATAATCCCATCTCATTTTTGGCCTCTGCTGAAATGGCTGGAGATCCAGCAGTCACATGCCTAAACTCTTCAAAGAGCACTCTGTATGACTGAATACTCTGAGCTTTCAGTCCTTCCAAGGCATAAGCCAAAGGTTATCCAGACGTACAACTGGCTTTCTCTCCAGATCATGCTTTCCTGAGAGTGAGTTTTCTAATTCCGGTGCCTTTTGCAATCTACATATGCTGAGAATTTTCCAAATCCTCAAGTTCTGGTTTCTTTTAGCTTAACTGTTATTTTCTCAATTTCTTTCTTTCTTCTCACATTTTACTATAAGCAGGGAGAAGAAACCAGGTCACTCCCTGGAAAACTCCTCAGCTAAATATCCATCTTCATCATGTAAAATTTGGATTTCCGCATAAGTGTAGGACACAGTTCATCCAAGCTTTCTGTCACTCTTTCTTCCATTTCCTAGTACCATGTTCTTTATTTTTTTTGTGAGCCCTCACTAGCGTCTCCTTTAACACCTGCCTTTCTACAGTCTTTTTATGATGATTTTGGTATCCTCTCAGATAATAGAGGCTTTCTCCACTATGTACCTCAATTCCTTCTGAGTCCTTGCGAGCAAGGCCTTGGTAGCCCTGTTTCTACTGAGTCTGTTCAAGGAAAACTTAGATTTTTCTATTAAAATTCTTTAAATTTTTCTAGCCTCTGCCTATTATCCATTCGAAAGCCACTTCCACATTTCTTAGGTATTTGTTATAGCAGCACCCTACTCCCCAGACCAAAATCAGTATGTTTCCAATTGCCTTTCTAACAAATTACCACAACCTTAGGAGTTTAAAACAACACACATTTATTACTCTCTAGTTCTAGAGGCCAGAACTCCTAAAGCCAAGGTATTGTTAGGGCTGTGTTCCTTAAGGAGGACATTCCTTCCCTTTGTCAGCATCCTGTGTGCACCTGCATTCCCTGGTTGTGGTGCTTTTCTCCTTCCTTAAAGCCAGCAGCATAGTACTTTCTCCAAATCTCTCTCTCTCTCTCTCTGACTTCAGTGTTTACCATCTCCCCTCCTCCTCAGACTGTAACTCTCCTGTTTCTCCTTAATGAGGACCCTTGTGATGACATCAGGGCCACCCAGATATTCTAAGATAGTCTCTCCATCTTGAGATCTTTAAGTTAATCACATCCGCAAAGTCCCTTTTGTTATTTAGGATAACACAGTCACAAGTTCTGTCGTTTAGGTAGAGGACATCTTTGTGTGTAATTGTTGAAACATTTCGTTAGATTTATGCACACTTTTCACTTGGTCATGATTCTTGTTAGTTCTATCAAAATTTCTTCGAGAAACACTTAATGCTCATAGGATCTTAGATTTGGGAATATGTTGGCCACTCAGATTATGGCCTGTAGACGAAGGCCTATGCATGAGTTGTTACTGGTCTGCATTAAGTATAGAAATATAAAGTGTTTTAGACTTTTTATAACCATTTTACAGAATAATTTTATATGTGTTAATCTAATAATTCAATTTAGACTTGTATTTTTTATCCTTTTAAATTTTTGAATCATTCATTTTGTTGTATTTTACAATGCTTTGCTTTATGAGGTATTGGAATAACAAATATACAGCTTTTCATCATAGATAACCTGAGAAAGACTGGCTAAGGTGGTATTTTGGAGTCAGAACAATCTGCTTTTTAAGCCTACTCAAAAGCAGACTGTCTTACGGCACCTGGGTGGCTCAGTCAGTTAGGTTAAGTGTCTGAGTCTTGGTTTTGGCTTAGGTCATGATCTCACAGTTCCTGAGTTCAAGCTTTGCATCAGCTCTGTGCTGTCAGCTTGGGATTCTCTCTCTCCCCTTCTCTGCTCCCCTCCCGCACTAGCTCTCTCTGTCTCTCTCTCAAAATAAATAAATAAACGTACAAAAAAAAAAAAGGAGATTGCCTTTTCCTAGCCTCAGAATTTTACCTTCAGATTATATATCAGTATATTTAATCCTTATCATACAGATTAAATGAAACACAATAATTAAAACATAATGACTGTTATAAAGTAAATGTTGATTCAATGTAGTTTCCATTTGTCTGTTTGTTTTTTTTTTTTTTGATGACTATATATTCAGGTTTCTATTAGCTATAAACCAATACTGTATAAGTCAAGGAAAAACATAGGAATGAAGCTCGCATGAGGAAACAAAATATTACACGTAAACTGTCTTTTACGTCTTACAATGTTCTGGTATTTATATTTTGCTGTTGTACTTGTCTTATCTAAAGAATAGTATATCTAAGATTACAATTAAAGATTATTCTTTTCCTTATCTTTCAGTCCAGTTACCTAAATCCTTTCAGGTAAAGGCAATGCATTAAAAATATTTATTATTACATTATATATTATATAACATTATATATTATGTTAATGTATATTGTTATATTATTTATGAATATGATGGTTATTAATATTTATACTTATTGAATTTTAATTCATATGTGTTAATTTAATACAGGAGGATGCTTAAAACTCTGTTGAAATTCACATAGTGATTTAACACTGTAACAAGTCTTAACATCCCTTTAATGTCTTCTGATATCTAAATGGATTATCTTTCTTTTCAGTGTTCCTATCCTGATTTAAAAGAGAGAGAGATTCTTTTCAAAATGTGACTTTTCAGACAAACTTCTCTATATAACATTATAGCTTTGCTATCAGGACTAAGCATTCCCTCCCCTAGAATAAAGCCTTTAATGATAGGACTGACATGATTGTTGACCTTTGAAGGAAATATGAATAAGAAAGAGAGATAAGAAAATACTAGGAATAAACTTCTTGCTTAACATATATTTATTTTTAAAGATGGAACTGAGAAAGAAAATCAAAGCCCTATTTGTCTCTCTCTCTCTCTCTCACACACACACACACACACACACACACACACACACACACACAACTTTATGGACTGAATAAAGTTCATAGCGGTATTCAATAACAGTATGACCATAACTATCCTACAGTTTTTCTGTGAGGGATAGATAAGTAATGAAATAAATATCAGAAATTAAATGGTTCTCAGTAAAATTCATTCACTGTCATAAAAGAAAAATAACATTAAGAATTTACTATTTATTATTTAAAATAGCCAACAAAACTATCTCATTCCAACCATAATATAAATGAGGCTGAAGCATAAGAGACTCTTAAAAACTGAGAACAAACTGAGGGTTGATGGGGGGTGGGAGGGAGGGGAGGGTGGGTGATGGGTATTGAGGAGGGCACCTTTTGGGATTACCACTGGGTGTTGTATGGAAACCAATTTGACAATAAACTTCATATATTGAAAAAATAAATTAAAAACGTAAAAATAAATAAATAAAAATAAATGAGGCTGCATTTTATCTTAATGTTGAAATGGCAAGGTTCCTTTTGGAGAAGTTTTACATTATGGAAATCATGAAATTTCAAATAAAAAAGGATTCACCTTAGAAACTTTAGTACTGGAACAAGATGCCCAAACTTTTTATAAATTCAGAAAAAGTAAAGATTTTTAATTGCCCACATTCTGTGATACTAAGTTTTATTAGGAAACTTAAGCACTTTATTAGGCAATTTTATTAGAAAACTAAATAATATATTAGAAATTAAGAAGCACTCTTAGATAACTCTTAGAACCAAAGGGAAATGCAAACTGTATAAGAGTTAATGAAAAAGGTGATGTCTTCCTAACAAAATATACACACCCAATAAAAGCTGTGCTTACTACAAAATTTTAGCTTTCAATGCATTTTTATTAAAGAAAAAAATAAAAATAAGCTAATTGTTCATCTTAAGAAATTAGAAAAAGAACATCAAAAGAAACTAGGAGAACAGAATAACAAAGAAAACCGGAATCACTAAAATAGAATACAAACATTAATGGGGTTAAATAAATTCAAAATTTGATCCTTCTTTGAAATGGACAATAAAAATTCTTCAAGGCACAAATTATGGAAAATATATAAAGAAAAAACATATAGGATTATGAATGAGAAAGCATAAATAATTCCAAGAACAAGAGATTTTAAAAGTATAGTAGACTATATGCAACTCTACTCTGATGAAACATGCAAACATAGAGGATGGGAATAAATTCCTAGAAAAACTTAAATTACCAAAATACATCCAAAAGAAGGTGAAACTAGAATAAGCCATATACATATTGGAAAGCTATTTAAAGATCTGTTATCAAAAAGCACCAGAACTGGGTTACATGGGTGGCTCATTCAATTAAGCGTCCAACTCTGGATTTTTTGCTCAGGTCATGATCTCATGGTTGTGAGAGATATCCCCATGTTGGGTTCTGCACCGAGTGCAGTGCTTAAGATTTCCTCTCTCCCTCTCCCTCTTCCCCTCCTTTCTCTCATGAGTGTGCACATGCTCACTCTTTCCCCTCCCCAAAAAAAGGCACCAGAACAGAGGGATGCAAAGGTAAATATTATTAGACATTTAGAAAACTGATAGTCATAATGTTATTTAAACTAATATTTCAGCCATAGAAAAAGATAACTCCTTAATCACTTTTTGAAGAATCATAATTTTATTTTAAATAATTCAAAATACTTTAAAATAACTCTTTTTAACAAAAGGACAATGAGGGGCACCTGGGTGGCTCAGTCGGTTAAGCGGCCGACTTCGGCTCAGGTCATGATATCGCGGTCCGTGAGTTCGAGCCCCGCGTCGGGCTCTGTGCTGATAGCTCAGAGCCTGGAGCCTGTTTCAGATTCTGTGTCTCCCTCTCTCTCTCTGACCCTCCCTCGTTCATGCTCTGTCTCTCTCTGTCTCAAAAATAAATAAACGTTAAAAAAAATTAAAAAAAAAACAAAAGGACAAGGATGGTTCTGTATCATTTCTGAGGTTAAATGCAAAAAAAACCCCACAAAAAACAAAAACAAAAAAACCAAAACAACCCCCCCAACAACAACCAAAAAAACAACAACAACAACAACAACCAAAAAAGTACATACCATCCAGTAGTATATTCAAATGTCAGCATATATATAACAAAATAGGAAATTAAAAAGAAATAATGAGAGCCTAATATGAGGAACTAAATAAATATATTTTAGTAGCTCAATAAATTATACCATTAGATGCTAAAAAGACATTGGATAGAATTTTGCACACTTTTCCAATAAAAATTCTAAATAGGAATAGGACCAAACTTTCAAAATAAAGGAATGTACCATGTAAACATAGGGATAGGACAGATAACACCCTCTCTTTATGATATCATTGTATTTAAAATTAATATGAGAATGGGGTTAGGTGGCTAGGTAGAAGATAAATATAAAAAAATAGAGTTTCCATCAGTTCAAAACAACCACAAATCAAAACAGGAAAATATTCTCTTTTTACTTGAAAAACTTAAAAACATTATTTTTCCTGTATCAAATGCATTTTAATTTTATAGTTATTTAATGTAAAAATTTGTTATTATTTTTATGCCATTGAAGTAGAGGTTTGGAGTCAAGGGGGCCTGATTATAAGTACAGTGTTCCCAATGATAACTTGAATAAGTTACTTAATATGTTATCAAGTGTATATTATAGATAATAATAATTTGTGTCTCATAGAATTATTGAAAGGATACATGAGATGGTGTATTAAAGTGATTCATGAAGTGTCTGATGTTATTCTGATACAGGTTTGCTCTTAATGCTGCATTCTTCATTACCTGCTAATAATGGCTTTCCACTTATTAGAAAATGGGTACTATGTATAAAATAAGGAGTCATTATATATTTCCTTTTTCTTTTTTTTAACATGAAATTTATTGTCAAATTGGTTTCCATACAAAACCCAGTGCTCATCCCGACAGGTGCATCCCAACAGGTGCAATGCCCATCACCCACTTTCCTCTCCCTCCCACCCCCAATCAAGCCTCAGTTTCTTCTCAGTTTTTAAGAGTCTCTTATGGTTTGGCTCCCTCCCTCTCTAACTTTTAGATATTTTCTTTAGAAAAATATTTTAATGCAGATTTAGAGAAGAATGGTGTGTTAAATTTAATCAAAGACTACTAAAACAGGAACATCTGAAGTTAATGGGAATTCAACTTCAGTAAACTAATGCAACTCAATCCATCACAATAGAATAGAATGGAATTTTCTGGAATTTAGTTCCTTATTTCCTTATAGAAAGATGAATCTGCAACTTAAATAACAATGAGCATCTGAAAAAATACCATTGCTGTTTAATGAGCTGTTCCAAATTGGCATACTGGGGAAGGAACCTCCTAAGAAGAGGAACTTTCTTTAATCATTGGCCTCTATTAGGCCAATGTTTATGGGCCTCTATTAGGTTAGGCTCTAGTGGCCTCTATAGTTACATCTTTTAAAATTGTACTCAAAAATTAATTGTTTCAAAAGCGAAATAATTAGAACTTAACATACTTAAAAATATTTTTAAAATTTTTTTAAATTTAATTTTATATTTAAAAAAATATTTGGTTTTCTGCTTCTTTTGATATTAAGTCCTCATAAAAAGAATCATCTTTGTGTGACTCACAACTATAGTTAATTACCTTGGTGCATTTAAAAGTAGGAAATCATGAGATTTAAATGTAAAATCAGGGGGTTTAAAACTGAAAATTTTCCAGAAATAAACTGACACTCCGAAATGAAGTAACTTCTGAGACTTAAGCTTTTATTGAGAACTACCTTAATTCATGGTTTATTCATGAGATTCAAAGATTAACATGGTTGGGTGGTTTTCAATGTGACACCACAATGTTACAAGAAATAGTTTATGTCATCTTTGTCAAAGGGTTCAAATTGTATACAGAGTAAACGATATGCTAAAATTAATTAAATTAAATGTGTTTAACTTTCATACCCTTTTAAAAAATATATTTATTTTTAAATTGTCATATCCCTTTTTAAAAAATTATTTATTTTGAGAGAGAGAGAGCAAGTGGTGGTGGGGGGTGGTATCAGAGAGAGAGAGAGAGAGAGAGAGAAAGGGAGAGAGAGAGAGAGAGAGAGACAGAGAGAGAGAATCTCAAGCAGACTCTGCACTGCCAGCCCAGCATGAAGCCTGCTGCAGGGCTTGAACTCATGAACCACGGAATATGACCTGAGCTGAAACCAAGAATCAGATGCTTAACCAACTGAGCCACCCAGGTTCCCCATACCAATCCCTTTTTAAGTTTTGGATGCCAATTTTCTGGTGTGAAAAAATGTTTTAGTTTGTCTATCTTTAATAGAAGTTGCTGTGGGTGAATGAACTAACTAAAATACCATAACTTTTTATTTAAAAATCTCTTTATTTTATATTAAAAATAGGATTTGAAAATATTTAATGAGGTTTTAATTTAGGAATTTACTTATCACACATATTAATATTTAATTGGAATGAAGTATTTTTATTGTTTCACCCGCTAATAGTAAAATTTTTTTAAATTGCTGCATTTTTTTTACAGTAGATGCATATACCTAAAGTCGTTATTATATTGGAAATAATTCTTTGTATTGAACTGATATGGGGGATTTCTTGGTAGTACTGTGTTTGCCACTTGTGAAATAGGAGTTTAATTGACTAGTATATTGTCTGGAATTAGATTAATTTCTATTTTGGATTATGTTCAAATTTTTGATGTCTGCCACCAGATGGGAATGATGCTCTTTTTGTTTTATGGCCAGCTGTGTTGACCATGTTTTAGAAATTGAGTAATGTATGGAGCCCTTTTAAACAAAAAAATGAAAACAAAATTTTCCCAACTCTAGAATGGACTTAAAGTAGCATAAATGTGGAATTATGTATGCACATATGTTTATTTATAAAGAAAATTACAAAATAGGTACTAAAAGCACAAAACCAAAAATTGAAATTAACATTGATTTGATGGATGATGTTACGTCATCACGTATGATGTAAACGATTATGTGACTGCACTAGCTCTGGGTCTTTTGTGTTTAGCAAATACTCACTACCATGTACCATGTGATGTGTTGATTTCCTCTACCTTTATTTTTTTTTTCAATATATGAAATTTATTGTCAAATTTGTTTCCATACAACACCCAGTGCTCATCCCAAAAGGTGCCCTCCTCAATACCCATCACCCACCCTCCCCTCCCTCCCACCCCCCATTAGCCCTCAGTTTGTTCTCAGTTTTTAACAGTCTCTTATGCTTTGGCTCTCTCACACTCTAACCTCTTTTTTTTTTTTTTCCCTTCCCCTCTCCCATGGGTTTCTGTTAAGTTTCTCAGGATCCACATAAGAGTGAACACATACGGTATCTGTCTTTCTCTGTATGGCTTATTTCACTTAGCATCACACTCTCCAGTTCCATCCATGTTGCTACAAAGGGCCATATTTCGTTCTTTCTCATTGCCACATAGTACTCCATTTTGTATATAAACCACAATTTCTTTATCCATTCATCAGTTGATGGACATTTAGGCTCTTTCCATAATTTGGCTATTGTTGAGAGTGCTGCTATAAACATTGGGGTACAAGTGCTCCTATGCATCAGTACTCCTGTATCCCTTGGGTAAATTCCTAGCAGTGCTACTGCTGGGTCATAGGGTAGGTCTATTTTGAATTTTTTGAGGAACCTCCACACTGTTTTCCAGAGTGGCTGCACCAATTTGCTTTCCCACCACAGTGCAAGAGGGTTCCCGTTTCTCCACATCCTCTCCAGCATCTATAGTCTCCTGATTTGTTCATTTTGGTGACTCTGACTGGCGTGAGGTGATATCTGAGTGTGGTTTTGATTTGTATTTCCCTGATGAGGAGCGACGTTGAGCATCTTTTCATCTGCCTGTTGGCCATCCAGATGTCTTCTTTAGAGAAGTGTCTACTCATGTTTTCTGCCCATTTCTTCACTGGATTATTTGTTTTTCGGGTGTGGAGTTTGGTGAGCTCTTTATAGATTTTGGATACTAGCCCTTTGTCCAATATGTCATTTGCAAATATCTTTTCCCATTCCGTCGGTTGCCTTTTAGTTTTGTTGGTTGTTTCCTTTGCTGTGCAGAAGCTTTTTATCTTCATAAGGTCCCAGTAATTCATTTTTGCTTTTAATTCCCTTGCCTTTGGGGATGTGTCAAGTAAGAGATTGCTACGGCTGAGGTCAGAGAGGTCTTTTCCTGCTTTCTCCTCTAGGGTTTTGATGATTTCCTGTCTCACATTCGGGTCCTTTATCCATTTTGAGTTTAGTTTTGTGAATGGTGTGAGAAAGTGGTCTAGTTTCAACCTTCTGCATGTTGCTGTCCAGTTCTCCCAGCAACATTTGTTAAAGAGACTTTTTTCCATTGGATGTTCTTTCCTGCTTTGTCAAAGATGAGTTGGCCATACGTTTGTGGGTCTAGTTCTGGGGTTTCTATTCTATTCCATTGGTCTATGTGTCTGTTTTTGTGCCAATACCATGCTGTCTTGATGATGACAGCTTTGTAGTAGAGGCTAAAGCCTGGGATTGTGATGCCTCCTGCTTTGGTCTTCTTCTTCAAAATTACTTTGGCTATTCGGGGCCTTTTGTGGTTCCATATGAATTTTAGAATTGCTTGTTCTAGTTTCAAGAAGAATGCTGGTGCAATTTTGATTGG
Source organism: Panthera leo (assembly GCF_018350215.1). Taxonomy (NCBI): domain Eukaryota; kingdom Metazoa; phylum Chordata; class Mammalia; order Carnivora; family Felidae; genus Panthera; species Panthera leo. Next base: position 94,861,549 of record NC_056681.1, read on the forward strand.
GATTGCATTGAATGTGTAGATAGCTTTGGGTAGTATTGACATTTTGACAATATTTATTCTTCCAATCCATGAGCAGGGAATGTCTTTCCATTTCTTTATATCTTCTTCAATTACCTTCATAAGCTTTCTATAGTTTTCAGCATACAGATCTTTTACATCTTTGGTTAGATTTATTCCTAGGTATTTTATGCTTCTTGGTGCAACTGTGAATGGGATCAGTTTCTTTATTTGTCTTTCTGTTGCTTCATTGTTAGTGTATAAGAATGCAACTGATTTCTGTACATTGATTTTGTATCCTGCAACTTTGCTGAATTCATGTATCAGTTCTAGGAGACTTTTGGTGGAGTCTATCGGATTTTCCATGTATAATATCATGTCATCTGCAAAAAGCGAAAGCTTGACTTCATCTTTGCCAATTTGGATGCCTTTGATTTCCTTTTGTTGTCTGATTCTGATGCTAGAACTTCCAACACTATGTTAAACAACAGTGGTGAGAGTGGGCATCCCTGTCGTGTTCCTGATCTCAGGGAAAAAGCTCTCAGTTTTTCCCCATTGAGGATGATGTTAGCTGTGGGCTTTTCATAAGTGGCTTTTATGATCTTTAAGTATGTTCCTTCTATCCCGACTTGCTCAAGGGTTTTTATTAAGAAAGGGTGCTGGATTTTGTCAAATGCCTTTTCTGCATCGATTGACAGGATCATATGGTTCTTGTCTTTTCTTTTATTAATGTGATGTATCATGTTGATTGATTTGCGAATGTTGAACCAGCCCTGCATCCCAGGAATGAATCCCACTTGATCATGGTGAACAATTCTTTTTATATGCTGTTGAATTCGATTTGCTAGTATCTTATTGAGAATTTTTGCATCCATATTCATCGGGGATATTGGCCTGTAGTTCTCTTTTTTTACTGGGTCTCTGTCTGGTTTAGGAATCAAAGTAATACTGGCTTCATAGAATGAGTCTGGAAGTTTTCCTTCCCTTTCTATTTCTTGGAATAGCTTGAGAAGGATAGGTATTATCTCTGCTTTAAACATCTGGTAGAACTCCCCTGGGAAGCCATCTGGTCCTGGACTCTTATTTGTTGGGAGACTTTTGATAACTGATTCAATATCTTCGCTGGTTATGGGTCTGTTCAAGCTTTCTATTTCCTCCTGTTTGAGTTTTGGAAGAGTGTGGGTGTTTAGGAATTTGTCCATTTCTTCCAGGTTGTCCAGTTTGTTGGCATATAAGTTTCCATAGTATTCCCTGATAATTGTTTGTATCTCTGAGGGATTGGTCGTAATAATTCCATTTTCATTCATGATTTTATCTATTTGGGTCATCTCCCTTTTCTTTTTGAGAAGGCTGGCTAGAGGTTTGTCAATTTTGTTTATTTTTTCAAAAAACCAACTCTTGGTTTCGTTGATCTGCTCTACAGTTTTTTTAGATTCTATATTGTTTATTTCTGCTCTGATCTTTATTATTTCTCTTCTTCTGCTGGGTTTAGGCTGCCTTTGCTGTTCTGCTTCTATTTCCTTAGGTCTGCTGTTAGATTTTGTATTTGGGATTTTTCTTGTTTCTTGAGATAGGCCTGGATTGCAATGTATTTTCCTCTCAGGACTGCCTTCGCTGCGTCCCAAAGCGTTTGGATTGTTGTATTTTCATTTTTGTTTGTTTCCATATATTTTTTAATTTCTATTTCCTCTACCTTTAGAACCAACTACTGCAAATCACAACCACTGAGTGCATTGTGGCATCATTTCACTTTTGTTTAGCATAAGTATACTCACAGTTAATACACAACCTCTGCCTCTATTTCCTCCTCATTAGCCTAGGACAACAAAAGTTTAGCATGCTATATATGGTTTTAGAATACAAGCTAACTGTATTAACAATGACATAACTTCTCTTCTATCAAAATATTTACTTTCAATAATTTCTGACATTAACACAGTGATTATTTTATGAATCCTAATAAGAGACATTTTATCTAGTAGAGGATAAAAGAGAAGTCTTAACGTCTTATGAGTGCTGTACATGCTGCCTCAGTTTATTAATTTCTGTGTTTTTTTCATGAAAAAGGGGGTTTGGGTGGTTTTCCCTCACAGTTTATTAAGCTCAACCAATCTTAGTTTCTTTTTCACATGTAACATTTTGAGGCCTGATCATAGGAGTGGTCCAAGCTGTTGAACTAAATTTTCTAAATTACTTTAATTGTAGTTTGGGTTTTGCTTTGGACAGTTTTTACTGCCCTGGTTTTAGTTGGAGTTCTTCTCCATTAGTACAGAACTAACCACAGATAATCTAGAACCTCTAAGGAGAAAAGGAGGGAAAGTCCTAATGTTTGTTTATTATTACTGTGATATTACCTTAGATATTTCTAGGAGTTTTCATTACTTTGTGGATCAACTTGGTAAAGTCAGTATTATTTTCTCCATTAAAAAAAATTAATGTTTATTTATTTTTGAGAGAGAGAGAGAGAGAGAGAGAGACTGAGCACAAATGGGGGAGGGGCAGAGAAAGAGAGGGAGACACAGAATCTGAAGCAGGCTCTGGGCTCTGAGCTGTCAGCACAGAGTCCGGCATGGGACTTGAACTCACGAACTGTGAGATCATGACCTGAGCTGAAGTTGGATGCTCAACCAACTGAGCCACCCAGGCACCCCTATTTTCTCCATTTTATAGATGAAAAAAGAGAGACTTAGAACACATAATAAAAGTCCTAAGGTGAATTGGACTAAGTCTGTTGCTCCTCAGGAAAACAAGGGCTGAAAATACTGAAATGGCAAGTTGCAAGTACATCAACCACAGAGAATTGGTAGAGTAAAATGGGAAGAGAGTAAAGGAATAAATTGAAGGTAGGGAATGGGTACAGTCCCAACATTAAAACAAACAGAAGAGGGAAAAAGAGAGAGAGAGAGAGAAAGAGGCAAACCATAAAGTAGACTCTCAACTCTAGAGAACAAACTGAGGGTTGCTGGAGGGGAGGTTAGGGGGATGGGCTAAATGCGCTTTGGGTATTAAGGGGGCACTTGTGATGAGCACTGGATGTTATATGTAAGTGATGAGTCACTAAATTCTACTCCTGAAACCAATGTTACACTATATTTTAACTAACTAGAATTTAAATAAAAACTTGAAACAAACAAGCAAACAAAAAAGAGGAAAAAAGAAAGCCAAAGAGAACTGAATATATTCTTACTGTCAGGACTTAGTTCCTTTTCTTGTTTGTATCACCTATGTCTTTCCTAAACCAAAAATTTGCTGACATGCAAACATGATGTAGACAAATTCCTTAACATTCAAATGAATAAGTTAAAGTAAATACCTGTTTTCCCTATTAAGTGCTAAATGCATGTGGATTCTCCAATTTAGAATATCTGTTTCTTCTATTATGCTTGGCAATAAACTCAAGCCCTAAAATATTTTTTCTCTTGCATTTTCCATTTCAGTGAATAACTACTATTTTAAATGGGAAAAATTGTACTTAAAACTACATTTAAAAATTCATATCAGAAAAGAATAATGATTTTTATATGCTTGAAACAGGACAATTAAAATCTTATGCATACTAATTCAAAAATTTCAAGCAAGAAATTCTGGGAGGTTAGCTCATAGCTACTTTGGACAATATAGAAACCTTATCTGAACTGGCTAGTAAAAAATCCACTCCACCAAGCATAAGAAGGCCTACAAAGTGACAGAATTGCATTTACTCAGGAAGCCCTCAACTATCAAAGTAATTAAAGCTTCTCAGAGATCTGAGATTAAGGATTGGGGCATGGCAACATACCTGTTTTCTGTTTCTTGTCATTCTGTTGAAAGTACAAAGATATGCTTAGTTTTCACATAATCAAGAAGGAAGAAAAGCCAGGAAAAGTCATAAGAAGTCTAAGCAGTGGTTTTTCTTTCATTCTGACATAACTCTGACTCCTTCTGTAGTTAGGATATTGACTTCATGGCCGTGCCTTCTCAGTCTTTGCTTTATCTTATTTCTCTTACTTCTACCTTCTCTATCGTTTGTGGGTTTTAGGGCTTAGAATTAGGAGTCCTCTTTCCTTTTTTCTGCGTATTCCTCCAGGTGATTCTACCCATCCCTATGGCTTTAAGAATTACCAATATGCTGGCAACACTCAAATTTGTACCTTCAGCCTACATCTTTTCACTCAGCCCTCTTCTCAAACCTAAGAATTCTCCTTGGACTCTCTTTTCTCCAATCTGCCCACCTCTCTCCATCTCTGCTGCTGAAGTTCTGGTTCTAAACCCAAGTACTTTCACACCAAGTCAACAGGGTCACTTCCTAAATAATCCACCAACCCCACTTTTGCTCACTTCCTATACATTCTCTAAATAGCAATCAGAATCACATTGTAAACAGTGTGTAATTTGATTGTATCATTTCCCTGTTTAAGATGGTGCAATTAGGAAGGTTGCTATGGCCAAGCAGAAGAAATCTTCTTTTTACTGGACTATGCAAGCTATGGTGAGTGGTAGAGGACTTCTGTGGAAGATGGAAGGATCCTAAACTCATCTTATTCCATGGATACACGTAGGTAACACATACATCAGTGTAAATAACCCAGAAAATGTCCTAAAGACTGGCAGAACAGACTTTCCCCAGCTAAATGTAGAGAGGAGGGCACATCAAAAACAGTAGGAGGGGCAGAGACCATTGGGGATGAATTGACCCATGAGACTGTCCATAGGAGGGACTGCACTCTCTGCACTGGAGGCACAGAGAAGGGAGAGGAGCAGACACCACACTGAGCACCCCAGGCATGGGGTATCCACACTGAGAAAGCAAATCCCCATAACATTTGGCTTTGAAAATCAGAAGGGCTTATCATCACGAGATTTTATTTTCAATGGACCTTAATATCTGGAACTTGAAAACTTAGGGGCTTGGGGTCATGAGATCATGACCTGAGCCAAAGTTGGATGCTTAACCAGCTGAGCCACCTAGGCACCCCTGTTGCAGTAGTTTTTTAAGGAAGATGTTGACAAAAACAATTATTGTTATGGGATTTTAAGGATGAATATACACATTAGTTTGTCAAGAGTATGTATGATTTTAAAAAATTTTTAATGCTTATTATTTATTTTTGAGAAAGAGAGAGAGAGAAAGAGAGAGAGAGAGAGAGAGAGAGGCAGAGTGTGAGTGGGGGAGGGACAGAGAGAGAGACACACAGAATCCAAAGCAGGCTCCAGGCTCTGAGTTGTCAGCATGGAGCCCGATGAGAGGCTTGAACTCATGGACCCTGAGATCATGACCTGCGCCAAAGTTGGATGCTTAACCGACTTAGCCACCTGGCGTGCAGGCAATTTTTTGATACATAGTGACCAAACTAAGAAATAATGTTTTGTTTTTCATATGTTGAAATCTATATTTCATCTTTATAATGAAAGGCATAGTATACATATACAGCATATACATTGCATATGCATATTTATATATGTACATGTAGAAAATATCAATGTCTTTTCACATTGCATATAAATAATCTATATTTTCTTTAGAAAAATAATTTTGTGGGGCACATGAGTGGCTCAGTTGGTTAAACATCTGACTCTTGATTTCAGCTCAGGTCATGATCTCATAGCTGGGAAATTGAGTCCTGTTTCTGGCTCTGCACTGAATGTGGAGCTTGCTTGGGGTTCTCTCTCTCTCTCTCTCTCTCTCTCTCTGCCCTTCCTCCCTACCCCCCCTCAAAAAAAATAAATAAACATTTGAAAAAAATAATTTTACTTGATCTGTGTTCGATTAAACTATCTTTCTCAATTACCAGCATTCAAAGGAATTTATGGGCTTTAAATATAATTTTGGGCAGAATGATCTTCATTAAAGTTTCTCAAAAACATTACAAACTTCCTATTAGTCAAACTGGCATTGGATGATTGGTGCCACACATAGCCGTCATCACTCTTGTGCCACTTAGTTGACTCTGCAAATAAGTCTTTCCTTGACTGCCACCTGACCATGATTGCTAGATTTAATAAAAATTCAGGACACCCAGGTAAATTTGAAGTTCAGCTAAACAACAGATCATTGTGTTACATAACTATGTCCCATGCTACATTTGAGACATACTACTTGTGATTATTGTTTCAGCTCTGAAACAAGAATTGATTTCATTACTAATTTGTCAGTTCTAGATAATGCCAAATTTAGTATCTCAAGTGATTATATCAGCAATGCAGGAAAGAATAAGCAGAGATTGTCAATATTGTTTTTTTAGAGCAATTTTTGACCACTTGACTTTAAATTAAATACAAATTCCTCTATAAGACTTTCCTCATTTGTGTTTCTTTTTGCTCCCTTTCTTGTCACTCCTGCTTCAATTTCTCTTCTCAAACTAAAGAGAACTGCTTTCTGTCTCTAGAACTCAGTGGTGTCTCATTTTACATATGCTTTGGAAATTCTCTTTTCTTTCTTGTCACTTACACTGGCTAGACTGGCTAGCACCTACATATCTTTCAGTTCTTATCCTAGATGCTGCTTTCTTCAGTTTTTTTGACACCCACAAAACTGGCTTGGTCTCCACTGTCTCAGAGCATCCTGTATTTCCCCTCATTATGTTTCATCCCACAATGTTATAATTCCTGGTTTCAAATGTGTGTATGTGTGTGTGTCTGGGGTTTCAGTACGCATGCATGCTTGTAAGTATTATCTTTATCACCCACAAGACCAGCAATTCTTTTCTCTGTGTTATTATTGTCTTGGCCTGGCATGTAATAGTGATTCAGGAAATTTCCGACAAATTATCAGAACGATGATCTCTTCGCTGACACAGTAAGTGCCCTCCTTATTTTATTTAATTTTTTTTTTTTTTTAGTGCCCTCCTCACTTAATGAGAATCTTTCTCTCGCTTTCTCTCTTCCTTCACTCTTTTGCTTTGGACTGATTCAAGGCTCCAAGCTTAGCAGAGCTAAGATACAGTTTTTGGAGCAACTCAACTATAATTATTTATTAGGTTTTACTGTCCTTTTTTAAAGTATATTTTAAAAAATTAATGGGCTTAGGAGAGTGTCATATCTATTGCTTAATCTTTTCACTAGTAATTTTGTGTTTTTTCATCCCAAGAGTATTGATAATTGCTGCTATATTATTATCTGGGCTTGGAAAAATGAAAGTGAGAGTAGGAAGTATGCTGGATTTTTTTTTAGGATCTCCTGCAGCATGTTAGTTAAATTTAAAAATGAAAACAATGTATAAATTACTTGAATTTGATGTTATTACAAAATATAGCTATTATTGTAAATGTACTGTGGAGCCCTGTGGTAATGGCTGAGATGGTAATTTTATTCTAAACTGTACTTTTCAATGGCTTATTTAACACGAACTCTCAATTTATACTGTTGACTGAAACTTTTCAAGCTTATTTTCATCCCCAAGGGGAATTTTATAAAGAGATGAGACAAAAATGCCTTTAGGTGATTTATTCAAGCATGGTAAAAATGATTTTCACCCAATTATTAAAAATTTCAGAATATTTTGGTGGGTTATACATATTTAAATGGTTTCATACTTTATCCTTCATGGGAGCATGTTTCCAAGAAAGGACAGGCGTTGTATTGAATTGAGGATGATGGACATTTGTTCTATTTATTGTAGATTTTTTCTGGATTTAGCAAAGGAAAGGATTTTAGGGATAGCTTTTCTTTAGTGTTGTTTGATGCTTTCAAGGGCCTCATTTTTTTGAGCAGAAGTTTTATTTTATAATGGTTCAGGAATAATAGTTTAGATAATGTATGCTTGAAGCAAGAACGATGAATTGGAATTATAACTCTATTTTTGAAAGTCTCTATGATCACTTATTTTCTACTGTTGGTTCATGTTTGGCCAGGTTGGCTTTGGTCCATGATCTGCCTTTCCTCTCCACAGACATGTCTTGTAATTCCTTGTATTTTAGAGCACCACCTGTGGGGATGGGTTCTTAACTGCAATCCAGATCCTGATGACCAGTCCTGCTTCCACTTTCCTAAAGCACAAGCTTCCCTTCCTAATACAAGTCCCATCTGATGTGTTCTATAAACATCCATGGGGAGATACTAGAATTCAGTGAGTTTTTATGGGAAATATATTTTTTTTATAAAACATAGTCATATAGATAAGATGATAGAGTATAAAACATAGCCCATGAATTGGAGACATCACAGGTCAGTGCACAGGAAGTTCTAGAGAGGTGCTCTGAAGAAGGCATATCCATCAGATGTTCTTTGTTTTCACTCTCTGCTAACAAATTTGTGACTTTTGGGGAAACTACTCAGGGTTTTTTTTATTACTCAGGTTTTTAATATAAAGTGACAATATATTTCCCATATATTATCCTGAATTCTTTCCTATTTGAAGAAAAATGATTCATTAAAACACCCTAGATGTAAGAGACCATAAATGTGGGTTGCTTAAGAAACAAGTGAACTCTGTTGTAGGTATTTCCTAGTATGTGTGGAGTGGCCAGCTCCATACTTAATCTCATATTATTGAATTCTGTAGTTTAAGTTTTCCACTTCCAGATTTATTCTCTATGTATCTCACATGAGGAATCTCATTGTAGGGACTCTGTTTGTCTGTTACTAATATAGACTATACACACCTGACATTCTCCCGAGACAGAGATGGACAGGTTGTATGTTTGTCTTCAGATAAAGACTTTCAGATTCTCAGTTCTGTGATTGTGGGACATAATTAGAATGCCATACAATTTGGTAATTAGAGTTCTTAGATTTCTAGGGAGCAAAGTCAATTTAGAACAAGCCAGCATTCAGTAATCAGAAATAGGAGGGCTCATTTTGCACCATAGCATCATGTGGTCAAACAGAGAAGATACCAACATTAGCATTTTTAACAAAATAAGCTCCTGATAAATTGCAGGTTTGGCAATATGTTGAGTTTAAAAGGACATAAGATGACTCTATTTTCAGTTACCCTCAGCTGTGGAAAACCATCCTCAAGATCATTTTTGATGAGGAGGAAACAGAATCAAAAAAGAAATTGGATAGCAACTTCAAATAATAACTGTTTGAGAAGAAGAAATAAAGATGAATGTGGGGAAAGAGAGAGGGATGGTTGAGATATTAGCCTTGTTAGGGGACACCAGAGAGAAACAATTAAAAAAAAATTAAAGTTGTTAGTAAAGAGTAAGTGAAAAAAAGTAATAAAAAGTTTTGGAAAATTTGTAAAGATTTGTTATGTGTGGGAATAAAAAGCATGCAGAGGATACATTTATAAATGAAAGCAGTTTATGTTTTTTCTTCTTTGAAACTTGAAAGATGACGAGGGCTCTAACTAAAAAGTAGTCATTAAGAAGGAAAAATGAAAGGCAGCTAATTCTTGTCTAGAAAGATGTATATTTTACCTGGCTGGGTTGTATGGGGCATGGTTACTGTGAATGAGTTCTCTAATGTATGCCCTTGTGTGATGCCTTTCTTACTAAGAGGAGACTTTTATGATAATAGTTTCTTTTTTAGGGTATAGAGAAAGCAAAGGTGTAAGAATAAATATTTCTGATATTAGAAAATTTGCATTGAGAAAGCTTTCCACTGAAGCCATATGGTCAATGGAACTTTTGTTTGTTTCTTTCTCTTTTATTTTTCTAACATCTAGCCATCTTCAGAAGTTTATCAATGGAAGGTGCTCTTTTAGACTCTATAAATTCAGGTTTTGTTTGTGTGGTACTTTCATCGTAGTGGATACGCCAGGTCACCAGGGCTGAAGACTACTAAACAATTTCCATTGGTATATTTGTGAAGATCTTGGCCTGAAAATGACACAATACCCAAGTGAAAGTGGCCTACACAAGAAGGGTTTGTGTTACATATGTGAACTTGGGTTGGTTTAGCAACTGAGTAGGATTAAGGCTCAGGGTCACATCCCCCGTTTGACTGGCCTAATCCTTGCGGTCACAGAATGGTTTCCTCTAAAAATGATATTCTACAGAAAGCTCCGCACATGGAGGGAAGGGCCCAGATCTCAGCTTGTAAGCCTTTTTAATCAGAAAGGAATCTCAAGAAAGATTCTGAGGGAAGACACAAAGAATCTTAAGACTAACAAGGTCATGTTTCCACCTCTTTGTCAAGCCAACCCTAAAGCAGAGTTCTTCCAATGTAAATTGAATCACATAGACAACAACTAAAACAAACTTTGCCTAGATTTCATATCTGGATTTCTCTTAAGGATAAGGTAACCATCTCTCATAAATCTGATGATTTATACATTAGAGTAGCTCAAACGGCTAGCTCTGGTGGGTCTGGTGGCAGCTTTCCTGTTTTATAAATGTTTAGCTTTCTGTATGCTTGTGAGCAATAATCATTAAGGCAAGAACATTTGATATTTTATTCCATTTTTTTCCTTTTGGACTCATACTCAGAGAATTAGATAGACTTTCTATTTCAAATGAATTCCCAATAGTTTGCCTTTTCCTAGAGGGCTTTTTTTTTTTTTTTTTTTTTTTTTGCCATTTAGCATTTATTTGGAGGTTTTTTGAATGAATAGTCCTCTAATTTATTTATTTTTTTTTTAATATGAAATTTATTACCAAATTGGTTTCCATACAACACCCAGTGCTCATCTCAATAGGTGCCCCCCCTCAATACCCATCACCCACTTTCCCCTCCTTCCCACACCCCATCAGCCCTCAGTTTATTCTCAGTTTTTAAGAGGCTCTTATGGTTTGCCTCCTTCCCTCTCTGTAACTTTTTTTTCCCCCTCCCCCCATGGTCTTCTGTTAAGTTTCTCAGGATCCACATAAGAGTGAAAACATATGGTATCTGTCTTTCTCTGTATGAATAGTCATCTAATTTAAACACTGGGAGCTTGTTGAATTGTTTTAAGGAAGTGAGAATCTGTAGTTCTACGCTGACTGCCAGGTGGCAGGAACGGGTTAAGTCCAAAACCTTTATCATGGGAGGCATACAAGGGGTAAATTCTCAAAATGGATTTACAGTTTACCATTCATGACATATTATTCTATAACATGAAAATGAATTGCACCTTTGCATGCTAAGAGCAAGTTCTTTTATTACCAGCTATTCATGTAGAAGCATAATCAATCTTGGCATACCAAGTGGTTACTGGATATTGAGTTATTTTGAGAAGACATATATTAATGTATTAAGGTTTGCACAGCAAATTAAGCACATCCATGAAAACTATAGAAAGGAGTGATTAAATGTTAATGCATGAATTTGTAGTATTTTAATTAACCATATATTATTCTGAAATCCTTCACTAACTAAAATTCAAAATAGTAAAAACTTGCACATCTTTGTCTTTTCTGTCATTTTGGAAAATCATGGAATTTCTTTCCCTCATTTGTTTCTAGCCAGGTGGACTTTTATAGTTGAGTGATTTAAGGCATTTCAAATGAGTGCATTAGTTAATTCCTTTCTCTCACATGTTTTCAAACTCCATTAATTTTTTATCTCCCCAACTTTTTTTCTTTATGCACCTACATCAATGAATAATAGTAGCAAGATTCTCATTAATAGTCAGCATGACTTTGAATCCAGGTCCTAGGGAATGAGAACCAGCTCCTTTAGTATTTCTTTCTTTTCTCAAAAAGTGTTCCACTTTCCTCACAAAGGACATACATCTCTTAAGACCAGTGAGCCTCCTCATTATTACCATGTTGACATGTTCCAAAATTTTGCCTTCTCATTAAAAAGTAAAGCACAACAAAACAAAACAAAAGCAAAAACAAAAGCAAGCAAACAAAAAACTTTTGCTATTGAAAATAAATATTACCAAATGAGGGAAACATTGTTGAAAAAATACCTGTTGCTTCAGAATATACATACAGCCACAATCTGTAGATTTCTGTTTGGAGTATAAAACACAGCAGTGTTACTTGTTGTGTTATTCTAGGTTTGTAAATATTCACTAGAGTATGATCATTTAAGCCAAAATTCCCAATGAAGAGGAGAAGGAGATGCAGAAGGTCTAACCATGAGGACTATATCATCACATGCACATGCAGATTGAGAATGTGGATGTAGCTCTTTGCACCCCCTGCCTTCACCCTCTATCTGGTAATCCTAGCATACTAGATGAGGTTTGGAGGGGTATCTCACATAGACATTTGTAGGTAAGCACTTGAGATCTACTGAGAAGTCCTGATTCTGTTTGGAAGTCTTCTTAAGTTTTAAAATATTTAACAATTTCATTTTACTTTGGAGATATACCCACTGGTGGAATCTGGCATAATGAGGCAGACCAGTATGATAGTAACTCTTAAGTTTATTAAGTGAAGAATAACCACAGAAATGTTGCTAACACAGGATTAACTATATGGTCATTGAAACCACCAAATGCAAATGTTTTTAAGTTCCCCTTCACTGCCATTTTCCATTCTAAATTAGTGTGTTGAAAGAAAATAAAACTCAATCTTTTGAGTTAGTCTCATCTCTTAATAGCCTGAATAAATGCATAAACAAATGTAGCCTCTTTACAATAATTGTGGCTTACCAGTTTTAGTGCCTTACTTTTCCAATTTGAGTTCCTTAGTGGATTTAAAAATTGTTTTTCTCTGTACATATATAATGTTATTTTTTAAAATAGTTATATCTATTTCTTTTTTGGTAAGAATTATACTCTGACACAATGGTTTTTGACAATTTGAGTTTGGTTTATTGAAGACAAGTTTTGTGGTTAATGCTTTTGGGCTTTGAATCATGTATTTATTCCTGTCTCCATCATGTTGTTTGCTTACATTTTGGAGGTTAATTTTGATTTCAAGATACTTCATTTTTTATTTCCTGCTTCACTTTGTAACTCACATTTCCTTTTCTACCCTCAAAATCAAGACTGTAAACAAGTTTTCTCACATTTTTTTGCCAACACGCTAAAAGACATATCAGTAGATAAAGCTGAAAATTGGAAGATATGTCAGTGAAATCTGCTCGCCCTGCTCATACCCCTAAGAAACAAGAACTTCATTGCCAACTGCTCACAGCACAGACTGAGGTGGTGAATACACAGGGCTGTGAGGAGCGTGTGGATGATGTGGTGCCTCAAGTAGATGCTGCCCGTAAGGTCTATCCTTTGAGAGGTGCTGCCTGGCTGATCACCTCTTTGCATTTACTATGTGGAAAATGCCACAAGGAACCGGAAGCAGGATGGGAGCAGAATCCCCCTGTAGGCCAAGCCTGGATTACATACCACCCTTTTGACCAGCTCCCATTTCACATCGCTCAGATGTGATTGCGTGAAAGTTTTCTGTGCTTCCACACTAGGCCCACATTCAAGTTCCTGCATGCTTTTTTCCTGTATGCTGTGCATTTGGAAACTGCCTAGTACCTCCTTTCCACTCATTTGTCTGTCTTGAAAAATGTCTGAGAAGATGACAAGAAACTCTGAGAGCAATAAACCATATAGTTTTTAGCTTAATATTGTCAGAGAGGAAAAAAAAAAAAAGAGAGACAAAGTTCTGAAGAAAGCAAGAGATTAAAGTTAAATTTTGCAATTTATCTTTAAAAAAGGAATTCATTTTCCACTTCTTTAAGTGCCAGAAGAAGCAATGAGAAACAAACAAAATAATGCTGGCAACCTCATAGTGGTTGGCATAGAGTAAAGGCTTCACACGTGTGTTTACTGCCATTACAAGAAGAAACACCACGTGTTTCCACTATACACCGAGGATAAATGCGATGCAAAGACAATACAAGAGGCACCGAGTTTTCACAAATATGACTCCAGGATTACTGTCCTTTCAGCCACTTTCTTTTTTGTAGGCAAACTAACTATCTCTGCATGTATACTGGAAAATAAATGAGCAGAGGGCTGGTGAGCTAATTCATCGCTCAAGAGAGCAAATTCAGTTTTCTGATTACACATACACATTTTATGACCTAAAGAAGTATTTATATATATTTTTTATAATTAATAGTTCTTTTAAAAAATATTTTACAAACTGATGGGTATTCCCTGGCCCCTACTTGGCTTCTTCAAGTACAGAGTTATTCTTTTTTTTTTTTTTTTTTTTTTTTTTTTTTTAAAGGAAAGTTTTTCTCCTTTATTTTATTTATTTATTTTTTTTAATTTTTTTTTTTTAAGTTTATTTATTTTTGAGACAGAGAGAGACAGAGCATGAACGGGGGAGGGTCAGAGAGAGAGGGAGACACAGAATCGGAAGCAGGCTCCAGGCTCTGAGCCATCAGCCCAGAGCCCGACGCGGGGCTCGAACTCACGGACCGCGAGATCGTGACCTGAGCCGAAGTCGGACGCTTAACCGACTGAGCCACCCAGGCGCCCCCAGAGTTATTCTTGATACCATGAAAAGTTAGTCGGAAATAAATTTTTCTAGGAAAAATCAAAACAGATATTTGGAAATCACTCACTTATGATCATTAACAATAATCACTAACATTAAAGAAAATTTAAGTTAAACAGGACAGAACATGAATAGAGAAAGTCCAGTTATTTTCTTTATTTTGATTAGTTCTAGGAAAACTGACATTTTTACAGGAATATAAAAAATAAAGAATCTCACAATGGAAAATGAACTCTTGGAAAAATATAACCAGAATATTATCCTGTGCTTTTTTTGTATCTGTTTTTGCCATCATATAGTAAATATAAATTTTAGAAAAGTTGAAAATCCAAAAGTATTCACTAAGAAGATAATAGAAAGTAAGATGACCACCTGAAATAATTGATTTATCCTAATGTCTTTCTATGTAAAACTTTCAAATGATTGAGGAAAAAAAATTAATTTGCTTTATATCATGAATCCATGCTAGTAAATTTGATTTGTCATGCATGCATGTTATTATATTAGATTGGTCTTGACAGATTTTGCTTAGCCAGTTTTTTATTGCTTAGATATTTAGGTTTTCCTCTGTTTTTCTCTACTACAAATTATACTGTTTTAAAAATGTATTGTTTTGTGTCCTGCTTGGTTGACTTTACAGCACACCACTGCCTTATTATTTCTTTTTTGTGTGTCCCTTAAAAGTTGTTACTTTCCTTTGGGGAATGAAAATACCAATATTTAATTTTTTTAATGTTTATTTTTTTAAAAAAGATAGAGCACAAGTGCAAGCGGGGGAGGGGCAGAGAGAGAGGAGGACCAAGGATCCCTAGCAGAGAGTCCAATGCAGGTCTCAAACCCATGAACCCCGAGATCATGACTCAAACCGAAGTTGGATGCTTAACTGAGTGAACCACCCATGCACCCAAAGATACCAATATTAAAAAAAATAACTTTTAAAATAAAGGGTTACCTTTATCTTTTTTTTTTTCTTAACATAAACCTAGATTTCCATTTGTATTATTAAAAGTATAAAAATAAATTATAGCTCTTCAGGGAGATCAAGTTATACGCAGTGTATGAAGAGTGTAGAGGATGTTAGGGAAATGCAAATCAAAACCACAAGGAGATGACATTCTCCCCTGTTAGGATGGCTACTATAAAAACATAAAACATAAGTGTTGGTGAGGATATGAAGAAAAGGAACTCTTGTGCACTGTTGGTGAGACTGTAAACTGGTACAGTACAGTTGTTCCTTTAAAACTTAAAAATAGACCTAGTATATGATCCAGCACTCCTTCTTCAGGATATATATCCAAAGGACATGAAATCATTATCTTGAAGAGATATCTGCATACCCGTGTTCACAATAGCCAAGGTATGGAAACAACGTAAGTGTCCATCAGTGGATGAATGGATAAGGAAGATATGGTATATACCTACAATGGAATATTTTGAAGGCCTTAAAAATCTTGTCATTTCCAACAGCCTGTGTGAAACTGGAGGGCATTATACTTAGTGAAATAAGCAGGACATAGAAAGAAAAATACTACATGGTCTTACTTATATGTGGAATCTAAGTCAAATACGTAGAAGCAGAGAGTAGAATGATGGTTCCAGGATCAGAGAGATGGGGGGGAAATATGGGGAGATATTGGTTAAAGGGTACTAAGTTGCAGTTATGTTGGGTAAATAAGCCTAGAGATCTAACTTGCAGCATGATGATTATATTAATAACACTGTATTATATACTGGAAATTTGCTAAAAGTAGATTTCAGGTACTCTCACCACATAACACACAAAAAGTATGCAAAGAAATGGATATGTTAATTAACTGTAGTAATCATTTCATTATAGATAGATAGGTACAGATAAATAGATATCTCCAAGCATATGTTGTACACCTTGAATATATTTAATTTTTTTTTCGGAAAAATAAAGCATATCAGGAAAAAAATTCTAGTGATTTCGTCCTTTAAAAAGTTGACCTTAGCTAGAAAGAACTGTTTTTCTTGTTTTCCCCTGTGAATACAAAGTAAGGAAACATTTTCTTCAATGGAATTTTTCAACATTTTTAGTCACAGTTTTGTGACTTTGTAGATAAAGCACCATTTCCTTTTAATAGAAAACACTCATCTTTTATCTTGATAGTTTTTCTCTTTTTTATGTGCATGAGTATGTGTGTGTTGCAGCATTTCTTTTGAGTACTGATTACTTCTATGGTTCTTTTTTGTGTGGTTGCAATCACTTTTATTTTTATATGTCTACTTTCTCTGCTCCCTTAGACTGCCTCTGTCTCTTTTCTGTGTTTCATTTCCTAATAAGCCACATTCACATTTTATGCTTATTTTTGTCCCTTCTGAATATATTCTTCTTTCTGTGGCCCTAAATTCTAATCCAGCCATTCTTTATTGAACTATGCATAGACCAATGTTGGGAGCTGTGGGGCAGTGGTTCTTAAACTTTAGTTTGTAGGGGAATCACTCTGGGAGCTCATTTAAATGCAGGTTGCAGGACACCATTTCCTGAGTTTCAGATTTGGTAGGTCCAGGATGATAACTGGGAATTTGTTTTTTTCAAAATTACCCCGTGTGTTCTGGTGCATATGGTTCCTTATTCACACTCTAACAAATGGTATATTCAAATGAATAGGACACCTTGACTTCCATGTAGTTGTTAGAATGTCAGTGGCTTGTTTTGGAGAAAGCTTCTTGAGGTAAATATATAGAGAGCAGGGCCTTGAGGGTAGAAACAAAAGGGTTTGTTTGAGAGAGGCAGTAGTTAATTTCAAGGAGAAACACTGTGTTCCAGAACTCTCTCATCTTCCATCTTCACGGCATGATGCCACTAGGCAACTTCACTTTATGTGCATCATGTTGACTGCCTTCATTTGCTGTTGTCTAGTCCATGAATGTCCCACTTCTTAAAGAACTCACAGGACACAAAAGAGTGGATAAGAAGTTACTAAATGGTAGGCACATAGTAAATCATCATAAAAATGAGAATATCATATTGGATAAATAGGGAATTTTTTAAAAAGTTCTGTAGGCTCTCTAGCCTATGATTATACCCATTTCTGATCTTGCCATGATCTTCGATGTACTTTTCGTAAGACATCTAAAAGATACATAAGGGATATTGAGAGAAGGCTTGAAGTTGGTCAGTGCCACCAAAATACCTGTTAAGTCCACTAAAGTGTTTTCATTTGACATTTTTTATTGTTGGCAACCACAACTGAAATTTGGGAAACCATCCCCAGTCTCTAAAAGCACTTGCTTCTGTGATCCATTTTCCCAAATTTCTGTATTTTATTGCCAGTTGAGTTTAAGTTTCATCTAGAATTAATATAAGAAATATTTATCAGGTGCCTTTTGCTAATGCTACTTACAAACAAAATACACTGACATTAGCTTTCTTATTTTTAAGTGTATGGGACAGTAGTTGTTAAAAAATAACAATCGAAGATATTATTAGTAAATTGTCGAGTTGTATACCTTTTGGATTAGCTGAAATGATGAGCACCTATTCTGTGATGTCAAATGTAGGACTACAATAAATGCCATGAATTTAACTATCCAAACTGAATTGATTTCTTTACAGTTTGCTTTTAGCTGAAGAAAATGGGAAAAATAGTTATGTAAAGCTTGGATAGAAGCCATGCAATAATGAAGAGAACTGGAGGTGTATAATTGGTATTGATTTAAACTGTAAGGAACCAATATCACCTAATTTTATGGTTGTGGATAATCCATATTTCTTCTTAGAGTATTAAAGGATTTAGAATTCTGGTCAAGAGCTGGATAAAGCATCCAGGTAAATTTGAAATAAAGCATTTAGTCTTCTATTAAAGACATATTCTAGACATCCCTTGGAAAATTGGAGCTTAAGAATTATGTCATTGCTCTGTAGCTTATAAAAAAAAGATATGTGGTTTTATATGATTGCTGAAACATACTTATAAGTTGTACCTTTAACTAGATAAAATTTTATTTTCAAATTATTTTTAAGCACTAAGTACTTTTTCTTTATCAAAATATTAATTTACATTATGAAAGACAAGATACTTCTTGGGATTCTTTAATAAAGAAAGTGGACAGAAGTCAGGAGATGTGGATCTCTATTTCATCATGCTAAATTTAGGGTCTGGAACAGTGTTTGGCATATAGTAACTACTGAATAAACATTTCTCAAATGAATAAATAAATGAATATTTCTGACTGTTACCATTCTGAGAATATAAAAATAATACAACTTCATTTTTTCTGTTGCTAAATTTAACTTCTATTTTAAGCCCTTTTTCCATTGGGGAGGAAGAAACATATTCTCAATTTCTAGATTCCTCTTGTGTTCCACTGGGGTTCTTGGGAGTTTATATAGTGTGAAAGTATTGGGTCAGCTGCCCTACCCTCAGGGTCATCTGTATGGAAGGACTCCCTGAGGGTTGACCATTGACCCAGCTGCTCTCCAGCTCCCAGGGCATACAGGTCCCTGTTGAATTGGTCCTTTGGCTTTCATTTCACAATGGGAGGTTGAACTCATGCTCTAGCCTCTCTGTCCTGCATCACAATCCTGGAAATGATAGAAAAGATATTTTAGACAAATAAATAATAGAGATAATAAAATAGCTGAGCTCAAAAGCGTCTTTGGAAACTTTTGGTAAAGCAAGAATTATGAAGAATCTTCAGAATTTGGACTGATTAAATAAGGAAAGTATAGCTCAGGACTTCTGTGGGTACCTGCTGCTGGAGAATATGGGGGTGGTACTAAGTTCACGTTCAGAAATGCGTGAAACTGGAAACAGGGGTGTAGGCCTGGGCCAAGGGCAATAAGAGCTGATTTTGTGGGAACAGGCAGCCAGTTCGCACTTGAGACCTCACACTCCTCCCTGAGCCTGGCTTATTAAGTGTGGTTTCTGTGTCTAGTTGAGAGCACCAAGTGTGGGAGCTTAGTTTCTGGGTGCCAGGTGGGAATCCAGGGTGGGCAGACATAGCTTGGAGGAATATGGTACCTCCAAGCCCAGGTGGCCAGCTCCAGAAGTGTCTGCTGGCAGCAATGTTCTACCTCTGTCACCAAATACTCTGTCCAAGTGCCAGCTAAGGTCTCTGCTCCACAGGTGGATGGCATGAAAGGGGGTTTCAACTATAAACATGGGCACACAATCAAGAATCAAAAGAAACATTTAAGGAAAGCCTACAGTACAAAGTATAAAACGTATAAAGGATAATTTAAAGGTGATAAAGTAGAAAACTTACTCAGCCATTCTGGGGTGCAAAAGATTCATTCTGAGATGTGAGAAACTCTGAAAAGCTTTGTAAATACTTCATTCTCTGCGTCTTTCAAGCCGGAACTGCAGCCTCAGTGGTCGTGGTGTTGTGTTAGCTTGTGCCTTCTAAATTAGACTCAGAGAAGACTTTCTATTTTTCTTAGGCCTTTGGGTCTTCTTGACACTACTCACTTGCTGTCTCCTCCACTGTAAATGCAAAAGCATCCCTCATAAAGACAACACACAAATCACAATGTGCAGCTTATTAAAAACTACAGACATAATCCAACATTTTCTAGTTCTACGAGACTAATCGGTCACCATTGCCTTTATGTCTCTCCCTCTGCTGTTTAGGTTTTAATTGTTTTTGTTAATTCAATTGCGTTTGTACACACACACACACACACACACCTTCTGTGCATATATAAAATAGGCTATACCTGTGTGGCCTATTTTGTAGAAAATTAAGACATAGAAATGCATACTTACAAAATAGATAATTTAGGAAATGATGACTGGAGTCATGAAAGACTGCTTTTTGTTTAATCAGTGCATTTGTTGTAACTTACTTTTTTTAAAATATAATTTATTGTCAAATTAGCTAGCATACAGTATGTACAGTTTGCTCTTGGCTTTGGGAGTAGAGTCCCATGATTCATCGCTTATATACGACACCCAGTGCTCGTCCCAACAAGTGCCTCCTCAAAGCCCATCACCCATTTCACCTCTCCCTCAAGTCCCTATCAACCCTCAGTTTGTTCTCTGTATTTAAGAGTCTCTTATGGTTTGCCTCCCTCTCTGTTTGAAACTATTTTTTCCCCTTCCCTTCCCCCATGGTCGTCTGTTAAGTTTCTCATATTCCACATATGAGTGAAAACATATGATATCTGTCTTTCTCTGAATGACTTATGTGGTAATTTACTTTTAACTGTGGGTTCCCCTGGTGTATATAAAATATAGTCTAACTTTCTTTAAGTGATTTGTTTTACACCTAGAAAATAATATACTAAATGAATATAATGAATTCTTTCCAGATGGGCACATATTCCCTAGGCCATAGTCACCTAGAAATAAAACAAAAAGTGTGTGTTGATAGTGAGCCCCATTGATGACTCAGTTGACATCCCTCTTTGCTGCTCACTCCACTGCCTCTCCCCAGCCATGCCACCAAGCCCTTTCTTAGCAGGTCCCAGCTGACTAACACATTCACTAGGGCGGCCATTAAAGGACATCTCACTCTGGCCCTTGATCCCATTCTTCCTGTCCCTCCTCATGCAGTGGGAAATCTCACTGTGCTGGAGGTCCTTTCCCACCTCTGTGGTCCTAGACATGTCTTCGTGGTGCTGTCCCTCCTAGTGGATTTTGATTCTCTTCTGTGGCAGCTGACCCTGTCCAGGCCAGTTAGTGTGAGCATTTGCTTCATTTAATGTCTTCTGATTTTCCTAGTGCCTCAACTCCTTCAGCCCCTCCCTCCGACTTTACTGCAGACCTGCACAACCTCCCCTTTGTGGTGTGTGACAGGAAGATAGGAGGGGATGGGGAGTGTATAACCTCTTCTCACACTGGGTGACCTCCCTGTCAGATGTGAAGAGTCTCTCTATGTCTTCTGTCACACCTGTCAGAACACGCAGACTATGTCTGCGGCATGGCACTCCTTAGGCTCACTTTGCAGCTTTTGCATCCAGATTAGGCTTTTTCTACACTAACAAACCTTGAAGATTCCTCCAGGTTTCATCTCAGGAACTAGAAATGTTTTGTAACAAATTGGAAGATGGCGATGAGCAGCAAGAGTAGACGAGAAAGCAATGCTGAAACATTACTCTTGGAATTTTTTGTTTATTCTTATTTTGGGGTTGACTCTTATTGCCACTTGGCAGTCACCTTTACCATGAAAGTTTTTGGTTTGGGTATTGTAAACTAGGCAGCAAATGGAAGAAACAGAAAGTCTCAGGGATTTAGGGATTTACCTTCCCTTAGGGTCTCTCGTTCCTTTCATGAATAGTTATGTTACAGACCCAGCTATTTCTTTTATACAAAAGAGATGGGTTATTTGAATGTTATTTTTAGTCTGAGGCCAACCAACAAAGGACACTTGCTACTGTAAATTAGTTCCTGCTCTGCCAGTGACCAAACATGAGGGGACGGGACTATCCTACCAATGCACTTACGTTCCATATCTTATTTTCCATATTGAACAGAGTTCACAGAAGTACAATTGTTTGTTTGTTTTTTTTTTTACAAAAGAAAAAAAAATGGACTGTATGCCTAAAATGAAATCTTATTCTTGAGTGTACTACTCTAGAATTCTAAGTTACTTGAAAGCAGGACATTGTTGCCGGAGCCTTTTGAATTCTTGTAGTGCCAGGAATGCCAATAGGCACTAGGAGGCCACTGACATAGAATTCCATCAAATATGTGTTACTGACTTAAGAGCGTTCCAAGAAAATTTAATATTTGGATATTCTTAATGTCAGTATTTCCTCTAAAGGTGTTTTCAGTAATGTGAAAAGTCAGTATAAATGTGAAGGATTATTGCTGCTGCTGCTGCTGCTGCTGCTGCTGCTGCTACTGACAGGGGATCATTGTAATATTCTCAAAAAAGGCAAACTGACTTTCTGATCAGGGCAAAGCTTTGCACATGTAATCACACTCATCGCCTGTTCTGAATGGCTGCGGCAGTGCAGAGCTGGGACCTTAGGCACCCCAGGGAGTCAGGACAGCAATAGGAGTTGGAAATAACTAGAGACGTTTAAAAAAAAAAAAGCAAGTGTAATTTTTGTACCATTTTGTCTAACACTTTTCTGTCAGTTTTGTACATGGTATTCTCTCCTGCCCCATGTCCCAAAGTGAAGTCCTTGGAGGCATTTCTTTCTTAAGATTTCCCCATTTTTGTAAAGCCTTTCTTTCTGTTATTGGAAGGACCTCCAACTAGACCAGGTCAGTACAGCTGTTAAATGTGTAGCTTTTAGTGTCACCTTGACATGTAATGTATTCAAATCCAAGCTCTGCCATTTCCACGTCCTGAAGTTTTGCACCAGTTACTTAATCTTTTTAACTTTCTTCTTCCTTTCCTGTAATATGGGGGCAATGGTAGAAAGAATGCCGCTGTCAGTGGGTTTTAGGGGAGTTAAATAAGACAATCAAGAAGAACTACCCAGGGGCGCCTGGGTGGCGCAGTCGGTTAAGCGTCCGACTTCAGCCAGGTCACGATCTCGCGGTCCGTGAGTTCGAGCCCCGCGTCAGGCTCTGGGCTGATGGCTCGGAGCCTGGAGCCTGTTTCCGATTCTGTGTCTCCCTCTCTCTCTGCCCCTCCCCCGTTCATGCTCTGTCTCTCTCTGTCCCCAAAATAAATAAAAAAACATTGAAAAAAAAAAAAATTTAAAAAAAGAAGAACTACCCATAAATGCCTTCAAGTGTTGTTACTGTATTATGGTAGCAAAATGAACACTGAACTGACCATTTAGACATGTCAGCTTCACACATGTATCAAAATCCTTTGCCTTAAATTTCTTGTTATTTTTTTTAATGTTTATTTATTCTTGAGAAAGAGGGAGCACAAGCAGGGGAGGGGCAGAACGAGAGAGCGAGACAGAATCTGAAGCAGGCTCCAGGCTCTGAGCTGTCAGCACAAAGCCCATCTTGGGGCTCCAAACCATGAACCATGAGATCATGACCTGAGTCAAAGTCAGACGCTCAACTGACTGAGCCACCCAGGTGCTCCTTTTGTTATTTTTGATGAAAGCATTTCTTAGGATATAATTATATGGTTCTGAGCTTTCATTTTCTACTTCATTACTGTAGATATGGTTTGAATGAAGATGAGTAGACTCAATAAGTACAGGTAACATGGTAAAATTAATTATTTCAGAGGGAAAAAGAAAATTTTACTGGGAAGTATATCCAGCTTGACTATGTAATTATTGGATCATTGTCTGGCTATTTCTTTGGACGGCTTTTTCTAGAGATCCCAAATGGCATTGATTGTGGCAGTGTTGAAAGAAAATTCTTAAAATCTCCCTGAGGAAATTCCAAAAGGTATTTTGGAGGTACAACAAGAGAATTTTGTTAGTAAGGAATTACCCTTTAAATTAGACTTTTCTTTCTAGGAAATTGTATTACTCTTCTATTTTATAAGATTCAGATTAATGAATTCAGATTAACAAAAATGTTTGAGGATTAGATTTCTCTAGATTAACGTCTCCTTTCTGTTTGTGAAGTGAAACAATTTTTCTTTAAACTTTTTAGGCTAAATGTTTGTAGCTAAGAATTTGCATATAAAATCAAACCTAAATTGGTCTGGATTGAAGTAATCTGGTTCCATTCTTTTGGCAAAACTCAAATTTAAAGCCTGAACAAAAGGCACTGCTGCTTTCATAATTTTAAAAATGCTCACAAAACCCCGTAACATAAATAAAACATGTAAAAATGTTCTAACAATCTAGAATTATAAATGAGTCATGAAATATAAGGGGGAAAATTCATAGAGAGATTTAGACTTGAGTCTTCTTACAGTTATATCTGAGATGAGTTTAAGACAGAGTTCAAGACAGAATTTAAGACAGAGTTTATAAAGTTTGTGCTTCTGTGTTTTTTGTTTGTTTGGAGGTAAGAAAAAATAGGTATGTATATGCATTTTATGATTCCTGATTATTCATTTACATCTCCGTAAATTGTCATGAACTGTCTGTGAATATGTGCCTAAACCTTATACTAAAGAAAAAAACAAGCTTCGGGTTCACCAGTAAAAGAAATATTACTTTTCCTACTTATGAAAATATAAATATTATATATCTTTATAACTATCCATATGGTTTCAAAAGAATTTGCTGTAGAAATTATAAAAAGTGAAGTAACATTCGTGAACATAGAAGTGTTAGACTAAAGTCTATATGTGCAGGTTGGTGATTTTTGGAATGACGTTGTTGGCACTTCACAGTTCAGTGATTGTGTCATTACTTAACTTTCAAAGATACGATAAATTGTGATACCAAGTTGGTGTAAGCACCAAAATATCCACTGGTCCCTTTTGCTTAGAAGTAGTATTTGTATCAAATATGACTATTCTCCAGCCTTAATCCATGGCGTAGGGGATGTGTGATGAGTTTTCCTCTTTAAGATCATTGGCACATATTAGCCACATCCAAGAAGGCTCCCTTCCAGATTAAGTGTCTTCACTCATTGGAGGCCCTTTCTTTGCCATGTCAGTTTCTGTCATTCACATCCCAATGTAGTGACTGCCTTTTGTTATTTATCATTCTAAGAGACTTTATTTACATTCCAGTTAGTTAGCCTACCATGTAATATTAGTTTCAGGTGTACAGTATGGTGATTTAACACTTCCATAGAACACCTGTTGCTCAGCACAACGAGTGCACTCCTTAATCCCCATCACCTGTTTAACCCATCACCCCACTTACCTCCCCTCTAATGGCTGACTTTTAGATTTGAAGTTCATATACTTCAAGAGCCTCCCCATTAGTTGCAGGTGCTGCAGGTAATAGGGGAAATTTACTTACAGCCCTGACGCATACAGTCAAAGGCAGCCACTCATATGGCGTGGTAGGTGGGAACCACAATAAAGATTTAAAAAATATTTTGAGTCTTTGTGTTCCAAGACACACAACCTGAATCCTTATTTCTGGGTGGGGGTGGTAAGGGTAGAGGGCAACGGTAGGTGGCCCCAGTGAAATGAAACTTGCTGTCACTGAAGGAGAGTCTCCTTCATAGCATTCTGCCCCAAAACTAATCTATCATACTTCAAACCATTCAAGAACAGGGGGCAACTTGAATCTGGGGTGTAATAATCTAGTGGGGCTCAAGACTGGACAGGATGGAGTGAAGAGGCAGAGTCAAGATAATGACATGGCGACTGTGAGGTCATCGGGCCTCTGGCTGTGTCTGTAAGAGTAGGGGTACCTTGAGTGATACATTTCTAATTTTTGGAGGGACTGATCCACACACAGATATATTAAACCAAAATCAAACTTCCCATGAAAGATTATGTATACATACGCTAGGCATTGTTTCCTGGTATTTTCTTTTCTTTCTTTTTTTTTCCTGCTGTGCCCTGTTGTAGTATGATTTATTCTATATAACTTATTAAGATGTCTGACTTTAAATCTTTAAACTTATTTTGCAATCTACTAATGGCTCATAACTTGTAGTTTAAAAAACTGTAATATAATTTTAACATGTTTATATAATAGTCAAATAAAAATAATGTAAATTAACACAGAAGGGGTCTACTAGATTGTTTTTAAACAAATTTTAGAGAGAATATATGTAAAGTGCTTGCAAATACCCTGACATACAGTACAAAGTCATTTTTTATTAGCTATTATTTTCATATGTAAGCTGAGAAAGTTATTTACATGAAAGTTTCCAATACTTTATTGAATTATTTGAAAACAAAATAACAATAGCAATACCTATGACAAGTACAATAATTATTTTGGATAAATTACAGGAGGGAATTTGGTCCATGCTCCACTGATTAGTATGTACCACATTGTTTGTCATGCAGTGAAGATATATATTCCCGTTCCTTTATGCCAATAGAGGAGGCTGAAGGTTTGTCAAAGTTTCCTTCAAATGTTTTGCTTTCTTTCTCCCTCTTGAGCTGACCTATTTTTCTAGCTTCTTCTTGGGCTCTTTAAGTGCAACCTTCCTGCCCAGCGCCTCATGAGCTGGAGGATGCTGAAATTAATGCTGGAGGAAGAGAGTACATTACTTCACGAGAAAGGATTACTTTATCCCTTTGCTCCAAGTTTTCAGCCTCATGGTCATTACATTTTCTTTACACTTTGACCAATGGAAAATGTTTTTCGATATACTGATATAAATTGTTCTTATACTCTGTAACTAAGTATATTTATTCCTGTTAATTTGTCCTTTAAAGATTCTGCTTGATTCATTATGCTACCATTTTATTTGGAATCTTTGAAATTATATTCCTAAGTTAGTGTATGATTTTAGATTCCTGGATTCATTCATTCATTTATGAATGTATGTATCATTAAACAAGTATGGATTGAATGGTCTTGTAAAATTTACAGTCTTGTGATAGGTACATGTAAGTGTCCTTGAAGAAAGGACATCTGTACATTTAAACAGAAATTTTAATGTTTATTTATTTTTGAGAGAGAGAGAGAGACATGGAGTGTAAGTGGGGGAGGGTCAGAGAGAGGGAGACACAGAATCTGAAGCAGGCTCCAGGCTCTGAGCTGTAGGCCCAGAGCCTGACACGTGACTCAAACCCACAAATTGTGAGCTTATGTCCTGAGCTGAAGTTGGGCACTCAACCAACTGAGCCACCCAGGCACTCCAGGACCTCTGTATTAATGAAGCTAGGCCACTGTAACACAGAGATTTGATTGTCTTAACTCAGTAAGTTAAGAGTTGTTTGACTCAAAAAGAATACATAACCCATTTATCTTCTGCACAGCGGTTTGTAGGGGGATTATAGACCTCATGGGGGGTTTCCACCAACTTCAACATGTGGCTTCCAAGTGTAGTGCCAGTAATCACCTTTTCCTAGCTATCAAGAAGATGTAAACAGAGAGTCCAGGACAAGTGTCCTTATAGAGATGACCCAAAAGTTGCACATGAACTTTTTGCTCACCTCTCATGGCCACACTTAGGTGCAAGAGAGGCCGGAAAATATGTTCTGTCTTGGACAACCAGATACCCAGCTAAACAGTGGATACTCCAAGGAAGAATGGGTCAAGGAAAGAAGTTGGCATTCTCTGCCAAAACATCTAATGTAGTAAATAGCAACTCATTAATTGAAGGATGCAGGGAGTAGGAATTAGTGTTTTAGTTAATTTGGAGCTCACAAAATGATACAGATAAGCAAGCAGACAATTTTGTAATGAAATATTGAAAATGCACTGAGAGGGCATGCACAGAGCACTGACCACTGAATTATTACATATGAGGCACATTTAAGCCAAGCTTGGAAGGCAGAATGAGAAAGACTTTCCTGTCTAGGTAGAGATCTGAAGGGTGAAGTTGGCTATCAGATGATAGTTGGAGGGGGTGTTGAAGGCAGAGGTCGCATGAAATTCAAAGGCCTTGACATGAGATTGAGCATGGAAAAGTTAACAAACTGAAAGAATTTCAGCCTGTCAGGTGGGCATATTGCAGGGCAGTGAGACTTTGAGAGATGAGTTGGAGGCAGGTTATGCTTTACTCCATGCTAAAGAGATTGAACTTTAATGTTAAGGCAAGAGGAAAGAAACTATGGAAGCGTTCAGGTAAGAAGATGGATGAGTGTTATCCATTATTGCAAGCCAAGCCTGAATTATAGCTGTCACACTAATTCCTGGAACCAAAGGAGGAAGTTATGAAATATGAAAACCTTCTATTCAATCCTTGAGAATAAAGGTAACATAAAGGTTTACAATATAGTTTAGTGTGGCTTTCATATAGACTGTTTAACTGCAAAATGCTTTATTTAGGTAATGATTTTTGAGTTTCTACTTCTTACTCATTGATCAAACTGGGTAATGCTTATACTCTGAGAAATAAACAAGAAAATCAGTCTCTAATAACCACAAAATAGAATTTCTCAGCCTTAAAAACAGATTGATGAACTGAATGGAGAAAGAGAAGGAAGGACCAGAAAAGGAAGTTTAGTAGTCATCAAACAAACAAAAACAAACAAACAAAAAAACCCCTACCAGACAGTGGAAGACATGAATGTGTAAGTGGTACCTAACAGTAACGTCCAAGCATTGGATCACCAGCTTTGCCACTGTCATAGCCCTGAGCATCTGATGGTTAAGCCTCACGTGGTTGGTAGCAAGTGGCAAATGTGTTAGAAGTCTCAATTTTAGTTTTAAGATGAATATAAATTTTGTAGAATATATTTATGCTTTTTTAAATTTAAAAAAATGTGTCTTTTTCTGCTATTGTTTCTGTTAAATACATTCCAGGAGGATTTCTTATATTATTTTTAAGGCTTTTTGCATACGCTAGTACCGTATAGTATGTTACTGATAATATGGATATCCTGATTTCAAAAATACTGGTCTGGTCAATGCCAACGTGTAAGAGGACTGCGAGATAATTAAAATTCATGAATTAGCTAGGGAGACACTTGAAACGCCATTCATTAAAGTGCAAAATGGAATGGTTACACCCAGTGGAAATGTACCTGTCAGCATAATCAGCTTATGCAGCTCCTTAGTTAAGCTGTTAAGGGAAGCCAAGTCATAGTCAAACATCACTTTATTGATTTACTGAGAGAAATTACTGTCACCCAAACTAGAAATAGCCCTCTCAGCATTATAGCCATGTTCTTTGCTCATAAACAGGCTCATGTGAGAAACAGGAAGTTACTTGGTGGACATGAAATCAAATGTTAGGTAAATAAAATATAAGGATACCCTGCTGGGATATTGTGATGACCCTGGGTCACTTTAGATCTCAGTAAAGGTTTGCTATGTTAAATTTTAGTTTAACTTTCAAAAAGTCATCTTGTATCTTTCATTTCTAAGATCTTAGGGGCACAGTTGCCCTCCATTACTTATAAATGTACAACAGATAATTTAAGAACAAGGATATTTTTTGCTGTAATAGGATTAAGCAGCAGCAAGAAGCCGTAAAACGTAATTTGGGCCCACTTTTTTATACTTACAGATACTGGTTTTTTTGTTTGTTTGGTTTTTGTTTTTGTTTTTAGCTCTCACTTTTATCTGCACTGAGCAGAGGGTACAGATTGGCATCCCTCAGGACTTAATCTACCTTGGTTTGTTTGCTTTGCAATGCATTTTTAAAACTGGGCATATCACATGAAAATTACATAAAAATCTGGATCCCTGGATATCATCTTGAAAAGTGTATAGGGTAGGCTGAGTATCTTCTCGACTCTTTTAATGACCATAACTAAAAAGCTAGATAAAATATAAATATTGTGACCTGGAAAAACAATAAGAAAACCCCAAAATGATAAGAAGGGAAAACTGCAAGCTGGAAAATTAAGTCCCCAAACTGGGTTTCACTCTTAAATTATCTAGGAAGGCCTGAGTCAGTTTTTTGTTGAAGGATGCATAGCCCAGAGTAGACAAGATATAAAATCTAGGTTGTGGTGGAGCTGGGGAGATGAGTAGGAGACTCTTTTCATATAGTGGGAATACCAAGGGGCAACAGCAAACTATTAATAAATAATCCACAAAGAGTAAAACCATCTTGTCTTTGTTAACATGGACCTGAGTGGAGGGAAAAAAAGTTTCCCTTGAATATTTGAGTTATCCGTCAACAAGTTTTACAGCCAGAATTCACACTCGTGTGGTGAAATTCCAAATAAACACTTTAATGTAAGGTAGTCCCAGGATGACAGTGAACTAAACAATTGGCAGAAACAGGTTTGTTTTTTTAAATATGAAGCTTCATATAAGATGTAAATAATTTCTAAAATATTTTTCAAGATGTATTTCAAGATATAATGTCCTTAAGGCAAAAAATGTTAACATATGCCACAAGCAAGAACCAATAGAACAAACAGAAGAACACAGGAGAATCACATTCATAAAAGCTACAGATATGGGAATTATCAGACGTAAATACAAAAAATAATTTTTGTAATGTTTTAAGAATTAAGAGAGACTTTAAAATGTTAGTGATGAAAAAGATACTAAAACAATACAATTGAAAATGACCCAATGGGGCTTTTAGAAATTAAAAGTGTGTGTGTGTGTGTGTGTGTGTGCGCGCGCGAGCGTATGTGTAATGATTCAAATTAAAAATTCAGTGTAGTAAGTTGACATATGCTCCCAAAAGGGAGAATTTTTTTTCACATGAACCACCCCCCCAACCTAAAATATTAAAAGCACCAGAAAAATACCAAATCAGCAAGCGCTTGAAGGGTCAAGATTTGGGAAAGAGGAGAAATATGGATATTTGCCAATTACAAAGCAATGAATAAGATGATCAGGAACTGAGAAGAGTTTTTGTCAGTTTCAGTGATCTAGAGGGACAGAAACTGAAGTTCAGGAACAAAAGGTCTGGAAGGCACCTGTTCCAGTTACTATTGCTGCATACAAATCACCCCAAATGTAGTGTTGTGGAACAACCATTTTATTATGCTCAGAGATTCTGTGGTTCGTGAATTTAGTGAGGTTACAGCAGAGTGGCTTGTCTCTGTGTCACAATGTTTGAAGCTTCAACTGGAGAGATTCAAAGGCTGGGGGTAACAGGATGCCTGGGGACTGGATTCATCTGGAGGAGTCTTCACACAAATGTGTAGGATTTGATGCTGAAAGCTGAGCTGAGAATGTCATTCCAAACACAAGATGTAGTCTGTTCATTTAGTATTTCCAAATTGTCTAGTTTGGACTTCTTCAAAGCATTGTGGTTAGCTTTAAAGAATGAGAATCCCAAAGAAAAAGAGGCAGAAAAGTACAAGGCACTTTGTGATCTATACTCAAGAATCACATGCTAGGCTTTCTTCCCTTCTATATTGATTGATAAGATGGTCACAGAGGTAAGCCCAGGATCAAAAGAAATGGAACAAGAGTATTAAAACCATCTTTGGAAAACACAATCTGCCACAACACTCCACATTTTTATTTGGGATTCTAGAATGACCAATAGCCCAATTTCATATCAGTTCAGTTTCTTACTAGATTAAGATGATATATCTACCATAATATTCTGCTCATAACCCAACTAATTTCTCTTTAGAAGATATCATCATCTATAATTTCTGATATATGCTATAGTTAATACACAGGTTATGACATTAAATAAGAAAATGACAAAGCATAAAAATAATATTGGATAAACAAAAGAGTAAAATTTTAACAAAAAGTGATCCACAAAAGATGTAAATATTAGAATTGTCAGACAGGGATATTAAAAAACTTTAGGTTAATATGTTTAGGAAATTAAATGACAAGATGGAGAATACAACAAGAAATGTTACCTTACCTTTAAGGTATCAAAATGATAGAGACAACTGACTTTTCATTAGTAACAATGAAAGCCAAAAATCAATGGAATGGACTAATCAGAGTACACTGCCCCCCCACCCCCCTTACCACAGTTTTGCTTTCCGCAGTTGTTGTTGCTTGTAGTAAATTGCTGTCTAGAAGCAGATGATCCTCCTTCTGACCTATCAACAGCAGACTAGTAGTAGCCTAATGCTACTTCACAGTATCTATGCAATTTACTTTGTTCATCTTATGTTCACATTTTATAATCTCACGTCATTGCAAGA
Source organism: Panthera leo (assembly GCF_018350215.1). Lineage (NCBI taxonomy): Eukaryota > Metazoa > Chordata > Mammalia > Carnivora > Felidae > Panthera > Panthera leo. Next base: position 94,893,261 of record NC_056681.1, read on the forward strand.
AGATGGGCAAGTACAGTACAATAAAATATTTTGAGAGAGAGACCACATTCAACATAATTTTTATACCTGTTCTATTTTATTATTAGTTATGACAGACCACATTCACATAATTTTTGTACTTGTTCTATTTTATTATTAGTTATTATTGTTAATCTCTTACTGTGTCTAATTTATAATTTAAATTTTATCATAGATGTGTATGTATAGGAAAAAAATGTAGTATATTTAGTGTTTGGTACTATCCATGGTTTCAGGCATCCACTGGTGATCTTAGAATGTATCCCTCCTGGATGGGGGCAGGGGTACTGTTGTATACTGAAAGAAAGCAATTGCTACCTTATAATTTTTATACCAGCAATGTGTTTTTCAAAAATAAAGTTGAAATAAACATTTTCATATAAATGAAAAGTGAGAATTTATCACGAGCAGATCCATACTAAAGGAAATGTTTGAGTGTTCTTCATACAGAAGGAAAATAATTCTGGATGGAAGCATAGAGATAAGGTAAAGGACACAGAGCAGAGTAAATGTGTGGATAAATCCAAATGAATGTTGACTATGTGAAACTCTAATAACAATAGTATCTTCTGGGGTGAAATATGTAAAGAATTAAAATATATGACAGTAACAGTACACACACACACACAAACACACGAGGGTGGAATTGGCAAGAAATCAAAGTGAACTAGTCTAAGATAGTTGTGTTGCTCGGTCTGTGGTAGAAGTAGCCATTTGTTCTATGCTCCTCCTTCTTTTTTTCTTCTGGCTTTCTTCTGTATTATTTAATTATTATTATTCATTTATCCCTATGTTGGCTTCTTAGTGATACAGTGTTTTCCTACTGTCTTTGTATGTACCACAGAGATTATCACATGTAGTCTACTACATAGAGCAAATACTAAGGTATATATTAACAATGGGGCAACAGCAGTAAATTAATGTAAACAGACTAAAATCCAATTAAAGGACAAAGATCTTTGGGCTACCTGGGTGGCTCAGTTCATTGAGCATCTGACTCTTGATTTTGGCTTAGGTCATGGTCCTGGGGTCGTTGGATTGAGCCCTTCATTGGGCTCTGTGCTGAGTTTGGACCCTGCTTGAGATTCTCTCTCTCCCTTTGTCCCTCTCCCTTGCTCACATGCTCTATCTCAAAAAAAAAAAAAGACAAAGATTTTCAGATTTGATTTTTAAAAAGCCTATATGCTATTTAAGAGACATGACTTAATTATAAATATACACAAAGTTTAGGCATAAAGACATCCATACTATCCCTTGATATAATCTTTCTACAATAAGTGGAATTAAAGTCAACATATGTAGGGATGCTTTGTAGGAGCAGGGAGAAACAACGATATGGGTAATACTAACAGTGAATGACATTTTGTTTTGTTTTTTTAAGTTGGGAGAAACTAGACTATGATATTTTATAATATTTCATTATGGAATTTTTCCAATTTACAGACAAGTTGAAAGAATGTTAACAGTTAACAGTTGAATGTTCAAGCCCTACTGCCTAGATTCTATGAATTTCACCACAATTGCTTTGTTGTATATCTGTTCATTTATCCACTCATCATTTCATCTAATTTTTTGTTACATAATTTCAAATTAAGCTTCCAGTATCCATGAATACAGTATGTTTTTTTCTCCAATGAAAACAGTTTAGGAGAAAGGAAAAAAAGTTGATTTTAAGAGAGAGTGAGGTCATTGCTGGGACAGTGCCCTCCAATGGTCAGGGCGGATTGGTATTGAGTGAAAAAGCAAAACTGTTTATTAGCATTAGTAGAAATATGGAAACTTTTCAGGAGGGTGGGTCAGAGTATAAGGCACAGGGGCAAGTAGTGGGTAGAGGTGATAATGGGGTATATATAAGTTCTCTTTGTATCACTTCTATTTTTTTCCAGAAATATTAAACAAGATGTAAAGAGGTTTTCAGCTGAGAATGAAGTTGGAGAAAACAGAATTGGATTGAGGCTTGAGACTTGAGGAAAAGAAATGAAGTAATCATTGGGATAAGTGAGGGCATCCCCAGAGGTCTACTTGTTGGTTGTGGTTATGAATATTATCCGATGGTATCAATGTGGAGGGGTTAGGAAGAATTGAGAGAAATGGTTTTCCCAGATATTATATTATTCATACAGAGTTTTCATGTCCCAATATGAGTAGCCTAATAATAATAAATTATAGTGACCGTTATTCAAAGACATGGACAGGAGCCTCTTCTCACCACTCACAACCTCCCAGCAATCACAAACTTAATGTTTTATTTATTTATTTTATTTTATTTTTTTATAGTCCTGTCAAATTGCCTGGCTTAACTTAGAAATGTTACACTTAAAACTTTGATTTTGAAGACTCAATTTTAAAGAAGACATTTTTTGTCTGTGAATCAGGAAAACTATTCATAATAATTTTTATACTAAGTAAACTTTAGAAAGAAAAAAAATATATTTAGACTATCCAATAAAGAAAAAATAAATGATGACAGAAAACATTCAACCATTTAATATTCTGGCATTAATTGCACACCATATCATTGCAACAAATCTCCAGCTTTATGGTTTAGAAGAATTTATTTTTAGCTGAGGTAGGATGAGGGTGTATTGCACTTTTTGTGGGGAAGGGGATGTCAACCCTTAGAATAACTCTGTCTATAAAACTGAGTAAGCCTCATTTTTATTCTTTTATATTAGGAAATGATTTTACATGTGAGCAGAGAAGGTCAGAGAAGTAAATTATAAACCTCAAAGAATGTCCAGTGATTCCATAAGTGCTGGGCTTCTGGGGACAACTTTGTTTTTCTGCTGTGTCAATTTACATTGGTCATTGTTCCAAATTCTATCGTGTCCCCACATAAAGAACTAAAAAGGCTTTTATTAGAAAGTACCATTGATAACAAATGGCTTTCTTAAAATGCATCTACCTTTACGAACTAGTAAATTGACAATGGCAGGGAATCAAGAAAGGAACACATTCTCATTTACTTTGTTGTGATTTCTGTAGTGATTCATGGCAGACTCAAGAAATAAAACACAAGGCATCTGTTGTTGTTAAAGGAAAATTACCCATTTTATATAAGCTTAAAGCAGCATCATTTAGTAGGATCTCCAGGGCCATATTAAACTATGCCTTACTTCTTTGTTTGGTAATTTAGGGAGGAAAAAAAAAAGCTTTTTCTACATTGTCTTTTTTTTTTTTCTTTTAAGGAAATACTGCCTTTGACAAAGCCCTAAGTACATTTAACTGCTAAGCTCAATTCTTCTATGTTTTGAAGGTCATGGATTCTTTCATGTTCATTTGTAAGTACTTGGAGTTAGGGCAGAGTTGTCATTTTGATCATACTTTGCTAGATGCAACTACTGACTGAAAAATATAAAATAATCCTAGAACCAAACTTAAATACTTAGAATCACCTTTTGAAGGAAGACTCTTCTGTTAATTTTGGTAAGTCAGTATAGCCTTTGAATTAAGAAAAGCAGGTTTCAACACAGCTCCGATTTCTCTGAAGACAGGCACCCACCCAAGAGACATTAATTGCCATTTCTTCTAAGCCATTTCATATATAAGATGATAGATCTAAAAATTATAGAGTTGGAGGGTCAGAGATGGTCAAGTCTTCATCTCATTTTATAAATGAAGAAATTTGGGGTCAGGGAGAACTAGTTTGCCCAAGGTCACATAGCCAATTAGTGAATTCTTAGTCATTTTTAGAGCAGAGGGATATATCAACATGAGTCTTAACAATTTAAATAGAACTTAGTGACTTTCGTCTGAAACCTAATTTTAAAAATCTAGACTCCCCAAGATGTTAGTTTAACTGGAGTGTGAAAATAGTTTCCCAACAGTTATACAATGTCACTCCTGACAAACTTTGTAGAGCTACAGTTTGAAATCAATCTCTGCTACTTTAAACTTCCATGCATTAAAAACAGAATCAGTGATGCATCTCCATTTCTTGTGTATTATACTCCCACATTTTCTTCTGGAAACTCTGCCTGCAATTTTGACACTCCGTCAACACAACCAGTCAAGTTCAGTTTCTTGCAGTTTCCTGGATATCAAGTGTATGTAACTAGAAATTACATCTTGGAGTTACCTTTTCAAATATGCTACAAAGAGAATACAAGGATGTTCTTCAAGTGTGTGATTTAAGCATTTGATGATGTTGCAGACCTTCTTGCCTGGCTTTATGGTTGGTATCTCTTTTCTGGCATAAAATCAAGAGCACCAGGCATGATCTCATTCTCAAACACATCTCTTCCTCCTGGAAAGCATATGAAACTTTGTCAATAATGAAGTGTCCCTTTGACTCCTAAAGTAGATGTTTACAATCTTGTAGAGTACACTGTTTAAACAAATTGGTTCTTCACATTGTTTATAAGTTACACAGTACTTCCACATGGTATTTCAGTTGCAGCTTACCGAACAGATTTATTCAGACTCAGCGGTGTACCAAGAGGATGGTGGTTAGAGTAGTCTACCTGAGTTGCCACCAATAAGGGAGTGTGATCTATCATTTAAGAATAATGATAAAGCCATATAAAGTTGGTCTACTTTTCACTATTACCATGTGATGTCAATTCTCAACAGTCTTCATGATAAAATGCTCCTCAAAAAAACCTTTCTTTTGATGGAAGTTCTAGAAAGATGCTATATTTACTGAGTTATAATAACACGTATGTAAACTTCAAATTAGCATATTTTCTATTTTAGGCCTTACATTTCATGAGGAAGTTAATTTGGTTAATTCCCAATTTTAGAGTTGGTTCATCGATTATGTGTTTAAGAGTCAGTTTAAGTTCTTAACAGTTTAGAATTGTTCAAGTTCTCTTAGGATACAGTGTGTTTCTAAAGAACCTGGGTACTAGATAATCTTGCATTTAAACAGTAAATTGGAAAGTACAGGGATTGTAATATGAAAAAATAGAACTTGAGTCACTTCAATTATTTCACTGTATGTTTCCACTTGGAGTTTTGTGTTTAAAATTTTAAATGGCAACACAGTGTGAATTGCAAGATACAATATTTTCATTTGGTAAGAGAGTTTTTAATTGGTCCTACATGAAATATAATGGTTTGGTACAGAGGGGGTGTCAAACTGTTTGCCCCTCTTTGGAAGAATATTTGAGAGTATTTCTCTCCTACCATATACTAGGATTTGAGAGTTCTGAGTACATGGTTCTGAGGTAGAACACCGGAATCAAAGAGCATGATACTAAAAAGGGATGTGTGCACGAGTGTACATGTGGGTGTGTATGTGAGTGAGCATGCATGCATGGTGTGTCTGTGGTCTTGAGATAAATAGCTGTGCAGACAGCTCTGAGCCTGCTTTAGATTCTGTGTCTCCCTCTTTCTCTTCCCTCTCCTACTTGCACTCTGCCACTTTCTCAGAAATAAATAAACATTCAGAATTTTTTTAAAAAAATGAGTAGAAAGCATCTAATTCTATTTGATCCTCCTATGTAAATAAATTAAGTAGTAAACAGAATTTTGGGAGAACTGATATATTGTCCACACTTATTTGTAAGGCTGTGATTTGGCTCAGAACTTTAAAGAAAATTTGTGCCCAAAGATATACACTATCAAAAAAACCTTTTAAAAAGCCACCTTCCCAGTATGCCTGTAGGACATGAAAGAAAGAAAGAAAGAAAGAAAGAACAAAAGAAAGAAAGAAAGAATACAGTTAGTAAATCTAAGTAGCAATATTTATAGACTCTTGAACATTAATGAGATCTGCCATTCACCTGCTATATGACCTTGGGTCAGTCACTTCACTTTTTTGTTCTTGTTTCCTTATCTGTAAGGTGAAGATCATAAAAACACCTCATTGTTATTGTTAAAATTAATAAATTTTAGGTAGACAGAAGATAGATGGTGGCACATGGTTGGGGTTGAATACATGTTAGCTTATGATTAAATAGAATTCAATTTTTTTTTTAATTCAAGACCAAAGGTCTGCATACAAAAATATATATAAAGATCTCTAATAGCACACTTATATTTCTGACTTTAAAGGGATGAGGCAGTGATGTATTTCCATACAGAGCCAACTTCCCAAAGTTCTTTTTTATTCAGATATAATTAGTAACCAATTTATATGTGTTTGTAGTGGTTTAACAATCCTACTGGTAAGAATGTCAGTGCAGCAGGTTATGTATGTAATGGATCTGTGTAGTAATTGTTCATCATAGTATTGTAGGTAGTATTATACTCATCTTGAAATCATTTTTGAAATTTAAAAAATAAGAATTGCATTGTTCATTCCTTTAGCCTATGGGAGTAATAAGGTTTAACCTCATAGCACTTCTGATGTATCATTCTGTTCAGCCACAATCACAGCCCAAGAGGAAGAGAGGGATGGAGCTTCTAAGACAATGGGGCTGCCATGAGAGCCAGGTGTCAGTAGACAATTGCCTTATAGAACTGGCCATCTGTAGTCCCTTTTCACCTAGTATCAGTAATGGGGGCTTCGCTCTTCTAGGACCAAGTGGCCTCTGGACAGCCTTACTGTATGCCCCTCTTAAAATGGAAAGCAAAGGTAGTGAGATTGGGATGCCACAAAAACAAATAAAAGGTGCAAATCCTGTGAAATACCATAATTAAATATTAAGGATACCTTCAATCCAAAGCACCCTGTGTTTGCCACAGCCATTGTCTAGTGACACCTTACAGGGAATTGAGGCGACAGAGATGGTGGAGGGAGGTTTAGGCTGTGACATGAAGAAAGCAGCCCTCCTTCTTGTCAGTCTTTGGTGAGGATAGAAGCCTGAATCATCAGTCCCGAACCTTCAGTCAACCACTTGGAATACTTTGGTACCATGAGGGACTCAGCAAGGATCTCAGAGAAATTAAAAGGTAAAAGGTGAGTAGAAATTAGCTGATCAAAGAAGGATGTGGAAAGAATATTGCAAGAGAAAGACAAGTACAAGCCTTTGATGCCAAAAAAGAATATAGCATGTGTGGAGTACTGAAATTGTTTTATTCTATGGAATCATAAGCTGTTGACTGAGTGGATTATGTGGTGGCCTAGGTGGGCAGACTGGGGCTGTGGACCAAATGCAGACCACCAGTTGTTTTTGTATGACACCCCCCCCCACGTTTTTACACTTTAAATAATTTTTAAAAATGAAAAGATGAATAACCATATTCTGTGACATGTAAAAATCATATGAAAGTCCAATTTCAGTGCCCGTAAGTGCAGTTTTATTAGAACACAGACATACTATTTTTTTTGTTTTGTTTTACATATTGTGTATGACCACTTTCATGCTGCAACAGCAGAGCTGAGCAGTTGCATATGAAAGACCATATGGTCTGCAGAACCCAGAATGTTTACTATCTGGCCTTTTATAGACAGTGTCCTCTAACTTGTACTGTGGAGGAGGAGATGTAAGATGAGTGATGAGAAGTCGGTATTCAGTCAGATCATGAAGACTCCTGTAGTTTGTTGAAGGGGTTTCTATTTTATTCTGAAAGGCAGTGCAGAGCAACTAAAGACTTTAAGTACCTCACAGTTTCTGAACTTGGATCTTAGTTAATTTGCTTCCTTTCATGCTTTTTTGTGTTGGATTTCTGGGAAAACACTTTAACCTACAATGATTTTGTTATAGGCTATTTTTGTAGGTTTGTAGGTTAGTAGTCTAATCATAGCATCCATAGATTGACCCATTCACAATGTTGGGCTTGTCTAAAATAAGTCATTTCCATTTGCAACTGGGGCTAGGAATCAGCATTATACATTTTAGATACACCCACCCACCCTTTACCTCTGTCTCTGAGTCTAAACTGTGAGCTCAACTGTGATGTTAACTGATGACTCCTAAAGAAATGGGGTCCTCTTTCTCATCCCCAACCTTGTGTGTGAGTGTGTGCGTGCACGTGCATGCGCACACTCTCTCACACACACACACACACACACACACACACACACAGAAATCAGTTAGTATCATTGGTCAATTGGTTACCTTTAGAGAAAACAACACTCCATTCAAAGGAAGTATTGGTGAAATAGAAGCAGAGAAACAGACTGAGAACAGCTGTATACAGACATCTAGATTCTAAACATTGAGGAGAAAAATTTGGAGAACTTGTCATAGCTCCATGGGGACAATTTATCTTTCTCCAATTTAGCAGAGAGGCTATTTTCTGCTACATTTGACAGGTGGGTGAGTTCTAATCTGCATGTCTATTTTGAAACATTGCTTACCCAAGAATTAAACATCTGGTTGAAAACACAGGCAGTGGTTCAAAAACCTATTACTTCATATCAGTAGTTTAAAAGAGTATAACTGATTATTAGTTGTTTTCAAAGTTAGAATAAGGTGATTGTAATCAGTTAAAGAGATGGGCCATTCAATTTCCTCTTATGTGTTAACACTACTGAATTTTGTCTTATCACTTACCTTTGGAAAGTGAAATTCTTCCTCTCGGTATCTATTCATTTGCTCTGGGTCACCATAACACAGGGAGAATCTAAATGTGGGTACCAGTGTTGGCATTTCTTTTGTTAGAATTTTACTGTTAGAATTTTAAATCGAACTCTCCTTCCAGAATTTTTTATCTACCGACTACAGATTAGGTACATCTGCCAATCCTGCTCTGTCATTTTTAAATTCTTATTTTCCAGAACTATTAAAGACAGAGTAATTTTGAACTGAATATTTATATTGATTTGAATGTGGGCTAAGTTGTTAATTTGGAGCTTACTTTTAAATATTAGCAAAAAATTTTAAGGACTTTGTATTAAAATCTTTAATATTCTGGTGACACAAAGAAAGAACCAATGATTAAATCTTTTAACATTTTAGGTAAGTTACCTCATACTGTATTGAATGAATGAATTTGTGTATACATGATAATAATTTCATCATACATTTACATATGTAATTTTGTTTTTAAACTTGTAAATGATACATAATGTACATTGCTTATTAATCAATTAATTTTAGAGAGGGCAAGTGGGGAGAGGGGCAGAGGGAGAGAGAGAGAGAAAATATCTTATGCAGGCTCCATGCTCGGTGTGGAGCCCAACGCGGGCCTCAGTCCCATGACCCTGGAGTCATGACCTCAGCCAAAATCAAGAGTTGGACACTCAACTGACTGAGCTACCCAGGCACCCCTAGATCACATTTTTATGAGTAAGTTAATTATAAAAAGAAAGTTAATATATTTTGGTAAAATATATATGCAAATGTGTGTATACACATATGTACATAGGAATATGCTTACATATACACATACATAGATACATAAATTTGTATTCATCATCTTATCCTTAGCGTCAAGCAACTATTATGTAATAACCATTGATTCATTATTTGTTGCAAAAAAGAAATCAGTTCTTAAGTGCAACATAAGTTTTAGAGATGTGAAACCTTATTTGGGTCTGAGTTTAAAAGATGCATTGCGTGATGGATCTTATATGTATGAATTCATAACTGTGATTGTAGGAGAGAATTCTCTGCTGTGGATAAAAAGAAAGAAATATTTTGATTTCACCATCCATCATTGTGTGTCTGATATTAAACTTTGGCACATATATTCAACTTGATCTTTCCAAATCTCAGTGTTTAATGGTAAATACCTTAGAGAAACTGGAAAGCAGGTATCTGGCATATGTTATAGGCATATTCACTTGGGCTTCTTTAAAATCAGAGAATCATAGAAGTCAGAGTTTTAGAAGCTAGATGAGAAAAATTCTTTCTGTATCCTGTCCAAGTGAAGCAGGAAGGAAAGGAAGGCAAATCTGAGGATAGCAAGCAAGAAATAATGACTGCATTTTTGCCATTCTTTTTTATTCATAAATATTAGTTAATTCTGATTCTTAGTTCTAGGTGTAGATTTAATGTTTGTGTAGAATTAAAATTAGAATTTTTTATTTTAAGTTTTTTGAAATTCTGTTGTTTTGCTTTCATTTCTTAATAAAAAGTTAAAGCAAATTAAAAAAAAAATCAAAGGGCTTATCTACCCCTTTCAGCAGAGTCCTGAACTTTATCCACGTTATTTGTTTATGCAATGGGTGGTATTTCTTCAAAAAGAAAGAATCTGATGCTCGAAAGTGTGGAAAACCTCTGGTCTACACCAGTGATTCTCAACCTGTTGCAAACTGAGTGCCCCCTGTCTTCACATGGACATTTGTTGATGTCTAGAGACATTTTTGACTGTTGTGTGCAGGTGAGTGCTATTGGCATCTAGTGAGTGAAGGCCAGGGATGTGCTAAACATCCTATAAGGCACTGAACAATCCCCACTCACTCCTCCCTACCAACAGAATTATCTGGGCCACAGTGCCAAGGTTGTCCATAGTGCCAAGGTTGAGAAACCCCATTCTAGACCAATTCCTGATTTTGCTGATGAGGAAACTATACAGCAAGGTGGGGAAACTTGCTCAGTCACACAGTTTATTTCATGCCTGAGTTCAAGTCTTGATATTCTTTACTTTGTTTTTTTGTTCTTTACCTAAAAATCCATAGGTGATGGCAATACGGAAAGAAAAATAGCACCAAAATATAAAGGAATAGCACTTTATAGTTCATGGCATATGTTTGATTGCAGTAAATAATTCTCTATCATCCAGCACACTATTTGTAACAAAGGTTAAAATACAGTATCCCTGTTTGCAAAGAGCTATTTAGGTGGAAAGATTGACTGAGAAATAAATAATTGTGAATCAATAAGTAGTCTATTAAAATATTTATACAGTACTATGTGAGTACAGATGAGGGAGGAAGCCATTAAGCCTGGAGGTGATGTGGGGAGAAGCCGGATAAGCTGCAGAAGAGGCAACGTGTAATCAGGGTTCTGAGGAGGAAACAAGAGGCTGTCAGGCAGGAAAGAGAAGGGAGAGAAAAGCATACTGGGTAGAAATAACAGTATAGCAAAAAAGCATGGAGGAATCAAAGTACATTAGTGTATGCTAATTAAAAATTAGCAAATTGCTTACTTGAAGTTATTTGAAAGCAAAGGATGAGTGAGGGGAGAACAAGCCTTTCACTCACAAAGATTTCCACTCATGTGCCACAGTTCATTTCATTGTAAGAGGTCTGTTCCTTTTGGATTAAAAATTGTCCTTTCAAAAAAAAAAATGCCCTTTCCCTGCCATAATCTCAAAGGGAAGAAATGTGTCCAGACACATTGTGTCTCCAGAGGACTTTCAGGGGACAAAATATGTCCAACTTCTTTTCTTTATGAAAATAAAACTGACTCACTAGGTAACAAGAGTCTGAGAGGGTTGAAGAGGTAACAGGGGCACCAGCAGGGGCTTGAAAGAATAAGAAAAATTTGGGATGGGGTGGCAGGCACCAGGTCAGCATGCCTCATTCCTAGTGTGAGTAGTTCTGAGTGGGTACTCTTGTGGTATTTTCACAACTAAAATTTTTATGATCTTGGAGGTGTGTGTTCTAATTTTATTATCAATGTATTTTTCCAATGTAGTTGACTAGACAGGCATTAACACATGTTACAATATGATAAGGGCTGTGCTTACCTAGTCTGGTCCTTCAACCACAGAATCCTGGCTGCACAGCCACTGTTGGTCTAGTAGTTTGGTTCAAATATACAGTTAACATTAGACACTGGAGGCATTCTTTAACTTTTACTTTGTAAAATGCAGAAAGGATCAGAGCCACCATTATTACAGCTCGGACGTTTTTATGAATCACACAAAGGACTCCTCTGGAAGACCATTTAGAAAGGCACTGCTTTCTCCTTGCTCTGGTAACACCTGCCAGGGCAACTGGCCATGGCTACTGGCTTGGTAAAAGGGACATGAAGTGGATTTCAGCCCAACCTGCATCCCTTCTACCACATGCTCTTGTACAGAACATAAACTGTATTATTGTGTGCAGGGATGCTGGAAAGGATGAGCTGAGAGGCATAATCCATTTTGTAGATTGGTCACACACACTTAGTGTAATTGCACATGCTGAGAGAAAGATGAGATGTGTGTATGTCTGTGGGTATGTTTGTGTGTGTTCATGTGTGTCCACAGAGATGTGTCTGCTATTACCTCTCACCCAACCTCACTAAGAAGGTGGAAAACATCTCAACAGATGTCACTCTGGTGAATTCCTCCATCCTGGTCTGTCTGCCGCCCACATCGGCATGCTTTGCTGCTTTAACCAGGGCCTTTCTTACTACCCCAAGGAATTCCTCTGTCTCTGCAATCACATTCTATGTAGGGTATCTTTATCAATTACGAATCTAGACTTAACCACAGCACTTACATTTTTTTTAAGAAACCTATTCTTTGCATACACATTGACCCTTTATGTCTGCATGGTGTTTCAACACTGTCCTCTCCACACCAAACTCATTCTGCTCTTATTCACTGCAGTTGTGGGGATAGATATATAATGCAACTCCTTTTGATTGGTGAAGAGTTTCTAGCTTGAGTGGGCTCTGGGGATGGTTCCTTACATTTGTCACAATGACACTGAACTCTATAGACCCTGATCTTTCTCTAAACAGACTGTTCTTTCTCAAGCCACATGGGAATTTACTGTGTCATGCAACAAGTATTTGAAAGTTGACTATGTGCCAAGTCCTGAGCTAGTCTCCCTAATGTCTGCCTTTCCCAACTTGTCTTGTGTGGTTCCTCAGAACGGACAGGTGGAATAAAGGAAAGGTTTTACATTAAAATTCAAGAAATCATATCACCAGGTCTGCTTTGATCTCAAAGTTAACAAGTAAATTATAGATCTTTCTTTTTTCTGATTTTTGTAATAAAACACCATTTAAAAAATTCAAAACAGTAGGGTATTGCAGTAATGCTCACTGTTGTTAGATCAAGTGGCTGTGTAGGGAGTTGCGTTATGCCATTACATCTCTTATTGCGTGTTTAGGTAATAATGCATTATACTTATTTCAGTGCTTCCTACTTTCCCAGTACTTTACACTGCTCATCTGAAAGCTGTAATAAATAGTTACTCTGTGGGGCTTCACCTCCTTGATTACAACATTTTGATTAGTCCCACCCAATAGGTAGGTAGGAACTTCTGTGTGATTATTTCCCCCTTCTTCTGATTTATATTCATTCTTCTCTTTCTTTGATATGGAGTAAGAACTTTATTTCTGTTTTTACTTGGTTTCTCCTTTCATGTTTTCTAAGATGTGTTCGGGTCTCTCAGTTTTCATACCCTATTCAGCCATTTTAAAGGCCTTAAAAATTTTAATTTTTGCTTACATAAATAAACATCCAAAATGACTGAAAAATGAAAGAATATAAAATGCTTTAATAAGTACACAAGTTCATAAATTCTTTATATTGTAATGTAACATATTAAATTCAAAATAGAATTTAAAAGTGTAACTTTATAGGGTCACCTGGGTAGGCCAGTTGGTTAAGCCTCCGACTTCTGCTCAGGTCATGATCTCACGGTTGGTGAGTTTGAGCCCTGCGTCAGGCTCTGTGCTGACAGCTGAAAGCCTGGAGCCTGCTTCAGATTCTATGTCTCCATCTCTCTCTGCCCCTTCCCTGCTTATCCTCTGCCTCTCTCTCTCAAAAACAAATGAAATTTAAAAAAAGTAAAAGAAAGTGTAACTTTCAAATGTAACTTGCTTTTGTAAACTAGTCACAATCTACATGCCATTTCAGTGGTTAACTTTTATAGATTAATATTTATGGAATTCATCATGATCAAGATATCTTTACATATAAAGACTGTTGTTTGATATCAGTTCTCCTTCTCTCTAAGAGATGGCAGGACAGGTTTATAAATTATTGCAGTCTTCCTGGCCAGAGGTAATAATATGCTACTTAACATTGTATAAAATGATCTTTTCTTTTTCAAATTGAGTGAAGATTGGAAGACAGTCCTTGATATTCTTGACCTATTAAAGTTTTAAATGTTTAGTCCCAGGATTTACATTTCATTCAGGCAGCTCAAGTGGAACAAAATTGAAAAGCAAAATGAATTATACTGCCTTTACTGAGTTTTATACCTTAGAACAGGGCCGTTTAATTGTCATATGGGCTGGTGAAGTGCCATCTATGTCTTGAATCAAGAGGATTTTGACCTCGGGAAACATGGCAGCTCTTACATTTGAACCTGGCACAGGATGCGTTTTAATGGTTAATCAAAGACCATTTTACCTGATGATAAAGAATTTAACAAAAAAAAAAAAAAAACCAAGTTATAATATCATCTGTGTTTAAAGTTATTAACAAAAGAGACAAAGGAGAAGAGGAAACAATTACTTATTTAATAACGATGTAAAGAATATTGAATATATAAAAGGTTTTCTGCCAGGGACTAAGGGCAGTGGGAGTCACAGCACTTTTCTGCCTTTCATTCTTTCTGTCAGTAAAATGGGGATAAGATGCACATCTTACGGGTAACTATGAGAATTAGGGGTAATATATTTAAAAATATTTGGCACTCAAAAAAAATGTAAGTTTGGCTGTTATTAGTGTCAACAACAATGAATGTAGGTTAAGGAGTTTTCACTTTTTCTGTAGGCAGTGAGGATCCATTCGAGGCTTCGAGCAGGAGTAACTACTGTTCCTACTTCGGCTGAAGCTCCCCATAGGAATAGCTTATAGAGATTAGGAACTAGAGGTGGAAAACAAGTGAACTAAGATGAACTAGGATGTGGTGGGGGGGTTACAGAGTTGGACTAAAGAAAGGAAGGATGGAAGAAATATTAAGGCCGTAGAATCAAAGGTATTGTGGCTACTTTTGCAGGGCCAAGGGGGTGATTGAAAGGATGGTAAAAACATTTACAGGAACAGAAACACCATGGCAGGAGTGGGCATTTGGATCAAAGGAGAAAGATGAATGAGTTGTGATTCAGACACACCAGGCTTGGAGTAATGGCACTCATTGGCTGCTAACAGTTATTTTTCCGTAGGGTAGAGCATCATCGGGAAAGAATTCCTATATTTGTCTTGTGTGAATTCAGAAAGCCTGTGCGTATCCAGAGAGATGACGCTTTTTGAGTCACTCTGCAGACTTGGTGGAAAGATGGTAGGAAGTCTGTTTCTGAGCCTGGCAACTTCTGCCTGACTAGGTTCTGAGAAGTTCAGGTTCTTCTAAAGCGTTGTCCTGGAACAGCAGGTGACACCTCAGAGTTGCCTTACTTCACGAAGAAACAAAACACAACCTCCTTAATGGTGCCATTGCTTTTATCCAGGTTATTATAGCTATTGATTTTCTAACTTATTTCTTATCTTAAAATACAGTACTTCTATTGTGCCTACAGGTTGTTGGCTCCTACTGTTTCTGAGAAGGTGCTCAAAACTGACTTTGTCCTACCCAAGGACATACATGAAGGACAGATCCTATGTAGGAAACAGCATTATATTTGTTAGTGATAAGAAAGAAAATGTGAATGGATGTAGCTGTCAGTGGAGCATGTTTTGATTGGTGGGAGACACATTAAAACCTAGTGAGAACATTCAGTTTAAATATTCTATTTTTATTATCTCCATTCCTTTTATTTATTTTTTTAAAGTTTACTTATTTATTTTGAGAGAGAGACAGAGACAGAGAGAGTGAGCAGGGGAAGGGCAGAGAGAGGAAGAGAGAGAGAGAGCTTGATCTTAGGACTGTGAGATCATGACCTGAGCCGAAATCAAGAGTCGGACGCTTAACCGACTGAGCCACCAGGCGCCCCATCCATTCCTTTAAATAAGAGATGCCACAGAGGTGTTTACGCTGCTTGTAAACTAATTTCAGCCACAGGCCAATCAACTTTCAAATATGACAATGCTGCCTAAGAGAAGAGTACTCATGTATATCTGTCTTTATATTTGTGTTGTGTGTGGTATGTCTGTGTGTCATGTGTATATATGAGTCTGTCTGTGAGTACGTACATATTCTTAGTAACATCCACATCCTGTATTTTCAGAGAAAAGTCTACAGAGACTTAAAACTCCACATCAGTACTTCCATTATTTTTTGTTTTCCCTTTCAGTTTGAGCTATGGTTTATCCACATTCTTTATGGGCTGAATGTGCCTTGAGGCATTTTCATCAAAGGAATACCTTTGTCATCAAACACAATCACACACACTGCTTCTGGCTGAACTGAAAAAGAAGATCTAGGATTATTACTGAAATACTCTCATTTTCTCCTTTTTTTTATTTTAAAGGTGAGACATAATTTCTAAAACAGTGTTAAGCAAAAGTAGACTCTCAAGATATTTAGTTTGGACTGTGTTTGAGTATGAAGTGGGATGGTAACTCTAGCACAGTTTTACCTTTGTTTGAAGCGAGAAAACCTATGGCAGTCTCTCCACTGAGATTATTTGATTTATGCTTTATTTCTTTGTCTCGTGGGCAATGAGAACAGACTGAAGATAAAGTGGTTCAAAGACTGCTGTTGACAGTGCATTTAGCTGCACAGTGTTGCCTCCTCGTCCCTTTTATTACCTTTCTTGGATTCCAAATATGCTGTAGAAGGAAAGTTCATCAGATTGCTGTGCTATCATTTGATTAGTGGCCCTCAAACTTTAGCTGGCCTAATTTCTTCCTCTCTCTCTCTCTCTTTCTCTTTCTCTCATTCTCTCTTTTCACCCACCCTTTCTCTCTGAGACAAAAGGAAGGTGGAGTTGAGATAAAAACAGAAGACAAAGGGTGTATCACAGGCCTTCATAACTGTTGGACATAATACTAAATTGTCAGTTTTCGTGTGCCCGCCTTTCTCCTTATTTTATTTTCTTACAAATAAGAGGTAAAGTGGGTATGTACAAATAAGTCAGAAAAAAGTCCCTGGTTCCTGGACAGCTCATCAGAAAACTTTATTTTGATAGCTAAGAATAAGGGCTGTGACACTTTTTCTATAAAGGGCCATATTTTCAACATTGTGGGCCATATAGTCTCTGTTGTAGCTATCCAACTATGCCATTGTCCTGAGAAATTGGCAGTACACAGTATGTAAACAAACAGGTGTGTCTGCATTTCCATAACATTTATTTATGGAAAATTAAGTGTGAACTTTATATATTTTCATGTATCATGTCATTAGTTTTTAGATTTTGTTAACCATTAAAAATGTAAATATCATTATTAGATTGCAGGTCATAAGACACAATTGGTAAAGGGAGACACAATAGAAATGGCACGACCAGGGAAGCATTACCTAATCCAGGGAGACAAGAGCTAGTTTTTAAAGAATAACAAGATAGGGGTGACTATCAGTTAAGTGTCCAACTCTTGACTTTGGTCAGGTCATGATTTAACGGTCATGAGATGGAACCCTACATGGGGCTCTGCGCTTAGCATGGGGCCTGCTTGAGATTCTCTCCCTCCCTTTTCCTGTGCCCTTTCCCAGCTTGTGTGTGCACTTCTTGAAAAATATAAATAAATCAAAATAAAATGTGTAATTAAAAAAAATTTTTAATGGCATGGCTTGGACCTGGCCAAGTGGTATTAATAGATATTTTAGAATTACAAGTATTTGTTGATCCAAATTTCCAACATTGACATGAAAATTGGATCATTAAGCAACATACTTTTTTGAAATTAAAAAAAAATTGTGAAACAAATCTCAAAAATAATGTTTAAAAAATCATAGGTAAATTATGCATAAACCAAAAACTGTAGTTTTGTCATAGTTTTCACAAAAAAGAAATATGTTGATTCTAGAAACTCAGATTGATAAGCCTAATTAAGATGCCTAGCAATATTCAACAACATATTTTTAAGCAGCAGGTATGTGAGTCCTTAGAAAACACCAGTATCCTGCCAAGGTTTCCTCACCAAGAAAAAAAAAAAAAAACAACTAAAAACTTACAAAGGAAGAAAGAAAAGAAATCAATCCAAGTCACAAAATTATTTCCCTTTTTAATTGGCTTTTCAAACATAGAAATCCACATGTTATCACATTCCCCCTGAATCATTTGTACTATAAATATTTCCTCAGAACCTACTCAGCCTTGGGAACTGTTCTACTTGCTTAGAATATATTGATAAAACTGACCAAGATCCCTACCTTCATGGAGCTTGTATCACTCCAGTAGTGGACCCCTGGGCTCCCAGCATAGCCAGGGACTCCCACTGCCTTATTTAGTAGTCATTGCCTGGGACACATTGGCCTCAAAGCACATTGCATATGACACCATATGAAGGTGAACCAGGAGGCAGATAAAAATTTTCATTTGCTACCCTATTTATTGATTGATTGATTGATTGATTTGCCATGGGCAGGCTTATCAAGCTTCACAGAAGTTCTGGGTTAACTAAAGAAAATTAGCGTATAGGATAGAAGAACTTCCAAACAGTATACTAAATATGACTGCTAAGTTAATATGAAAAGCACCCAAGGAAAAGGCCCTTCATTGATTTCTCTACTTATCAGCCTTGTTTCCCTATCCCCATCTTCCTGGAGGGTCAGTGCTTATTCATATGGCCTGTGTTTGAACAACAACAAACAAACTGCCCCTTCTTCTGGTTGACGCTTGGCTTGGAGTAGGGTTTAGAAAGCAGAAAGAGGGCTGGATTCAACCTTGCTTGCACCTGGCACAACCTGCTCCACCCTGGAGTGCAGACTTGTTCTTCCTCCAATGGCGCGTGTTTCCGAATATGTAAAACCTCGGACTGGGAGTGACTTGTTCTGTGAGTGTTCTGCAAGATGAACAAATGTTTCTAATAAATTTTAACTTGATAAATGACTTATATCTTGCAATACGAGTAGTATGGGACACTGAATGTCACCTGATCACAACTAAGCCAATGGTTCACTTTGATATAGAAGTGCTTTGGATTACAAGCATATTTCCAGAATGAATTATGCTTGGAAACCAAGGTTTTACTAGCACGAATTATCCAATCTGAAATAGTGCTCCAGGATTTCAGCAGGACAGTCCATAGTGACCTTGGGCCAGATCGACATCGAAAGTTGTCCAGGGAACTTCTAGAGATTTGTTGCACAAAAGTCTGCATATAGTTAACACTGTTATGCTGTACTCTTAAAATGGTTAAGATGGTAAATTTCATGTTATGTGTTTTTTACCATCCTTAAAAGAAACGTGTCCAGGGCATGTGTGGCTATGAGATGCTTCCTCCTCATTAGAGAATTGCAGACATTCTCTTAATTCTCTAGTTGTCTTGCTGATATCAATTATATTAGACACATGCTGACTTCTAAATCACAAAATTTGATTACCATAGGTAGTGCTGGTTCAACACACAAGGAGAAAGAAAAATAACTTTCTAACTCTCCCCTTCCCCATCAATATGTGGACAAATGTGCACTCCATATATCTCTCAATGCTCACTTGTTGACCCAGCTGAACTTTAAACCCACCACCTGTAGGTGTCTAATTACCTTCTTAGACATTGGTTATCATATCCCAAGATATCTGTGGGGAATAAGATAAGATGGAGAGAAAGCTTTCATTATTCTAGTCATGGAAACATGGGGCGTCATTCATGACAGTTAATAAACTCACTGAATTTTCTACTAGTTAGTCCACTTCTGGAACATTACTTACAGTTTGTTTTTAATATAAATAAAAGGGATGTTGATCAACTACTATGCATGCTTAGGAGGGCAAGTGTTTAGGGAAAGATCTTAAAAACCACAGAGGAGGAATTGAAGAATGGCTGATATTTAGCCTGAAGAAGATAAAGGAGAGCCCTACTAGCAACTGCATATATTTGAAGGACTATCATGGGAAAGCATGTCTTTTTTTAGATGGTAGATCTAGGCCCAGTGAATGGAAATATACACATGATATGGCAATATGGTTGTGAATATCAGAAGAAACACTTTTGAAGACGTGCAAGTCACTTCTTTTGTGTTTGAATGCTGCAGAGTGGGGGGAGAGTTACACAAAATACTGTTTTGGCAAAAGCCTTTTAGCACTATTTACATTTTTTAACTACATAAGTAACTTTTTTGATGGAAGTAAACATTATCTGGGTGAGGAAAAAAAGCCTACAGCCTGCCTTGGGAATAAGATTCAAGTGGTGGTTTCCTTCTGATCCTTTTGCTGAGTTCTATTTTGCTTCCTTTGACTTTTGTTAGTGGAGGGAGGGCAGAAGAGCTGGCACTTCTCTTGGTACTGGCTTCTCCAGCCAGCTCATAGCACAATAACCTCTGCATAGGGCTTCCTAAGAGAAATGTGGGTTAGGCTACATGATGAAGGCATGGCTTCACCAAACCAAAGAAAAAGCAGCAACAGCATGGCCAAGAGAAACTACTGAGGGATTCTCGGGTGGCTGGAAACTTGACCATATCATTGCTAAGATACCATGAATCTGAGATATATAAACAGCAATGTCTCATATTCTTTAATGTGTATTTATAGATGTGACTGATTCCATTGTCACATGGTAAGAGAAAATTAGGAGTAAATATGGTCGAGGTGACTACAAGGTCAAGGTAAAGTGTGAGTTGGCAAGGCACTTGAAGCATCAAAATTCCTATCAAGATACCTAGGGATGGCAGCTCAGGAGGTGGGATCAACTTCAGAGATTATATGGGACATAGAAGTGGCAATGCCTACAGAGTAAATGTTGCTTAATGTAGCTGAACTAGAACCCACCTTCCACTCTAGAAAACATATACTGGTAGACCTGAATCAGAAGTTTATTATCTGGTCTGAGACCAAAGTCCTTAAGGTTGGAATGGGATTTTGGCACCTCCATGAAGTCTAGGGTAGATGTGTTTATCCCTATTAGGTGCCTTAGACTCCCAGCACTGAGGTCATCCGGAATCTCTTGAGGGCCATTTAGCTTTAGAACTTCTGGATAATTCTTGGGTCAGGTTTGATGCTTGGAGAATAATTTTGTACATGTAAAAGAAAAAAAAGAAAAAAACAGCAGATGTAACGTCCGTCTGTAGTAATTGTATCTCCCTTGCAGATAACAACATGCTTTGATTTATTCTGTGACACAATGTGTATTGCTTTTCCGATGAAGTTAATAAGAGCATTTATTAACAAGTGTTTCATGGTAGAAGAATTATCTCCTTTGTTAATAGTAAAACCCTATAGAGATTAGAGGAATCATACTCAGCATGCTGTGGGTGTATGAGAGACTTACAATATGCCTACCATAAAATTTGACACTATTAATAAATTAATTATCAATGAAATTGGTTCATTAATTCTGAAAATTTCAAATTTTCCTTGAGTCAGGAAATTAACAGGGATAAAAAATGAACAGTTTCTACTTTCTCCTATCTTGGAAATTTTGCTACCTTTATCCATTAGTTTGATGTAAAAAGAGAACCCACATAATTCAGGCTGTGATTTAAACATGAAGCCTCTGGGAATGCATTGTGCCTAAACATTTGACCTCACTTCTACAAAAAACATTGTCTCTTACCTCTTGGAAATTACTTTCATTGCCTTCTTTGTTTTGTATGTATGTATATATATATATATATATATATATATATATATATATATATATATATATGGTAATGCATACACATCTAAAAGTTACTATTATTGTACTTAAGTGATAATATTGTATAGAAAAGGTTTTTGTCTGAAATGTCTGATGCTTTCAATAAGAAAGTTTCTAAATGGACATCAAATTCTTAGGTCAACTTTCCTCCCACTTCTTTTAACACTATATGAGACCTAGGGAAGGAAAAGCCGAATAAAGTAGAATACCCACATGTGTTCTATAATGAGAAAATCACCTAGGAACTAATATGAGACTTAAGAGATGAAGTATATAATTTACCCCCCCCCCCCGCCATTGGTCCAGAGAAGTATGAATTATACCATATTGTGCTCCTAGATGGGGCCAAGATCTCAATCATTAAGCTCAGTACCTATATTTTGCAGCCTGGTACTTTCTCCATTCTGCATCTAGAGATTTCTGCTCTGTATATGAGCTTCAGATGATATTTTGTACTTGCTTTTCCTTACTGCTTAATAAATTGTAGGTAGGAATGGTAATATCTATACATAAACACATTCATTTCCTTCCTAAATATTATCTGGTAAAATAACTTTCTTATAATAATAGTTACTAAATAATTTTGACTGCTAACAGAAAGCATCAATTCCTGTTAACATAGCAGTTCTGTTGAGTATATTCAAACCTGGTTAGTCAAATCACAGAAAATTCTCATTATTGGAAAATATGCTGTCACTATTGGATGTTCCAGTTTTCAAATTAATATATTTGGATGAGGATGTAAAACAATACCAACTTTGTTAAGAAGGTATTAAAAATGTTTTCTGTTTTTACAATAACACTATATATACACTGAAGATGGGCCCAAATTCAACTAAATTAGAAAAAAAGAAGTCAGAAAAAGTGGAAATAGTCTTTATAGTAAAATTTCTTAATATTTCATCACTTTTCAAATAGACTTTCTGCAGTGGTCTTTTACAAAAGAATTCAGGGCAGTTTTCTAAAAAGTAAATTACATAAATATTTAGCAGGGGTATATGTAATCATTTATTCATTCATTCAACTTACATTTTTTGAACACTCACTATGAGCGCTGGGCATAAAATGAGGAGCAACATGGGCATGGGTTTATCAGCAATAAAAGGCACAATATATGTAACACATTTAATAAGCAAAATACACAGGGCTAACCAAATGTGTGAGTGGGTGAGCTGGGCTGAATTTTATTGTCTGATGTGGAAGCCTTGGTTGGATTTGTTTTGTTGGAGAGTGGGAGTGTGAGATAGGATCATCATGCTCTCAGGAATGTGTATAGAGTTAACATAAATAGGCAGTTACCTGAAGTGTTGACTGAGCATCTAGAGTAGTTAATAATTAGAGTATAGAAGGTTTCCACAATGATCCTAACTAGCTGTATCAGCATGGAGTGGTACTTACAGATCTCACAGTGTCTCTGTTCCCTGACATCATCTAACCCGACTCCCACACTCTTCCCTAACCATCCAACTAAATGAGCCCACCACCTCTCCTCCTTTCTGTCTCAGAGCACACTATCCATTTCCTTTATCTCACTGGTTAAGATTTGTGTTACATATTTATTACATTTCTTTCTTTAATGTTTTTCTCCCCCGTGACTGGATTCTAAAGCCATAAGAACAGAGACAATGTCTGCTTTGTTCGCCTGGGTATACCCACTGCTCAGTATCCTGAATGGCACATAGACACAGTAGGTACTCGGTCAACATTTGTAGAAGCTGGAAGGTGAGTCGCTAAATTAAACATCCAGTTTGTGGCTGGTCTTGATTATGTAGTTGAGAGTAATGTTATTCTGAATTATGATGCTGCTTTTTCCTGTGTGAACTTTAATATGTCTACCAAGTTGGAACTGCCTTATAATTTTATTTTGAAGATAGAAATTATATGTTAGTATAAAGAGAAATGAAGGTGAATAACTGTGGTAAAATAAAAAAAGCGAAGTATAAAGTAAATGAACGGGATATTGTAACATTTATAAAGGTCCTTTTTAAAATCAATTGGCTTTGATGTTTCCATAAGAAAAGTTTTCTGCCAAAAAAGACAAGCAGAGTTAGATGTGTCTTTCTCACTCCCTGAAGACTCACATGGTTCTCTCATTTGCTCCTCCATGAGTCCTATTAGTTTTGTAAAGATTGGATGGGTTTTGTTTTGTTTTGTTTTGTTTTATCAGATTTAGAGTGGGGCTCTCTCGCAGCCCTGCTGATTTCTTTGGCAACACTTTCTCCTGTCTTTGGAAGAGAATCTTTTCAGTTGTGCTGATGATCAAAAGTCATTTCTAAACATAGATTGCTTTCCCTTCACTGACATAAGTGTAGCTGTTGAGAGTTAAAGCAGGGGTTTTGCACTGCAAGAAGAGAAACCGAAGTTAGGAGGAGATCAAGTATTAGATTCTGTATGCCGGATTCGAATTTTATTTTCTTACTCATTGTATAAATGACTTTATCATCTGAATGTGTGTCCATTTTGCCTATTCAATGAACGTCCAGCATCAGCTAAGTAGACGGTGTAAGTTGTTCTCAGGACTTACTGTGTCCACTCAGTTAAGAAGGTACTTCTTCATGAGCTGCACATAGATATGCAGAAGTCTGGATCTGTTTGTAGTAGGAAGATACCCAGACTGGTTAAAAGGGTATGTGGATAGGAACTGCAGGCCTGTCCAGTGTCCAGTCAGTCCTAATACGAGCAGGAACCCCCTACCATATGGGTTGTGCAACTGAGTCTTACTACTAATATATATGGCAGTTTGTGTCCAGAAGATGAATATATGTGAGTTCTAACATTTCCCACACCCTACTATTTTGGTTCAATTTTGGGGACTGGTCTTTTGACTCATTTTCCCTGCCTCTTTTCTCTTGGTGCTGAAGTCCTTCCCTGTACCTGAAGCCTAGGGACATGGGGCCTGACTCCCTACTAAGCTCTCAGTTCCATTGTCTCCTGGCTGGGTAGAAGCCTGAATCTGCCTCTAGATCCCTCAGCTTCTGCCTAGGTCTTGCCTCTAATGCAAAGATTGCTCTGACCCATCGTGACATCAGCACCAACTTCTTAGCTTAGACCAGTATCAGCAGCTTGGAATTCCTCAGGTACTGTCCCCACCCTGGACTGCCCTGCTGGATGTTACCTATGTTGATACTTTTGAAATTTGTGTCATTAGCCCAACATGGAGCACAATAGCACCTAGTAGCCTCTGATGGCCCTAGCCTCTTTCTCCAGATGACTTCTCTGGTTCTCTTGCCCATTCTCTTTGTGGTTAACTTTGGGTTCCATCTCATATGCCATCTCATAATGTGACAACTGACACCTCTCAGGGGTAAAAGGCACAAGAAAGAGAGGCTAGGAATCCTCATGTTTGTGTTAGGGCTGGAGGCCTTAAGAATCCCAGAAGATATTCCCCTTTGTTTTCTTGCTTTTCTGTTTTCCTTTGTTTTCTTGGTGGCTCCCCAAGAAACCTTTGTGGGAATAAGAGGAACTTCTGCATTTCTCAAGGTTTAAAGGGATGGAGTCAACTCTGTGTTGTTTACTGAAGACATTCCTGCTTAATGCTAGCACCACTTTAAAGAATTAATGATTCAGTTATGAATGCATAGCTTGTCTTTGCAACACAGCTACCCTGCAGTATCCACTCTCTGGTCGCTGTGCTGCCCTGCCTGGCTTTCTCCTGCTATGTGGCACATAGCCTGTTTAATAGCACATCATAGCTAGAAGGGGCCATAGAGAAGCCTTTGTCCAATACTCTCATTGCTTACATTTTGTATTTTAGGGAATTTAGGCCTGGAATGTGAGTTGTAGAAGCTTTCATTGTAATTAGAAATTATGATTCTACTTCCACAATGATACATGTCTTTCATATTTAGCATGCTATAATGTTCACTTTACACGAATTTTATCTGAATTTGTATCATAAAAGAAAACATCTCTATCTAAATTGTCAGGATCCATCTTGGTATTCAAACATAAAATAAAGGATGATCAGGCTCGAATGATGACTAGAGTCAGGTCTGGCTGCAAACCCTGGCTAGGCCCACTGACTTTCATGTGATTTTAAGCAAGAATCCATCTGATGTTACTTCTCTTTGGCAAACAGTTTATATCATTTTTCAGTATAGTTGTACAGGCTGTTTGAGAGAAGGCATTGTAAATACCCAAACCTTTTCTGGGCAACTTACCCAAGAATGTACTTCCCTTGCCTTACTGGCAGAAGGGCCAGTTGGTGAATATGCATTTATATTTTTCTAATATCCTAATGTTAGTAATAAAAAGATAACATAAAACTTGGCATTGGATAATGTCTGAGAGCTTCTCCTAAGACCTTATAGCTATACTTATCATCTAACTATTATAAAAGACTGTCTTCTGTCATTTATCTTTTCATTTTTATTCACTTCTTTTTCTCTTTGTCAATGCACTGTATTATGAAACACCTTCTCCCCTAAATGCCTTGGAGAGTCTCTCCTATTCTTTTCTAAAAAATTTCTTTGACTCATAGATTTACAACACATCATTTATGGTTCCTCTTTCTTCTGTGCTGCCTGGGAAATGCTCTTTCAGTCCAGAAGGAAGCAGTTGCAATACAGTAACTGAATAATGAGAGGCCGCTGATGTTGCTAACAGAGTGGTCGTGAATCCAGCTGCCTGGGCATATCTCCATGTGCCTGGTGATGTGGATCTGTGGGTCTCCAACTACAGGGCTATGAGACTGTGCTTATTTGGGCTTAGGTACACAAACCATATAAAATTTAGCCAGCAGTTTGATGTTAGAATGAATGAATATATATATATATATATATATATATATATATATATATATATATTCATATTCTATTACATGTTCTATTATGTAATGTACTTATTATATATACATATATATACATATGTGTGTGTATATATATATATATATATATATATATGTGTGTGTGTATATATATACACAATCCCTAATTTATACACACATTACTCAAGAGCATATAAACAGTACCTTGAAGAACTCTAAATGGACTTGGATTTGTTATGTTGTCTAGTGATCTATAACTGAACTCTGGGGACATCCTTATTGTCTACAGGTATGGGGACAAGAAGGATGAAAAAAAAGGAGAATATGTTTTGTCCTTTTCCATCTGAAGTTTGATAACCACGAGAGGTACATAGCTAGTTGATTTAAGTGGTTATAGTGGTAATGAGGCCCATCTCTCAGATTTGATCCCTAGGCCAACTAAATATATTGATTTTTATTCAGAATGAGTCAGGCAAGAGAAGATACATCTTATTCTTGCTAAGAAAAAACTGTAAGGGCAGTAAACCATGTAGTGTTTTATGTCCTTTATATGTGGGGGCATATTATTATTCTTATCCCCTATGTTCATGTTGTTAAAGTAATATGAAAAAAAAATTAAATTATAAAAGTGGTGGGTAGAAAAAGAAGAAAAATATGTAAGACTTCAGAACACATTTTATGTTTTGAGTTTGTAATTGTGGGTTAAAAAAATTCCTTAGCTATAAAAAGTGAGTCTGTTTTAAATAGTCTAATTAGGCAATCAGTTGTGTTGCTTATCTGCATTCACAAAGAGCAAATGGAAAACCGGAAGTGATTACATGTTGCTTAATTAGTCCAATTCAACACCTGCTTAAGACTTTCTGGCTCAGCAAAGTCTTGGCTCCTCAAAATCACCAGCACATTGCTAAAAATATAATTTTTTGAAAGGTAAATATTTAATTTAAAAACTATTGAGGGGCGCCTGGGTGGCTCAGTCGGTTGAGCATCGGACTCCGGCTCAGGTCATGATCTCGCGGTCTGTGAGTTCCAGCCCAGCATCGGGCTCTGTGCTGACAGCTCAGAGCCTGGAGTCTGCTTCCCTTTCTGTGTCTCCCTCTCTCTCTGCCCCTCCCCCGCTCATGCTCAGTCTCTCTCTTTCTCTCTCTCTGTCTGTCAAAAATAAACATTAAAAAAAAAAAAACTATTGAACTATTTCCTATACTGTATGAAAAAGTAAAGAGAAATGTGAACTATGCTTTCTTAAAATGAAAAAAATCAGACAGAAATTAAATCATTTAATGGTATTCTGCAGGTATATTCAGTTTGGAAGTTTATGAAAACATATTATGAGAAAAAAAGGGGAATAGCTAAAGAAAATTATAAGAAATTTCATAAACTACTTCAGTAAAAGACTGGAGTTGTCACCTGGGGATCAACATTAATATTAAATTAATATTCGTCCATTTATTTAGTCTATCTCAGTGGATACAGGGAATACATTTCAAATATTTATATATAAAGCTCATCATGAACTACAAGTTAAAAACTTTATTTTATTAGCATATAGAATGTAAGAGTTTAAAAATAACTTAGGGATAATTTTTCATTTAGAGCTGAAAAAAAGAGTTCCAAAGAAATTAATTGACCTCATTATTACAAACTAATAAGTGATTGGTCTGGGCTCAAGTTCAAGTAGTCTGACCTCATATCCGAGACTTTCCCATCGTGGTTGTGTTTTCACTATTTTTTTTTTTTTTGGAGCATCTCCTTTGTTACTGAGATAAGTGCCTTAAATAAATATCATATGTAAATCTCACCACATTCCTATGAGGTGTATATTATTACCTTCAATTTTAAAAATAGGAAGCAGAGTCTCTGATTTAGTGATTTCTCACCCAAAGGAATGGCAGTCTCCAAAACCTGTATTCTTTCCACTGCCTCATGCCGCTGCCTTTGATGACATTTCATTCTGCAGTATTGCTTTAGTACTGATCATCTAGACCCCATTCTGCAATTTCAAAAATGCTAATACACTTTTTAAAGAGAAATAGTATTCTGAATTAGAAAATGAGCTCCTTTCTTTCTTGTAAATTGCCCAAATAAAGGTTTACAAGAAGAATCTTGACAGGATAATTACATCCTGCTCATTTTCCCCTTTATTTAATCTACAAGTCCCTAGAACCTTGAAGTCTTTTAGAAGTGATGCTTCAGAACTGCAGCTAGACAGTGTAGCAGTGCATTCAGGTGGAAGGCTGGCATTCTATCCATAGAGACAGGACCCTACAGGAAAATGTCAGTGTGGCTCTTTTTCAAATCATTGGCATTGTACCAGTGATTTTTAGTTTAATGGGAGAATAATAATATATACTTACATGATAAAATTAGAAAATGTCATTAGATGATATAATTATTTCTTTGAAAAAGAAGGGAACATTTTCAAAAAGGGGATGCCATGCATACCACAATGAAATTGTATGGCAACATTTATTTTCTAGGTATAAAAGACAGTTGATTTTGCTTTTAGAATTTTATACTGTATATAAAATGAGGCAGATATGTGTTGAACATTATTTTAGGGGAATAACTGCCAATGTCAGACAAATTAAAATGAGAATTCTTCTTCTTCATTGGGCTTTATGACCTCTGGCAGGCAAATTTCTCAGTGCTTCAGTGTCCTTTTCTGCATAATAAAGATGCTACTTTCATTTCCTCATTTTCATGGACATATTCTATGTGTGTAAAAAGCTGGGCATATCTAGAGAGCACTTGTTTAGGGTTCTGTTAAGGAAAGAACAAGGTGGCATTATTAATCATGATTTGTTTTGATTCTAGAAACTAATCAACTATAAAAAATGAGATTTTGGTGGGATTATTTTGCTTTTTGTTTTTGGAAGAAGCTGTTTTAAAATATGCTAGTGGGGCAACATTATTTCCGTAGAACTCAGAAGGTTTTGTAGTAAATGTATTATCCCCCAGGGGCTTGCATGTATCAATCACTTTATATGAGACTACTAATGTTGGTTCTGTTCCAAGAAAAACTAATGGCTTATGTATTTTTTTCATTTTAGTGTTAATTCCAAATATTATATTTTTTAGTTTACCAAGAATGTTTATCAGTAGTTACAAAAGATAGCTTGAAATTTACATTTTAAATATATCAAAGTTACCAGGATCTAGAATTTGATACAGTATTTTTAAAACATATGTCACATGACAAAACTATAAAAATCAAGGTAGCATGGTAGGAATCGTAGCCTACATTTTATTTTCTGTGTGTGTGTGTGTGTGTGTGTGTGTGTGTGTGTGTGTGCATGCAGGAAAAAAGAATGCAGAGGGGTGAGAGAGAAAGAACGGATAAATTTAATGGCTATTACAAAAAGTTTGAGGAAATGTACAAATCATTTTTATTTCATAAGATGAGTTTATATCCCTACTTTCTTGCTGGAGAAATTTATTTAAACACATTTAAAGTATTAAGTAAAAATAAAGAAATTAATACTATGTATGTTTGCTTCTGAATAGCCTGATCATATGATTCTCTTCTTTTTTATTGTTAACTGAATATCATTATAATTTATGCTAAAATCTCCTGGTCTATGTTAGAATTTGGGTTTTTCATTTTTTTAGTTTACTGCAAGATTTCTTTGTTTTTGCATTATTAATTTTGAAAGTTGCTTCCGGGACAACTATTAAGTTTAGCATATGAAATAAGAAGAGACAGAGTATGTTGATAGAGTAATCAAATCACCTGTGTTGCAACTTTGATTTCATTGATGCTCTTAGACTTCCTCATTAGAAGTGTTGAGTCCAGGAATCCTGTTATCTTTTTTGTCATCTCCAATATTTTCTGTGCGTGGTTAATCTATTTCTGAATAACTTTTTCTGATTTCTCAAACTCATTACTGTGTTTTTCTGTACTGAGTATTCAAGCTGATTGACACTCCCCCCAAATGTCCAGAGTGTTGATTCAGTGACAGTGACAGGTGTAGTAGCTTGTGTCTAACCATCAGACCTATCTGTGCGGTGGTGTTTTGTGTTCAGATGTACAGTGGGTTTTGCTTATCATTTGGTCTAAAGGAAAGAGATAATGTAAGATGCTTGTGAGCGACAGAAGAAGATGCATCTTGGCGGGAGCTTGGTGCAAATTTTAGTAGGTAGAAAATCTGGCTGACAGTGAGGTGCACTGGGGCAAGAGGTACTGAAGAAAATATCCTGACATTTGGGATATCTTCAAGCAAATGGACAGTACTTCCTTAAAGTGCTTTCAAATTGAAAAGTAGGAGGGCAAATATTTGTCTTATAACTTTGTTCCAGTTATTCACCACCAAATGTAGTTTACTTCTTTAAGAGCTAAACAAAATATTCAGATGAAGTTCTCACAGGTAACAGATATCATACCTGCGTCCTCCTTAAATCATGTAAGAGTAAAGTTGACAAGGAGCATTTAATGAGAGTCTTTGTAGACACAGTGGGTTACAAAACTAATGATTATATGTACCTATATCTATAGACTTATTTAATGATATCTGTGCTAATGTCACAGTTTATTAAAGGCATTAATTGGCTTCCTTGAAATTTCATATTTAATAATTCTTTGATTCACTCAAGTTGGATCTTAACCTGAGAAAAACTTTGAGCACTGACTTGAAAAACTTTACATATGTGATTTTAATGTCTGTGCTGTTTTCTGCTATGAGAAATATACCATTGAAAGTCAATTTAGTTATTCCTAGGTCATTGAAATGTTTTGAAGAATGGCTTCTCAGAACTGTAGAAGAAAAAGAACTTGGCTCTTTTAATTAAGTAATCAATTAATTAATTACTTAATTTTTTTTGATAAAGAGAGTCGGGGAGGGGCAGAGAATCTCAAGCAGGCTCAATGCTCAGTGTAGACCATGTGAGATCAGGACCTGAGCCGAAATCAAAAGTTAGATGTTAACTGACTAAGCCAAACTTTCTCGTATGGAAAATGGGAACTTGTATCCCACAATTCAAAGAAAGAAGTATGTAAAAAAAACTGCATGAAAAGCATAAGACTGAAACCTAAAGTTTTATCTACAAAATGTTTAAGCAGAAATGTTGTAACAGTATCCAAAAACAGTATACACACACACACACACATTTGTATGTGTATGTGTCTGTGTGTATGTATATATTTATAGTGTATGTTATTTATTTTTCTAAATAAATGTGCATTCCTAAACTAATATAATACATGTATTATAAAATATACATAACCAAATAAAAAATATACATAACCAGATTTTTTTAAAATAACGATGTAAACTTGTAAAAACAACATTTTATTTTAACTATAAATAATATGGTGTTATAGTTAGTATTAGCTGCTGTAACAGATCAACCTTAAAAAAATCTCAGAGGCTAAATGTAATAGAAGTTTTCATCTCATTACATAAGACCCAACGGATCTTTCTGTTCCATGGGTCTCTCTCCTCCAAGGGCAAACTTACATTCCTTGGTTCCTCCCATCTTGTGGCTTTATCCTTCTTCAAAACCTGGTTTGAACATTGTCGACTGGGGGAATAAACCTGGAGGAGGATTTTAGCAGAGCAGACTGAGAAGAGCACAGACCACTGATTCTCACATTCTTTTGTCTAGAATTCAACTGACCACATCAAATCCAAGGGAAGCTGTGAAACAGTGTCATCTTGTGACCAGAGAAAAGAGAAATAGGTTTGGAAGCACTTATCAGTCTTCTCCATTAACAATGATAAAAATAATATATAAATCATATTATTTCTCACTAAAAATACATATATAATATATAATCAAAATGGCTAAATATACTGTAAGCTTAACTTTTTAAAAAAGTTTTGCAAATCACATTTGCTTTAGACCATCATTAGCTAATATCTCAAGGAAACTGGGATGAGATTCATCATTAGCAATGACAGATGTAAATGCATATGATTTAACTTGCAGCTCTGATGTGATTGTCTTTTCCTCAGGCTCATATGTAGCTGACAGAAATCTAGTATTAAGAGTAGGGGGAGGGTCAGCTCTTTATTTTCTTATAATTCACTCATGCTTGCATTTTTAGTACTATCTCAAGCTCTGGTTTCTTTGTAAGAGTCTTTGTAAGTCTCTGGTGCATTTTGTGTGTGTGTGTGTGTGTGTGTGTGTGTGTGTGCGCGCGCGCACACACACACACACACACGTGTGTTTGAAAATCAGTTAATACAATCCTCAAATCTCACCAGGTTTACATTAAAATGAAAGGCTACCTGGGGCGACTGGGTGGCTCGGTCGGTTAAGCGTCCGACTTCGGCTCAGGTCATGATCTCACGGTCTGTGAGTTCGAGCCCCGCGTCAGGCTCTGTGCTGACAGCTCAGAACCTGGAGCCTGTTTCAGATTCTGTGTCTCCCTCTCTCTCTGCCCCTCCCCTGTTCATGCTCTGTCTCTCTCGGTCTCAAAAATAAATAAATGTTAAAAAAAAAAAATGAAAGGCTACTAATACCAATTCCTTGGATTTGTGAACCCCTATCCTTTCCTCAAGATAACCCATTTATCAAACGTGGCTCAAGACCATCTGATGTATGGATGGGTAGCGGTGCTAGTGTAAGTCCTTATACGAAACATTAATCTGGCTTCATTTTGAAGGAAAAATATGATAAAGACAGAGAGGAAGGGAAGCCATAAAATACTCGTAAGTACAGAGAACAAGCTGAGGGTGCTGGAGGGAGGTGGCTGGGGGGGGGGGATGGGTTAAATGGCTGATGAGCCTCCTTAAGGAGGGCACTTTTCCTGATGAACCCTTTTCCCGGTGTCATTTGTAAGAGATGAATCACTGGGTTCTACTCCTGAAGCCAAGACTACACTGTATGCTAACTAACTTGAATTTAAATAAAAAAATATTTTTAGACAAAAAACAATATAGAGTCCTGATAGTTTTCTTGCATCCCACTTTTTGTCCATCATTCCCTGTAGACTGTGGACATTGTTGGAGTCTACTAATCTTAAAGAAAGAAAATATGGAATCAAATGTCTTTGTCAATCAAAGACTGTAGTAAAAAGACGATGGATTTAGAGGGAATGGAGGTTTTGGTCAGCTGACTCCTTTAGCTAACATACTGTTGACTGAAAAATATTTTTTGTCTATTGTGGTTTCAGATGTGTTTCTACTCTGTCTTGGAACAGTCTAGTTTCATTTTGTTTCATTTTATTTTAACCTTTGCAAATGCAAAGTAATGAATCATGGACATAGTTTAGTCATTCTTTTATTTTTGGTGACATTCAAAACAGCATGGGATTTCCTCAGATGGATAACGATAGTTAAAACATTTAGGACTTTTAAAAACAGAAATGCCTTCTTACTCAAAATCCCCAACTCTGATGCTCTTTCAGTGAATGTCTGGCATTGTTTCAGTGCCTTAATTTTGAGCTTCGTTTTTCATTGGCTGTAAATAGACACTGAAAGTTTTGCAGTTTCTAGGAGTAGATCCTTTAAATAATTTTGTATCTTGTGATTATTTGCTTTATCATATTTTATCAAATCAAAGATACCATTAATTAAAAGATATATATTTAAGTGCTTCTAAGAAAAGAAATAAAATACTATCAATATGTCTTTTAAAGTGACATAGATTGTAGGACTCATCCTTGTTTCTGATATTGTAAAAGTGTGGGAAAACAGGCATATTTAGAATCAACAGAATGCAATATTTAAGCAAAGATACAAGGAGACTTCACAGGATAATAAGGTAATTGAAGGTTAATATACCTTAAAGGAAAGTGATTTTTTAAAAAAGCAATGTAGATATAAGTACAAATAAGAGCAAAGCCTCGGAATAATACAGTAATAATAATTATCAAGTCATATTTCTTCTAGCAAGGACCACAAATTTGGATTTAACTTTTTGATGCCAAAGCAAAATGGTAACATTAATTTATTATATAACTTAATGCCCATAAAATAAAGTCAAGCCAGTTTTTAAGGAGAAACTGCAATATTCTTGGTACTAGAGTCATACAGAAGTTTCTGTATAGTATGGAGAATATCTTCCATCAATAACCCTGCGTATACAAAGTGAGTTCCTAAAACTATTCATGGTAGTATTTCCCCATGGAGGTACGTGATATCACCCCAATGCAGTAAAAACAATTCTACCAGTCTCCAGTATAGTACAATTTCTCTCTTTGCTTTTCTGCTTTAATTTAGAATGGTTGTGATTTTATTATAGGTGGAGAGAGAATGGACAGAAGTTCCTTCAAGCAAACTAGATGCTATTTCTCTCAGACAAGTTTTTGGAAGGCAGTGAATCTAGACCATACTCCCCAGAGGTTATGAGAAATGGAGCTCCCCTGGGCTCCTACTTAAATATGAAACAGCATGCCTTTAATAGAGAGTGGGGAAAATGTTAGTTTAACATCCTTTAAAGAAAATTGAGTTTTTCATGAAGAACATATACCAAAAGAGAAGACTACCCTATTTCATCTTGGCTTACAGACACTACTGAGATACTTCTTAGAAAAAGTTTGAATTACTTAAGTACAAGATGAATGGATGATCTAGCTAGCACTCAATTGTATTACTTTATAAATAGCAGCCACTGAAGTCTAGAAAAAAGTGTAATATAGGGATATTTTGGTTCTAAAAATACCTGACACACTACTATAGAATGTCTGTTTTGGGGTTAATATCTGATTCTACTTTTTGGTATCACATACTTGAAAATAAAATATTGGGGAAATGTGTGCCAAAGCAACCGAGTGAGAAGGTTTGCCTTGTGATTTTATTTAAAGGTTGAAGGTGAGTCTACAAACAGTAATTTAAATGGAACACATTATATAGGCTGTCTTTATAGCAATAATTAACTAGTAGTGGTTCAGGTCTCTTTCAGAGTAAATTAATAAATTCTTATCTTCCAAGTTTAAGAATGCTTGTTTCCAGGTGTCAGTATCAGTGCATGTGTATCTGAATTCTGCATTGTCAATATCAAATAACAGTGGGGAAATTTCAAAAACAGACAATAATTCTCTATTTTACATAAATTGTTCGTGTATTGTTAAAGATTGTCATTTTGGATTCTGACTTTTGAAGCTGTGGAATTATCAATAACTGGTTTTTATGATTTAATTATATTTCTCTAAAATGGGGTTTAGAGTTGTTTTGGGGAAGAAAGACCACTTCAACAAGAAATTCTAGTGTAATAGTTTCTAAGACACGAAAATATTACTGTAGATATTACATGGCTAAAATAAGTCCTATATTATCAAGGTCTTTTTCCCCAGAACTAGTCTCACTTTGCTGGGCTCTCTTTCTCTCCAATGTGCATAATGTCCACATACCTTACATGTTGTGGAGATTCTGTGCTAAGAAATAACTTCTAATAGAGTATACCACAAGGTGACCATATATCTTTTCATATATTTTATAAGGAAAAGCATAAGCCATATTTAGGCTTACTCTATAATTGTTAAATTAATAATAAGCCAGGTTATGAAGGAATAATTCAGAGAAAATGCCATTTTGACTCATTAGTTGGCAGTTCTTAAAACCTGATATAAGATTTCTCTGAGAAGATTCATGTTATCAAATATATTACCATTTGCACGTTTAACCTGCTCCTATCTTTTAAAAATTTTTTTTAAATGTTTATTTATTTTTGAGAGAGAGAGAGAGAGAGAGAGAAAGAGAGAGAGAGAGAGAACGATCAGGGAAGGGACAGTGAGAGAGAGACTCACAAAATCCAAAGCAGGCTCCAGGCTCTCATCTGTCAGCAGAGCCTGAAGTGGGGCTCAAACCCACATCCCATGAGATCTTGACCTGAGCTGAAGTCAGATGCCCAACTGAGTCATCCAGTCACCCCAACTTTCTCCTATCTTAAGTTAGGTTTTTTTCTTTTAAGAATTTTTCATTTATTTTCAGTTGCTCCTGGAATAAATAATTTGTTTTTGATAATTTTGTTTTCAAACATTTTGCCTCACAAAGTTCTTGATTTTTTAAATATGAAATGTATTGTTCAAATTGGTTTCCGTACAATACCTAGTGCTCATCCCAACAGGTGCCCTCTTCAATGCCCATCACCTCCCTCCCACACCCCATCAACTTTCCCCTCCCTCCCACACCCCATCAACCCTCACCCCTTTCCCCTCCCTCCCACACCCCATCAACCCTCAGTTTATTCTCAGTTTTTAAGAGTCTGTTATGGTTTGCCTCCTTCCCTCTCTGTAACTTTTTTTCCCCTTCCCCTCCTCCATGGTCTTCTGTTAAGTTTCTCAGGATCCACATAAGAGTGAAAACATATGGTATCTGTCTTTCTCTGTATGGCTTATTTCATTTAGCATCACACTCTCCAGTTCCATCCACCTTGCTACAAAAGGCCGTATTTCATTCTTTCTCATTGCCATGTAGTATTCCATTGTGTATATAAACCACAACTTTTTTATCCATTCATCAGTTGATGGTCATTTAGACTCTTTCCATAATTTGGCTATTGTTGAAACTGCTGCTATAAACATTGGGGTACAAGTGCCCCTATACATCAGCACTCCTGTATCCCTTGGGTAAATTCCTAGCAGTGCTATTGCTGGGTCATAGGGTAGATCTATTTTTAATTTTTTGAGGAACCTCCACACTGCTTTCCAGAGCGGCTGCACCATTTTGTATTCCCACCAACAGTGCAAGAGGGTTCCCGTTTCTCCACATCCATTCCGGCATCTATAGTCTCATAGACCAATGGAATAGAATAGAGACTCCAGAATTGGACCAACAAATGTATGGCCAACTAATCTTTGACAAAGCAGAAAAGAATATCCAATGGAAAAAAGACAGTCTCTTTAACAAATGGTGCTGGGACAACTGGACAGCAACATGCAACATGCAGAATGAAGCTAGACCACTTTCTTACACCATTCACAAAAATAAACTCAAAATGGATTAAAGACCTGAATGTGAGACAGGAAACCATCAAAACCCCAGAGGAGAAAGCAGGAAAAAACCTCTCTGACCTCAGCCGCAACAATTTCTTACTTGACACATCACCAAAGGCAAGGGAATTAAAAGCAAAAATGAACTATTGGGAGCTAATGAAGATAAAAAGCTTCTGTACTGTAAAGGAAACAATCAGCAAAACTAAAAGGCAACTGACGAAATGGGAAAAGATATTGGCAAAGACATATTGGACAAAGGGCTAGTATTCAAAATCTATAAAGAACTCACCAAACTCCACACCTGGAAAACAAATAATCTAGTGAAGAAATGGACAGAAGACATGAATAAACACTTCTCTACGGAAGACATCCAGATGGCCAACAGGCACAGGAACAGATGCTCAACGTCACTCCTCATCAGGGAAATACGAATCAAAACCACACTGAGATATCACCTCATACCAGTCAGAGTGGCTTAAATTGATTTTTTTTAAGCTACAGTAGTCATCACAGCCCTCTTTTACTGTAGCTGAGTAATTATGACCAGTGAAGTACTCCGGAGAGATGGCAACAGTAGAATTCACAAAGACTTACTACTCCTATCTGCAAAGTGCATGAATCCAGCAAAACAATGTTCAAGTTGACATTTTTATTTCCAGCTCTTGGTTCAGTCTTATTGGTTTTCTGGAGAGTTCCAACGATTGTTTGATTCCTAGTATTCATATTTGTATAATCTTACTTTTCCAAGTTCCTTGTGATTATGCAATAGAGATCACCTTTCAATCAAGAGTCAGTTGGTCAATTCATTGACAAGCTGTTTTTGAGGACTCGTGGTATATCATGGCAGGCAAAATAGGGGAAAGAGTTTACCTGTTGCAAGTCATTCCTTCACCTCTCACTTTTTTTTGCTTCAAATAGACTACTGTTTCTGAAAGTAAGGTCCATAATCCATATATATCATAATTTCATGTGGTGAATGCAAAATTCCCTATCCCAGACCTCCCTGAGCAGACACACTGTAAAATCTAAACATTTGCCTTCTATCAGGCATATTGGTGATTCTTAGGCATGATCAAGTCTGAGAATTGTTGTCCTAAAATTCAGTGCTTCTCAGATTTTAATGTGCATATAAATTACTCGGGAATCTTGTTAAAATGCAGGAATGGAGGGCCTACTTTCAGGACATTGGATGATGAGCAGCCTATACGAGCCTGGCTCTCATGGTTTTATACTCAGATCATACCATCAACACATCTGGAAATAATGGTGCCCATCCACTGGCTGTTGCTAATGTTTTCCATTGGCCAGGGTCCATCGGGACCATCATTATGTCAAGGTCATAGGAGCTTTGACCACTATATCCTTATGTACCAGCTGAAGGATTTCTTCTCTCCTCTAATGAGAGGCAAGAACATTAAAGAAACATTGTAAGTAGAGCTAGAGAGAAATTGAGTTATCCTTCTAGGCTAAGGTTGAATACCCTACAGAAAGGCCTTCTGGATGTATCCAAAAGACGAGTTATAGGAATGGTGGTAGAATACCTTTCCTAACATAGGAGGGAGGGAGATGAAGATAGGTGCAGAGAGAAATAAGTTTAATGATAAGGTCCTTTTTAAAGCTACTGAAATTTGGAGAAGATTATTGCTAAGAGAATTAGCCAAGAGATATTTCCAGGAGGAAGGAAAATTAAGTCAATAGCACTAAATGTGGCAGAATGGTATGATGCAATAAAAATGATTATATTTTGGCAACTTATTGATTACCTTAGCAAGAGATCAGTTTAAGAGGACTCTGCTACAGGAGGTGTGGGAATAAAAGCAGAAGTTAGTGGGCTGAGAAATGAATGGAAAGAGAAAAACGAACACTTTAAATATATGCTCCAAAAATTGGGAGTGACTAATAAAATCTCAACTCTCTAGCTTGGCTTTCAAAGTCTTTCAAAGTTTGTTCCACCACATCTGTCTAACTTTACTTCCTATATCATTCATACACAACTTTTTTTTCCCAAGGAGAACTGGTCTTTTTACTGCCTTGGAAACATTCCAATTCTATATGTGTCAATATTCATGCTATTACTCCTGGTCTCTGTTGCTGGATAGAACTTTATGTTTTTTTCTTTTGTTTTATTTTCTTTTGTTTTCTTTTCTTCTGTTTTCTTCTTTCTGTTGCACAAGAAATGTACTCACAAATTGTTAGAAAGGAAAGGAGAGATTTGGGATCTTATATGACTCTTGGCTTGGATAAAGTCGGTGTGGGGATTAGAGAGAGTGCCTGGTCGGGGTAGAAGGAGGTATAACGTTTAACAGGAATTTCCATAAAATAGCCATCTCTTAAAAGATTTCCCTAGACACTTAATAGTTGGTAAGTATCAGCTACTCAAGACCTAGTTTCAGTCTGGATATCGGACAGATACCTGCAGCCTCAGAGGTCATTGGGCTTCCTCTGTGATCACCACCTTTTGACCAGAATGTGTCCCTGCTGCTTCTGACCTCTCTAAGGCATCCAGTCACAGATTCCATTACATTCTTACATTGAAACTGAATG
Organism: Panthera leo; assembly: GCF_018350215.1. Lineage (NCBI taxonomy): Eukaryota > Metazoa > Chordata > Mammalia > Carnivora > Felidae > Panthera > Panthera leo. The sequence goes on from NC_056681.1 coordinate 94,932,800, forward strand.
CAGCATTGGCTTGCATTGGTCGTTTGGATACTCCCCGACTTACTGGAGTGGTAGTGGAGGCATCTGTGAGATTAAATAGTACTTGTGTTCATTAAAAACTTTCTGATTCTTGTTCTTTAGTATATATCAGTTCTTCATGAGTAAGCAATAAATTCCTTTATTCTTCTTATTTTAATCATAGAAGAATGCCATTATATGGAAACCCTAAGCCCTGCGATTTTGTTAATTACAATACATTTACAATACTTTTGTCTTCCCTTTATACTAATCTGATACAAAAAGTCCTGGCATGTTTATTCAGCTTTGAGACCCTTGAATACATCAGATGTCATAAGGCGTTGCAGAATGGTAGGATAAAATCATTTGTTAACATTTCCCTAACATTGATGAATACATTTTTATATTAAGATATTTAAATAATGCAATTGAATGAAAAGATAACAGTAGGATACAAATAACACACGTGGACAATATCGAGACAAATAGAGAAAATAAATATATTTTAAGATTATTTTATTCTTTAACAGCCTCTCATTCAGTTATAAAGACTAGAAGAAACTACTGAGTTCTAAAGTTCTAAAGATAGGAGCACCTGGGTGGCTCAGTCAATTAAACTTTTGGCTCAGATCATGATCTCGCGATTTGTGAATTTGAACCCCGCATAGAGCTCTGTGCTGATAGCTTGGAGCCTGGAGCCTACTTCAGATTCTGGGTCTGCCTCTCTCTCTCTGCTCCTCCCCCACTCACGCTCTCTCTCTCTCTCTCTCAGAAATAAACAAACATTAAAAAAATAAAAATAAATAAAGTTCTAAAGATTTAGTGTCGAGAACAGGAATAATTTAGCCTTTAATTTTATGTGAACTTGAGGAAGTTATTTTTCCTATCATGATGCATCTCTAAGCCTAATTTCCTCATCTGTAAAATACCAGAGTAGAACCGACATAGATGGGCTTTAACTTTCACAATTTTAAGTGTAAATATATGTACAGGTCAAGAAGAATAAAAGCGTATAACATCAAGGTGAAAAACGACAGCTTCAAGTAGGAGAAAAGAAAAATGCAATAGTGTAGCGTGCCATAGATTCTTAGTGGGCAGGAGGCAGCTGCGGGGGGCGGGGGGAGGCAGTTAAGAGAGAACAGTTATCTAGTAGGAGAGTAGGACTGAATCAGAGAGTTTGCATAGTGTGGCTAGGCTGAAAATTCCCAAGAATAGTATAATCCTTAAAAGGGTAGCCTTCACCTTCTTATGTACTGTTAGATCTAAACTACTTTTGTTGTTTCCATCCCAAACATGTGATATACTGGCCAAAAAGTGAGCAGTGAGCATCCTGCATATGCACACCCTAAATAACTTTTCTATCCAATTTAATATAAGCATTTTGACTTTCATTTGGAAAGGGAACTGAACTGAATGAAGAGGAATTGTCTTGGATTTCTGGCTGACTTACTGTATATCTGGAGTTCCACTGGTAGAATAATATAGGAATAAATGACATCTTAACATTTTTGTTTTTCCACCCAAGAAAATGGTATGTCTCACTATTATTCAAGTTGCCTTTTATGTTCTTCACTAAAATTGTTTACCATTTTTTCCATCTACGTTTTGTATTATGGTTATCTCTGATAATATCAAGTTATGATTAGGGGCTTCTGGGTGGCTCAGTAAGTTAAGCAGCCGACTTCGGCTCAGGTCATGATCTCACAACTCACATTGGGCTCTGTGCTGATAACTCAGAGCCTGGAGCCTGTTTCAGATTCTGTGTGTCTCTCTCTCTCTGCCCCTCCCCTGCTTGTGCTGTCTCTCTCTCTCAAAATAAATAAATATTTAAAAAACCAATTTATGATTATTGTGAATAGGATATTTAAAACTACATTTTTTTATTTGTTACTGCTGTAATATTAGATTTTTTTATTGTTTATCTAGTATTTAGCCACCTTGTCCTTTGCTCTTAGAGTAATTCTAATAGTTGATCTTTTAATTCTTTTATGTTTTCTTGATATAGCCATATTATCTGTAGGTAGTAGCATAATTTAGTGTTTACCTTTCTAACATTTGTATCTTTTCTTTTTCTTTTTTTTTTTTAATCCAATTTGTTGACATTGTCCTCCAAAAAACACCAAATAACAATGGGGAGAGTTGACAATTTTTCTTTACTCTAAACTAAGTTAAGACATGAGAATTTATGGAACCCATCACTTCCCCTGTATTTTTCTCTTTAATCTCATCATGGTCTTCTACTCATGAGCAAATGAAAGCTTTGGACTGAATTAATTTGCTTCATTTGAAAGTAATCACATTTTTTCTTGGGAACTTCCTGGAAATGTTCCATGTTTCTTTTATTTACCATAGAAGTAACACTTTATACCGACTTGTTATTATGAGCATGCCTAAACTATGTTTATGCAGTAATGCGTCATGCGATAACAGGAGAATTGAAATTTGTTTACCTTTATAGAGGATGAATCGATGATATAGTCATTTAGCTTTTGATAGATTCACTATCAGCCTCTATTCCCCCAAATTGTCAATATAGCTAAAGTTAACAGCTCCTTAGCCCCTCTGTTGTTTTTAATTTGAGAAGACTAAAGACATAGATCACAAAACTCAGAATTGCATGTAAAATTAAAATAGGAGTGAGAACAGGAGGATTTTCCTCTGATAATGAGCCTCGCCTAATTCAAATTTTTGAGGTGTTTGCAGTATTTGCTCAGGGGCTTCTGTGTTTATGTCCAGTATTGGCTGTTGGGGAGTTGAGGGTCCTGGAAAAGTAGCGTGTTACTGTGTTAGAGTGTATCCTTATTAAGGAGAACACTAAATAGTAACTTTTGTGACAGGCCATCTTTCCTCTGATGTTCGCCTCAGTGTGGGTGGAACTGAAAAGACTATAATGTTTTATGGGCTACGTACACATTTTACAGCTAACTATCGTTATCTGACAGTCCTATTCTTAATGAGGTTACCTTTCTTTTTTTGTCCAGTGTTTGTACTTAAATGTCCTTATAGAGTTTCTCTTCAATTCACCATATCTAATTATTCAGCAATCTAGAGAGAGCTAAGGATGACAGTTCCCAATGCTACCTTCACCACGTCTTCAGTATTGGTTCTACTCATTTTCATCATCTTAGCTCACATTTATTCGATATTTTTTTTTCCTTCTGGTGTTATCTCTTGCCCTATAAAGTTACTGGACTTTAACTGTGACTTTGACTAATCACTTTGTTTGCTCTTGGATTGGAGTAAAATAGCAGAAACAAGCATTTGGAACTTTTCTCTCGTCAAGCTTTCTTTGTTTTTTTTTAAGTTTTTAAAATTTTTTTATTATTTTTTTTATGTTGCTAGAGAGACAGCATGAGTGGGGGAGGAGGAGAGGAGCAGAGAGAGAGAGGGAGAGAGAATTCCAAGCAGGCTCTGCACTGTCAGCATGGAGCCCAGTGCAGGGCTTGAACCCACGAAACTGTGAGATCATGACCTGAGCCAACACCAAGAGTCGGACGCTTAACCGAGGCGCCACCCAGGTGCCCCTGGTCTAGATTTCTTGATAATCTCCAGCAAAATCTTGAATCTGCTAACCAGGGCAAATGTCAGTGAAAATAAACCACAGTGCCCACATTCTTATGAAGCTGATAAAAAATACAGAGGCCAAGATGACTCTCAACCTCACTGAACAGAATATGGAACCAGTTGTATTCATTTCACTCCAAAACTTCTCACTCTGGTAGAAAGCAAAGGATCAGAAATTTATAGGAGATAAGTTGTTTAAAAGATACTAAAAGTTTTTCTAGCAAATTAAATGGCTCTAGTAATGTGCTGAAAGAAGTTTGGCAGTTGAGATATATATACAAATTATGATACTTAGAAAAGGAGTGATAATGAAAATCTAATTTCAAGTCTGGAGATTTTAGCTGGTTAACCAAATGTTGAGACTGAATCATTTGGTTCCCTCAGATCAAACTTACCATTTTGTTTTTATAAGATAAGATCAGAAATAGCAAAGCTCTTCAAAGTCCTTGGTAAGTGACATGTAAGTAATGGGTATTGATGGCCCACCCTTTATTAACTGCTCTTTCCCTTCTGCCCTGACTTTTGGGACTCAGGACTAGCTGTTGGTTCCCTTGAGTCAGTGCTCAAAGGCAGTTGAACATTGGCTCTCCTTTTCTTGCCTCCCTGAAGCTGGTTACTCCCGTGTGCACTGTCTTCTCCATCTGTGAAAGCACAACCTTCAGTGAACTGGAAACCGAGCTACCAGAGGGTCTACTCTTCCAACTTATTCACATACTTTTTTTTGTTTGTTTCTCTATGAAATAAATGGCTCTTTATTTCTATGCTAATCCATATAATTACTTCCTTTCCTTCAGTTTAGGTGATGTGCTGTGCATTCATGATTCAATAAACAAGGGGTATTTAAAAATGATGAGATGATGATATGATGCTTCTAGACAATTGTGCAGAGTAGTTTTACAGTTTTTCTTTCATATTTAAGGTGACCACCCTTGTCAACACAAGCAACAAAGGCCCATCTGGTAAAAAGAAAGGGAGGTCAAAGAAAGCCCACGTGCTGGCTGCATCTGTAGAGCAAGCCACTCAGAATTTCCTGGATAAGGGTGAACAGATCGCTAAGGAGAGTCAAGATCTCAAAGAAGAATTAGTCGCTGCTGTAGAGGACGTACGCAAACAAGGTAGGAAGACTAATATTGTTCAAGAGGGATATATATTTATGTGCAAACAATGGATTTATCTCTAGAATCAATGCATATTTTCTCAGGGGAGTGTGTTTTGTGTTTCCTCAGTATCTGCACTTGTCATTTTTTATATTTGCTGAAATTAGGTGCATAAACAAGTAGATATGTTTTCTGTTGTGGCAGCATGGCACAGCTACAAACGCTTCCTGTCTGTGTTCCTTCCAAATTTTCCAGTTGTTTTCTCTTGTCAGATGAACACAGACTCTTGTGTTAAACTTAGGCTCTAGAGAGGACAGGATGAGAAAACCTCATACATACACAGTCACTGGGAACCCTGGATTTTAAAGATGAGGGAGGAGAGATTGTAAAGCAGTGTAATAAAATTACTGTTGCTCTGTACGATTTCCAAATTTACATTTTCAGTTCACAGCTAGCTAGCTATCCATGGATCAATCAATTATATATCTAGCTAGTTAGCTATAATGCAATTGTTTTCAGCATATTTAAATTTTTTCACTGTGGTACAAGTAACATAAAGTGTACCATTTTAACCTTTTTATAAGTGTATAGTTAGTAGTGTTAAGTATATTCACATTGTTGAGTAGCCAATCTCCAGAACTTTTTCATCTTATAACACTGAAACTCTATACCTACAAAACAACACTTCTTCATTTCCTCATTGCCCTAGCCTGTGGAAACGCGTATTCTACTTTCCTTTTCTATGAATTTAATGACTCTAGATACATTATATAAGTGGGATCATTCAGTATTTGTGTGTGTATGTGTGACTGGCTTATTTCACTTAGCATAATGTCCTCATGGTTCATCCATGTTGGAGCATGGGTCAGAATTTCCTTCATTTTTAGGATTGAAAATATTCTAGTATATGTATATAGTACATTTTCTTTATCTCTTCATCCACTGATAGACATTTGTGTTTATTTCACCTTTTGGCTATTGTGAACAATTCTGCTATGAACATGAATATACAAATATCTCTTTATTTTAGTTCTTTCGGGTATATACCTCGAGGTGGAATTATTGGATTATATGGTAATTCTATTTTTAATTTTTGGAAGAACCTCCTTACTGTTTTCCATAGCAAAGGCACCTTTTTACTTTTCTACCAACAGTGCACAAGAGTTCCAATTTATCCATATCCTTGCCAACACTTGTTTCCTTTTTTATAGTCTTCATAATGGACATGAGGTGATAGCTTATTGTGTTTTTTTAAGTTCGCTTATTTATTTTGAGAGAGACAGAGACAGTGCAAGTTGGGGAGGCGCAGACAGAGAGGGAAACAGAGAATCCCAAGCAGGCTCTGCAGTGTCGGCACAGAGTCCTACACCAGGCTCAAACTCACAAAACTGTGAGATCATGACCTGAGGCTAAATTGAGTCAGATGCTTAACTGACTGAGCCACCCAGGCACCCCTCACTGTGGTTTTGACTAGCATTTTTCTAATGACTATTTATATTGGGCATCTTTTCATATGCTTCCTGGCCATTTGTTTTTCTTTGGAGAAAGGTCTATTCATGTCCTTTGCCTATTTTAAAATCAGGTTGCATTGTTGTTGACTTGTGAGCATTCTTTATACATTTCAGATATGAACCTCTTATACAATAGTGTTTTACAAACATGTTGTCCCTTTCTGTAGGTTACCTTTTTCATTCTGTTGATTATATTTTTTGATACACAGATTTTAATTTTCATGTGTCCTATTCAGACTCTTGGGTTGAAATGCTAAGGCACTGTGAAAGCAGAACAGATTACCCCCCAGCCTGGCCTCCCTCCTGCATTTCTTACCTCAGTAAGAGCTCTACATATGTATCCAGTTACATATTCCAGAAATCTTGATATCATCATTGTTATTGCTCTCTCTTTCCAAATATAGTCTATTGCAAAGTCACATAGATTTTTAACTCGAGAATATCTCTTAAATGGACCAATCCCTCTCTTAATTATTCAAAAGCACCATGTTTTACCTGCCCCTGGGCCTTTATACATGCTGTCTTCTTTTACACAGTTACAGTTACGGATGTCTCATTCTGCACATTCCCTGTCCCAGGGAATGCTTTCCTGACACTCCTGTCTTACTTTTCTGTGGCTTTTTGCATAGGAGAGTTTAATATTTGTGGAGTAACTTGATTGATAACTTTCTACCCTGCCACACTACAAATGAATAAAGATCAAGACCAGACCATGTCTCTTTGACCATTGCATGATCTGTGGTTCTTAGTAGTCATTAGACTTCAACAAATATTTGTTGAATAAATGAAGCAATAGAGGAATAAATGCTCTATCCCTTTTCTTCTTGTAAACCTGCCACTTTTTAAAATGCACAGATGGGTATTTAGTTCCCGGAAATACCCAACCCTCCTTCTACACCACTACCATTTCTCATGCTGCCATCTTCTTCCCCATCTTCTCCCTGCTAAAAGTTAATTTCATTTACATACACTAATGTGAATTGTTATTTAATATAAAATGTTAAATTTTACATATTTCATCTAATGTGGATGGAATATATTTATATATGTGCTTTAACAACATGAAAGCTTTCAAATTTTCAAGTGCTATTGAAGACTAGTATTCCTTCTGAATTGCAAATGTACACTGTTTGTTTTCATGCATGCACAGCCTGGATACGTTTTTGGATTTTTTGTTTGTTTCTTTGTTTTTTGGCTTTTTTTGTTTGTTTGCTTGTTTGTTTACTTTTTTTAAGGATGATTGCCATATAATAAATTGCATGCATTTAGAGTGCACAATTGTATAAGTTTTGGCAAACGTGTACGCTGTAAAACTATTCCCACACTCAGGATAGTGAAACCTATGCCTGGTAGAAAGAGTTTTGATTGATTGGTTCCTAGGATGGTTTCTCAAAGCATTTATCTTGCATGGTGATATATTTTTCCTTTTAGATTTCTCAACAGTCTCTTAGTTTTCCCTTATTTTTTCCTTGCAATTGAGTTTTCACACATTCTGTATAAATTAATATTTCAGTTTTCTCAAAGCTTATATAAGAAATGCTATTTTTTTTTGGATATGATATAATAACGAACATGGTTCTTGGCCAGCCTGTCCAAGGGATATGAGAGTGAGAACTTTTAAAGATGCTAGTTTAGGACAGCTTACAGTGGTGGATCTCACAGAGGGTATTTTAAACTTTCTGTATATTATCCATTTCTTATTATAGAAAAATTATGCCTCAGAAATGATGCCTATGTGTTAATTGTATAAAGCTCAGCTACCACATGTCCCTTCTGCTGAACAGTGTCAAATTTAAGGAAACAGTGCTATAGTCTGCAAAATAACAAACATTTTATAGTCAAAAGCTTCAGAAGTTTTCTTTTTTCTGTTTCTCTCATTATCAAATATCACTCACTGTCAAATAGACTTCAGATGCCTGTCATGTGTGAGAGATGCCTCTCATCCCTGACAATGAAGTCCTCGAGCTCTCTCCTTACATGCCTGCGCCCATGGGCTCTCCTGCCTGCTCTCTGCCCCTTCTCAGTCTTAGTGTATAATCCCTGTAGCCTATCTGGCTTTGCCCATTTTCCCATTGTCCTTATACCCAGATTTTATTCACAAATGAGAGCCTGAGTGAATTTTCAGAGAGGGTAAGGAGATCGAGGGGAATGCTTAAGTATTAGAGGACTATTTAGTTATTGAAAACTTTGAAACATAGTATCTTTCCTTCCATCATATTCATAAATTCATAAATTATGGAAATCCTGACACTGAGAAATAATATCCTCCTCTAAAGTGGCCCTAGTGTCTGTATCTGCTCACTTGTCAAATGATATGTAGTTTAGAACTAAATCTATTTGAGGTAATCTTTTACTATTGAATTGTTTTTGCTTTTTTAAATCAAATGATCAGAAGTGCTGCCACTTTCTAAAAAAAAAAAATTTCAGCATGAGTCAATGCCAAAAGTTTTAATATTGTACAACTCATTTTCAAATTTTTAATACAGAACCATTTCCTTTTTTTTTGATTTCACTACATTCATGATTGTAATCACTGTAATCTGGCAAGATTATATATGAAATTATCTACTAATGCCAGTATTGTTTCCCATGTGGCTAGACTTAGTGTTGTTTGAATTTCTTTTTATTTTTTTATTTTTTTTTTAATGTTTATTTTTGAGAGAGAGACAGACAGAGTGCTAGAGGGAGAGGGGCAAAGCAAGAGAGGGAGACACATAATTTGAAGCAGGCTCCAGTCTCTGAGCTGTCAGCACAGAGCCCAATGTGGGGCCTAAACCCATGAACCGTGAGATCATGACCTGAGCGGAAGATGGACCCTTAACCGACTGAACCACCCAGGTGCCCTTGAATTTCTTTATCATTTGAAAAATTAACTAGGCTTTTAATTAACTACGCTGCATGCCAGAGTCTTAAAAGTACCTAGTATGAATGTGACAATGTTCTTCCCTAGAATATTCCAGTAGAAGACTTTCCTGTACTTTTAAGTTCTAACCCACAAAAAGAAGTATATGAGTACACTTATAATAGGACTTATGTTAAAAACAAGTAACAAAAATAAAGCATCAAAATATAATAAAGGAGATAAATCATTGTGCTCAAAATCTAGAAATCTGATATTTTAGACTTAGGTAAATATGGGATATTTGGGTGTGTGTGTGTGTGTGTGTGTGTGTGTGTTATCATAGCTAAAGGAATTACATATATGTATATTTTCTTCCTAAATTAAGTTTAAACTTCATCAGGATAGGAACAATGATGTGTATATATTCCTTTCTACTCCTAAAGTACCTAACATGGTCACTCTAGCACATTGCAGGTGATACTCGGGGGGAAGGAGGCTCTCATGTCAGCAAAGCAGCCTTGCAAGTCAACAGAATACCAGATGTTTGGTTAAGATACCAGATTTCTAATGTTACTTTGGCCAAAAACTATATGATTTAAGCTAAGTCAGTTAACCATTTGAAGGCTCAATTTCTCCATTTTTCAAATACAGAGAGTAATTGTTGCATTTTCCTCACTGGGTTGTTTAACATAATGAAGTCACAAAGATTTTTAAAAAAATTAAACGCTATATAGATGTCATAGCATATTTATTAATTATTTTAAAACCTTATTTATTGGGGCACCTGGGTGGTCAGTCGGTTAAATGTCAGACTTCAGCTCAGGTCATGATCTCACTGTTTGTGAGTTTGAGACCCATATCAGGCTCTGTGCTGCTAACAGCTCAGAGCCTGGGGCCTGCTTCAAATTCTGTGTCTCCCTCTCTCTCTGCCCCTCTCCTGCTCACACTCTGACTCTGTCTCTCAAAAATAAATAAGCATTTTAATTGATTAATTAATTAATTAAAGTTTATTTGTTTTGAGAGAGCATGCACATGCACAGGAACAGGGGAGGGGCAGAGAAAGAGAGAGACGGAGAGAGAGAATCCCAAGCAGGCTCTGTGCTGACAGCACAGAGCCCAAAGCAGGGCTCGATCCCACTAACCTCAAGACCATGACCTGAGCCGAGATCAAGAGTCATATGCTTAACTGACTGAGCCATCTAATAAATATCCACCCCTGAGTATATTTATTAATTAATTATAATTTATCAGATCAATCTGTGATACTTATGGCAATAGCTCCCCTTCCTATCACTGATGTAGCATCAGTGTAGCATCCTATCAGGATGCTGTAGAGGTGAATCAGCATCTAGTAGTCTCCCAGAAGAGGATCACGTAGCTCAGTGTGGCTTGGAGCCGGTGGTAGTTGTATGTGGTCCTAGAAAACTGTGTGATTTAATATTTGTGCAGCCAGTGAACCATATGTAGAAAAGCTCCTAATGAGGAAAGCAAAGGGAGTTATTCCAATCATGTCTTTATATTGAAGCTCTGGGCCAAAGCAAGCTTGGAACAGAGAATGCCAAAATATTTTAATGTTTACCACCAAGACCCTCCTGGACTGGAAACTCTTTCTGAACTATGGACCAGTCTGGGGTTCTTAAATTTCAGTGAATATTAATATCACCTGGGAAACTTCAAAATCTTGGTGGATAGGCCTTACTCTCATGAATTAAGTCAGAAACTGTCAAGTAGGACCCAGGCATCAAGGTTTATAAAGTTCCCCAGGTGACTAATTCACTTCTTGCCCAGTGTCTCCACTTGGATGACTCATCAACCCCTATTAGTCAGCTAGTGTTTCACATTAGATAGTGGATGGAAGTCACTCATTTTAGAAGGCCTGTGAGCTTGTAGTTTACATAGAGTTAGAGAGGTGAAATTTGCATAGGAGGAACAGCCTGATATTCTATATAAAATGATGTCTTATAATGCCTAACCTTCTATAGGCACTCAGAGAATATGCATTAAGTATGCACTAGGGAGCCAAATCTATAGGACGGTTAATATTTAAATTGCTGTTGGAAAAGAAAGCCATGAAGCCAGAATGTGCAAGAAGGAAAGTATGTTTAAGCTGAGCATGGCTTAAAAATTTGTTCATGGATAACAGAGTAAGCATTTCAGGTTTAAACAACCTGAATTTTAAAGGTGAAGAGATAAGAATGACGTTGATAATTGGGGGATGGATAGAAAAGCCCTAATTTGATGAGAAGTTTCATATTTAGGCATAGTTAGAAATATGGTAAGATGATAGGAAGGGACCACTGTGGGAAACATTTAGGAACTAGGCTGTGTATAAACAACATGTTGGAAGAAAGATTGGAAGGAAGGAAGAAAGCTAACTGATTGGTTCCTACTTATTTAAGTGATATTTTAGTGGATTATTTTAGCAACTTCATGAAAAGTTGACGAAAGCAGAGAAAGATTGGATTCAGATTGCTTAGACAGTATTACAGTATTGCAGAGAAGACAAAACAAAAATACTTTGAGGTTCTAGGATTGAAGTGGAGGCAATAAGAACAGAAATAAGAAACTAGATGTTACAAACCGTGAAAAAGAATAAAATATTTTCCATTCATTGAGAGGAAGAAAGAAGAGTCAATATTTATTTTTGGCTCTAGACAACTTATTTGGGAGACCTAAGGGGTGATAGGAATGGGGATACAGGACTGACTTGATTTTAAACATTGATGAATGGATGAAAGGAATTGCCTAGCAGATGGTTCATGCTTTGGGAATGGAATTTTGGAGAAACAGAGAAATTTGGACATATTTTGAGTTGATAATTGAAGCTTTCAGACACCTTTCTTTGAGTACTTGCCAATAGATATAGAGAGAAGAATAGAAGGATGTAGGCTTAGTTTTGGATGGAAGGTTCAGTTAGGATTAGAAGATAGGATAGAAATAGAGAGGAAAGGCATGCTCTGAAATGTGATCGTACAGCAAAGATAATACAGAATCCTGAAATTCAAAGGAGTAGAATCTTTTGCAAAGGAGACAGTGATCTAGACTATGGAATGCTGTTGCAGTTAAGTCAAATTCTTCTGAGGTCATGGAGGATAAGTAATGAGAGCATGCCTTGGTTTTGCTAAAAGGTGTCATTAATTTCATTTAAAAGTTTATTTTCAGGAAGCTGAAGGAAGAGACTAGATGGTGAAGTATTGGATGTAGGCAAGAAAGCTCACCACACTCTTCTTTGGTCATCATTGCACTATGTACATCATTGAATTTTTGCTTCTGTGGGTAGTCTGGTACTCAGGTGAGGGACCATATGTTAGCATTATTTTGTGTATCTCTGGAGCTTGGCACAATGTCTAGCATACAGTGAGCACTTATGGTGTGATTCCAAAGATTGTCACAGTCTGGAAGGAGAAAAATAGAAGAGTGGCTGGAGAAAATATTAAGGACAAGCAAAGAATATGATTGTCTACTTCTTCCTTATTCTGTTCAGCCCAAATCAGAAGTATCATAGCATATACAAAGAGAGAGAGCCATTGGTGAGAGCAGTTGTAGATACAAGGGGGAAAGCTCAGGTTGGTTGTATGAGATAATGCAGAAGGAGCATTTCTTTATGTAGAAAATAAGGTAGAGAGGAGAGATGTACCCAACAATGGGTTTTATAGAAAAGATTAGAACCAAAGTAAATTGGATGAATCTGTCTCAATTATTTTGAACAAAAGAGGAAGTGGTTTTAATGGACCATGTATATCTAATATTTGATCACTGTTGTAGATTAAAAAAAATGTTTGTCTGTTACTGGCATCTGTGTGGGTCTCTCATGTTTCTAAGGGATTTATTGATTGAATACAACTGATTGTTACTACAGCTGAAAAGACCAATTTATAACAGGCATAATCGTCTAAGGATTTTTAAATTTAATTTGTTTATTTGGTATGTACTAGCATCTGCTAGCAAAGGGATGTTCACATATTGCCTTTATGAATCTTCTGTGATTTGAAATACATCCAAAAGCTGTGCTTTTAATGATAGGCAGTCTTCTTCATATTTGTCCACTAAGCAGCTCCATTCAATGGGTAGCACAGCAACTGATTCTATGCCATCCCATTTCTATATTTCCACACCCTCTTGGGCCATGGAGCAGTTGCTTGGGTTTTCTATCTTCAGTCAACAGCATTCTCTGGTTGTCCACTTTCTAGGTGGTTACAACAAATAAAAACAATTAAGACATGACCCAACCACCGAGATATGCCAGGCTGGGATATAGATAGAGATGTATATGGCCCTCACCCAACCTTAAGAGGAATCTCATGGAGCAAAGTGACAAGAAGGTACAGATAAAAGAGGTAGCATCTTAATGGAACCATTTTTTAAATCAGACATGGTCAAACCATTCACTGCTCATGCAGGCTTTTGTTTGGATACAACCTCAACTGTTAAGTGTTATGGTGATATCACATTAATTTTTTTTACCTAATCAATATTTACTGAGTACCTGATGACCAATGGACTGAGACAGACAGAACAAGGCAGAAAAAGTAGTAAAGGGAAAGAGAAAGGTGTCCTCACATCTCTGAAGAGAGAAACCTTTTGCCTCCTGAAGACTTAGACTTTCTCTTTCCCCATTCCCTTTGTTGTTGGAGTGTGATGTCCGTGGAATGAGCTGGTTCAACAGAAACTCTAGTTGTTATCAACTGTGTGAACTCCCTACCTAAGATCTGGTCAAAGACCATTTCCCAGGCCAGAAGCTTTTACTGTCAGATAGTCCTATCCCTCTTCCTTACTTGCCCTATTAGTAGGTAAAACAACACAGTGTGGGGAGGAGCAAGGCAATGTGCTCTGTCCTGGAGCACTATTCAGAGAGGTCAGCTCTGTAAGGAGAAGGACAGCTGCGGATATTGCAAGGATTCTGCTACTCCTGAGTTTATCTTTTTTCTCAGGACAATGGTCTCCCAAATATACTTCTTCCAAGTATCCCTTGCTTTATGCCTCTATTCTTAGTACCCTGAATACTTGGTATCCTAGAGATATCAGAATTCCTTTCCTGTGCTATGTGCTGACTCGTCACTGCTGCTTGACTACCCTTGTATGAGTGGTATGTTACTATGTTCTAAATGTAGGGTCCTATTGGTTATGGGGTGAGATTTCACTCCTGTATGATTGGATGGCTAGAGAAGCAGCTCTCCACTGAAATGGAGCATCTTCAGGGAAGAAGAGAATTTTAGGACAGAAATGGAGATTCAAGAGGCAAATCCTAGAGAAGAGAGGGAAAGAGCACTCATTTCTCTCTCTGGGTCTTGCTTCTTTGAGCTTGGATTTTACTGAGTGTAGATCCATTTCCTTAAAAACTAATATTGGGGCGCCTGGGTGGCGCAGTCGGTTAAGTGTCCGACTTCAGCCAGGTCACGATCTCGCGGTCTGTGAGTTCGAGCCCCGCGTCAGGCTCTGGGCTGATGGCTCGGAGCCTGGAGCCTGTTTCCGATTCTGTGTCTCCCTCTCTCTCTGCCCCTCCCCCATTCATGCTCTGTCTCTCTCTGTCCCAAAAATAAATAAAAAACGTTGAAAAAAAAAAAACTAACATTATCAAGTAATGTAATAAAGTGCATGTTTATTAGATGAAACAAGGGCATACCTTGAACTTGGAAAGAGAAGTGTCTCTTCAGTCTCAGACTCAGGGAAGATGAGTCATGTATCTGGTGATGGTCTGCTGTGTCCATGCACTCTTGCTGCTTACTGTTCTTTGCATGGCGCCTCCTTGCCTTCTTTATAGAGGCTTCTTTCACAGGTGTTTCTCACAGTGAAGTTTACAGACCACTTGTTTTAGAATTGCCTATGGGAGGATAGGTGATGTCTATAAAAATTCAAATTCCTGAGCCTAGCCACAAACCTAGATTCAGTGCAGCAGGGGTACCATTAGAAATCTTTATTTCCAGCTAGTAGCCAATCTTATGCTTCCAAAGTTTGGGTATCACTAATGGTCTAAGCTTACTACATCTTTATACCATCTTTAATTAGTGTAAGTCTTCTTTTTTTTTTTTCTGTTGGAAAGGATGTTATCCAGGAATGAAATTAATTTTCAGAAGCTTTAATATCATAAGTGAAAAACAGATACAAGAAACCTAGAGATACATGCAATGACAAAAAAAAATAAAAATAGGTTTGATATGAAAAGATCATGAAGAAAAATGCATAAATATGAAAATGCTATGCAATTTAAGGTTTATCTTAATGCAAATTTTAACATTTGAAGTAGTTTTAACTGTTGCATATGTGGGCAAATAAAATGTATTTGTATGTCAAAGTTTGCCCTAATTGAGGACCCAGGAATGTCCCATGTCAACCTGGAGCCACTTGTATGGCTGTTGTTGCAACATACTGGGAGATGAGGACAGATTATTCTTTCATATGATCCCTCTTTCTGGAGTTCTAAGCTTTTGAAAATGCTATAATCCTTCAGGAACAATAATAAAAGCAATAGCTTCTATTTATTTATTGCCACTCGATTTGTAAGACACGTGGTATATATTCTGTCAGCATTATTTTGTTAGTTATTTGAAGTATTATTTATCCATATTTTGTATAAGATGATATAGATCCTGAAAGATCTCCATATACATTAACTGACTAGACCAATTAATTCAACCAATTTTTATTAATACTATGTACCTCCTCTATTTTGGGGCTGGGAATATAGAATATCAAAGAAAGAAAACAGACATTCTCTGCCTATAAGAATATTACATTCTGGGGCACCTGGGTGGTTCAGTCAGTTAAGTGTCTGACTCTGGATTTCAACTCAGGTCATGATCTCATGGGTTTGTGGGAGCGAGCCCCACATCCAGCTCTGTGCTCACAGCATGGAGCTTGTCTGGGACTTGATCCCTCTCTATCTGCCCTTCCCCTGCATGCTGTTGAACTCTCTCTCTCGATCTTTCAAAATAAATACACATTTAAAAAAAAATAGTAAGAAAGAATATTACATTCTGATATGAGACTGATAATAATTTAAAAATTAAGCAGGCTGTAGAAGTGAAATTCAAAAATTGAACAACCACTTAGCATAACACCCTCTAGTTTGATTCATGTAGTTGCAAATGGCAAGTTTTCATTCTTTTTGATTGCTGAGTAATACTCCATTGTATATATATACCACATCTTCTTTATCCATTCATCCATCAATGGACATTTGGGCTCTCTCCATACTTCAGCTATTGTCAATAGTGCTGCTATGAACATTGGGATACATGTGTCCCTTCGAAACAGCACACCTGTATCCCTTGGATAAATACCGAGTAGTGCAATTGCTGGGTCGTAGGGTAGTTCTACTTTTAATTTTTAGGAACCTCCATACTGTTTTCCAGAGTGACTGCACCAGTTTGCATTCCCACGAGGAGGTACATCTTTCTCTGCATCCTTGCCAACATCTGTTGTTGCCTGAGTTGTTAATGTTAGCCATTCTGATAGGTGTGGGGTGGTATCTCATTGTGGTTTTGATTTGTATTTCCCTGATGAGTGACGTTGAGCATTTTTTCATGTGTCAGTTGGCCATCTGGATGTCTTCTTTGGAGAAGTGTCTATTCATGTCTTTTGCCCATTTCTTCATTGGATTATTTGTTTTTTGGGTATTGAGTTTGATAAGTTCTTTATAGATTTTGGATACTAGCAGTTCTAGCAGTTTTTTGGTGGAATCTTTTGTCAGGTCATCTGCAAAAAGTGAAAGTTTGACCTCCTCCTGGCTGATTTGGATGCCTTTTATTTCTTTGTGTTGTCTGATTGCTAAGGCCAAGACTTCTAATACTATGTTGAATAACAGTGGCAAGAGTAGACATCCCTGTCTTGTTCCTGACCTTAGTATGGAACTAGAGGGTATTATGCTAAGTGAAATTACTCAGTCAGAGAAAGACAAATGTCATATGACTTCACTCATATGAGGACTTTAAGATACAAAACGGATGAACATAAGGGAAGGGAAGCAAAAATAATATAAAAACAGGTAGGGGACAAAACATAAGAGATTCTTAAATATGGAGAAGAAACAGAGGGTTACTGGAGGGCTTGTAGGAAGGGGGGTGGGCTAAATGGGTAAGGGGCCTTAAGGAATCTACTCCTGAAATCATTGTTGCACTATATGCTAACTAACTTGGATGTAAATTAACAAACAAATTAAATTTAAAAAACAATGGAACAACCAGGGACACCTGGGTGGCTCAGTTGGTTGAGCATCTGATTCTTGATTTCGGCTCAGGTCATGGTCCCACAATTTGTGGCATCAAGCCCCGTGTGGGACTCCGAGCTGACAGTGCAGCAGCACCTACTTGGGATTCTCTTCTCCTTCTCTGCCCTTCTCCTGCTTGTACTCTCTCTCTTTCAAATAAATAAACATTTTTTAAATAAAATAAATGTACATCTATTTAAAAAAAATAAAGGTTGGGACATTTGGGTGGCTCAGTTGGTTAAGCATCTGACTTCAGCTCAGGTCATGATCTTGTGGTGGTTCCTGAGTTTTGCCCCGTGTCTGAGCTGTTAGCTCAGAGCCTGGAGTCTGCTTCAGGTTCGGTGTCTCCCTCTCTTTCTGCCCCTCCCCTGCTCAGGCTCTGTCTCTCTTGCTCTCTCTCAAAAATAAATAAACATTTTAAAAATAAGAGAAAATAAAAATGGAACAACCAAAAGTATGATGAATGCAAGATAAATTGACAAGTTGAGTTAAAATTTAAAACTTTTGCTCTGTGACAGACAGTGCTAATAGAATGAAGACAAGCCATAGATGGGAAGAAAATATTTGTAAGTCACATATCTGTGAAAGGATTTGTACCCAAAAAATATGAAGAACTCTTAAAATTCAACAATAAGAAAAGGAATGACTGGATTCAAAAATGGGCAAAGACTTGAATAGAAGGTATATAGACGTCGAGTAAACCTATGGAAAAATTATTCAGCATCATTTGTCATTAGGGAAATGCAAGTTAAAACAACAAAGAGGTTTTACTGTATATCTACTAGAATCAATAAAATCCCCCAATTGACAACACCAAATGCTGGTGAGGATGAGAAACAGCTCTTCTTTCTTCAGATGAGAAATTATACAGCCACTTTGGATGACAGTTTGGCAGTTTTTTAAATAAAATTAGGGGCACCTGGGTGGCTCAGTCGGTTAAGCGTCCAACTTCAGCTCAAGTCATGATCTCATGGTTTGTGAGTTTGAGCCCTGTGTTGGCTCTGTGCTGACAGCTCAGAGCCTGGAGCCTGCTTTGGATTCTGTGTCTCCCTCTCTCTCTGCCCCTCCCCTGCTCACGCTCTGTCTCTTTCTCTCTTTCTCAAAAATAAATAAACAGTAAAATTAAAAAAAAAATAAAGAGTTATACAATATTTCAGTCTCAGTCCTTCGTGTTTACCCCACTGATATCAAAAATCATGTCTATACAAAATCACCTAACCTTATTCTATTAAAGAAAAACAATAAAACTTCTTATTTAGAATAATCTTAAATTTATAGAAAATTTGCAAAGACAGTTCAGAAAATTACCATATATCCTACATCAAGTTTCACCTGGCATTAACATGCAACATTGTTATGGTATATTTGTAACTAATGAGCCAACATTGATACATTATTAATTGAACTGAGCACAATAGGAAAAACAACGAAAAAACCGTAACAGGCCATTCTGCTGATGTGCTTAGTGAAAACGGCAAGAACAAACACAGTGTGGATGTTGAAATATTCTTGTTCTTATGCTGACTTACAAAGAGTGATAAATTACACATCTTTATGAATAAAATGCAGAATCTGGTTTAGAAGATTGCCAATCCAGGACTATTTCCTTTAATACCCTTTATTGAGATCCCTATTTGTCAAGCTGAAGTAAAAGTGTTCTTGCCTTTCACAGAAAAGATTTAAAGAGGCTTACAAGGATATACAAGACATAGAAAGAAATAGAAATCGTGGAAAAGGAGAAAGAAGGACAAGGTCAGGGACCAGAGAGAAGCCAGAAAAGTGGCTAATTCACATATACATCAGTGACCAGGCATGCTGTGCTGTGTATATGTATCCAACCCAGAGTGGGCAAGGTAGCAGAAGGAGCATGAAGGGGGATGGTGAGGGGCAGTTTTGTAGTGGACCCAGAGCCAAATTCCAACTCTGCAAATTTGTATGCTGCCTGTGTTGTGTGACTTGGGCAAGTTACTTATCTGCCCTGCACCTGTGTTTGTATGAGTGAAGTGAGGCCAATCAGACATACACTTTGAGGACTGTTGTGAAGCATAGATGGTGGATGCATGTAAAGTGCTTGCACCAGACCTACCACACTCTAGGTTCTAAAAGCTTGGTGGCTAGGGGCGCCTGGGTGGCGCAGTCGGTTGAGCATCCGACTTCAGCTCAGGTGACGATCTCGCGGTCCGTGAGTTTGAGCCCCGCGTCGGGCTCTGGGCTGATGGCTCGGAGCCTGGAGCCTGTTTCCGATTCTGTGTCTCCCTCTCTCTCTGCCCCTCCCCCGTTCATGCTCTGTCTCTCTCTGTCCCAAAAATAAATAAAAAACGTTGAAAAAAAAAATTTAAAAGCTTGGTGGGTATTGCCTTTACTATTGATTATTACTGTTACTGCACTAGCACTAACTGGGCAACAGACTGAGCTCTTATGCTTTCTAACTGACCAGTTGTAAATGTAAAGTATTACGATATTTTTAACCACAAAATTAAAAAAAAAAAAAATCAGGTGGATCACTAAATCAACTCCATTTCATTTGAACTCCAATTTGTTTTAAGGGAAATTCCTTAAACAAAACACCAAATCCCAACCGTGCACAAAAAGGAAATATTTTACATTACCACATAAAGATAAGGAAACCTGGTCATCAAGTATTTCCTCGCTGATAGCTAAGTCTGTAATTCCGTAAAAATTGCAACTGACAAACATCTTGAAAACCACGGGAGAAGATTGTCCAAGATGAAGCTGATTTACTGATACATCTCTAATTGTGAGCTATGCCAGCAACCTGATGCAACCCAGGTCATCATCATTAGCAGCAACCCCTCTAAAACTGAGACTGAGTGAGCATGCTTTTAGATCGAATTCTGCTTTTGAAAAGAAAATAAATGGGCAAGGCAAAAAGCTTGTAAAACCATGCTGAATCTTGCTAAGTGAATGCTAATATAAGGTCTCAGAGGACTGGCCCTCTGGAGTGACTTACCGGCAATATGGAAAAATCAGACCTTACAATAAATTATGGTGATGCCCTCCAAGCATTGCAAGGCCAACTAGATAGACATCTTAATCATAAGATGCTGGTAACAGACTTCATGTTAAGATAGAAAAGGGCAGATAGGAAAGGCAGGAGATGAATGACCTCTTTTTAAACCAAGAACCAATGCTTGCTGCTATATGTCTGTTCACATGTACCCATGGGTAAACAAAAAAAAAAAAAAAAAAAAGAAAAAAAAAGAAAAAGAAAAGAGTGAAGAACCACTTCTCCCAAAGTCTCCACTGGAGTTCTTGGGCCTTTCTCCACTTCGTTTTTGGAGGATTCGACTTGGGTGATCATCGCACTTTGGAAGCATCAGTTTCTTCCTTTCTACTGGTACAGGCCAAACAACATGCAAACATGTCCTATGTTAAAACAACCAGAAAACTGATTCTGTCTCTTTCCCTCTGTCTCTGCCTCTCCCCCACTCTTGCTCTCTTTCTCTCTCTAAATAAATAAATAAATGAGCTTTAAAAAAATTACTTAAAAAAATAAATGGGTGCCTGGATAGTTCAGTTGATTAAGCGTCCAACTCTTGATTTCGGCTCAGGCCGTGATCTCACGGTTCGTGAGTTTGAGCCCTGCATCAGGCTCTGCACTGATGGTGCGGAGCCTGCTTGGGATTCTGTCTCTCCTTCTCTCTGCCCCTCCCAGGCTCTCGTGCACATGTGATCTCTGAATAAATACATAGATAAACAAACTTAAAAACTTACTTTAAAATAAACAGAAAACCCTACCTAATGACAACCTTCCTCAAACAGCTATACCATTTTTCTGCTTCTTTTAAACAAAACTTTTCAGGGGTGCCTGGGTGGCTCAGTTGGTTAAGCGTCCGACTTTGACTCAGGTCGTGATCTCGTGGTTCGTGAGTTCGAGCTCTGCATCGGGCTCTGTGCTGACAGCTCAGAGCCTGGAACCTGCTTCAGATTCTGTGTCATCCCCCACCCTCTCTCTCTCTCTCTGCTCCTCCCCCACTTGCACTGTGTGTCTCTCTCAAAAATAAATAAACATAAAAAAATATAAGCAAAACTTTTCAAAGAATAATCCACATTCACTCCTTCAATTTTCTTACCCCAACATTACTTCTTTCCTTTTTGTTGTGCAATATAATATGTACAGAATAACATGAGGAGTAACAAGAATACCATTATGCAGATCCCTCTGCTGAAGAACTCACATATTGCCAACACAGTGGAAGCTGCTTACTCCTCAGCATCTGTATTTCCCTCCCTCCCTGCTCCCACTGTCCAACCTTGGCTAGGGAACTGTAGGCCTGAATTTGGTATCCATATTTCCCATGCATTACCCTCATCATCTTATTATGAACATGTTCAAACATACCACAAAGCAAAAACAATTTTTATATGGAATTCCTGTACCTTCAAAACCACCTGGTGTGACCATTCCCACTTTGCAATACTTGCTGTGTCACAAGAGCAGTTTCCCATGAGTTAATTTTTGGTTTGTTTGTCATGTTTTTTTAAATGTTTATTTATTTGAGAGAGAGAGAGAGCACAAGAGCACAAGAGCACAAGTAGGGGAGGTGCAGAGAGAGAAAGGGACAGAGGATCCAAAGTGGGCTCTGCACTGACCGCAAAGAGCCCCGTGTGGGGTTCGGACTCTCCAACTGTGAGATCATGGCCTGAGCCAAAACCAAGAGTTGGATGCTTAACCAGCTGAGCTACCCAGGTGCCCCACCCCATTCATAAAACTCTCATGAGTTTATGACAGTCATAAAACTCTCATGAGTTTTAATGTTTCTTTATTTTTGACACAGAGAGAGACAGAGCATGAACGGGGAAGGGGGGCGGTCAGAGAGAGGGAGACAGAATCAGAAGCAGGCTCCAGGCTCTGAGCTGTCAACACAGAGCCCCATGCAGTGCTCGAACTCACGGACTGTGAGATCATGACCTGAGTTGAGGGTGGACGCTCAACCGACTGAGCTACCCAGGTGCCGCATCGTGAGTTTTTAAAATAAATTTGCTACATATAAAATGGTCCCTTTTTCACCCATACCATTCTGGCTTTCAGGTTGACCACTCCCTGGAAACCAGGTCTGGTCTGAGTCATTGGGCTCATCTTTGGTCAAATCTGGCCATTTCTCTCCCTCTACATCTTTACTCAACCTCTCCATAGCATTACATGGAGTTGACAACTGCCCCTCACCCCTGGGTCACCCTTTTTTCTCACTTCTCTTGGCTTCTGTATTACCTCCTTTTCCTCCTACCTCTTTCTGATTACACATCTTAGAAATCTAAATATTGGAATGTCTTAGGGCTTGGGCCTGGGCTTTCTTTTCTTTTCTATCCATCATCTCACTCTGTATACCAAAGATTTAAAAATGTTTGCCTCTGGCCCTTAGATAAGTGTATGCAATTTTGCCCCTACTCAAACCAAATTATACCCTTCCTCATTTTTCTCCCATTTAGGAATGGGATTAACAACCCAGTTGCTTAAGTTAATAGCATTAATAGCATGAGATTTATACTGTATTCTTTTTTTATCCCTTATACCTAACCTCCAAAGCCACAATTTAAGTTTATCAGCTTAGCTCCAAAATATATCCTAAACTCATCCATTCTAAAGCAGTTCAGCATAATCATTAAGAGCACAGGTTATGGAATTAAATGCCCTACATTTGAAACCTGACTCCAACATATCTAACCATGTAATTTTAGATAAATCACTTAATCTCCCATAGACCTCAGGTTCATCATCTGTAAGGTGGGTATGATAATAGTACTCATTTCATGGGGTAGTTCTTAATATAGTCAAGGTATTTAAATCAGTGACTGACACATAATAAGCATTATATAAATGCTACTCTAAAACACCTGCTCAGAAAGGCCTTTCCTAACCCCTCTGTAAAGAGCAAAGTAGGAACTCTATTCTTTTTTTTTTTTTATCTATAAGCCAAATGAAAGAGAACATAGATACATCTTATCAGCCAGGTTTCTCCAGAGAAAGCGAAATGATAAAAGATATGTATATATATGAAGAGATTTATTTTAAGGGATTAGTTCATGAGACTGTGGCAGGTAGCAAGTCCAAAATCTCTGGGACAAGCTGGTTGTCTGGAAACTCAGATAGAAGTTAATGCTGTGGTCTTGAGGCAGAATGTGTTTGTCTGCAGTGATTCTCAGTTTTTGCTTTGAAGGCTTTCCAAATGATTAGATGAAGCCCATTACCACATTATCCAGGGTAATCTCCTTTACTTAAAGTAACTGTAGAATTTTCATCACATCTACAAAATACCTTGACAGCATACCTAGATTATGCTTGATTAAGTAACTGGGTATTGTTAGTTAATAATAATAGCCTGGCCAACTTGACACACTTAAGCTAACCATCACTTTGGATAGCAATTGATAAATTATTCTTTGTGATTTTGAAACAATTACATATAGATGAGAGTGCATATTTTCTTTTTCTGATATTGTGCGGTGTCGTTGAGCTTGCTTTTGGAAATAGGTTGCTACTTGTCACTGAATTTCTCTCGAAAAACCTTTAATCTACCAAATGGAGGTCGTGGAGTTATATAGACTCTGAAAGGGAGGTTTCTTGTAGTTCTCATTTGTATTTTTTGGAGACAGTGGAGTTTCAGTTCTGCCAAAAGCCACCTGTAACGTACTGAAAAACAGTCATTTTGTGTCAGAATTCCTGTGTGTCAAATAATAATGCCACACACATCGAATCCATAAAAATTTAAAAATTAGATAATGCCAGAATGAAAGAATTTGAGAAAACATGCACCACTTTTTAAACTGAATGTGCAGATATTCAATTGCTTTTAAAAGCCTGAGTTTTCTTTTATGAAACTAGAAGATAAGCTCAAGAGTTGTATATTTTAAGCAAATATTTAGATAATTTTTCCACTTTTTGGTCAAATCTATGTTTTAGGTTTACATTTCTTATCATTTCTGTGTGGATGATCATAAGGATTTAACGAACTGTTGGCATGATTCATTTGAAGTCATACTTTTTAAAAATGCTTTTAACAACCAAGGAATAACTCAAATTTGTTGGTGCTATTAAGCCAATCTGGCCTTCTATTTTGCCTTTCTAAAAATAATTAATGCTATGTAAATTGATGCATATAATTGAAATGATGTATTTTCAGTGTTTATACCATTTCTATTTGTACTTTTGTGCTCTCACAGATGGAATGAAATTTGTGTTCAAGTATGATTATCTTTTTTTAAAGTATAAAAGCATTTAGGGGTGCCTGGTGACTCAGTTGGTTAAGCGTCCGACTTTGGCTCAGGTCACAATCTCACTATTTGTGGGTTCAAACCCCGCATCAGGCTCTGTGCTGACAGCTCAGAGCCTGGAGCCTGCTTCTGATTCTGTATCTCCTTCTCTCCCTGCCCCTCCCCTGCTCATACTCTCTCTCTCTTTCTCAAAAATAAATAAACATTAAAAAATTAAAATATAAAAGCATTTAATAACACTGTCTTTGTAAAAGATCTTAAAATGTGCACTATATTTGATGTTTGTTACATCCTATAATAATTATATTACAGTTAACTGATGTAGATTCATATGGGAGTATTTAGGGTATAAAAGATCAAAAGTACTGAATATTTATATCTATTAGAATATGATCTTTTAGCATAGGTAGAAAGGAAAAGCTAATTGGTTTACATCTGATTGTGAGCTTTCTGAATTTACTGCTTTGGTAATTTCTTAAATGTCGCAACAAAAACATTGACCTATTTCTATATGGGCTTCCATTGAAATGGTAGCAGTCATCTGAAATAATGCCTAATACATTAGAAAAATGTATATTTATTTACAGAGGACAAACTGAGGGTGGAAGGGAGTGGGTGGGGAAAATGGGTGATGGGCATTGAGGAGGGCATTTGTTGGGATGAGCACTGGGTGTTGTATATAAATGGTGAATCATGGGAATCTACTCCTGATACAAAGAGCCTACTGTATACACTGTATGTTAGCTAACTTGACAATAAATTATATTTAAAGAATAATAAATAAAATTAAAAAGACAACACACATGTATAATAAAAAATAAAAAATATATATTTAGAAAATAAATGTGACTATTATAACTAATATTTCTTCCTTCCATGCCAAAAGCTCTAAATAACACAAGTGGTTGCTCTTCTCAGTATAATAATCTCCGGAGAACTCCAATGTATTTTGTTTGTTTTCCTCAAAGGAAGGGAAGCAAGATAGTTTCATTGCTAATTAAGCTGTGTTTCTCTGAGCAAGCCTATTTTTACTGGTGGTCTTAAGTTCTCATATAAGAAACAAAATGTTCAAATTAGATGTTCTCTAGTATGTGATTAAAGTATATATTTTTATCTTGATTTTTTCAAAAGGAAGAGGAAGAAGAATTAAGATTGAATGTGTTCAACCCTGTGTTGTGTTTCTTAAAAAATATTCTTCCAACTTTATTGAGATATAGTTGACACATAACACTGTAGAAGTATAAAGTGTACAAAGTATTTATTGTATATATGTGTGTCTGTGTATATCTATATCTATGTCTATATCTATCTATATCTAAAACAAAATGTGTGCCACAATGAAGTTAGTTAACACATCCTTCACCTCGCATAATTACAATTTTGTTATTATTGTTGTTTTGGTGGTGAGACTATTTCAGATCTACTCTCTTGGCAACTGTCAAATATACAACACAGCAGTGTTACCTATAGCCACCATGTTGTACATGCCATCCCCAGAACTTCTCTTGTAACAGGAGGTTTGTACCCTTTAACCAGTATGTCCTCCTTTCCCTACCCCCTAGCCCCCGGCAACCATCAATCTACTTTCTGCTTCTAGGAGTTTGGCTTTTTTAGAATCTACATGTAACTAAGGTCATACACTATATTTCTTCCTCTGTCTGACATATTTCAGCTAGCATAGTGCCCTCAAGGGCCATCCGTGTTACTGCAAATGGCAAGATTTCTTTTTTTTCTTAGGGCTAAAAAATAATACACACACATACACACATACCATCTTTTCTTTATCCATTCATCCATTGATGCACACTTAGGTTTTTTCCATGCCTTAGCTATTGTGAATGGTGCTGTAATGAACATGGGAAGTACAGATATCTCAATGAGATAGTGACTTTATTTCCTTTGGATAAATACCCAAAAGTGGGATTGGGGCATCTTATGGTAGTTCTAGTTTTAATTTTTTTGCGGAAACTCAGTACCGTTTTCCATAGTGGCTATACCAATTTTCATTGTGCACTGTCCACCAAGAGTGCACAAGGATTCCTTTTTCTCTGCATCATTGCCGACATTTTCTGTCTCTTATCATTTTGGTCAAAGATATCCTAACAGCTGTGAAGTGATAGCTTATTGTGGTTTTAATTTCCATTTACCTGATGATTAGTGACGTTGAGCACCTTTTCCGGTGCTTGTTGGCCATTTGTATGTCTTCTTTGGAAAAATGTCTATCCATATCCTCTGGCCATTTTTTAACTAGATTATTTGTTTTGTTTTCCATTGAGTTATAGGAATCCTTTGGATATTTTGGATATTAACTCCATATCAGATATATGGTTTGAAAATATTTTCTCCCATTTTGTAGGGTGCCTTTTCATTTTATTGATTCCCAAGAGCTTCCATTCTAATAGTGAAACCAAGAAAAGTGGGGAAAAAATGTCGAGACATAAGCATTTTCAAGAAAAACACTTCCCCCTTGTAGAAGTCCCTTTTGACTCTTATTTCAGCATTGGGAAATAGACTGTTAAGTTGTTTAGGGGTTGTAATCTGAGAGCAATTAGTTGATTTCACTTTTATTAGTTTTGTTTTTAATTCTAGATAAGATATGCTTTGCATAGAGAGTTCTGTAGTTTAAAACACAAAGATAAAAGAAGTATTACAAACAGTTTGGAGATAATTGACCTACTTCTTCCAGCTTTCTGGCAGGACCTGGCATCTCTTAATTTATATTTATACTTCATTTATAGTGTTCTCTTTTAGTTAAAATTAACATAATCACTAAAATAATTGAGAATCTTTCTACTCTGATCTTTCTACCCCCCAATTTTAGCTTTCAAGAAAAACATAAATCCTAGAACATGCAGTTGTGTGAGCTTGATAATAATGATCTTACATCTAGTTCTAATGAAGTGCAGTTACCCATAACTAGTACATCTACACAATTTTATGTTGTTAATTTTGATTCTAAATGAGTGTTTCCTACTCCAGGAGTGCCAGAGGGTTTTAGTAACACTTTCAAGGCTCGGAACAAACTGTTTTTCGGTGTTAACCATTAGTTAACTGTACCTTTAACCCAAATGCCCTATCCCAGTAATTTGGAGTTTTATTCTAATGAGTTTTCATATAGTTCAGATATATAGAAACAGTCCAATTAATTGACATCTTTGTTTTTAGACAATTATTTGGTCTTCCCCTCCTTTTCTTTTTCTTTCTTAATCAAACCTATGCCACTAATATTTTTGATCTGTTTCCTTTATGATCTTCAAATTGTATTTCTCTATAGTAAAATAAAGTTATAGGCTCAAGCCAATTCTTCTAGGTGTAAAATAAGATTGATGTTGCTGTGTTATTTCCTGGTTTTGTTGAATAATTCAAGTTTATTTTCATCTTGCACAGACCTGATATTTTTCTTTCACACAGCAGAAATTGGTTTGAATTTATTGCACACTTTGATCCCCAGCTTCTTTTCATGAAGCTTTTCCTCCTTGCCTTTTCTATCCAGAAAATAACTATTTTGGTGTTTATGACTTGTACTTTTTTTTTCGCCTTGACTATCAATATTGTCTGTTTATATCCTACCTTTCTCTTTTATTTCAAAGGACATTGCAAGGTAAAAAGTTTGCATTGGGAGTACTAAGGCACTTACTATTTCTTGTATAGTTTTCTACCATCTCTGCATACCAGTATCATTTTTCCTCCTCCGTGCTATTCATCAAACTTAATATGACCTAATAATACCATCCATCTTTTTTTATAGTAAAGCCACAGTCATAGAGTCATATAATTTTTGATCTGAAAAGTAATCTGAAGGTTGCATTGTTTTCTGACATTCTAAAGATGAGGAGTCTGACTTGGAGAAATTGCTCATTAAGATGTATTAGATTCCACTAACCCATTAGAGGACGTTCAGGGCTGGAACGTGGGTTTTCAGGTATGCTACTCTTCTTTCTGTGCTACTTACTACGAAGTAATCAAATTGGTATGAGTTATATTGAAAAGCTTTTGTTGCTTGTGTGGTGCTTATAATGCATTAGGGCTCATATTGAGGCAATACCCCACTCTGGCTATTTCCCTGTTCCTTTGATGAGTAGGAATAGTGAAATGGGTCAAGGACAAAATGGACAATGGCATCCTCAGTGATGCACATTACACAGGTGACTGTCCTAGTGGGCCCACGTAGACAGGACAAAGGACACTTTAATTTACACTACCAATTCCTACTCTCCAGTGAGGAAAGGGAAGTTCATTGTTATAAAAAAATTGGAGAGGAATTAATTGAACAATTTATAACAAATTTTGGTTGGTGACATTTATGAATCACTTTACATTTAATAAGCAGGGTTTCATATTAAAAACTACTGTTTTTAAATTTAAGGATAACTTGAAGATCATTTTACTTATTTAGCCATATGTTTCCAGTTATTTCAATAGGTACAGAGCTACAGGCAACATATAACTAATGAAGTATCGTTCAACCAATAGAAAATATGTTATGTGTCTGCATTAGCAATAAGTATGCAGACAGTTACATCTGAATTGCAGCATTCACATATACATTGAAGTCTAATAATTGAAAATTTTAGGCCAAAAATACTGTTAAAAAATTATGCATCATTAGCGTTATTTAAACAACCCACAACAGAGTAAATTGATGAAGTGGGTAAAAAAACAAAAACAAAAACATAAACAAAAACAAAAAACACAGTGCTTTGTAATTAAAAAGCATAACAGTGGTCATCATTGCTGACAACATACAGTGGTAGACTCTGCTCACTAAACTATTGCAGTTTCCTCCTGGCATATAAGTGAGCTATATTCACCACCCTCCTCTGCAGTCAACGAGGACTGTGTGATGGGCTCCAGCCAACAGAACGTTGAAAACTATGGTGTGTAACAATTCCAATCTCAGCCTCTAAAATATCCATGGCATCCTTTACCTTCTGTCTTTCCTGTTGAGTGATGAAGAGAATCCAGTGCAAGGCTCTGAGGATGAAAGATGCAAGAGCCTGAGTCCTTAAATAACCAGGTCTCCCCATCTCCACATTTGTCCCTCATTGGATTGTGGCAAGAGAGTGAAATCAATTTTAATGAGTTAAATTTATGGAGGTTTCGGGTGGTTTCTTACAGCTCTCAGCCCGGATGAATTGAACATAGAAATGAAAGATTATCAAACTGCATCTCTAGGAAACAAAAATAATTCATCTGTAAGAAAGAAAACCAAGATTTGCATTCTTCAATAACTTTGAGAGCCCATCAGAAAAAGCCTTATTGGTTCTCTGGAGGCCACAGAATAGGCTTTGAGATCAGAGAGTGGTCCAGAAAAGGGAGAAAGAAGTAGCCTAGACAACTTGTTTCTGGAACTTTTGGACTAGGATCTTAACTTTTTTTTCACTTCCTCTTCCCAAGATAGGCTAGCACCAGAATGTGGTCCCAGGAAGGAAGGGCATGAGCTGACCACAGAATTTGTCTAAGCCAAAGGGACAATCGAGAGGCTTACCTATGATCCATCCACCAAGCTAAGAACAGATGTGCAAAACCTGAGGTGATAACAGGGTAATTTTGCTTGAAGGGCCTTTTGTGATAACTATGGTATACACTGGGTATATAGGTTAGAAACAGCAGGTATAATTAGGCAGTTAGGTATAGGAGTAGGAGAATTAGAAATTAAGGATCAGCCTCTTATTTTTCATTATCTTTCAACAAGAAGACTTAGGTTTTTAGTTTATCTTCAAAAACATTTGTGCACAATGTGGTTAAGATGAAATGGGGTAATGTACATGAAAGTACCTAGCTCAGTGTTTGTCTCATAAACATTTTTTGATCATTTGTTAAAATGATTATCCTCTTTAACAATTATAGGAGAAGAAAAGACTCTGCTTTATTTGTTAGACATTTTTGTAGATATGAATCACTAATACATTTTCTCCCAAACCATTTAAATTAGCTGTATTTTCTGACTTCATATTTTCAAATATTCTTTTGCTTAAGTGGTTTTCAGACTGCATTATGTATTAAAATTGCCTGCGGAGCTTGTTACAATATAGATCTCCTAAGCACATTGTATAAGATTCTTTTGTTTGAAAGTGGGGCAGGGCTCAGCTGGTTAAACGTCCAACTCATGAGCTCAGCTCAGGTCATGATCTCATGGTTCATGAGTTCGAGTCCCGAGTTGGGCTCTGCTCTGACAGCATGGAGCCTGCTTGGAATTCTTTATCTCTCTCTCTCTGCCCCTACCCAACTCATGCTCACTTTCTCTCAAAATAAATAAATAAACCTAAAAAAAATAAAGAGACAGAGACAGGGATTGAGATGGAGAGATGGAGATCTAGCCCTGCATCCCTGCATGTACCATGCCCTTCAGAACATAACACCCATCTCCTCTGCATTAAAGGTTGTCTTTAACGGAAATAACATTTCTTCCCTCAGGTATAAGCAAAATCCTACCTAATCCTCAACATGTAGTTTAAAGGCCATCTGTAGAAAACCTTATGAATTTCTGTGATGAGATGTGATCCTTTGCTTTTTGTACAGCCTTTACATTCTATCCTGTTTGGTATTGGTGTTAACTTGAATACTTTCTCATTCTGTCCTTGTAGCTCTCCCCAGATTATAATTATTCTGAGGATGTTTGTTTGTGTACATTTTCTTTTTTTAAAAAAAATTAATGTTTATTTTTGAGAGAGAGAGAGACAGAGAGAGCGTGAGCAGGTGAGGGACAGAGAGAGAGGGAGACACAGAATCTGAAGCAGGCTCCAGGCTCTGAGCTATCAGCACAGAGCCTGAGGCAGGGCTCTAACCCATGAACTGTGATATCATGACCTGAGCCAAAGTCAGATGCTTAACAGATTGAGCCACCCAGGCACCCTATTTGTGTACATCTTCAATGCCCAGTATAGACATTGCATTTAATAGGATCTTAGTTTTTAAAGTGAATTCATTACTGGGATCTTATTCAGCCTTCTCACCTTAAAGCAGAACATAGTAGATATTCAAAACCACCTTCTGAATCAGTATGTCTGCAATACCATCACATGCCTAAAACTGTCAAATGTCAGAGAAAGTGTTGTTTCTTCAGTTTAGGGATTAATATTTGAGACAGAACATTAATGGTGTTTTCAAAAGGTTTATTAAATATGAAGCTTTATATACACAAAGGTGCTCTCTCCAGTGCGCTCTCTCTCTCTCTCTCTCTCTCTCTCACACACACACACACACACACACACACACACACACACACTGGCACTATAGCCAGTAAGAGGTCTCCTCAGGCTTTTGTGAAGCTAGAAGCAGGTTGTATGAATGTTCTTAAAGTTTCTTTCATAGGATCCTAATTTTTTTTCACTTACAAAAATTCCAAAAGTCTTGACTTAGGTTTGTCCTGGGCCTCTTGATTATTAAAGGTGGCCTCATGTTGACACCTCAACAAGTTGAGGGGACATTTGATCTTGAAGCAAGGAGAGTCCTTTAATCAATGAATTTCCCTTGGGCCAGATGGTTACCATCCCCAAAGGACTAACATGCTCAAAGCTGGATGGCTCTGCGAGCCACTTCCGGTTTTGTTGAAGTGAAACCCTCCATAGGTCAATTGATATTTTGAAATTGTGGTTGTTTTAACAATGGGGTCTTCAGCCAGATCAAGTCTCTAGACCTCCTGAATTATATATACCTGTTTAAGATTCTTTTCACACTACTTTTTTAAATTTAGCTATCAATGGAGATTAACACCCCAGCCCTATCATTATGCCTATTCAGTAATTACTTGTTTTGCAATTATCCTTAAGCGTTAGTTACATTTTGAACTACTAGGTACAAGCCTCTAGAAATTCTTAGAAAAATTTAGCACATGTATTAGGAAAGTTTTTACAGAAGAAATTAAATTTGAACTGATCTGGATAATTAGGAGTTCCACAATGGAGGATATCCTGGACTGCTACTATTATTGTTATTTCCTTTGTTATCATTACATTTTTATCATATTGTTTGATTTTAAGCAGTTCTGTCCAATAAGACTGTCTGCAATAATGGAAATATTCCATATCTGTGCTAATATATTAGACACTTAGCTGCATGTGGTCATTGAACAGTTAAAATGTGACAAGTGTGATGAGGAACTAAATTCTTAATTTCATTTAATTATGCTTAATTTTAAATAGTCAGTTTTTTGGACAGTATAGATCTAAAAGGTGGACAGTTTTGCCCCTTCCCTCCAGGGGGCGTTTGACAATGTCTGGAGACATTTTTGATCATCACAATTGGAGAGCTGTACTATGATCATCTAGCAGGTAGAAATCAGGGATACTATTGAACATCCATTGTAGGATACATATTAGCACATATATGAAATATCTGCAGCCTCTTACAACATACAGTGATGTGGCCCCAAATGTCAATAGTTCTGAGTTTGAGAAACCCTGTCTCAATTCTAAGATTTTTTTAGAGAAGGTGACTTCCTCCTCTCAGTGCCTAACACTGTACCATATGTATGTTCTTTGCTTAATGGCCTCAAAACTGCAGAAAAATGAACTGGAATAAGAGACCAACAGGCCAACACTAATGGGAAACTTAAAGTGCCTCATTTTTAAACAAGAATATGCAGTCAAGTACTTAGGAGACATGTATAATGAAAGTAATAGTCTTTGTAAGCTTACTAAAGCAGTAAACTAAGACAAGGAAAAGATAGCAGTAAGATGCAAAGGCGTACCATTCACACTGCACACAGTGAAGCATATGCAGTGTTCTTAAAATGGCTTCATATTATTAAGGAAAATATGAATATTTAGCATTTTTAAAACATGCAACCTATGTTTAAATCTATAGAGAACAAGAAATATAAAACATTATTCATTGCATTTCTGATTACCAAGGCAGATATATTTGCTCCTTTCTACACTCAGTTAAGTAATGTTTTCCTCATTTTATAGTGCAGAGTGGCAAGTTCTCAGGGAACAGAACAGCCTGAGTTATGACAGCTACTCACCAGCAAACCCAGTTGCAAACGCAGTTATAACTCCACAGTGGGCGAAATATATACCTAACTTGTAAACAATTGTCCTTGTTATGTTTTTAGTTGAAGAAACCATTGTAGAAAGTTTAGGAGAATTACCAAGTAACACACTGATTAGTGGCAAGGCAGGAATTAGAATCCACATGGAGCTGAACAGCTAACCCCATGAAATTTCTAATCATAACCTACTTCTTGTCATTGAAAGATAAGACTGATTTGTTTTGTTTTGTTTTTTCCAAATCAAACTATCTAGTATGTGGTGAATCATGGTGGGAAAATTCGTGGGTTGTACTTATTTTTTATAAGAAATTTTTAAAGCAGTTTTAGGTTTACGACAAAATTGAGGGGAAAGTACAGACTTTTCAGTTACTTTCTGTCCTTATACATGCATATCCTCCCCTCATGTCAACATCACTCACCAGAGTGGTACATTATTTTTACCAAAGATGAACCTACATGACACATAATAGTCACCCAAAGTCCATAGTTTATATTAGGTTTCACTCTTGGTGTTGTACATTCTTTGTGTTTGGACAAATGTATAATGATACATATCCATCATCATAATATCATACTGAGTATTTAAAGGCCCTGAAAATTCTCTATATTCTGCCTATTCATCTCTTTTCTGTACCCCCCACAACCACTTAACATTTTATTGTCTCCATAGCTTTTCCTTTTCCAGAATGTCATATAGTTGGAGTCATACAGTATGTAGACTTTGCAGGTTGATTTCTTCCATTTAAGTTAAGGTTCCTCTATGTCTTTTCATGGCTTGATGGCTCTTTTCTTTTTAGCCTAAGTGATATTCCATTGTCTGGATGTACCACAGTTTATTCATTCATTCACCTACTGAAGGAAATCTTGGTTGCTTCCAAGTTTTGTCATTTATGAGTAAACTTGCTATAAACATCTTTGTGCAAGGTATGGTGTGGATATAAGTTTTCAGATTCTGTGGGTAAATATCAAGGAGTATGTAACTGCATTTAGTTTTAAAATTTTACCTTCTTATGCAAACTTACTCCTTCTACATGGCATCAAAATTAGAACTATACTAAAAAGTCAGAATTCATTAAGCTGGTAGAACTATAAAACATAAAAATATTATGTATTCTGGGAATTATTATCTTACTTGTTGATTCACAGTACTCTTCCAAACTAGTATTTCTTTTTGAGCCTTTTTTTCACATAAACTAATTATGTATAATAAGAGTTTTATGACAAAAAAAGTTTTATGAACATGATCGCATCCTTATAAAAGTCCTCTGTTAGCAGAGGTAACAATTTCATGTGTTTTGTGTTATGGCGAGCTCTTGTCTGAGTTAGTAATTTTAATTTCATGGAGGGGTAGTTTGGGGTCAGAGAAGATTTGCTATAGTTTGAGGTGGTGGATTCATTTCTAACTGTTCTGTCCATTGTCCTTCCCTCCTCTCTTCCTTCCTTCTTTCCTTTCACTAATATTTATTAACTACCTATAGGATTTCAGATGCTAAGCTAAGCCCTGGGGATACAAAGGGAATAGGTAGGAACCTTAATTAGTTTCATGTTAAAGAAACTATATTTACCAGTTCACATTATACCCTAACTCTCTTACCTGAAGAATCAAACCTCAGGTGTCTGCATTCTCACAGCTGGTTAATTGTTAATTCCTATCAAAGTGGTTTGTGTGTGTATGTGAGTGTGTGTGTGTGTGTGTGTGTGTGTGTGTGTGTGTATGTATATACATATATACATACAATATGAAGTAGTTTCTGTGTATATATATATATATATATATATACATTATATATAAATATATGCTATATATACAGTATGTTGTATGAATTTATTATTTATCTATTTGTTTGGTTGTTAGGTTGCTGTAACAAAAAGATGCAAAAATTCAGTGCCCTAAACAAGGCAGCAAGATGGCTTCTTGCTTTCTCAAGTGACAGTCCAGAGGTAGATGACTGGCTGAGATCTGGTCAGGTCGTCATCCTTGGCACATGGCTTATACTTATTGATCCAAGGTGGCTGCTCCATTTTTTTTAATTAACTCTCAGCTAGTGGAATGATGTACGATAACCAGGGGAACCCAGACCCCTTAGTCTTAGGGGCACACATCACTGCTACTCACATGCCATTGTTCAGAACTTCATCACAGGGTTATACTAATGGCAAAAGAGGCTGGGAAATGAAATCTTTGGCTGGTTGGCCATGTATCCAGGTAATATTCTCTCAAAGGAAGGAAGAGAAAAACCTATGGGCCATACCGACCAGCTGCATACCTGTTTTTGACAAACATACCTGTTTTTGATGCTTACACCTGTCACCCTGCCTTGACCGTAAGCATCATGACGACAGGGAATATTTGCTCATTTTTTGTACCCAATAAATAGTACAATGCTTGACTCATACTAGGCCATCAGTAACATAGGAATTTTTTTTTAATGTTCAAAAACCTAAATGTAGCATTTATTATTATTATTTTTTTAATCTTTATATATTTCTGAGACAGAGAGACAGAGTATGAGTGGGGGAGGGGAAGAGAGAGAGGGGGACACAGAATCTGAAGCAGGCTCCAGGCTATCAGCACAGAGCCTGACGCGGGGCTCGAACTCACAGACTGTGAGATCATGACCTGAGCCGAAGCCAGAAGCTCAACCGACTGAGCCACCCAGGCACCCCAGTAAATGTAGCATTTTTAGTTGGCCTATCAAACTTAAAGTACTATTTTAGGAACTTATTTCACTCTGTAGGAATTTTGTCTCATTCTGGGATTAGTTGCGTTTAGAGCTTGCTTGTTTGTAATTTTATTTCCCATAAGCCTTCCAACTCCATTTACTTCCAGAAAGTAAAATGGAACTTTTAAAAAGGCATCCAGTAATGTGAAAACAGCCATGAAAATTAGAAGAATTGTAGTGAACAGCATCAAAGCATCAATTGAAAACCACTATTTTATAATGATCATAAACACACACACACACATACACACATCTGTGTGAGTTAAGACTTTTTAAGGTTCAGGTGACAGAATCTAGCCCAAATTAACTTAAGCAAAAGAGGAAGGTATTTTATGAATAAGAAGTAACTTAGGGCACCCACTGAGAAGCCTCAGAGAAAGCTGGAAACAAGGATTGAAATGCCATGAGTCTCTATATCTCAGCTCTGCCCCTTCCTGTGTGCCAAGCATTTTTCATGCTAGTAACCATCTTTTGTTTTTTGGCTGTAAAACACTAGATGGATACCAATCCAATATGCATTTCAACCAGAGAAAGCCATAGTTAATCCACTAGTTAGTGTGAGTTAGGAATGAATCTGAACTGCTTTCATAAAGAATATCGTGGGTAGGGGCGCCTGGGTGGCTCAGTCAGTGGAGCGTCCAACCTCAACTCAGGTCATGATCTCGCAGTTTGTGGGTTCGAGCCCCGTGTCGGGCTCTGTGCTGACAGCTCAGAGCCTGGAGCCTGCTTCGGATTCTGTGTCTCCCTGCCCCTCCCATGCTCATGCTCTATCTCTCCCTGTCTCTCAATAATAAATAAACATTAAAAAAAATTGAAAAAAAATATCGTGGGTAAAATTTCCACCCTTTTTGGTAGATTGTTTTCAAGCATGGCTGTCTCAAGTCCTCTCATGCTCCTTTGCAGGGTGCTTCCACTGCTCCTCTCTTCGGGAGCAGATAGAAGTGGTATCTATTTCTCTACCCCTTGCATCTGGACTTGCTTATGACTTGCTTTGGCTAACAGATTGTGGCATACATGTCAGAGTGAGTTTTGCACCCAGGTTTCAAGAAGCTTTGCAGCTTTTGGTACTGCACTATTGTAATGCTGACCTGAGAGAACCAAGGCATGAAGACTCCCAGGTAAAAACTAAATAGAAAAGAAGTGTAGCCATTGTAGGTGATCCTAGCCTACAGCCCAGAGCCAGTGCCAATTACTAAATGTGAATGAGCCATTTTCTGCCTTCTAGCCCAGCTCATCCTGTAGTT
The DNA here is from genome assembly GCF_018350215.1 of Panthera leo. Taxonomy (NCBI): domain Eukaryota; kingdom Metazoa; phylum Chordata; class Mammalia; order Carnivora; family Felidae; genus Panthera; species Panthera leo. Next base: position 94,970,212 of record NC_056681.1, read on the forward strand.
GGATGTGCCTGTATGGTAAGTTCAAAGGACTCCTTACTTCCAAGTTATGGCAAATAATAAATGGTTTCATAGGTCCTTGAGTTTGGATGTGGTTCATTGTTGTTGCTGTTGTTTGTTTTGTTTGTTTTGTAATACAGCAATAGGTAACTGTGACAGTTTTATTCTAGTCATTGTGTGCCAGGGATAGAGTACAGAGAAACATGGCAGCTCCGTGGATAATCACCTGTGAATAGTATTGGTTGAAGACACCATTCTTTTCTTTTGTTTGTTTGTTTGTTTGTGTTGAGAGAGAGAGAGAGAGAGAGAGAGAGAGAGAGATAGAATGAGCCCATGTGTGAGCAGGGGACAGACAGAGAAAGAGGAAGAGAGAATTCTAAGTAAGCTCTGTACTCTACTGTCAGTGCAGAGCCCAAAGCAGGGCTCAGTCCCACAAACTATGAGATCTTTGCCTGAGCTGAAATCAAGAGTCAGGCACTTAACTGTCTCAGCCACCCAGGCACCCTGAGGAAACTATTCTTTTTTTTTTTATGTTTATTTATTTTTGAGAGAGAGAGAGAGGCAGAGTGCAAGGAAGGGTGGGACAGAGAGAGAGAGACAGACAGACAGACAGACAGACAGAAGTAGGCCCCAGTCTCTGAGCTGTCAGCACAGAGCCCAATGCAGGGCTCAAACCCACAAACTGTGAGATTATGACCTGAACTGAAGTCAGATGCTTAACCGACTGAGCCACACTGGCACCCTGAAGAAACCATTCTTAAGAGAGCTTTGGGAAATGGCTCGGAGAAGAAGGCTTGGTTATAAGCAAACAAGGTAATAAGATTGAACTAAAAACTGTATATTAAATCATTGAATATCCACAAAATAGGGCTTTTAGATGATCTTTTTGGAATGCACCAAACAAAATAATATTCAATTTATGTAAACACTCCAGCCCAATATCAGGTGTTCTGAGTCTATTCTCTCCTTCATTTTCATTCTATTCACTAGTGAAGGGATAGATTCAAAAGCTTTAGTGGCATGGAGAAACATTTCCTCTTACCTTGGACATTTATCACTTCAAAAGATGAATTATTCCTATAATTCAGCTTGCATCAGGAACATTACAGGTGATGTCTATCATGAATGAATATTTTAAAGCTATCCATTTGTGATTGGACTATGCCTTTAATACTGCTGAGCTCATCTAGTTGAAGCCCTGCTTAGGGAGGGGGTAATGCTCATAGGAAAGACTTAACAATGGCAGCAGCTGCTGACAGATGGACGGTGTTGGGTTTCTGCCATTTGGTATGGTCGACAAGGCATGAATGACAGTTTAGAAAGCAGTTCTGGTAGAAGCAATGAAAGCCCTGGATCTTTTTATGTTCTGGTTTAAAGATTTTGCATTTTTATGGTGTTGTGGTTGTAGAGGATGCAGACTTTTATGTCTTTTTAAATGTTTTATTTGATCTCTATTTTAAAATGTTTCTTTTAGATATGCTACCGTATATAATGATTTATTTAGAATATTTTTCACCATCGGTATTAACATTTCTCAAGAGGTTACACGTAAGAGTATTGGAGAAAATGATCAAAGAGTATGGGAATTTAGGAGGAACTCAAATAAGTTCTAGCATTTTTAAAAATAAAAACTGAGCCCATTAAGGTACAACAGTGAAGGGGTACCTCGGTGGCTCTGCCAGTCGAGGGTCCGACTCTGGATTTCAGCTCAGGTCATGATCTCACAGTTCATGAGAGTGAGCCCTGTTTAGGGCTCCAAGATGACAGCGTGGGATTCTCTTTTTCCCTCTCTCTCTTCCTCTCTCCCTCTCTGCTCTCCGCCCTCTCTGCCCACCCCCACCCCCAGCTCTCACTCTCTCTCTCAAAATAAATAAGTCAACTTGAAAAAAAAGATACAACAGTGAAGTAGAAGGCATGTGGGAACATAGAAACTATAGGATATTTTTCATATATTTTTTAAATATTTATTTTGGAGAGAGAGAGAGAGGGAGAGAGAATACGAACAGGGAGGGGCAGAGAGAGAGGGAGACAGGGGATCCAAAGAGGGCCCTGTGCTGACAGCACAGAGCCCTATGCAGGGCTGGAACTCCCAAACCACAAGCCAGATCGTGATCTGAGTCAAAGTCTGGTGTTTAACCAACTGAGCCACCCAGGTGTCCCCATTTCTCATATTTTAAAAACAAACAGAAGTGTCATTTTCTTTTGTAAAGATTGCCTTTGAGTTTCTTGCTGATGTTACATACGACGTTTCCCCTCACCGCCTTCTAGCACTAGCCAAATGCCACTCTAGAATTGTAATGAGACCTTTACTTCTTTGTAATATTTCTGAATTTTTTAGGTAAATCTTATAAATTATCCTTCTAACTGTGAAGATTAGGAAGTACTTGAACTCTAAACTCAAACTACTCTCAAGCATTAGTAAGGGTACGAGTAAGAGAAAACTCATCAAAATGTTTATGCTGGGAGTCACTCATTAGTTACAAATAGTCAAGAGTCAAATGATTATATTCCTGTTCTGTGAGCTGCAGATTTGGATAAAGCCCAAAACGTTTATTTGAGCAGAAAGAGAGGTGTTCAGGCACACAGTAATGAAGGCCAAAAAACTTATTGTTTAAATGGAGTTTTTAAATACTTAAAATTATCTTACCTACAACCACTGCCCTCTCTACTCAGACCCCTCCCTGACTTCATAGAACAGTTCTTGCTATTTACGAGGTTTCTTAATGGTGAGGAATGGGTTTTGTTTTATTTTGTTTTGTGTATATATGTTTGAGTTGAGTACCTAACAAATTCTGTTAATTGATTCAAGTGTTGGTAATTTTTAAAAATAAATAATGAATGGCCAAGATACAAAAATAGAAAGGTACTATGTGATTCTTCTTGCCATGATGATGTCTGGGCACCACCAAAATAATTACCATAGAAACAGTTATCTTCATTATAACAAAAGGCTTGCCAAACTTTTATATGTTGAAAAGCTACATTGAAAGCCTAAGACTCACTGAAAAGCAATCACTCAGACAATTAGGAACTATCATCAGCTCAATTGAGATAGAATCATTACCAAATATATCTGTATATCCAGGAATTTAATCCATATATCATAGAATAATTCTAAAATTCAAATGAATATCTTATCTTTTACCAGTTTGTTACTCATATTTCAAAAACAATGAAACAATGACATCACATTTCTGTAATGATATTATATATTTTTTAATTGAGGACAGATGGCTGTTCTTATATTCCACAGATAATATATTTCCCCATTATGTAGCCTAGGAGATAAAAGAATTAGCTTAATCTCCAATTCTTTTAGTTATTTGAGCCAAAGCCTCATGGAGTTTGTTAAAGAGCCCAGTCACATTGGTATAATTTCTAATTGTTTCTTTATGGAAAGCTAAGAGCATATTCTGTGAGTGGCCTTTTACAAATAATGAAAATGTTCCCTTGGAACTAGTTCACAACTTGATTTATGCAGGCTGGCCTGACTTCTAGATGGGAGACCTGCTTGAGCATCAGCTGGGGTAAATATGTCTTGTAGCCAGTGGCCCAGCTTTCCAACCAGAGCTTTGTTGTTAGATACTCAAGCCACACACAAACCAGCTGATAGGGTTGGGGCGGGAGGAGATTTATCTTAATTCTAGAATAGAATTCATAAGAATCTAAAAGCAGAAACTACTTACTCTATAGCTGTGCCTCGTGGGCCCCTACCTGGAAAAAGATCTACAATAAAAGCAGTCTGTCAATAACTGAATGATTTCTCCACTATAGGAATAGCCAGTATTTACTGAGCCCTTAGCCTATGCCAGGAAATTTTTATGTGTTTGCACACATGTATGTATGTGTGTATATATACTCATGTATGAAAATGCACACACACAATTTCTATTCCCTACCACATTATGAGTAAGGTACTATTATTATCCGTGATTCATAACGGAGAAAACTAGAGCTTGTAGGAGCAAAGTGATTTACCAAGGTCATAGTTTAATAATTACTAGGAAAAGCATTCTGAAGCAGGCAGTATGCTTCCAGGACCTCCTCACTTGATCATTACATTGTTCTATGTCCAGTAGAGAGGCTACTTCATTGTGCAGAACACCTAAGGGGTGAGCATGAAGTGTAGAATTAAGACACAGCTTCCCAGTGCACCCGGGTGGTTCAATGGGTTGAGTGTCTCACGTAGGCTCAGGTCATGATCTTGAAGTTACTGAGTTCAAGTCCCTGGGGCTTACTGCTGTCAGCACAGAGCCCACTTCAGATCCTTGATCTCTCTCTCTTTCTCTCTCTGCCCCTCCCCAGCTTTCTCTCTCTCTCTCTCTCTCTCAAAAATAAATAAACATTTAAAAAAGAGAAAGAAAGAAATCTTAAGACCCAGCTTCCCAAAAAGAAGTGTGTGTGGTGGGGGCAACAAGGGGAGGTTGTTGGTATAAGGGTCTAAACTTTCAGCTATAAAATATGATCTAAGGATCTAATGTAAGATGTGATAGTCAATAACACTGTATTATATCATGGAAATTTCCTGAGAGTAGAACTTAAATGTTCTCACCCCCCCAAAAAAAGATTAATACGTGAAGTGTTGGATGTGTTAACTAGTAGGAATCCCTTTAGAATGTATACAGATATCAAATCACTACAATGTGATTGTAATCACTTCTAATTTTGTCAGTTATGCTCAATAAAGTTGAGGGAAAAAAGAAGTGTGAGAATCAGTCCTTATTTTATTTATTGAGTTCTCTGATAGCAAACTTATTTTTCCCATACCATGCTTCTCCAAATGAGTTGGTGGAAAAATAACAAAAATGAAGATAGATAATTTGCAAAGAAGAAATGCCCAGGTAGCTAAAGTCTACCAGACATAAATTAATTTGTTTTTGTGCTTATTTTGCTACAGACAAGAATAAAAGGGGATGATTTTGTAAAAACCCCAATAAAGCAAATGATGTGTGATCACCAGATCTGTGTAAATCAAACAGTTGTGTCTTGTTCACAGTAGCGTCATATTCATCAGTTTTATATTCCATTATATCATTTGGTGCTTTTTTCTGTATGCTTCTAGTTTTTCTCATTTAATCTCTTAATGTGGTAATTATATTGCTAAAAGTCTGATGTTGAACCATATTTGAATTCCTGGGGGGATAAAACCTACTTGGTCATGATGAATAAATATTTTTAAATACTTTGAGACATTTTACTTGTTAATATTTAAAGATGTTTGTATCTATATTGATATGTAAATTAGAATAAATTTACTTTCCTGTACTTCTCTCTCTTTTTCTCTCTTTTACTGTGATTTATATCTCTCAGACAAGGGGTAGAAAAACATTTTTCTATAAAGAGCGAGAAATAATTTAAGTTTTATGGACTAAGAGGGAAAATCAAGGTTATTATATAGGTACTTATACAACCATTTTAAAAATGTAAAAAACATTCTTAGCTTGTGGGCACTATAAAACAAGTGGCTCGGGGCAGGGTGGGAGAAGTGCCTGGGTGGCTCAGTTGGTTAAGCATCTGGCTCTTGATTTCGGCTCAGGTCAAGATCCTACAGTTGTGGGATTGAGTCCCACATGGGGCTCCGTGCTGAGTGTGGAGTCCGCTTAAGATTCTCTCTCTCCCTTTCTCTCTCTCTCTCTCTCTCTCTTTCTCTCTTTCTGTCCTTCTCTTTGTCCCTCTACCCCGCTTGCTTGCTCTCTCTCTCTCTAAAACAAAACAAAACAAAAACAAGTGGCAGGCAGGATTTGGCCCATTGGGTATACTTATTCCTATTTTAGGGGACTGTCCCTAAGATACAGGGCCATTCCTTTGGTTAGAAAAATCAGTTAATTTCAGCCAGAGGCAGGCTGATGTGCCAAACTAGGCATTTAGAATGGCAAGTAACCTACTCTGTGTTTATGTTGGTATGTGATGAGTGACATGGGTCTAGCCATTGTTATTAAATGGCCATTACCCCTGTAAAGTCTCCAGAGACCAGGGGATACAGCATTCCCTTTACAAAGAAGACAAGTAACATCATTTCCTCATTCACCACATTTTGAAAAGAGAAACAGATATTTATATGTGAAAATATATTCTTTTTCTATCTGATTGACTTGTAATTTGAAAAATATTTTCAATGGGAGAAAAGTAATCTTGAGGTTAGAGCTGTGTTTTGGGAAGAAGACCTCTCAAATGCTTTTGACACTCAATGTCAAAGAAGCCTCTTGCAGTATTCAAGGGTGACGGGCCACAGGAACTTTGCAAGGGCTCTTTGTCCCTTAGTTGCTTCTGCCAGGGAGAGGAAGTGAGGGCAGGACTGAACCTGGTAGCAGGTACCCAGGGAAAGTGTGGTGGCCCGAGACAAATATCGTGTCTGACTACAGTATATAAAAGGAGCAGATGGGCAAATGGGCATGTTTCTTTCTCTTTTCCTGCCTTCATTAATTTGACTTCAGTGTTTTCTTCTTCTTTCCCTGCTATTACCCTCTGTGAAACAAGGTGAAAAGACAGAAATTGAGGTGGAATTTTGTGTGTGTGTGACAGACAGTCCTAATGGGCCGGACTTCCTTATAATGTCCATTCTACTCATAATCACCATGGCTATCTTGTCCAGCATAGGAAATTACCAGATGGCAGTCATTCAGAGAAGCGCAGACGAAAGATGAATTTCAAAGTTCACATTGACCTGATGGATCAGTTTGACTCTTAGACATGTGACAAACTTGGGGGATTTCAAAGAACCCTGGAGAATCTCAGCAGTTTAAAATCTTATATGGGGAACACAAATCCCTCTGAGGTACTGATAAGACCTAAAGATGGCCTTCCTCACACAAACGTAAAAAAAACATAACACACTTTCAAACATATTACATACAATTTCAGGGTTTCATGGACTTCCTTTGAACTCTCATTTTTGGAACCCAGGTTGGCTATGTCTGGTCTGGTTTAATTCTCTAAATGGTCTGAGGAAGTTAAGACATGTGCCCAGGCAAGGCCTTCTCTTAGTTCAGATAGGGAGATAATGCTGTCTAATATGAGTTATTTTGAATTGCTGCACTTAGTATTAACTAGAGAAATGTGTTTTCACTTCATAAAATTCATACAACTTACACTTGCCCACATTTAAGTTTTTATTTGTATATACAACTATAATACAGATTTCAACCCACAGTTTTAGGCACCTCAGAAAGGATTTAAAGGTAGCATTTTCTCTTTTTTAAGCACCAACTTATAAAAACAACTTTTATTTTTTATTATTTTTTAGTGTTTTATTTATTTTTAAGAGACAGCAAGCAGGGGAGGGGCAGAGAGAGGGGGACAGAGGATAGGAAGTGGGCTCTTTGCTGACAGCAGGGAGCTGATGTGGAGCTTGAACTTAGGAACCCTGAGATCATGACCTGAGCCAAAGTTCAGATGCTCAACTGACTGAGCCACTAAGGCACCCCTAAAAACAATTTTTAAACAGAGAAAAATTGGGGCGCCTGGGTGGCTCAGTGGGTTAAGCGGCTGACTTCAGCTCAAGTCATGATCTTGTGGTTCATGGGTTCCAGGCCTGCGTCAGGCTCTGTGCTGACAGCTCAGCCTGGAGCCTCCTTCAGATTCTGTGTCTCCCACACTTGCTCTCTCTCTGTCTCTCTCTCAAAAATAAATAAACATTAAAAAAAATTTAAACACAGAAAAATAATAGAGATGTCCTAGAAGCTTTCGTATACATTAACCAAAAGCAAGAAAAGATATGTTCATATTTGGTGACACTAATTAATGGTTTCTTAAATACAATGTAATTGATTTTTTATATTTCACCTTTTGGGAGATCCAAAAATGCTTTATGTGTGTAAAAGTCTCTGAATTGTAGCTAAACAAAGAAAGAATAAAAGAAAGCAGCTTTCCACAGAATTCAAATTTAAGGAAAATTGGACAAATGTTGTCCATGGGCTCAAGTGCGTGCATAGGTGAAATCAGTAACAGTTCTGAAATGGCTACATTTCAAGGCAAAACAGACACTATTTAGTCTGAAATGATACATTCCCAAATTTATGATATCCAGTAGAGCTGGAAGACCCAATTTAAGCAATTTAAACGGTACAATAAGAACTGTAAAGTACTGTCTCTTCTTTCTTGTTTACTCTATCATTTTAATGGGAATCTAAAATTAATTAGAATGACGTCACCAAATCCTTTACTTTTAAAATTCCTCTATTTAAGAGGAAAAGACTTTCTTTGGGACTTATAGTGCTGCAAGTGAGAGAATAAATTATTTTCTAGTTTAGTGGCATGAAGTTTGTATTTAGCATTAGCTGCTTGCCAAATTTCTAAAAGGTATATCCTTAGGATATGTTAAAAATAATTCTCTATGCTTAAATTTACACATAAAATAAAAATTAACAAGGAACTTTTCAAAGAGGTTAGCTTAATGCCCTGTTGCTTGCCTTCCTTTAAATGTACTCGCAGCAGGAAGATTTTCTTTTTTCATGTAATTTTGCAGCAGAGGAAATTTTTTCTCTTCCCCCACAAATGCCTGGTGGTAATACTTGTCTTCCTTCACGGGCTGGATGCCTAAGCACTTAATTGTTCATTCTCTACAGAAGAATCACTTTGCCTAACAATGAAATGCAACTACCTCTAGGGTAAAATGTAGCAGCTGTTGGAAGGCATAAACTCAACTGCACACCAGTGTGGGGCCTGGCAGGAAAAATGCAAACTCAGTTGCCAGGGAGAGAAGGGATTGGTGGTCTACATGCAGTGGGTCTTTACTTCTAGCAAACCTGGCTTTGCCCCCACAGCCATTCTCACTCAGCTCAAATCACCCTGTCATAATTTCCAGTGTTTCCTTCCTCCTCTGATCTTCACAGGGTTAGTCTTTGTCTTTTCTGCCAGTTTCCCTCCCTCTTTTCCAGTTAATTCCCCTAATTGTCTGCTATTGTGTTGAGTAATTTGCGATTTCAAGTCAGCTGTCAACCAGAGTTTTCTGTTCCATCTCTGGAATTAATCTTGACATTTTGGTCCCTCTGTGCGAGGTGAGGGAAGTTCTTTAATATGCTGAGAGAAGAAAGAGGCGCTGAGGGAAACCACTGGGCTGCCTTGGGCTGGCAGCTCTGTGCGGATGGAGGCCTGGGATAGAATGTAGGCTCGCAGAGCTTTCTAGTTAATTTGATTTAGTCATACGACCTTCGTGACTCAGCCAATTGCAGGAAAAATTAGCCACACATTCCCAGGCTGGAGGCTTTTTACCAGTGTGTCCAGTTAACAGCAGTGAAATCTCTACCATGGGTAAGAATGCAGGGCTTCTCTTAAATTCACCTTTTCCAGAAAGCCCTCTTAAACCTCCTCAGTATAAATTTCTTTCTCTCTTCTCAGCACTTCTGTGAATTCTATTCTTTATACTTGGCAACTCATCACACATAACCTTGTAATCCTGTGGCATTCCTTCTATTAAACCCTGCAGGAGAATCCTGCATGTGAAGAATGGCTTACCCTCTTATCTCCTAAATTTCACTTACATCTTTTTTTTTCCACCTGCAAAAAGCTTTATTATTTCCTTTTGATCCACAGCTTGGGCAAGGGCTCCAGGGTGGTTAAAAAGCTGCCTGGTAGCTGCAGGGAGGGATTAGGCAGAAGCTCAGACACCAAGAAGGTACCAGAGAGACCTTCTAAGGCTCCTAGTTGTGCTTGTGGATGAGCCTTTCAGGGAGATCCTCGCCCAGCCCACAGCCTGTGGAAGTAAGTCAGGTGGTCACCATCTTCTAGATGAGTTTCCCCTCCTTATCTAGGAAGTGGTTCTCCAGGCACTCAGGGAGTCTGCACAGGCAGAAACCAAGGCATGCAGATCCGAAAGGGCCTCGTTCAGTTTCTTCTCTAGATCCATGTTGGCTTCTGTAGTGTCCACTCATCTTGGGATGGTTTCTGCATGTCCTGGAAGAGAGTGGGCTGCCACCACTGGTTTTTCATCTTAAAGAGATGCTGGGCACTCTGGCTCGAAGTGGCCCTCAACCTCCACAGCCGCATCATGGTAGTAGATGTAGAAGTCCAGAAAGAGGTAGGTGTAGGAGGCTCATAGATGCATGTTGACCAGGTAGTTGATGGTGGCTTCTATCTCTGTGGAACAATTCTGATGAATCTGGGAGCTCATGGGGGTAGGCAGTAAGGAGCTAAGCTCAAAGTCTGGTGTGGACTGGTCCCCAAGGGTGGTAGTGATGGGGTTTTGGGGTGATAGTGGGGTGGTTCGGAGCCGACGGCCAAGAAAGAATTCTTAAAGACATCTTTGGTGCAAAAAGGTGATTTTATTAAAGCATGGGGACAGAACTCATGGGCAGAAGGAGTTGCACCGGGGTTGTGCAACTGATTATATACCCTCAGGTTGGGAGGGGGTCAGAGATAGAGTAAGTCTCTTAGGTATTTTGGAAGCAAGGTTTGGAAGACCTTGAGGGGCTAGCTGTGTTAGGAAAACACTATTTATTACTATTTGGTAAAACTTCAGTCGTGAGACCCTTCAGATGTATATCAGGGAGCCATAAGTTTGGAGTATGATTGCCAGCATATCTCCTAGGGGAGTTGAGATAAAGGAAGTTTCCAAAGGAATTTTTATATGTTAAAGTAGACTCACTGGTCCCTGGGGCCGGGGGGGGGGGGGGGGGGGGGGGGGGGGGAGGGTCAGGATAATGTTAAGCCAAGATTCCCTTTTACCCCTCACAGTGTTATCATCCAGGCAGCTGAGATCCTAGAGGAAAGTCACTCTGCCTGTTTGAAGCACTTGTCACTGGGCCTTGGGCAGTAAGAGAATTTAATTTTGTGTTTGCTTTAGTTTCCCACATTACCATGACAAACACTTAAACCCCTTTCCTTTGTTCTTGGGTAGCCAGGAGTGTCTGAGGAATATCACACCTATTCTACTGAAAGGTGGAGGGAGTGCTGTTAGCCTGTACTTTGCACTCAGCTTGCTTTATGCTCTCTCATCAGTTGGAGTCTGGAAGAAGGGGTGTCCCTGGGTCTGTTCAATCCAAACATTGAAGCAAGAAAAAGACTGGGGACCCTTGTATGCCCCCCTTTTTTTAACTTAATGGTTGCCAACACTACCATGGTTGTGTACAGGACCGCATTCCCTTTACCCCTTACCCCCCCTGCCATCTTCCTCCATTTCTTCCTCTACCAACCATAAGCAGCCTTTTTCTTTATTTTTTCCTCCCTTGCTTCCTTCCTTCCACACAGTGAATTAAATAAACACTAAGGGAGAACAACAAGATAATATGAGGGGAAAAAAAAAGACTTTCCAAAATTTGAGCCAATCACACACTGATTAAAAAAAAAAAAAAAAAAAAAAATGCCTCCACTTTACAGTTCCTGGCCTAAGTCCCTTGCTTTCTAACCTGCAAACAGAGATAAACAGCAGCTTAGAGCCCGAGCCCCCTCTTAGAGATAATGGACCCTTCTGTGATGGACACAGGAGAGCATGATTTCTACCCTCAGCCTTTTTAGGATTTACCATTTTACTTACGATTTTGTGATTACAGTCCCGAGAGATAGGCCACTTCCCCAGGTAAGAAGTGTATCCCCCTGCCTAAAACACACATAGACAGAACAAGCTTTTCTCAATGCATTTAATATAATTTGTTTATTCTCCCAACTAGATGATTTTTTTGAACTTTTACAGCTCTATCACAGTGAAACTCCTACAGTAGTCACTAAATACTCATGAACAGTATATGGAATTCTTCTTTCAACATTTATTGAGTCTTTGTGTGTTTAATGGCAGTGATTGTCAAAAAGAAACATATTTTAAAGTTCTAATAATGTTAAGCAACTGTATTTTAGCTTTGTGATTACATTAGAGTGGAGATGCAATCTTTCTTCTGCACATATTGAAGTAAGTGAATGGAATACATCAGCGTTTATGTGGACAGGAATGTCACTTAGCAAACAGTGTGCCTGCTGATTGACGATGGCACCTACATCTCCCCCTGTCTTCTCTCCTTGCCAGTGGCTAAGCCTGAGAAACACACACGGAAACAAAACTGGAGCTGGCTTTATGCTGCCAAATGTTTATATTCCTTCCGCAGGCTGGTTTTAAAGACCTAGACATTCAAATACCTCTAAGTTAAAGTTGATTTATCCCCTCAACCTTAAGGGCTGCAGTGTTCCAGAGCAGTCATGACCATACAAGCTTCTCTAGTTAACTTACTCCCCAGGTAATTGATTTGATCACATGGCTTTATGTATCGGCTCTACAAGGCAACTCTATTTATATCTATGGCCTGTATCTCTCCCTAGAACTACAGACTCCTATATTCAACAGTTTACTAGAAAACTGTATTGGGATAACTGATAGACTTCTTTTTATTTATTTATTTATTTATTTATTTATTTATTTATTTATTTATTTTTTAACATGTATTTGTTTTTGAGACAGAGAGAGACAGAGCATGAAAAGGGGGAGGGTCAGAGAGAGAGGGAGACACAGAATCTGAAACAGGCTCCAGGCTGAGCTGTCAGCACAGAGCCTAACACTGGGCTTGAACTCACGGAGCGTGAGATCATGACCTGAACCGAAGTTGGACGTTTAACCGACTGAGCCACCCAGGCACCCCTAAGCCCTTCTTAAGCTTAGTATGTTCAAAACCAAATTCTGGGTTTTTGCCCCAAACCTGGTCATCTTCCTCCAGTTTGCTTTTTTGTAGTTCCAATTTCTCAGATCATATTTGGAGTTATATTACACTATTCTCTCTAATACCCCACATCCCTTCTGTCTCAAACTCTGTTGGCTTTACTTTCAAAATATATCCAGAATTTATATGCAAAATATGATGGATTCACACTTGGCATTTATGGAGCAATGAAAATAAACCAATACATCTATAGTAACAGTATGGATAAATCTCACAAAATACAATATTGAAAGAAGCCAGATACATAGGTACATAACCTATATATTTTATCTGTATAAAGTACAAAAACAGGCAAAACTAACCTATGCTATTAGAAATCAGATTGCCCTTGAAGGTTAGTGACTGGAAGGGGTTTCCAGATGTTTAGTTTGTGGTAATTTATCAAGCTATATGTGATATGTATATTTCTCTATATGATACTTTAATATATTGTAGGGGTGGAAAAATGTTTCCTTCTTCCTATGGTCTTTTAGCTGTTAATTAAATTGACATAAAACAGATCAACAGAGAAAACAAATTTTGTGTGTATGGGAGTCTCCAATATAGTCAGGCAATTGAAGCTTACATGCCATCCTAAGTTAAGGAGAAGGGGCAAGAGGTCTGAGCCTTAAAAGGGAAGGAAAATAATTCACAGGAAGATGGGAAAACCAAATGTTTGGTAAACAAATGTTTACTACACCTGTCCTAGACTTTTAGTGGTTATCTTTGGTAATAGTGCTCCCTCTCTAAATTTTTAGAGGAATTTAGGGGAGGTTAAAAACAAAAAAAAAATCAAAAAACAAAAACAACTCCTCCTGAATCTTTTGGGCCTTTATTGTCTTTAGTTCAAAATAATCCACATGCCAAGGTGACACATTTGGGGAGGCTTGTTCTAAACCCTTTCAATATGATATTTCTATAAAAATAATATGGGCAGGCACCGTTTCCTTTCTAGTCCAAACTAGATCCTGGACCAGATCCTGGAAGTGGCCTCCTGTCTGACTCCCTTGCTCTCGTACACTCTGGCTACAGTGATCTTTTTAATATGTTACTCAGTTTATATCATTTTTGTTCAGAAGCCCCCCAGGGCTTTCTGTTATTCTCAAACTAAAGCCAAAGGCCTTGCAAAGCCCCCATATGATCCATTGCCCCAAACTTTCTTAGTTGCACTTTGTCTTTTTCCCTTTCTCAGGGGGCCCCAGTCACCCTGGCCTGACATTCCTTAATGCTCACCTCCACTCTGCCTCGGGACATTTCTGCTGTCTTGCTTCCTTACCTTAAGGGCTCCATCCCTGTACATATTCAACTTCTTCTGTTCTCTGCTCCAGCGTTTCCTTACCAGTGAGGCCTTCTGTGACCATCCTGTATACAGTATCACTCCTGCCACTTCCCAGCCGCCTTAATCTACCTATAGTTTTCTTACAGAAATAATACCATAGGATAAATTATATATATAGACAGAATGCGAGTGAGTTAGGGACAGAGAGAGAGGGAGACACAGAAACAGAAGCAGGCTCCAGGCTCTGAGCTGTCAGCACAGAGCCGATGCAGGGCTCGAACTCACGAGCTGTGAGATCATGACCTGAGCCGAAGTCGGACGCTCAACCGACTGAGCCACCCAGGCACCCCTATATTTTTAATTTGTTTATTATGTTTCTATCTTTCTAAAGTGTCTGATCCATGAGGGTAAGGATTTGTGGTGTGTGTTCATCTAGCAGATTTCTTCCTGAATCTTTAGTGTCTGGAGGAGGCCTGGCACATAGCTGGACCTCTGGGAATATTTGCTGAATACATTAAAGCAAATGTGGGACAGGTGCTCTGTGTGAAAAGAGCTACAATACTTCAGTGATCCCAGACCTGGTATTGCTAATGCTGTGAGTATATCCCAAAGCAAAAAAAAAAAAAAAAAAAAAAAAAAAAAAAAAAATCAAAATAGCAACTTGCATGATATTGTTGACATGCTCTATTCAGTTGTCTTACACAAATGCTTAACTAAAGGAAGAACTCAGCTAGATGCTTCTAAATGGGGGGCTAGGGATAGAAGATCTCCGACACCTGTGAGGAGTGTTTCTGTGCACATTCTACAAGGAAATATATTGCTACTGATGGAAGACATCTTATCCCACTGTGTTGAAATATGAAAATATCTGAAAAGCACTAGCAAGTGTTTCTGTATGATTTACTGCCTGTGAAAAACAGATGACCATGTGACTATGAAACCATATTTAAGTAGAAAAGCAGAACAGAGAACAACAAGTAAGCATGGATTGCTGTCTTTAATTTTATTCACTGAGATTAGCAGAGGTAGAAAGCATAATTTCACTGGGTTATAAGTTTTATTTTTGGTCCTAAATACAGAGCCTCCGTTGGCATATTTTCATCTGGAAAATTGTTTTTTAAAACATTTAATACACATAATATAAATATAAATTAATTATATAAGATATAATTATATAAAATATAATTAAACACACCCTACTTTAAGATTTACTGTTGATACATCCAGCTTATTCTCACTTTGTAGAGGTAATAAATTAAGATTTTTTTTCTCTTGAAGGCATGGAAGAACTAGGTATTTGTTCCCCAAAAAAGTTGGCAGATGAAGACCACGCTTTAAGTATTATAATGGAAGACTCTCCTTAGCTACCTTATGAATACACTAAGGTCGCCAGCCAAGAGGTACCTGTTTTACACAACACCAGAGAACTTCCCAGAGGGATAACATCCTGTAGATGTTTGATTGTGATACTTAGTAGCATGTTTCCCAGTAAGTTTCTTAAAACAACTCTCCAACTAGACCCCTTTTGCTCACCTATTAATTTTAATTTCTCACTATTCCTCCATCCCACAACCCATCATCACCAAAAAAATTTGATCCCTCCTGCTTCTGAACTCTGTACCCACTGTGGAATTTTGCTTTCTCACCATCAGGTGTCCATATTTTTCTTCAAGACATCAAACTACCTGCCAGACTCTATCCCTCCACGTGTTTTGGCATTATCTCCTATAGAAAGTAACTCTATCCTGCTTCTATGCTCCTCTCTCGTATTGAAATCTCATTGCGATTTCTAAGAATAATAAACCAATAATACCAATAACAAATTAGACAACCTCCTTAAAATATTCCTTAAAATCATCTCAGCTTTGAGATAATCACTGACATAAGAGGGCTGTAATGTATATATGGAAGCATGCCTGCACACACCTCAGTGACCAGGGTATAAGAGCATACATGGTCAAAGTTTCCAGATATCAACACCCTTTTGAATATAGACATGGGTTGCATCCCAGCCCATCTGGACTCAAACTCATTTTGTAGCCTTACTTTGTCCATATTCAATAGATCTTATCTACATGTAAAAAAAAAAATCAGAACAACATTTTAAAAAGCTGAGGAATTTGAGAAGGCACAAAGTATCAGGGAATGAGGAGTGTGCCAGATTAAAATTTTTTTTGATATTTATTTATTTTTGAGAGAGACAGAGACAGAATGCAAGTGGATTAAGGGCAGAGAGAGAGGGAGACACAGAATCAGAAGCAGGCTCCAGGCTCTGGGCTGTCAGCACAGAGCCTGACGCGGGGCTCGAACTCACGAGCTGTGAGATCATGACCTGAGCTGAAGTTGGACGTTCAACCGACTGAGACACCCAGGTGCCCCTGGAGTGTGCCAGATTTTAAAGTGCCAGAGGGAGAATGGCAAGAGACGAGGCTCATCAGGAGCATGAAGGTAAAATCACAAAGGATGTTGTAGCCACAGTTAAGGAGTTTACTTGGTAGCATGTGGCTTATGAGCACATTTAAATAATTTCTGAGCAGGACAGTGACCTGATTTTGCATGTTAGCAGAGCCTTTCTTGCAACATAATGAAGGATGCATCCCTGGGGGGGCTTAGGGGAGGGTGAGGAAGACAGGAGGCATGACAAACACTAAGGGGTCTGTCTGTTCAATAGTCTAGGTAAAAAGTGATGAATGAGGGTTGCGTCTATGGCTGCACTGGTGATGCAGAAAAGGGCAAACATGTACTTTGTTATGGTAGGAATTAAAAGCATGTGGTGAGTGGAAATGGGGAGTGAGGATGATTGGGAAATAGAAGCTTCTGTTTTGGCCAGCCTTGAATTCTGGAGCCATCTACCAAGACTTTGTGAAGCGAGAGATGGAGCTTCTGGGAAGGTGGCAGAGTAATGTTTGAAGATGTGGCATTTGATATGCTTCTTGAGCATTCAGACAGAGATGCCCCAATAGGCCCAGGGCCCTGGAGCTCAAAAGCTGTTTGGGCTAGACATGCAGATTTGGCAGTCTGTGCTGAAAAGGTGGGAATTTAAATTCCTGGGAGGAAGGAAGCCAGTTAGGGAGAAGGGATCACCTGAGAAGATAAAAAGGCTCCTCAGTGAATGTCTACATATGGGAAAATGTACTTCTGGATCAGAGAATACAAATGAGAATGGTAAATCGAGTTTTTGTAGACCTCTGCATATCAGCAGTAGCCAAAATCAACAGTGGATGCAATATCGTAGGTAGCATTTGTAGAAGGAGAGTAGTAAACTGAGGCATAATAACTGTTGATTAAATAAATGACCTTCAAGCATCCTTTGAAAGTCACTTCAGTGTAATGCTAGAAACACAGTTTGGGTGTGACTTTTTAATGAAATTGTTTAGGAATCCGTTTGTAAGACCAGAGATTTATTACTGGAACCAGGTAAACTGTAAATAGAACTGTTAGCTATCACTGTACCCATCAACAGGTCTTTTGTTACTTCTTCAGCCTCCAGTTTTGATTGAGATAAGAGTTCATTGCTCCAATCATTCTTGTGATGACTTTTTTTTAAATTTTTTTTTAACGTTTATTTATTTTTGAGACAGAGAGAGACAGAGCATGAACGGGGGAGGGGCAGAGAGAGAGGGAGACACAGAATCGGAAGCAGGCTCCAGGCTCTGAGCCATCAGCCCAGAGCCCGACGCGGGGCTCGAACTCACGGACCGCGAGATCGTGACCTGAGCTGAGGTCGGACGCTTAACCGACTGAGCCACCCAGGCGCCCCTCTTGTGATGACTTTTAATGCCTCTAATGTCAGATCATTAATTACTACGACCTGTTAATATGCAATATAAGACATATTAACCACTTGTATATAAGACATTAAAAATAGGACTAAAAACTTATTTTTATTTGACTTGTTTCTAAGAAGTAGACATTGTGAAATATTTAGCAGTTCATTTAAAATTTAGAGAATGGATACTGGCTGGACCTGATTGATTAAGCCTTTTATATATGTATTTTCTAAGAATTGAATGAGACTTCTATTTTGAATTAATGCAAATCTGCAAATATCATACTTTGATTCATTGTTTACAAAATATCCATTGGGCAGAGGCTTAAAATTAGCCCAATACAATTACTGGTAGAATTGAAAACTATTTAATATTTCAGCCTCAAACTTAATCATTAGACATATAATAGGACATCAGAGATCTGTTCATTGGTTTTCACTGGATATTAGGGTATTAATGGTGAGAAGGTCATAGTTTGGGCTGTGGACACATAAGAATCTCATGAAGTCATAGAGACCCCAGAGTTAAACCTGGGTTCTTTTTCCCATCCCTGTCCTAAATTTCTTCAAATGGTCCTTTTTACCTCTGATTTCTTCCTCTGAATTCCCAAAGTTTTGTAAAATAAAGAAATGGTGCTTGCTTATAGAGTTATGTCAACAATGCTAATGGGTCAGGATGATGTTTTGAGATATTAATATTTGTTTCATTCTGCTTGTATCTTCTCTCACAAAGTGATTAGACCTCTGTTTGTGGTTTCTTCAGGAGTAGTGTGATTACTTAGCGATGAGGAATTTTTTTTCTTTTTTTTTTTTTTTTTATGAAAACATATACTCCTTTAAGGGATCATAATGATGGGGAGGAAACAAAAAAAGAGGAAGAGTAGTACCTTTGAGAAGAGGAAGTAGAAAGGCGTACTCTCCTGAGAAGCAAACAGAGGAATGTGCTCCCTAGAAAGACCAAGCCAGTGACCATGCCTTAGCAGGACCACAAAGGGACGTGGCCTCAAGGTGTTCCTCGCTGCTTCAGATTCCCAGCATTTGTAAAGATGTAGGCCCATGTGAAGTAAGGGATCGTGTGTGATGTGAACCATGAACTGGCATTCTTGACCTTATGCCAGAAGCCCCTTTTCAGGTGTGGTAAAGACACCCGTATTGTTTGTAATTCTAAAGAGGGAGTGGAGAGGAGTGGTCTCCTGAATTCACAATTACATTTTTTAAGAGCCAGATTTAAATAAAATTAAATAATGGCACATTTTTACACAGTGTAGTTGTAGATGTAAATGTATGCTATTATAATTCTTTTATTTAGCAAAAAAAAAATGCTCATATCTGGCCTGTTTTCCTAGCTCTAGGAATGTAGTCTTGTACATGATTAACATGCTTCCTACTCTCACTGGCCTTGTAATGACAGACAGTTCTCCATGGGTTTCTCATACTTCTGCACATCTTGTGAACAGAGCTCCTGAGTGCCCTTTGTATCAGACTTTTATATAGTAAACAGCCTTGGAAATAAAGATGGCATCTCCCTTTGGACCCAAGGGTAAGTTTGCTTGCATCCTTAGAAGGCAGAGATTGTATCTCCTTTCAGACACATCTGGCAACCACCAGTTCTCTGTATTCAAGAATTTGTTTTTTGTTTACTTTGTTTTTTAGATTCCGCGTATAAGTGAAATCATGTGGTATTTGTCTTTCTCTGTCAGACTTATTTCACTTAGCGTAATGCCCTCCAGGTACATTCATGTTATCACAAATGGCAAGATTTCATTCTTTTTTATGGCTGAGTAATATTCCATTGTATGTAGGTACCACATGTTCTTTATCCATTCATCTATTGAGGGACACTTGGGTTGTTTCCATATCTCAGCTATTGTAAATAATGCTGTAATAAGCATCGAAATGCACATTATCTTTTTAATGAGTGTTTTTGTTTTCCTTGGGTAAATGCCTAGTAGTTGAATTACTATTCAGAAATACTGAATCATATTTCTTTTTTTTAATGTTTGTTTATTTTGAGAGAGAGAGAGAGGGAGAACTTGAGTGAGGGAATGGTAGAGACAGAGAGAGAGAGAGAGAGAGAGAGAGAGAGAGAGAGAGAATCCCAAGCAGGCTCCACATTCAGCATGGGCAGAGCCTGAATCAGGGCTGGATCCCACGGCCATGAGACCATGACCTGAGCCAAAATGAGATTTGGACACTCAACCAACTGAACCACCTAGGCACCCCTGGATTGTATTTCTATTTTTAATTTTTTGAGGCATCTCCATACTTGTTCCTATAATGTTTACACCAATTTACATTCCCATCAGCAGTGTATGAAGGTTCCTTTTTCTCCACACCCTTGCTAACACTTGTTATTTCTTTTTTATTTAAATGCTGTAATATTGTATTTCTCTGTCCCATATGCAACTGATGCAAATACTGTGATATTTTGTGTGTGACTCAGAACCACAATTTGAAACAGGAAGAGCAGCAAAAAATAGACATTCAACATAGTTATGAAAGAATGCTTCTCTGTGTAAGAATCTATTGCATTAATGCTATCTCAGGGGAAGGATATGTTAATTAATTTATCTTATTAGTGAAATAAATACTCTCCTTCAAATATCCTTGCTCTCAAGAGAAGTATTTGTTTCTAACAACACACAAGAGTTCTTAGCATGTGGGCAAAATTGCCTTTCATTTCGACATTGAATAATAGATAGGGAAAGGGTTTCTCTGGGCTCTAAAAAAAGTCTACTTAGGGTTATATGTTCCACTGTGTCAGCACTGAACACCAGATCCCAAGTGACAGGGATGCCCATTTGTTCTTTAATACATTTATTTTGTGTGTGTGTTTGTGATTTTCGAGGCCCTCTAAAGGGATCCTGGACAGGGGCCCTTCTCACCACTGCAAGGATAGAACCAGACCTTGTAAAATAGGAAGAAAATTAGGTATGGGATCTTTCTGGAACTTAAGAAAGCTTTTGATATTATAATCCCATCAGCAACTATTTAAAAATGCTTAAACTATGCCCAGGTTGGTGATAAACTTATAGATCTATGCTTCCCCTATCCCGGCAAAAAACCAGAAGAAAAAACAAAAGAAAACCAACACACGCACATAGTGATAACTAGCTCCAGACTTGGTGTGTATTAGATTGCCTTAAAGAGACACGAGGGACAGCAGGAACCAACAAGCCAGAGGTGGAGCCTACTGGGAAGTGGGACCTGCTGGACATGTGGTCAGAGCTGGATGGCCTTTGGCAGGCCCAGGGTTTCAAGCCGAGTAAGGGAATCGTGTTGGGAAGAAAGATGCATACAGTGGCATCAGTTAGGTAATGAGAAATAGCTTTATTATAATCAAAGTGGGCTACTAAGCAAATGTAAGCTTCTTGCCTCTATATGCTAAACAAAACATGCAATCCACCCAGGTTTTCTTTTATTCCCACCCTGCCCTGGAGTACTGAGTTAGCTGTCCTGGATAGTAATAGGGGATGAGATGAATGTGACTCGTGAGGTTCGCAGTCCAGTGATGCATATTACATCGATCACTTTCAGTGTGATGTGCCTCTAAAGAAGGGCCTTCTTCCTCTTCTGATTCCATCTTTGATGTCAAAATTCTCATTAGGGTTATACATTATGTCTTTAAAAGATACCTTTCAAAATGCAAACAAGGTATCAAAAGTATAAAGCATTATTGATATCAGCTATTAATGCCAGAGTGGTATGAAAGGGACTTCTTGCGTGTGTGTGTGTGTGTGTGTGTGTGTGTGTGTGTGTGTTTAAGTTTATTTTGCGAGAGAGTGCATGTGTAAGCAGGGGAGGGGCAGAGAGATAGGGACCTAGAATCCCAAGCAGGCTCTGTGCTGTCAGCACCCAGCCCAAAGTGGGGCTGGGTTTCATGAACTAAACTGTGAGATCCTGACATGAGTTAAAATCAAGAGTTGGATGCTTAACTGACTGAGTCACCTAGGTGCCCCTGGACTTCCTGGTTTTATACCACAAAATATTTGAGGGACTAGAATGAGGAAGTAACTATGTGGTCATCTAGCATAAACTCAGGTTAGAGGACTGATAAGATGTGATAGAAAGTGGGGAGGCCAGCAGAAGCCTAGCACACCAGGCCCAGGTGGTTTGTCTAAAAGGAGGTGATAGTGTTTTTGTTTCTCTTGTTTAAAGGGAGACTTACCCAAGAAAGAATACCTTAACCCAACAGGAAAAACTGCCTGTTTTTCTTGTGTGTATACATTGAAATCTTAATTTCCAGAAAGAATTTGTGCTGAGGAGTTACACATTTTTTTAAAAGTTTGAATTAAATATGTTCTACTTTCCTTATTTGCAAAAATTAGTTTAGTAGATGCTTTAGGGTCACTGTTTTCCGGTGTGGACTTCATTAAAGAAAACATCCTTAATCATTTATTTTTATTTATATTTGCACTATTTACATAAAGGGTTTCTGCATTCTGTCTCACCGATACTAATATGTCCTTTTTCTGATATATATAGTTCCCTGAAAGTAAGGAAATCTTTGTCATTAACTAGTCTAGTCTGGCAGACCTCAAAGTGTGATCCCAAGGCCTGGAGCATCAGTATTAGCTGGGAACTTGATTAAGAATGTATATTCTCTACCCCACCCAAAGCCTGCTGAACCAGATGCTCTGGGGTGGGACTCAGCAGTCTGTGTTTTAACTAGACTTGGAAAGGATTCTGAACCATTGGTCTAGTTCAACTCTTATGGTTCCAGATCAGGAAACAGGCTCAAAACAAGATGATACTATCCTCCTAGTTTTCAGATTCCCACCCTAGTGGTTTTGTCATTATGCTGAGCTTCATGTCAAGAAGCTTGACATGAAGTTGTTGGTGTTCTGGTGGATCCTGGACTTTCAATCCTCCATAGACATCCCAAAGCTATCAGAACCTTCTAATGGTATAACAGGACATTTTTTTTCTCTTTTTTGATTTCCTACAATTTTTATTTGAAAATACAAAGTCTTTGTAACACAGAAGCAGAATAGGAGATGAAGCCCTGGGGTAAAGAAGGTTCTGGTAAAAATCAACTAATGTATATAACAAGGCAAACTTTTTGTAATGAAAAGAAAGTCAGGCTTGAAAGAGTAGCAAGTTAACATGAGGTATCAAATTATGTGACCAAACTGAGACTTCAAAAGTGACTCAAAAGAACTCTGTATCACTAAACAGAAGAGACAGAAAATATCTAAAAATGAAAGCAAGTTTGAAAGCACCAACAAGAATTCCTAGAGATGGGAATTCTGAATAGGACTTTCAGGATGTCTTTCTAAAGCAAAGCATTTTACTAAGCAGATTCTTCCCAGGACAGTGCTGTCATTTGTTTTCACTCCCTAAAAATTAAAAGCAGTGGATTGGAGTCCTCAGTGAATCTCTGAATCTTCCAAGGTGATGAGGGCAAAGTTGGCGTGACAGCATTGAAAACAGGCAATCTGATTTATTCTTGAAGGAAAGTGGATGAATGTCAGTTACATTATCCATTTTCATGCTCTCACCTTGTTGCCTCTTGTGAGCCACAGCCCACATTTGCAATCTAGTCCTTTGAGATTGGAAGAAGCAAGGAACACATCTAGGCAGCTCCTGCCTGTGGTTTTGGCAACGGAAGGCTATCTGGGGGTCTCGCCTTTCAATTCCAATTCCAATTTCAATGTAATCTCAGACCTTATTTTTAACCCTGCCAGCCTCATTTCCCCTTTACTGATATGTGCTCAAGTGTATCTAAATACTATATGAATATATTCCTAAATATGGGTCTAGGTGCTTTAATCCTGTCTCCTGCCAGACTTCCCTTAATCTCATAACCAGCTGTTTCCTGTAGTATTGACCTTGTATAGAGCTGGTCTCCACAGAGACATACTGACAAGGGACCTTCTTGGTATAGCATGAGGGTTGTTCCTCTAAGAGCTCTCCTTGCCTTATTGTCCAGAAAGGCATGGAAAAATAAGCCATGTGGAAGATATTGTATAATAATCTCATTTTGTACAACCTATAAAGCTGGCAGAAATTTAAAGCCCCCACTGTTTTACCGTACATAACAAGGATTTGGAGGCCTTAGTTGGGCTGATAGGTCTCTGGAACAAATATGAAGCTTAGAAAAGGAGAGAGCAAGAGAAATATTACTGTAGCTTTTAAATTTTTTTCTTAAAATTGTTTAGCATCATTGAACCGAAAGGAGCCTCAAATTCACAGTCTTAATGTCACATTAGCATATTCCTTTCATTTTATAAACTATATTTAATCTATTTTTCCACAGGGTTAAGGTAGTGATCATTATGAAAACATATTTTTTTTTCATCTGTCATAAAGAAAGCAACATCTCAGACACAGATGTAGGTCAGTAGTCATGGTAATAACTTACTCTATGGAATGATGGAATAATGCCAGTTTTTCTTAGCAGGGAAAAGTTCAGGGATGTGGAACTGGGTAGTAAAGGAGAAATAATCATGGTCGGAAAGGCCAAATGACTGATACAGTTTTTCAGACATAGCACAGGGTTGTTTCCTGTGGAACTTCACATCCCCATGTGGATTAAACTCTGATTTATGTCAACATTGTAGATTTTGCTAAATGTCATTACTCTCTCAAATAAAAGGCATGAGAGAACTTGTGTGGTGATTGGAACTCAAATTCAGAAAGATAATGTTTTTACAAGAGGTTCTAAAGTACTTTGGAAAGTTCAAGAACTTGAAGAATTTTGGGGAGACTTGGGATTTACATCATGAAAGAAAAGGCTGGGTTTCTGCTGCTTACCATGTGCCATGCTTATGCTAAACACTGAGGATTAAATGTTCCCTTTGTGTGTGTGTGTGTGTGTGTGTTGTTCACTTCATTTAAATACATGCACTTTCACCTATAATTTGATTCTGATTCCCTCTTTGAATGAAAACTGACTCCCCCATTGATTTTCTTTTGCAATTAGTTTTACCTCTACTTGTCACAACCTCCACAATACATCTCTAAAATGGAAAAATAAAGGAAATGCCAGCAAGAGTCGGCACAGATTAATGGTGGCTTCTCTCTTATAAAGGACTGGTTAGGGTCTTGGGGGGTTGAGGGGAGCCATCCAGCAGGTGCCAAAGACAGGTTCCTTCCACCTGCTGAAAGAGACAGCAGGCAAGATAGATGCAAGGAAGGAGGGGCAAGAGCACACTGAAGCTTAGGTTGGAAGAGAAGAAGTATTGAGTAGTCTGTACATTTTCTGATAACTTGCCTGTGGAAATCAAATTGCAGTCAGCAGACTGCTTGTTTGCTTGGCAGCTGTAGCTAATTATTATTTGGTTATAATGTGATGCTGACCATTGATTGTTTGCATCTGGTCAGAAAAGCTCAGCTCATTTAGAAATGGTAAAAAAGGGTTAAGGAAATGGACTTAAATAAACTAGTCCTTGGAATGTTGAAAAATATTGTTGCTTCTAGATTAACATATTAGGGGACCTGTAAAGATATTTTAACCCAGCAATGCCTTACATCCAGATTTGTGCTTTTTGTCCCAGGAAAGGCAAGAGTGGACTGTTTATTTACTAATTATAAGTTCTTTAGAGAAGCTGGAAAGGGTTTGAGAATGGTTTTTCTGTTTTTCAACTTATTTGAGGTGGCGGATTGTTTTCAAACAGGACAGGAGAGTGTATTGGATATCTCTTGTGCCCAAACTAATATTCTTCAACCTTTGTGGTAGCCAGCTTCCTACATATGTAACCTAACAGTGGGTGGCTTAGCTGCATTTACTTCCTCTTGCTTTCTGCCTTAGGGAACACTTCTGCCCCAGGCTTTCACAACTCTTGGGGGAAGCCATCTAGGCCTTCTTAGTCATGTATAAAGCTTGAGTTCCAAGTCCTTGATGCCCCTTGACAAATAGAGGCACTAGACTCAATGGATAAGTGCTCTTTTTCTCCGCCTTGGCCAGACAATAATGACTTGCATTCTACATGTATTTGCAAAGGTTCCCAACAGTATCGAGTCCCAAATCCTCACTGTAGGAATCAGCTTGAAAACACACCATTGGGTTGGTTTTATCTACACCATGTTTCTCTTTTCCTTTACAATTTTTTTTTTTTTTGTTTATCTATGAGAGAGAGAGAGAGAGGAGAGAGAGAGACTGCATGCATTCGAGTGGGGTAGAGGCAGAGAGAGAGGGAGAGAGAATCCCAACTAGGCTCAGCACTGCCAGCACAGCAAGAATTGTGCCTGACATCTAAAAATGGTGCTCAGTAAATATTAGTTTTTATTATTGTTATCATCGAAAGCTAATTAGATTGAGTATCTTTCATAGTAAATGCTAATAAATATTGGAACAAGTTCTGTTCTAAATTATCACATCTGGCAGCAGAGATTATAGTACATAGCTTAGAAATAGGTCACAGATTTCCTAAGGGACTTTTTTTCCAGGTGCAAAGGGATAACATCTTAAATATAGGTTACTGAAACACCAGTCAGCTTTTCACATGGAATATTTCTTCCTCTAGTCACAGAGTGGAACTACAGGAATTAATTACTTCAAGAAAACAGATATGTTGCTAAATAGGTAATGGGTTGTCAGATCATTGAGTGATTTTAGTCTAGTGTGCCAAATTTTACTTTTTTTTTTTTTTTTAAGTAAGCTCTATACCCAGCATGGGGCTTGAACTCATGACCCTGAGATCAAGAGTCCTATGCTCTACTGACTGAGCCAGCCAGGTAACCCACCAAATTTTACTTTTGCTTATTTTGTGATCCGTCCTGGAGCCCTGGCCACTCATATTCTTGGACTGAATTACACCCAGTGTTACTGAGTGACTGAACTGCTTCTGGCCCACACTGTTCCTGTTAAGCAGCTGGATTATGGGTCTTTTACTACCCTCAGAGGGTTTGAAGAAAATGCTAATGAAGACTATCAGTACAGGAGTAGTTGGGGATAGAGGGTAAAGCAAGGAGTCTCAAATGTTGGCAGGAGAGACAGAGCTCGAAGATGACTTGTTTGGTAAAATATCTTTGTTACATGACTTTTCATGTGGTCCTATGTATGTCTTGTCATTTTGGGTGACAAAGTGGTTTTTAAATTACTTTTAAGTATATTATCTTTTCTTTCCTCTTTCTGTTCTTAATGTGCATCAATAAGAAAATAATTATGTTTTAAAACCAACTA
This sequence comes from Panthera leo, assembly GCF_018350215.1. NCBI lineage: Eukaryota > Metazoa > Chordata > Mammalia > Carnivora > Felidae > Panthera > Panthera leo. The sequence continues at coordinate 94,997,001 of NC_056681.1, forward strand.
GATGAGGTGAGATAAATGGGGTAATAGCTTTGAAACATTTGAAAACTTAAAAGCTATACCAAACTAGGTTCTGTATGAATTCAATATTACATATAATGTAATGATAAAAATGCATGCTTTATTGGTAATAGTGTTATTAGATTAGTATTTATACTGTCTTTTTCATGGAAAATTTTACATTCTATACTGTTAACATTATTTTCAGTTAAACCTCCCTTGAATTATTTCCTTCCCCCATAGTTGATTTTAAGTTCTTCTTCTTCATTTATATTCTTTTTTGCAATGATAATAGATGCTTGATAAGTGCCTTGAACTATGGTCCCTTAGAATTCAGTTGTTCTTGCTAGAGAAAACATCAGACAGTTTGGTTCCAAGCATATATCTAAGTTTTGTTACAATTTACATGCCAGAGAAAACTCTGGCTAATTCAAAGAACTATTCTTGGTAGGCATATTTTATAGCATAGGGAAGAGACTAGATAATAATTGTTAGACTGATTCAAAAATAAAATGAAAATCTGGATAAAGATTACTAGACTCTTGACTAAGGGGCAACTGGCCATATGGTAACTTGATTACCTGTTTCCCAGACCAAGTTTTAAATCTGTTATCAAAAAGGTGTTTAAAAAATTATCAAGGGGTGGCTGGGTGGCCCAGTTAAGCATCCTACATTGGCTTAGGTCATAATCTTGTAGTCTGTGGGTGTGAGCCCTGCATTGGGCTCTGTGCTGACAGCTTGGAGCCTAGAGCCTGCTTCAGATTCTGTGTGTCCCTCTCTCTCTGCCCCTCTGCCACTCATGCTCTGTCTCTGTCTCACTCTCTCTCTCTCTCTTAAAAATAAATAAATTGAAAAATATCAGAAATGCTTATTTCCTTCCAAAAGCCACTTAAAAACTGCAATAATGTTTCCAAATTTAGGAAAAAAATTTTCTTTTACTCTCCTGATTTTTTTCAGTATATTTCTTTCTCTTATAGTGTCTATTCAGTCCTCACAGAAACTGTTTCATAAATTGGCAGCTTTTTAAATCCCAAGAAAGTATGCAATTTATTAACATGTACTGAACTGCTAGAAAAAAATCTACCAGATGAAGAAAAACAATAGATGATTTTGGTCTGTTTTGAGCAGAATCACGGTTACACGATCATATTTTATTATGTTTATACACTGTTTTTTTGGGTGCGGGAGTTTTTGTTTGTTTTGTTTTGGGGAAGGGGTTGTTGAGTAAAATGAAAAGAATTATAGCAATAGGAACATACTTAAAGAAAATATATAGTTATTATTTGCAGTAGTTGAATTGTCTCTGGCAGCATTGACCAACTTTTTTTGTACTTCAAGGTTGAGACACATCTTGAAGTTAAGAGCCAGAGTGGGGCAATTTCAGTGGAATTTATAGTCTGATTTTAATCCATGTCATGAAAAGGGAATAGATTATCCTAAGGATTATAACCAACTCTTTTTTTTTCTAAAGAATAAAATAAGGAAAACTTGTGCATAAGTTAAGACATCATTAAAGACATCATTGTCAAAAAATTTTTGGACACAAGTTAAAGCACTTTTGGGATAGTAGGGAAAGGATCAATTTTAAAGCTGATTTAAGGAGGGTGGCTGGGTGACTCAGTCAGCTGATTGCATCCAACTTCAGCTCAGGTCATGTGAAACAGTTTGTGAGTTCCAGGGGCCCCCCTTCGGGCTCTGTGCTAACAGCCTGGAGCCTGCTTCAGAATCTGTGTCTCCCTCTCTCGCCCCTCCTCTGCTCACGCTCTCTCTGTCTCTCTGCCTCTCTCTCTCTCTCTCTCAAAAATAAATAAACATTAAAAAAAATAACCAATTTAAGGAAATTCCAAGAATGCCTCAGAAGTCTCAGTTTAAAGCAGCAGAAGTGTGGGGAAACCATGTAAAGGGAGAGGACTCTTGTGGAGTCTGGAAGAGTCAGAATGAGCTGAGCCATTGGAAAAGAGAGGGGTGAGATCCGCATGACGAACAGGGCTAGGGAGGATAATGTTTCATGAGAAGTACACTATTAATTGAGCATAAAATGCATTCTGTAATATGGTGTAGAAGAAACTGGAAGGATCAATTGCAGTCAGGAAGAGGCCTTGGATGATTGTCTGATAAGCCTGAGAATGAGATCTCCTCACCAAGTAGCATGCCTGAGTAACAATAGCACAGTAATGAGCATCTTTGTGAGATTAATTCTGGTAAGACTTCTCTGCGGAGTGCTGTATTTTTCCAACAATGAAGAGTATTCAGAGGTGATAAGATGGCAAGAAAAGATGGAACAGCCCATAATTTTCAGAGACCTCTAGGTTAAAAATGATCATTTGAGCATGTCTTTTCCTTATCAGTGTTCCATGTAAAGTCAATATAAATTCTTTCCTGCTCCTATTAAAATCTTTAGTTATGTATCACTCCTACTGCACATGTATTCAGATGACATGTTGTCATAGCTAATTGATTCTTATGGGCACTGAGTGGGAACTAGGCCACTTATTAAGGCCACATGCCCTTTGTGTGTCAATTTTTTAGTGATGTTGACTTCTTACAGTTATTGAGGCTTTTACATGAGAAAGTGAGGGAGCATATTTGCCTTTCAGTTCGATGGCTTTGGGGGCAATGTAGCAGACATTTTGGAAGGTGTGGGAATGCTGCAAGTTTTAAAGGGCTTGTGCAGGCATCTAGGTAAGGGAAGAAATAACTGTTGCAGGTTTATTAATAGAGGATGAGTTATCTGCTATTGAGGAGGGAAGTGATAGATCGCAGTAGTTCCTGGGAGGAATGAGAGGGCTTCACCACTTGGAGAGCATTAAATCGAATGCAACCCAAGTAAGTGTTCAAAGCAAAGAACTTACTATTATTTGTTCTAAGTAAGGAGACCGGGAGATAGCTCTCAAAGCACTGTCTCCCCATGGGGTTAGTACAGGAAGCTTTTATTCAGTGCATTGGTGGGGTAGGGAGCTTGCATACACATTAATGAACTTACACATATTCTTTTAGGCACTTTCGTTCAGTTGTGGGGTGCCTAGCATGCTAGTGCATGTGGTGTCTAAATGGAGTGTCTTTCGATCAGATGGGGGCCCCCGAATGTGAGGCAACGATGAGGAGGAAGCCAGTGGTACTGGAGGTAAGAGAATTCACCTGAGGCAAATCAAAAGAGATTGAAGTCTTTGAATACACTGCAAGGGAGCATGGGCAGGACAGCAGAGAAGAGGCTGTCTGCAAGGAGGCAGTGGGTGAGGGTTGTTTTTAAAGGGGGAAGATGAGGAGATATGGTGACATATAGGTAGAAATCTCCCTTTTTTGGTTATTGTGCCTGATTATAAGTAGCCCATTGGTTAGTTAGGGACTATGGATATTTTGAAGTGACTACGGATATTTTGAAATGACTATGGATGTTTTGCCTGATGCCTGATGGGCCTGTCTGTATTCAGCCAGGTGGTCACTATGGGCCCTTTCTACATTCCATCCCTCAATCCTGTTCGCCTGAAAGTGCCCTGTATAGTGCATACTAAGTTCAAAAAAATTGCAGATAACTCCCATAGGAGATCTTAGTATTATAATGAGCTAAGGGTAATGTTAAGACAATGTGGGGGCCCAATGAGGTCCTGAGCTCCAAACCAGCTCAAACTGACTCATGTGAAGGACAGTCAGGTGAAATACCTAGCTGGGTGTCTCCTTGGCCAGAACTGTATGTTTGCAAAACAAAACACATTTCTTCCCTGCTTTTGTCCCTTCCACTTCCTCCCTTCTGCCAGTAGCTTTCAGCCCTCTGATCTGAGTAACTTCCTGTAGCATCCTTGCTAAAAGAGAATGATGATTGGAACTCTTCTAGCCCCTGTTTGGGGTCCTTTGTGTCCCTCTTGGGGAGCAAGAGTTTCTGTACCCTCAAAGGTCCTTCTAGCTAAATTAGGGATTAAATTGACATGAGACAGATTAATAGGAGAAAATCCAATTTAACAGGCATCTATGTATAGGAAATCCACATAGACATGGAAAATCCAAAGATAGGCAAAATGAGGCACGTATGTCATCCTGAACTAGGAAGAAGGAGGTAGTGGTCTGGGATTAAAGAGAAAAGGAATGCACTTTATAGGCCCTTAAGAGGAGCAAATGTTTGGTAATTAGATGTTCGACCTACCATACAGATGGGTCACTCAGATAAAATTTGTCTCTGTTAATAACCCTTATTCTGGGAAAGACCCCCAAGTTAGATTTTTCTGTTTGGTTAAAGGTGGTAGAAAAGTTTCCCTTGAGCCCATAGGGTCTCAAGTGCCTTCAGCTCAAAATAATCCATATGCCAGAGTGGTGCATTCAGGGTGGGGGTGGAGGAAGGAGCCTCTCCTGAACCCCTTCATCCCTTCACTGTGCACAGATGATTTTTACTTTCCTGTCATCCTGAGCAAACAGAAGGCACCATCCCAAGTCCTCTGTATCTCAGGACTCCACTGACTGCCCCAGCATCCTGTGCTTACTTTCTGCTTTGCTTCCTTTCCCGGGTTGGGCCTTAGTGGAAAACCTAGTCGCCTCATGGAGGTGACTCTTTTCTAAAAGCAGCCCCTGTCCTCTTGCTTGAAGATTACAGCATCTCTGGATAGCTTATACCACATTTTCATTTTTCTCCCAAGTTCACCACATAATAGATACATACTAAGGTCTGAATCAAGGTGACTGGCAAGTAGCCTTCTCATCTGTACACTTGCTTCTAGCAGCTGACATGATCAAGCATTCATTATCCTAAAACAAAACTCCCTTACTGAGTCACACCTAGTTCACTCCAAAGCTCTCTGCTTTTCTTCACAACCAAATGTCCTATTACAGCAGCATGCATTTACCCTCTCTCCTTGGCTACCTTCATGCCTCAACCCTCCTGGCCATCTTCCTTTACCATCATTTGAATGCATATTGCTCTCATTTTGATCACCAAAGAACATCTTTTTACTAATCCATTCTGCTCATTCATTCTGCTAAACTTGGGATTCTTTTCCTCCTGTATTTCTTCATTTTCTTCTTTCTGCAGGTACATGGTTTTTAGCCTTAAATGTTCTTACTACTCCTTTCCCAAAAAGACAACTCAGTAAACCTCTTTCTGTATTCTCTGGTTTTTACTTCTATAATATTCAAAAGTGATTATATTAGAATCAAGAATATGGTTTCTTTGGATTGTTGCTAAATTAGCCTTGTGTCATAATCTTCATTTTTGCATATTGGAAACAATTTTCTCATCTTAATTTTAAACATTTTTTTCTGCTTAGAAATAATTTACATTGTTCCTAGTAACTGAAAACATGCTCTATTAAATTTCACTTGACTTAATGCAATGTTAATTCTCCCAGACTTACCACATTTATTTTATTTCATTCAGTGTTCAAACAATGTATTAGTTCCCTGAAAGTTCTTAAAGTTTCTTTTCAATAAGTGAATTGAAGTGCCTGTGCTAAATGAACAGCAGTTACATTACACATTTAAGGAAGAAAAGTGCTGATGTATTTAAAATCTTTTATTGACATTGCAGCTGCCCCTCTTGGCTTTAAAAAAAGCAGTGCTATTATGTGAATTGTAAATACCAAGATACTCTTCTAGGAAAAGAAAGCTAAGAATGTTAGTAGAAAATTGTACTTTTCTAGTATGGTAATTGGATTTCCTGGTGTGTGTGTGTGTGTGTCCCCCCCCACCCCCCAATGAAACTTCTTACTCGGAAAATTGAGAAATTATAAGGAGATAACTCAAACTTACAAAATAGCATCACTTTTCAGATTTTTCAAGTACCTAATTGCTTCTATCATCTTCGTTTAAGGACTCACCATAATCTATGATATCAAATTGGCCTTTACAAAAATTACTTTTTCCATAGCATTTAACTTGTAAAAAGTACTTTTTATAATTGAAATGCTGATGGGTGTAATTTAAAGTATATAAGAACACTGTTTCTTCAGGGGATACATCTCCAAATTCTCCATGGCTTACAATGCCATGTATGATTGGGGCGTAACTTACTGTACTAGGTTGGGTCTTCCGGAGTTTGAAATGGAAAAATGTTTACCAGGGGTTGCATATATGAAAGATAAAAGGGAAAGGGAACAAGAGGAGGAATAAGAGGGGAGAAGGAGGGTAGGGTAGAGAGAGCCTGACGACCCTAAGCATCCCAGTGGGGGATTCTATTGCCAAAATTCCCCTTTAGAGGAGTTATTCATTGAGGAGAAACAGTTGGGCATCAGTTATTGGTGATACTGGTTGGGGGAAGCCTGTCTTTGGCCTGAAAGCTGTGGTGGATCCTAAAGCTTCCACAGCTGGAGGATGTCCTCTGTTTCCAGCATCTTTCAAAGGGAAGATATTTTTATTTTGGTGAATTTCAGTTTATTGATTTTAATTATTTCATAGATCATAGTTTGAGTTCTGTGTTTAATAAACCTTTCCCTAACCCAAGGGCACATCAGTTTTATCCTGTTTTTCCTAGAAGTTTTTCAGTTTTAGGTTTTACATTTGGGTCTTTATTTCACGTTGAGCTAATTTTTGATTATCAGCAAAGTGTAAGTATCAAGGTTTTACATAAAGATGTCTATTTGTGCCAGAATTCTCTTAGAAAGATTATGCTTTCACCATTAAATTGCCTTTGCACCTTAGACAAAAATCAATTGATCATATATATGAGGGTCTATTTATGCAATATGTTCTCTGCTAGTGATCTATGTGTCTTGTACTTTGATTACCACACTGTATTGATTATTCTATCTTTGTAATAAATCTTGAAATTAGACAGTGTTAATATTCCAGTTTTTTTCATATTGTTTTGGATATTTGAGTTCCTTTGCTTCATATATGATTTTTTGAATCATATTTTTTATTTAAAAAAAAGATTTTTGCTGGAATTCAGTTTGGGATTATGTTGAATCTATGGATCTATCTGGGACAACTGGCATATTAATATTATTGAGACTTCTAGTCCATGAGTAAAGTATATCTATCAATTTATTTAGATCTTTTTAAATTTCTCATCAGTTTTCAACATATAGATCTTGTATGAATTTCATTAGATTTATACCTAGGTATTTTATTTTGCTACTATTTTAAATAGTACTTAAAAGAATTTCTACTTTCACATGTTCATTGTTGCATAGAAATGCAATTTGTGTGTGTGTGTGTGTGTGTGTGTGTGTGTGTGTGTCTATGTGTCTGTGAATTAGCCTTGTATCTTGTGACCTACCAAACTCATTTATTAGATCTAAAAGACAACTATGTTTTATTTGAGTAGAAATAATTTTATTTATGTCTTTTGATTCTATCTTATTACTTTCTTTTTCTTGCTTTATTGCACTGGCTAGGACATCTATTATGGTAGTGAATAAGAGTGATGAATGTAGTCATCTTTGTCTTGTTCTTGTTAAGGAGAAAGCATTTAGTCTATTACCTTTAAGTAAGATATCAGCTATAGGTTTATTATAGATGCCCTTTTCAGGTTTAGGAAGTTCCTTGTACTAGTTTGCTGAGTCACTAGCATGAAATGATGTTAAATTTTTTTAAATGTGTTTTATTGCCTCTATTGCAGTAATCACAATGATCCCAGTAAAATAAAAAGGAAAAAAAAAATGGTCCCATGCAGATTTCATGGTCAAGCTTATTTTCTTTACCCTAATATAAGAACCCTGATGATCTGACTCTTGCCTGTGTCTCTTTAACATCATGTCTTTCATTCCCCACCTGTACCTTAAGCTGCTCTAGAACAGGAATTGCTTGCATTTTTCTGCATACATCATGTTCATATTTATCAATATTTATAGTGCACACTGTGTTAAACCACCCAGACTTCTCACTTCTCACTTCTGTGAGGCCTTCAAGATTTATTCCCTCACCTGAGAGTGGTACTGGATGACAGACCTCTCAGCTGTCAGCCCTCCTGATGCAGAGAGCTGCCTTACACAAGGCTGTCACCTTCCATAAACAACCTGTGTCTAAAGCAAGGTCAGTAAGACTAAACTCTCTCATCCTAAAGATGGATAGTAAAACTGCAGACCCAATTTTGAAGGACTATCCCAACTTTGTAGGTCCCCATGGGATCAGCTGAGATCTTGTTTTGAATTCATCACAGCTAATGTGACCAGCAACTGGAACCAAGTTCCAGTTTGCCCACAGCTGAGGGGTTTCCCAAAACCCAAAAACTTTCAGTGCTAAAAGTAGGAAAGTCTTTGGCAAAATAAGATGACTCAGTCATGCTAATAGAGTCACCGGTGCCTCTTTCTCCAAAATTCTTTTTCACTGCTTTCAGGTGCTGATTCTGAGGTAACTTGGTGCTTTGCTGCCTTCATGCTGATATCTGTCCAGGTACCCACTGCAATAAGAAAAGGGGGGAGGGGGGAGAGAGGAAGCAGGAAGGCCAGCTAGGGAGGCAATTGCATTACTCCATGACAAGTAAGGAAGTGGTATGCCCAGGATGGTGGGAGCATAGAGGGAAGAGAAGTAGACAAGATTCATGACTTACTTTAGAGGTCAAGCTAACAAGTCTTTCTGATGGATTGGATTATCGGATCACGGGGGCCTGCTCAGTGTTGAGGTTGAGCAGCTAAGTGAATGTGGCATTATGTACTAAAATGAGGAAGGTAATGATAATTCAGTATTCATTTAGTATGGGATAAGTGAGTAAGGATTTCAAGTAGGCATAAAGATCTAGAGCTCTGCAGAGGTATAGATTGGGGTACAGAGTAAGGAAACAGGGATACCCAGATTCCAGTTAAAGTCACAGGAATAAATGGAATCACCATAAAGGAATGCAGAGAACAGTGGATCTGAAGCTTTCCTGGGTTGCAAGTCCTTTTGAGAATCTGATGAAAGCTAAGAAATCTGTTGCTGCTGCTTCTTTTTCTGCTTCTTCTTCTTCTTCTTCTTCTTCTTCTTCTTCTTCTTCTTCTTCTCCTCCTCCTCCTCCTCCTCCTCCTCCTCCTCCTCCTCCTCCTCCTTTTAACCACATTCTTGTAGATATTTCTATGTTGGTTTCCTAGGGCTTCTGTAACAAGGTATCACAAAGTGGATAGCTTAAAACAGCAGAAATGTATTGTATCCTGATTCTGGAAGCTAGAAGATGAAAATGAGAGTGTTGGCGGGGGCCAATCTCCCTCTGAAACATGTAAGGGAAGATCCTTCCTTGCCTGTTTCTCCCTTCTTGTGGTGGCAGTCAGTCCTTGGCATCCTTTGGATGGGAGCTACATCGTTCTGCTTCAGTTTTAATGTGGTGTTCTGCTCTCTGTGGAGCTATCCCTCCTAAGGGCGCTGGTCACATTAATTAAAGGCCCGCCCTATTCCAGTATGACCTCATCTTACCTAAATACATCCATAATAGCTCTCTTTTAAGGTACAGAGGGTTAGGACATCAACATACCTTTCTGCAGGACACAACCCATAGCAACTTCATACTATCTTAAGGATTCAAAAATTCCTTGGAGTCCAACCTCCAGAGGCATAATGCAGAACTCATCACCATTTGGAGTCAACATTTGGAGGATGGACATAGGAGGAGACAATGGCAAAGAGAATGAGGAGAAACAGAAGGAACATGAATTTATGTCCCCTTTCGGAAAGGGAAAAGAAATAAATGCAGAGCCCATGCAAAGAAAGCACTAAGAGTGCCCTAGAAGCCAAAAGTTTCTCTTGTTGCCCATGGGCAGCTCCACACAGTGCTGCTGATGGTACTAGCAGTAAATGTGATTGTTGTTGTTAATATTATTATTAATTATTATTTTGTTGTTTTGGGTGTCTGGCACCTTTCTGTGCACTTTACCTGTATGATTCTTTTCATCCTCACAACAACTGTATTATTATTATCCCCATTTTATAAATGAGGAAACTATAGAGTTAAAATAGCTTCCTTACAGTGACATTGTAGGTGCAAGACATCTTAAATCTTAACATATTTCAATCCTAACCTTTTGCTCTTCTTGTCTGAACTTCTCCATTCTTCTCCATTTCAGCCATTAAGTAAATCCCCAAATTATAGACTTTGTGTGTTTTAAACCCAGCTTATCCCTTCTTCTCATTTTGTGGATTTCATGGTTTGTTTGTTTGTTTGTTTGTTTTGGATCATCCAAACCAGCCTCCTCTCCTAGTACTCACCCACAGGATGGTGACAACACTCCAGCCACACTAAACTATGTCCTGTGTCTCACCTTTTCCTTTTGCTCTATCTTGGATGGGTTTTCCTCCTGACTACTGCTGACTCCTGTTCATATTTCAGCACCCAACACACAGTTACCTTCTCTTATGGGATCTTTTATGAGGCCTTCTGTGTATCACCGAAGGCAAAACCAAAATGAGGAAGACATGAGCTTTGCCTTCAAATATGCACTTGATTTTATTGAGGTCTGAGGATGTGAAAATGACAGGAGACACACAATTAAGTGAATGAAAGCTAGAATGATAATGACAGAATTATGCTGACAGTAAATAGCTATAGAATTTTATTTTTATTATTTTTTTAACATTTATTTATTTTTGAGACAGAGAGATACAGAGCATGAACAGGGGAGGGGCAGAGAGAGAGGGAGACACAGAATCTGAAACAGGCTCCAGGCTCTGAGCAGTCAGCACAGAGCCCGACTCGGGGCTCGAACTCACAGACCGTGAAATCATGACCTGAGCCAAAGTTGGACGTTTAACCGACCCAGCCACCCAGGCGCCCCTTTATTTTTTTATTTTTATTTTTTTTTAACGTTTATTTATTTTTGAGACAGAGAGCATGAACGGGGGAGGGGCAGAGAGAGAGGGAGACACAGAAAAATAGTTACAGAGTTTTAAAGAAGATCAGCCTGCAGCCAGAGAACCACTCACTCAAAATCATATTATACCGTTACTGGCAATCACCCCCCGTCTTAAGAAGGGAACATTTGTAGGTATGTGATGAAGAACTTTATGCTCTTGTGTTAATATCTCCTTTACCCTTTTGAATATTTGGCTTCAGTTTAAAAAAAAATTTATATTGCTTATTTATTTTTGAGAGAGAGAGGGACAGAGTGCAAACTGGGTAGAGGCAGAGAGAGAGAGAGAGAGAGAGAGAGGGAGAGAGAGAAAGAGAGGGAAAGAGAAAATCTGAAACAGGCTCACCTGAATCTCTCCGCACAGAGCCGGACACGGAGCTCAAACTCACAACCATGAGATCAGGACCTGAGTAGAAGTCATACGATTAACCCACTGTGCCACCCAGGTGCCCCTAGGCCTCAGTTTTTAATTTTTTTTTTTCACCAAGCTTCATTAGCTCCAGATTATTTATACAGTTTTGAACTGCTCCTAAGTATTTATTGTTCTGAGTGCTCTTTACCTTAAAAATCATGCCTACAAGTATATAACCAAAGCAGGTGACAACAGATTTTGTTAAGAAGTTTACTTTTTGTTCATTTTCATATTACTCATTTTTCATAATTTAGTGTTAGGATAGAGTATAAATTTCAAATGTTGTGTATTTTGTGTTTTTCTTTAATGGATGTTGTGAATTCTTTCTAAAAGACTGTTAATGAGATGATTTTAGGAAGACTAAGGACCCTTGAACCCTGTAATCTTGAAATTTTGGTAACTTGCCTAAGTTCTCTCTCAGTCAAGTTATATAAAAGTTTTTGTTTGCTTTTTAGGTTTTATTAACAACTTTGCTGCAAGTTTTGCATCATATACTTGGATTTGAAATGTAATGACAGAGAAGGATAGATAGTGAAAGATATGATAATCATTGCATTTCAGGCAAACTCAATATACAAAGCACTAATTGCAAAAAATAAAACAGAACAAAACAAAAAAGTATTATTTTGACCCTATCTACTATTCATCCTCCATCTGTACAGAATTCCCTCCTCTGTATTTTATGGCTTCCTGTGGGTATGATTTATATGCCATTATATATAGTCTCCTGTAATTATTTACATAATTGTTTCCTTTTCTGTATCCTCCAGTCTTCTATAAATCACTAGAATATAGAAATTTTTGTGTCCTTAGCACCATACCCAGGAATGACAGGTATTTGAAAAGAAAAAAAAAAAAAAAAAAGAAAAAAAGAAAATGTCTGGAGTTCACTCTATATTTTGAGTCTTCTAAGGACTGAGTGCCTACATGTTGGTTAAGAATATCACACACGCAAAAATAGCAGCTTCCATTGATGTTTTAAGATAACTTCAAGTGGAAGATAAAACATTTCCAAAATTAAAATGGAAGTCAGGTGGAAATGAAGTGCTACACAGTTTTCCAAGGGACATTTATTTCTTGCAACAAAGAAGGCTGACATTGTTAGTCCATGGTTGTACGATTATATTCTTTCTTACATACATAATGTGCATGTTAGTGCATCTTCTATGGGAAATTTGATTCACATATTGTGTACATTTTTCTTTTTCTTAGCAAATCTTGAATTTTCATCACAATTCTCATAGCATACAAAGCAAGCTTTATTTTCAAAAGTGGAAGTTCAATTACTAGGAAACATGATGACAATAGCAAGCACTAAACCCATAAATGACAGAAGCGGCAGATTTCCCACTTGGCCAAAGTGGAATGTCTTTCAGTTTACTCATAATACTGAAAAAATAGAGAATCTTTTCTTTGCCTGCCTTTCCTGGAGTCAAAGTTATGTGTTTACTTTTAATTTTGTATATATTTGTATATGCATTCAACAAATAATAGGTATTATTCACATAATTTTGTTATAAAGGGAAAGAGGAGAAAGAGGAAAGGTTTGAAATTCACTGTATTTATTGTTAAACATTTCTGAAAAGTTCATTTACTACTCTTTAGTAAATCTCCAATTGGAACATAGAATCCCTACTCTCCCATTCAGTATTTATTCATCTTTATTTTACCATTACTAATTGAAATATTACATGAGAAAGGGTTTTTCCAAATGGAAATTTGGTAGAAAAATGTTCATGGTATTGTTTTCTCTTATGCATTTCCTAGAGTGGTTGGTTCCGTTGCAGTTTATATGCTTATCTCTTTATAGCGTTTTCATAACACTGATATAACATGAGCAAGATAAATCTCATGGTAATGACATTAAAATTGATAACTGAACATTTTAAGGATACCTGAAACTTTTCGTTAGCTTGTTAAAATTAAGAAGAACAAAACAAATACAACTTAATATGAACTGTTAATTCTCCTGCAAGATAAAGAGAATTCATTCATTCACTTATTATGTTTTACTTAATATTATCATTATTATTATTTTATTGTGACAGAGAGAAGGAGCATGAGCAGGGGAGGTATAGAGAGGGAGAGAGAGAAAATCCCAAGCAGGCTCCATGCTCAGCATGCTGAGCCTGATGCAGGGCTTAATACCATGACCCTGAGATCAGGACCTGAGCCAAAATCCACAGTTGAAGGCTTATCCAACTGAACCATCCAGACGCCCCCATTTACCTATTATGCTTTAATTGTTTTCAATGCTAAACACTCCATCAAATAATGATGGAAAAACAATTATCTTAAGAGGGTAAAACTAGTTGAACATGAGATATATAAAAATTAAAGAATTCCCTTTAGCACCTTTATCACTGAAGTGGAATTCGTGTAAAACGGTATAAAGGATATAATAACATAGGCATGATTCTCCACACCTTCCTTTCCCTCTATTCTGATTTCCAGTTTGCCCCCAAGTGTGGCTTATTTTGCCTCATAAATAATCATCAAATTATTCTGCTTTTGTTCATCCTCAGCACCTCCTAGTCCAAATCATTGTTTACTCTCTGACCATTGCAGTGGTCTTCTCACAGGACTACCCACATCCACTTGGGCCCTTATGACCTTTTGTCTACAATGTAGAGGGCTCTTTCCAGGGCACATTCTTCATTACCAGGCTTTGCAGTTTAAAACATGTCAGAAGTCTCTGTGGAATTTCAGCTTAAAGACAAAATTTCTGAGTGTTGCCTGTAAAGCCATGTGTGATCTGTCTCCTTCTGGTTCTTTAGGTCACATTTAATGCCGGCCTTCCCTGCTTTGCCCATCACTATGCCACTCAGATCATAATCATACATGTCTTCAGTTCCTTGACCTTGACAGACTCTCTCCTGTCATATGCTGGTCTTTTTCTGATCCAATTTTCTCCTCCTCATCTTTTAAATGTCAGCAAAATATCATTTCCTCAGAGAAGAGTTCCTTGACAACTTGACCCCAGTCAGATCCTCCCTTTATAGCATCATAGCCTTCAAGCTTGGCCCCACTGCAACTTTTCATTAATCAGGACCTAAGTCCTATCTGTCTTATTATCTTATGACCTGGGTGCAAGACATAGAAGAATAACAGGTAACCAATAAACATGTATGAAGTCTATGAATCATAAAATGCTTTATATTTTAAAACCATTTGAATATGTAATATTTAAGAGAACCAACCCATCTCATGGAGTATATGTATGTATGTCCCTTAGCCAGAGAAACAGGGATAGAAGTTTGAAAGTTTATAGATTATATGATCAAACTCCTGTTCTGTAGGTTTAACTATAATCCTAAAGAATTTCATCATTTAAGTACAAATTAGTCATGTCTCCATTGTTGTGATAGTAAGATGTTGTTGTATATGCTATTATCAGTTACATAAAGTGACATAGAAAACAAAGTTGCTTATCATTTCCAAATCTTCTTCACCACCCCAGTTCTCAAATGTCACCAATTGCTCCTGGTAGATAACGAACTCTACTATCTGGTTTTAGTCTTACTTACAGAGATTAAACAAGTTTGTTTACCCCTGGGGATAACTTTAAAGACTTTCCAAGAAGCCAAAATAGTACTAAATCCAGGGAACTGTTACTGTATAGGAAAGAAGACAGAAATCACACTTAAAAGAGGGAAAGGAAATGAGATAAAATCTTGAAAAGCATGTAGGGAGAAATGAAAACAGGCGGGGCGCAGTCTTTATCTTTTCAAGCAATCTACTGTGCTTCAACTTTTGAACATCTAAGAGCCCAAATAATGGCCTCTATCTCAGATCGCCCCTGGAGTCCAGTTTTGATGCTGATAAATGCTGTTTTTACAACTTGTTGTTGCCAGATATGGTTTCTCTGAATTATCCAGAGGCCAAACATCATCCACCTTTCTTTTTTTCCAATTTATTTTGCAGTTATCATGCCTCAAGCATGGGTCACTATGGTTGGAAATAACTTTTAGTAGCTGCATGAGCCAATAAATGAATGTATCCAGAGGCTGCTTTGAGGTTGTGTGGTGATTGTCAAAGGGATCTTCATCATAGGATGAGACATCAGTTCGAAAAAAATGCAAACCAGGTCTTATATTTCCAGATTGCCTTTCTCAGGGAGCAGGCCAACTCTCCCAATGCTTATGAGTATGAAAACTACCCAGTATTTTTAATACCCCTATTTCCTCAAATTCTAGCTTAGTGTGTTCAAGCAGCATTGTCTTTTGAACTTATGTGAAAATGAAAATCAGTCTGAATGATCTTATATAAGATAATTTGAGAAATAGGCTATTCTATAATGTCAAGTGAGATTGGATTTGTACTGTACATTCTATAGCGACCACAGACACCCAATAATCATGATGTGTTGAGATGTTTCATGACCCAGGTAAATCTTCTAAATCATCGAATCAGTTATCTTGTTTTGGTTCGATCTTTATGTTAAATATATTTTGTCTTCATATGCCTTGGCCTTTGTTAACCTGTGTGCTTTGTTTTTATATATTTTTATTAAATATATTTTATTGTCCTTAGATACCTTAATCTTTGTTAAATCTTATGTTTTAACAGGTAGCATAGCAGGATGGTTATGAGTTTGGGTGGTGGGGCCAGAAGACAAAGACTTGAATCTCTGCTCTGCTACTTGCTAGCTTTTTGACTTGGACTTTTACTTAACCTCTCAGTGCTTCAGTTTTTTCCTCTAAGAAATGGGGATGATAATTATTTTTATGTCTAAATGATTTAATATGCACAAAACACTTATAACAATCGTATCTTAGTAAAAACTAGTATAATGATATTATAATTATCACATCCTATTCATTACTATATAACATTTTAATTAAATGCCTACTATATGCTGAATATTTTGTTGGCAATGGGTGGTATTGATCAACCTAAAAGAAATAGCTAGCTCCTACCTTCCAAGAGCTGGAAGCCAGGTGAATAGAGATAGAGTTTGAACAAGTAAACAAAAAGTAAAGTGATCTCTACAGTAAATGGAATGAATGAGATACTATGGTTTTGAATCATAGGACAGAACTACTTCAGAGAGGATGGCCAAAGACAAATGGCCTGAAATATGTTTTCATATGTTGCCTCAAGATTGAAAGAGAACCAATTATGACATCAGGGACAGAGTGGCTTTTCAGGGAGAGAAAACAACCTGAGCGATAAGAGTCTTGAATAGAAAAGCACTTGCTGAACTCTGGTAAATGAAGTAAGGCTATTGTGTTTGGAGTTAGAGAGAAACAACATGAGGTGGAAGGAGGCACCAGGAGCAGGATCATGCATTCAGCATGGCAGGGGTTCAGTCTAAATTCAAGGGAAGACATGATAGGACTTTAAAGTGATGATGCTTTATTTTTTTTTCTTCTAAATTTTTATTTAAATTCTATTTAGTTAACATGCAGTGCAATATTGGTTTCAAGAATGGAATTCAGTGATTCATCAATTACGTACAACACCCAGTGCTCATCATAACAAGTGCTCTCCTTAATCCCCATGACCCATCTAGCCCATCCCCCACCCACCTTCTTCCATCAACCCTCAGTTTGTTCTCTATATTTAAGAGTCTCTCATGGTTTGTTTCCCTCTCCCCCCACCCCAAGTTCATCTGTTTTGTTACTTAAATTCCACATATGAGTGAAAACAGGTAGTATTTATCTTTCTGTGGCCTGTTTTGCTTAACATAATACAGTCTAGCTCCATCCATGTTGTTGCAAATGGCAAGATTTCATTCTTTTAGATGGCTGAGTAATATTCTATTGTGTCTATACACCACATCTTCTTTATCCATTCATCAGTTGATGGAGGTGTCTTAAAATTCTAGAAAATTATTCTATCTGCCATGTTGGAAAACGAATTAGAAGAGGAATGGGAAGCACCAGTTGAAAAATTTTTAATAGCCTAGATAAAAGGTGAGATGGTCCAAAACAGTGGTGGTGATGATTAAGGGAAGTGTGGTATGTATGGAATATGGAAATTGAGAGAGAAAAGAAAAATAAAAGATGACTCCCAATTTTCTGGCTTGAGCAACTGGGGGAGATAGTGGTGCTTAAAGGGGGGATATGAGGTGTGGATTAAGTTTAAGCAGTAGGACAGAGGATGGAATGAAGAATTCAGTTTGGGATGAAGATTAAGATGGCTATATTTCACATAATAGAGGTATAAAAACATTTAGAAATATGAATTTAGAATTCATAGATAAGGTAAGGATTAGAGACAGAAGTTTAAGAGATGGTATAAAGATGACATTTAAAGTCCTAGGGATGGCAGAATTCATTTAGGAAAAGGGTGTAGAGAGAAATGAAGAAATTTGGACCAAGCCCTAATAATATCCAGCATTTAGAAGAAGACACAAATATCCATTTCTCATTCCTCTTGGATAAATGATTGCTTTATCATAAAATAATGCTATAATCAATATCTCATTATATGATATGGTAATGCTGCATATTGTATGATATTATATTATACAGAGATCAAAGAACTACAAATGCTATATTCTCTCTCTCTTTGCTCTTGTTTCATTTGGGACTCTGGATTTCACTTTCCCATAATATAAAAATAAGTAAGTTATTATGGAATATATCCTAAACAAAAAGTGACATATATGGTAGCGAATAAAAATAATTTAGATGTTAGAAATGCTAATCCATAAATTACTTCTGAATGTTTGTATTACCCAATACAAAAAAAAAAAGAAAAAAAACAATGTAATTAGTGCAATTGTTTTATAGATGACCCCTTACATAGTGTATTTCTTCTTTCATAAGTACTATTTTGAGAAAGAAAGACTATTGAAACTAAGGAGCATTTATGCCCATAGGAAAATTTGATAATGATCAGATCAGATTATCTGTATACAAAAAGAAAAAGGATTTAGATCAGAGAACAGGGTCTGGACATTGTCAGAGACCATATGATTGAAGGGTCATTCCTTAGGACTTAGCTTCTTCCTCAGCTCCACAGTCCTGGCAGTTACAGGGATGGAAAACAGTGGAAGCTTGGCCTCAACCAAACTAAATGTTCAAGGTCTCCTGGAGCATCTGTGACCACAGTCATCTTCATACCCAGGTGTCTTCCAGTTCCCAGAAAGAAATTGAGCTCAGAGTGTCCCTTGCTGTCATAAGTCATAATGCCATGGAAGAGGAAAGTGTGTGTGTGTGTGTGTGTGTGTGTGTGTGTGTGTGTGTGCATGCAGTGCTTTTAGGAGAAATTTCTTCTATTAAAAAAAATGTGTATCTATTTATTTTGAGAGAGAGAGTACTAGTGGACTAGAGGGGCAGAGAGGGAGGGAGAGAATCTTAAGCAGGCTCCATGCTCAATGCAAAGCTTGATGTGGGGTTCAATCCCATGACTGTGAAATCATGACCTGAGCTGAAATCACAAGTCGAATGCTTAACCAACTGAGCCACCCAGGCGACCCTGTATGAGGAATTTCTTAAACAAATCAAATGTCAGCTTATTCCATTGACTTCAACCTTCTTTATTCTTTTCAATGAGGGCTCTGTGTATAGCTCCTTTCTGAGTTCATAAGTGTGATCACCTCCAAACACAATCATCAAGGAGAGAGAATAGAGGTTTATCAGGATAGGCTTTCACTTGGGCTTCAAGATTGGCATAATACAATGAAGGAGATAATCAGATCACATCCAGAGTCTTGAAGACAATGAGGAGTCATTAAATCAACTTCAGAGACACTGGTCACTTTATTAAAGGCATCCAAACTTATGGCATGAAGCCACATGACATTTTTCAAGGAAATTATATATCTTTTGAACCTAGAAGAATATTTGAAGTTCAGATTGTTCTGGTAGCTTTAAAACATTTAGTAAACAGCATAACCTGTACAAGAGTTAGATTGTAATTATTTAAAAGGCAAGTAATCAGGACATTTGTTGAACTCAGCTGAAAGTTGCCAAAGTGTAATTGGCTTGCAGATGGAAAACCACCAAGGAGTCATCCCGGATACTGGCAAGCCTCAGGGAGTGGACAGCTATTTCTTTGATATCAAAGTACAAACTGACAAACCTTTTGTCCAAGGATCAGTGAACCTGCATATGGGTGTTGACCAAGAAAGTTGCCAGGTAGAATGCTGTACCTGAGGACATAGCTAGAATTAGGAATGGACTTTATTTTTTTTTTCAAGTTTACTTGTTTATTGTGTGTGTGTGTGTGTGTGTGTGTGTGTGTGAGAGAGAGAGAGAGAGAGAGAGAGAGAGAGAGAGACAAAGAGAGAGTAAGAGAGAGAAAAAGAGAACAAGTTGGGGAAAGGCAGAGAACAAGAGAGACAATCCCAAGCAGACCGTGCTGTCGGTGTGAAGCCTGACTCAGGGCTCAATCTCACAAACCGTGAGATCATGACCTGAACTGATATCAAGAGTCAGACACTTAACTGACTGAACCACCCAGGGGCCCCTGGACTGGGTGGACTTTATAACTGGCCAACATATACACTTCTGTAGATAGATGCAAGTCTGTTGATACCTGCAGAAGAAATATGTATTGTTCTATAGCCTTTGGTGTAACTATATTTGGCATAACTATATGCTTTTTTGGTCTTTTGCTTCAATAAGAGAAACAATACTTTATAGAAGCAAAGGAATAATTTTTAAAAAGGGTCTGGAATGAGTGATAGTGATGATCACACTGTCGTGCAGTCCTGCCAGATGCATTGCATGGTGAATACCAACATCCCTATAGAAGATATCCATAATTTGACTCTATCAAAGTATAATGGTGTTTGTTCATTATTTTATTTTCTGGAAAAAAAAAACAAATTACATTTTTATAATTTTTATCTAGTCCACCTAATTATTATGCTGTTGAATCTAAAAAATGCCTTCTACGCATCCTTTTATTTCCTTGTTGATCTCTTTCAAGAATATATATATCATGTATGTTGAGTTATATTCCAGGGTATAATCAATAACTTTCATATGCAGTTAAAAGGAAGCTATGAGAAGGTAGTAACTTTCTGCATCATCTTTTTATTAAACATCTTACTATATTATGATAACTTGAAAGTATTTTATTTTTGGTATCTTATTTTGATAGAGAAGACACTTTCAACATATTGCCAAATGTGGTCTTTGCCGACTAAATCTAAGATGCAACATTTCTGAGATATAATCATTATGATTACTATCGTATTTTATTTTTTGCCCATTTATAAACTAGAGCACTGTCAAATAATGCAAAAACAACTTAGTGTGTGGACCATAACTGTCATATTCACTGCATGGTAGAAAATTATCCTCAGTGTTGAGTGAATACAGAGGATTTACTTTTACTGTATAGAATGATGGCTTAAAGGAGAAGGTGAGTTTAGCAGGCAAGAAAGGATACTGGAAAACTATTTTAAGGATGAATTGCAAAACAATGACATTGCCTTTCAGTCAGCCAGTAAAGCAAAAGGAAGGAAAATCCTAGGGAAAAAAGTGCCTGCTCTTGGCCTGTTTACTGAAAGAAGTGTAGAAAAGTCTGTGGAATTTAAAGATAATGATAGTTGGAAGGAGTATATAGGAATTATCTACAGTTGTGGTTTTCAACGTGCAGTTCCTCAACTGAAAGCACCCGCATCACCTGAGAACTTGCTAGAAATGCAGATTCTCTTCTTTACCCCAGACCTGTAGAATCAGAAAGTCTGTTTCGGGGCACCTGGGTGGCTCAGTCAGTTGAGCATCCAACTTTAGCTCTCAGTTCCTGAGTTTGAGCCCTGCATTGGCTCTGTGCTACCAGCTCAGAGCCTGGAGCCTGTTTTGGATTCTGTGTCTCCCTCTCTTTCTGCCCCTCCCCCACTCATGTGCGCACGCGCGCGCGCGCGCGCGCTCTCTCTCTCTCTCTCTCTCTCTTTCTGTCAAAAGTAAATAAACAATTTAAAAAAATAAAGTGTGTTTAGATAAGCCCTCTAGATGATTGTGATACACACTCAAGATTGAAAACACTGCTTTAAACTGGGATATTTGTCTGAGTTGACCAGATGAAATGCCCATGTGGATTAGATTGACTGGTGAACTGTCTAACTTCAGGCTGAGTTGGAATCTTCCCTTGATGAACTTACTGATACGTTCAAGTGAAATGTTTAGGACCCTCCCCAAACCCATCCCTGGGAGCTCTTTGAGAGCTTAAAAATGAGGACAGTTGAAATCTGCCCACTTCAAAAGTTACACATTATCTTTAGTTCAAGTAATTAAATCTTACATTTGATGATGATCAGAGATAGCTCTGTAGGAAGAATACAGTGGGACATTGCCTATTCCTTATGTAAAAATCTGCTATAAAATGCCTCGTATTTACCTGTTTACTCATGTCTGTTTTTTTTTTTTTAAAGGGAAGTTTGTATTCCCTTGAAGGCACGTGTTTTAAGATATAAATTTTTCAAAATTTGAATTCAAGATAAAACAATGTTGGTTGAAATGCATGTAAGGTATAAGTGACCTTATTCCATTTTTTAGTAATATCAGATTCTGATTGGAGTATGTCTGTTGCAGTGTCCTCAGAAGTTGACCTTGAATAGAGGATTCCAGTCCAGGTCATTTATTGAGGAGATTATCCCAGAAATGTTGATAGGGGACTGGAGTCAGAGGTAGACAGGGGCAAGGAGCCAGAAATTGTGTCTGTTGTAATTGGGAACCTTTGGGGAACAGTATAAAACCTGTCTCAGAGTTATCCTACTGCAAGGTCTTAGGGAAATGGAGTATTTATCCAGGTTATTGTCAACTCCTATCTGTCATTGATTATGGGCTGGTAGAGGATGTACAGTTGGCATTATTTCTTTGCCATTTTCACTGTGGAGACCTGAAAAACTCCCGGCAGAGTCCTGGTACTGCACGTAGAGCAAAGGGATGTTCTGTGTGGATAGGGTAGGCACAGCAGCATCTGCTACACGGTGGAGTGGATGAAAGAGTAGGTAGGTGGTAGAGAGTTGTAGGGAGGTAGATACCTACAAGGAGAAGTGGAGTGGGCTCAAAAAAAAAAAAAGCAAAAGGAGAATCATGGGACCCCCAAAAGGAAAAGTGCTTCACTGTCACCGACGTGTGATGCTAGCTCTCATCATCCAGGAAGCATTTATTTAATGTTCACCTGCACTTGACATTGTGATCTACCCCAGGAAGATAATGAAAGCAATATGGTTCCTCGCCTGAGGTGTTTGACAAGCTGGTCTAGAAGCAGGAAGCAGAAAACTAGAGCTCTAGGCTTCCATTCAAAATGACAAATGCAGGCTGTAAAAAGGATGGCCCTCGTGTTTATGGAGGCTACAAATTAAGTGCCGCCTGCCCAGGTTTGATCTGATGCCCATTCACACTACTGTGTACTGACACTTTCCAGAAAGTTATGCCGTGAGTCTCCAAAGATACTTTGCTGTTCTAGTCTGCCCCTGTCAGAATATCAAGTTTGGTATATCCTAGGATGTGCGTTTTATGAAATAACAGAATTATTAATTCATGATAATTGAAAAAATGTACTAGTGGTAACTAGCTTATCTTTGAATGCTTTTAATGGCAAATGTGACATATTACTTCTCCTTATCCCCACCCCTCTTTTTTCTTTTTTAAACACACAATTTTGAAAGCCATAAATCCTTCCTTTTGCATTGATATGAACCCAACAGGCCAAATTACTATACTTTGCTTAATCATTTTTGAAAAAAAATAATTAACTCTGTTTTCTTCTAATAAATTTATAAGATTCCCATAGTGAATTAGATTTTTTTATAGCAGCTGTTAATCTTTAAACTAAAAAATACTTAAATCAGTTTGGAAATAAGGAAAACATTTTTTTTTTCTCCCTGGAGTAGATCATAGTTACTTTCGTTTTCCATTTTTTTTCTTCCCTTAAGCCACCTCCGGGTATGATCATATTTCCATTTTCTTTTTAAGACCTCAGTTACATCATTATCTCCTTAATGCTAACAACCCAGAATTCCTTTCCAGATACTCCCTTTTTTAGTGTTTTTAGATAAGCAAGGTATTGTTGTGGTTGTTGTTGTTTGTCTGTGTTCCTTTGCATCCTTAAGAAGCATTGAATTCTTTCCACATTTTCTCTTAATACAATTTGACTCCAAAATCATATTGGGAAATAGGATATCTCATTTGGATAGCACTCTAGCTTTGCCTCTATAAAGGTTGTTTCAGGGTAATTGGTAATTCAGCTATTTCCTCATGCCTCATTTCCAATTCATACTGTCATTTTACTAGAGGGATTCTTTTGTTCTTAGTGTTTATTCACCGAGACTACACATTTTTTTTTAACGTTATCTAAGCAATTTCAATCTTCTATTAAGAAAAAAAGTTTGCACTCCAGTATTTCTTTCCATTCCCTACTTACTTATGATCTCCTCTAATTCACTACAAATATTCCAGTAAATTTCATTCAGGTGATTAACAACTTTTGCATTTTGTTGGCTTTTCTTTGTAATCTTTGACATTTCCAGGTTTTTCCAATAATTGTCTCAGGAAGATGAAACCAAAGTTTAACTCACTCATTCCTTAAAGAATTTGGCTTTTCCTCAAGTTTTGGCTCAAAACTAAAGGGCCTATAGTAATTTTCCTGTTAAGCTTTTTAGTTTGGTGTGTGCCTGCTAGATCCATGATACACCCTCAACTTCAGTCCCATTTATCACACTGGGTGCATTTCTAAGATGGACGGTCTTCATGGCCTGTGGCCACGTTCATGTTCGATATACTCAGACTATGAAAGGAAACCCTCCCACACTACCTGGAGGAAACTTGAAAGTGTTCCATTGCTATTATCTGAAGTAATACTTGATTAATCCCCTACCAGGAATGTTCTGACTCAGGTTGGCCTCCCTGATTTTTCTAAAGCATTTTCTAATCCAGTGCTTTCCAGTGCCTAGTAAATGTGTTGCATTAACAAAGGGGTGCCTGTGCTTTTCCCTTAATTTCCACCACAAAGTTATTTCTATGGCCCTTGAATTATGAATATGCTCTCTCTCGTAAATATTATTCCATTTAGATGAGCACGGTCTGGTTTTTGTCTCTGGTTACCTTCCATGGACTTGGCTATTTCCTGGTATGGGGTTTCTGACCATTATCTTTATACAGATCAGTCAGTCCTTGGTGAAATCGTGCTTTGTTTTGCTGAAAGAGATCTTGAGAGAGACTGAGCATCACCCTTTGTCTTCATATGCATCCAAACAAAAGCAGGCCTGTCCTGATTTCCTTTCAGCATTCAGTCACAGTACATGCGTTCCCGAATCAATGAATATTAAATGAGATGAGCATTTGTTGAAGGCTTCTCGTGTGCCTTTGCAAGGCCTCGAGGTGGTTATTCAGCAGAGCCAGTACCACATGTGAGTGTCAACAGTGTATCCAGCCATATTTCCATCAACCATTGTGTTTTCACTGTTCTTGTAAGTTTTACGTCGTATTTGTCTTCCACTGCTGCTGATTATAGTTATCCCTTTTCACTTGTTTTGTTCTCAGGAAATGAAACTAATTTGCATGTTAGCCAACATTAAACCCTTGGGAAAAGTAAATTTGTAAGCGTTTAATGTATATATAAATTAGAAAGCTCGCCAAACACAAACAGAAAGTATCCAGGGCATGTGGTTACCTGGATTGTCTTCTGGCCTTAGATTTTGAGAATATACTCAAAAGGTTCTTCTGTAGAACACAGTTCCGGGGATCTCAAGAGAGTTTATACTGTGGCTGAAGATGGCATTACATTAGAAAGATAGGCTGGCCCTAGGCAAAATATCGAAGCAGGAAAAGTTTGTCTTCCAATGTCACAGCCCTCAGGGCCACTCCTGCCCTCTGTTCCCTTTGGGAACTAGCCTAGGAACCCAAAGCCTTTTTTCTCTTCCTGAACTACAAAGGAATGCCTACCTTTGTCAGACTCCCTGCCCAATCAAAAGCACTGCTCTCAACACCTCCCTTTTCAGAGAGACTGAATTTTAGTGAAAATTGTCAGTGAAGAACTGATTCCAGGAATCCTTACCTCTCCAGACAATACATCCTTCAGACAAACCAGTAGGGATTCCAATCATTCCAGAGGGCTGGTGGGGAAAATCCTTCCATTTAGTAAGTCTTGATTTCTTGCTTTTCATTGTATGGCACCCTGAAAAGCCAGTGTGCTCAAATTTTGGTGTGGCCTATATCATTTTTTTATTGCCAAATATGAGCCAATGAAACAGTACAGACAAATATTCTCGGAAGAGATCTACTTCTCTCTCTTAACCCCTATCATAGAACAGTCTTGCCATAAAGAATCTTTAGATTATTTCTTGGGATATATGTATGCGTTCATAAATATGTATTATTACTTGGAAGTTCTTTAATACTTACATTCATTGTATTCTATTGGAAGTATCATTTGTAAGGTTGTATTTTTCTAACAACTAAATGAACCTAGTTCATTGTTTGTAATTTTACCTTATATTACTCCATTGGATGTGCAAATTATTTTCTTACTGTTGGCCATTTGGAGTGTTTGCAGTGTCTGCCTGTAACACACAGAGCTACAGTACACAAATTGTTGTGTGCATCTTGTGGACATGTACAGGTGTGTCTTGAGGAAATACACCTAGAAGTAGAATTGTTAAATAATGCATTGCATACATAGGTATAAGTCTTACAGTTGTTCTAGAACTTGCTTTTCTGGGACAAGAACTGATAGTGATTTATTCTTAGACCTATGCATTGTCTATTATGGGCAGACAAAAAGTAGAATTGCTAAGTCCTGGGATAGCTTCCATTTACCTTTACCAGACAGTGTGAAAATATTCTCTAAAGCATTTGAGAAGATTACAGTAGTAAATGAGATTTCCTATTTCTTACATTCTTGCTAAATTGTATAGGAGTTTTTAGCATTTTCCCCCCAATTTTATGTGAGTAAATTTGTATCTTAATGTCATTTTAATTTTTATTATTATTATTATTATTGGGCTTTACATTTATTTATCAGCCATTTGGACCTACTCTCCTTTCATTTTCTTTGCCTATGTTTCCATTGAGTTGTTCTTCATCTAAAATAACTATACTTATATTTTGGATACTCAAAGTTTGTATTTTACATAATTTTTGCAAATATGCACACCTGCTCTGTGATTAGTATTTTAATTTTGTTCATGCCTTTTTAAAATATACTTCTTTAAAAATGTAGTGTAATTTCACTACTTTTTGTTGAGTATTTTCTTTAAGAAATTATTTTCTATCCCAATGTCATTATACATATATCTAAATACTTTTGCAAACGTTTAAGAATTTGGCTTTTACATTTGTCTTTATCTTTGATTTTTATTTTGTGAATTAAGATCTAGTTTTATTATTTTGCTTATTCATAGTTAATATTTAGTACCATTTATTGAAATGGTATTTATTGGGCTGTTGAAAGGCTCTCTATTCTATTCCATTGGTTAATTTCCACATGCATACCACTTCAACTTAATTACCATAGTTAATAAATATTGGTATCTTGCAGGGCAAGTCTTTGTCCCTTTTTTGTTGTTCCTCAGAAACACCTTTGCTATTCTTGATTGGCTCTTTGTTCCTCAATCTGAATCTTAGTTTGTCTTGTTTATTTCTCTACAAGAGAACTCTTGGGAACTGTTGGGAATTTGATTATAGTTGTATTGAATTTATAGATCAATTTGGAAAGAATTTCCATTTTTTAAATATTGTGTCTTAATCATCATTAGGGTATATTTCTCCATTTCATCGTGTTTTGTTTTTATATTTCAGTAGTTTTATAATTTCCATCATAAAAGTCTTCATCCTTTTGGTTTTATTCCTAGGATTTTATAGAGTTTGTTTTTGCTTGTTTATAAATGGTTATTATGATTAAAAATTTTTCGTGTTAATCTGTGTTTTAGACATTTTCTTAATGCGTCAGGGAGATCATCATAAACATGAGCTGTCATGATGCAGTTGGATTTTGTTTACATACCTAAAAAATACCTGATCTAATAGTTCTGGTGATCGCTCTAGAGTTTGTTTTCTTGGGACAGTAACTGACAGGAGTTAGCTTTGAGATCACTGTCTTTTTTTTTTTTTTTTTTTTTTTTCCATAGCGGTGGGCTGCAAGTAGATTGCATCAATTGTATTTCCTGGACAGTGACTCAGATACTGAAGAAACCCTTCTTTCTAAGTGATACTTTTTATCTTTAGAAAATCAGCACTTTGTCACATTTACAATCATCTGACTTTGATGTAAAATCTTTCTCAATATTATTTGTCATTTCGATTTTACCAGTGGCCCCGTGGGTAACTTGATTAAGTAGTTATCAGGCCTTAGGGTATTTGGAGGTAGACCTACTTTAAGTGCCATTGACATTCATTATCACTTAGGATAGTACCCAACATGTAATGGATATTCAGTGAGGATATCATTCAACAAATATCAGTGGTGTTATCACTGGAATATTAAAGGTAAGTTACAGACATTATGTTGCCCCATGTTCTATTTATAAAGAATTTTTTAGTGTTTAGTGTTGGCTGGAATTCTAGCAATGTCTAGCAAAATGACATTAAAAATTCCATCTTTAAGTGATTTGTTTAAAAGTCTTATACACTGAATCCATGATGGTTCTGTCTCTTTTTTTGTTGTTGTTTGCAATTAAGACAGATAATTAATATAATGTTATATTTGGAACAGCAATGGAATTCATAGATAGAATCAATCAGCTAATGTAGGTAGGAAAATGACCAAATGTTTCAGTCATTATTAAGTCTTCCTTACAGTGATCATGAGCATTACTGAGTATAATGAGCTACAGGATGTTTTAAAGAATTAGCTTGACTTGCTCATATGAGCAATGGAGATTTTAGTAGCTTTTAGACAACATCTCCCTGCCTGTCTGCCTACATATCCACAGAGCTGACCCGTGCTTTCTGTGTGTGAGGCTCTTAGAGGAGGGACCTAAAAGACACTTGATACTTTGTATCCTGCAGAACTGCCTCTCTGCATCATTGACTCTCTCCTCCCATCACTCACTCACATGGTGCAGTATCCACTGCCCACTGCCCCAGTGCCATTTCTAATTGCTGCCATTCCTGATCTCCAGTTTTTTATTTCTTTTTTCTGCTGTCCACCATTGTGGCTCACTTCCCAGCCTTTCATGGAAGGGATGACTTTTCACAGATTGTTCCTGTCAATCAGAGCCTGACAGCCAATTAAAAACCCATTGGATTTAATAGTGGGAACATCAGATCCTCTTGGCAGTGTGTCTGTCTTCCTTGGCACTCAGGGATGCTGCTTTTTGCTTCTGAAATTGGTTACATAATAAGCTTGACTACTTTGGGGTCATTAGAGAATCTTGAGATTCTGGAAGGCTAATCCCTTGATGACTAAAATTTCACTGTGAGTGTGAATTTTAATGGCATCTGCTCAAACTCTTATGGGGCATCTTGGTGTTTGAGTACTTTTTTAGTGCTATAACAACCAAAGTTGAGATGTAGAATACACTAAAATATTTTTTAAATGTAATATTTCTCACAAAGGGGATACATAGGTTTCCTTTTGTGTCAGATTCCTAAGGCTGTTATAATAAGGTACCACAAACTGGGTGGCTTCAAACAACAGGAATTTATTCCCTTACAGTTCTGGAGGCTATAAGTTCAAGATCACGGTGTTCAGGGTCCCTCTGAAACCTGAAAGGGAGAATGCTTCCTGGCCCCTTCCTTGCTTCTGGTGGATTGCTTACCATCCTTGGTGTTCCTTGACTTGTAGCTTCAGTAGTTCAGTCTCTCCTCCATCCTCATATGGTGTTGCCCCGTTCTGTGTCTGTATCTGGTCTCTTCCTATGACACCAGTCTTATTGAATCAGGGCACACTTTAATTCAATATGACCTCATCTTCAATTGATTACATCTGCAGATGGTCTATATTTCCAAACGAGGTCACAATGATAGGTACTAGAGATTAGGCATATGTTTGACCTATCTTTTGGGGGGTGAGGCACAATTCAACCCATAACACCATTTACTTGTGGACTCTCAATTGAAAATGATGGCTTGGGGATGTAGGTTGGAAACACATTCTGTGATTTTTATTTTTTAGATGTATGTAGGGAGATGTCAGGGAAAAACTTTGTCTCTTTCTAGTCCATCCATTATCTTCTTATTCACCATTCTCCCACATACTTGCCCTTCATAATTTATTGTTAGAAATGGGAAGAGATGTTTAAAAATTATTGTTTGGAAATACAGTTTATAAATAGCTTTAGTCTATAAGGAAATAACCCAGCTTTTCCAAGAGATCTATCCTTTTAGTCTTTAGACCTTTGCAATTTCCATAGGTGGTTGATTTTATTTTTAGAAAATTGCCAAGTTTAAACAAAAAAAGAATAATGTTATGCAAAGTGTCATTCTAAGATGCTTGTGATTAGGGCTGATTTTGAATATTCATTATGATAATACTGGACCATGTCCTTTATCTGGATTGGTTCTTTCTCTGCTATCCAAAATGGTGAAAAAATGACAGTCCATTTAAGAGTTACACTATATTCAGTAAGTAGGTCACTGCTTTTAAAAGATTAGAAAAGAAGAAAATACATTTAATATTAAAATTACACTCATGGAACTCAGTTTAATATTTCATTGAGAATTTAAAAGACTGTATATTATTTGGAATAACTAGGATTATGTAGGTTAGCTTTCCACAGCTCAGGGAGATGTAAGAGCTATTTACATGAGAAGACCATATACTGACCATGGAAGAAAGAATGTAGGGGTGCAATAAGTGGAGAAAGCAGAGCAGCAGTTTGGAGGCAGAAAGGAGAGTGCCGTTTTTTAAGAAAAAGCTTGGTTTTTCATCCCAGAGTGTAATATAAGCCAACGTACTAAGAGGCTATGTCTGAATAACAAGTAAAAGAAGGATAATTGGTAGAATTCTTTAAAACTATATATATTATCTGAAGCTCTTTAATTATTAATTTCTTTAACTTCATTATTAAGTTCTTTAAGATAATTAAATCTGTCACTTAGCACATCTACAGCATTCTATAATTTTAAACTGTATATTCATTTTTTATAAAGCCTTCTTGAGAGAGTTTTATGCTTTCTTCCAAAAAGCATTTGATTTTGCTTCTGACAGGGATCCCAAAACATCACCAACCTGAAACAGTTTTTTAAAAATAATTGCTCTGGGGGCGCCTGGGTGGCTCGGTCGGTTAAGCGTCCGACTTCGGCTCAGGTCACGATCTCACGGTCCGTGGGTTCGAGCCCCGCGTCGGGCTCTGTGCTGACAGCTCAGAGCCTGGAGCCCATTTCAGATTCTGTGTCTCCCTCTCTCTGTGACCCTCCCCCGTTCATGCTCTGTCTCTCTCTGTCTCAAAATAAATAAACGTTAAAAAAAATTTAAGAAAAAAAAAATAATTGCTCTGCTCTGGATTTTCTAGTCCTTTGGTAGTGTACATGAGTTTCTTACAAATACATAAGGAGAATTCTTTGGTTATAAGGCATCCTTATCAATTATAAATAAAACCATCTGATTTTTTTTTTTTTTTTTCTGTGCTGGGACAGACACGTTTCTTTACCATTTCTCTCTGATGGAGGACAATTTTTTTTTTCTACTTAATATTTTCACTGATGTAGCACTTCAAGAATATAAATTTTATTTGGCATGGATAACATTACAGTTCCACTCCCTGTGAAAGGTAACACATTCTCCTGTCTCATGTGCAGCCATTAAAAATCTATCTTCTTAGTTACTGAGATTGCAAAGAGATTGTTGATGCTTCAAAATTACCATTTTTATTTCAAGGTTGCTAAATTTCCTTCCTTCCTACCGGCCTGCCTGCCTTCTTTCCCTCCTTCCTTCCTTCCTTCATCTTCCTTCCTTCCTGCCTGCCTTCCTGCCTTCCTGCCTTCCTGCCTTCCTGCCTTCCTGCCTTCCTGCCTTCCTGCCTTCCTGCCTTCCTGCCTGCCTTCCTGCCTTCCTGCCTTCCTGCCTTCCTGCCTTCCTGCCTTCTTTCTTTCCTTCCTTCCTTCCTTCCTTCCTTCCTTCCTTCGTCTTCCTTCCTAACTTCGTTCCCTCTCCCTTTCTCTCTCTTTGGTTCAGGGATTGCTCTTCCATTTATACAGATGTTTTTGCTGTGTTACATGTATTTCCAGATGTCTTGGAGAAATAGTTCATGCTCTTCAGTCTCTCACATCCTCTTGTTTAATCTTTTATGTAAACCTGTGCCCTGGGGTGCTATTTTTCATCTTACTGATGAGTCTTAGAAAGGTTAAGTAACTTGCACAAGGTAACACAAGGTAAAAATTGTCAGAAGGGGAACATAAGCTCAAGAAGTCCAAAGCAGGGTTCGTCACTGGTATGTTCTCAGAGGGGGAAAAAAAAAAAGATTATTTTCAGAGCTTGTCATACTGACAATTTTGTTACTTAATTTTTTTACTAGAATAATATTAATACTATTAACGTTGTTACTTTAAGTCTTAGTTTCCACATGTAAAAGTTGATAAGCCTAAATTTCAGTGGAGCACCAAGTTCTGAGTTAGTAGATGATATCCAATTAATGGTGAAAAATGCTGAATCTGTAGTTTTTGAAGTGGTGACGATTAAAGATTAACCATATCTGTCATGTGATAGCATATTAGTTCTTTTGTTGATTCCTTTGATCTCTAATTTTGGGGCATACATATGTATAATAGGTGCAAAGCAGACTAACATTTGTAGGTGGTGATTGATATCTCATTCTGTTATAAGGTATGCTTGCTTTGGAAAACACTATGTGATCTTTGCGTGCACAATGAGAGGTCCTTTATCTGTGTCTGCAGTCTTAAGAAACATCGACTGGGGCATCACACTGCAAAACTTTATGCCAATAGGCCCTAAGTTTAGAGCTTCAAGGTTACTGAGTTCACGTTCTTTTAAGTCTAGCAACCTTATCAAATTCTAGGACTGAGGCCAACTAGGTAGGTGTGTGACCTTGGACAAATGAATAAACCTTTCTAAGCTAAGCCATGGTCTCTTTTATCTTTGAAATGGGCTGTTTTCTACCTCATTGGGAGATCATATATTTAGAGGGCTTATCATTGTGCCTGGTACATAGTGTTTTATAAATAACAGTTATTACTGGTTTTGTTTTTGTTTTTTGTTTTTTTTTTTGCATGATAGTATCCAGAATTGGAAGGGGTCTGTAAGATTTTTTTAGCTATCTATTCTTAAATCTCTGGGAAAGAGGAAAGTGAGCTATAGGAAACTATAAGTGAGGAAGTAACATTACTTAACATTGAAGAGATCCACACAGAGTAGGGCAAAATAGATTGTTGCAATGGTGCCATTTTTGGAAATGATCTCTAGCTGCATCTGTTTATTATTGAAAATATTAGATTTGGGGATTCTCAAATGTAAGTATAATGTGTGGCATATGAAACAGAGGAAGGCTTAAGGCTAAATTCTATAAATGGTTCCATTTACTGGTTTTGCCAGCTCTCCACGCCATAGCCTTGACTGGAGTATTTAAATTGGGCACACTTTGTGGGAGCTTATGTGATATGTCTGTGCATACCCATGCATTTTTACCTGAAAAGATTCTTTAACTTGGAACTGTGTGAAGACAAAAACAAGTGGATCTGTTAGAAATCACTGAATCCACACTCTGTCATAGGGATTAAATTGACTACTCCTTGTTTATATAGGGCATCCTGTAAAGGATGCAGGTGCATTCATATTTCCACCTTAGTAATAGCCTTGGACAAGTGTGACTGGGTGGTAACCTCCCTGCAGGCATGGACCAATCAGCCTAGGCTGCCAAGGTCCCTAGTCCAATGTGCCAGGATGCCTACTTCTTACTTCATGGTTTCAGTACTATCTGAAGGTAGTTAAGAATTTTGCTTGTTAAGCCCAGGTATTGTTCAGTAGTGCTTCTCTGTCTCTAAAATAAGTTCATGGCATCTGCAGGTTTCTTGACATATGCATTTTCTTCCCCAGCTTTTCCTTTAAACTCCTTTTGGTGAGAAGAGCCACTCGCTGTTCAGTATAGGAATTGAAAATGAACTAATTCCCCTTCATCGTTCAAAACCAGTCCCTGTACTTCGTTGGACACCTCCCAGCAGTGCCCCAGGGCCATTAGTGCTCAGTCCCTCCATCTAGTAAAACGTTAAGTGGTGTAAGAATTAACCAACCATGTGTATTTGCCTTAAAAATCCATGTTAGTGTATTAATTCTTATTATGCTGTCATGTAGAGTGGAATACTAACATCAGCATGACCAGAATATTCTCTCCCTACAGACAGACCTCCATGGGAGGTTAAATTATACTCCCAATATGAATTTATTAATTTGCCGTGAGAAACCTGTTCACTGAGGTACTACTGTGCACCTTCATTCATTGGAAAGTGCTTATAGTGCAAGTTTCAAGTCATCTATCACTATTTTTCTACTTTTTCTTTAAAGTAAATAAACACTAAGAGACACAGAATGGGCTCCCTCCCCCTTTGCCTGTGAGCAGCATTCAAGAGGCAGAAACATTCTGAGACTGGCCAGAGAATCAGAGAATGGCTGCAGCTGTTAACACACCAGAGAGTATCCAGAAAGTCTGCAAATACAGAGAAGACTGTATTTATTGTGTGTTTTTTTTTCCAGTTTAACAATTGTATCCATGCTTTAAACTTTATGTACTTTATAAGATACAGTGTATGGAGTTGAAGAAAAAATATTAAGCATATCATGAAAACATAACTAGCAGACACCTGGGTGGCTCAGTTGGTTAAGCGTCTGAGTTCTGCTCAGTTCATGATCTCACGGCTCGTGGGTTCAAGCCCCACATTAGGCTCTGTGCTGACAGCTCAGAGCCTGGAGCCTGCTTTGGATTCTGTGTCTCCCTCTCTCTGTCCCTCCATCCCCCCCCCTTGCTCTCTCTCTCTCTCTCTCTCACTCTCTCTCTCCCTCTCTCTCTCAAAAATAAAAATAAACATTAAACATTTTTAAAAATATATAACTAGCAAAAAATTGTCCTATGTTTCCTTTCATTGGCATACTCTACATTATTTTAAATAAGTTGATGGATCATGTTTTCCAGTGGAAGGAAAGAAAAGGTTAAAATTCATTGACTTCCTGTAATCTTCATTCTTTCACTTCTCTCTCTACAGTGCCCTTCAATTTCATGAAACTGGTATACATGATGGAGTCTCTTTCCTTCAGAAATCTTAGTATAAATCTGAATCAGCCCAGGGAAAGGGGTCTTAAACCTATCAAGCTGACTTTTCATTTAGGGCTTGATGTCAAGAGGTTAAAAAGACCTTGAAATCTCCCTGTTGATCCAGACCTGCTCATATGGGTCCAAGGAATTAATTAATTAATGTTGAAGGGTGTATTTATCTGAGATATTCTGATCTATACTCTTTGCCTTTAGTCCTCTAACAGGAATTTGGGGGAGGGCATTGACAGTGAGCTGCTGGTCTCTGCTAGCTCTTAGAGTTAAGGCTAAAAGCTACACATTGGAGGGACAAAGAAAGAAAAACTTAATCTCTGTCTCACACACATGGAATGATGGATGGATGGATGGATGGACAGATGGATGGATGGACAGGCAAGTAGATTGATACAGAAATACACACAGACGCACACAGACACACACACACAAGTACTTTTTGGCCACCCACCTTTACTTATTATTATAGCTAACTAAGCGTGTGTGTGTGTGTGTGTGTGTGTGTGTGTGTATACACACACACACACACACACACACACACTCAGGATTCCCAACTTCCTAACATTAAGCTTTTTCTGTCTTGAATTTCCAAATGCTCACTCAGTGGTCATTTCTCTGCAGATGTTCTATGGATGACCCTGGATAATTCAGAAAAATCAGGTTGTGAAAAGTAGAGGGCAGAAATTTTGACTTCATCTTGAATATCTAGAAACCTAGCAAGTGTCTACCACAGAGCAGGTACTGAATAAATACTTACTGAATGAATAAAAGGATGAATGAAATGATATGTAACTCTTTATATACTTTCTACACAAACACACATTTACAGTTATAATCATATAATCAACCCTACACTAAGGCAGTATGGCTAGGACTGTCACTCTCCTACCTCTAATCACCCAAATTTATTTCACCCTTAAGGCTGCACGTTACCCTGTTGGGACATTTTTCCCTGTCAAGGGTGATATTTTTTTTATTACCTTATTTCACTTATTTTAAAAAATTATACTTTTGAGTTGGAAAGAGAGAAGTCTGTCTGATACCATCATGACCCTAGTGACAAGCCATTGATCGTAGAAGTGAAGAAAGCTTTGATGAGCATATCTTGGCAGTTTGGTTTTTTTGGCTTTAGGGTTTTGAGTTACCTTAAATCAATTTTGGTCATTACCTATTGCCAGATCCTGCTGAACAAATATATTTTTGTTGGATATGTTTTCTTACAATCGATGTACTGATGTTGATTTAGATGTAGTTTCTTCCTTGCCCTCTTAATATAGGAACCAGAATGAGAGTGACCTGGGTGCCTCCTTTGGTTGAGTAAAGGAGACTCATGGCTATAATCACATTTAAGAAACCGCTATTGCTCTGCGATGACTGGAGAATCAATGGCAGTTCAGAAATTAAAGCAAAGACTGTGCCATTTAAATCTTAGAATCTGATCATTCTGTTTTTTCATCCTCAAACCAGTGAAGATGATCAGTTTTCTCCATGTTGTATTTTAAACTATATTTTAATTGAGCTGTAATTTTATAGCACTGTTTACCAGATTCATAATACCAATTACTTGGAACCTTCTTTGTTTGGCTCCAGGTTTGAAATGTGTGGTAGAGTTTTCTATCTTTAATCAACTTTTCTCATTATGAGGATTGTTCCTGTGTTGTGTGTAGCCAAAGACTACTTTAGGAAAGTTAAGTTGGCTTGTTATTTTACAGTATAGCAATTTCAAGCATAGTTTATCTATCTCTAGCCTATAAGATGTAAATTATATAATGTACCTTTATTATACTTCCCATTTATGTTTCTTTGCATTTATATTTTAGCTGATATGAAATCAGTGATGCAAGTATGATTTCATTGCACTCAAGACAATTTTGAGGTACCTCAAAATTAAAACCAGAAACTTACAGATATATTTGCACATAAGCATAGTATCAAGACATCCAAACTGGTATAAAAACGTTTATATGGACTAACTTGAGGACAGCCCATTATGAAGTTTTGAAATCTTAACAAAAACAAAATGTTTCTTTTTTTCAATTTTTTTAATGTTTATTTATTTTTGAGAGAGAGTGAAAGAGAGAGAGAAAGGAGTGGAGGAGCAGAGAGAGAGGGAAACACAGAATCGGAAGCAGGCTCCAAGCTCTGAGCTGTCAGCATGGAGCCCCATAGACTGTGAGATCATGACCTGAGCCGAAGTCAGATGCTCAACAAACTGAGCCACCCAGTTGCCCCAAAAACCAAATGTTTCTAAAGAAATATACCACAGTAATAAACTGAAGCAAATCCAAACTGAGGGTTGAGATCTAGCTGATCTGGACCCTGCCCCCAGTGGACTCTGACCTTGAGTAAGTCATGTGAGTTTCTTGATACTTGTCTTCTCCCTCTGAAATTGAAGATTTGGGCTCCACCAATGAACTTAGATTTAATATCTTCAAATGTATATATATAGTAATTTATATCCTGAAATAGATCAGTGACTAGTAATCATTTATTATCTATCTTACTAATTGTTTTCACAACTTGCCAGAAGCCAGGTTTATCTCCTCCAAAGCTGATTGGCAACACTGTTCATGCTAACACTATTAATTTGCTTAAAAGGTCATGTACAAACAAATTATCCTGAGTTGAATGACTAGTTAGTAGGTATTTAACATTTGGAAACCTGTGGGGAGTTGTTTGTTCATTATTTATGCTCTTTTTATAATCCGAATGCAGCATTAGTTCTTGGGCAAGGGTTGATGAATGTTTGTTTTGACATTTACCTTCTCTTTAAAGGATGTTTAAAAAAAATTTTGGGGGTGCCTGGTGGCTCAGTCGGTTAAGTGTCCGACTCTTGATTTCGGCTCAGGTCATGATCTCGCGGTTATGTGAGTTCGAGCCCCATGTCGGGCTCTGTGCTGGTGGTGCGGAGCCTGCTTGGGATTCTCTCTCCTCTCTCTGCCCCTCCCCCACTTGTGCTGTCTCTGTCTCTCTCAAAATAAATTAATAAACTTAAAAAAATTAAAATTTCTTAAGATCTGTCTTAGTGAGGAGGGGATTATATTTTTGTGTGTGGTTCAGAAGAACGTGTTAAAGACCAAGTAGTTGAAAAAAATAATTTTAATAATTACAGCTGTCTCAAATTGGATGGTTTCTTTTTTTTTTTTTAATGTTTTATTTATTTTTGAGACAGAGAGAGACAGAGCATGAATGGGGGAGGGTCAGAGAGAGGGAGACACAGAATCTGAAACAGGCTCCAGGCTCCAAGCTGTCAGCACAGAGCCCGACGCGGGGCTCGAACTCACAGACCGTGAGATCATGACCTGAACTGAAGTCGGCCGCTTAACCAACTGAGCCACCCAGGCACCCCTCAAATTGGATGGTTTCTAAGGGAGGAAGAGGGTTTCTGTCCTAGAGGTCACACCTGGATTTTGCATCTACTAAGATTTAGACTTCATGATGTCATCTAAGGTGTTCTCAAATTCTGGAGTTTGAAGATTAAGTCCTCCCCCCAACTCCCTACTCTACCATTCCTTACATGATGTCTTAATTAGCAAGAAGAAATAAAAATGTCCTGTACATTTGCATGTTGACATGTTGAGCCTGCTGGTATTTTTTTGATCATTCTATCTCTGCTGTCCAGTGTACATTCCCGTTCTTTCTTTCCTCAACACACTAAAGGTTTTTGACACCACATTTCAACTATTTCAGTCTATTGACATTTCAGTAGGTTTTGATGTGTGGTCATGGTTGTAGGAGAGTAAAGATACTGGTCATTAGAAACATTTATTGACTTAAGAATATAAATAAGTCAGAAATATGCCTTTTATAGAGAGACTTGCCTTATATATACAGGGTTATTGAAATTATGGTGTTACACACAAAAAAATAATTCATTGGCTCCTTAATTTGCTTTCAAACCAACCTATAAGAAGCCTTCTTTAATTATATATTTGATATAATACACTTATTTCAGAAACATTTATTGTACAGTGAAATTTACATGTTCATCAATTCCTTTTCCCTTTTTTTCCCTATAAAAATATCAAGCGACATTGTGTTCAATACTGATCCTTCATACTCCATTTTTGTGTTAAACTGATCACACCACTGTTTACTGTTTCCAAGTTTATGGTCTTTCACTGAATTTGAGCCCAAGACAATAAGCGTGTTTTTGTGGAATATGGCCCTTGCTATATTTAACAGGTCCTTGCAAAGGTCTCATTTGTGAAATATACCATATTGTACATGATAATCTTCCTGATTGCAACAATGCAAAATTACCCCATACCCTCTCCTCCCAATGCAGGAAAAGGCTACAGCTGAAATAATTAAAATCCATACGCTTAATGATCTGTACCTTCTGCAGGGTGGCACATTACTGTCTCTAACAATGTTTAATAGCTCATAACATTCCATACACTTAATCATCAATTACTGGCACTTGTAGTCCTTTTGCATACTGAACATATCTTGATAGAGGGAAAATTGCATTGGAAGAGACTCAGTTACCCACCTTGGAAAAAAAAGAACTGGGACAGACGTAATGAGGATGCATGGCTGTCTTTGGAGCTGCTCGAGCCACTGAGGCAGGACCATAGCCAGGCCATCTGGGTGTTTTGGGATTTTGTTAGGTGAGGAGGAAGTTTTAATTTGCTTGTGTAACACTGTACTTTGTTGGTCTCCCAACCACTTCGGGGCTATATCCAGAGTCCCTGATTGGGATGTCAGGTGACTGGGATGCTGGCCTCACCCAGCCACCTGACCCCCCCACAGGTGAATTGCCATTTAGTTTCTGTGTCTTTATATGGAAGGTAAGAGTGAGGTGCTGGACAAACCTGAAGAGGTTCTACCCAGATCAGAATTTCTCCGGTCTTAGTCACTTCAGGGACAATGGAACCATCAGCGTTCTGTCATTTTCCATGTAATTTCTTGTTTGCTTAGAGTTGTTTGGAAAAATGAAGAAAGATAAAGAGTCCACAGAGTCTACTACCCTTGGTAGGATGACAAAGGAGAAAGCAGAATCCTTATTTTATAATAATTACATGTTTAAAAAAATTTTTAATGTTTATTTTTGAGAGAGAGACAGCCAGAGTACGAGCAGGGGAGGGGCAGAGAGAGAGGGAGACGCAGAATCTGAAGCAGGCTCCAGACTCTGAACCGTCAACACAGAGCCTGAAGTGGGGCTCAAACTCACGGAGGGCGAGATCATGACCTGAACCAAGGTCAGACGCTTAACTGACTGAGCCACGCAGTCACCCCTAATTA
Source organism: Panthera leo (assembly GCF_018350215.1). NCBI lineage: Eukaryota > Metazoa > Chordata > Mammalia > Carnivora > Felidae > Panthera > Panthera leo. The sequence goes on from NC_056681.1 coordinate 95,036,518, forward strand.
AATGGCTTTGATGTAGTTTGCATGATACCTCCTCTTTATATACATAAATATTGTTTATTAAACATTACTTTGTTAATTATTTTAATTGTTTAATATAATTGTGCACTAATATACATTACATCTATAATAATTATATAACATACATTGTATTTAACATTGTAATTAGTTATATATTATTAACATACCATATAATTATAATTATACATGATTAATATATATAATATGTATTATGCATATATGCATATAAGGCTTTGTTTGTATATTTAGGCCAAAGATTTGTTTGTTTTGGTAACAGAAGGACATGAACTGTGCCAGCAATGCTATAGATGCTCAGGGATAGAAGTGACAGGATCTGCAGGAGGTAGCTTCTTTTAATGCAGATTTTGCTTGAGAAAATACATAATTTCATCCTCCTTGAGCCTCAGAGAAAAATTCTGATTGTCGACCTTTCCTCCCAATCATGGATTTCAGTCATAACCAGCCTGGGGTGAAATGCACACCTTGCTGTCTCAAGTTCTTGATTGTTTCCAAAAAAGTTTTAAGACTTTTTCCCTCTTGGTAGCAAATGCTTATGGGAACAAAACAAAGGAGAGGCTACTTTTCTAGTCACCTTCCTTTCTCAGACTTTACAGCTTCTCTGCTGCTGACTGAACTCACAAGATCAACTTAAAACAAATGGAAGAAAATATTCCTATTATGTCACTGATAAGTGCATAGCATTCAGGATTTTGTCCTCTCTTCTTGCTTTAGCAGCAGTTGGATCTTTTTTAAAACATAAAGCGCCAGACAGGCCTTCCTTTGCTCTTCCCAACATTCATTGAGTCACTGTACAGTATAAAATATATGTTAGGTGCTAGGAATAAAGAAATCAATATGCTACAATTATTTGTACCCTGACCAGATTTACAGTCTTGGGAGAGGGTTGAAGACTCAAATGTATGCAGCGTAGGCAGCCATAATTCAGCTCTGATAAGAGACAATAGGGAATATTGGAGCCTGGAAATAATTGGAGAAATGCCTTTATTTAGTTCTTCCCTCCAACCTTCCTACCTTCCTACCTACCTCCCTTCCTTCCTTCTTCATAATACTCTGCTAACTGAATTAAATAGTTCCTTGATAGAGGGAAATAGTGTACTCCTCTCCAACTCATAATATACATCCAAATGGAATTATGAACATACATAATTTTAATACAGTAAGTAGATTCTTAAAGTTATTTTAAATTATAGTTGTTAATAGCACAGATCCTAGAGCCAGACTGATTGTCAATGGTGGCTCTCCCACTTGCCAGCTGTTTGACCTTAGGCAAGTAATCTTCTTTTTCTTTTTTCAATTTCCTCAGGTACAAATGGTGACAGTGCAAGTATTTACTTCATCAGGTTCTCTTGAGTAGTAATTGAATTTTAACAAATAAAACTCTTCAAACAGAACTTGGCACACCATGAGCTCTAAATAATAGACTGTTCTTACGAGGGAAAAGACAAGACAGCACATGTTAAAATATTAAGTCTGAATAGACACAACCTGATAGATTCTTAAAATGGAAGGAATCCTGAGTCACCTTGTGGGCACCATATACTTGCTGCTGAAATAAGCCCAGAGGGGAATATTCTTCAGTATTTACTTATGCATTTAGTTCAACTGTACACCAGCCAACTCTGGATAATTCCTGTCAAGGGAGTGCTCACCTTTGTCTTCGAAAAAGGAGCCAAGAGACATAATGTAATGTGTCAAAATCTTGTCTGGTAATACTGTAACTTCCATGGGGCTCCATGTCTACATTGACCATTCCTGGTTTTGTTTTGTTTTTTTCTTAACTAGAAGATCTAATTGGCTTTATTAAGCAATTCATCAATTGGGCAGCATCCCATTTAGCCAATAGAGAGATGCTCCCTACATTGACCCTTCATTTAACCTTTCATTTGCTTTATCTCCAGTGAAGATACGTATTTCCCACCATGCTTTGAAAATGAGCCAACCATAGCAGTAAATGGTTTTTAAACACTACATTGCTTTACAGATTCTACAACATAATCAAAATGATAAAACATTCAGATGATGTGCAGTGTCCACTCAATTATTATTTTAAAATTCTGTTGTGTCTGTTCCTTCGCTGTCTCTGTGAGTGTGTGGCTCAAAGAAGATGTATAGTTTGGGGAGCAGAACCAGACAAGAGTGTGTGAAGCAGTGGTCAGGTATTAGACTTCACTAATCTTTCATGTCTAAAAATACATTGCATTTTCTGCATTGCTGCAGAGGATTCATTTCTCAGGATTTTCTAAGGTTTGTACCTCGAGGAAAATATGTGTGAAAAAGGTTCTGAGGCAGCCATAGGTTATTATGAAAAGGGAACAAATTATAGCTAAGAGGGTTGGAAACTTTGCTCTTTATTTCTCATCTTCTCTAGGAAGTCTACAATGAGAAAATATCAAGAACATGAACCATCAATATGTGCCCTATACTTTATGTAATTAGGCAAAAAAAAATCTATGTAATTAAAGGAGAATTTATATAACTAGACAAAGGAGAATATACAGTTGTAGATATTACATATGATAACTGTTGGTTAGACATATTGCATAGAGAACTTTCTGGAAGACAGCTCAACACTCTCTGAATCTAGCTTTTCACCATACCCTTTTCCCTCACTTCTCACAGTTTTCCAGTAGTTCATCTGTCAAGTATTTAAAGAGAGCTTTTGTTACATGCAGGCTCTGCCTTCAAAGGAGGCACCACATGGTATTTCATGCTATTTTGGTTCATAATCTGCTTCCAGAATGACTTTTCTACTCCTGAGACTCTGTCCTCTGTATGTTATCCCCCTCTTCTATTTATTATTATCATCCTGCATCATTCCACATTTGAGTAGATATTATTTCAAGCTTATGCACAGTTATCCATCCATCCTGGGGCCTCTGGGGTAACATAAGAACCAGAACAAGCATCAGTGTGAAAGCCAAGCACTGGAAACATTTGGGAGGGGAGTTATTTTCTGCCTTAAAACAATAAATATTTTTATTGGGCAGATGTTTTCTTCTAAATTATTGTGTACACAGGAATGGAATCGACCAAAATATGCACTTCCAAACCTTTAACAAGGAGTTCATGAACTATGCTTGTAAGGGGGAGGATCACAGTGATAGTGGGAGCAGTGATATTAATGACAATAATCAGTGAGCCCCCATTATGAGTAAAGACTTGTGCTGGGTGCTTTGACTGTATCACCTGTAACCTTTAACCATAATGGCAGGTCCACAAGGAGGGTCTCATTATTTCTGCCCCTGTTTTGTAGTTGAGGGGACTCAAACACAAAGGTTGAATAATTGTCAAGCTCTCATTTTTGGTAATGGTTGCTGTGGCATTAGAGTGTGATCCTAGGTCTTTGTGATTTTAAAGGTTACTTCTCCTTTAATCTATGAGTTAATATATGTATGGTTTTTAGAACAATACTTATGTAATAAGCCTTTATATAGAAGCTCTCTGTACATGTTGTTATTCCCTTTGGTCACTTATTTGGAGATGTTAATTTTTCTTCTCTCTAGCAGGTGGTAGTGGCTTGAGGAGATGAAAGACTTTACTAGAGAAAATTTTCTGTGAGCTTAGGTCCATATCAAGTAACTGAAATTGAATAAAATGGTATATATATTTTTTTAAAAAGACAGATCTATTATCCTCTCTTCATTGATCCCTTCTCTCTTCTACACATGCATGCTGTTTCTTAGCTAAATATTTTAGTCCTCTAGAAAAGGCGGTTCCCTGGGAAAATAACAAATTTTATCCTGATAAACTCACTTATCATTGCTTAATATAGATTTCCATTTTAATTCAGTAATCTTAAAACTACAGGGAAATAAAATGCATTAAAGTCATAGTTGACTTCAGATTGTCTTTCCTTTAAAATCTTGAACAACATAAAATCATTTATACCTGTTTAAAATGAGTTTTTACTTTTAACTTAAATTGAATTAAATCATCTTCTATTTATCTTAGAATAATGTCAGAATTTAGCATGAGGTTTCCACTTGCAGAGTCACATTAACTAATGTGGGTCTCTCTCCTCTCAATCTCTCCTCCCCTTCCCTTTTCTAGTCTCTCATGGACATCTCCAGAGATCCTTCCTGGGGTGTCTGCTGGGGGCCACAACTTGATTAGCTCCATGTAAGAGCTCTATATTGCTATGTGTTACTCAGCTTTGAAGCAGTATTGCTGACTGAATGGCCAGTATCTGGATTAAGTGCCATTATACTGACACTTTATATAAAAACCTGTACTTGAATATTAGGTTGATTAGATAGGGTTCCTCCTCATGCTGATGGGTGCAGCTGGGCTCACCTCTGAGGGCTCTTGGTATAGAGAGTAGCCCTACCTGAGTGGCCTACTGTTATTGTGGTTCATATACCAATTTCGCTTGCAGAATTTGGGTTCAACCATGTTACTTACTAGGTTCATATGCAGAATAAATCTGCCCTTTCCTTGAATAAGTAGATTCATTCCACCATCAGCTACTGCACCCGTGATACCATATACAAATCTGTCCATCTTTAGATGTGGTGACCTTCTCAATATTTCATTAGATTTGCTACCACTGTGGATGTTCTTTCCAGCTGCACTATGCAGAGTGAGAATGAGATAGTCTTCTCCCACAACACAGATATCTGCCAATGAGTCTTTTTTTTTTTTTTTTTTTTTTTGAGGGGGTTGGTTCAGGGAGTGAGGAGATTTATGCAATCCTGTAGCAAGGGTGGGACACCTGAATTAAATATGTATCTCCTAATTGCCAGCCTCCACCTTAAAGTATATTTAGTCCTGAGGGGTCAGACCTTGAAAATTCACCTTTGTGCCAGTATGGTAATGAATTTTTACATGTCTCCCGTGCTGTTAATCAAGCTATTTGTTTGTGTATCGGCATTGAGACTAGGCTGGTCGGTTATATAGTATGCTTATTGTAGACAGTAGTCTCTTTTAAAAATCTAACAATGCAATATATTTCCTGACACGACTTTGTTTCCCAAGCATGAAAAGTATTCCTCTGAGGGTTTGAATAACTGTAACATTGAGTGAATTACATTCTATTCTGATCTGCTTGTGAAATGGAAAGGGGTGGTTTGTTTTGTTTTGTTTTCTCTTGTGTCTGAGGATACATTACAGGACACAGAGTCTTTCAGTGATATAATTGACTAGGTTTGGATTAATAGATGAGAAGTAATCATTTGTATAATAAATATTGAATGATTTTTTTTTACCCTAAATTAAATAATTGGTCATATTAACTCTCTTTTTCAAGTTTATTGAAGAAGCTTTTATTGTCCCTGTGTATGCTCTGCTATGTGAAGCCTCATGATTCTGCTTCCCAGGCCTCTTTACCCCGGGTGATATCCAGTCCACTGACAGGGAACCTATCTCATCCTCGTCAGTGACCCCTCTGTTTGCTACTCCTGCATCCCTTTGTACAAATATTCAGTATTCACCAAACACTTGCCTTCCTCCTGGTCTCCGCATCTGATCAGTCCCCATATCTGGTCATGCTTGAACACAGATCTCATTAATATCCCCTTCCTCTCTGTATCCCATTTCTATTTCCCTAGTCTAGGACCTCATTACTGCTGCTTTCCAACAGTCATGCACTTGCCCTAATAACTAGTGTCTCTGCCCTAAACTTGTCCCCTGCACTTTATTTCATGTGATGTAGCCAAAATAAAAATCTATTAATGTCACTTGCGTCCCTGCTGAGGACACAGTTCAGATCTCGTTCATGGCTTTCCAAGCACTGCCGCCTCTATTCTCTGTACCCCTTCCTCCCCGTGCCTCCCACATGACTGTGGTTCCTCACACTCAGCATCCTGCTCCAGGTTTCAGAGCCTCACACGGCATTTATGCTGCTGAGGGTGCTGTTCCCACCACTGTCTTTCTGGTGAGCACCTCTTAGTTCTTCAGAGCCCATCAATGTTGACAGCTTCTCCCTGCCTCACGCTAAATACGTCAACCACTTCCCCTTCTTTGCCTATGGTCTTGATCATAAGCCTGTGGTGGTATGTAATCACAGATATTATGAGTATGTATTTACATCACGTTTCCTTATTAGATGGGAAACTCCTAGAGATCAGGGTGTCCTCAGTCACCTCTGTAATTCCAGAGCTTAATAATATCTGACATAGTACAGGCTTAATCAGCATTTGTTGGATTGGTTCAATTCTCTTATAAATGCTCTCTAAATTAGAGAATAGCTTCTTAGCAGGGTATTAAAAGACTATATTTGGGTATCTCTGTAGTCTGTTATTCTCTGATTAGCACAATTAAGAGTACAGTGTTAATGAGGCCAAGGTTTTAGTTTCATTCCTCTGTGGAGCAGTTAACTTTGCACCTCAACTGTCAGTGAGCTCAACTAGCTGCCTAGTAAATACCATTGGCTCCAAGGGAAATGAAATGTGAGACTGATTAAGGTCAGGGCAAATTCATCTCAACTATTAGACACATTGAATTGAATATATTCCTTATTGATGTTTAAAGCATAATTTCACACTTCTGTGTGAAACGAACACCTTATTTTGTCCACAGCCTCTGTCCAATGTGCACTGATGCACTGAACTTCAAGGTGGGCTGTGATGGAGAGTGGCAGGAATACCTCGTGTTCATGGTGGTTTTGCGATAAGAACAATAATCATCCATCCATGGATCTTTATGATTGCCAGCCTCTGAGCTTGCCGTCTACCCACACACCTCTCCATCTTTGTCTTCCAGGTGAGACAATGCGCATCGCCTCTTCGGAGTTTGCTGATGACCCGTGCTCATCAGTGAAGCGTGGCACCATGGTGAGGGCGGCGAGGGCTTTGCTCTCAGCTGTGACGCGCTTACTCATCCTGGCGGACATGGCGGATGTCATGAGACTTTTATCTCATCTGAAAATTGTACGTATGTGGAACTTAGCGAAACTTGCTTTAGGGGCGTGGTAAAACTGACTATGTATATTAGAGCTCAGAACTGTACCAAAGATGTTTCACTACTCACCAGATCACTTACTCACCCGAGTGGTATACCTCCAAATTTTTCTTTTTTAATGTATTTATTTTGAAAGAGAGAGAGAGAGAGAGCACACTTGAATTTGAGGTAGGGGCAGAGAGAGAGGGAGAGAGACTTCTAGGCAGACTCCATGCTGACACAGTGCAGAGTCTGACATAGGGCTCAAACTTGTGACCCGTGAGATCATGACCTCAGCCAAAATCAAGAGTTGGACATTTAATGACTTAGCCACCCAATTGTCCCTACCCCCAAATCTTTCTAATACTAAAATTACATTTAATAATATGCAGGAAAAGTTATGGAAGGTTCACTTGAGTTTGGACTGTCCTCTTACTTCCTGGAATTCAAAACAGTATATTCTTTTAGGCCCCAGAGGCTGAGCACGGTGTACCTGCCTTGGCCCTTTCTTGCGATTCAGAATAGTGCGGTCCGTGTGGTCATTCAGAGTAGGTCAGTTCTTCTGGTTAGCTGGCCAAATGACCACCGATGCCCACCTTAATATGGATTGTGTGTTGAATTCTATTTTGTTACCTGCTCCATCCTTGCACTTCTATAGTCTGGCAATAAAGAGCCTCATATACACATCTCATGGTTAAAGTCAATCTTGTTGCACCAAGTCTGGCATCTAACATACCTGGACTGGGTGGGCGTTTACACGCCACACTAACCCATAGACTCTCATTATAAGTGCCTTGCTTGTCACATTTCCTTCATTCTCTTCAACTCTTTGGTTTCCTAATGGAAGTGGAGCCCTGCCCTAGTCACAAATTTTACTAGACCAGGGTTAAGGCAAGCCTTTCCAGTCCTTGACAGCTAGGCCTTTCTCTAGGCTGACTTGTATCTGTCTGCAACCAGGGTAGTTCAGTCCTCTGAACTCAGATAACATAATTCAACTGCTTAAGAGTATGGCTTCTGCCTAGAGAGTTTTTATTCCAAGCCTCAGTTAATTTCACTTCTGGACAATTAGCACCAACCTTGGACTGACATCAGGGTCCTTAGATGATAAGATGCGAACCATGGGCTTTTCATTTTTTGGGAGTCAACCTATTGCTGGTTTAGTTCCCCTACCTATGGCCATTCCTGGCTTATCATTTTCCCTATTATCCAACCCTTGAGGTTTTTATTTTCTCTGTCAGTGAAATGAAAAGTAGGGGCAGGTGCGATAAGGAAGTGAATCATGAGAGCCCACTCTCACCTTACTTTCTATCTCAGATTTGTTCTGTAGAGGGGTTCATCAAGAAATTTCTGAAACAAGTGGTTGTCTGTCAAAAAGTCTTGAGTCACATCTTACCTGAGCTGGCCCCAATAAAAGAGCCAAGACTCCAGGTTATGTATCAACTCTATGATATTATAAAAGGTCTCAAATTCCAACATCTCCAGTATGAGTTCCATGATCATTAACCACAAAGCAAAGATACAGCTATTCTCGGTTTCTATAAGGGTGCACAGGTCTGAAGACCCAAGGGCACAAAGCTGAGCCTGCTTGGGAGTTTCCTCTCAGATTTTTCTGAGAACGGGCCTGTAAAAGCCAAGAAAGGCTCTTGCAGATTAGATGAGGTGAGCAGTATGAGGAGAGACTTTACCTAGTTCAGAGGATATCAACGGCCAGTACAACATTATGATTCACCATTTGGCTACTGGAATAAGGTTAACTTTAATTTTGGTTTGCTGTCCACTTGCCAACTGTGTTGTAATCTACCGTATAACCTCCTTACGTATCAGACGCTGCATCTGTTAATATGGGGCTAGTGGGAGTATAGCCCACAGAGTTGTAGGGAGTTTAAAAAGGGTCAAATTCCTAGGAAGCATTTATCACAAAGTTTGGTGCAAAGTAAGCTTCTCGCTTTATGCACATTTTAGGCAACAAGTAACTTTGTTCTCAAGTGTGTGGGAGAAAAGTTTCATTATCTTTCCCTTGCAGCCTGCTGAATCTTCAAATGCAACATTTTAAGAAAGATCTTCCCCTAGATAGACAATCTCCCTTTCCCAGGGAGAGAATAGGACCCAACCTCAAGAAATTAACTTGACATCCCATATGTTCTTTTTCTGCGCCTCGGAAGGCCCTGTTCAGCCATTCCTGTGATGACAGGCTGAATCTTCTCCCCAAGCTGCCCACATGCAGAGGGTGTCCATCCTCCAAGATGAGGTGGGACATACAGCACTGGTTCCTGCCTGTAATCCTGCCTCTCCACCCACTTGTTTTGACCAGTGCTGTCTACTGATAATATCACCACAGTCTGTTGTCTTCTGGAGTCAATTGTATTCTCTTCCCAACACAGCAGATGAAGGGAAGTCGGGGGGAAAAAAAAACGGGTTTAGCACAAAACCACGGAAAGGTCAACCCAGCAATATTAAGTAGTCCTGTCAGACTGTCAGTAGTAAAATTAAAAGTGATTGCAGACTAAATAACGCATTTGTTCTCCGGAGAGCACCGCCTCTGTAGAGGGTAGCCGTGGTGGAACATTGCTCTCTTGTGGAGCAAGGAAGGAAGTGCAGGGCGAGGGCTTCCCAGACACAGGCGGTGGCGGGTCTCACGCTCCGGGTTCAAGTCAGTCAGGCTTTCAAATCAGGCGGCTGTTGCCTCCCTACAAAAACCCACAATGTGTCAACAATCCGTCCCACATGAACCTGTTGTATACTTCTACTTTAGCTTTTTGTTCTTTTTCGTAGAAGCACATTCTCTCATTCACAAACAAGTGTTGTCTGCAAGCATCTATGTATGTATTTTTAACTCAGATGAAGAAAACGTCTTTATATGTTTGAATGGAGCAGGTTAGAAATGGTCATCTACACCTTTCTCAAAGCTTTTTCCATATAAAAAAATGAGTTTGCTTACCGCACGGGTGATAATACCGAGGTAACAAAAAGTAGTGACAAGTGCTTTGCCATAAAGTAGTGACTCCAGGGGCGCCTGGGTGGCTCAGTCCAACTGAGCATCTGACTCTTGATTTCGGCTCAGGTCATGACCTCTCAGTTTTGGGTTCAATCTCTCTGCCCCTCCTCCACTTGTGCTTTCTCTCTTTCTCAAAGTAAGTAAATAAAAACTTAAAAAATAAATTAATTTAAAAAAAGTAGTGACTCCATTTTCTTTTGGTTGAGATGATAGAGTAATACCCTGTGGTGGGTCTGTAGGTTCCTGCCATGGTAAGCATTATGCATAATATCTTCCTTTTTATCTCTTAGGCCATATGCCAAATTTTTATTGCTATTCTTTCCAGACAATGATTTTTTCTCATTTCTGAATGACTTACAGGAACATAGAGGGAGTTGCTTGATCAGAACCTTATATTCATGTTTCTCCATCAATAATTCACTAAGTAGATGAAGTATAGTCAGTTTATTCTCCTAAAATACCCATTTTCATTCTCTGCCCTGTACCCCAATAAGTAATTATCAGAAAATTGAGTAATAATGAGCAAATATAATTCACTCTGTAAAAATGAATCAAGAATTAGGATATCTGTAGAGTTTGTGTGATTTGGCAGGGTGTGCGATTTTGCATTCTGCTACCTGAAAATTATGTTTGGAAACGTATGTTTACATGACTGCTAAAGAGCCTATCTTTTCCTATAACACAGGTATCCCTGTTGCCCATATTAAACTACTTGTATTATTATGCAAGTATTTGTATGGGCTTTAAGGTTGAGCTTTTTTTAAACATACATTCAGAATTCTCATGATTACAAAAGGTTTTTGCTGCTGTGTTTGCTTTAAAATCAGGATGATAGTGATGGAATAGTAGGTGACATACAATTCGAAGCTGGGTTATCACCCAGGTGGGAATCTGATGTTCCTCAGAAAAGCTAAAGTAATCATTTGCACATCAGACATCATTAAAAAATACTGAATTATAATCACCTTCATTGTTGAAGTTGCTGGTGAGTGATTCCCTAGCCAGACGTCTGATGTATCCTGCAATCAGCTGACATTGTCAGTGTGTTAGGTTCATATGTGGCACTTCAGACTTCTCAAGGAATCCTGCATTGCAATTGGTGATCATGAAGAGGGATATTTATTTTCCCTAGACTCTGAATTAATGTAATCAGATCGTATTGTCAGTGCTTAGCGTTGGCAGTGGCATCACACACATAAACTCATCTTGACATGTATGTGTCAGAGAAAACAACCCCCTTTTTTCTATCCTCAGGCTAAGTCCTGGAATAATGATGTTCTTGATTATCTCAGAATCTCTCTCTAGAAAGTGGAATGGCAAAACAGGAAAACAACAACCCCTTAGTCAATTTCTCAGGAAAGTCAGATTGCCTTCGTAGCAACCAGGGGCTAGCTCTAATGCTGCTGCCTCCTGTTTGCAGGACATTGATGAGACAGGGTGACTTTAATATTACCTGTGCTTTTTGGGACATAAGCATCAAATAGTGTTGGGTGTCCTCAGTAACGGATTATTTCTCAGGAGTTGGCTGTGTAGTCCTACAGCTCTAATGTGGCTCTTGTGTTTGAAGAACAGCAGTCAATTGACATAAAATAGCCTTGTTTCTGATTATAAAGAGGGAAATTACTGCCCAGGTTCTTAGCATATCTTTTCTGCCACAGCTATTGCGGCATTAACTTCACACAGCTGGGTTGTTTGGAATTTATTTATGTATTCAGTTATCGTTTCAAAAAGGACTTACTGGATGCCTAGTGTATACAAGACACTGTGCTCAGATAACTTCAAAGGTGAATAAGTCTCAGCCTCTGCCTTCAAAACTTTATAGGCTACTAGGGAAGACATTAAGAAAAAAAGCATTGCATATTAGCAAAATGTGCACATGGCTGTGATCTCACCTACAATGAAGTTATACTAATTAGGATGTTTTCCACTTTAAGTAACACAAACCCAACTCAACTTGGTATTTTATTTTATTTTTTAATTAATTATTTTTTTAGTTTACATCCAAGTTAGCCTATAGTACAACAATGACTTCAGGAGTAGATTCCTTAAGCCCCTTACCCATTTAGCCCATTCCCCTTCCCACAACCCCTCCAACAACCCTCTGTTTGTTCTCTATATTTGAGTCTCTTATGTTTTGTCCCCCTCCCTGTTTTTATATTATTTGTGCTTCCCTTCCCTTAAGTTTATCTGTTTTGTATCTTCAATTCTTCATATGACTTCAGTCATATGAGATTTATCTTTCTCTAATTTCACTTAGCATAATACACTCTAGTTCCATCCACATAGTTGCAAATGGCAAGATGTCATTCTTTTTTGTTGGAGAATAATACTCCATTGTATATGTATACCACCTGTTCTTTATCCATTCATCCATCAATGGACATTTGGGCTTTTTCCATACTTTGTCTATTGTTGATAGTGCTGCTATAAACATGGGGGTGCGTGTGCCCCTTCAAAACAGCACACCTGTATCCCTTGGATAAACACCTAATAGTGTAATTGCTGGGTCGTAGGGTAGTTCTACTTGTAATTTTTTGAGGAACCTCCATACTGTTTTCCAGAGTGGCTGCACCAGTTTGCATTTCCACCAGCAGTGCAAAAGAGATCCTCTTTCTCCGCATCCTCGCCAACATCTGTTGTTGCCTGAGTTGTTAGTGTTAGCCATTCTACATTGACAGGTGTGAGGTGGTATCTCATTGTGGTTTTGATTTGTATTTCCCTGATGAGTGATGTTGAGCATTTTCTCATGTGTGTGCCATCTGGTTATCTTCTTTAGAGAAGTGTCTATTCATGGTTTCTTCCCATTTCTTCACTGGATTATTGCGTGTGTGTGTGTGTGTGTGTTGAGTTTGATAAGTTCTTTATAGATTTTGGATACTAACCCTTTATCTGATATGTCATTTGCAAATATCTTCTCCCATTCCATCGGCTGCCTTTTAGTTGTGCTAATTGTTTCCTTTGCTGTGCAGAAGCTTTTTATTTTGATGAGGTCCCGAAAGTTCATTTTCAACTTGGTATATTCAAAAAGGAGTATATTGGCTCACCAAAGTAAGAAGTCCAGAGGTAATTGGCTCAGGCAAGGCTTGACCAAGGCACAAAAATGTGATAAGAACCAGGCTCTTATCTCCTTTCCTTCACTAAGAGCACTCTTCTCTGTAGGCCCTTTTGTCATAGTCTCAAGATAGCTGCTAACTATTCTCAAAATTACATGCTTCTAGACTAAAGATAGCAGGAAAGAGTGAATTCTCTTCCCGTTTATTTTTAGCACAAATAAAAGTTTCATGGTCTTGTTAATTCTATTGGCTTATGAATTAGGTGATTATCTCTAAAAATTATTTAGAGGGGGAATGGGATATGTTGATTTTTTTTAATTTGGTCAGTGCTTACTCCTTTCCCTCACCATCCCCCAAGTCACAGATGGGATCAGTTCAACCAAATTATAGTGTTGGTCATTTGAGGTTAATATGAGAAAGGGTGATGTGGCTGGGAGAAGGAGGTCTCAGGATTCAGTCTTATTAAATTGAATGCGATTTGCTTTTCCTGGAACCAATTTCTTGGACCAGATTGAGTATGTGGGAGTTAGAAGCCCAAGCTAAACTGTAGCCTAAAGGTTGAGGGTGACTGGGAAGAGGTTGCTCCCATCAGAAGAGCTTGGGGATATATCATTCTGTTCAGTGATGAGATTAAAACTTCACAGTAAGTTCAGCAGGGGGAAGCTTAATATGAAGAACTGTTAACTCCAATAGCAGACTAGAGTTATAAGGGTTTGGATAGCAGGAAGAGAGCTCTAAGGAACATAGGAATAGCAGGAGCAGGGGAGCAGCTGCTACCCCAAAGACTGGGATGGAGCACTTCAGGGAGACCCTCCCAGCCACTCTGAGCCGGGGCCAAGATCCAGATATTCCTACCTCACTGGGTGACAGTGAGGTCACCAAGGTGCCACACAAGCTAATGGAACTTGCTGGAAATCTGCCCTTAGTGTGCTCATGGGGTGCTTGTGCCATAAGAAAGGAGATAGATTCAGGTCAGACAACAGACTTCAGCTACAGAGAGCTTCACACACCAAGGGAAGGAACAAAGGCATGAGAGCAAGAGAAGGGACTTGGGGTGTTCTCAATAATATAATTGATTCTGTCTTGCTGGAGCATACAGGACAAGGTGGGGAGAGGCACCAACAAAGTTGGATGGGGCAATACAAGTTGTTTAGTGCCTCAGATAACATGATTCATTTGGACTCTGTGTGGATTATGGGGAGCCACTGAGTACTTCTAAGCCTTAGAATCAGATTTGTGGTTTATATCAATAGTTTTGGTAGCAATGTGGAGAAAGAATTAGAAAAGCGGTGCATCCGAGCAAGGAGACGGATGAAGAGATCATTGAAACTATCCAGGCCAGTGACTGAAAGGCAGGTGAAGGCAGTGGCAGTGCATGTTGTGAAAAGGAGGTAGGTTTTAAAGATATTAAAGAGGTGGAATGACTAGATCCTGGAGACTGATCAGATGGGGCAAGGCTCTTAATGAGTGTTCATCAGTATAACCCAAGCCCAAACTCCATCAACTTCGTAAACCTATCCTTTCTGGGAAACTGAGACAGTAGAGCTGGAGAGTTAAAAGCACGAACTCTGGAGCAGACTACCTCGGTTCAAATCCAGGCTCCCAACTCACTTGCTGTCAGACCTCTTGGGAAGCTAGTGTAACCACCCTGACCTCAGTATTTCCTGCATAAAGTAAAAAATAGGAAAACTATCAACTGAAAAGAGCTGTTTTCTGGGACGAAATTAGGTATATATAAGCCATTTAGAACAGTGTCTGGTACATCCCATAAGTACTCAGTGGCACTGGCTAGTGTTATTTTTCTTGTACCAGCTGAAAATAACTTTGGGAATATAAGCTGTATTATTGTGCTTTATAAAACATGACACATTAAGAATACATGACAATAGCATTTAAGCATTCTTGCTTTCTGATGAAATCATTTTCTTCACTTGTTAACAAGACAAAATTTAATCAGGAGGAGCAGCTTATGAAGGAAAGAAAATATTTAATCAAGAAGGCCAGCTTTAGGGAGCACCTGGGTGGCTCAGTTGGTTAAGTGTCCGACTTTGGCTCAGGTCATGATCTCATGGTTTGTGGGTTCAAGCCCCGCGTAGGGCTCTGTGCAGACAGCTGGGAGCCTGGAGTCTGCTTTGAATTCTATGTCTCCCTCTCTCTCTGTCCCTCCCCTACTTGCACTCTGTCTCTGTCTCTCAAAAATAAATAAATGTTAATTTTTTTTTAAAAAAAGCCAGAGTTAGGAGGCAGAGACATAAAATATGATGGTGCTGCGGTATCAGCAGTCAAACCAGAGTACATGATTAAACAAGTAAAGTAATAGAATGTGGAATCTTACATCTACTCATTTATTTACTTAGCCAACTACTGTTTCCTAGATAATATATATTTTTGAATGTTTATTTATTTATTTTGAGAGAAAGAGAGAGAGAGTGAGAGAGAGGCAGAGAATTCCAAGCAGGCTCTGTGCTGTCAGGGCAGAACCTGACACAGGGCTCTATCCCATGAACAGTGAGATCATGACTTGAGCTGAAACCCAGAATCAGATGCTTAACCGACTGGGCCACCCAGGTGCTCCCAAGACAATATTTTTAATTTAGCTGTAAAACTAGATCCTAATAAGAGAATTATATAAGACTGATTAAATAGTTTAGTTCAGGTCACTTAAAATCCAATCAACCCCATATCCACAAGAGGATCCTGAAATGAGGTTAGTCTGTCCCAACAGGATTGAGGATCCTTACGCCCTGATTCATGGCCCTGGTATGGATGGTAAATTTTGATGGGAGAGCCAGGTGACACAGTCCAGGGGGGCGAAGGATCGACTCCTCAGTTCAGTACCCCCATCCCTATATATCTGCCTGACTCCTAGGAGCTGCTTAATAAGTATCCAATGACTACATGGATTCACAGACTACTTTTCGTATAATGAAGTAAATACATGAAGTTCCAATCAGGAAAATGGGAGACTGATTTAAAGAGCTGGTTGCCAACAATTTGACAAAGCTGTAGTCTGTGGAAGGCAGGCCTGCTTTAGGAATGGGGGTAGGGGCTATTTTGAACAATCTCTGTGAAAAGACCAAGATTTTAAGAGTTTTAAGTGACAAGCTCTGAAAATAATACCTAAATCCACTAACAAGGGAGGAAATTTTAATATCTTTTCTAGCTCTTTGAGTCTTTTCAGCTGTACCCTGCCCAAGCTGCCAATATTAAGGACAGGTGTACCTGGTTGAGCAGAGTTCTCACTTTGGTGTTCACAGCCGGGCCTGCTGTGGGAGGAGAACAGTTGACTGTGATATCCAGGACTCCGAGGGCATTCTTAAGAAGGGAAGCTACAGCTGCTGCCTCTAAAGGCTTCCTTTATCAGCTCATTGGAAAAGACTTCCCAGTTCCGGACAGGCGCATCTCTCAAGCTTCCCCCTTATAACACCTCCCCAGGAGCTCTGCTCTGCTTAGAGCCCTCGCTGGCAGGCCTTCACTGTGAGGCTTCCACTCTCCCGAGTGCCTGGTCTGCAGATGTTCCAAGCGCCTTGCCTCTTGGAAATTATTTGGGAAAACATCTTCATTAGATACTTTGCTTAACAGATACTCCGATACTTAGCTAGACGCTAAGTGGCAGGTCAGTGTCTCTGTTTAAGGAGCTACTAATTCTTGCCAGTTATTCTAAGTGTTTGCTATTTTGCATTTCTTTCTTTGCTTTCCTACATATACAGAATACCTAGTTTGAGAAAAGAGTAGAGAAGAAATCTTTGTTCCATTTCTGTCATATACTTTGGTCTATTCAAGTTCTCTGTTTCTTTTTGTATTCGTATTGGCATTTTATATATTTAGAATTTATTGCAGATACAATTAAAATTCATTAGCATGAGAGGTTTTATCTTCATTTTTTTATCTTACTGTTTAAATTATCTGTTGATAGCCTCTTGTGGGGTCTGTTTCTAAACGTTCCATCTGTTGGGGCATCTGGGTGGTTCAGTTGGTTAAACATCTAACTATTGATTTCAGTTCAGGGCGTGATCTCAAGATTTGTGAGTTCAAACTCCACATTGGGTTCTGCGGTAACAGTGTGGAGCCTCCTTGGGATTCTCTGTCGGTCCCTCAAAAGTTCCATCTGAGAGTTTTTATCATAATTACAGTATTTAGCCCACTTATATTTATGTTCTAATTGAAATTAGTTAGCCATCTTCATTTTTTCCATTTACAAAAACCTTCTTCATTTCTTCTATAATTCTCACAATAACTTTGTGTAATACGTAAACATTATTACCTTCATTTTATTAAATGACATTGAGGGTCTGAAAGGTTAAGTGGCTTGCCTGGATCGTAATGCAAACAAGTGACAGAGTTGGGGTTCAAACAGAACCATCTGACCCACAGCCTTCCTCACACATATTGACTCATATCTAACAATGTGAGGTTATGGAGGCTAGGGAGGTTTTCCTTTTTTTTTTTTTTTTTTTTTTTTTTTAAGTTGTTTGTTTATTTATTTTGAGAGAGAGCATTGGGTAGGAGCAGAGAGCCAGAATCCCAATCAGGTTCAATGCTGTCAGCAGGGCTTGAACTCATGAACAGATGATGACCTGAGCTGACATCAAGAGTTGGATGCTTAACCAATTGTGCCATCTAAGTGCTCTGAAAAAGTTTTTGGAGAAAGTGTCCTGAGTATTCTGTATAAGAACTGCCTTTTAAAGTGTTTGGCTTATATCCCTGTAATTTCCTTTAATCCAGACACCCAGAAAGAAAATATCATTGTCTCTGTTTAAAAAAAACAAAAACAAAAAAAGGACCAACTTGGTTATTCTATTAATTTTGACTTCTCAGAAGAAGTGTCTGGTCACTGCCCTTTTTTTTTTCCCCCTTTTCCTTCTTGTTCCTTCAGCACCGCCCCCCCCCCCCCCACCACCATTTGTCTGCTCCCACCACTCTCTGCTATGGTCCCATTTCTTCCAGACCTTGGACTGATTCTGAACCCATGTTTCTACATGAGAACTTTGCATTACTTGACCTTTGGAGATCCTTGTAGATTAAAACTCTAAGTACGGCTAAGTCTACCTTTACACAGAGACCCCATCATTGGTGTTTCTTTTTAAAAGAACTTCACTGAATGAGAAACATAGATTCAAACCAGCATCTGGATTCTTCAGATACAGCCAATAAGAAAATGTAAGGTATAAAGCAACAAAATAGATACTCCCAATTGGCCTGATTAATATTCAGTAAGAAGCCTGTTTTATATATGTATTAGAAAACAAATCCAAGATTTAGCTCCTTCTGAGATAATTATTTTGCTCTTCGCTGGAACCAGTTTTTATGTCCTCCGGAAAGATTTACAGCTCAAATAAGCAGCAGGAACAAATTAACTGCCAAGAGCTGTCCTCTCCATGATGGTGTTGATAGCCGTGTTAAGATAATTACAAATCTATTAGAAAGTGAGACATCACTGATTTGTTGTTTTAAAGGTTTGAGGTATAAGATTCTAATTAAACTATGAAAATGCTTTATCTGGCCTATTCCATACCATAAAATGTAACTTGATTTGAGTCCCTAAAAAAGTATCTTGACACACAACAGTCCTTTTTTTCAATGATTGTTACTGTTTTTCCTTGAGTATTATTAGAGCCTGGATAGGAATTGAACAAGACTAACATTGAGAAGTGAAAGTATTTTATATTTTTTACAGTTAAGAAAAGATTCAGAATTTCCATAGGAGATGTGAATGGAAACTTAATTTTATGTGGAGTCTAGATTACCAGCGTTCTAAATAACTTCCCTGGCTTGCTACAACTCTTAATAAAAATGGGTTAACCTATTTAGTAAATTGAATGGCATGTCTACAGAGAAAAAGGTTGATGATCTCCATTATCACTGGTTTATATACACGATTCTCTTCCTCCACTCAGTGAAACTTGATAAGGATATTGAATTAGGTATCTTTGTGATTGTGTCAAGCTTAAACAAAGGTAGATTTCTGTAGCTTAGAACTGTGTTAATCTCTGGCTTTTTCTAGCTGTTTTAGTGGTCCTTTGTATTTCCGCATTGTCAAACGATGAACTCCCTGTATGTTCCCTTTGGCTTGCTTCAAATACAAAGAGCTAATCAGAATTCTTCAGTAGGCCCTGCATTTTCTTCACTTCACATGACTGAGCTGCCTGCTCTTTTTCTGTTGCTTCTATTAGAAGACATCATTAGCAGAGGTCTGTCTACTAGGGTCCCTTTTTGTATAGAAGAACTTTTGATTGAGCAAACACATACCTGTTTTGTGCCTTACTCAGAACTTTTTTCTTGGTTATTTCCACTGGCAAAATAGCAAGTTGACTGATGATGATGTCATGGATTACTTCATATCTCAATTTTAGTTTTAATTTAAATTGAGACCACAGGTGTTTAATGTTACCAATTGTGGAAATCTTCACACTGTAGTAAAGTCATTCTGGAGGGGGCACCTGGGTGGCTCATTTGGTGAAGCGCCAGCTTCTGCTGGGTCATGATCTCCTGGTTCATGAGTTCGAGCCCCACATCGGGCTCTCTTGTTGTCAGTGCAGAGCCTGCTTCAGATCCTCTGTCTCCCTCTCTCCACTCTCCCGCATGTGTGTGCTCTCTCAAAAATAAATAAAAACATTAAAGTCATTCTGGAGAATGACTTTAGTACCACCCAAATCCTCAAGTCATTTATTTTATTTTTTTTAATGTTTTTTACTTTATTTTTGAGAGAGACCTAATGTGACTGGGGGAGGGGCAGAGAGGGAGACACAGAATCTGAAGCAGGCTCCAGGCTCTGAACTCTCAGCATAGAGCCGACGCAGGGCTTGAACCCACTAACAGTGAGATCATGACCTGAGCCGAACTCGGAGCCACCCAGGCACCCACCAAATCCTCAAATCATCTGTAAAGGAGTTCTTAGTGAAATTCCTAATTCAAGTCTAAGACCTCTCTGCAAAAGTTGCATGATCCAGTTGGCAAGAATTGGAAGCAGGGCACATCATTAGGGAGGCATGCCTGCTCTCATTCTGCTCACCTGCATTCTACCCCCGCTGACACCACCTTCAGTGGCAACGAGGCTTCAGATTCACTTGCTTCTCCACGGGGTGTACAGCTCCTCTTTCCAGTGGATGGCAGGGTGTGAACTCAGTTCACAGTTACAGGCCGTTCAGCTCTGGCTGCACAGGTGTTGCCAAGAACTGTGGTTGCAGATTCAAGCGCACTCACACTTCAGGGAATTCCTTCAGTTTTCGTTGGTGAAGCACTTCCTCCTGAAGATTTCTAGAATTTGTTTTCAAATTCCATGTTTTTTTCTTTGATCGATTTTCTTGTATGTGTCTATGTGAAATTATTAGTCTGTATTCCTCATCAGAATCCTAACCCAATAAACGACAATTGATATAGTTCTAATGCTTCAAGAGTTCAGGCATTATCTTTTTGGGTACAAAATATCCTGTGTTGTGAAGAAATATTCTGATTATAAGTACTTATTAGTGGTACTTCTATTTTATTTAAATGTGAATCCCTAGGCATATTTTTTTTAACAAATGACCATTTCTAACATGTTTAATATTTAAATTCTATCCATTGATAAATGTTCCTTATTACCTCAGGTGGAAGAGGCCTTGGAAGCTGTCAAAAATGCTACAAATGAACAAGACCTTGCAAATCGCTTTAAAGAATTTGGCAAAGAAATGGTGAAACTCAACTATGTAGCAGCAAGAAGACAACAGGTGGGGACAATTCAGGAAATGCTGGGGGAAAAATGTGTGTTTAAGTAACCTCCTAGCTGGGTAGGCTTAAATAACAGATCAGCCTTATCTGCTGGTTATTAAATTAGCAAATGTCCTCAGAACCTGTGATCAACAAAGGTTGCTTATTACATGGGTCAGTTTTCATAGCATTGTGGGCCCTGGGGTACTCTCTGCCCCCTGCCTACCTAGGGTAGGTCACAGGCCTCCTGTGTGACTGGTGGGAACCACTGTAACCTTTTTTCCACTGTAAGAAAAGCTCCCCAATCAAAAAAAAAAAAAAAAAAAAAAAAAAAAAAAAAAAAAAGAAAGGAGGGGAGAGTGGTTTCATGTAGTGCAGTGGATGCTTTCTGAGCACCACCCTTTGCCCTCACTTTTTGTTTCCTAGCCCTGTAGACCCCATCATGCATATGCATAGCCAAAATGTGCAGCATGTTGAGTGACCCCTTTATGAAAGACAAGAAGACTATGCAAAGAAAATCAAGGAAAGGCAGAGAAGAAAATAAATGTGTGGGGGTGTGGGATAACACAGGTTAAGTGTGAGTTACTCTGATGAAGGTGACTGACATAGTGTCTTCTGTCTTCCTTTTGTCTAGAGCTAGCACTCAATTTAGTCTATTCTAGTTGTTTGTCAAGTACCATTAGGATTTTATCCTCAAGGAATTTGTTTTTATTTTTTTCCCCTAGGAAAAACATCTCCAAATGTGAAAGGGTCAGTTAAAAATCCTTTACCCGTCCTCTTGACTGTTCCTATAATTCTTCAACACGTAGAGCAATTCCTAGTGATTTAAGATGGTCTGTGACCAACAAGAAAGTTTTATTCAACAAACATTTGTCGAGTGTTCTTCTGTGCCAGGTTGAAGGAACGTTGGTATTACAAACTGGACCAAGATCTAGTTTCTGCCCCTAACATGCTTACAGTATTCTTTGTGTGAGAGACACACGCATGTGATTTGAGATTACTTGATGATTTAAGTATTTAGTAATCAGCAAAACTCAAATGAGCTCTTGTGTGATAGTCCAAAATGTTAAGATGGGTAGGAGTGAAGTTACTCTGAAACACAAATGTGAGAACCAAGAAATCTACTTAGCTAATTTAAACAACTGAGAAAAAAGCCATTGAATCTTGATCTTAGTGAACCACGCGGGCAGTTGGGAAGAAAGGTAGGGGCCAGGACATTGGGAGTCTTGCAGAAGTCTTGGATTTTATTCTAAGTGGGTGGGTAGTATTGGAATAGTTCAAAGTTTGATATCAATGTCTCAAATACGTATTTTAGCATTTTAGATATGTTGTGCAGAAGGGAATGGAAGAGAAGAGACCAGCTATAGTTGGGGGGGGGGGGGCTGAAGTAGGTGAGAGATGGTGGTCTTGATTCGTTTGTAGTGGTGGAAATGGAGGAAACTGCAAAGAATCTGAGTTTATTTTGAAAATAGAACTCGGAGGACCTGATGTTAAATTGGACGTGTTAGGAAGTGACAGCAACCAGTTCAGTTCTAAGGTTCTGGTTTCAGCACATGAGTAAATGTTGGTAAGTTTACAGAGACGGGAAAGACGGGGTCAGTTGGGTACAGAAATTAATGTTTCATATTTAGATACATGGATTGTGAGATGCCTGTGAACTCTCCATGTAAAAATGTCAAATAGAAGAGAGTTGTGGGTTGGAGATGGAAACATCAGGTACTGGTGTATATATAGATGTGTACTAAAATTCATGGACATGTATGAGATTTATATGAGAATACCCATAAGTATCATTTATTTCATCAATACCTTATTTTTAATTAACTGCTAGTTCAGTCTCTTTCAAGAAAATTTAGATAACAGGTAGAATTGGAAGAAGGAAAAAACCATAGAACACCCAACCACCCAAGAAAAAAGTGGTACAATTTTGGTATATTGCATTTTAGTTATTTATCTTCATATTTTAACATATTTATAATCATACTTTGCATACAAGTATGCATATTATGTTCTACCTTTTCATTTATCTTGTAAATATTATTCATGTCATTTATTGAAAACTATAGTATCCAGAGTCTATCAAATAAATAAATGCTTCAGTCATTTACTTAACCAATTCTTCATAATTTAACATTTAGATTGTTTGGAGGGTTTTTTAATGTAATTAAGGAATGTTTCCTCAAATGTTTTTATGGGGAGAATCCCCCTTCCATCTCTTCCTTTTTTAAGTATAGGTACCCAGTAATATAATATGCAATTTCTGGACCAGAGTTCTGGAGGTTAAAAGGCTCTTCATGGCTAGTTGGGAGAAACCTTTCACTTTGAATGCCTAGATAATTATCTGGCATAGAAAGTACACACACATGTTGGTTACCTATTGGTGTTCATGTTTAGGATCAAAAAGAAATGCCCTCAAACTAGAAATCCTGTTGGCGGGCTAAATTCATTAGTGCATAAGCAAAAGATGATAGATGGTTCAGTTAATGATTACTTGTCAATCTGCCTTGACAATCCTAGATAACCAATAAATTATGCTTGTCTCAGAGTCGTTTTGACACACAAAAGAAAAGATACAATTGTTGCCAGGTAATTTATATAACACATACTGAATAAACAAATAGAAACTGAACCCCAGTGATTCAAATAACCTTCAATGATGTTTTGAAACTGGAAAAATTTCTCTGAGATCCTCAGCTGGCAATCCTACATGGCCTCAGAGAGCAGCACTGCCTTTAACATTTCTGTAAATGATGTGAACATTTTCTTAACAATGCTCTTTAAAGCTGAAGATCAAGAGATTCCCCAGTAGTATTATTTTGACAGCCAAAACTAGGAAGGCACATCACCTTTGATCTATTTTTATTCCCTAAACTCAGTGATTGAGCTGCTATTAAAGATAACTTTAAAAAAATAAAATGAAATGAACCCTAGTCCGAACCTGATAATGAAGTGGCAGATATGCACTAAGCAAAAATCAGAAGAGTTTGATTTCCCATGTTTGTAATTGTCACTGAATATAGGGGCAAGCAATATCAGAAGACTGAAGTCTGGGTTTTCCTCTGCTGCTTAACTAACTCCTATCCATGCAGGCTACTTGTCTGTATCTTGGTTTTTACATTTTCCCCAGCAATATTTGAGTGCCTTTTATAGGCCAAACGTTTGCTAATAAGTCAAGGGCCACTAAACAAGATCGGGTTTCCTGCTCTCAATAGATACAATACATGCTTAAATATGTAACTCCAGTACAGTATAATAAGTATTGATGATAGGAGGGGATAGGGGCTTGTGGGAGCAGATAGGAGACATCGCCTAGAGAGCTGGATGGAATAGGTTCCAGGAAGATGGGCCATGTTGAGTGAAAGGGTAGGGTAGAAGAGGAGTACTCCAGTATTTCATGCAGAAAGAACACCATACACAAAGTCCTGGCAGCTAGAGAGAGGACAGGGGAAGGTAGATGGTTTACAAAATTCAGTGGAGTTCTGTGAGTCTGACTCAGAGTTCAATAACAAAGGTTTCCATGGCAAACTTCATGGATGTGACAGGTCTCATGTTTTGCACACACAGGAGCTGAAGGACCCTCACTGTCGGGATGAGATGGCAGCCGCCCGAGGGGCTCTAAAGAAGAATGCCACAATGCTGTACACAGCCTCCCAAGCATTTCTCCGCCACCCAGATGTTGCTGCCACCAGAGCCAACCGAGACTATGTGTTTAAACAAGTCCAGGAAGCCATTGCTGGCATCTCCAATGCTGCTCAAGCTACCTCGCCCACCGATGAAGCCAAAGGCCACACAGGCATCGGTGAGCTGGCTGCAGCTCTGAATGAGTTTGATGTAAGTGTCCCAGTGGTGCACACAGAGGGGTATACACTTGCATTGAAAAAAATGATTTGGGGATGAAGGGCCACAGTAGCATGCATGAATTTACCCCTCGTAAAGGCTTAGGATAAAAGGTAAATTATATCCTATTTCTGTTGATGGGAATCCAACACAGTGGCAGAGCCTAGTTTTCTTGAATTCAAAGGATCTAACAACAATGTTGAAGAGGACTTGAGGTTAGGCAAGCAGAAGCCCTGTAAATCATTAACTTTTTTTTATCCCACTGGTTATTTAGGGACCATTCATCACTTGGATGATGATCTTTATTTTTAAGGGGACAAATGTCATAAGCAGTGTAGGTATAGGTTGCCTCTATGTTGTGCCTGGGTGAAGAACTACCCTCAATGTCTTCATTTTAAATCATTGACAAATGTTGTTGCCCACTGATCCCACATGGGATCACCATCTTCCTTGAATAGACCCCTCTGGGTAATGCCTCTGCAGGACCCATGAATGACCCACATTCTGCACCTGCTGTTTCTGGGGGTGTGTCCCAATGAGCGAAGCAGTAGGAAGATGGCATCAAAGTGAATGGGAGGCATGCATATAATCAATACCCCAGGATGAGAGCCCTCACTTGTCCTGGATCAGGATATGGACCCACCTATGGGATGCTGGAATTCATCTGAGCTCATTCTGTGTTCAGTGTGAGAGTCTAAGTGTGTTGTGAGAACTACCAAGATTTAAAATAATTGGTATCTGCTTTCAAGGATTCTATTTCCCTGTAAGGAGATGGGAGAAGTAGAATGTATTAAATACCTTTCAAGTGATAAAACACAGTATTAAAGAAATTCATAAGAGAAAAATAGGTTACTTAATAGCTGTGGAGAAAGATGATGAGCTTGCTTTTGGATCTGTTGACATGAATTTTTGGCAGGAGGTGACTGGCTAGAGAAGAGAATCAGGAACAAAGCAGTGATTGCTAGAGACCTAAAGCTGGAAGATATAATGGAGGAATAATTATGATACTTGACTTAGCTGTTTTCCCAGGGGTGTCTCCTCTTTTAGTTTTTTCAGTTAGTCAAAATATAATAGAGATAGCTTAGACCATATACTGTTTCCTATGTTTTTTTCTTTTTCTTTTTTTTTTTTTCTTGGTCAAGATTAAATACAATAAATTTAAAGTGACTGCCACAGGATCACCTGGGTGGCTCAGTTGGTTAAGTGTTGGGAGAGAAAGTTAATAACTCACATATCACATTCAACTGATTTCATGCAAGTGACAGATTATATTTATTTAAAGATATTTGGAAATTTAGGGGCACCTGGGTGGCTCAGTTGGTTAAGTGTCCGGCTTTGGCTCAGGTCATGATCTAATGGTTTCTGAGTTTGGGCCTGGCTTTGGACTCTGTGCTGACAGCTTGGAGCCTGGTGACTGCTTCAGATTCTGTGTCTCCCTTTCTCTGCCCCTCCCCACTTGGGCTCACGCTCGCTCTCTCTTTCAAAAATAAATAAACATTTAAAAAATATTATTTAAGTATTTACCACAGGTATTGGGGGTTAATATGTAATTCACAAAGTTTGAGGAGACTCCATTGGAGCTAATAGAGTTAGTAAGGTTATCAGTTTTAAAATAAACATATGTCCACAGATTTGCAAAGTGCAAAAACATAGAGTCATGGAAAAACAGATCCTATTTTTTAAAAAAATGATCCTGTTGATAGAAATGAAAAGTAGTTTGTTGGCTTTATTTTATTCCTTATTTCCTTATAAATGTTGGAAATAATCCTGATACAGATGTGGAGGACTAGAAACAAACAAAACAAAACAAAAAAACTGAGTGGCAAGTTCTACTTTTGGGTATGATATCACAATGATAGCACAAGCCTGGGTAGGAAAACTATTGATTCTTAATTTTTGCAATGTTCAGACAATCCCAATAAAAATTCTAAGAGTTCTTTTGCAACTTGACAGAGTAATGAAGTTTTTTTTTCTGGACTAAGAATGAATAAGCCCACATTTTAAGGAGATGAAAATGAGCGGGTGATGTACTCGATATTAAAACATTCTAATGCTACATTAATTTTAAAAGTGTGCATTAGACCAAAAAATGCCTAGTCAAGTTAAACAGAATAGAAAATTGCAAACAATCTACAATACAAAATTATTTTATGAAATGATAGTTTTTAAAATTAGTAGGTGGATTAGTCAGATTTTGACAAAACTATATTTTTATAATCCTATGTTAATTTCAAAAAGTAAACAGTAAACCCTGCCAGGACCTAGTAATAGGAGTAGAAGCACTGAATGCAGAGAACTCCCTGGAAGGACAGTCAGACCCTTCAGCTGCTGCCACCTTCTGCCCAAGAGTGAGGACTCCACCTTCCCATTTTCTTTTTATTCAGAACCTTCTCACTGAAAGGAGCTTTTACTAAAAATGAGGTTCACAATACAAAAGGCTTTGACTCATAAAATAAAACTTAAGCCTGTATGGGGAAAATCTATTAGCAAAGTATGTTGGAAATACTTAAACGTTTGAAATGTTGGTGTGTGTGTGTGTGTGTGTGTGTGTGTGTGTGTGTGTGTGTGTGTGTGTTGTTTTTTTTATTTTATTTTTTAATGTTTATTTATTTTTAAATATGAAATTTATTGTCAAATTGGTTTCCATACAACACCCAGTGCTCATCCCAACAGATGCCCTCCTCAATACCCATCACCCACCCTCTCTTCCCTCCCACCCCCCATCAACCCTCAGTTTGTTCTCAGTTTTTAAGAGTCTCTTATGTTTTGGCTTCCTCCCTCTCTAACCTCTTTTTTTTTCTTCTTTTTTTCTTTTTTTCTTCCCCTCCCCCGTGGTCTTCTGTTAAGTTTCTCAGGATCCACATAAGAGTGAAAACATACGGTATCTGTCTTTCTCTGTATGACTTATTTCACTTAGCATCACACTCTCCAGTTGCATCCACATTGCTACAAAAGGCCATATTTCATTCTTTCTCATTGCCATGTAGTATTTTGTTTTTTTAACTGTAGTGATACGCTGTGCAAATACGGCTTTGGGAGGTTAATACAGAAATGTAAGTTTCTTACAGAACATGACATATTAACTAAGTAATTCACTGTATTTTAACTATTATACTAAGTAAATTTTATTAGTTAAAATAAGTGTATTATGTTTATTCTATGCTTATAGAATACCAGACCACTCAATCATATATTAGCTAAGTATATTAATCAAGTAATATTTTATTAATAAATGTATACTGGTTCACAAGCTATATAAATAACTAAAGCATTATCTAATGTTTCAAACTTTATTTCTCAGAGATTGACAAATGTTTAAAACTTCATTTCTCAGAGATTGACAAAATTCATCAGGGAGAACCATCTAAATTGGTGATTTATAGATAGTAATTCAATTGGGTATGGTTCCCTAAAAATTTGGTAAGTGCAATTTCAGTACTTTGTCAAAAATAGTAATGCTAATAAAGTATTACAGAATATGACCAGATATAAGGTAATTCGCCATTTGTAGATTTGGTTTTTCCACCATTTGACACCAGCAAATCTAGACAGTCCTTAAGGATATTTGAAATTATCACTAAAAATTAATGTTCTCCTTCTCTTGGTGACAGAGTTCTCCATGTTTGTTCTTTAGTTGCATAATGAATACTTTGGTTGTTTTTTTTTTTATTCTGCAGACATATTGACTTGAAATTGATTTTTGAATTCAGACATCTGTCTTATATCCTAAAAGCTATTATCAGATATTAAACAAATTGATACCACATTGGGAGGGAAACTCACTCAAACTTCCTGTGAATTAGTTTTCTGGCAATATCCCTTCCTGATGCTAGGTTTACTGACTTGCCAACGTGAAGGAGATTTTAAAAAGTAAAGTATGTTTGAGATCCTGAAGTGAAAGGAACTATAGAAATACACAAGTCCATTGTGAGCATGGCTAGCATGCCTTAATGTTCAATTTCAAGCACGATTTGTATTAGTCATCAGTATGCAAAACCCAGTTTTATGGGCAGTAGGATGCAGAAGTGACGTAAAGTTTGATAGCTGACTAAAAACAAGGTAGAAATTAGTATTTTTACGTTAATTTGTTAAGTTGTAGGATTGATTTTTTTATTTTTTATTTATTTATTTTTTTAAATCTAGGTAGTTAAAATTGTGGCTCAATGCATGGTGACCTATTTTCTGGCACTATTTTTCTGCCTACATGAAGAGTTGATGTAGTGATTTATGGAGCAAAGGAATGAAGAAAAAACCCAGGATTTTAACAACTTGAAACTGTCAAGGGAGTTTCTAATGATAAAACAGCGAAGAGAAAATGATTGCTAATCAATGGAAAAATCAGCCTCTGTTCAAAATGTGGCAGCTTGAGGTAGTTAATTTTATTGGGTGAAACTACTAAGGAATACTAAAAAGAATTTTAAAAATATAATGACTACTCAGAAATAAATCTTATTAAAATGTCTTTTTTACTGCCAGAAAACTTGAAAGAGTGAGAGAGAGGAAAATTAAAAGTTATTCCTACAGAATTTCTATTTTAAAGAGAAGGGAGTATACTATATCTTGTTTTTTGAAGCTTTTTTTGTGGATGAAGGCACTTGAGAAAAATGGAAATTAACACCATTCATGACCCAGTCTTTATAATGGGTAGCTATTTGCATTTTAAACGTTTGTTTTAAATCAGGTAGTAAGTAAACACAATCTCAAATTCCTCTAACTTTATTACCTTCTTACTTGTGAATTTTCTTACTTTTCCCCACCTGCCCTGGGTATTTGCTTGATTAGTAATTATTTTCTTGGACATTTAGTTTCTCTTTCTCCACTAGGAGAAATTCCCTCAGCCTATAGAAAAATGTATTTCTCTTCTACAGTCTAAGAAGAAAATAAAGCATTAGTCTACTATATTTACCATTTTTCTCATACTTCACTCTTCTCCTTACACAGTTCTTTAAGAACAGTTCTTAAGTCAATTCCAGTCCTTGTTTCCGTGTCTTGGCTACCACTAGCTCTTCCCTTTTTGAGCCTTGTCATCCAACTTTTACTGCCCCTCCTCTGTAACTCTGTGTTTGAATCTTTAAGGACCCCCAAGTCTATGTGCTTTTACTTGCTAGTTCTCAACTACTTTAAATTTAGAATGGGTGGGGTGAATTTTAATAGCATTAACCATATTCTTTTTTTTTCTTCGTATTATTTCTGATTTGCAAGATTTATTTTTACTTGAAGAGTAGGGCAATCTGACCTCAACTACATTGAGTGAAATGTCACCATGACATACCAACTCTACATACATTGCCCTTGCTATTTCTACCTGATTTTTCATACCCTCTTCCCGCTGGTATTTCTTCCATTTTCTCCCTCTTTCTTTTTAAGTATAATTGTGTGGATCTAATTGTAATTCTCTTACTGCTGGTATTCAGTGGATAGAAGTGTTGGAATGTGAGCATAAGACATCATGGAGCATCTGCATCACAGGCCAGTGAGGATAGCAAAACTCTTTATCTCACAAGGTTAGGGCACGTAGACCAACTGCACTGATGATGGGAGAATTGTCCTCTGGGGAGCATCTCCATGTTACGGTGGTCACTGCCCTAAGGTGATTCCAACTATGTGCACTTCTCAGGTATATATGGACAATCTAGGAGATCTAGTTGGAAAAACATGGTTAAGAAACAGGAGTAAGATGGTAACTCATTTCATAGCAAGACCCCAGCCCATTTTTGGGACATGGAGGTTTCTGGACACCCAAGCATAATAACCCTAGCCCAGGGTTTAGAACCCAGGGTTGGAATACAGGCCCAGTGGAGAGCTGGAGTGCTAATACAGGTATCCTATGTAAGAAGACCAAATGCATGACCTCGTGCAGACCTATGCTTCAGGAGACTAAAGAAGTAGAGTTTTTCAGTTGGCACCCTACTCTAAACATCTCTCTTCATACCTTTTGAATAGTGAGATTAATTCTTAGGTGCTCCTGTTGAAACCCTGATCCCTTAAGGAGCCGTGAACCAGAATTCTGGCTGGCTCAATGATTCTTAAAGGGTTTTATTGACTCATGGTCTCTCCAAGGAGGCAAGAAGGAATGCTTCCTTAAAGTAGTACATTTTCACAGAGCATCTTGTTGAGTTCCTTCCCAGTTCTAACCCTCCCTTTTACTGTGGAAATCAACATAGTTCTTTCTCAGAGAGGCTTACCCTAGGTCTCCTCTTCTCCTGTGATACTCTGTAAAGTCATTCTGACTGCAGACATGTGGGAACACTCACATTAGGTTATGGAAAAGGTAAGCTTCCTATGTATTACATTAGCATGAGGACAGAAAAAAGAGAAGTCCCTGACAAAATACTGTAAACATACTGATGAAGAAAATTCAAAATACAGCTTATGTCCTAAAGCAGTTAGCAAGAAGCAAACCAAATGCATAAAAATGAAAGCCAGTAAGTAGAACCATTTAGCTTCTGGAAAGCAATTTTGGGTTCCTAATTCAGGTACTAAAAAAGAGGAAGAAGGAAAATTCAGCAACTTTCTGTCTGAGTTTATGCCAATATTTTTTGAAGGCTTAACATCTGTAGAGTTGTATCTGTTGTTCTTTAATGCTTTTATTGGTACTTTTTTTTTTAAGTAAGCTCTATTCCCAACATAGGGCTTGAACTCTCAACCCTAATAGCAAGAGTCGTATGCTCTACTGACTGAGCCAGTCTGTCACCCCTATTAGTACTCTTCAATAATCTCTGCCATATTCCTATCAAATGGTTCCCATTTAATGGCCTTTGGAAGTAGCCCAGGATATTGGGAAGAGCCCAGGACTTGGATTGCAGTGTGTGGCTAGTACTCCAAGCTCTGTAAAATTTTAAGAATGTGTGACCTTGGGTTGCGGAGATAGTATCTCCAGGCCTTGGAAAAAGATTTAGCTACAGGATAGCTAAGATGATTACGAGTATACAGTATGCCAAGTGAGATGTAAGAAGGAAGGACTGCAAGGTATAAAGGAGTAATACTCTGTAAACAGCTATAGTTACTGCGATGCATAAATGATGTGCTATACACTTACCTATGTAGTATGCGCCTACATACTAGTGTGTGTTGGGGGATGGGTAAAATTAGGGAGGATCAAATCATAGAAGATTTCCTGGAGGAGGCAGTGCCTGAGTAGGAATTAACATGCTGATGTGTGAATGAGTATTTCTCAGAAAGAACACCATTTCATGTGGCAGCATTATTCAGTAAAATACTCAGTTCTGGAACCCAGGAATGAGGAGAAATCTGGCTGAGTGAACTGGAGGGAGATCCTGGAGTGCTCTGTAGGCCTTGCAAGGCCAAGGGCTGAGCTTCAACCTGAAGGCATTAGGAAGTTGCTGGTGCTCTAGGCAGGGGAATGCATGGTCAAATTTGTGTTTTTAAAGTGACCTCTGCCTACAGGGTGAAGAATGGACTCAGAAGGGGCAAAGCTGTAGTGTAGGAGGGTGGTTATGGTGAACAAGGTGACCAGTGCCCTAAATCCATTGTTGGAGGAGGAATGGGATAAATGGGTGGGTCTGAACCATGTTGAGGGAGGAGAGTGAACAGGCCTTGACAACTGTACTTTTCGTTTTCATGTATCAAAAGTTAATGTTTTGTACAGTAATCTTTAGTTAAAAAGACGAAACATTTTTTAATTCCAATTATGAAATCTGGGGAAGTTTCAGTTGTTTGTGGGATATTTGATTTTTTGCATAAAAAAACCTTCTTACACTTTTTTTTTTTTCTGGCTCTTTAATTCACATATATACACAACAGTATGATTATTAAATGCCTAGTAATTTACATAGATCTATATTTTGGATAATTTAAACTCTGCATCTAGGATTTTCCTGATTTAGTTTAAGTTATTTATATGTAATTGAGCTTTCATCAGTATGTGCTTACTAGTGCACATTTTACTTTTTAAAAACTAAATTTTAGACACACTTTTAAAAAAAATGGGACATGGATTTTCCCATCTGAGAGGACATAGTATCAATAACTGGGGGTTAGTAGGGTCCAGTGATTCTCATCTTTTCTACAGATACTATCACAATTTACTGCCTCTAAATCTGTCTGCTCTTTTCTACTCTGGCAAATTAAACTCTTGAAAATGGCCTTTTAAGCTTTTGTGGCTTAATGTGGTATTACAGCATTCGTTATCATGCACTGACATCTGGTGGCCAAATCGAACATTAGGAACACTCCAGTGCATTTCTGTATGCCTGTAAACCTAGCACAACCTAAATATGGGCCAAGACTCTGGATGTAAATACGGAGAAGGTGAACTCTGCCTTTATAGAACTGTCAGTCAGCTTCAGGCACCCTTCTGCACACTAAAATTATGAAATGGGAATTGCATTAATCCTTTTTGGAAAACTAGCTCTAGGAAAGTGGTAAAGATGGATACAGAGGCAGATGAGTTTGCAAGAAGAGAAGCTCCAGGCAGGAGGTAGAGCTGAGAGGGTCGTTCTGCTGGCTGTGTGTGGGACCAGGTCAGCCAACATCAACCAACAACATATTCTCTGCTTCCTGAGTCATACTACATGCCTCCCCAGGACGAGTTTATCCAGTATCCTCATTTTTTGTCCAAGAAATCTTACTGTGGGATACTGACCCCTCCAATGGCTTCTTGTCTACAAACAGCTTTAGTTTAAGGTGTTGTAAACCAGGAATATTTTCTGATTGTATCATTTAAATTTTTATTTTCTTAAAAGCTATTTCAAGGAAATATCCCAAGACAATTTAATTTTCTCTTCTATATTTCACTTAGTAAATATGGAGCTACAAAAATCATTGAGAAAAAAACAATATGATTTGAAATATTTGAAAGTTGTATTTGAAATTTCAAATCCTTATTAGCCTCCATGTTTTCTGTAATTAAAGTCATTATATTTTCAATCTTTTTATTTCTTTTCACAAGAGAAAATGAAAGAATCTTTTTTTCACCGAATAATGTTTTCCTTTTTTTTTTAAATATTTTTTAATGTTTATTTATTTTTGAAGGAGAGAGACAGAGCATGAGTGGGGGAGGGGCAGAGAGAGAGGGAGACACAGAATCTGAAGCAGGCTTCAGACTCTGGGCTGTCAGCACAGAGCCCGATGCGGGGCTCAAACTCATAAGCTATGAGATCATGACCTGAGCTGAAGTTGGACGCCCAACTGCCTGAGCCACCCAGGTGCCCCAGTAATGTTTTCCTTTGAGATTATTGGCAGATTCTGTGCATATGAGCTCACCTTTATTTCAAATAATTAGTTCTAAATGTAACTGATTATTGGTGTAATGGATCATCATATTCTACATTGTCTAAACGTGGGATGGCAAATACCATGTTGATTATCATCTAATTAGTTACACTGTAAAATTGGGGAACCAAATGAGCTCTTTTATCTAGTGAACTATTTAGTGGTGAAAAATAGGATTTATTTAAAATATTGACCTCCTTAGTCTTAGTTTCTTTCGCGATTTCTTACATTAGAAGTGCTTGTCTTAGCCTTTCAGGATTATACCTTTCCCTTCTATGCACTCTCCATGTTACAAGTAGGCATATATTCAGTACTCATTTATAGGATTTGGTTTGATTCCGTGATGAAGTAAACACGTGTGCTCATGCACACACACACACACCTGCTCCTCCCCCCTAAAAACACTAATTTTGATTTCTTATTAACCAAACTCCTTAATATACATCCTGAACTTCTCCGACAGTATTTTCTGGAAACTTTACTGTAACCTATTGAGTCCCATTGTTTATTTATCCAAATGTTCTCTGGGGCTGTTTTGTTCTTACTGCACACATTCATTGAGCTAAGAACAGAGGGGAACGGTTACCCACAGATGCAAGTGTGGTAGTAAATTTGTCAGGTGGCTAACATCACTGAGGGCATGACTGGGGCCCATGCTAGTCATCCTCGTTACAGTGGTCATACTTGCGGACAATGGCACAGCATGGCGTAGGACAAACAGAACAAGCTTGTGTTTAAATCTGACCATATAACTCTTCCCTCCTTGCCTTTGTTTCTGCATCTATAAAATGGGGTAAAAATGTTGACTTACCAAGATGGTGATAATAGTTTTATGGGATAAACATTCTTAGGTGCCTCATCCTTGGTGGGCACTTAGAAATGCTAGTTGTCTTTTTCTCCTGCTTCTCTTAACAGAAGTCACAGACAGATGTCTTCCATCCAAAGTTACTGTGGAAAATATTGGCTAGAAAATGCTTAGAGAACAGTTCCTAACTGAAAAGTTGTGTTCTTCCTTGGTCACATCCAGACCTCCAAGAAAAGTCTGGCCAAAGTGTAGATTAAATTACCCCCTGGCCTAAGAATTAATTTCTTAAAATCTTTTTTGCAGTATAGTTGACACATAATGTTATATTAGTTTCAAGTGTGCAACACTGATTCAACAGTTCTATACATTATACGGTACTGACTACACTAAGTCTAGCTACCATCTGTCACCATACAACACTATTACATACCATTGATTATACTCCCTATGCTGTACTCCTCCTCATGCTTGTGACTTAAAGTTGAGCTTTAGTACCTCTCAATCCCCTTCACCTATTTTGCCCATTCCCCCTCCCCCTCCCTCTGGCAAACACCAGTACCCTTCAGTCCATTTCTGGTTTGTTTTGTTTTGTTTTTTTAGGTTCCACACATAGCTGAAATCATATGGTATTTGTATTCCTCTGCCTGACTTATTTCACTTAGCATAATACCTTCTATGTCCATCCATATTGTTGCAAATGGCAGAATCTCATTCTATTTTTACAGCTAAGTAACATTCCTGTGTGTGTGTACATGCATATGTACACAGCACATCTTCTTTATCCATCTATTGATGGACATTTCAGTTGCTTCCATATCTTGGCTATTGTAAATAATGCTACAGTGAACATAGGGGTTCATACGTCTTTTAAAATTAGTGTTTGTTTTCTTTGGCTAAGTAGTAGTAGAATTATTGGATCATATAGTATTTCTGTGTTTAATTTTTTGAGGAGCTTCCATACTGTTTTCATAGTGATTGTACCAATTTACATTCCCACCAACAGTGTACAAGGGTTCCCTTTCTCCAAGGATAATTTTTTTTAATGTTTGTCTATTTTGAGAGAGAGAGAGAGAGTGAGAG
This sequence comes from Panthera leo, assembly GCF_018350215.1. Classification (NCBI taxonomy): domain Eukaryota; kingdom Metazoa; phylum Chordata; class Mammalia; order Carnivora; family Felidae; genus Panthera; species Panthera leo. The sequence continues at coordinate 95,072,126 of NC_056681.1, forward strand.
AGGAGGAGCAGAGATAGTGCAAATCTCAATCAGGTTCTGTGCTGTCAGAGCAGAGCCTGAGGTAGGGCTTGATCTCACAACTGTGAGCTGAAATCAACAGTTGGACCCTTGACTGACTAAGCCACTCATGTGCCCCTCTCCAAGGATGAATTGTAAAGAGTGAAATCATAAGTCTAGTGTTAGCACTAGGAATGTAGGTTTCTCCCTTGTGTTTATTTGGTAATTCGCATTGCTTCTGATGTGGTGAAAGACCCCTTTATCTTCCTATTAAATATCAGAGTTATTCAGGTTTGGTGGTCTCTTAAGATTCTCCTAGTACACCAAGAAGGAAAAGAGTGGCTGACAGAAAGGGGTAAAAATGGAAGATGAAATGATGGCAAAGATTGGTGTTCTTCCTTCATCCAAGAACCACAACGCAAAGGAATATATAGTTATTTTTTAACATGTTCTACCCAGGTGATAACTTTCTACCACAGTTAATTAGCAAGGCACGACACTTGTTTTAAAAAGCCTAATACAAAAGATAAGGAAAAAAAACACTGTGAAAAGACATTATTAATGCCTACACTTAATGCTCAGCTTTTCTATCACCAATATTCTCTTAAAAACCTCCAGGATTAAACCCCTCAGTTGTGATGAGGAGAAGAATGGATCCATATTCCTGGAATAGAACATAGAGTCGTAAATCAGAGGGAATTTCTAATACTTGGATGATACAAAGAATCAAAGATTAGTAAAAATCTCCTTTTATTGTTGAGTTCATATAACCCAATTTGTAAAATAACCCAATTTAGGAGTGCAGAAAGTGATTTCCGAAGAACTCACTTAGTTCAAAGTGATAGAAATAATTATCCTTCTAGCCCAAGTATGGATATGTCTTTCTATTTCAGAGGTATTGGCCAAGAATGGTACACGAAGTGCTGTCCTCTCAATTTCTATTAAGTCCCTAAAAATACTCCCCCCCCCAATAATGGTGCAATCTAAGTATCAGAATGTGCTTGTGGGGCGCCTGGGTGGCTCAGTTGGTTGAGCGCCCGACTCAGGCTTATGATTCATGGGATTGAGCCCTGCATCAGGCTCTGTGCAGACAGCTGACAGCTTGGAGCCTGCTTTGGATTCTGTATTTGCTTTCTCCGCCCCCCACTCACACTGCTTGCTCACTCTCAAAACTAAACAAACACTAAAAAAAAAAAAAAAAAAAAAGAAGAATGTGCTTGCTATGCAGGTGCGGCTTCCAGACAGGTCCTGTCTTCTCCCTCTCTTACTAGTTTGCCTCTGCTACAGCTTTTCTTTGAAGAAATTCTGCAGCTGACATGCTTGTCTCCCAGGCCCATGCTTTTAGTATATTCTCTGAAAGGATGAGACACACACGTACATCTGTCTGAGGTGTCTTCCTGTCCTCTTCGTACTTCATGCTTAGCCTTCATCATACTTCTTAAGCTTATTCTGATTGCTGAGGGCCACTAAGCTGGTAATGACCATGGTGTTATTTTTTTTTTAAGTTTATTTATCTTGAGAGAGAGTGTGAGTGGGGGAGGAGCAGAGAGGGAGAGAGAGCATCCCAAGCAGGCTCTGTACCCAGAGTGGAGCCCCACGCAGGGCTAGATCTCAAGACCACGAGATCACAACCTGAGCAGATACCAAGAATTGGAGGCTTAACTGAGCCGCCTAGGAACCTCTTCTTGGTGTTATTTTCTTTTACGTTTCCTTCTCAGTTTTTGATGTATGTTTAGAAATTTAAAAATAAGCTTTCATGATCATATATTGTATATAATGTACACAATTTTTTCTACATAAGAAAAAGCTGTACTCTTTCCTCCTTTCATTTTTCTTTTGTTCTAAATACATCTTACAGCTTCATTCTTCCAGGAGATGCTTATGCATATTATTTGAAAGACCAAATGAATTCCTAGTTGGGAAGTTTGAACTAATTGCAGCGACTCCCTAAGATACTTTCTAAACCTAGCAAAACTGACCAGATTTGCACATAAGTTAAGAATCTTCTTTACCTGAAAACAAGTATTACTCTGAATAATTTCCATATATTGGTTTGAATGAATGATGCGAAGATTTTTAAATCCTCCATTTGCTCAAAATAGTCTTTTTGGCATAGCATTTAAACACAGAAGCATTGGGGCGCCTAGGTGGCTCAGTCAGTTAAGCGTCCAACTTCGGCTCAGGTCATGATCTAACGGTCTGTGAGTTCGAGCCCCGCGTTGGGCTCTGTGCTGACAGCTCAGAGCCTGGAGCCCATTTCAGAATCTGTGTCTCCCTCTCTCTCTGCTCCTCCCCTGTTCATGCTCTGTCTCTCTCTGTCTCAAAAATAAATAAACATTAAAAAAAAATTTAAAATAAACACAGAAGCATCATCAACCAGAAAAGTTTTTTAAGAAATTTCTTTCTTTCATTTTTTTTAAACAAAGATCTCTGACAGATGTGAAGAAAGATATCATTTGTGGATATCTGACGTAGATCTCCTAGGGTGAAAAAGGTAATGTGCTTGATCTGTTACTAGCCTCCTAAATGTGGCAGCCCTTTGGTCTGTGGATACAGGCTGGTTTTATTTTCACACTCTCTCAAGCCTCACATACCAGAATCACTTTTAAAATCTGGAGCAGCGAAATAAGCCGAAAGTGACACAAGGAAGATGCAGACTTAATACTAACATTCTAGGGGCGCCTGGGTGGCTCAGTCGGTTAAGTGTTCAACTTCAGCTCAGGTCATGACCTCACATTTTTCGAGTTTGAGTCCCACGTGGGGCCCTGTGCTGACAGCTCAGAGCCTGGAGCCTGCTTTGGGTTCTGTGTCTCCCTCTCTCTCTACCCCTCCCCTGCTCGTGCTTTGTCTCTGTCTCTCAAAGTAAATGAACGTTAAGGAAAAATTTAATACTAACACTCTAGCACCTAAGAAATCACTTCCCTGCAGTAGGTAAATTTGAAAAAAAAAATTGTAGTGAAAATACCCAATAAACCTGAATGTATGTTTTATGTGAATACATATGAGTATGAATTATAACATATATAAACTCACACCAGATGTTTATGGTTTTTCTTTGGCTTGTGATGACTGTTAAGAGTTTATTCACCTATATTTCTTCCCAAACTTTGACAAGTGATTCCTTAATTAAAAAATATATTTTACTTGAAAATATTGGAAACTGTTCACAGATATACTGCAAATATAAAAATAATGAATACCTCTATGTTCTTTAAGCTTCACCTGTTGTTAGTGTTTTACCCCATTTACTGTATTGTGTGTGTGTGTTCTCTCTTTCTCCTTCAGGCACACAGACTCCTTAATTGTCAAATGGGTAAAGTCAGCTTTAATATATATGCTTACACACATAACAGACACTCTTTCCCTAATTATTTCTACTAAAAATTACAGATTTATTTATTATTGAGAGACAAAAAGACATAGAGCATGAGACACAGGGGTAGAGAGACGGGGAGACACAGAATCTGAAGCAGGCTCCAGGCTCCGAGCTGTCATCACAGAGCCCGATGCGGGGCTCAAACTCACGAACTGTGAGATCATGACCTGAGCCGAAGTCGGTTGCCTAACCGACTGAGCCACCCAGGTGCCCCCAGAATTAGATTTTTTAAAAGGGTTGACACCAGCACACGTATTAATTTGCTAGTTTTGCCTGGTTCAAAGTGTTATTTGATGAAGGGCTGTGGGTACAACACAATCTTCCCAAATACGGTCTTTACACAGTAACATCCATAAAAAAAAAAAACTGTGTCGGGGTGCCTGGGTGGCTCAGTCGGTCTAAGCGTCAACTTCAGCTCAGGTCATGATCTCACAGTCCGTGGGTTTGAGCCCCACGTCAGGCTCTGTGCTGACAGCTCTGGGCCTGGAGCCTGCTTTGGATTCCGTGTCTCCATCTCTTTCTGCCCCTCCCCCGCTTGTGCTCTGTCTTCTCTCTCTGTCTCTCAAAAATAAATATTAAAAAATGTTTTTTAAAACTTGGGTCTTTGGAACTAGAAGGTTAGAGCAATCAGCTACCTAAGTTTGACTGACCTGAGTCAAGTTTGTTCCTGGTTGATCATGGTATAATATTGCATACTTGTTTTTAAGCATTTTATAAAGTTTAAGAAACATTTAAAAGGTGGGGGGAAAAGTGATGTTCAATTAGATGGTGTGAACAAAGAAAACTTAGGACATTTTCATAAGGCACTAAGTATTCTTGAGGAGTAAGAGGGAGTGAAACCTGCAGAATCTATCCATTTCTGAAGCTAATTCATCACAAAGGCTTTTTTGTTCTTGGTAGCTCCATAAAACTTCAGAGTTGGTAAAGACACTGGAGGTCATGTGGTTAACTTACCATAAGATAGAAAGTATGTACCTAACATCCCTCATAGGTGGACCTTCTGCCTTTGCAAGATATTATTGGGAGGAAATCACTGGGGGTAATTTCTTGTTGTATTTTACAGAAGCTCTAATATTTGAGAAATAAAGTTCCTTTTTACACCGAAATTTCCTAAGTAAATTTCCAAAGCACCTCATCTGTCCCCCCTTCGTTAGCCTTTATCACATTTTATGAGGGTCATAAATACAAGTCTCACTTGCAAGATAGGGCTGGGAAATCCTTGAGGAGAAAATTCTATTGCAGTCTCCTCCACCCAGTCATCTTTCACCCATGATGAGTAGTTAATAAATATTTTGGAGTACTTGATTCTGCCAGATCTTCCTGTCATACCTCGACAGTGGCCTAGCAAGTGGTTTTCTTTCCATCCTTCCAACCTTCTTCAGCCCATTTTCTCACATTGCTACTAACTTCTTTCTAAAAACCAGAAGTGTCCATGTTTCTCTTCTGCTCTGACAAGAAAATTTAAAATTCTTTCCAGTGTCCCCACACAATACGGGTAGATCAGCTGTTGTTCATGGGTCTGGAAGCAGAGGAAGCCATTAGTCTTGTGTTTCAAATGGGACTAACTTGGTTACCTCTCTGTCTTTCCTGGTGCTTGAGCAGGTCTCTAAGCCTTTGTGTCTCCATCGGTAAAATGGTTACCTAGGTTGGTTATTAGAATTAATGGCATCATCTACAAAAACATTTTGTAGACTGGTTGAGGCAAACACTAAAACATGAGTTAACCCAGGTGCTAGTGAGATACAGTTTTTATTAAATTTTTGCATTAAAAAATTTTTAACATTGAGTTCTTTTTGGAAAATGATCTACATTCAGTTCTTTGGTTAAAAGTTAGATACTGAGTTTCAAGGTTTGCTACTTGAACAAACTTTATATTATAAATTCAGTAGATATTGACAAATCTCCTGAAAGACTCTACAATATTAGATATTTATGGTCAAAGGTAAAGAACTGCATTCAAATTGCCACACACTTGAAAAAGCGAATTAAAGTTTTATTATTGGTGAAACCTATGCTAAAAAATAAGGTATAAAACTGGTGTGTACTTGTGTTAGACCCAAACACTTCAAATAGTTTCTCAAATCATGGCAAGTAACTTTGATTTACCATCTATTTCTTTTACTAATGCCAATAATGCTAATTCTGCACTTTGTTTGTTGTGGTCCTCTGAAGTCCATGGTGTTTTATTTATGATTGTGCATTTATAATTATGCAAATATGAATTGCACACAGATTAATTTTATCTGAGCAAAATTGTTATGTATGATAAAACAGTCATCCTTTAGTGACCACTCTTTATATTCCTATGTAAGGAGTAACTAACTTAAAATCAGTACCTGGAGGGTATCTGTGTGCAGGAATGGACTGGGGAAAAGTGGAGAGATCCTTTGGAATTCCTATGCAGTTTTCTATCTGTGTGCCATACTTAAGCTTTGCACAGCCTTGTAAATTACAGTAAGGAAAGGCTAATTTTCTCATCACTTAACTGCTGCCAGGCTGGAGCAGAATATTCTAGCAGATAAATAGCTGTGGCAAAACCACATACATTGTTAACAGTTTAAATTCATGTAGTACAGGCCTTACACAGGTGCCATGTGCAGAACAGATAAGTGGTGGGGAGAGCTGAGCCATTAATTTTTCCATTGAGATGTTGGCAAGGGTGAGGGGTGAGAGGCTATAGGGAAAAGCAAGAGGAGTCTCAGTGGCAGAAAGAACATAGCAATATCGATAAATTGAGAGAGACTAAAAGAAGAGACCAAAAGGAACTAACAATTAGTACTACACGCTGAGGTAAACAGACCTTATCCAGCCAACAAAGCTAACACAGCTGCCTTTCCTTAGCAGATTGCTGAAAAGTAATAAGACTTTTCCTGTCTTTCAAGCAACACCAACCCATGCCTTTCCACGTGGAGTTTTTCATGAACAGTTAAAAGAAGCAGCAGATGTCCAAGTTTTTCATGTGTTTTAATAATTCCTATCCTTTTGAATTGTGTCCCATTAAAGAAATTACTTTGTGGTAGCAGTTTCAGTTCTGGTACGTAACACTGCCTCACACTTAGTAAGCTCTCAAGAAATGTTTGTGAAATTAAGAATATGGATGAAGGAATGACAGTACCTGCTGGATAGCAGATGAGGCAAAGTGAGTCAGTCAGTTTGGCCAAAGGGTTGTAATTACTGTCAGAACTTACATTTAAGGAAGGAGAAAAGGTACTGATATAGGGAAAAGTTGTTGATAATAATTTAAAATGATACATAATAATTATAGCAATAGAATAATAGATCTTTGACCTTGCCATGTACTTTAGCAAGGTCAAAGGTTAGGTTAGAATCAATATATCTTTTATCTTGGAATCTTCGATTTTGGAGAGCTTAAAGTCATCAAGCCATCTGCCTTAGGAACCAGCCACTTGGGTAGGTTTAACTTTGGAGCTAACCCTTGTCATCCTAAAGCATCTCTTTCCACAGATGACTTCTTCCTTCAACATCCTGTTCCCTTGGACTTCCATGAATAACCTCATTTTGCTTCATTTTTTTCTTGCCTCTGACCATTATACCTCAGTATCCTTGGTTTTCTCTTCTTTCCTGCCACCTAAATAAGGCTTTTCCCTAGAGCTCTGTCCTTTGCCCCACCTGATTCCCACTAAACGGCCTCTTTTCTTGGAATCCCTTGTACCCCACATGTGTTTCTCTAGTACCAACCTCTCCCGAGCTCCAGACCTATGTCCGGCTGCATATGTGACATGTTAATTTGGATGACTTCAAGCATCTAAAAAAGTTCTCAGACTAAGTCTAGTTTTTTTGTTGTTTTTTTTTTATCTCTCATCAATGCTGAATTTTCTTGTATTTTTCTTTTAGCTAAAGGTACTGTCTTTTTTTTTTAATGTGATCATTCAATCCAGAAAATTGAGAGTCTTCTCCACTCTCCTCCTCAGTTTATCTTGAAATCCTCTGATTCAGTTCCTTTTACAACTCTTGCTTTGGCCTCACACCTTCATCTTTGACCACTGGCTAGTTCAGGCCCATGTATTTTGCCTGGATCATTGCGATAATTTCCTAACTGCTTGTCCTGCCCCCACTTCCCAACTTCTTCCCTTATATTCCATTATCTCTGACAGTCTGCCTTTGCAAAAATGCAAACAGGGTGCTTTGCATTATTTACCAGCAAAAATCCATCTTCAGGATAAACTTTAAAGTTCTTAGCATGGCATCAAATTATTTCAGTAGGCCCCTGACTACCTCTCTCATTTCCTATCCTACTTTTCTTTGCCTTCCATTCTATGTTCTGCTACAGTTGTTTGTTGTCAGATGTAGAGTGGCTATTTCATTTGTGTGCTGCCGCTTATGGTATTTTCTCTGTCTGAACTTCCTTCTCTTTTTAACCTAATATATTTATATTCATCCGTCTTTGACTAGCTTAGTTTTTGAAGCTTAATTCTCTAAACAATGAAACCACTGTTACTTTGATGTTAGTATTATACTTGGTGCATATTAATATTAAATATGTTACTATGTCTCTGGTTTCATGTTTCCAAATGTGAGCACGGGGAGATTAAAAGCCAGGTCTCATTTATATTTTCATCTGCACAGTTAGCACACAGACATGACATAAATTGTTTCTTGAATGGGTACTGAAATGAATATGCTCACTGTTTTGATCTTAGTGGCTATGATTTATCCGCTTAAAATTTCTTCTTAGCTTTCTGGACTATTGCCATATGCTATATTCTCTATAATAGATGTTCCATGTCTTCACAACCATTGTTATGTTCCAAAAGAAATTCATGATCTTCTGGGTTGGGTTAACCCTTTTCAGGTATCTGTTTTCTTGTGTTATAAAAAGAATCTATGTAATTGAACTTGTTGCCAGTAGATGTACATTAAAATACAGAGTTCACAAGAGTACATGACATTCTCATTAGACACAAAGAATATTTTTTGAGCCATGCTATGGTATTTGAAAAGCAATTAACATATTGCACATTATTCCTGTGAGACACAAACTGTTTCTTTCCCATTTTAATTTGCCTGTTTAAAAAAAGACAGAAAAAGATAGATGAGTTTACACTCAAGGTGTATGCCTTTCCCTTGTGGCCAATGAGCCAATTTCCTTTTCATATTTGCAGAATATTGATACAATTATTCTTTCATCAGACATGAAATTTGAGTGTATAACCAGTTTGTGGAAATCACCTAGTAATTTATTAGGTTGATAACAGCAATTAAGTCATAATTGCTTCTGAGAAATATAAATTGACTTTCTGTTTTAAATGGATAATTTAACATTCCAAACCACAGACCTGTAGTGTAACTAATTTCTGGGATAAGAAGTTTGTTTCTCTTATTATTAAACTAAACAACAACAACAAAAAAATTCAACCTTTGATAATCCAGTAACGAATTACGCAGTTGCTGAATTCTTGGGTTCGTGTTATATCTTCATTCTTGTCCCTTGTTGCTAATTTTTTTTATTTTATTTAAAAAAATTTTTTTAAATATTTATTTATTTTTGAGAGAGTGAGAGAGCGAGAGCACAAGCAGGGGAGGCACAGAGAGAGATGGAGACACAGAATCTGAAGCAGGCTCCAGGCTCTGAGTTGTCAGCACAGAGCCCGATGCGGGGCTCAGACTCACAAACTGTGAGATCACGACCTGAGCTGAAGTCGGATGTCTAACCGACTGAGCCACCCAGGCGCCCCTAATCTTTTTTATATTTAAGGACATCACAGTGGAGGGAATTTTAGATAGAACTGGGACGTGTTGGTAGGACCATGGATTTTTCAATGATTGGAAATGTGAAGACTGTACTTTCAGGGATTGTTTCTAAAGTTTGTCACTAGAGAAGTTTCTCTAAGTGTGGAGTCCCTGAAAGCATGAGGAGGAGGAATAGTGTCCCTTCCTGTGAAGCTGACTCTGGGTGTTGTTTCTACAGCTGCCCTTGTCATTGATGATTGTTCCCTCCTCCTTTGGGGGACTAAGAGGAAAGTGGCCCGTTGTCTGAGTAGTTTCTCTAAAAAAAGAATTTATTTATTTATTTATTTATTTATTTATAAATGACAAGATCTAGCAGTGGCCTTGGGACACTGTTATTTTTTATTTTTATTTTTTTACCTTTATTTTTGAGACAGAGAGAGACAGAGCATGAACAGGGGAGGGTCAGAGAGAGGGAGACACAGAATCTGAAGCAGGCTCCAGGCTCTGAGCTGTCAGCACAGAGCCTGGGGTTGGGCTTGAACTCACAAACTATGAGATCATGACCTGAACTGAAGTCGGACGCTTAACCAACTGAGCCACCCAGGCGCCCCCTCTAAAAAAGAATTTAAATAAATAAATGTAAAAGACATTCTTTGCCCATAAACCATACAAAAATGCATAGCCAGGCCTAACTTGGCTCATAAGCCATTGCTAACTGACCCTGGTTTAATCAAACCTGCATGTGAGACTTTCAAGTATGTGACGTTGCTGCTCTCAGTAACACTCCCTTCTTCACATAAACCGTCTATACTTAGGTGCACACGTTGTGAATGCTTACTGGTGTAGCTTCTACCCTCTGGGAGTTCAGAAAAGCTCCTTTTTCAGATAAATCGGGATCAAGGATTTTACAGTGGCGGTTCACCAACCGGAGGATTTAGTGGCCTCAGCTAGTCTGCCTCACACTGACCACAGAAGTGACATTTGTCATCACAAGAGGTGATGTACCCCATGTCGGTAATTCTGAATCTCAAGCTCACTGAGCCACGTCAAATATCAGGGTAGACCAATAGGTGCTTCGCTGACTGAAGGGCCACCCACCTGGATTCATCTGCAAATACTAGGTTCACTATAGTGCCATGTAATGCTCCAGAGGCCTTTTGATAAAAGTAGGAAAAATGACATTTTTGTTTATGAACCCTAAATCATCTGTTAATGGGGATGGAGTGAGGCAGTCAGGGACTTCTGTGGCTGGATCCAGTGGTTTACGAGGGGAGTCCTGGGGGATGAAGTTTGAGAAGCAGGGACTGGTGTCAAATTGTTGAGAATCTTGAGGGCTGGGGTGGGGGGACCTTGAACATGAAGTAATCGTTGTGAGCTTGAATTTCTTTTGGCTATACTTGCTGAAAATGACATCCTGATTGGAGGAAAATTGTAACACATGGCTTAGTTATATAGGGGATTTTGACATATTTTCAAAGGAGATGATGGAAATAGAGAACCACCAGATGAGATTATAGCATCTTAAATTGTCAGATGGTTGGTGATTAGGTAGTTGGGGAGGCATTGACGATTTGGGGCCATTGGGGTAATATGATTCAACAGAATTTTGAGAGTGGTTTGTTGGGGGAAAAAGAGTTGCACAAGAAAAGAGACGAATGTGGAGTCTTGATGGTGGAATCAATGGGAGGTGATAGTGGTCTGAATAGGGAATGGAGAACATAATGACAATGGAAATATGCACTATTACATTAAGAAAGCTATTTCAAATGGCCTAATCGCTAATATTTATTAATTCTATATATCCTATACTCTTCGAGCTTTTTACATAAATTATTAGCAATCCTACAGTCTAGATACTGATACTGCTGCTAGTTCTATTTTTCAAATGAAGAAACCCTCATCATTTAAGCAGCCTCCTCAGCTAGAAGTTACAGCTAGCAGGAGTTGCGGTCAGGATTTGAATCCCCACCGTCTGACTCTGTACTGTTTAACCCCTGGCCTTAGATTCTCCTGATGCTTGATGTTTCAACAAAAGTCCCCGAGAGGATGTGGCTCCAAGTACAGGGGCTTTGGAGGCAGAGACTAGAGGTTTTCACTGTGTGGTCTTCAAGTCACTTACCCTGTTTGAGATGCCTTGCCTTTATTTTTGTAAAGTGAGATTTCCTCACTGATTCTGGTTTCTCGTTAGTGCACCAGGAGACTAGAGCAAGATTATGGGTTTCTGTTTGCCTCCTGATTCTGCTTTTCTTCCATAGAAATAAGGACATTAGGCTTTGGAGGGTGAGGAATTTGTTCTTAAACATGTTATGCTTGAGGTGATGGATGTCCTGAAGGCGATGTTCAGTGTGCAGCCAGCTGTAGGTATAAATAAGGGTCTGGGCCTCAAAGGGTCAGAACTGCACGTGGAACTTAAGTTCTCATTCACAAGCAGGTGGAGGCTAAGGCATGGAAAGCATTGAGCTCTCTAAGAAAGAGGTGTTGAGAGAACTTCTGAGGACAAGGAGCAGGACCTTGCAATATACCAGCTACTGGGGTAGAGTGAGGAAGAAGAAATGAGGAAGAAACAAGAGGAGGAGCCCTGAGAGGGGTATAAGGAGAACCACAGTAAAGCAGAGCTTGTTGAGCATAGGCGAGTCAACTTGAGGAGTGGATGGCAAATTGTGGTAAGTCCCACATGCAGGGCAGAAAGGATGAGAGCTGAATTAAAAAGATGGTTGGGGCACCTGGATGGCTCAGTCAGTCACCCTGCTCTTGATTTTGGCTCAGGTTGTGATCTCACAGTTTCTGGTATAGAGCCCCACATTGCCCAGTCTCTTTACTGGCATCACGGAGACTGCTTGGGATTCTCTCTCTCCTCTTTCAAAATAAATAAATAACCTTAAAACAAAAAAAGTTGACAATGTAGAGAGTTGAAGGAGAGAAAAGAGACTGTGACTGTATTTTCAGCAAGAGGGTAAAGTAAGTTTTCTTTTTTTGGCTCTCTAAATATTTGATTCAATTAAATGCATTTTGGACACTGGCTTTCCTGTCAGTCCATAAGGTAAAACTAAGGATGATTACCTTTGCCCTGCTTTACTGTGGTTAGTTGTCAACCACTGTTCTTGTCAGAACTTGAAACTATGGTCATGAAACGCCCACAGCAACTCAGCAACATTCACAGGTGGAATTAGGGAAAATGCAGCCAGCTTCCACTGGCCTACAACGTCAGGTAGGGACATCCCATAACTGGACTTTCACTCATTGTTTTTTGTGCATTAACTTTAGTAAATAACTCTGTCTTCCTAAATAATCAGTTTCTACTCTCAAATGAAATTCCTGTGCGCTTAGATTTCTCTTAAAAAAAAACATTAAATATCTAAGAATAAAACGTGCTGTATAATTATCAAGTCATTATCATTGTCATTTATTGCCGATTAAACTGAGCTGTTTAATTGCAAATAATATCTTAAGTAGATAAATGGAATAATTAGTTTATTTTTAAGTATATGCCTGAGAAGAAAGAGAGGAAATCGATAAGGTACTGTGCAATTTTAAAATTAAGTCAAATCTAAAACGGAGATTAGAGGTTTTTTGTTTGTTTGTTTTTGTAGCTTAATAAAACATAGATAATTAAAACTCAAAGTCCTTAATGTTTTCCATTCCAAATGTTACCTCAATTAGGCCAAGAGAAACTTTTCATGTAAAGATAGAAAGATTCTCATCAGGAGAACTTGGCACAGAATGAAAAGATGAAAATGTTTCTGTGTTAATTATTGATACACTATAGGGAGAATGAGTGTTCAACACTGAACGAATAACATGCTTTTGATTCAGAAACCCCAGTTAATTTATTAAAGTGGTCTTGATTTATGCTTTTATCTTAGACTTCAGTCTTTAAAAGAAGTATTTAAGGCACTTGGAGTCAGAATTATGATCATGCTTCATTGTCCATAGCTGGCTTTCATCCTCCATTGTCAGTGCTATGAAATTCCATTATTTTCTCTTTGTCAGTAGACATTTTAATGGGCAACTCAGAGACTGCCTTGGGGGTTACTAGTCAGATATTGTTAAGGGGATAACAGACCTCGTTTAGATAACACTGTAGTAAATAGTTAATAGGTATTGCCAGGATTTGCTCACTTGTTTTGTTTCTGATTGGATCAGTATTTCACAATAATTAATACAGCAATAACATTACATGTGTTAACACACCTTAATCCCACTAGGGCTCTCTGAGACCTTCTGTGATCTAGACCATTTCTAAGAGGCATGAAGCTGTAAACTAACCCAAAACTTGGGTTTCCCTAGGCACACTCAGTCTCTTCAAATTTCACCGAGGCTAAGGCCCTGTGGCCGCCAGACAAAACGGCCTTGTACTCTTTCAAAACAGAGGGAGTGTCGAATTTTAAACTAGGGAGACAGGGAGGGAGGAAGGAAGGAAGGAAGGAAGGGCTGTGGTAGAAGTGAAACAGGACCTGCCCAGTGATCCCGGAGACCAGGTGAACGACTTAAATCTGCAGAGGCAAATAGGAGAGTGAACGGAAGAAGGTACAGGGGAAAGGAAGTGAAGACAGGTACACATTGTTCTCTTTTCCTGGGAAAAGCTCAGAATAATTAAAGGAGACATAGTGCCTCACTTAACCATGCCTTGTTCTTGAGATTTCCTGATTAATTGCTTTAATTACTTCATATCAGAATGACTTCCTTCTTTAGAAGAATGAGTCTGACTGATGTTATCTTCCTTCTGATTTTTTTTTTAAGATCTTCAGAAAAGGAAAATGAATAACTGCACAAAGGCCTGTTGACTTTGTTTCCTACTTGTTTGATTCAGAATAGTTACGTTGTACAGCAGCTGGTGAGGGTCTGGTGTATATGAGGTAGAACAGCACAAGTTGTTATTTTTTTTTTTTGGTTGCTACCTTGAACTACGAAGGTAGTAAAAATCCCAGGACACATTTATCTTCCCGGGTTGTCACAGACAATTAAGAAAGCCACAGGATTTTCTCATACCACTAGCATTTGCTTTTTGCCTTTTCCATGTTTATAAGATTAGACTTGGGGCAATGAATCATTAAATCAGTACATAATTTATTTCATAAAATTGTTTTCTTTTTTGGAATTTTGAAAATTATGTATTTGAGATGACTAAGTTATTATCTAAAGGGTTTAACTGACATTGAGAGCCAGAAAATATGAAGAGCATAAGTAAAATTTTGTCCCACTTTTCAACAAGCAGTTTCTTGGTTCCTAAAGAAAAAAAAAAGTTTGACCTTTCTCATCTGGGCATTAAGAATCTTGGGAACTTAATATGTGGGTATAAAACCACTCCATTGGAGTTAGGTATATGCTACAGCCTTTCTTTTTCTTCCTTTTTTAATGTTTATTTTTAAGAGAGAGAGACACAGAGGACAAGCAGGGGAGGGGCAGAGAGGGGAGGACACAAAATCTGAAGCAGGCTCTAGGCTGACAGCAGCAAGTCCCATGCGGAGCTGAAACCATGAGGTCATGACCTGAGCCGAAGTCAGACACTTAACCCACTGAGCCACCCAGGTGCCCCTATGCTAGAGTCTTTCTTCTGGTGTAACTGTAGCTAAACACTTTACTGTTATGCTCCAGATTTTACTTGGTATGTCATGCTTGCTCAGTTATGGCTTTGAGTGCAATTAGATACAAATTCAGCTTAAAGATAGTTAATTCCTGGCCAAAGAAAGACTAAGATATATTTGTGTTTCACCTCTTGGTAGGACAAACATAATACATGCAGACTACTTTGAAACAGATGAGTAATTAGGAATAGGATGAACTAGCATTTGAGAGCTTTTATCCCTGGTAATCGTTGACTGTTTGCATACCTTCTTAAAGTGTATAAAACAACCATGTGCTACCCCCATTGAGTATCTGAGATGGAGAAGTGGTTATTTCATTAATTTCCTCATGGTGATTGGCATCATGCATGCCAAAGGATACATGAAAGAAACAATGTAATGCAGTGGCTAGATCATAGACTCTGGAGCTGTAGGGAATGTGTTGCAATTTCAGCTCTGCATTTTGCTCTGAGGCTGGACAATTACTTCCCTCCTTAAGCACATTACTTGCTTCCTCTAATGGACATCTAAGTGCATTTTTTCCCTTGTGTTTTGTTTTGCAATTCTTGTTATTGTAAATTGGGTCTTACCATCGGATATTCCTTGTATATATGAAGGCAGTTAATTTTGCATATTTATACAAGTGGCTTTATGAAAAAATTAATTTGTAGTGAGTTTTTGGTTGATTCTTATTTTTTTTCCAAGTTAATAGGTATAACATCTCCAAAAATTATTTTATCTTCTTCTTTCAACTTTAAAAAAAATTTTTTTAACGTTTATTCATTTTTTGATAGAGACAGAGCATGAGTGGGGGAGGGGCAGAGAGAGAGGGAGACACAGAATCCCAAGCAGGCTCCAGGCTCCAAACTGACAGCACAGAGCCTGATGTGGGGCCCAAATGCACGGACCGTGAGATCATGACCTGAGCCGGATTGGATGCCCAACCGACTGAGCCACCCAGGCACCCCTTCTTTCAACTTTTAATGCCCTTCTTTACCTTTCCTAATTGTGTTTTCTAGAACCTTCAGAAAGATATTAAATAATTTTTATAAATTTGCAATTTTTTTTGTTTTGTTTCAACATTAGTCAGATTGCTTCTATTATTTTACATTGAGTCTGTGGCTTTTGGATTAATGTATTTGTAAATATGTACAGCCCACAGATATGAACACCTAAACGCCTGGTTTATCACCAGTAACTTCTTAGCTTTCAAACTCAATGGGTATTTTCAGTCTTGATCTTACTTGCTCTCTTTGTAGACTTCCCTACTGTTTTCCCTTGTCAACTGTGCTCATGAAATCTCTGGGATCTAGTCAGAACTCTCTGGCCACTCTTAGTATCATTTGTGAGCTCCTTTTGTCTACTATACATTGAGGGCTTCCTGATGTTGTGTCTTGGACTCACTATTCATGCTGTTATTTTCCCTGGGGATATCGTATCCATTTTCATGGCTTCTGCTCCCGCCTTTGTTCTGATGGTCCTGCATCTCTATAGATGGCCCTTTTTCATACCCTTACAGCCAACTTTCCACCAGACTTTTCCACGTAAATGAAACACAGGCATGTTAAACCTACTCTTCTTCACCTGCTATCTTTTATGATTGTCAAGGTCAGCAAATGTTTTCTTAAAGGATCAGTCGTAAATATTCCAAGCTTTGTGGGCCACACAGTCTCTGTCCAAACGTTTCAGTTCTGCCATTGTAGTGTGAAAATGGCCAGTATGTAAACGAACAGGCCTGGTTGTGTTCTAATAAAACTTTATTTACAAAATAGGAAGCTGACATCCAGGATATAGCTTGCTGGCTCCTGCCCTGTGCATATTGCCATGCTATAAATTTAGGTTTTATCTTTGACAGTTTCTTCTTTATTCTCATAGGATGTATATCTTCAAATTTTGCAGGTTGAATTGTGTCCTGCAATATGTACTCTTCATCTGCATAAATACGATCTTGTACTCTCCCCATTTTTGGGGGGGGGGTTCTAAAGGCTTGGAAATTGCTCTGAAGAATTCTACTTTTAGTCCTGCCAAAGCTAATTCCCTAACTGCCAGAGGAAGCTTTCTAAAACCAACCAGGATTATATGACTCTCATGTTTCAAACTCTTGATGACTCTTCATTGTCTCAAGTAGGGTTGACAAAGTGAAAGCTTACTAACATGGCATAGAAGTCTCTCAGAATATGGCTGGGCTCTTTTCACAAACTCTGTCCCCTATTCCTATTTTGATCCATTCACATCTTTGGAGAAGCAAATGCCAAGGTAAGTGGGATCAGATACATAAGATTTTCCTGTGAAGGGTAAAGTGGGAGAGGACCAGCAGAATCAGCTGAGAGAGATTTTTGACTGCAGTGCAGGTCGAACACTTGTGCAAGGAGAGCAAGAAGAAACAGGTTTTGTAGGAAGAGCCTCAACACAGTTGTGACAATGTCTCAGGCCAGAGGAAAATCCAGAGCAGGAGCAGAGGTTGCCTGTTGGGCAAGTCCCCATCATGCAAAAGCGGCCTGATTGGGCTTGGCAATTGACAAAGGCTACCTGGGGTCAAGTGTGGCTTCTTATGAAATGGTGATGGATCTATAGGTCCACAGATGGAAGCAGTCCATTAACTGTGCTCACGTGGAAGTTTCTCTTAAAGGAGAACTGATTGGGGCACCTCCATGGCACCAAACCTGTGACTTCACACTTGACACTTCAGCTTCAATAAACCTCTTGTGATATTCTTCATATGCCATGATATCCTTCATCTCCATGCATTTGTTCCCAATTCCTGCCCCTGACTTTGCTTGGTCAAGTACTTTTCCTGCTTCAGGCCTCAGCTAAGGGATAATCTCCGGAAACACGTCTTTACCTCCCACCTCCCAAATTGCCATTACTCAGTGATCCCTCAGCATCATTGGTATGTTTTCCAAATTAGGATTGGTTGTGCATGCTTTTGGTTTTATTTTTGAGTGGACAGTAAACCTCTTGAAATAAAGAATTATTTAGTCTCTGTCTTCAGATATCCATACCAACTGATGCCAATTTTGGAATGAATGGTTGTACTCTCAGTTAGTTATTGGAGAAGGTGACCCACACGACACAAAAGAAAACAGTATGACAGATGATACTCATGCCATTATATTTGGTTTAGGAGAGTTGCATAGCTGACGTATGAAATATTTTTTTTTTTATGATTATGATTAATTAGAATCATTTCAGCCAATTGTGGGCAATCTGATATAGCAATGCTGGGCTTAAAGTCAAAAGACTTGTGTTCAAATCCTGAGGTCAAATCCTGAATGACCATGGCACAACATCCCTGGTGTCATTTTTTTCTCTTCCATTAGATAGAGATAGTAATATCAAGAGCACAGAATTGTAGACCTCTCAAACCATTTGTAATGTATACAGCCTCTTGCTTTACAAAGGTCTCTTGGCTGCCTCCTGTACCAGCCTGCATCAGGCATGACTCATTATCCCATGATTGTACTGAAACCGAGATCACATAACTCCCTGTAGAGAGAATGGACGATAGCTGTGATTCAAAAGCAGGTGTCTTCTAATAACGGTATGTGAAGTGAAGAAGGTATATGTATTATTCTGGGTACTGGTCTTAAACTGTATGGACTCCTAAATTATTTCAGGTTAAATTTTTTATAGAATTCAACAGTGGAAATAATGGGAGATCAATTATGTAATAGACCATTACT
The DNA here is from genome assembly GCF_018350215.1 of Panthera leo. Taxonomy (NCBI): domain Eukaryota; kingdom Metazoa; phylum Chordata; class Mammalia; order Carnivora; family Felidae; genus Panthera; species Panthera leo. The sequence goes on from NC_056681.1 coordinate 95,090,437, forward strand.
GCACTGACTTACTTGATGGAAGAATAGAATCCTAGCCTTCTTTGCTTGGGGATGAATTGTTGTGGCTGTTGTCTTTAAGCCTCTTCTTTCCAATTGCCACTCCTTAAACTGTAAGAATGAAACGATCATTTTCTAAAAGTAAAGATGTTAATAAAGAACACGATAAGTAAAACTCACAAAACACAAAATATTATGCAAGTCAAAAAAGCAGAATAAAAATAGAGGACATAGAAAGAAATTAAAGTCTCATTTTTAAAAAGAAAAAGATTAAGAAATGTAGGCCTGCCATTTTAAAATGAGCTAAAATGACAATATAAGATGGAACTAAGAGATCAAAAGGATAAAAAGATTGAATGAGCTTAAAGAATGCAAACAAAAGACTTAGACATTTAAAATGTAAAATCTCAGTGGATTAAAATAAGTCAGAATAGTAGGAAACAGTATAAAATTCTATCACAGGGGCGCACCTTTGTTTAAAGGCAGAGAGAAAGCCTTGGCCTTGCCCTTCTCTGGTGTTAGCATGTTACCAACTTAAAATACTCCGTGACCAGGAGAGTTTTGATCCAGAACGCTGCTATGCCCCTTCCCGCCAGAAGAGGGCAGCCGCACAGAGAGTCGAAGACAGGCTGTACTGATGCAGGAAAGAGGCTTTTTACATGTCTGAAATGACCCTGAAGTGTGCTAGCAGAGACACCTGCTAGGTGTTTAAGTCATTCCCAAACACTGCAGAAGCAAATATTTCTCCCTCTCTCAGCTTTGACATTCATTCTTTCTATTTCTTGATCAGGATTCAGTTCGAGGAGTTTTTTTTTTTTTTTCCTATTGCTTTAGCAACTATAAATAGAGTCTTTTCTTCTAGTCCTTAAGCCTCTGGATTCATTTGGCTGTGTGTGTGTGTGTGCGCGTGCATGTTTTATTTTTTAAAGCCTGTTTGAGATCTGGCCAGTTTTCTGAACACATACCCATCATCCACACAACCAACCCATGCGCCCTCCCTTACACCACACATCATCCCCCTCCGCCCATTACATACAGCATAAACCCACCCACTCAGAAACACACATAGGCAATGCACACACACCCATGCACACTTCCCTTTACCTTTATGCCTATTCTCTCCTGAGTGGCTTCTCCCTGGCAGCCCTTCCTGTCTATCGTTGCAATGCTTCCTATCTCCACCCCAGATACAGAAGAGAATATTGTACATTTACTGTTTCTTTTCCGGGGAGATTGTTTGAAACATTTTTCCCCTGTAATCTATAAATAATGAATAATTCCATTAGAAATGTGATGAACAGTGTAATTTTTATGCGGCGTTTTTCAAGCTCACTGCCTTGGTGCATTTACTCTCATGACAGCCTTGGGTCGTGGCAAGTGGGAAGATCATTCCGCTGACGTTTCCATGTTTGCTAAAGTGTGTTCCTGGGTTGTCCTAGGTAATGCATACATTGTAAACGGAACCCTCTCTTTGCTCAAACAGGTCTGAGGAATGCTGCTGTAAACTGACTCCTTTAATGCATAACTCCCCTAAAGCATGTCATGTGATAATTTCCTCTGAGCCTTGCAGTATTTTCAAAACATATTGGCCAGGGAAACCTTATTTTTTCATCAAAACATTACATCTCTAAGCTCAGTGTTCCATGGAAAATAATTTAGGAAGTAATGTTCTAATGACAGCAGTACATTTTCCTCTGTTCTGCACAGAAACTGTTTCACAGTTGCTCTTACTGAAGAGTTCAAATTTACCTCTGTATATTTCCATCAAATTGGCACTTCTTTATATTTTTAGTACAACATATAATAAAAAATCTGTGATAGAACTGGTATATGATGCTGAAGAGTCTCCTGAAACCTCTAAGCAGAACGAATGATTTTCATTATGTTTTATGTGAATAGGAGTTTCTGCAAAAGAGTTCTTAGAGGGGCACTTGGCTGACTCAGTCGGTTGAGCATCTGACTCTTGATTTCGGCTCAGGTCATGATCCCACGGTCGTTGGATGGAGCCTCACATCAGGCCCTACCCTGAGCCTGGAGCCTGCTTGGGATGTTCCTTGTGTCTTTCTGTCTCTCCTTCTCTCCCTTCTCTCTCTCCCTCTGCCCCTCTTCTCTGCTCATGCACATGTGCTATCTCTCTAAAAGAAAAAAAATTCTTTGAAGATCAATAATCTCTATAAAAGAAAATAGTCTGATTATATCTTCATCAGGTGTTTAGTTAGATTATCAGTACTTAATGCATGTTACATGATAAAATTATCATAAATGCATTAATCAAAAGCAGTAGAAAGAGGGAGTGAAAAAGAGAATTAAAAGGGATGCCCTTGGGAAGAGTCACTGCGGATACAGCTCTGGTAGAGATAACCAGGGTGGCAGGAACACCAATGTTCTCCTTTCAGCCTTCCTTTGGGAATCTCCCATCATGATATACCCTGCAAAGTCATCCACTATACTGAGGCCTCTTCGTGATTTTTTGACACTGCTGGGAGGGTTACTAGTGTACAAGATACAGGGTCTGAGTAGCACTATTCTGAGTTAAGTAAGAAGCATCTTCTTTCTAAGATCTAAGCACAAATGTGAAGCTGGTCTTTAAGCCAAAATCCACTACAGGATAGCTTATCTTCTGTTTGCACAAGCTCGTGCATTTGCCTTCTACACTGAAGAGAGAGCTTTGATCAATGAGTAATTACCTAGGAAATCCAAGATGCCAGGGGACCTCAGACCTTGTCTCTGTCTAGTGGATGCTTCTTTCTTCCAAGTCACCACCTGCTTGCACTCATTCCTCAGGACCTCCTAGCCTTTGTGCTGACAGCATCCTGCTTTATAACAGGAATCAGAGAGTCAGAGCCACTCATGTGTTGAGCACAAATTTCAGCAACTACCTTAGGATACTTTGGAGGGTCAGGGCACACTTTACCAGAGCACATAGTCAAACTTATTTAGTAAAAACTAAGCAATTATTTTATATTTCTTTAGAAGAAAATCACACAAGTGTCTTTCATAGTCTCCACTCTCTTTTTAGCACTAAGCACTCTAGTAGGCAATATGAGTTTTTAAAATTTAACGAACATTTAAGGAATTATGTGATCAAAGGACATAGCAATGAAATGGCAGTCCTGCCATAGGATCCTAGGGTCGTTAGACCATTGACTGCATTACCACCACTCCGGTCCTTGGACCTCTGAGTGTGCATCTCCAGTGAACGTGAGCATACCATTTGCTACAGCAGGTCTTTGCACTCTACTTAATGTTGTTAGAATGATCTTCCTTGTTCTGAGCAGAAAAGGGGTCCCCAGTGGAAACCAACCATTGGGAAAAGTCCGCTTTGCCTCTATTTCATGTTGTTATCACACACTTCATGTCTCTCCACTCCTTTGACTTGCTGAGAATAATATTCTCCAGGTTCTGCTATTTCTCTATCTTTGATCTCCTTTTTTTAAAAGTCTTTTTTAACGTTTTTATTTATATTTTGAGACCGTGTGAGCAGGGGAGGGGCAGAGAGAGAGGGAGACACAGAATCCAAAGCAAGCTCCAGGCTCTGAGTTGTCAGCACAGAGCCCGATGCGGGGATCGAACCCATGAACTGTTAGATCATGACCTGAGCCGAAGTCAGACACTCAACCGACTGAGCCACCCAGGGGCCTCTATGATCTCCTTTATTGACTCCCATCCTTCTGCACCCCCCAGGAATTGGTATTCATTGGGTCTTAATTGGTTTTATTATTCTATTTACATTATTAGTATGTCAGTTACTGCCTTGTGTCCCGATAACCCTAATGATTCCCAGGTCCTCATACAGGTTAATCTGTCTCTTGAATTCTGGATACATATTTCTGTCCACCACTGGATATCCCCACTTAGGTGTTTCCAAGCTCCTCAGACTTAGCAGGGGCAAAGTGAAGCTTAAATTCTCTGCAACACTTTCGTGTAAAGAAGTATCTCTAGGGGTGCCTGGGTGGCTCAGTCGGTTAAGCGGCCAACTTCGGCTCAGGTCATGATCTCACGGTCCATGAGTTCGAGCCCCGCGTCGGGCTCTGTGCTGACAGCTCAGAGCCTGGAGCCTATTACAGATTCTGTATCTCCCTCTCTCTGACCCTCCCCTGTTCATGCTCTGTCTCTCCCTGTCTCAAAAATAAATAACACGTTAAAAAAAAATTAAAAAAAAAAAAAAAAGAAGTATCTCTATTTTCCCCTTAGGTAGGCTCCTTCAGAACATGCTAGTGTCTCTATCATGATGCTGTCAGCTAATTGTGACAAATTCCACATACGTACAATGAAGCTTTTTCTAGGACACTAGTTTTTTATACAAAATATGTTCATCTCTGTTCATCTCTGTACAGTATCTGTCCATTGGATGCTATTTGCCAAGGTTTCACAAGGCTTCCTTTGTTGGGATTCCCCACTTCTCATGAAGTAGATAGAACAGGTACACTAGTCACCACTAATGCATCTTTAAGTTATTGATTACAAATCATGTTCAGCTCTGGGCCTCTAAAATCTTCCCTTAATCCTTCAAAGTGCTACAACAAAATTTGCTTTCCCTGAAGGCTATGCATGTAAAAAAAACAAAAACAAAAAAACAAAAAAACAAACCCGTGTCACAATCTCATTTGAAAACTCTTTGATTGAGGATAGCCTTTTCCAAGAACATGTTCTTGAAACAAGATGTGCTGTTTTCTCCCTGAAGATTAGATTTAGGGGAGAGTCTCTTACAGACAGTTGCTACTTGGTCAAGGCCACCTTGGTGTCTCTCAATGCAACCAGCTACTTCTCTATGGAGAGTCTTGCCTTGGATATTTCTGGTTTAGAAAACAGTGTGCAAAGGCAGTCATCTCTTCTCTAATTCTTTCATGGTGCTGCTTTCAGAATAAGATAATCCTGGACCCCATGACGTTCAGCGAGGCCAGGTTCCGGCCGTCCCTAGAGGAGAGGCTGGAGAGCATCATCAGTGGCGCGGCGCTCATGGCAGACTCGTCCTGCACACGTGATGACCGGCGCGAGAGGATCGTGGCCGAGTGCAACGCCGTCCGGCAGGCGCTCCAGGACCTGCTCAGCGAGTACATGAACAACGTAAGTCCCGGGCTCCGGGGCTCCACGTCTGGTGGGTTTGGGCACCGTCTGGTGGCTTTTAGGAAAGCGTGCATAGCAGGAAGAGGGGACAGGTGTTTTCTGGAGAGAGTCAGGTGAGACTGAAGAACCGCTTAGGGAGGGTAATGCCCTGAGCTCGGCTCAGGATGCACTGTTAGCGGCGAAGAGAGTGGTGGAAGAGACTTGTTGTGAAAACTTTGGCTGTTTACTTGAATGATTTTGTGGTCATTTTGATGGCTGACCCTGGATTGAGGTAAGATGGCAATCGGTAAAAAAAGGATGGTGGATGGAAATGACTGAGGATCGAATGAAGTCCTCCTGTACAAAGGGTGGCTGTAGATACTCATGGTCATCCTTAGGAGGCATTGATAAGCATAATAGATTAGCAAATGTTTATACAGGCTTGGTTTAGGTGGAAAGGTTCCAGTGGCAATGCAACGTGGAGGAAGTATTGATTCATTGTGCAGCTGGAAGTCCTTATGAGAATCAGTCTCTAGGCCTTCAAATGGGTATTAGTGATACCCAGCGATTTTGCAGCACAGGCAGTAGCTGTCCTCTCCTACAGTTGTAAAGTGGGATGGTCGTTACAGACCTGAAAAGTATGCAGAGAAGATGAAATCCATATTCTTAGTTGTGAAAGGCACTGAATTATGTTTGTATTGATTTGCTACCTTCATTCAGCTAAAATTATGTGGGTGGTGCCCACTGCTTACAACCATGAATGATCTGGAGTTTCTCCTGTCCTGGACTCCTAGGTTTGAGAGAATTCAGCACAAAGTGGCAAAATGTAGGTACAGTGAGGTCTGGACATCACATGTTGAAGGAATGCTCTGCATGGTGGTCAAGCAGGGAGCAGGGACACTGAAAATCTGCTCACGGCTCTTGAAGCCCATGCTGGGTCCTGTTGGAGCACCATGAGGCAGCACTGAGACAATGCAGTCAACCCTGGCCTCCCTCCAGCCCAATACTTCTTACTACCTGCCCCCAACCCTGCTGACTTGCAGCCTACGGGTAGAGCCAGGAGTCAGCATTGACAGGAACTGTCTGCTCCTGCCAGACTCCAGAGAGCTTTGACCTAGAAAACAAAAAGATGTAGAATGTCCTACAACCTGAAAACCAAAAATCTGTCTCCTTTCCATCAACCTTCAGATTCTTTGATTTGGGAAGACTTGCCCCTTTCCAGCACACAAAGAATAAGGTATGGATGTCTAATGTGGATGCTTATGAGGATTTCTCCATATGACAATGGATGGCCAATACTTTCTGCGACTTTGGTTTATGGGTGCTACACTGAGTAAAGCTAGAAATATTGACTGCCACTGTCTCCTATGCTGAGTGAATTTTTTGAATAGTGGATTTAACAAGAAAGAATGCTTATAAAAGCTGGGACTCTATGTTTGTTGTTTTTAACAGAATAGCAGTAGGTTACTTAACTTGCGTATGGAATTTGGTTTATAGTAAGGCATACTGGTATTTCTATCCATGAAGAATTATTGCCCAAGAAGAAGTAGAAACAGAGATCACAGTGATGCTTAAGATGTCAATATGAATAATTCAGGGGAAAAAAAAAGTATATTCCTGTGAATAGTAATCACAGAACGGGACTAAACAAGAATTGATTGAGAAGTGACATGCAATTTTCAGGTTGGTGTCTAGAATCCTGTGAATTAGAAGTTTTTTCTTTCAGTGTAAACTCCTATAGATCAGCAGAGCTATGGATTTTTGTATTATATTGACTCTAGGTGCTTGTTTTTCTCTTCACAACCTTGTGATACAGGAATGTTTTGTATTTTGTGTTATGAAAACTTGGTTTCTACTTTGATATGGTTACAGATAATACATGGGCGGGTTTAGTGCTTAAATTTCAATGTGTGCAAATTCTCTTCACTTTGAACCATCAGGATCAAAGCGTTGAACTAAAATACCTCCTATTGACTTTGATGTAAACTGTGTAACTTAACGCTTCTTTGGTGATTTCCAGGTAGAACTGGATGCAGCTGCATCAGCTTTATATATCTCCCCAGTGCTCTCATTTCTACTTTGAAAATACCAATTTATGTTTGGGTATGGCATATAGGACTATAAACCCCACATACACCTCTATGCCTTGACTGGAAAGTCTGTTGTATTTAACAGTAACCAGTAAATTAGTGGTGCCTAGGCTGTTGGTTATAAGACACTTCTTTTTAACGTTTGTGAGCTCTGGGAGTAAATGTATTATCAAATAATCACTCTGCAGATTTTCATCTTAATGAGCTAAACAATATCATTAGGATAAAGTATTTATTACATAGAGAAGAAAAGATTTAAAAATGGGCATAACTGAGACTTGAGGATTCTAAAAATGTCCTGATCTTTCACTGATGAACATTCAACTTGTGAAGCTCACCTGTAGGCAAAGCTGTTCTAGAATCTCGGAAATGCCGAGCCATATCCAGTGCAGGGAGATGGAGACTGGGAGGGAGAGCTGTGTACTAAGTGATTAGGGGAAGGTGTCTGCATGGGCCATGTGCCATGGGTTCCATGGAGCTCAGGAGCTAGCATTGTGCGTTAGCTATTTTCACAAAGGTATATACAAACTGGTGTGTGTGTGTGTGTGTGTGTATGATTTGAAGATGTAACAAAAATCAGGCACTTCAGAGAAACTGGTAAGAGAAAAAAGCACTGGGTAAACAGATGCGTGTGGCAAAAATTATGGTCACAGAGTATGGCTGTGATAGAAAATAAAATCCGTGCGTCACCTTGTTTTGTCAAGTTGGTGATGTAAGCCCAAATGAGAAGGTTCTTTAAAGAATCCTCCCTTAAATAGAACATATTTGTCCATATTTGAAGACTGATAATGACTCTTTCTCCAAAAGATGTGTGGCCTTTGGATGAGTGCCATCAGAGTGGTGCTTGGAGTATTATGCTGAGTATTATAAATAGTGCCAAATTATAATGAAGACATAAACTTTTCTCTGTAACTTACAATTTTAGACAGTTTTTTTTTTCCTGTGGCAGTAAATTTTTTTCATTAAAAAATCTTAAAAGTGGTCCTAAGATAGGCAACAATTAGACATGGTATTTTATTGATAAGGATTTTATGGTGGGTTCAAATATTATGTCCATTCAACAAATGTGTTTTGGCTACTTTGGGCCAGGCGCTGTTCTAAGTTCCTGGCTTATAGAAGGGAACAAAATAGACAAAATTCTCTGTTCTCTACCCTCTAGTTGGGGGAGACAATAATTTGCACCAAGGCCCTCTCAGATGATGACAAGTGACACAGGAGAATGTAAAACAGGGAGACAGAGAGCATGGGGTGTGGCTGTAAATAAGGATGGCCTGGAAAGTATTCATTGAGCAGATACTTTTGTTCGAAGACCTTCTGGAGGTGAGGGAGCAAAGAGCACTTGAGGTGAAAGTAACAGCAAGATTAAGCACCTTGGGAGCAGGTGCCAAGGAACCTTCATGGGCCCACGATCATGGCTGTTAGGAATGAGTGGGGCCAGCAGAAAGCGGTTCTGCAAGGTTACGATGTGTCTGACTACCCAGGGCTTGTGCTGCGTTCCATGGAATTTGACTTTCACTTTAATGGAATGGGAGTTCATTTGGAGAGTGTTGGGAAGAAATGTGTCTGTTTTATGAACACAAGATGGACATCCATCCGTGTGAATGGCAGTTGTGGCTCTAACAGCCACCCTGTGTGGTATCTTTAGTTGGTATGTTCATCTGGCTTTGCTTGCACAGAAAATTCCGATTTTCTCAGGTGTAACCATTTGTAAAGAGCTCACTTTGCAATGCCTGGATACTTTGCTAGACAGATCCCATTTGGAAAGGGAGTGAAGTAGAAAAATTTTGTTTCAAAGTTGTATCACCAAAAATATCCAACTACTCACATTCTTATAAAAGACTAGCAAAGTATAGTAGTCTCACTACTAAACCTAAGTGCGGAACAATAGAGAGATGTGTTAAACCATTACTTATTTGTGCACCATTTGCTGGTAGGTTTCGGTGAGAATATGTGATAATCATATGTGCCTGGACTTTGTGTATTGTGGTGCTGTGTGGTCTGGTTCAGTTTGACATGCATGGACACTCTGTGTTGCTCTAAATTGTTTTTAAGACTAATGCCGAACTATCATTTTTTCAAACCACCAAAGTTTAATTGCACAATGATGGCAGAGAATCAGGTGGCATAAAGTAATGACTTGTCTCTGCTGTGTTAAAATGTGTCAGGTTATTTTTTAATTGTATTTTTATAAGTAGTTAAAATGATATATTTTTACAAAATACTTGAATCCAACTTTTTTCAAACCTCCCAAGTACCTAAGTGGATCCCTGGGGATAATTTGTAAACCACTAATGTAATGCACATGTTAAAAGCTGATGTGGGAGTGTATATACGTATTACAAGTGTCTGAAGAATCATTGTCTTAGCCTTTGTCAAAGAGTGGAATTTATTGTAAAGAGGGTTCCCAGTGGGTCCAGTTTGTGAGGGATGAAGTCTGAAATGAGGTCTGAAAAGTTCATGCTCCACCCAAACTAGGTCCTATACCATACCAAGGCTCCAGAATTCAAAAGTATATTAGTAACACGTGAAGTGATATCCAGAGTGGAGGGAACTCTGAAAATAGTGAGCTTGTATCCTGTTTTGTTGTCGTTTGTTTTCTAATGATGCAGATGCAAGAGAAATGTATGTTTATTGTAGATGATAAAAAAGAAAAAAAAATATTTAAGCTATCACCCCTAAATATAATCATTGTGAGCAATTTTGCATATGTCTTTCCAATGTTTTTAAACTTCAGTAGTGACACATTTGTACACACATGGAGAAACACATAGGCATATTATACCTTGAGTTAAAAAAAAATAGAGTCATTGTGTATGGTATTTTGTAATCTATTTTCTTAATGTTTTGTGAATATGTTACCAAAGCAGTAAACATTCTCTAACCTTAGGTTTACTGGCTGCTTAGCATTTTATTATATAAATATGTAATAATTCATTGTGAAGCAATTCGTTCTGACAGTATGTCTTATAGAAGAGTGTTGGGAAAGAGAAGTAGGGAAGCCTTTTCATGCTGGCAGCATAGAATATTGCTCTAGACCTAAAGTACAACCGAGGAAACAGTGAGACAGTGAGGTGGCACAGCTTTACAGTTTAGGTGCTTTAAAGGGATCGCTGAGAATTTCATACAGTGAAACTTTGGTATGTGAAGACATTTTAAATGCCTTTGAGGTTTTACTTAAACTTCTCATAGGTGTATTTTTTTTTTCTTTATTGTGTTGGTTTTTCTGTATAACCTTGCTTTTCATTTATCAGAGTTTCCCTAAGTTGGCTATAGATAGTACTGCAGAGAGGGGTCTAGGACAACCAGCGGGCAAGTTCAGTAGTTGGATTTGATCTAGGGTCTCAGAGAAGGCCTTGAAAGCTTCTAAAAGGAGTGCCATCAGAAAGATAACTTTGTCACAGAAATTCTTGTGCTGCCAAATATCTCTCCGGTGGGGAGATAGAAGAAAGGCTGAGTAGCTGTCATCACTTAATAAGGCTAGTTGCTAATTACACATATAAACTGCTTCAGTTTTATGTAGGCCTTCTCATTTCTGTCCTATCAGTTACTATGTAGAAGAGGGGGTGGAATTCACAGATGCCAGTTCAGCTGATGACAAGTGTCTCTACCAAAAGATTTGGCTTAATATAAAATAGAAAGTAATGTTTGAAAATGCTCGTGGGCCCTTTTTGACCCGGTGTTGCCCGTACTTGCCTATAAAAGGCCTCTGTTTTAAGAGGAAATTTAGAGCTGTCTTAATGGGACTGGAAGTTCCATTCAAGGGAAGGATTTCCAATATCCTAATTTGATGTCTATGGAGAGAAGCTTTTCCTTGTCTTCTCCTTATTTTCATTTTTTCTTCTCTCTCTCTTTATACTCTGTGCCTTCAAATGTGCTCAGTGCTCTCATCTCCATGAATTTTGAGCTTCAGATTCATCTGTGCAATTATGCTTCTTGTATAAAACTTTTACTCTATGAAGAGATAATTTTTAAATTGCTTTTTAGTTGGTATTCCCTGCTCAGACATTGAAAAAGTACAATTAGTTTACCAAATCCTTTTCCTAAGGTCTAAACCTGTTCTTTGAATCTACTCTTCTAAGAAATACGGTTGGGAAGAGAAGTCTTTTGGATAGCACATGAGACTTCATCTTTGAATTACACTGCACTCCCATTTGCCTCCATTTTTAGGAAGTTTTCAGTGTGACTTCTGGAGGTACGCTGGCACTTGTCCAGAGTAACACATTATTTTAAAATATTCTTAGCATATTCTTTTTCTTTAAAAAAAATAAGCTTATTTATTTTGAGAAGAGGGTGCATGAGCAGGGGAGAGGCAGAGAGAGAGAGAGAGAGAGAGAGAGAGAGAGAGAGAGAGAATCCCAAGCAGACTTCACACCATCAGCACAGAGTGCCATGTGGGACTCGATCTTGCGAATCGTGAGATCAAGACTTGAGCTGAAACCAAGAGTTGGACACTTAACCGACTGAGCCACCCCAGTGCCCCTCAGATTATGTTTCTAATGGTGTTCAACTGAGTTTGCTGCAGTGGGATTTCAGAAGGCCAAGGGAATGTTAAGGAGAGGTATGCAGAGGTATGCAGAGAAGCACTGGCTCAGGCTTTGGTGATAGGAGAATGTCCAGCCGTGTTGGGGAAACATATTCCCAGGGGTAGTAATGAGGGTGAGGGAAATCGTGCCATGATCAGATGTGCCACAGAGTGCTAGAGTGCTCTGAGTGGCTCCAGGAAGAGATGGAGACTGGCAGGTGGTTGGTTAGCACAGAACACCGGTATGGGTAACATCTAGTCCTCATGGGAGCGTGCCAGGTCTCCTTGGTCTTAATGCACAGTATGGGGCAGTTATCCTGGTAGGGGTGTTAAGCCCTTTGAAAAGTATATTGTGCTGTATACATGTTCGCTGTTACCTATTATCAGCTCATTACATGCAATTGAATGACTTACAGGATCCCAGAACAGATAGGTCTGACTAGATTTGTTTCCTTTGGATCATCAAGGTCAGTTCTTAATGCAATCTCACATGCCATCTCTTGGCCAGGAAAGGTCCTTCTTACATGAAACTCTACCATGTTTCCCACTATGGATAGTTTAGCAGAGTTTACAAGCCTGTGCTTTGTAATGACCTATACACCCAGGTTCAAATCTTTGTATTGTCCTTCGTATCTGACACGAACTTGGGCAAAGTGGATAGACTCTGAGCCTCAACTTTTTCAGCTATAAAGTGGGTAATAGAATTTACCTTTGGGAACATTCAGAGATCAGATGAGGCAGTGACAGCCAGAGAGTAAAGTGTGAAAGTCATGTTTACTTCCATTTTCTTCCCCAATGCTCTTCTGTCCCTGTTTTGTTAACCTCAAATAAAAACTCTATTCTGTAAAATTCATGGAGGGCTTTTTGGAGATAATGAGTGTAATAGATAAGGGAAAGCATCATTGGATGTGTCTGGATGGGGGCTGAGCTGCCAGAAATGTACCTGGCTGTGTGGCCGTGTTTAGGGCAATACTGTGGGCAACACTACTGACAAAGCGTGGAAGCAAAGGAGACTCCTTTTAAATGGGCTTTTTGAGACCTTGGAGAAAAATGACTAAGCTGGCAGTCCTGAGAAATCAGAGAGTAAACAACAGGAGGGCCAGGCCTCTGAGCTGTAAGAGGTTGGAGAGGCTGGATGCAGTACAGCTTTGTCTGAGTTAGTAGATGACATGCCTGCCTTTTCCTGGTCCTTTAGGCTTCCAAGAGAAAAAGACCAGGGTTCTCCCTTGAACATGGGAATATCTCTAGTCCCTGTAGATCAGGGAGACAGACTAAAATTCTAAGGGTATAAGCCTGGGAAAAATTACTGGTATATCCTACACATACAGCCTTCTTCCTTAGCTCTAAAATATGATTCTGTGATTCTTGGGTCTTAGGATTAGAATTTGGATTAGTGGTTAGAGGTTGGAAGTTTTTGTTAGTGTTTTCATGGAACCTTCAAAATTTACTTGAAAAGGTTCAAAGTGGTCACCCATAGCATAAATTTCAGAAGCTTGACCAATACTATGGCAGGCTGAGGGATCTATGTAGGGCATTTACTTATACTGGGAGCTCCTAAAAGTTGGCTGGGATCCATCAATAAACTTAGTGGGATGTACTTGATAAGCAAAGATGAGGCCCACTGGCTGACGGTCTCTTGAGAGTAGGAAGATTTTGGAAAAGCAGTTTGCCTTGTTTTCAAAATGAAGTTCCCAGTATTGGTTCTATAATGAGTTAAGTCTGAGCAATAAAGGTCACGACAGCTCTAGATGCTTAATGTTGACTTCTCTTTGGAGGAAAAGAGGTGCTAAGCAATCTCAATCAATCAATCTCTCTTTCTCTCTCTCTCATTCCCTCTCTCTTCCCCTTTTCCATCTCTCATTTTTCCTTCCCTCCTTTTCTTCCTTCTACCTGGTAGAATTTTTTTAATGTTCTTTTTAATGCAAGGATGGACTCACAGGAATGTAATAAATGGCAAGAAAACAAACTAGAGACAGGTCTGCATATTCCTTCTGGCCTAGACTTGGGCTTTAAATGGGACAGTATGTAAAGAACAGGTGACAAAATCTAGGGCCCCACTGGATAACCAGATTAAGGATCACAGTATAAAGCCTGGATTCTCAGATGGTGACACTATTTGGGCATGGTGGAAGAAGAGAAAACTTACCTACAGAGAGAAGCAATGGAAATGCATGCTGTCTTGGTCTTTAAAGATCATCGTAAAAAAAGCAAAACAAACCCCTTTTCATGCCACCAAGAATTTATAACCACAATCTCCCCATCACTCAGTTTTGGGGTCAGCACATGTTCTAGGGTGACATAAAATGTATCCAAAATTTCACTTAAAGACATCCTGAATGTTGGGCTGCCAGGTACCTGGCAGAAGAAAATACCAATCCTCTCTAGAGGAACACATTTTAAACCCAAGCCTCAAAGAATTTCTACAGATAAAGTTACAAGGAGTGGAAGTTGAGATTCCAGAATCTCTAAACACAAAATGACACAAGCCATCCTGAATGAGAGTTGGCTAAAACAACCAATTATAGATCAGACCTACAAGGGCTGAAGGTTGGCAGTTAATAGATACAGAGTGTAAACTGTCTCTAAAGAAATGGAAGACGGTGTTGGAAATGTGATGAAGGAACCAGAGACGGTCAAAATTGATTGGGAATCTTAGAAGGCAGGGCTGGGAGTTGCGTGGTAGGGGAACATGGGTTTACTTGAAGGGGTGGGACCGGAAGGTCCTGGCTGCCACAAGCCCGCAATAATAGAGAAAGAAGAGATAGGGTAATTGGGGGTGTCTGGAGCAGTGCTGGCAGTAACCTCTTGAGTAAAAGCTGTTTATCTCTTGTCGCAACTCTGTGCTTGGGTCTCGGTCACATTATCCACAGTGGACTTTAGAAGGAACAGAAAAGGTCAAATCACAAAGAAAAATGACTAAATGAAACAGGAGATGAAAATCAAAATCTTCCTTAACAGCAAAATTAAGTCCCATACTTAAAATTCTAGCTAGTTTCTTTCTCCTTATCAAATAGATCCCTCTACTGAGTCCTTGAAAGTTGGTTCTGAATCATACAAGGTCAATCAATATGATGAGGAAGAGCAAGTAATGTTATGAGACAGTAAGGGCCTGTCTTTGATTTAGTCAATGAGCAGAGATTCTTGACAGAGTTGACTGCTGAGTCCTCAGATTTGGCCATCCCAGTTGAGACAGCCGGACAGCACAATCCGTCAATTGATCTTCTTGGGAGAGCCTTTCTGGTGTTTCGGGGAAGATCTCAAAGCTGTCAGGGAAATCAGCAGGCTGTACATCACCACCAGAACCATGAGGCTGGATAAACTTTTCCTTTGTGTTCTCAAAGAATATGGGAAACCCATAACCCTGGATTTCTTGTTCCTGGATGGGCTGTTCCAAAGATAAGCTCACAAGGGCCTCTTTTCTTGGGTCTAATCCTGCCTGGAACCCATCCTGAAAAGTTTCTTTTGATTCATTTAGGAAATTGTTACACTGGGAGAACTAAGTGTTTCACTGCTGCCTCTGTAACTTTGCACTTAGCATCCTTCTGACTGGAATGTTCTTTCTCAAACTTCATACGGCTGGCTCTTAATATCATTAGTGTGTTTGTGTGAGAGGACCTGCCAGCCTATAGAATTACAGCTTCGCTTTGTGTTGTTATTGTCTGGTCCTCCACTGGATTTTAGGCTCCCATGAGGGGAATGTTGTTTTGTTCACAGTCTCTAGGATCTAGAGTGTCTAGCCTGCTAAAAATTTTTGAATTGAATAAAATAATTATCTTGCATTCTCTAATAATAATCATGAGGAGGGGGACGCCTGGGTGGTTCAGTCACTTAAGTGTCCGACTTCGGCTCAGGTCATGATCTCACAGTTCGTGGGTTCGAGCCCCGCGTCAGGCTCTGTGCTGACAGCTCAGAGCCTGGAGCCTGCTTCAGATTCTGTGTCTCCCTCTCTCTCTGCCCCTCCCCTGCTCATGCTCTGTCTCTGTCTCAAAAATAAATAAACATTAAAAATAATAATAATGAGGAGAAGGAAGAAGGAAGGAAGGAGAGAGAAGGAACAAGAACAGTAGCAACATAACCCATATGTTTTGAGTCCATTGAGTCCAGTGTTTTGGAGCAAAATGGTTTATGTTTTCTGTCTGCTCTACTACCTAGACCAAACTACAAATAAATTACCTAAAGTTAACTATACTTGCCTTCTTCATGGCTTATTTTGAAGTGCCCAGATATTGCCCTATAGTTAAAACTATATGTAAAGCCCTGGCAGGGGCCCAAATGATCCTAGTAACTATAAGTGGAGAAAAAAAAATGACACAAAATGTGCCACTTGTTTGCTTTTTAGTTCAAAGAGTCCCACCAAGCAACTTATTCTTAATTCTGCCATTTTAAGTATTTCTCTAGACTGAGCTGTTTGGGCATGAGTCCCTGAGGGAGGTATGTGAGGGGCTGGGAGGAGCTGGGCCATTTTTAGTTGTAGAGAATTCCACAGGCTGGGCTGGGGACTTTGGAAAATACTTAACTCGTGACTTCCTGAAAGGCATAAAAGCATTTGTGTATATGTATCCAAGAGATAAGTCAACATAAGGAAAGGGTCACAATTCAGCTGTTGGACTTCAGAAAGCGTCTCCAGAGGCCCAGCCCCAGCCTGTGGTATCAGTTTCCTAAAGAGGGATTAATACTCTCTAACTTTAGCAAGTACCCCGAGTGATTTCTATGAGCAGGTGACTTAGGAAACCCCTGATGTATAAGTCAGTGGATCACATCAGGAGTTGATTTAATATAGCGTGGGCTTAAAATGGGTTTTCTTTTTTGTGAATGGAGACAAATACTTTTGTAAGAAAGCATCAAATGAATATCACCTGGGAAGTCTGATTGAGCTACATTTCATCTCAGCCTGGACATTTAGGATTTCAGAAGAGACTTGTGAACCTGGATAGCTAATCCCTTCTTTGAATTCCTTAGAATTAGACAAGCAAAGCGGAACCAGTAATTCACCTGTGAGCTATTAAATTGAAGGGCAGCTGTTTTTTTTCTTTTTTTCTTCAAAGCTCACCTCTCTCAAATGCACTTCTTCCTACACATCTACTCCCCCATTTGTAAAAAGACAGTTTATCATCCTTGGAAAGACTCTGCTCTCAATATGTGCCAGAACTAAAATACCCAGTCTCACAGATGATTCAAAATCCTTTTTCTTAACAGCTTAATTGCTGATTTCAGTTTCTCCTAACTCTGCAGGTTTGGCTGCAGCTGACAGATTTATAGCATCAACCCAAGGCTTTGCCTTTGCCAGTTGATACCTTGAATTGAACTTTGGTTTCAGGTTCTTTAGGTGACTATTCTAGGGTGCAGTTTCTGACAGGAAATAGTGTTTCACCTGACTGCCCTTGGGATTCTTAAATCTTTTTTGTGTATCAGAACCACATAGGGAAAAACATATATGCTAGGGCCCAACCAGACCAACTGTCCCAGGGGATTCTCATGCCTCCAGACCTGTACCAACCTTGAACTAGGCCAGCATTGGGGAATCACCCAATTTAACATCATTAGACTCAAAGACAGGTACCATAATTTTTCTTTTCCTCATTTTTCTCAGTAATGTTTTCAAAGTTATATTTATTATTATTTATCTTCACCCTCCAAATCACCACTCCCCCCACCCCCCCAACCCTCTGTCATGGAACCAGTGAACACCTCTGCAGGCAGGTATTTGCATTACTTTCCTGTTTTCCTCCTGAGGTTCTTCAAGAGCACAAGACTGGCACGTTATGTAAATTTCATCTCAGCAGGGAGAAAAAAGACAACATTGGCTCTTGTATTATCATTCTGCACACTTAGGGGTTACAGGGAATCCCTTAAGTGGCCTGCAGTCTGGTGACTAATTTCACACTTTTGATCCCTGCCAAAAAAAAGATGAAAATACTTTGAGAGAGGTGTTTTTCTCTGTTTTCATGAAACATTTAGAAATAAAATTCTCTAAACATCTTATCATAGATAATGCCTCTTTTATCACCATTGGCCTGATTTTATGCTTCTTATCTCTTGTGTTTGCTCCCTTTCCTTCATCTGTTAGTTTTCCTTCCACCATTTGTAAAACCTATGAAACCATATCTCTTCTTTTTTATAAAATTTTTTATTTTCCTAAAGGCCTTGTTGCCTCATTTCAGGCTATTTAGAGGAAAACAAGCAGCAAGATATTTGCAAAAAAAAAAAAAAAAAAAAAAAAAAATCAAGTGGTTAAGGACATTTTCTAAGTAACACAAACAGAACTGAAATTGGAATTCAAGTCTTCTGGTTTCTTCATTGCCTCTCTGATTCTTTCCCTTGCCTCATGATTTATATTTTAATGGACTTAGATATAACTTTGGATTTTTAATACTCTTTTTTTCTCCATTTGAAACCCTAAACCATGTGTTATGTTTTCCCTAATATTCCTTTAGATCTCTCAGTGTTAGTCATATGGTACACAATGGACAAGTCTTTCTTTTGTAGGCATCTATAGATCCTAGCAAAACTCTGTCAAAATCCCAAATAGAAAGCAGACAACAGCAGCCTTCTGGGACAGCCACTAGAATTAGTCTTAGAGGGGCAAAAAGGACCTTTGTTGGTGGAAGTAGGTGTTAATGGAGCAATTAAATCTGACCTTTATTTTTTTACCCCAACAGTGCAGACTCTGCTGGCTTCAGTCTCTAGTTGGAGGGTGTAGACCTTTTAGGAAACAACAGTAGAGACAATAACTGTAACAGCCAGCCTTGGTGCGTCAGCTTTCTCATAATTGCCCAGGGGTTCAGTGTAGTGCCTCTGCTTGCACCTAGCCATGTCTGTCCAAACACCTGCCTTTACCCTTTCCTGAAAACAAACCTTTGCCCGCAGCCTAGATGAGGAGAGAGGATCTGGAGGTCTAACTGCTTTTTAAATGAAATTTCAAATAGTCATCTTGTTATTAACCTTCCCCTTCCCCTCCCTTTCCTCCAAAAGAAGCTGATGCCTCAAATGTGTGCATCTTTGAGGGCTTTACAGTGTGAACTGGGTCCCCATTGCTGGCTTAGGATTCTGCTTTCTCAGATCTACTAAATGAGTCAGGACACCTCTGTCTGACATCAAAATATTGCCATGCTGTTTTCTCCTATTTTCTTTGTCGTTAAGGATTAACGCCTTTAAAAGAAAACTGTTTTATGGTCATTTTAATGGAGTTTCAGAAAAGAGCAGTTATAAATCAGTGGGTTAAAACTGCCATCTTCAGCCATACCTTTTAGGGAAGATTATAGGTTCCTTCCATATCTGTGTCCAGGGTCCATGTCATTTTACACCCTAACTTGACTGAGGAGACAAAGAGAGCTGGGCCAATCAAAGCATTTTCAAAGTGAGCTGAGAGTTTTAGATAAAAGTAGAAGGGAAACTTAGTGTCCTGGAATAAAGCTTCAAATGGGAGGACCTGTTTGATCTGGGTACTCTGTCGTATTTCTGTGTCCATGCTATTCCTAACCAAAGCATAATAGATATTGGTTCCAACTTAGACCTTGAAGAAAGTGTGGTTGTGAATACTGATCTTGTTGTTCGTGTAGGATAGTTAATGATAGAAGCAGAACGTTTATCACATGATAAAGAATCCTTCGGAAACTTTCGCTGCATTTCAGTCTGCTTGATGCTGTCTTCCTCTTAGTTACTGACAGCAGCTGTGCAACTGACACCATCCTACGATCCATACCACTGTGTTAAGGGAGAATGGAGGTTGATTGATGCTATTATCTCAACCATTTTCTTAGAATCTGGTAATTCTTAGTGTCTCTCCCAAAATATTTAGAGCTGCAAACTTTATTCATTGAAATGTCTTTGTAAATGGAGTATTGTGAATTTGTTTGTTTTCTAGAGGTTACTTGAAGTCAGTCAAGTTTATCTTGTGAATTATTAGCTCTTTTCCCTCAGTGATGTTATTTTATATATGACTCTGGCACTTATGTTTTTCTATCCTTAGAACTTTTATCAAGCATGTGACTGAATGATTTGATTTATAAACAGCCACATTGATATTTCTATCAATTCTTATTGGTAAAAAAAATTTATAACCAGCTGCCAAAGTGAGTGATAAGAAAAAGAGACATGGGGCACTTAACATTCCAGACAGCCATCGGGGAGGCTCTTATGATGTATCCCTAATATATCTTGATTATTAGCATGTCACCTGATGAAATTTTCCCAGCAAAATAAATACATCCACAAAATAATTCTCACTAAACCAAAGACTATTTGCTAACAAGTCACGTGTAGTTGGCATATGTCTATATGTTTTAAGGGTAAGAAAAAAATAAGTTGGTTTATTAGTTTTGAGACTACATTTGCTGGAGACCTAGCTTCTTCAGGTCCCAGTAGTGAGTGAGGAGGACCTGGGAATGAGTGTCCCCTCTGCCTGCCCCCAAACCTACCTCTCCCTGAGCAGTCCTGATGCTAATTGAATTAAATATTTGGTTTTCATATAAAATTTCACTTGGAAAAAAAACACAGATCCTGCTGGCAAGATAGATTTTGGAAATTAATGGTATACTTTATACCCCTAAGATTTTTATCTGAAGTAACCAGATAATTGACAGGAAAGTTAATTGTAAGACATCAGTTATTGAGGTATCTGACCAATCTGTGATTATACTCATGGATCTGAAGATTAGGATAAAATAGAGAAGCTCAGCTCTTTGCAGATAGGCAGACTTACACTGAAATATCCAGACGAGCACAAAGGATGAGTCGTTCACTGCATTGTAGCTACCAGTTTAGCTGTAAACAGTCTACTCCAACAAGTGAGAATGGATTTGGTCACCTCTCTGTCTCTGCCCCGAGTTTCCTAGCAGTCCCTGATCCAACCTGCTGCTCCAGGAAGCCTCTCTCATCACTCACCACAGGCTCTATGTGTGCCCTTTAGGCCAAGAACAGCACGCTGATGACAAGGTGTAATGCCACATCTCTTGGCACTCATCATTTTCATTATTTTCTCTAGAAATTATCATGATTTGCAGTTTTTAGAATAACACAAACATAATATTTGCAGCAGAAATAAGTTACAGTGTTCTAAAATATCTCCATAACACATTTTATTTTCTTTATAGTGTATAATTTTCTTCCCTGATAGCTATAGATGAATTGAAGGCCTTTTCCTACACTGTAATGATATACTGAATTATACCAATGCAGTTTAGCAGAACTAATGCTTACTCACTTGCTGGGTAAATCAATCTGTTCGTTTTCTGTAAAATAAAAAGGAAATTATAATGGATAAACTTGGGGATAATGTGTTAAATTTATATAAAGTGATTATAGTAACAAAATATTTGCTGTAGGGCTATTCACTGGCAGGGTGAGAAAAATTTTATTTCTTTAAAAATTTAAAAACTAAAATTTAGAGTTGAGTACCTAAAACTGGAAAGAATATTGTTAACAATTTATTGAGTATCTGTTATCTTTTAGGAGTTACTTGATTCAACACTACAGAGTGATGTGCAGTAGAACTTATTTTGGAGCTCTTTACTGTTATGAGACTATGAAGTCCCTTCCAAATAACAATGACAAATAGATAGCAAGGTAGAAATAGGTAGATAGGAATCAGGTTTGGAGAGGGACAACCGGGTCAAGATCCTGAATTATTTGTCAGAGGAGGCACATGAACTGTTTGGAAGGTGAGTGGGAATAAGAGAAGTCAGGGAAAGAGTACTTTAAGTGTAAGGAATAATACAGGGTAAAATTCATTGTACAAATGTGTGGATACATTCTGAGCGCTCTGAGTAGGTCAGCTTGATTGGGTAAGAGGCCTTTAAATAGAGAAAAAAAGAGTTTGCAAAAGAAGGTTGACCTTAGACTGCAGACGACTGTAATTCTAAATTGAGAAAGGCATGCTTTATTGTGGCAGGCAGTTGTTTATTGAAAGTTGTTCCATTTGGTTTGTGCATGGGGGTGATACTGGGTAACCTGTGCATTATTGTGGAACAGCCATCCTGCCTATACAGCACAGAGTAGCTTCTGAGAGTGTACACTGGAGATTGGAGGCCCAGAGACAGATTAGTGGACCCTTCGGGAAGTGCAGACAGAAAATAATACTAGGAGCTAGGGAGAAGATGGGGATATGAAAAGGAGAAAAACAGGTTCAAGGGAAAAGGTTAGAAGTGACTTGATGACTACTTTTGCTTTGCTTTGTGTTTGTTTGTTTGTTTATTGATTGATTTTTAGTGGAGGATGGGGAAGAAACAATGATAATGCTTTTATGTTCTCACGAGACATATTTATTCATTTAACTAGCAGGTCTCTAAGTTGGGGATGATCTAATTCATTGACGATATTATTCCCTACACCAAAAAAAAAAGAAAAAAGAAAAGAAGTCATTTAACAGGGTTTATTATGAAATTTATTATCAAATTGGTTTCCATTCAACACCCAGTGCTCATCCCAAAAGGTGCCCTCCTCAATACCCATCACCCACCTAACAGGGTTTAAAAGTTTGCCACATACTGGATTTGATCGTAGGATGTTTTATCACTACGTAAATACTTAACTTCATCTGCTCCTTATTATATTCACACAGTAGACCATTTTTGTCTTTGATTTAACATTGACAGCTGCCAAAAGCTCATGGTACGAAGTGTGTTGCAGTCCCTCTGAGTCCCGGCATCTCACACCTCATGGTCCACTTACAGGCTGAGTCTCTTGGCCAATGACTAGTCTAGAGAGTGGGCCTGGCAAACTACCCAGAATCTGCCTCTCAGGTGGTCATTGTTGGTGCAATGTATGGGGCATGATTTTCAAAATGTTATTTTAAAAATGGAAAACATTATTTCTTTGGGAAAAAGTGACCTTAAAAGAAAATACTTATGTTTGTCTTAGGTTTATTGAATCTGAATGGGTCATTTAACTTTCTCAATACTTTAATGATACATCTAAAATTGTGTGTTGGAAAAAGGTTATGAGTGTGGGATTTCACAAAGATCTCAGACCAGTTAAGAAACTCGAGAATCTCCTCTGAGGATAATGTGCTACCTGGAGTCTACCTTTTGGTAGTCTCTGCCCTATGACAGCTATGGTTTTAATAGTCATGCAGTTGACTTAAAGCAAGGTAATATTTCCAATAGTTAACAGTGTTCAGGTATTTATTTGGTATCCATTATGAACAGATCACTCCTCTAGACACATTGAGAAACACACAGTTGAATAGAAGAGCCACTGTGTGTAACTTCAAGGAAATTATACTTCAAGGTAATGTCCAGAAGCATACTACTCTATTCATTATCTCTGATTTCAAATAGCTAGATTTTGAACATCGTGGTTATTCATGACACGAGAAATAAAATATTGTGTTGATTAAGATGAATCTGATTCAAATGATATTTGATACATTATTATCCAAGAAAGGGAGTATTAACTACTACAGGAAAAGTGATAGATCTGCCTGATTTCCAGTCAGCCCGAGGCCAATTTCATTTAGTTTAGGTGATATAGATGGAATTTATGAAGCAGCTTCATGTATCTGCAGACATATCTGATAGGCTCAGCCTCTCAGTGTGGTTTGAGATCCCCCTGGGAAATGCTCTTTTTGCCTTGATACATGATCAGTTTCAGTCCAACCAGGGCTGAAAAAACATGGTGGTAGTTAGCATACTCCTGACCTTGGGGTACATATAGTCTCTTTCATCATAATAAAAGACAAAATTAAGGAACACATTATTAATGGGATGACCTGTAAGTTCATAGATGAAATATCTGTGGCTACCACAACCCTACATGGATTTACTGAGTACAAGCACAACCTCATTCTTCTTTTGGCGAGGAGACACGATGGGTGTTGGGAGGCCAGCAAAGCCTTTAAAACATTCTAAGTGTCCTTCCAGGCATCTTTGTGTATTAGAAACTGACTAAATCATTGAATGGCTAGTAAGTTGATTCCAGAAGAAAATTTATGGTAGTAATCTTCAAAAAGTAATCAGGTGGTAGGGGCTCAAAGCAGTGACACTAGAAGAACTGGGGAGAGTTTAAGTAGAAAAGACAGAAGTGTACCTCAGTCTTCAAATATTTGAAGAAATATTATGCAAAAAAGAGAGATTTGTTCTATTTGAGTCTGAAAGTGTATATAAGACCACAAAGAAATATTTAGGCTTGATGTAGCACAAAAGCTTTTGGGTAGCCAGAGCCTGCTAACGAATTCTGTGGTCCGAAGCACCATGAACTGCCTTAAAGATCAGTGCATTCTCTCCCTAGATGGTACACTGCATTAGAACATGTGGCCATTTAGCTGGGATACTGTAACAAGAGATTCAAACATGACTGACCTTTAAGGTTTCTTGCAACCCTGAAGTTATCACTTCACTGGTTTTGTAGAAAAGCATCTGTGGGACTTAGGTTGGCTCCACCATCATCAAGGCAAAGTATTTGTCCCTTGATTGCCACTTGTCTAGTTTTTCTTATACATGAGACTAGTTTGAAAAATCAGGGGAAACGTTGGGCTCTAAAATAATCAGAATGGAAGTGATACTCAGCTCCACATTTCCTTATTCATCAGTTCTTGACAGAAGGGTTTTGCAGCTTATCTAGCATCTGGATCTGGGGCTTAGGTAGAAGGAACCTGGCGAAGATCAAGCAAAGAAGAGGAAAATTATTCACTGACATGAGAGATAACATGATTGCTAACCACATCCTCCTTCACAGGGAAGACTGTTTGGCTTACTCTTTGCCAACACAACTTTGGGTTCCCCTAGATGTGCCTCTGTTCCTAGAGACAGTAAAGACTCCTGGATGTTGGTGCATGTGGAGGAACATGGAACTTTTGTCAAATCGAGATTTCTATCATTGTAAACCCTTATGCTTGGACATACATTTTGGATTTCTGCCTTGTACTTTGAGTTTTGCTACCACTGTGGAAATTCTGGAAGCCAAAAGGCACTTGACTGTTAATTAGTGGTAAAGATCCTGGGCAAGTTTTCTCCAAAGTCTACATTGACAGTTATATTTTCTGAGGTTGCCACCAACAAATGAATTCCATCCCATAAAGACCTTCCTCATGTGGGTCATTTCACATATGAAGATGAACTGTGGTATGATTCTTTTTCAAGCATCAAATTAATGAACTTCATTAAAAAAACAACACATGACCTATTTTTTTTTATGTTTATTTATTTATCATGAGAGAGAGAGCGAGAGCAAGAGAGAGTGAGAGCGAGCACATGCTATTGGGAGAGGAGCAAAGAGATCGAGAATCCCAAGCAGGCTCCATGCTGTCAGCACAGACCTGGATGCTGGGCTCAATCTCATGAACCAGGAGATCATGATCTGAGTTGAAACCATGAGTCAGACACTCAACCAAACAAGCTACCCAGGTGCCCCAACCTATATTCTTATTGAAGGTAGAACTAGACAGCTCTTTGGGACATCCCTGACCTAACATGAATCCCACAGCAGCAAATATCACTTAAACCAAATTTTTAACTCCTGTTTTCTGACAGAGCAGTTAGACTTGGAATTTGCTGCTATCTTCAACCTTCAGGTGGTTTGACTTATTAACAATAAAAATAATAAACGGTTTTAAAATGTTCTGGTGATTTTGGTCACATATTTTTTAAATCATGAAATTGACTTGGTGATTTTAATGTCCTGTACAATGTAACCCTTTGCAGTGTGCATGGGGTTTATAGCCATTAGAAGACCTTGTATATAACCATCTCTCCACTAAGTTGTGGTTTCATATCATTTAGTTTAAATTTGTCTTTTTATTGTATTTACATCTTATAGATATGGGATTCCTTTTAAAATGTAAAATTTAGGGGCGCCTGGGTGGCGCAGTCGGTTAAGTGTCCGACTTCAGCCAGGTCACGATCTCGAGGTCCGTGAGTTTGAGCCCCGCGTCAGGCTCTGGGCTGATGGCTCAGAGCCTGGAGCCTGTTTCCGATTCTGTGTCTCCCTCTCTCTCTGCCCCTCCCCCGTTCGTGCTCTGTCTCTCTCTGTCCCAAAAATAAATAAAAAACGTTGAAAAAAAAATAAAATGTAAAATTTAATTGTGAAGAATATATTTCTTAATTAGTTTGCTCCTCAAAGTATGATCTGAGAGCCAGTACTAGTTGATAAACTATTACTAGTTCACAAAAAGTACAGAAATTACCAGCATTTAGAAACTTCTTGTAGCATTTTTACTTTGTCATAACAATTTCATTGAATTTCATAAAAGTTAACCAGTCTGCAATAGACTGAAGTTAGAGAAAAAAAAAAAGTGCTTCTCACTCCAGATTGTTTGAGAAGTACTGTTTATACCTTTCAGATGATAGTCCCTAAAGAGGAAAAATCAAAAAGATCAACAGATGTTCCCAAAGCAATATAGGTAAGCAAGGTCAGCTTAATGCTTTCCAAGGTTCCTAATCCAAATATGACTTGGGGATCTTGTAAAGATCACCAGACCTCAGAATCCCTTTTCTTCCTTACCCTGTCATGCTACCAAAAATCCTCACTGCTCATCTTTTAGCAAGAACAGTTGTGTCTGGATGTCACTGTTCAGTGTGCAGGCTGTCTGGAATTGCCCGTTTCCCCTGCCTCACACATCTGATTCTCTCCTAAGAGCGGCTCACGGAGCTGAGGTTCTTGGGGTGCCGTCAGGTCCAGGAGATCCTTGTGGTGGATGAGCACCGCACGCATAGGGTCAAAGGCGAGCAAGCCTCACCACCGCACACCCGGATTGCCTAAGTGCTGGCAACAAAGGCTATCTGGAACTGGCTCTCCTGTCCCCTTTCTAGCTCGTTTATCCTTCCTTGCTCTGAAAAGGTACTACCTCATGACGGTTTTAGAGTGAAGGCAAAGGATGGAAGGGAAAGAGAAGCAGAGGGGAAAGCTAGCTGTAGGATATGAAAGCGGGAACCCTGAGTGAACCTGCTCTTTGAGAAAATGGGAGATGATAGTTTAAATCCTTGAAGATGCTGTCCTCTAGCCAGGGACATCTGTGCTGAAGCATTTGTTTGTGAGATCCTTCACTTTTTCTTTCATGTTTTCTGAATTCGGGAGCAATTACAATTTAATCTTTAGTTTTGATATTTGTTTTTAAAATGTTCCAGCTTGAATTGTTGGTACCAATGGGCCACTTAACTGCATTCCACTCTATCTGTGGGCACTGTGGGCCACACAATTGACAATATTAAAATAATCCTCAATATTGAGTATAAATGAGGCAAGTTACTTGCATTTCACTTGAGTGTTGGTTTCAGCATACACTAGGCTCTGTAAGTTTGAACCAGGGCCCTTTTTCAGTCGAATAGTTAAAAGAAAAACCTAAATCCTCAAACTTTTCATTAGGCACCCTGAATTACAGATTTGATAAGTCACTCTGTCTTCATCCTGTCATTTTTACCGTCTCTCTTCATATTTCATGCTGTGGACATGAAAGGCCTCTGTTGAAGCCCAGACAAAGGCACTCACAGTGGAACGAATCCACCATCGTGGTGCACACTGATTCCTGTGATCTCTGGGAAGGAGTGTTTCACAGATCATTCCCCTTTGTATGAACACATGTTCTTTCAGGTCAGTTCTCTGCTACCAAAGAGGATTTTATGCATAGACTTCGGGTTAGCCCTACTTAGAGAGTTTTGCTGTGGAGGTCTTAAGTAATTATAGTTATCTTTTCTCACTTTTTTTTTCTTTAATATTTATTTATTTTGGAGAGAGAGTGGGTGATCTGGGGAGGGGCAGAGAGAGAGGGAGACAGAGTATCCTAAGCAGGCTCCACACCAACAGCACAGAGCCTGATGTGGGGCTTGAACCCACCAATTGTGAGATCATCACCTGAGGTGAAGTTGGACGGTTATCCGACTGAGCCAACCAGGCACTCCTCTTTTCTCATTTTATAGGGCTTTTGATTTCTGTGTTAGTATCAACATCATCACATTAGTATTTATTGAACAATTTCCATGTAAAGTTGGTATCCATTACCCCATACATCATAGATTCAAAGACTTGATACAGAATAGGGTTGGGAGAGGGAACTAACGTTATGTACTATGTGCCAAGAATGTTACATGTTCTCGCATTCAATCTTCCTAGGAATGCTGTTAGGCTGGGACTTTTATCTTCATTTTCTGAACGAGAAAACTGAGTCTCTTAGAGCTTTAAACCACTAGCCTCAAGAGCGAGGCTGAAATTCAAACTCAGGTCTTTGGGATTCTGGAACCTCTGTTCTTTATATGACTTCACCACTCATTGACTTTTAAGCATGTTTAAAAAGTGTTTGTTGTCTATTTATCTCTATCAGTTAATGTGGTTTTAGCTCTGTAGTATTTTATGAGTAATTATGACAGCTTGAATCCATTTCCAGATAACATTTTATATTAAGTATTTAAAGATTAGTAATAAATATAAATTTTTTAAGACGCACAGGACATAGTAGAAATGATACCACAGTGAAAAAAAGAGGACTCTGTTTTAGGTTCAGGTCTACAATAAAATGACTGTAAGTTTTGGCAAACATTTACAAAATAAGAAAACAAGGCTATAGAAATTCTAAGATCTAAATTGAAAATTATATCAATCTATACTCCAAACATTCTTGACCTATGTTAATTTTACCTATTATCAAAAATAAAGAAACTTTTAAAGAAAGTCTATTTTTTTCTGACTTTGAATAGATGTGAATTAAGATGAAAAAAAAAAAAAAAACAAACTTGGCCTGATTTCCAGACTTTATAGTAATAACAATATTATTAGAACAGCAAAACACAAATAATAACCCTTTGCCTTCTTTTAAAATCACACATTGTCTTTAACCCTGCAACTCTACGAAATTGTTGAGTTGTCTGTGATAGGCTGAATGTTTGTATCCACCCCAAATTCATGTGTTGAAACCTTTCCCTGCCCAATCTGGGGGTATGAGGAGGTGAGCATTTTGGGAGGTAGTTTGGGTTCGATGGGGACATGCGGGTGAAGCCCTCATGCGTGAGTTGAGTGCCCTTAGAAGAGAGAGGAGACAGTTTGCTTCTTCCTCTCTCTGCTCTCTGCCACATGAGGACTCAGTGCATAGCGGGCAGTCTGCAACCAGGAAGGAGGTTCTTATCAGAACTCAGCCATGCTGTCACCCGATTTCAGACTTCAGCCTCTAGAGCCGTAAAAAAATAAATTTCTGTTTCTTATAATACCCCCAGTTTATGGTATTTTCTATTATAGCAGCCTTAATGGTGTCCCCAGTTTAGATATTAGGAAATGGATGCTCAAATAAGTTAATTTGATTGGGATAACAGGATCTATTACAAATGGGACTTGGATTTAAATAGATTTGTCTGAATTCCAAACCCGTTTTCCTTATGTCATTTCATAGGAAGGCTCCATCCCCAATCGTCTTTGAGCTTGCCAAGTAGGAGGGCACATGGCTCTGGAGGCCTGAAGAAAGCTGTGTCTTCACTCCAGGGCTCAGTGTTAGACACCAGCAGACATGGCACTGTATCAGGGGAGCAAGGGGAGCTCTTCCTTGTTTGCCCCAAGGAAGGACATGGGACCCTTTGGTGGAAGGGAAAGATCTGGTCCACTGGGTTAGATCCTATCCTATATTCTTAAATTTTGTTTTTAATGTTTATTTATTTTTGAAGGAGAGAGACAGAGCGTGAGTGGGGGAGGGGCAGAGAGAGAGGGAGACACAGAATCTGAAGCAGGCTGCAGGCTCTGGGCTGTCAGCACAGAGCCTGATGCGGGGCTCCAACTCATGAGCTGTGAGGTCATGACCTGAGATGAAGTCAGACGCCCAACTGACTGAGCCACCCAGGTGCCCCAATCTTACCCTATATTCTAAATATACTTAACATTGCTGAAAAGAAGTAAGTTTTGAATGAATACAAGAATTCATATTAAAAGATGAATTGAAGATTTGAAGTAGTTTTCCTAAGAGGTGTTTTAGGGTGATTGTATAAATAGGTGTCCACAGTTATTTGGGTAAGATTATGGATTGCATAGATCCTTAACAACTCATGAATCGATGCTTTATATATTTGCTTGATGTTTGCCAGAGTTAGCACATCTCCTTGATGGAAACTAACCCCTCTCCCCAATTAATGACAGTAGTGAAAATAACATAACATTAATGATGTTATGACATTAATGACAGCCAACTCTGTGTCAGCCACAGAGTTGAGTGCTTTACATTTATTATTTCTTTTAATTCTGCTAACAGCCATATTAGGCAAAAAGCATTATTTCTATTTTATAGATGGGAAACCAGAGACCCAGGAAACTTCATCTTGTCCAAAGTCACATGGACGTAGAACCACAGTTTAGTCTCCGGTCTGCCTGGAGTATCCTCTTTCTCTCTCTGTTTTTTTTTTTTTTTTTCTTTTAAACTTTTTTATTTAGGAATAATTTCAAATTTACCAAAAAAAAAAAAAAAGAAAAGAAATGTAAAAAGAACTGGTTATACTCAGATATGCCTGTTAACAGTTTGTCCCATTTTAGAGCCCACACACTCCTATTATACTGCCTCACCACAAAGAGTCCATCGTTTATTTTTAGAGTCCTGGATTTAGTTGATCTCATGGTCAGCCCAGTGTGTCCCACCTAGTTTGGTGCCCTAGTGAGATTCTAAGCTTTAAATATCTTTGAAATGGAAGAATCTGTGTCACATTGTAGTTATATAAAGACTAGACATGAGTCTAATACATAAGTCTTTCTGGGGTGGGAAAGGACCGCCTTTTGAAAATTGCTCTTCTATTATGTTTTTGGCTCTGCTGATTATTTTCCAAAGGATATTGACAAAAGACTGACCGTGATAAATAAAGCATCTTTGGTTTTTTTGCCTTGCTGAGATTTCCTTTTTGAGTGACATTTTTTTTTCCTTTTTACGTTAGTTTATTTACAGAATTGTCAAGATAAAAATTAAATGCAAGTCAGTTCTTTAGGCTTTCCAAGGCTATGTCCAGAAGAGGGCAGACTTGTACGTTGTAACAGTTCCCTGCGTAATTAAGCGATCTGCATGCCCACAGTGTACAGTGACAATGAAGAGAGATTTAATAATAAATAATACGGAAGGCTTATTTTTAATTGGTAAAGCATTTGTAATAAGACATCAGATTGAAAAGGTTTACAACAACAATATACTCGATTCGGTGTATTCTAAATTCAAAGAAAACATTTCTTTGAATCTATTTTTCTTTCCAGGAAAGCACTAGTTTTCTCAGTATTTCTGAGGGCGTTTAAAAAAAAAAAAGTTCCCCATGCTGGGTGTGTTTTACCTCCTGTTGGATAGTCACCAAGTCAATTTCAGTGGTGAATGCTTTTGAAGGCAGAGAACGTGTAAAGGAAAAAAAAAGTTTATATAGAGTTTGCTGCATTATTTCATTTACTCTGCTGCTAAAAGGGGGGATGGTGAGAATCCACTAGCTGTGAACCAGCTTCTTGACTGCGCCCTATCAGGGCAGAATTACATGCCTTTCACCCTCTTTCCATCCTCCTGCCTTTAGCACTACCACCTGCCCCACCTATCGCTGACCCTCATGATAGCACCACCTCGTGGCTATTTCCAGGAACTGCAAGAGCCCATCTCCTTGCGTCTTTCATCTCCTCTCAGTTGTAAGCATCCTTCATTTTGTGTAGGGAAACTTCTTTCATTTGGAACCTGCTGTAACCATTTTCCCCCTCTTCATCCATATTCCTACTTCTTCCTTCATATGTTGGAGAAATCTCACAGTGTCTCCTAGGGTAGAGGTCTGAAGCTTACACAATTTGGAAGTCATCCTTTAAAAAATATATACACAATTATGAATTACGATTAGATATAGGCCTTTGGAGGGGGGTGAAGAACCCTGAAGAGTAAAATTTATTAATTTTTATTTATTACTCCCTTACTGTGTTCCCCTTTTCCCTCCTTTTTCCGTATGTGAGCTTAAAACAAACAAACAAACAACAACAACAACAAAAAAACATTAAAACTCTGGCTATCCTAGTTTCTGAGTATTGACCTGAAGACTCAGTTTCATTTTGAGATGAAATTAGATACAGCGAATATTGCCAGTGATCTCTAGAGGCCTTTTCCTAATCTCCTCCCTCACTCTATTCAATCAGATCCCCACCCTGCAAACAAGCAGTCAGAATAAGTACAAGGATGTTTCTTATTCTGTTTGCTATCAATTCTGCTTAATTATCAGCATTATAACAGTATTAGGTTGCACTTTATTTTAAAAATCAATTTTTATTTCAAATATATGCTAGTTCAGCTGCACTCTAGGGCGTTCTGGCCTGGCTGCAAAAATTAACAACCATGTATAGCACTTTTATTAAGGAAACTGCTACCAGTGTTCCAAATAACAAGCTTAGAAATGAAATTTGAGAAAACAGCGTGCATGTAAGCTTGGGCCAGTCTTCATGACTTAGAAGGCAATCTGGTGTTTTACTCCAT
Organism: Panthera leo; assembly: GCF_018350215.1. Taxonomy (NCBI): domain Eukaryota; kingdom Metazoa; phylum Chordata; class Mammalia; order Carnivora; family Felidae; genus Panthera; species Panthera leo. Next base: position 95,122,463 of record NC_056681.1, read on the forward strand.
GTTCTTTGTGTGGTGTTCCCGTTTTCCGGCATATGTCTTCCCTCTGATGATGGCTTACTGTATCTGCATGCACACATCTCCCATTACTCGGTATTTCTGTACATAGCCTTGCTTTTAAAATCATGTGTCTTTAGAAGTTAATGGTTTATTACGGTGCCTTCAAAAGAATGTCAGTATCATTTGTCATGAAGGGCAAGACAACCACAAAAATAAATACAATGAAATTAAATACTAAGCAGATACTAAAGGCTGCCTGGGCCCTCTTCCTCTTTTAAAAAGGAAGATTAGAAAATGTTGGAGAGGCTTGAAGTATCAAGTTAGAGATGAAGACTTTATTCTAGACCTAATCAGAATGCTTCAGAGAGAAAAGGGACTGCATTTCTAAGTGATTCAGTGGTACTTACTGTTCCATTCGGGTTCTAAGATCACGTTGAGAAACTCTGATGGGGAAGGTCTTGCATTTACTTTTGTAGACACTGCTCATGTCTTGTGACATACATTCCATTAGCCTACTGTGGGATGGAATTGGAAGTCACGATATATTGAGGAACACGTTTTTTACCCTGGATTTTTTCCCCTGACTTTTGCATGTTGTTTTACCCTGATGTTATTGGTATAATACCTATTTCCCAGAATCACTGTAGTGTTAAATAAGATCAACAGAAGTGAAAAGTGCTGGAACAGTGTTCGGCCCTCGAAAAAATGACACTGCCCTCAATTCTTATTTTTCCCAACCAAGGAGTGGCTGAGAAGTAAGACAGGGCAACATCTGCACATTGCCATCCATTTCACTGTTTAAAAGGCACACAAGCCCCCCTTTTTTATAGGTATGTAATGATTTGAACCTAAGTTACATTTTAGAGCTTGATTTTAAAGTGAATTAGTATCAACATCACATGAGTTTTTATTTATTTTTTATTTTGTTCAGTTTCACAAAATGGAGTGTCAGAAACATAGCAATGAGGATTTCTTTGGACTGACATTGGAAATTGAGATTTCTCAGTGTAACGTTTATACCTACAAGTAGATTTCATAATTTGGAAAATTTTTAAGACGTGTGTTGGAGGAATTTGTAGCTGTCAGAAGATTTTATTATCTGACATTTTACAGAAGTGAATCAAACCTGGAGGAAAGCAATTGATCTATTCGCACTCATGCACATGAGTTATAACTAACATCACAGATATAAAATCAGAGTATACAGTTCTTGCGTAAGGACAAAGCATTTGTTCTTCAAATGAGATGGAGGTGGCCTTCGAGAGATTGCTGCAGCTTTAAATGGCACTTGCCAATTTTTAAAAGTATTATCTAGAACACCTTAAGGCTCAATGTGTAGTAATGTAGTTACAGAGCTGTTAGATTCGTTGCCAAATAGTGTTCAGAATCCAGAGATCAGATAAATTAGATTTTAATTGGGTTTTAAAGCTAAGGTGAATAACTAGATAAGGTAGAATTAGTCAGAAACATATTAATGTAATAAAACCTTTGGTTCTCTGAAGCTCTCGCACTAAAGACCAGTTAGCTATCACTGATGAACGATGTCATGGAGCAGTCCGGGAAGATGGGCACTGATAGGTGGGAACGCTGGGATCCAGCATAATCGTATTACCTGCAGCAGTGGAAAGCCGGAGGCCTGACCTGAGCTCTTGGTTGTAGCACAGAATTTTGAACACAGAATGAAATCTAGTTTTATCAAGCTGATAGGACTTCTCAGTGACAGCATTTATTACTTTTTTGTTGTTGTTGTTTTTCTTAAAATTTCAAGGCATAGCACCAAGTTGTTTGTGTATGAGTGTTTTCAGTGCCTGATTATGTAGAGGTTGGATAGTTGAAGTACTTGAGATCAACTGATGGTAAATCTAGATTTTTTAAAGTTTAACTTTTTTTTTTTTTTTATTTATTTATTTATTTTTTTTTTTTATTTATTTTTGGGACAGAGAGAGACAGAGCATGAACGGGGGAGGGGCAGAGAGAGAGGGAGACACAGAATCGGAAACAGGCTCCAGGCTCCGAGCCATCAGCCCAGAGCCTGACGCGGGGCTCGAACTCACAGACCGCGAGATCGTGACCTGGCTGAAGTCGGACGCTTAACCGACTGCGCCACCCAGGCGCCCCTAAAGTTTAACTTTCTATGTAAGCCTGATCACTTTTCAGTCTCTCTCATTCCCCATTATTGTACCTATCTGTTTACATCAGAATAAATATGTCCAAATAATTGTTCTCTTGATGGAAATGTAATAAATACAACAATTGGGGTGCCTGGGTGGCTCAGTCAGTTAAGCGTCTGACTTCAGCTCAGGTCATGATCTCACAGTTTGGGGAGTTCAAGCCCCATGTCGGGCTCTGTGTTGCCGGCTCAGAGCCTGGAGTCTGCTTCAGATTCTGTTTCCCTCTCTCTCTGCCCCTCCCCTGCTCACACTCTGTCTCTCTCACTCTCTCTAAAAAATAAACATTAAAAAATAATAAATAAAATACATCCACTGAAACCATTTTGTGTTCTGTAAACTTTTAAAAAATATTTTTTAACATGTATAGTTTCTTTTTTAAGCACATGGATTACTTTTCCTCCTAAAAAAAAAAAAAAGTTTGCTTTGGGAGTTTATATTTTGCTTCTTTGTTTTGCAGGTTTTTTTAAGAATATCTTAATTACATGTTTTATGATTAGTCATTTGTCAGTAAACTGAATTAGAAATCTGTTAGTGGCTCAGTCGGTTGAGCGTCTGACTTCGACTCAGGTCATGATCTCACGGTTTGTGAGTTTGAGCCCCGCATCGGGCTCTGTGGTGACAGCTCGGGGCCTGGAACCTGCTTTGGATTCTGTGTGTCTCTCTCTCTGCTCCTCCCCTGCTCACACTCTGTCGCTCTCTCAAAGATAAATAAAGATTAAAAAAAAATAAAAGTTTAGTGATAAGTCCAGTTATAGGTAGAGAGAAACGAATGGTTGTTTTATGTCAGCAATGATCAGTTAGAAAATATAAAGAAAATTCTTACAGAATTTCAAAGCCATCTTTTTTTTTTTTTTTTTTCTTTTTTTAGAGAAAGAGAGACAGAGTGTGAATGGGGAAAGGGTCGAGAGAAACAGGGAGACACAGAATCCAAAACAGGCTCCAGGCTCTGAGGTGTCAGCACAGAGCCCAATGCAGGGCTCGAGCTCAGGAACTGTGAGCTGAAGTCAGATACTCAATGGACAGAGCCACTCAGGTGCCCCTGAAGTCATCCTTTTCTTACGATCACATGTACATTACTCAGCCTTAAAGAGTATGCTACCTTGAAAGGCTTAAAACTTAGGTATAATACACTTTGCAGAGTTGAAACATCCATTATGGCTGTATTAATGTCTCCATACACAAATTTAATCTTTTAATCATGTTAATGTTACTGGCCTACTAGCAATGTGATGTTTAATTTTTTTTTTCTCTCTCTACAGTAGCAATGAGGATTTTTATGGTGTAATCCCCAACCTTTTAAAGATTTCCCAGTGCAACTATTTGTATGGGGTCACAAGGACAAGACTAGGAATTGAAAAAGTAGCACTCAATGGCCTATAAAGAGTCTGATACATATAAATGTGCAGATCACATGTACTTCCAGTGGCTTCTCGTGCTCTGTAGGATATTGATATAGGAGCTCCAAACACTTTCACTCTTCCCTGCCTATTTAGATACCCTCTCTACCATCATGCACCTGTCCTGTCCACTCACCATGACTTAAGCCTCTTTCTCCATCTTCACTGTATTTTCTCTGCAAAAAATCTAGGCTTCCCTGTTCTACCCTCAGAACTCTTCCATATAAGGTGACATTTGATGAAGAGATAAATATGTGTTAATTTGGAAGGTGTTAGGGGGTATTCCTCTGAAGGTATACACCTGCATGTCAGAAGGGTGCTCTATGCCAAAGGAGTGATTGTTATAGTGAGAATTTCAGACAGCACAGCAAGCCTACTGAAAGGTATATATTTAGACCAGCAGTCTTGAGCTTCTGAATTTCTACACCAGCTGGAAGATGGTCAGTCCACCTTAACGTGGATCCTGCAGATCCCAGCCTTGATACTAGGTTGGACTTTTAGACCCATGTTTTTTTGTTTTTTGTTTTTTTTTCTTTACGTTGTTATTCAAAAGTTAACATCCTCAAATTGGTTAGCTCATTTATCAGTAACAGCTTTTGTTTCTCCATAGCCTATAATTTGAAAGTTGGCCTTTCATTGTGACCTTACACACATTTATTTTGACTGCCTTGTTCTCATTGCTACCGTCTCAGAACAGGTTACATCAGCCCTGCATCGGGCCACTCTCTCTGTTATTTCTGCCTTGTTCTGGCTATGTACTGCTTGAGTACCAGCAGCAGTCACTGGGTGGTTCTGGGTAATCGACTGCATTCTGGGACCTGTCATGGGACATGGAGGCTGCTCTTCCATAAGAAGCCATGTGTAAATCTCACTAATAAAATTGCTCCACAAAGTAGTAAGAATTCCATGGGAATACAGGTGGCAAGTTCTGGATGATATCTGTTTCTAAATCACACTGGTGTTTAGTATAAGGAGAGAAAAGTACTTTTTGAGAATAATTGTAGTAGTTCTTAGAGATTGCATGCTCTCACTTGTCATATTGGAGCTAATAAAAAAACGTCATTATTTAGAACTTAGGTTTCAAGCATAAATCCTTTATATCCATTGGCTTACATCATCACCACCCCAACAGTTTGAAGAGGGACTGTTACTAATTGAATTGCACATTTAAGGACACTGAGCATTGGAGAGTGTGACAACCTTGTTCCGTTTCATACAGCTGCCAACTGTCTGTGCCAAGATTCATATATGCACACACTGACTCCAGACTCAACCCAGAGCCTGACTCCCAACTGACACACTGGGAAACCTAGAACCATGAAGATGTTGGATTGCCCAGGGTCAGACATCTAGTCAGGGGCAGAGCTGATCTAAGTCTCCAGGGCCATGACTCCCAAGGCCAGGGCATGGCCATCCATCAGGCCTCCCTCTCCCACTAAAATTCTAGATTTTGTTTTGTTAAGAGATTGTTCTCAGTTTTTACAAAGAAAACCAGAGGGAAAACATTGCAGTAGTAGTTAGTACTGAAAGAAGAAATAAAATATAGTGAGCCTGCATCTTAAAATAGTTTAATTCTGCCAGGCCAACTATCCTCATGGTAGGAATAGAATTCTGAAGGAGGGTGTTCTGGTGCTAATATATGTGATTATGTCTATCATTTATTGTTCTCACACACTGAGCCACATTTTACTGGAGTCCCCAAACCAGAGAGGCAGTTATTATCCCCGGTAAGTGGTGGAGTCAGGATTAATTAGGATCCCTATCTGTCTGGCTACAGATCCCATTTGTGTTATACATTCTGTTCTGGCTTGGAGGAAAGTCACATGAGACACAGTGTGGAAATGAAAAACTCGATACGGACTGCTCCATTTGATACATTGAGAGCATGAAGTTCCATTTATGGACATATGGCTTCATTGAAGCCTGACTTAGGAGAAGTCATTGGGAACACACAGCTCATAGAATACCTTTTCAGGGGAGGATGTTAAAAAGAAGTCTGGATTCACTAGCAAAATCACCCTACAAGACAGGAATCAGTTAGGCATTGTATTCATTTGTTAATAAGAGTGACATAAATCACGACGACTTCAAAAAGATAGATGTTTATTTGTATCATATACAAAAAGAAACCCAGAAACAGACATGTTCCTGATGACATATTTGATATTATCAGTGTCCCAGCTTGCAGGCATATATATTGTCATTCTCAGAAGAGCAAAGGTCAAATGACATCAATTAATACTATTAACTTTTCTCAAAAATAAGGTTTTTTTCCCTATGGTTTGAATTTTAAAACTAACAGATACTCTGCGCATTGAAAAATAGACAATTAAACAGGGTAGAAAAAATATATATATTTCTTGATCACCCAATCAGAACTGCATTTTAACATTGGGTATAAATCTTTGTGATATTTTTCCATGTGAAGGTTTTAATGTTTTTTTTCCTACATAGTTAGCATCGTGTGTTTTCAGTATGTTCAATGTCTTTTTCATGTGACAGTTTATTTCTTTATATCAGCAAGCACTAGACCAATGTGGTTTGTTTATCAAATTATTTCAGTTTCTTTCGTTAAGTAACTTATGTGCCGAGTATCCTGGAGATGAATAACCTCAGTCACAAGCTCTGTCCTCTGGGATTGTAGAGAAACTCATTTATTCAGCAGATATGTAGATGAGTGCCTGTCATATCCCTGTACAGTGCTGGACACCATGAATCTGGTGGTTAGGACAGTCTGTTAGGGGAGACTCAAAGGTGATCCAATGATACCTCTGTCATGTGATGCACATTAAGACAGAGCTGTGCACAGGGCACTATGGAAGTAGAAGAAAAGGACTACTAAATTGGACCTAGGGAATTAGGGGTGGAATGTTGCAAGGACAAGCAGATGTTTGGGCTGATTTTTAAAGGAGTTAGGTGAAAAGGTAGGAAAGGATATTCTAGGCAGAGGGAGGTCCATGAGCAAGAAAAGTAGTAAAACTCATCAGTAGAATGGTCAGAGCCCTCTGCTTCCATCCAGTCTAGTGCCCTCTTTTCCCAAATGGGAGAACACAGAAGCACAGAGAGGTTAATTAATGTGCTTAAAATCACGTAAGTGCTGAAACCAGAGCATGTCTCTTTACCCTAACAGAAGGGGAGTTATTGCTCAAGGTGAAGGCTAGCTTAAGCCTGCCTACTCCATTTCATATTTAACACCAAATGAGGGAAATGATCAACGATACTTCACAATAAGAGGAATATTTTGAGACCTTTTGGTTCACTGTGTTAATTATACTGAGACCTGAACTGGGAGTCTATTACTTTGAACTGAAAAACTGAGTCTAGTACTTTGGCCAGTAAAGGAGATTATTTTTCCAGTAGGATTTTTCTCAAAATTACATATCAAAATATATACCTCAATGACATCAAGATAAATGCCAGGTATAGTCCAGTATCAAATACAGCAAAACTTCAGTTAGCCAGACCCCACAGCCCTCCATTATAATTTACTCTTGCTTTTCCTTTCAGAGAAGAGATTATGAGATAGGGGTGCATTATCAAACAACAAGCTGATAACATGCCAGACACTGTGTTCTGAGTCTCCACAGTGGGCTCCCCACTGTGTTCCGAACTCTTTGTTGCTTTCACTAAGATGGGTGCCCCTCGGGAGCGTATAGTTGAAGTGAATCAACATAGATTTATTTCAGAAAGTCACTTCCAGGGTCAGCACACGATGAGCCAACACTTCTATTGTTCTGCAGAAAACCAAAAACTAATATTTACAGCAATGGCCTTCTACATGGAAGATACCAACCTTCAAAGGCACATAGAGCTAGCTTCTGCTGACCTGGTGGGAAAGGGGCTAGTTTAGCTATAAATGGTCAAATAACCAGAGCCTGTACCCTAAGAATTCTGATGTGTCAGTTTTCTAGCATGGGTAAGTTATATGTTTACAGTGGTTATATTATTGAGGGCTTAAAGTACTACCTTGTTGCATTTTAAATCCTATATAAGCAGAGTTCACTTTGAGATTTCTGGGATAATATTTCATATGTTAAAAAACAGTCATTCGTGAAAAGATTTATCAATTCCAGTGAAAAATCTAACTCATTAGTGAGGTTTTTGTTTGTTTGTTTGTTTGTTTTGCTGAAGCTCTTCCTTGATGGTAATTAGAGAGGTTTTTCTTACACATAGATAGGTAACATTTCCTACTTAGGTTCTAATAGATTATTTTTTTTCATTTTTACTGTTTATTTTTGAGAGAGAGAGAGCAAGCGAGTGAGCAGGGGAGGGGCAGAGAGAGAGACACACACAGAATCAAAAGCAGGCTCCAGGCTGTAGGCTCTGAGCTGTCAGCACAGAACCTGATTCCGGGCTCGAACTCATGGACTGTGAGATCATGACCTGAGCTGAAGTCGGACGCTTAACTGACTGAGCCACCCAGGCACCCCTAATAGATTTTGTATCCTGTTGGGCCTAGGATATTTCTCCCTGTTTTTTGGTTTGTTTTTTTGTTTTTTTGTGTGAAATTGGAGGTTAGGTGTTCTCATTTACTTTGTAAGTTTTTAAAAGTAATATCCTAAAATGATGCAAGACATCATCTGATAGATAGAACTGATAGAACCAGACATTTTTATAAAAACATGTCCCCCTTGTAAAGCAATAGCTTCAGAAACCGAACAAAGGCATATAGGATTTGCACTGCTATGGAATTTATAAGTCATTAGACTGGTTTCAAGGGTAGGTAAGTTTCTTTCAACAAAAATAAGTTCATGCAATGAGTATTTATCAGGTATTTGCTATGTTCTGGGGGCCAAGGAGGGGAGGGTCTAAAGGCTTTACAGCATATGGCTCTGCTCATAATGTCTGTAAATCAGCATCTAGAAGATGAGTACACAAAGGCCATATCATGAGATGGTATAAGTGCCCCAAAGGAGAGGGAAAAATAGAGGTAAGGTGACCCGGAAGAACTTCATGAAGGAAGCAGAATTCACTATGGACTTGATGAGGCAGTTTTGATAAAGCTATACAAGGTGGGGGGAGGGGGGAAATAGGAGGGCTTTTGGAAAGAAGGCAGTGGCAATGATTGGTGTGGGAATTGAGACTTTGGGTTGACTGGCTGAATGAGGCACCAGAGTTCCCATCCTTCACCTGTAGAAAAGGTGTGCCAGTGGCCTCTGAAGTCTCCTCTTCACACAGCACCCTGTCTCATGCCCACCAGTTACTCAATAAATGTTGGCTAGATGAATAAAAGAAAGAGAAGTTTGTAATCAAGTCCACAGTTGTTAGGGAGTTATTCTGTTAGCAGGAGCATGAGATGCAGTGGAGAGCAGGCCAAGGACTTACCCTGACATTCATTCATGGTCTCTGGCACAGAGCTATGCACAAAGGATGCTCCCACCTATGCCAGCTGGTGCATCTCCGGGCATCCCACCAAGATTACCTAGTTAATGAAATAAAAATATTGATAGCTCTTGTATTGGAACGTAAGAGGAATGTCCTGCCATTGACACCAGTATAACCTGATGGCTAATGATAGATATTCGACAAGTAGATTGCTTGGGTTCAAATTTTGGCCTTATCAGGGATGGGCTGTATGCCCTGCTTTATTCATCTGTAAAATGTGGATGATGATAGTACTTCCTTTGTAATTGGGATAATTAAATGAATTAATGCAGTGAAGTGCTGCAAACCATGCCTGACACGTGGTATTAATACTTTTGTTAAAGATAACATCGATGGGCGCCAGCTTGGCTCAGTCTGTAGAGCGTGTGACTCTTGATCTCGGGGTTGTGAGTTTGAACCCCACATTGGGGGTAGAGTTGACTTGAACAGTAATGATAATAAGACTTTAAGAAAAAGATATTGATGTGAGAGAGCTAAGCTGTGGTAGGAGAAACGGGGGGTGAGGGGCAGTGTATCGAGGTGCAAACAATCCCATATATCTGTTCCAAGAAAATGCTAGAGGTCTGTTAAGCGTATTTAATTTAATCCATCAGCCTGATAATCCCTACCGAATTGTTTATAAACATGAGCCATGGAAGTTGGAGATTTCTAACTGAACAAGAAAGATATCATGGAAACTGTCAAATACAGATACATTTGAAAGAAAGAATATACACAACTGAAGAATGGTTGCTCACCATTTCACGGCACAGTAGGGTACCATTTATACTCCATATCGTAGGCTATGGGTATATTTTGATCCCCAAGGCCTTCTTTAGATTTGATCAGGGAATGATAGGGGTGGGATTATTGCCTCTATAATTGTGTAAACTTTTTTCATATTTGACAAATACTTCATATTTGAAAATATTTTCCTATTTCAGATGAAATAGGAAAGTCTTAGGCTTATTGCTTTCCACGAAAATGTTAATTTTATGTGTGAGTTATATGGAAGACCATGTTAACTTGCAGAACTGATCTTTTTTTTTTCGTGTTTCAGGATAATAGGGTTCATTAAAAACAGAATGAGAAGACCTGTTAACTTCTAAAATACCTGATAATGGTTAAACAACCCCCCGGGACAGCCAGATGCTGAGTTGTCAAAATTTTCCCATATTGTGTGTGGTTACTTGAATATTATAAGCCAGATTTTTAAAATGTAATAACTGTATTGTATAAGATTGATTTTTCTGAACTTTTATAGAAATATTTTCAGAAGGTAAGTCTCTAGGTATGTCTTCAAAGGCATATATGACTGAAAATATAAATAGAAAAGCAAATGTGTGCTTCATAATTATGGAGTAAAGAAAAATTTAATTTCAGCAAAACTATAACAGAATTACATGTAGGCATTAGCATTACTACTTAAGATCAATAAAGATTTTGTGAAAGAAAACATGATTTACTGGTTGTATTAGGGAGAATGTGGCAACATCAGAAGAAGGCATCTTATGTGAGAGAAAATTGTATTCATTATGAACAAAAAAACACACCTGCAAATATTTGTCCCTTTCTGTAAATTTCATATTGAATCTTTGGGGAATTCAATAGTGTGGTAAATGTAATTTGTAGTTCTTTACAATTATGGTCTAAATAGATGAAGTCTAAAGGGAGTTTGCCTATTTGATTTTCAAATTTGCATCACTTAAAATCTAATCAGGCCAACTGTTCAGATTTTTATTAGATATGAAATACATGAATGGGTTCAAGCCCGCACTGTGTATTGAAAGAATATATCTGATTTTACGGCAGGCCTTGACTAAGGGGTTCAGTTAGCATGTGGTTCAGCCCTGTCCCTGTAAAGATTGTTTACTTGAATTGCTACCCTTCGATTTTCAGTAACCAGTGTTTTATAGGCCAGCAGATTGCCTTTGATTTTTGAGAATTTGCGGTAACATATTGAGCTTAACAGATTTATGCAGGAATGTAAAATAAAAATAGTGTAGCAGGCACTTGGGATTTTAGAACACAAAGGGGATTAGGTTTACAGATGGCTGGTACAGATAATGGCATTGAGTAATTTAGCCATGTAAGGTAATCTGTTGTTGACAGAATATATTAACATTTACCCCACATACACAGGTGTTTGGGCTGCACAGCACATGCGACACAATGCAAGCAGTGTCTTTTGTAGCCTAAGTCTGAATTTTGAAATGTCTAAAACATGCTTGGGTTTAAGGATTTATTTTATGGAGGTATTCTAAGAGATTACTAAAACATGCTATATACTTTATCCAACTCATTTGCCTTTAAGATCTTCATTCTCTGTTTGCTACTCCATCCAAACCATCAAAGAATTTCTACGGGATTCTGATTTAATTAATGGGTGTTTTCCAGAAAAAGAGGCAGAAAATCATGGACGTTACTATAATTTAAAAAACAATGTAAAGTCTCCTATCCATTCCCTTAAAATGATAGTTCTTAGCTGCATATTAGAATCATTTATGGAGCTTATTAAAACTATAAATGTTGGGGGAGGCGGTGCCTGGGTGGTTCAGTGGGTTAAGCGTCCAACTTTTGGTTTCAGCTCAGGTCGTGATCTTATGGTTCGTGGGTTCAAGTCCCAAATTGGGCTCTGCACTGGAAGTGTGGAGCCTGCTTGGGATTCTGTCTCTCTTCTCTCTCTCTCTCTCTCTCTCTCTCTCTCTCTGCCCCTGCTGCTCTCACACTGTCTCTCTCAAAATAAATAAATAAACTTAAAAAAAAATACAGATGTTGGAACCCTACCCTCAAAAATGTTCAGATGAGTCCAGTGTACAGCCTGTAGTAATCTGTGTGCAATAATTACGTTTACTCTCTCAGTAAAAGTCAACGTCTAAAAGGTTTATAGGTTTCTCCATCCAAACTTCTTTTACCCACAGGTATCAGACAGTCTTCCCAAAACAGTCTTTGAATGAAATTTTTTACCTTCCCAGGAGGCTCAGGATCCTTAGCCCCTAAAAATATTGATGCCAATGCTATCAGCCCTAAATTCAGTTTCCTAAGCTCCACCTTCCTTAGACAACTGCATTTGTAGCTGTGGGTATGTCCCCACTGAGAGATGGGTCACAGCAGCTCATATCATAGGCCACACGTATTGTCATCACTTGGCCTTTGCTTGTTACTTTGCATTTAACCTGGAATCCACTGTTCATTGCTCCTGCATATCATCCATCCAAATCCAGGTTCTATCTCAAGGTCTAGGCACCAAATCGTTAGGAACCTCCATCCCACCCTTCTCTGCTGTGCCTAACTCAGCATTCCCATTGCTTATTTTCTTATATCATCAGTTGATTGCTTCAGGCATTTCCTGTCTTCTATTTCTCGCATTATGGACTATTCCATAGACTTGCCCTCCCCCAAGCAAAGTGAAACAAAAGAAGAACAACAATAACCTTGCAGGGACAGGCAGAAGGTAGATACTCAAGAAATACCTGTTGAATGATTATCATCACAAAAGGAAGTGAAAAGCAGCAGTAAGGGTTGTACAACTCTGTGAATATACAAAAAAACAAAAACAAAACAAAACAAACCCAAAAAACACTGAATTGAGCACTTCAACACAGTGAATTTTATGTTGTATAAATTACATCACAATAAAGCTGTTATAAGAAAAGAGGAAAAGGTTTTATGAGAGGCATTGTTGTGTTGACTTTCTTTTTCTAGCTGGAAACAAAAGAGCATTCATATAACAGCAAAATTGAATTCTACCCTGGGAGTGTTCTGAGGACAGTAGTTGGTGTTGCTTCTTATTATGTGAAACTTGAGAACATGGCCAGTAAACTATGGCCCGGCGCATGTTTTTGTAAATGAAATTTTATATGTCGTCTGTGCCTGCTTTCTGACTACAAGAACAGAATTGAGTAGCAATGACAGAGACTGTATGTTCCACAAAGATTAAAGTATTTATTGTCTGGTCCCATACAGAGACAGTTTGCTGGCCCCTGCTTTAGACTTTATGTTTGAAGCTATGTATCATTTGTATCCTTTCTAGTGTCATTTCTACTGCACACTCATGAAGAACTGAAATTCTTATTAAAGTCTTTCTGATGATGGTAAGAGTGTGTGTGTATGTGTGTGAGATGACTCAGGATGTAGGCCTGTGAAATCAAAGTCCTAAAAAATGATGTCCCTTTTCTTCAGAGTTGCTGTTAATACAGGAAGCAGGGTTTGGCTTTTTTAGGCATGCTGGGCCCTTCTGACATTTAGTCCCCACTTGCATTCAAAGTCCTTCTCAAATGTCACCCATCTCATGGGCTTATCCTCAGCCTCTACTGAAAGACAAGGCTCTCACTTTTCACTGGTACATTTGGTGCCTCTCCCTGAAACCATATCCTTCACTGCACTTTGAAAACGTGAGCCTGGGTGGCTCAGTGGGTTAAGTGTCCGACCTCAGCTCAGGTCATGGTCTCCAAGTGAGTGAGTTTGAGCCCCATGTCAGGCTTAGAGCTAGCAGTGTGGAGCCTGCTTGCAATTCTCATGCTGTCCTCTCTCTCTCTGCCCCTCCCTTCTCTCTCTCTCTCTCTCTCTCTCTCTCTCTCTCAAAATAAATAACAACTTAAAAAATAATTTGAATAATTTTCACTCTAAGGACATAACTTGAACACTCTGCCTTTTCCCCATTCCAGACAAGAGAGGCACAAAGATAATTATGACAGTTTGTGACTTGGACTTCATAGCCCTGTCCCTGTGAAGCAGCAGCCAGTTTCTTTGACTTCTCTACCTCTTTTCTTGCCCCCCAAACTACCTGTACTTGATTTTCACCTGTACTGTTTACTTTGTGATCTCCACAAGGAAAGCTGACACAGGGATGTGGTCAAAACTTCACCTTTGTACATGAACTTTTTCAATCAGGAAGTGCAGTTTCTGGGGCAGGATCAGTTACTGAGTAGGGATGTGGATCCTGTGATCTGATGCCTGTTTCAGGATCATGGCTTCTTCACCTGATTGCCGTGTGAACTTGGCCCCAGGTTCCTTATCTGTGAAATAAGACAATTATTGAAAGTACCTCTTTGGGTTGCTGTGATATGTGGATGGTTTGGCATGAATGGAACTGTCAAAAACATGTTACCAGTTGTTTTTTCAACATTGGTTACAAACTCAATGCTTATGAATTTTTTTATTCAGGTAGTTAAACTAAGGTCTAGTATCCTATGTTTTATATATCCATTTTTATTCTCCCAGAGCCTAATGAAGTAGTAGAATATGTACCAATTCATAATTGAACCAGGAAAAGAACATGACTAACCTTCAGTCACATGATAAAGAAGGAATATTCAGCTCTCACACTCCGAACTACTGATCAGAAATCCATTCTTTTCTTGACTCGCTCCTGTCATCCTTCTTCTTCATTCTTACGGGTGACAGATGCAGCTATCATATAAAAGTCTTCTGGGGGCACCTGGGTCGCTCAGTTAAGCACCTGATTTTGGCTCAGGTCATGGTCTCACAGCTCCTGAGTTTGAGTCCTTCAGTGGGCTCTGTGCTGACAGCTCAGAGCCTGGAGCCTGTTTCAGATTTTTTGTCTCCTTCTCTCTCTGCCCTTTTCCTGCTCACTCTATCTCACTCTCTCAAAAATGAATAAACATTAAAAAAAGAAATCAAGGTCTTCTGATCTGTAAAGCCATCAACCTCACCTGATTGTTACAATTTTCTCCTACATAATTAGATCTAAACTCTTCAAAGAGCATAACTAGGCTCCGTAAACTTTACTTTTATGTGTTATTTCACTGCAAGTTTCAAGAGGCAATTAAATTTTAACAAAAGGAAAACTTTTAGATCAACTATGCCATGCATACTTGTCCCATAAATTCTGAGTGGGTCTAAAGGTCTGCAATAATTATGCAAAAATGCAAAGAATAAACCAAGTTTTCAACCATCTTCTTTTTATTTGAACCTGTGGGTTTTCTCTATTCACTATCATTGTTATTCAGGGAACATACATGATTCATGAGAGTGAAAATTTTTGATATATTTAACCTGAAATCTGTTTCAGAGTTGGTATATCAACTTCAGAAGAAATGCCTCTCTCTTCAAACAAAACCAAAAAAAAAAAAAATGTCTGGTTGTTTCTATGAATGCTGCTTCAAACCTATATTAGTCATAATTTCTTGGACATCACTTCATTCCAAAGTAGAAGTTGCCCTTAGAGTATCCATTGAAAGCACACATTTGCCCATGGATATTTGAGAGGTTTTACTTTGGCAGAGTTTGCAAGGCAGGGAACGGTATTAAATATTCACATCTCCGCATGTTCATATCTCAGCGCCTTGGTAAAATTACCTCCCCTCCCCAACCTTGCTATCTTCCCTCAGTTGTGTTTCAAGACCTCCCATAATGTAGTTTAATATGTTAAACTTTAGAAGTCAGATAAAGTCAGAACAGCCAAGGGGAGTTTCATACGATGCTTTTGTTCCCTAGGAAAGATCTTGAAAGAGAGGGAGGGCATGACCTTCTATTTAGTCCAGTGTGCTTCATGATACTTGTATCCAGATTCCACCAATCAGAGGCTAGAGAAGACAACAGTAATAGGAATAATTGAAGTGCAGCTGATTCTGCTCACACCTGATCTCTCAACATTTCAACTCCCTGCGCTATGCCTGCAAGTGCTTCTGGGGGCCCCAGGGGACGTCTCATGCGCTCTCACACAAGGCTGCTCTCTATTAGGAGTTAATGAGTCCATCAGCTATCTGCTGAGAGTGGAGGTCACGGGCTGATGCCTGCATACCAGGCTTCTGTTGGGAAGTTAGGATACTTCTCTCCCTTTGAAAAAAAAATTAATGTTATTCATTTTTAGAGAGAGAGAGAGAGACAGAGTGTGAGTGGGGGAGGAGCAGAGAGAGAGGGAGACACAGAATCCAAGGCAGGCTCCGGGCTCTGAGCTGTTAGCACAGAGCCTGATGCGGGGCTCGAACCCACAAACCACGAGATCCTGACCTGAGCCAAAGTCAGACACTTAACCAACTGAGCCACCTGGGTGTCCCTGCTTTCTCCTTTTGGATCACACATTTGATCCACCCTCACCAGTTTGCCAGAATAACAGGAGATATGCAATTCCTATTTACACTCAAAGTGCTAGATAGTTCTACGCTGGTGACTGAATATAAAAACTAGGCACAGTGATTTCACCCTGTGAAACAAGAGCTGTCACAAGGGCCTAGAGACAGGTTGAATGTGTGGCTCTCTATTCCTTCCATTCCTACTCATCCAGAGAAGTTGACTTTTATCTGTTTTAAGCCCTGAGACTCCAGAAAATTTGGCTTGTGATGTCACTTCTGCCCTAATTAGTTTACATTTATGTTTCACGACTTATATTTTAGTCTCACACAAAATATTTCCTTTTGGCAGTCTACTTAGGAATTGGCACTGTTATAAAAGTGATCTTATACCTTGGGACTTTATTTATGTTTAAAGAGAACATCCTATAATTATATACTGAAAGTGATGGGAAAATGGACTTTGAGAAGAGGGGAGTACTTTCCTGCAATTTCTAAGAGCTGTATCTTATGTAAGATAAAGTACTTTATTTGATGGTTTGGGCAAAAGAGACAGGAAAGACTATTTTGTAATTGTTGCTAACTTCTAGAGATTGATTATTGAACAGAAAATTCATTAACATTATGTTTTAAAAGTGGTGACGCATGTTGAGTCCATTTTTCTGAAACGACAAAACTACTCTGGAAATCTCATCTCTTTTCAATGTAACCCTCTGAATATTTCCCGGCCACCCTACTGCGTGGTAGGGCAGACAGATAGAGATAGATATTATAAAGACAGAGTGGGTAATGCATTGCCTTATCCAGAGAGTCTGCAGAATCTTGAACAGTTTTCATTTACATGTGTTTTCTGCAGTGTTGAAAATCATGTAGGTAGAATGAGGGGCGATGTGTGCGGAAGAATCAGAGGTGTGTATACAGAAATGGTGGACCACTTACTGCAAACACGCATCCTTGTCAACATCTCCGGTTCCTCCTCCAAAACTGCCAGTGATAGGGAAGCCCCTGAGAAGGGAGGTGATGTACTGTCAGGGGAATGCTTAGCATCTGATGAGTGCAAATCAAGATTTGAGTTCTGGCCCTGAAGTATGCCTTCTACTGTGAGACTCTAAGGAAATAATTTTCCTTTGCTAAGTCCTGATATCTTCATGTGTTAAAAGACGTACAGTAGCATGGCACAGGTCATTGCCATTCACCGTCCTCTCTTATATCTTCTCCATTCTCTACCATTATCTGTCCCACTCTGTGCCCTAGAAGGCTGACCCCTTCAGAAAGGATCTTCAATGCCTCTTGTTTACCAGCATCCTGTTAGGTTGGGCCAATGGAAGAGGTCATGGGAGACAGGGCAGTGCATGTCTTCACTGTTGTCTGACTGCTCTGGGCTCCCTGTGGTGGCTGCATCCTTCCCTGTCTACAATTTCCTGGTGTGCCCTGTCAACAACTCTCTTACCTGGCTCCTGTCAAGTTCTCTCTTCCCCTGCTTCTTAAGGTCTAGAAGAGAAAGGACATGCCCTTCCTGCTGTTGCAGTCTCTGAGAAGCTCAGTGTCCCTTCTTATTTCCCTTCACCCTGCTCTTGCCTGTCTGTCCACCATCCCTTTATCAAAATGAATGAACCACCTGCATTGGATTTCTTGTTCCTGCCAGGACCCTACCTCATCTGAGTAGCTATCCTAGGTCTCTCCCAGGTCTTTTGAGAAGTTCAAATGAAATAGTATATGAAAGCATTTTATAAATTCTAATGTAATACAAATGTTAGTTTTCAGTTTTACTGCCCTAAACATCCATCCATTTTTCCTATGGCTTCCATTGTTATTATTTTTAGCTTAAATTTGCTCCTTCCTAAATTCTGTTAAAGCTGATCTGTCCCCTCATGTTAAGGAGTAAATACAACCTCTGACAGTTCCTCAGAGCCTTGAAAAACATGGCATTTGCACCCGGACCTTCTTTTCTCTGAATTAATCAGTGTGAATTGCTTTAAATGTTATTCATATGCCTTGATGGTAAAGACGGTAAATGTCCCCTCCATTCTGGTCACTCTTTTGAACACATTCTGGTTCAAGATTGTTTCTCTTTCACTGTAATGTTCAGAACTAAATATTCCAGATTACCATCTCACCTCACAGTAGTTAACCTGTTTGTTTTGTTTGTTTGTTTTGTTTCCCACCAACATTTTCTCTTTTCCAGCCACCTTTCTTCAGCTTTTTTTTTCTTTTTAAGCTTGCATGATAGGCAGAATAATGACTCTCCCCAAAGATGTCCACATGCTAATCCCCAGAACCTGTGAATATGTCACCTTGTTACAAGAGGCATCACAGATGGATTTCATTTAAGGACCTTGAGATGGGGAGATTGTCTGGATGGGCTCAGTTTAATCACAGTGGTCCTCAAGAGTAGATGAGGGAGATAGAAGGGTGGGGATCAAAGTGATGTGATGAGAGTACTCACTTGCTCTTGCTGGCTTTGAAGATGGAAGAGGGGGGCCATGAGCCAAGTGACATGGAGGGCATCTACAAGCTGGAAAAGGCAAACAAACAAATTCTCCCCTAGAGCCTCCAGAAAGGAATGATGGTCTGCTGACACCTTGATTTTCGTCTGGGGACACCCTTGTTAAACTTTTGACCTGTAGACTGGAAGAATCATAAATTTAAGTTGTTTTAGGCCACTGAGTTTGTGGTAATTTGTTATTTAGAAAACAAATACTCTTGGGTGGAACATTGATATTTTTCCCTTTATTTTCCTAGGATTTGTCTCATCATTTCAAGATGTTGAGAATATCCCCAGTTATGTTTCCATTAGCTAGTGCATTACATATAGGCACAAGATTTATTCATTCATAAATTTGTTCAGCCATCTAATCATGTTGCCAATGCAGATGTTGACCATGTCAGGACCTTGGAAAAAGTTCAGAGATTTTTTTTTAAGTTTAGAGATTGGGCATCGGTAGTTGTCTCCCAATTAACCATTTGTGATCCTACCCAACTGTATCATTATCTAGCTACTATTCATTTCTCTTGTCCACTAGACTCTCAGGCCAGATTTGTTAAATAACTGTTGTTGTTTTTTTTCTGTTAACATCAGAAGCATACTTAGAAACAAATGGCACACATACCTCCCTTCCTATTTACCATTCTAGTAATACTCTAAAGATTTGATAAGAAAATAGGCTAAAGACAGATTTGGAACACAAGTGGGAATATTTTAAAATCCAAGTCTCAGTCTCCTCATTGTGGCCATACTGTGCAGCCTGAGAATCTATGCAGAGAGGAGAAAGAAAAATTGTCATGAATTTATTGGGCTTTCGCATCTTCTATTTCAGTGACTAAAGTGAATTTGTCTTAAGCCATTTTTTATGCTTCGCCTCTGTGTGGAAACGCAGGACTCATGAAAGGGATAATCCTTTGGGAACTGGAGAAACAAGTCCATTTATTAGTGTTCATCAAGTAAACAATTAGCCACCTTGTTAATAGTATAGTAATGATAACCCTTGACTTTGCTTCTTCCTTTTGGACGTTAGGGTCTTAGGTCCTCTTCTAAGCCATTTACACAAGCAGGAGCATTGAGATTTGCTCTTTTTGATGGATCATATTTTCTCCTTGCAGAGAAAGCCTTGTATTTTCTTCTCAGCACTTGGTTGAAATGGGATCCATATCAATTTGTCTTAGCCACTGAATGGTACTTACCATGTTATATAGTGAGCTATAAAGTTCTGTTCATAATAAATAGGTGAACTGCTTTCCCAAACCTGTTTCTCATTTAATTTAATTTAATGCAGAATATTCAAACTTGCTACATGATGCTAATTCATGTTGAAAAGGTTCTGAGTTTAGACTACCAATCCTCAGAGTGTTCCAGGCCAAAGAGGTTTATGAGAAAAGATATATTTATCACTGAAACGAGTAGAAGAATTTAATTTTAGTTTTATTCTAATACTTAACATCTTCATAGCCGCTGCTTAGAATCCACTAGAGAAAATCTACTCAAGTCATATTTCCAAGATCATGACATCAGAAAAAGCCATTCCCTTGAAGGTTGGGGGAAAGATTGTCTTGCAGTTCTGCTGACTCAACTGTAAAGTTACAATGAGTACATCTCTCTCGCAGTTGAGAAGTGGCCAATACCAAGGAATTTCATGTTTGAACTGTTTAATCTAAATTACATGCATTTGCAAATTCAGGCAAAGACAATATAGCTTATAAAAGTCCTCTAATGTTTTGAAAGTTGTTACCTTCATTTGGTAACAACTGATTACCATGTGTTAAGCAGGAGAAAACACCTGCAAACAATATCCTTGTCCTGCTATTGATTCTGCTTTAACTGTGCTTGTTCAGGTACAAAACCATTAGCTACTTCTTGATAGTTTTTATGATCGGACTTAGCACCTAGTATTGAGCAAGCACTGAAGAATGCATCTTCCGTTAAAAGGTTGATTTATTAGTTTATATGTAAAAGAACACTGGAGGTTATAAAGGTAACAAAGACCTTAAACATTATATCGATTTTTTTCCCCCAGAGCTTTTTTTCTTCTTGTTGTACTGCAGGGTAATAAAATTTCACTAGACCCATTGGATCCATAAAATCTGAAGTACAACCACCAACTGATAGAAATGAAATTGTTTGACTGGAGCGATAAGCAAAGACTTGGCTTTGAACTCTGAGTAGCGTAAGTCGTGCTGCTGGCCTGTGAGGGTGAATCACAGCGTGCTGTGCACTGAAGGACAAGCATATATCTGCAGGAGCTCCCAGTTCAGTAATCACTGGGTGACGCCATGACCTTTACATGCCCACGGTGGCCTCCAAATGAGGATCTTTAGAAATGGAAAAACAACACCATGTCTCTTGTAGAACTTAGATTTTTCCTTGTATGAATTAAGTTGTGGATCAAAGATTTCAAATTCAGAGTAAAGAGAATAAGAAAATAAGAATTTCTCTTTGCAAATCCCCAAATCTATTACCTTTAAAATAGCAAAGGTTTTGGGTTTTTTTTTGTTTGTTTGTTTGTTTGTTTGTTTGTTTTTTTCAAGAGGAGGAGCTGCAGGCTCACCAAAGTACTCCTTGCTATTGTGTGACAGACTGGAGTTTTCTGAGCTTCTACTCTGCTGGGCACTGACCTGTGCAAACCCTCGGCATGTGAACCATCAGTCATGTTACCTTGGTCTGCTCCCAGCACAACCCTGTTCTTTGTAGCCCCCAGCACTGGGCCAGTCAAGGCCTGAGGCATGGCTCCCCATTACCAATCAAGTATAAGAGAGGAGCATCAACATTTTCCTGATCCATCCAGGCAAAGTGAGATTTCTTTCAGTGGCAAGAGCTTGAGAACAATATGCAAGTCAGGGAATGTGTAGGCAAGGTCTACCAGAAAGCTGCCCCATTTCCATTTTTGTGAATTGACCCAGAAAGGATTAGAATAGGAGGATGCCTGACCAATTAGAAAGTTTTTTGCTTAGTCCAGATAACTGACCTGGAATCTCAGCAACTGTACTTTAAAGGTACCTGCAAGTGTTTTCTCATGCCTGGTGGGATTAGAGTGGAGGTAAACTCACAGTAATTCACTCTTGGTCTGTTTCTGTCAAAAAAAGGCAATTCTGAAGCCACTGAGGCCTTAGATCAAAGCCAGATCCTAGACAAGTAGCTTTCTTCCATAGCTCCATCTGTCTATCAATTTCTTTCTTGTTCTTTCTCTTTCTTTCTTTCTTTCTTTCTTTCTTTCTTTCTGGAATCTAGATTCAGATTGACTGTATTTTTGTCATTTTTTTCCTGTTTATTAAACCTCAAGATGCATTAACTGGTTAGTAACCAGAGACTTGGTTTTTCTCTTTAGTTTTAGGTATTTCATGTTTCTTATTAACTGCCTTATTCATACTCAACATCATTGAAAACCAGCTGTTATGGCAAGGAGTAGGGTCAAAGAATGACTAAGTTCCATTTGCTAGGACCCTCTTGTAGTCTAATAGATGTGAAGCAGATTGTGCTGGTACACACAGGGGCTGGATGTAGAAGGGTACCTTCTCTTGAAGTGAATTAATGTTGTACAGGTTTTACAGGTCACACATAGTGCCTAAAAGCTTGTGTTCTAAATGAATATTTGACAGCATCCAGTTTAATTTTGGAAGTCAGATGCCCCATAGCCCCACATTTTTCCTAAAGCATAGATGTGTTCATTTCTATTGTATGATCACCAGTCTTGTGCAGGTGAAGTGCTGTCCACACACAGCATACCAGCTGTGCACATCTTCACATTAGGCTGGGGTGGTGCTGAAAGAGGACTAATTCAAGGACCACAGTCTATCCCAGAGGGTCCCCGAACCAGGGAGGACAAATACGATGCACTTGGGCATTCCCTCCCATTTTAGCACCACTGCCAGACATCACTAGTTGATTGCAGCTCTCTTTGTCAAACTGAAGAATGTATCTCAACACTGAGTTCTAAATAGCCTCTGTCAGTTACTCATGGCTGTCCTGCTACTAGGAACCCAGCTGCCTTTTGCCAGCCTTCCTTTAGAAGGTCATTTTAATGGCCATCTGGCAGCACTGTCTCTGCTGCCAGAGGAAATAGCCATGGCTGTGAGGTGGCCCCCAGGATATATACCACACCTGCCAGTCCAAACACATCATCCCAACAAAAAAGGGGGACAGCGAATTACCTTGCCGCAAAATGTCTGCTTCTCTTGCGATTCAGTGCTAAACGCATCTTACCTTAGCCCATAGAAATGATCTAAATGATATAACAAAGCACAGCAACTCCCTGCCAGGGGGACCATTGGAAATTTGATCAGCGGGCAAGTAGCCCTAATATTCCTGACTGATGTCGAGTCATGTTTCTATTTATGCATCTGTCTAGAGCTATGACTATTTACACCTTTCATATTGCTGGTGATTCCAGGAAGGTGGGAACAGCCTTTGAATGGAGTAGAATTTACCATCAAACCAATGGAAAGTATCCTAAGTGTTCCAGGAGCCACCAGATTTAAGACCGTACATGCTGCAGGCCGAATATGGCCTAGAATACTCGCAGGGCCATTTGATTAATTTCAGAAATCCCACCTCCTGATTTTCTCTTGTTTTCTGTCCTTTTCTCATTTAAATAAGGTCGATTTACTGAAGAGGAGAGAAAATTAACATATCCTGACCCTGTTCCACCTGCCAGCATCTCATAGTTATTTCATCCAGTCCATACAATAACCCTGAGGCATGGGTATTATTATCTCATTTTTCAGATGAGACAACCGGGGCTCATGGGCACTTACCCAAGGTCTTTACATTATTGCTTAAATGTATTAATGGCAGAGCCAATATTCAAATTCAGATGTGAAAAAAATGTATTTAATAAAGTATATTAGTTTCTCCCCCCCTTTTAACAACTCATGAGAAAAAAAAAAATGTATACAAAGGTTTTCTTTGAATATGTCACCAGAAGCTTCCTTTTGCTCTAATAATCCACATTTTTGTGGGTTCTGGTTTATGAAAGAAGATGTGACTTATTCCATGACTTTCTGCTAAAGAATGAATTTGAGAATGTTAAGGTAATTTTCCGGATGAGACAACAGGATAAACAATGCGAGTTTCTAGGGAAACGTGTTGAGATAACAAATAGTGTTGCCATACCGACTGATTTGGTACCGGATCATCTTGTTCAAACTGGACATCATCCCCCTCACCCCACCAGCCTTTTCTCTCCCCTTCCTTTTTTTTAAAATTTATTTTATGTTGTATTTATTTGAGAGAGAGAGAGACAGACAGACAGACAGAGAATGAGAATGAGTGGGGGAGGGGTAGAGAGAGGGAGACACAGAATCTGAAGCAGGCTCCAGGCTGTGAGCTGTCAGCCTGGGGCTCGAACCCACAAACCGTGAGATCATGACCTAAGCAGAAGTTGGATGCTTACCCAAATGAGCCACCCAGGTGCCCCTCCCCTTCCTTGTACCTGAACAGTCTGAGGAAAGGTGCACACCCCACGTGTGAAACCTATATAATGACTGAAGAGCTCTTTTTCCCAGACTCTTTAATCTAAAACAAGTGACTCAGTCTAACATCCTACATGTTGGTGGAAAGGGAGCCTTTGACCTTCAATCCTTACCAAGTGGCAGAGGATACTTGACTGTAAATAAAACTCCATTTAAGTATGGCTTTTTAGAAATTGGAAGAATCAAATCCCTGCACTTGAATGGCATTTCGAAGCATTGTTAATTCTAAGATTTTTTTTTTTTTTTCCTCTGTTCAAGTCACTCTTTGAGAAGTCATTTTCATTTGCCTGCCTGCTCAGGATTTTATGGTATGTAAGTGACAAGCATTCCCTGTAACGCATTGGGGGAGGGCACCCACTAAAAGAGAGCTCAAGCTGAATGACATTGGTTGTGAAATGATGCCTTTTTCTGCTAGGCTGTGTGATATTTAGCATGCCTTGACATATGCTAAATTACTAAATTTCAAAATACTCAGAAATCCCTAGAGAATGTTACATGGACTATGTGGGTAAGATTTCTCCCATGATTACAAGTCTAAAACATTTTCCACAATTTCAAATCAATATTTTATCTGGACTTTACCAAAAGGATTTGACACATTGAACCTGACTGTATTCTTAAGTAATGGCTTTACACTATTGGGAGAATAATTTATGGGAGGTGTTCTTAATACATGTTGTCTATTGAAACTGACTTCTAAGTTTTAATAATGAAGGTCTTGGTATCTGGAAACATCTAGCAATGAAAGAATTCATGGTGATGGGTAATGGAATAATGTAAGTGTATACTTTTTTCTTCCCTAAGGAATTCTAGGCACATTGCTGTTTATTATTTTTCATATCCAAAAGAGGCATTTGTAGCCCATTAATTATTTTTTGGTAGTGAATTATTTTCAAATCATGTATTAAGGTTTCAGGCCATGTTCAAAAGGGCATGTATCTTATTCCCTTTTCTAGACCGGGTATTTATTTTGCTAGCACTTGGTGGTTATGTTCTCCTTACTTATACCTTATATACACAGTGTAGTTGGAATCTTTACACCTGCATTATTAACCCCAACAGTCCTCAGAAAAATAACATACCCGTGTTCATGGAAAGAAGGAAAGAAATAAGGAAGGAAAGGGAGAAAGAAAGAAAAATTATTTTAGTCCTTGCAGCTCCATAGAAATTGCTCTTTTCACAGCATCAGTGAACTCTGCCTTGCCACAGATCCTTCTCATACCTTCTTGACTTGTAGCAGCTGATCCAAAATGAAGTCCCTTCAGCTTTCTTATCTCACTTGTACAACATAGTGAATGCACTAAATGCCCCTGAATTGTCCACTTTAAAATAGTGACTTTTATGTTATATGAGATTCACCTTAATTTAAAAAAAACAAAACAAAACATTTTATTCATATTGTTGGGGTTTTGGAATGATGGGGGTGTAGAGCTGAAATCAAGGGTTGTATGCTTAACCAAGCCACCCAGGTGCCCCATGAATATATAGTTTTAAATGAAAATAATGCAAAGTAAAGACATATTCAAAGAAAATAAAAATGTAAGTGTCAAAAATTCCATTGTACCTGCTGATTAACTATCTTTACCTTAGTCCTATCATGTGTTTGTATTTGTCTTTTTAGGAACTTGAAATTTCAGTGTTTGTATGGCATATTAATTCTTTTTTTTTAGACTTTGAATCCTTTCCTTCACTCAGTTCTATTCCAGATTGCATTAGTGATCTTCTAGCTGCCCCATCTCTCCTTAGGACTACCCACAGCCCAGCCTCAAAGCATGTCACATTCCCCTGCCTTACTTGTGGCTGGGATTTTGGAAAAACAATGACTTACTCTAACCTAGAGAGTTGAGGTCAGAAGACTATGAGCCTGTCAACTTTATTTGACACAGTTGAACAGCAGCTTTCCAAATATCCCCCAAATTGGGCTTGGAGCATATGGAATAAATTCTGCATTTCTGGTTGAATTCTCCCTCTGTCTGTTGTGTCCCCACCCTCCCAAATCCTGGGTGCTTTTCACTTGGCTAGATCTTTCCCTTGAAACAAAAATCTGCCAGCTTTGTTTCCAATTAGCCCTCCCAAGGCAAATGGGACCTGCATTTATCCCTAAATCTTGTTCCTGCCTGGATCTCACAAAGTAGCCATTTATCACTCCCCTACTCGAATAACTCCCTTGCATTTCACCTTCTTACAGTGTCACTACACAGTCTGAGTGGAACTGGATGTTTCTTCCCTGCCTGGGATTTATCTGTATTGCACTGTCTTTTCCCTTGAAAATATTTGGGATCCATACTTCTGTTTCTCTTAGTCCTTTTCAGCAGTTGGTTCCTGCCAAAGACCCACTTCCTCTTCCCTGGTAGCCTGGCAAGGTCAGTTCTACAATGCTACTGATCCCTTCCTGGGAAGCATGTCTGGTGATTGGTCACTAAGTTACTAAGAGCCATATATCATCATGTCCCTGATCTACTTCTCCGTTACTTCTAAGAAAAATCATTTTCTGCCTTTGTCTTCCTGAAACAGGTTCTCTATCAAATAGCAGAAGGTAACCTTGGTTTCCTTTTTAAACAAATCTTTTAAGATGAAAAACTCTTTCTGAAAAAAGAATGCTCTTCCAATTTTACATTTGTCAGTGTTTTATATAATAATAATAATAATAATAATAATAATAATAATAATAACTGACATTTTTAGGTGCTTTTTGTGTGTTACAGAAAGGGTTGAGCATCATCAGATTTATACTCTTAATAGCCCTTGGAGACAGGTACTGTGGTTATCCTTATTTTACTGATGATGAGGTGGGCTCGGGGAGGTTAAATAGTCTGCCCGTGGTCACGCTATCTATTAAGTGACAGAACTGCTTGTGAAGTTCAGACTGTTGACTTCAGGGACCAAGTCGAATGACTTGGCTTTCTTATACCTCACCAAAAAATGCTAAATTCAGTTTAAGCCACTAAATTAACAAAAAAGCAAAATTCTGATGTGAACAAGAAGGTGTACATGTATTAAGTAACTGGCCATGGTGGGAGCTCAGTATTTTGGGGGACAACAAACTAAGCCAACCCTCATGCCTGTTTAGTAAGCCCCCTGCCCCTAAGATAATTATTTTGAAATTTGAGGACAGCACATTATATGCATTTTTTTCCATGAGTAAACTAATTCACTAAGCACTTTGCATGAGAAAGTGGCTGAAGAGGGGACTGTCCTTCCATCTACTCCTTTTGAATAAAGCTATCAAAAGAAAGGGGCCAAAAATAAATGGCAGGTTCCTTTCATCCTCTTTATCAAGTCCTTATTCCAGACTGAAATGCTTCCAAATAAACTGAGAGAAGACCATGAGTAAATTACCTGGGAATGGAAGGTTAAGGAGCCCACCTATGGGCAGATAAGGATAGTCTTGATTCTCTAGCTGAGAGCCTCAGCACTGTGATATAGGGACTCCAGAACTCTCGGAGCCCACCTGTCTGTGCTCTCTTCCCCCCTCTGCCTGTCTCTGGTTGCTTTTCCTTTCACTCTGGGCCAATGATTTTGAAAGTACGGTATTCATCTCTGTGTACAATCAACTCAAATGGAATAGCTTTTCACATTTTAAAATTCAGTGCAAGATATTGTCTGGCTTTGTGGTTTCTGAGATTATACAGCATGCCAAAAATGTGGTTTTATTGACAAATGAGCGCATTTATCTGGCATGAGCAAGAATTAGTGTCATAGTAGAAATAACTTACTAGATGGTCTGATTTGAAAGAGACCAAAGCAGCGTCCCGCCACCTGTGAAAGTGGCTGATATTCTATTACTTCCGTGGAAGTTATGTAAGGTTTGGGTTTCTACAGCAGATAGGTACATATTCCTAGGAGCAGCAAGAGACTAGGCCCTCATGAACTAGGTCCTTTCTTAGGGTGTGGGGAATGAGTAGCTTCTGAGAAGAGCAGCCTAGAGATCAGAGAATTCACGTGGAAAGGGTGACTGCAGGAAATGGGATGAGGGCAGTGAGGGAACGCAAGAGGAAAGGCTTCCCAGACAACCCACAGGCCTCACAAATATGTCATGGATGTCCTCCTAGATCCCGGGTGCCTTTCCATTCCTCTGCTGGGAGTCTGCTCGAACCTCGGTCTTTTCAAAAATCCCTTGGGGGGGCACCTGGGTGGCTCAGTCGGTTAAGCGTCCGTCTTGGACTCAGGTCACGATCTCGCAGTCCGTGAGTTTGAGCCCCGCGTCGGGCTCTGGGCTGATGGCTCAGAGCCTGGAGCCTGCTTCCGATTCTGTGTCTCCCTCTCTCTCTGCCCCTCCCCCGTTCATGCTCTGTCTCTGTCTGTCTCAAAAATAAATAAACGTTAAAAAAAAGTTAAAAAAATTCCTTGGGGAAGAAATTCTATCTATGCTTATTGTATTCAAGTGCCTATCTTCCTTCTGATTTTCTAAGGTACTTACTGTATGTTAGTTTATAAACTCAGCCCCTTGATGTCGCCTGTTGTGCCCTGGAATAGACTGGGGTGGACATTGCTACCATCTACTGGGCTGCACGCTTTGCCCACATGGAAAACTGTTTCCACACTGATTGTTGGATTCACCTCGTCTATGTTAAGTACCTCACCACCTTACATTGGCAACTGGGAGGGTTTCCCTAGGAATTGTATTCTGTCAGGAAACAGATACAATAATAATAGGTGGCAGGCCATACCAGAGGATTGAGGTCTCCAGTGAATAACTGTGAGGAAAACAATTTGACACACTTTCATCCTCTGATGAAAGCTAAATGTGATATCTAGGTGTAAACATTAAAAAAAAAAAAAAAAGAATGGAAAGTCACACATGGAGGGGGGACCTGAGAGTGTGGTGGCAATCTCCACCCAGAGTGGGGGGGGAAACTTGAGGTGATTTAACAACATTATTTCTTTCCAAGATACATGCCTTCGTGGAACTTGCTGGCCTGATTCCTGGATCCTATCAATTTAGCAAGGACATACACAAAAAATTACTCCTGTAGTCCAACTGAAATTGGAGCTGGAAACACTGGCTTTCTTCTGTTTGGAAAGATCTACAATGCAGAGGAGTTTGAGCAGTTCCATGTTGGGTTCTTTAACCCATTATTATCTGTTGATTTAAGACTGACTAATAAGGATGACAGACATGACATTGACTCCTCTATTCCTTGGTCTGGCATGTTTTGTAAATTCAAAAACAAATGTACAGGCATAGTCAGATAGCTCCTCTCTTAACCTTCCACTCAGAAATATACTTTCTCGGGTGCCTGGGTGGATTAGTCAGTTTAGTGTCTTACTCTTGATTTTGGCTCAGGTCATGATCACAGGGTCAAGGAATGGAGCCCCTCTTTGGGCTCTGTGATGGCAATGGGGACCCTGCTTGGGATTCTCTCTCTCCCTCTCTCTCCTCCTCCCCTGCTCACATGTGTGTATACGTGTGTGTGAGTGCCTGTACACAACTCCTTATTCTTTCAACCTTGATGAATCTGATATTATTGTTTTCCCTCGTTTTCAGATGTGGAAATGGGGCTTTAGTATACTGTCCTGAATCACATGAAAGGGAAGTTAGAGGGATTTAAACTCAGGTTGGCCTGCCTGAAGGGTTATCCTATACTTCCTTAATAAATGTGTAGTATTTATGATCCCATAGTGATGTGGAACAAGCCGTCCCCAAGCTGTGTGGTATAAAACAACCAACATGTTATGTCTTTGTTCACAATTCTGCAGTTTGGACAGGGCTTGGCAGGGACGGCTCATTTGTGTAACAGCTGGGGCAGCTCCACTGGGCCCTGAGGTCAGTTCTGTTGTGGCCACACCTCCATGGCTAGCAAGTTGGCTGTGGCTATTGGCTTACTCCTCAGCTGGGGCTTTTGGTTGGAGATCTCAGTGGTCCTCCATGTGGCCTCTATTCAGAGCTAAGTTGGACTTTTCTCAACACAAAGGCAGAAAATGCCTTGTCTTTGTAAGGCTTACCCTCCAGACTGGCCCAGCATGGCTTGCAAAGCATTCTTTGGTTAAAACAGGTCACAGGGCTGGCCAGCTTCAAGGGAGGAGCCTCGGAAAGGGCATGGATCCTAGTAGGCATGGTTCACAGAAGTGGTTCAAAGTCAATAGCCTACCTTAAAAAGACAACATTTTTTCATTGTTTTTTGCTATCATCAGAGAATCCATGAAGGACATACACATTTTGTTCCTATCTATTCACTGCTGTAATCAATACAGAGAAGATACAGATTAGGCTTCGGCCCTGTAGTGGTACCTGATATGCCGGAAGTTCAACCAGAAACCAAAACCAAACAAAAGCAATTAAACTGGCAAGCAGGGGTGGTGAGTATAAACACACGGACAGTTGGGCACATTCATTCTGTAGGTAGTTTTAAAAGCGACGAATGACCAGACTACACTCCATCGTAATTTCTGGGACAAGTGCCTTTTGTTTGAGGCACTCGAGCTTGCCTGCTTTTCATAATTAAGGGAGACAGTACTCGAGCACACACACACCCTTGCCCCTAGGTGCACATGAAGGGATAGGAATTGGATATGCTGGGGTTAGGTTACACGTGGAATGAGAGATGTGGGGTGTCTAGATTAACGTGGGGGTTTGTTCTGAGAGCAACAAGAAAGAGTCACGTAACTTTTTATTACATACAGGGCATTCACTTAGGGAATGGATCTTCAGGTTTTGTTTCTAAAATAGATCACATATTTTCAGTGCTTATTGAAGGAACCAAGGGGAGTGGGTGAGAGGGTGTCATGGCAATCCTTGTTATTTATAGTTGGCGATATTGTTAGTGTTCACCCCACGGAGAACCGAATCGCATCTAAGCCCATAATTTCCATATCTTTGGAAAGCTTTTAGCTCCTCACTGCCTGTTGGCATGGTAACATGACAAGAGTTATGATGTCAAAACTGTATGAACTCATGATTGATCTAAAATTATTTGGGCACCTTTCCCATTTCAAATTTCCATTGAGAGGGAATGAGAGGCCACGTGGCAACTTCATTCAAAAGAAAAAAATAAAAACATCTTTTTTTCCCCCTAAATTGTCCTGAAATAAATTCTCTGTTTTCCTTTCCATGTAATGCTAAAAAGATTACTGTCCTTCTGATGGTTTTTGGCATTTTCTTTCAAATTCAGATATTTTAATCTCTTTCTCTATTTTTTTTTCTATTCCGATTGAAATCAGTGGTTGAGACTAGCATTATCTTTAGACTGCACATGAAAAGCAGGGCAGGTGTGTCGGCTGGAATTCGCAGGTGTCTCCTGAAGTGAAGGTGACCTTGAGGAAATGCTGAGAGTTGGCAGAGAGGTCAGGAGATACCAAGAGCTACTATGTTTTGAGTATTTGCCAGCAATGGTGTTGTTATCACTTCCATGTAGAGGAGCAAACTGAATGGTCAGTCACACAGATGAAGTAAGTTTCTTGAGGCCAGACAGTGACAATGTGGCAGAAGAGATTTATTGGGGGAAAAAATATCTATCTATCTATATCTATATCTATATCTATACCTATATATCTATATCTATATATCTATATATCTATATCTATATCTGAGCTGGCTAACAAGAGAAGTGGAATTTACTCATGTGAAGATCAGTGGAAAAGAGAGAGCTCCATCCCCTCTGGAAATGTATTTGACCAGATTTCTTTATTTTAGCCTCAGTTTAATGATCTGTAAAATGGGGGTAATAATAGAAACCTGTCAAGATAAACTATGAGAATAAGAGCTAAAGATAGAGCCCAGTGCTTACAGAAGACGACCAAGAAATGCTGATGGCCCCGAAGAAGCAAATAGATTTACAGCTAATTCTCAGAGATTAGAGAGGAGGATGAACTCATTCTTATTTCAGGCACCATGTGTTTTGTGACTTCAGACATAAAACTTGACCATAATGCTGGAGCTTGGCGCATCTACTCCTACCACCAAAATAATTTCTTTAACCGGATCTCAATCTGACCATTGTTAAATAAAATTCTTCATCTTCAACCTTCAGCATTATTCCTCTGCACAATTCATAACCAAATGATGGTTTGAAGTTAGAGGGCATTATAATTTTTTTTCTGCTTAATGTTATTAGACTCACATTTATGTGTATTTCTGAACAGACTTTAACTGAAAGCCTACTATGTGCCGGACATTCATTCAGGAAAAAGCTGAACAGAATGGCGTTCAGTGGGGAGCTTCTATTTTAGTGTGGGAGACAATAATAAAAAATGTAAGACACAAACATATACAGTGCTATATAGTAAAAATGCTAAGGAGAGGAAACTGAGCCAGGGGTGGGCCAGCAGTAGGGAGAATCAAACTAACATAAAGGTGTCAGGGCCAGGGTTAAGATTTTTAGGGCAGCTCCAAAAGTCATCACTGGGGTGACTTTTCTTGCAGATATCTGGAGGAAGACACATCAGGCTAGGCAGAGGGAATAGCAAAAGCAACGGCCCTGAGGCCCAATGAGTTCAGCAAAGCAAGACAGCTAGTGAGCCTAGGAACAGAGTAAATGAGAAGGGTTGTAGGAGAGGTCTTCTTTTCCTATCTTTACAACACCCTTTGTGAGATAGAGAAAGAAATAAATAAGAAATGATTTGCCTCAGGTAATAAAGTGATTAGACCCTGACTTCAAACCAGCCCCAGTATCATCCTACTGGAATCTGCTCTTCAGCTTTTCTTCACAATTAGCATCATTCTGAGTTACTATACCATTTTTCACTCTGCAGATGTATGCGAGGGAAACTCTGTAAGTCATTTTCAACTGCGAGGATGTTCTGTGATGATTCTTAGACGATTAACACCTATCTGGTATAACAAAGATACTTGCTTACTGTTCCTCACTAAGTTACAAGAAGAAATCCAGGCCAATTGAACAAGAGATGGACGTGAGCAAATAGGAATTAAGCCACAGACATCTGTACCTTAGAGCTGAGTCACAATCACATACACAGAAGTTGGTGTCTCAGATGCACTTCCTCCTTGTTGAGATGTGAGTAGGTTTTGTCCCCGCCCCAGGAGAGCTTGCACTTCCTCCGGCTGGCAGTTGAGGCTGGCAGCTGAAGTTCCTC
The DNA here is from genome assembly GCF_018350215.1 of Panthera leo. NCBI lineage: Eukaryota > Metazoa > Chordata > Mammalia > Carnivora > Felidae > Panthera > Panthera leo. The sequence goes on from NC_056681.1 coordinate 95,155,421, forward strand.
CTTGAGACTTTTCATCCGTGTAAGTGCAAGAATTGCTTTGCCAGTGGATTGACACTTTTAGTTATCATTTGGTTATTGGTTGTATACATTTGAGATTTCATAAGCATTTATTAAGTGCTATTGTATCAAGCAGTTTCAACAAGGTTTACATTTTAACCTCCCATTGACCCTGAGAAGTGTATCATTCTGTGTTCATAGATAATAAAGTTTTAAGGTTTGGTGAATTATTCCAAAAGGTGATGTATACTGCAAACGAGTCTGCTGTTCTTTTGCTGTGGGGAAGGTGTTCTCTTGCAGGTGTAGTGTATTTGGCTGGTTCATCCCACCCTGCGGGAAGCAAGGGCAGCACAGAGGAGAAAAGACACACTTGCCCTCTTGAAGGAAAAGGGGTAAAGCCTTAAAGCTCTGTGGTGAATTTGCTATGCTGTACCTTCCTCCCTTGCACTGGACCAACTGATTCTTAAATATGAGGCTTGTTCTCATAATTATACACTGAATCCTATGCTGATCTATTGTAGGGTTGCTGGTTTTTCTGTCTGCTCTGTGGTTTTGGCTTTCTAATGGACACAGCAGAGAAGTTGGCACTCAAAAGTTCTGGATATACTTAAAGAAATATTTCACAGAATTTTATTACTGGAAGGCTCTGATTAAATAATCGGGGATGGCTTCTCCCTAATTTATCTGATCAACAACTGCATGGATGATGTGCATGCCTTCACACACACACACACACACACACACACACACACACACACACACTCTTCACTCTTGTTGAATATGAGATAGACTTACTGTCTAGACTTAGGGATGATTTTGCACCCTGAGGGACATTTGGCAATATTTGGAAGCATTTTTGGTTCTCAAAACTGAGGGAGTCAGAGCATTCCCAACATCCTGTGGGTAGAGATCAGGGACACTGCTGAACATGCTGCAATGAATAGGGCAGCCCCAGGATTGTTTAGTCCAAATGCCAATAGTACCATCTAGATGTCTCTATTTTTAGTATTACTATATTTACTAGAAACTTGGATTGGGAATCCGTGTATCCTTGTAGAAAATATTTTTGTTCTAATGTCAAAAAAAATGTTAACTATGTGCATTGCCACTATTAATAATACAAACATATTAACACTTATTGGGGGAAAATATAAGTTTTTCTCTGTTAGAAACTTAAAATATAGCCCTCCTTTAAAGATATTAACAATAATTATATTTTCATAGATTTCTTTTGTTTGTTCCTTTTAAATTTTCTGCACTTTTAGACTCAAACTTTGCTATTCTATGATACAAAAAATTACCTAGCCAGAGGGAATTGTGTCCTTCTCTGCCCTGGTTCAATTCATCTATGGGTCTTTACTGAGTACCTGTTGGGTGTTCATCCTTGGGTGAGTGCTGCGGGAAGAAGAGATTAATGCAAGGAGTCCCCAACTGAAATAATAGTGTGAGGCAGTGATTACTCACCCAAACTGAGTAATGCCAAGTTCCCTTTGATTCTCTGTTCCATTTGAACAGATCTTCCTTGAAGTTCGTGTAGGGTAAGGTTTATACCATTGGGACTCATTTTTTTTTTTTCTTCTTGAAGAGGATTGTTTTTATTGCAGCGAATTTATTTGTATTCATTTCTTAATGATGATGATAAGGTAGCCAGAGCATACGTTTTGGGTGTGTATTTGTGTGGCATGTATTTTTTGAGTCAAGGTTGGAAGAAGGAACCCTGCCCTAACTATTTATCAGGGTATCTCTTACTATCGGACATCTTTGACTTTTCCCATTTCCTTTGTAGGGGTTTTGTTCCCCATCAGTGATTTGAACCTATTTCTATCTCTGATGGTCAGAAATTTGCATCTGACAAGTGTTAGGAGGACTGAATTGTTCTATGGCGGTGGGTTCTAAATAGTGATATCTAAAATCAGGGGACACTACCCGACTATCCCACCAGTAGTTCTGAAGCTCAAGCCACCTAACCCCTTACTAAGTGCCTTTATTTTTTGGCTGAGCAGCAACAGGCAATTTGATATCAGTCTAGTAACGCTTAAGATGTTATGGAAGTGAAGAGTTAGTTTTGAATCCGAGCATTTGCTTCCACGTTTTGCCTGCCTCGTTGATGACAAGCGCTAGAAGAGCCAACAGCTACTGTTGGATGGAGAAATGCTTTTAGGCTTTTTCTACAGAGAAGTACTATTAATTTTGGTGCCATTCATTGATTTTTTTTTTTATAGTGCCTCATAATCTTCTACTAACAATAAAAGCTAACATTTTTCTAGCAATGTCAGGCACCATGCCAAATAGTTTGGCTAATATCTCATTTAACATTGCCCAGATAGAAATACTCTACTACAATTATGGCCATTTGACACATGAAGAAACTGAGGCTCAAAGGGGTTAAGAAATTTGCATAAAATCAAAATTTTGTAAGTAGCAGAGCTCATCGGTTTGAACCCAAGGAGTCTATCTCTAGATTGTTCTTACTTATTGATTATTCTATAATACATCCCTAAAGGATGTGTCTTGGATGAAAGCAGTGAATTTAGGAAAACTTTGATAAAATAAATTCACGGACTATAGGATTTTAGACCATCATCATAGTGTCCTACTACAGGACTGAACACTTTCTGATTGGTTGCTTGCTTTGCAACAACTCCTATACTGGAGCAAATTAGTTATAGTCAAGCTTAGCTGCTATTTAGGTCCCTTATTCCCTTAAAAACCAGAATGTCAGAATTGGAAGGGGTCTTCGAAATTATTTAATTTTATTTTTTATTTTATTTACAACTATCCATCTGAATACCATGCTAGAGATAACATGCTATAGGACCCTACACACTTCCAAGTTATAGACCACATATTTAAGTATCAATTACTAGCAACTGATGCAAAGTAGGGAGTTGGGCCAGATGCTGGCCAACAATATAAAATCAACCCTCCCCCACCCCCGCCACCTCTGGCCACTCACTAGGAACTTAGTTAGGAAATTTAAAAAATCATGCAACTTCACCTGAGCCTTCTGTCCTCATCTGCAGCTAGAGATGGGATGTGTGATGACCTGGAAGTTCTTGTACATGTCTCAGTGTCGAGAATTCGTGCCTTATTCAAACTATACATACACCTTCCAGTTTCTAAAAGGGGAATTACATGTGCTTTCTTAGATTTGTATTTCCTTTTTTTGTCTTCTTAATTTCTTGACTTCTGAGACCCAGTGAGTCTTACTGCTCTATGACTAAGTAAACTATCTGTTTATGGCCATTCGGGCCAATAAAGAATTCATATTACCAAAAAAAAAAAAAAAAATGCAGTGAACTGTTGTTCATGAAGTAGGATAAAATCCTAGGATTGATTCATTATTACAAACTGAAGATCTATGAGAAATCAAGATTCAAGCAGCTCAAATATGATAAAGTAATAAGTCAGACATTTTTATTCAATTTACTCAAATATTTTATTGGCAACTTTTAGAATTCTAGATATCCTGCAAAGGTAGGTCCCCTTGTATGAGAAACTTTATAAGAAACCGTGAATGTGCATAGCCATTGAAAAGGTTGGGAGATTTATGCTGCACATACAAAACAACCAAAATCTAGGAGCCCCTGGGTGGCTCATTTGATTGAGAGTCCAACTTCAGCTCAGGTCATGATATCACAGTTCATGAGTTCAAGTCCCGCGTCAGGCTCTGTGCTGACAGCTCAGAGCCTGGAGTCTGCTTCAGATTCTGTGTCTCCCTCTCTCTCTCTGTCCCACCCCTGCTTGCACTCTGTCTCTCAAAAATGAATAAACATTAAAAAAGAAATTAAAACAGAACAACCAAAATCTCAATGGATTAGTAAAAGTTTTCTGAAGATCCTGGAGACCCTCTAGATGGCTGTTTACCAGCTGATTCCACATGGTGGCTCTATCATCTCAAAATTAGGTCTCCACATTTCCCAGGCAGGAAATGAGGGCCTGGAGAATCGCACAAGGACTTTGCACCTGCCTTGGTACTAAAAGGACATCAGCACTGTTTTTACTCCTGTCTCATAGACCAGAACTGATCATGTGGCCTTGTGTATTTTATTTTTGAATGCCTAGAAAATAAAGGGGAGGGGGGGAGAATGATACTGATCGGAAACATCAGTACCTGCCTTGTTGATCTAAATATTTTAGCCCCCAAACCCTTTAATAGCACAAATTAGACTTCTAGTGACTCATTCTCTCTGAAATTACAGGGGTTGTTACTGAGATTTCTGACTATTGTTTTCAATTTTATAATTAAAATTTTAAAACTTATTTATAATGTTTGCATTTATATTTATAAACATCATTATAATTACATAAACACTAAAATTTATTTTTAAGAATTTTTTAGGTGAAATATATTAAGAGCAGGGGGTGCAGCTAAATTTTGTTTAATGTACATTATGTGTTGCTAATTTCTGAAGGTTTAAATTTTTCACACTATTTTGGAAAAAAGTAAGCAATTAGAAATTAATTTAGAAAAACAGGCCGCATAATCATCATTTTGTAGTGATGCTTGGTAAATACATGAGAGCTTTAAGTTGCAATATAACTCATTTTCCATTTTGCTTATTTATCTATTTATTTTTTTACAAATCAGTAAGCAATCAATCTTTTCCCTTTTCTAACCGTCGAACTCTCTGTGCTGTCTTCCTCACTATATTCTGAATGGGCTCACTTGTTTCCACTAGTGTGCTCGGTATTAGAATTTGTACTTGATGTGCCTCATTTATCAGCCAAGTATGGAGAGATTCTGAAAGATGTTTTGTCATTTTCCACTGTCAAAATGATGCATTCGCTTCTGTCCTGCTTTCTTTGAAAGAGCTTGAGTTGCACTTATTTTGCAGGGTAAAGCATGAGTATAAATGATACAAAGCTAAGTAAACAGAGGAAAAAAGCAGAGCTCAGAAAACCAAACTTCAGGGGGCTTCATCTTCGAGTATACATTTTACAGTGAGAAGAGCTTAACTGAAATGTCCATGGCTACTTTTTTTAGATTTGATCTATCACCTGCTTGCGTTGGGACTATTAAACCAGGTACTATAATTCTAGTAGACAGAGAGATGGAAAGAGAAGTAGTTTCTTTTCTTCTTTATTGACCCATTCACACCCCATCCTTAATAAGAGGGCAGGGTGGCAAACCATGGTTAGGACATGGTGCATGTGAATTCAGGCAGAGCTTCAATGCTGGAAACAGTTAAGTCAATGCAGGAAAATTGTGTGGTTGATCTTTATTTTTCCTGCTTTGAGTTCTGTGTATGTAGCTTTTAGCTGTTTTATTTGTTTGCTTGTCATGACTATAGGAAAGGTCAAGGATTTGTCCTATAAATTGCTATCATAATCCAATTATTAAAAAACCTCCAATTCTGACAGTTATCACACACAGCACAAACTTTTTTGTGATTAAGATCATTCTCACAAACTCCAAGTCACTGGCTGTCATAATTTAAAGCAATTTTACTAAGGAAAAGTTTACTTAAAAAAAAAGGTATCCAAACTTGCTCATTATTTCATTTGTAAAATTTAAGGTTCATGTTTATGAGTATAAACATCTAGGAATCTTTCAGTGGTGTCTTACTCATGAATGGTTGTAAGTTGTTGTTAGGGGAGGGAGCGAAGTCGAGAACTACCCATCTTGGTGGTGTTACTCTGAGTATAAATACCTATCTTTCTCAAGAAATGTTATGAGGGGCACAGCGCCTGAGTGGCTCAGTCGGTTGAGCATCCGACTTCAGCTCAGGTCATGATCTCACGGTTTGTGAGTTCGAACCCTGTGTCGGATTCTCTGCTGACAGCTCGGAGCCTGGAGCCTATTTTGGATTCTGTGTGTCCCTCTCTCTCTGCCCCTCCCCTGCTCATGCTTTGTCTCTCTCTCTCTCTCAAAAATAAATAAACATTCCAAAAAAAACTTAAAACAAAAATAAATGTTATAGGGGGGAAAATTCTAGATAAACTCTGATTCAAATCTGAATCCATAAGTTAGAATTATTTTCTGATTTAAATTATTTAACTTTGAGTTTCTGTTTCCTCAGTTGAAAAAATAAGGATAATGTGAACTTCAAGAGATTGTTGTAAGGATTAAATGTAAAAACACTAAGCAAAGTTCCTGGCTCATGGTCGATTCTCAATAAATGTTATTTTCATCGTTTTTTGCTTCCTATTAACATAGTTTCCCTACACAATGTAAATTAAACTTTGAATAACATCTATGTTTTGTGCTTGTCATACCTCCTGGAGGCTTGTGACAATATATTGGTCTGTCATTCTCTTTGCACTGGGGAGATTGTGCTACCACTCTCTTACCTCCACCCAGATCGCCCCCAGTTTTATGCCTTCCATAGACCTGTAGTTCGTTGAGTCAAATTATACTCCATTGGTACTTGCATAACCTTTTTTTTTTAAGTCTACTTTTCTCTGCCTCTCTTCCATTTTTACCATAATTATTACATTTATAAGAAATCAAGTTAGTATTGATCAATAAATGTTGAGAATTGTTATTAGCCTGTGCCTGTCTATAAAATAATGGATGGCTGTTGGTTTTGGAATTAAAGAATAAGATAAAAATAGAAATTATATTTGAGAAAATAAATCATAAAAATCATGAAATAAAACTCTGGAAAGCATCTCTACAATAACCTCTTCAAGGGGCCATTCAGTAGGGGGAAAAAAAATGAATCAAATGCTGGGATAAAGAGGACAAATTCTTACTGTCATGCAATTTATATTAATGGAGGAGATAGGCAGTAAGTAAGTAAATTGAGTGAAAAGTAAATAGTATAATTCTTGGTAAAAACTGTGAAGAAATTGACCCAGGATGATAGGACAGATGATGACTAGGGAGAGAGTGTCTCTTGGAGATACTCATTCATAGGGGAGGCCTAAGAGGTCATGATAATGGTAAGATTTAGATATTTAAAAACCTCTTGGAAATGTGTTCCTAACTGATGGAACAGCAATCAGTTGGCAAGAATGAGCTTGGAGTCTTCAAAGAACAGCAAGGATGCTGGTGCGTCTGAGATCTGATGAACAAAGAGAGGTGGGAGCTGTAACTGATGAGAATCTCAAAATGAATCCTGTGACTCTGTTTTAAATTTGAACTCCCTGTTTTTAAGAGAAATTTTTAAATGATTACATAATTTTAATTGCTTTTTATTTGCTTAATTATTAGTACTGCAAAGCTATTGCTTCCTTTCGTTTCCATTTTATTTCCTTTTGGTTTACATAAGCTTTTGAAGGGCTAGCCTGGGAGCTAACCCACATTTATACCATATTTCTAAGAGAAAATATTCAAAGTGTACAGAAAATTTTGGACCATGGTTCCTTTTAAGATGGGGATAGTCTACATTAGAATGCCCCAAAGCAGATCTGTCCTCATTTTATCAGAAAACCTCATTACTCCAAACTCTTGGTCTTTACTTTGGCTATATTGAAGATTACATTTGTCCTGTTCCAAAGACTTGCTACAAATTCCCTGTAACAGATTAAGAGTTGGCACAACCAATTTAATTCTGGTTTGCAGAAACTTTAACACATTAATGCTGGTGGGTTTTGTCAATTACCATGGAATTTTTGTGTGTTGCCTAAAGTGGGACTGGCAGGGTGCTCTGTTTGGAAAGCATCTTCACGAGGATGCCCAAGAAAGGCTGGTTTGTTGTTTTCTCTTTCTTCTCAGTTAGCAGGTTAGTTTTGTTCTGAGAAGAAAAGACGTAGTCATTGATGGGGGCATTGATCCAAGTCTTTCTTCCTTCATACTTCAATATTAAAAGGGGGGAAAAAGGGCTACTGGTGCTCATTTATCATGCTGGCCCTTGTTTTACCTTAATGAAATCTTGCTTTTCTACATTTTCCTTTACAAACCATTCTTTCCAACTCCTACACACTGTCAAGCTTACAAGTTATCTTTGTGTTGATCTATACTTCATTTAGGAGACATTTTTGCCAACGCATGCTTTAAGAAATGCATCCAGTTTGAGAATGATGCCTTCGTTTGTAGAACTTGAGAATGGTGTGTGACTACAAGTCAGTGACCTGAGAGCAGAGGGACACTGTTCAGATCATGGGCACCAGACAGTTAGACTCACAAAGCCATATATCAGAAATAAAAACTTCCTGACTGGTCCCTCTACTTCCCATCTCTTTTCCCTCCATGATAGCCTCTGACCAGCAGCACTGTGACCTGTGTAATATACTCACTGTGTCAGACATAACCCCCTTGCTTATAAATCTTAAGGGGTTTCCCACTGCTTACAGTAGGGATTAGCAAACTACAGCCATATACTAAAATCCATCTGACTGTCTGATTTGTCAGTAAAGTTTTATTGGAACACAGCCATACCCATTCATTTACATATGCTCAATGGCTGCTTTTGCCCTATAGGGCAGAGTTGAGTGGTTGCAGCAGATATTGTCTGACTGAAAATATTTACTATCTGGCTCTATACAGAAACTGTGTGCCTCCTCTTAGCTTTCGCGATCAAGTTCAAGCCCCCAAGGAGCCTTCAGTTTGTCTTACAGGATTGTCTGCAGCCAGCTCCTCTGGTCTCCTTGCTCTGAGCCACTGTGGTGGCCTTCTTCCTAAAGCAGCTGTTCCTCGGCCTTCACTGTTGAGAGTTCTTTCACCTGCACTCCCTTAGCCCCAGTGGCTCTGAACTGACCTCCTTCACACTGACACCTCATCTTCTTGACTTCTAGTTGATTTGTCACTTTTTTCTTTTTCAAAAAATTTTTAATGTTTATTTTTGAGAGAGAGAAAGAGAGTATGAGCAAGGGAGGTGCAGAGAGAGAGAGAGAGAGAGAGAGAGAGAATTGGAAGCAGGCTCCAGGCTCTGCAGGCTCCAGGCTCTGAGCTGTCAGCACAGAGCCCAACGTGGGACTCCAACCCATGGACTGCAAGATCATGAGCTGAGCCAAACTCAGCTGCTTAACCGACTGAGCGACCCAGGGTCCCCTCTGTCACTTTTTTTCAACATTGCTCAGGACACCTTACTCTGATCATCAGCAGCCTCTTTCTTCTGTGTGTGAATCCTCCTCTGCAGTCAGAGTGGAAACCTCCAGAGTACCTTGTACACTTTCTCCCAGAATCCAGTTTGGAACTAAGCACACACTAGGTGCTGAGTAAGTAGGTGTTTATTTTGATAGTAAGGAAGTAAAGTGACCATCCTGTGTATAAGCTGAACAAAGGACAGGTAGGGGGTAACGCAAGTGCTCTCCCATTGTCACATTAATCACTGTGTTAATGTTGCTCGTTAAGCGAGCTAATCTACTGTGTGTGTTAACTTCAGTGGAGATTGACAATACCAGAAACAGAAGCAGCAAGCAGCAGTCTCAACAGCAGGGAAGTCTAAGCATGATCTTTCCTGGCCTAGAATATTCCACCATCCAGCATCCAACTTCCTAGGTATTTCCTGGAAGCCCTGGAACCAGGCAAGTGGGAGCAACCATTGGGTTGCACACAAGGACAGGTGCAGACAGGTGCATGGGTTCCAGGTATCCATCAGAAAGTAAATGTCTGCCCTTATTCTCTCCTGGGGATCAGTTGCCCATACCCCAGGCGAAAGTAGAAATAGCCATTTGCCTTATGATTATGCCTGCCCCGTATCCCAACCGCTGTTGTAGCATATGTTTGTGGATATAATAGGGTGGATGTGTCTTCTTGGAAGGATGCATTTTGACTCCAATGGCATCAAAACCTTTTGCCAGAATTTGAACATCTAGTTTTAATTTGTCATGGCATGTGTTGGAAAGATTGTCAAGACCCTCTTTAAATTTTTTGGCAAATCCCAATGCCAGCTCAGACACTATTGCTGTGAAGATACCCTCAAGGAGCTCACAGCTGAAAGGTGGATATATTATAGCCTTGGCTTCTTCCTCTGAGAACAGAGATTTCTTAGTGCTGTACATCCTCGTGGCCTGCAGGATTTTCCTCTGCACTTTGTAACCACCACTTGCTACCCACCTTGGCTATGAACCCTTGGCCCCTGCACCTACCTGCAGCACCCTGTATGGCATGTGGAGTGGTTTTGCTTTGGTTCAATGCAGTGTTGGAGGTGGGACCCTTTTGTGATTTTCCAAGGTTGTAATGGGCTAAATAAAGGACCCATTGAATATCATTATATAATCTATTTTACCCTCCCTCTGCCCTTATGTACACTCCCAGATATTGCTTTCACAGGAAGTCACATGCCGGTGGCCTTGGGTTAGAAAGATAAAGTGCCACTTACACTTTTATACCCACTGCTCTCCTCTCCTCTGCCTATGACTAGTGATATCCTTGCTTACCAACAGCATACATACTGCTCCATACCACTTCCCCCAAGTTGTTTTGGGGAATGTTTGAGAAATGAAAAAGAAGATAAGGAGGAATTAAGGGACAAGGAGGTTAGATGGATGAGGTGGGGCGGGGTCTCAGCATCCCATTTCTGAGATGCTCAGAAATGCTCCTCAAAGAAGCTAGCGTAAGGACTTCTGACCATGTAGTAACTTTAAGGATTCATTTAATCTAGAACATAACAGGTACTCTGATCTGCCCTGAGTTCACAGGGATGAGTTCATATAAAATGAAAACACAGGATTGGATCTTGCTGAATCAGGTGGAAGTTGTTAGGGATAGGAGTGGGCCTATGGGCACTTTTCCTGACTGTCAGCCCCAGGACCAGAGTGCTAGGTGGCATTCCATGTCTTACAGAACCCACTTCTTTCTCCACTGTAAGCTGTTTCTCTTCCAAAACTCAAGATCATGTTTTCCCCAAGAAAATCAAGCCACTGGCCCCTGCTCCCAGTCAGCGTGTGACCCTTGGTGTCCTTCACCTTTGTCCTCAGCATAAGCAGTGTGTCAAAGGGATCAGCTGCTCTGAAAATTACAAGTTTCACGCATCAGATCCACACTTCCTGTTTTTATCCTAATGTCCACTTGTCTCAGGCTTGCTCACTGTCTTAATTTTCTGTCATTTCACTGAACCAGCTTGATGTGATAGAAGGACAGTGTGAAAATTTTGAATTCAGGCAGAAGTGGGTTCAAGTTAACATTCTCTGTGTTCTTGGGCAAGTTATTTAATCTTCTGGAACTTCTGTTTCTCTCTTCTGTAAAAGGAAAAGCAATTAATTCCTAAAATGGCTGTGAGGAATTAAAAAGAAAACAAAATAAAAACTTTTGTCCTGAGGATTAAAAATAACCTTCACACATAGCACAACCTCAATGAATGGAGGCTACAAATTGCGGGAATGAAATCTCACTAATTTGCCTGATTTAAGGCCATTGATGATGCAAACAAACAAAAAACAAATAAAAAAAAAAACCCAAAACTGTTTTATGTCCTTCTCTACCCATGACAATAGGAATGTTTAAGATCCTTGTTTCCGTGTTCATTCTTTATAACATTTTTGAAAATAATACTTTTACCGCAACCATGTCGAAAGGGAGAAAGCAGTAGGTGTCCACTTGAAAACACTTTGAGCTGAGTGGTGGTAAGTGGGAAAAGCAGAGCATACGGCGTGAAGCCAATCATTCTTCAGTTGGTTTTAAATTTAGTTCAGATTCAGAGTCAAGAAATAGCTTCTGTGTACCTAAAATACGTCATGTTCTGTTGGAGCATACAGGTATTCCATTCAGTTCTCAAACCAACCTCACGTGGTTTGAGGGAAGTCAAATCAGGCTTGCTCTGTGGGGCTCATCACTTCATGAGCTCTTGGAGTTGATAAAAGGGTAGACTTAGTTTTCGCCTCACTCAGCTTGTGCCTGCATCACCTGGAGACCTGGATTATGGGCAGGCCGGAAAGAACATTTCATTTTGTGAAGGCTGGGAGCATGGACCTTGGAATCAGACTGTCTGGGTTCCAGTCCTAGCTGCTTAATACACCAGCTGCATGACTATGAAAAGTTACTTGAACACTCGATGCCTCCATTCCCTCATTTGTAAAATAGGGTAAATTTTTGTACATAGGGTCATAGGGTACAGACAAGAGCTTAGATGGTGCTGATATCATCATCATCATCACTGTGCCTCCTGGAAGCCACTGTGAAGTGTCTTTCTGAATCCATAGCAGTTGACTTTTAAACTCTACATATTCAGAGGCGGATCATTGAGTGGCCGTACCAGGAGAAAAATGGTAGACTTAGTTTTCTTTGTGTTATTGTTTTATATGAATGAGACATCTGAGTGTGTGTGTGCATGTGTATTAATCTCCATTTGGAGGGCCATACGATATGCTAGACACTCTACTAAGAACTGCGCATCTATACTTTTCTTAAATAGAAAAGAACTGCACATCTATACTTTTCTTCAATAATAGCTTGTTTTACAAATGACACTAAGGCTCATTGAGGAAATTAACTTTCCTATTATTGGCAAGGTTGGGATTGTAGGTCATGCATTTAGTAAATTTTTTTAAGGTATATGTAATTGGTCTGCTTATCTCTGTGACTTTAAAGAATGAAATATCTGTTCCTGAGCCTAGGCCTAGAATAAAGTGATAGGTTCAAGATGGCTTCTTTGTATAAAATGTTGCATATCTGAGGCTCATGAATCAGGATGAGAAAATAAAACCTTAAACACACATTTTAGAAAAATGTTACTCTAAGGTGTATTGTGTTGAATGCTAAAGTTCTTTAACTGTGTAACTCTTGCTAAGGTTTTAGTTACAAGAATACTTTTGTTTCTAACTATAGATCGTTGGTGGCTAATGTCTAATGGATTGACATTTTTCTAGCAAGTTAAATAATTGTAGTACTTCAAGAATTGTATTACTACTTTGGGCCGAACAAGACAGACCTCAGGAAGTGTTTGTGATTTCTGTAAATCAGAGTATGCACTGATGGTGAAGGATTCCTCAAAGGAACCCTTGAAAACTGTGGATTTTGTAGTTCAAATACATAAAAAACAAAATAGGAATGTTTCAAAGGAAATAATAATGTTGGGTCTATTCCCAATGCATGTTTATAGTCTCTTAGCCTGCTCTTGGCTTTGAGATGGAAGTACTGCTCTCTGTTCCATGGAAAGTACTTCAGAACTGGAGTGTTAGTGACTGAGATATGCCTGCCTTTGGGAGTCTTGGAGTGATGAACCCTTCTGGGGCCTGGTTTCCTGCCTGCGTATTTCTGTGTTCCTCTCAGTTTTCTGTGAGAGCTGGAGTCAAATAAGAGTTCTGTCCTGACCATCAAGGGTGTCTAAGAGGTGTGTCGCTGACAGCATGACACCATACTAGATCTCTTGGTAATTCTGTAGCTAAGTAATTTGGATGGGAGCAGAGACCTATGTGCCTTTCTTTAGATGTTAATGAAATCAGGGAAATTTCCAGGTTTTGTTTTCCTGTTTGTATCCCCAGCCTCTGACAGAGACTTGAAGTTGGATGTTACACTCATGCTATAAAGCCCCTGAGAATAAGATCGGACTAGGTGTGGGCAGACACAAAGATTAGATGCTCATGTGTCTCCAAGAAGAGGTTCTGTGTCCTTCTTGCACCCAGGCTGAGAATCAGCAGTGGGATAACATAAGGACATTAGGTAGATTTGGGAAGACACATGCCTCATTCTTGAGGGACCTAAGATTTCAGAGTAGTCCTCAAGATGGGGCTGAAGTAGACTTTCAGAGCTCCCTGTGTCTGCAAGGTAGAGCAGAGGATCATGATTTGTGTGCACCCAGGAGTAATATGGCAGTGATGCAAGATCCTACAGAGGCACACCAGGCTTCCTTTGGCCTCCAGGGAGGAAAAGAGGGAAGTTGGAGAAAGTTGGATCAAAGGAATTATACTGATATATGGTGACTAAGAAAACAGACTTTGGAGCCATATCATTCCCAGCCGAAATTCTTGTTCCTTTACTTAATAACAGTGTAACAGTGGGCAGATTGATCTCTCTGCACTCAGTTTCCTCCCTTGTAAAATGGAATAGTAATAATAAAGTATTGTAAATGAAATCTGGCCCAGAATAAGAGCATTATGATTATTTGCTGTTGTTACTGCTGAGTTTTAAGCAAAGAAGGGAAAGGACATTTTTCATGCCTCTGTATTTGGGGATTGGAGATTACCTAGTCTACTGATACTCAAATATGAAGGAAAGAAAGAAGTTACAGTGAATGTAATTTAAACATTCTGCTGAATTTCATTAGATGCCCACTCCAACAGATATATATATATATTTTTTTTTTTTTTTAATCAGTCTTTTTACATTTACTGGTTGATATACTTCTGACAAGTGGACTTTCCTCAGGACTTTAGGCAAGTGGCAAGTGGCTTAATTCCTCTGGATCTCAGTTTCTTTGTCTGTAAAATGAGCAACATAGCAAACTCAAAGGGTTATTGTGGGTTCTAAACAAATGAATCCGTGAGAGATGCACGTACAGCAGTAAACATTGTGGTCAGCATGAAATCAGCGTATGATAAACCATATGTTTCTATAAGTGTGTTTCTATTATCATTGTGTGTGATCATCTTAATTCCCATGCTGTCATTAAAAAAACAACAAGAGACTAAATTTAGACTAGAGAAAGTTGTTTTAAACACCCGTGATCAATGAAATGCTCTGGTGCTTGCCATACTTTTTCATTAGCCCTGGCTCCAACATGGCTCCAGCCTCCAGTGTGTTTGAAAGTCAACTACCTGTGACATGTTAGTGTCAAAATGATTTGAGGAGTACTGCTGTCTGCTTGTTGATTATGACTGTAGATTTGCCAACTCTATATGTAATTAAATCCAGCCAAGGCCCCAGGTATATCCTTAGCCAGATCTTATTTATTTAGATGTTTTGCTTTAAAATGAATGCCAGAGTAAAATTTGTTTTGTTTCTTTTGCTCCATAAGTGCCTTAAAAATCCAATCTCTGTGTCAGTGACAAGTATTGATATACTTTGTCAAACAAGAAATATCTTCAGCTTCTAGAACTGAAAATTCAATGATTTTCAGCAGACTTTCATAAGATAATAATGTAATTTATCTTTCAGAGAATATTAAAGGCAAGCCTTGAAGGTGAGGGCAAAAAGCCCATTTATGCCTCAAATTAGAAAGATAATTTAGAGAGAACATCATTTATATTCATTTGAATTTAACAACCTGGAATGGCAAAGTTCACATTAGTGATTATTTCTACCCAAGATTTTCATTGACAAAAGGAATAATTATATTTTCTGCTTTGAAAATTAGACATACTTAATGTTGCATATGGTGAAATGGAGGCAATAAAACCCCAAGGAACCAAGATGTGTGAGGAATGAGGTATTCTGGTTAATTGAATTTTCTGGTGGTTGTAGTTAAGCAAATGATGCTTTTACAATTATAGGTGCAAAAATCTTTCTAAAATGTGGGTGAATGTAACCTCCTGTCTTAATTTGATAAGATCTGCTGGAGTCATCATTTGAGTAAGATATGGAGAGGATGTGGGGCTGAAAAGGGACTATGCTAGAATTTTGTCTCTGAGAGTTTTATCGTCTTGGTGGTGGTGGTTGATACTTGGCTTTATTTTGCATTATTCTACTTAAATCCTCTGTGTTTGTGATTTGCTTTCTTCTCAAATGTATAATCGGAACATAGAAAACTGGGTTAGTGGAAATTTCCAGCTCGTTTAGATTCATGAGAAAGTTCTTTGGATTTGAATCTCCTAAAGAGGGGAAGTAGGACCAGAACTGAACACTGTCTCTTGGCCCTTCCCCTTTTAGAGAATCTGGTGGAACTTACAAGTGGCCTGAAGAAATTGTGAAATCAACAAAATTTCATGTTTACTACTTCTCATCTGCAGTCACCTCTTTCTGGGTTCTTTGCTTTCCCCCCTCTTCTCGTGAATAGATACCCAAGCCTTTCTTTTAAGTTTATTCTAAGAAGAGCAAGAAAATGTAATAAACTCATGCATAACGTAGCAGAGTGGTTACCTTCTAACTTCTGCTTCTGTAGCTTTAGACCGACAGAGATTTTTTTGTTAGTTTGCTTGCTTTGTTTTTCATGTAAGAAAACTGTTCTTACTTGTTGGATGAGCACTGGGTGTTGTATGTAAATGATGTATCACAGGAATCTACTCCCAAAGCCAAGAGCACACTGTGTATATTGTATGTTAGGTAACTTGACAATAAATTATAGAATAATAAAAAGAAAAGAAAACTGCACTTAATTTAACCCCTTATCCACAAAAAGTATCCATTAGCATTGTGGTTAAGTTGTCGTTAAACCTGCCCTGGAAATCCAGTGACTTTTCAAGCTATGGAGCTTGCACTGAAATCACTTTGCTGTCAGTTGGCCTATTCTCTCTCCCTCTAATTTTCTTGGGATTTCACATGGGCTCTAAGGTGATCCACAGCTCTTGGTACATCTTGAGTTGTTGTTTGGTCCATTACCAGGAGCTGAAACCTGGCCAGGAGTTTTCACTTTGCTGCCCTTGGGCATCTTAACATCTCATCATAGATGCAGTATACAATTGCATGAAGAAGTGGAATAAGAACAAAGGTAGTAAATGATTAAGTGACAAAATGACAAATGTTTTAGGCAACCAGAGTAGGAAGGCCGTGCCATTGGTCGTGGGTTTAAGCAAAAGTCTGCAGGCCAAGTAGTAGGTATAAAGAGGGTAAAGAGAGGAGTAGGGCATTCTGATCCCTGGGGACAGATCAAGCAAAGAAAGGTCTTAGGGTGGAAATGCTCAGGAATTTGTGAGACCAAGGGGCATGGTTAGAATAAAAATAAGAGGCTTAGTACAATGACTTTGCCACCCACCAAGCTCCTACAGCATGAGCATGCAGAACTAAATTAATAGGCAGGAGGAGAGGGTTTACTATGGTTTAAAATAACCTAGTATCATTCTCGAGGTCACAGATCTATCCTGGGAACATTCAGTAGGTGGTCCTGGTACTAAACACAGTAAGACAGAGTGTGACTGTGTTCTGCATTTACCTACTGGACTCTGGCACTCCTTTCCTGTGTTCCCCCAGTTCATAGACATTCAGGTACACACTGTCACCTTCAGAGTGGCTTTCTAAAAATGGCTCTTCACATGGACTATCATTGGATCCCCAACATGACAGGGAGCTTGCTGAAGGCAGATACTGCTATGTTTCTTTCTGTCACATAGAAAGAGATTTGAGGGCTTAGGGGAGGTGGGAAATAGAATGTAAGGAGAAGAAGATAGGTAAATTCAGAAACTAGGAAGTGAGTTTACTTTCATAAGTAGAAATAGCTTGGAAGGAAAATGCAAAAGAAGGTTTTGGTATATTTTCTAAACATGCTTTCACTTTGGTATGGCAGTCTGCCCTTGTTGTTCTTGTGCTTATTAACATCTTTTCTCAAATAATTTCATGTTCCAGTTCTTGACGCTTTGGAGAGAGACAGGGCCCTTGGTCTTCACTCTGCCACTCTCCACTCCCCCACCCACACTCAAAAAACCAGGCTGTACCAGGAAGTGCCCAGTAAATGCAAGCTTATTGATAGGGGTTCTTCCGCCTGGCCTTTCTCATGGACTCTGGTATAAAGCTGCAGATGTAATTGGAGAAGATAGATGCGATCAGTGGTATCTATTGGGCACCACGATATGGGGGGGGGGGGGGGGGAGCTGGGTCCGAGCATACCATTAGGCTATTATTACACCACTAATGCAGTTTTAGAAAACAAAACACAGAGCCTTAAATGGCATCTGGAGGCTGAATCATTTTGCCTTGGCAGTGCAATTATCTCAGCTGGTTTCAGTCTGCTGAGAGGTAGCAATAATATTTCATCCAGCGTTCCATCGCATTAAAATGTTTTGATACCTGTTTGAATAGCATTCCTCTAATGCTAATAAATCCATACTGGTCACACAGACAGGGGTGGTGTATGAATCACTCTGGAAGGGATGTACATTAATCAACTCCTTGGGGCTTATTTCTTTATTCATTCCCTCCTAAGGTTTGGCATCTGTGAAGAAGGAGACTAGCCCTTTGCAGTCTAGCCTCCATATTCTACAGTCATTTTCTCCTATGATAGTCAAATCCAGACTCTTTGCACAGATGAATGAAATCCAACACATGGGTAATCTGGCGTGATTCATGAGTTTTTAAAAGTTTGTTTTGCTTTGGAATGTGTTCTGTATTTAGATGTGGATGTAACCACTATTTGATTAGATAGCTTTACTTCATATAATGAAACTATCTATGAAGACTTAATTAGTCCAGGACTCTGGAATTTTTATTATTCATTTCCCACACTTAACCCCTTTGTTACCAGTTCAAGGTTTCTCTTTTTCAGGCTTATCTTGGAGTGGACATGAGCAGTGTTTTTTGAAGTCTACAAGTCTCTTGACTTCTCAGATACCTAGAGAGCCTCGAGATGTCCATTAAATACCTGAAACGCACAATTGTGCTGTGATTGTCACGTTATTGTTGTCCCTTAATAAGCCTCAAAATATTATTTGCCTAAGTCAAAGGAATATACTACGTATTGATCTCCCACCATCTTATTAATATGCAAGTGCCACATAAGATTATTTCTGCAAATATGTCTTGCAAACATGAGACTGATTATGTTACTGGACATGTAGTATAAACAGCATCGTAGTGAGTTTTTCCTTTGTGCAAATTGATGGTTGATATTTGGCCCCTTCCTATGAGGAATTATTACCTTCACCAATGACTAAATGAGAAAACTCAACAGAATGTTTATTTGAGATCTGTGAGAAGTCTTGTTAGACCAGTCTGGTAGTCTGATGAAGAAGCAGAACAAGGAAGATAGAGGTTATCCTCAACTGAGAGTCTCAGCTCTCTTTTGAAATGTCACATCAAATGGAGATTTTGTTGTTGTTGTTGTTGTTGTTGTTGTTGTTGTTGTTGTTGTTGTTTTAAGCTTGTTTGACCTTTATCAGAAAGCAACTCGGGGCAGAAAATGATTATCTTGAGTCACTGTAGAGCACTTATGTAACGCTGAGTTTTTATTCACCTAGTCAGGACATCAGCCCCCTCCTGAAAAGACTTGAGGACCACTCTGGTGACCAGCCCTCACTATTCTTTCTATGAATACTGATCTGGCACCTACAGTGCTGTGTGCACCAGGAACTGTGGTGATTACAGATATGCTACACAGGACTCACTGCGCTGAGGAGCTGAGAGCAACATGAAACCTGCTCAGAAATCATCCAAGACAGGGCAGAATAGCTACCATGTGGCCCTCACTGGCTGTTTGTGCTGTATGAACTCAGTGCGGGAGGTCACAGTCAGCTGAGTGGCTCTGAATGACTGTGCAGGAGCGGTGCTGTGGAGCTGTACCCTGAAAAATGGGGAGGAAAGACAGATAATGGTGGGGGTCAGAGGATGCATCGGTTTGAAATGCATCCACCAATTTTTACCCACCTTTCTCCTTTAGCTTTTCATAATGATTGTCCAATTCTTCACCAATTCTTCCCTCATCTAGACTCTAGAAAATGCACCCTTCACCTGGGTGGCTCAGTCGATTAAGTGTTGGACTCTTAATTTCAGCTCAGGTCATGATCTCATGGTTTGTGGGATTGAGCCCGCATCATGCTCTGTGTGGAGCCTTCTTGGGATTCTCTCTCTCCCTCACTCTCTGCTCCTCTCCCTCCTTCTCTCTCTCACTCTCTCTCAAAAGTAAAAAATAAACTTGAAAAAGAGAATGTGTCATCTTGTTTCCTCACTGCTACCACCCGGGTCTAAGACCTTATTACTCCCTGATGGGACAAAATCATCCTTATTTAGCTATAGTATTTGTTACCAAATCATATTTCTCAAAACACGTCTGCCACCACATTTATTTCTGCTAAGAAAGCAAAACTGAACAAAAGCAAAACCGACCCTATAGGCCTTTCCTGCTCCTCGGGGGTCTGGCAGCAACTCTTCAACCTGACGTGCCTTCCAAGCAGGCACTCCAGCTGTGGTTAGCTTCTCTCAAATTCCTTGACACCTTCTTGCCACAGATTGCTTATTCCCCACCTTTTTGTACTCTTAATATCCCTTTGAAGAAACAGAATTCTCTCATCCTCACCAAAATGCAGTGACTGTTTTTGGCAAAAATCTATCTATAAGTCACTCCCTTTCAACTCTTCCCCACTTTGTTAGACTGTCTCCTCTGCCTTGGTTATAAGTCAGGCACCGTTGATGTCACCCTCATTTCTCTTTCCTGGATGCCACTTTTGGCCCTCTTGGGTGTGGAGATCAAGGGTCACTTCAGTTCAGTGACTAACCCGTAGTTGGGACTAATTAGGCATTGGCCTGGTTGATTGTTGTTCCAGACAAGGAGAGCTGAACTTAAGAGATAACATTGTTCTCCTACTTCAGCGAGAGGAAGGAATAATGCTTGGAATCAACAGCAGTGTGGGTGATAAATAGTTAACCAAGACTTTGGTGAACATGAAAATCCTAATTAAATATGATTTAATTCTGCTTATAGTGGCAGAAAAGGGTTCTTACAGTTCTTTTGTCTGATTACATCACTTGCTACATTAAGTTCATTAGGAATATTAGGCAATGAATAAAGGCCAAAGGAAATGAACCATTTTTAATGAATGAAGAATAGTATGGAGGCCATTTACTAGCCAAGATGAATAGTAGCAATAAACTACGGATTCATTTCTTTGACACTCTATTTAAATGCATGCCTGTTGCCTGTTCTTTTCAGAAGCATGGATAGAGTAGCGAGTGAGATTAACAGTGTTATTTGGAACTACTATTTTTTTTTTTTTGGAAATGCTATAGTTGATAATATGAAAATTCATAAGTTATAGACTATGAATAACATTTTGAGAGTTCAGCTTTCTTATCTAGTTGGAGTGAAGGGAATATTTCTTACATCTTTCTGTTTGATTTTGGTAATTCTGTGGCTTCAATTGAAAATGGAAGGGTACCTATTCCAAGCGGGCTACCTTTCAGAAACATGTGCTAAGCCTTTGCCATACCACTGACTTGAATCCTGGGCTTTCTGTAGCCAAAGGCCTTTGCATAGATTTGTGACTGTGAAAGATAAATCTTTCTGAAGTCTAAAATTCTGCAGTGTTTTCAAAGAGGTAGCCACTGTACCTTTGTAGAAATTTTAATTTAACAGTGAAATAAAAGGAAAACAGTCCTATCTTTCCATCGTTGCCCAGCCCTTTTAAAATAATATATTAAAATTCATATCATCTGGATATTCATGCCTATGGCCTTCAAAACTTTTTCTTTAATCCATTCCCCTCCCCAACCCCCAGGAGACACCACAGTGTGGGCAGCAATTAAGAGACAGCTGGTTTCTTCCACAAAATGGGCTTTTAAAAAATGTGCCTTTCATAACACTCTCCTTATAGGGAGTTCTGGTCTTTGGCATTTCTGTCTTCTCCGTAGGGTATACACTCACTGGGACATTAGTGATTAAAGATGGCTGAAGAGTGCTATGCCAGGATTTGTTGTTGCTAGCTTTCAGCTGTCAAGAGTCACATTATTTCTACCTTCAATATTAACAAAACAAAACAAAGCAAAACAAAAAACAAACAAACAAACAAAAAAAAACGTAGACATAAGGGGCACCTGAACCTTGGTTTTAGGCAGAATTTGAGAGACTGAGGCCAAGCTATAAAGACTGTCTCTCTCTTACTCCCCTGCATTCTGCCTCTGATTTCCCTCCCAAACGTGTGTCCTCTTCTCCACATCACCCCGGTGCAGGCCCAGGACATCCTTGCCATAGTCCTTTTGTTGCCCATCTAAAATTTGCAAACAGCTGCTCATATTCCATCCCCTCCCATAGTTAATTCCTGACAAATCAGCCAGGACATCTCCCCTAGGCCCAAAGTGGCATATTTTCCCCTTGTCAACAGTATCAAGTACAAATTCAGTGTGGAAAATATGACCCTTGCATGGTTTGGACTTGACCTTTCATGGTTGGCAGAGAGAGGTGGCATGGTACAGGAGAGCAATAGAGAATATAGGGAAGGGGACCAACATTTAACAAGACTTGACTCTGTGCTTGACACTTTTATATACACTATTTATTCCTGTAAACCATTGAAGGGGGCATTATTTATGCATCTAGTTGTCCTTCTTCCAATCCTCCATTCATCCAACCATTCATCCATTTTTCATTCAGTTATTCATTTCACAAATATTTATTGCACCTACTCTGTGCCCAGCACAGTTCAAAATCAAAGCTTCTGCTCTCATGTAGCTTACATTTTAATCGGGTGATTAGCATTAAGCAACTGTTGTTATCTGCAGTATATCACAAAAGTCCCCTGTAAGCATAGGGAGGCCACAAGGCATTTTTAGTCATGCACCAATGTGCTCACTGTTGTGCTTAGGAAATTTTAACTCAGCAGAGTGTATGGAATAGAATGAGATGGGATGAGCCAAGGCAGGGAAACCTGTTGGGAGGACATTGCCCTAATTCAGCCAAGGAAAAATGTGGGCCTGGAAAGGACAATACAATGGTAGTAGAATATGAGGAAGGATGGATATTAGACTATTTATGGATGAAGACTCTGATTCTTGGCCATTGAAGGGAGGTGGAGAGGAAAGTTGGAGGGAACTCAGAAATGACCTCAGGTTGAAGTGTGGAGAATCGGAAGTCTGGAGTTCACTTTAAGAACAGATTTGGAGAACCGTGGGAAATGGAAAAGGAAGGTTTCTATGCTTTCTTGTTGACTTACAAATATCACATAATTAGAGAAACATAGCTATATCATTGCACACTGGTCTATAGCATTGTTTGAAGGCACTAAATGAGTATTTGCAGTTTCTGACAATGCAAAGAGAGCCTTTGATGCAAAGGTGAATTAATTTCTACTGTGGGGTGGTGGAAAGGATGAAAAACAAATAAGCAAACAAAACAGCAATCACTGCAGAAATCTAAGATTAACAGCTCACCCCTTTATTATTTCGGGATCTCATTTAAAAAATTATTTTCTGTTTGCAATTTATGATCATATTTGCCTTGTTTTCATATTTGGCCTCCCCTGCTAGCTACTCCATCCCAATTAGCATTCCCTCCAAATCAAGAATTGATATTGTACTTCCTCAAATGGGTAAAGAGGTAAGATTTTCTATTTTCCCAAAGACTCAAGGTCACAAGTTCTTGGGAGAGGAGAGCATATTGGTGACCTTGAATTCTCCAAGGAAGGGAAACATGCTCCTTCTCAGTGCCGGAGCTAGCAGGGCCCCTGCTGGGCTGTTCTTCCCTTCCTGCTGAGGCATTTGTGGCACATGGTTGACAGGGAGCCTGAGCAGAGGTTGAAGTGAAAAGGCAGGCAGGGGGGAAGTGGTGAGTCAGCAACTGACTTAGGTATCTGCTGGCTGAGATTTCAACATTCACCCCAAATGCTCCCATCCAGGTCTAAGCAGGCTGCCATCCTGGGCTCTTCACTGATGCTTCCTACCAGTAAGGGTAGAGCATTTCCAGGAGATGTAAATAATGGTATCCCAGAAGACTGTAGCCAAGTAATTGCGTTACTTTTACACCTGGCATGTGTTCCTTGTTTTGGTTTTAGTTTTCCCCCCATTTTACACGGCTTTTTGTGTATCGATTTATGTGTGTAAAAGATTTAGACGACCAGTAATTGACGGTGCTTTTCCCCCCAGAGTCTCTATTACACAGTAGAACTCTGCATTAATCACTGTTGCCCCTATAGTCAGTCAAATATTCAGGGAAGATTTCCTAAGTGAAACATTCCTCTAAGGTTATGGCCAAACTCAGAATTGTTTTTCTTTCCTATATTTCCCCTTATATCACAATATTCAGGCTTATCATTCAGTTATTTCCTTTTGAAGGTAGCTATGAATTCACAG
This sequence comes from Panthera leo, assembly GCF_018350215.1. Lineage (NCBI taxonomy): Eukaryota > Metazoa > Chordata > Mammalia > Carnivora > Felidae > Panthera > Panthera leo. The sequence goes on from NC_056681.1 coordinate 95,179,107, forward strand.
TATGGCCAATAATACCGTACATTTATCTAAATGTTACAGTATAAAAATGACATTTTAGAATTTAATTTGATCTTGAACACATCTTTGAAGTGTGAATGTGTGTGTTTTTCCTTTATATTTCATAGTAGAAGAAACAGAGCCTGAGTATTTAAGGGATATTGCTCTCCTGGACCCCAGGCTAGTCATTGACAGAGACAGGAATGGAGGCCAGTGCCATGCATGCTTAACCCCCGGAACTTGCCAGTCTATAGTGAAGGAAGAGAAGTGGACTGGCTCAGCACTTTGCAGACTGAGTTCTGTGGGTTGCTAATGTTTCTGCAAGATCCCTTAAGGATGAAGGATGAGGATGACACCTGGTGGGCACAGCCTCAGGTTCCTGCCCTGCCCTCCCCTCCCCCATGACACCAGGGCAGCTCTATGGTCATCTGTCTCATGGACTGTGATTCCGTGGGCAGTTTCATTTTGAAAAGCTAAAATATGCCACTACAGTTTTCAAATAGTTTAAAAACCTTTGCACTACGTTGTAGGCTACTGTTTACTTTTTACTTTCTATGTCTTTGAGCATCACATTCTGCTTTTTAAACTCTGAATTTACTCACTTCTGAATATACCTCTGTTTACTTCTGAGCTATTGAGGCTTTAAGCAGTGTTGATTTTAAACATATTTAGTGACAACCCTGAACTATTCCAAATGGTTCCAAGGCTCAGATAGACTTTGTACTGTTGTTCTTTGAGAAGTGCCATGGTTGTATCTTTGAATTTGAGATATTCCCACATGGGCTTGCCTCTTGTGTTAAAGACCCACTGTCTAGCCAGAATGCTCTTCGGAACAAACTTAAAATGTCTAAGCATGAGTTTAGAGGTAGAAGTGGGAGGGTGCCACATGGAGTACTCTTAGGCTAAGAGAAATATTGACGCAGCTATGGGATTAGTTTTGATTTCACTAAAGCCATGGCTAGAGTCAAGAGAGACTTGGGCTCAGTCAGGTCTGAAAGAAGTTCCCTCAGAATAAGTTTGGCCAAGTGGAAAATGGATGCCCTGAATCATTGTCTACAATATTTCTCTGATTTCTAGATCAAACATGTACATGACCACTCCTTGTGAAATCCTGGGAGGTAATTTAACAGATGTACTTAACTCTGAACCTCAGGCTATGTAGTAGAAAGGAGACGGAGGGAGTAAGGAAGAGGGGAAGGAAGAGAAGTCTACAGTAGACCCAGGAGACTTCAGTGGAGAAACTGCTACACTGAGAAAAGGGAAATGTGGGTTCTTACTTAGATGCTGGGCCCCGTGAGCCGTGCCGCATCCACATGATCACAGCTCTGCTCCCCTGTTCCCTGGGCCCCTCAAGCGTGTACCCAGCCATCGGTCTCCTCAGAGCCAGGCCCTCCTCCTGCCTCACTGGTGTGCTACCGCAGGCAGGAGAGTGTCAGGCCCTGTCAAACCAGAGAGACCCCCTGTCTTGCCTCCTTTCCCTTCACTCCTTCATTTAGTCACACAGAACTCCTCACTTCTCCTGTCTGTATCTTTTTATACGTGCTTGAGTGCTCCTCCCTATCTAGAAAATGTACCTCCTTGAGAATATCTCCACATTTGTTACACGTTCTCCATTCAATCTCAGTAGTTAAACGTGTTTAAAAAGCTTTTCCTGGCGATTAACGATGGTCAGAGTGATGGTACTACTGGAAGCAGCAGTATCCGTGACAAGAGAAGCATTGTCACGGTTGCTGTCTTAGCCTGGTGCCACCAGGTCAGTTTTTCATCTTGAAGAAGCCCTAAGGGGTTAACATAAGGACAGAGTTGTGCTGGATGAGAGTCATTTGTGTTGTGCCCATCTCGTATGATCCCCCACCCTCATTGCATTGTCACTTCTGCCTGTCCTCAATCCATTTGTGATCTTGAAGCTGAGACTGAACTCTGTGAGGCGTCAAGGCCAAATAGAAATACCTGCCAACACCACTGGGAGCTGGAATTGATGCCACTCATGCAGACTCCAATTCACAGCCATATAAAGAATGCAGGTTCCCTTGTGGCTCAGCAGTGGGCATTGTGCCTTGAAAATACGGGGTCATAACCAGGACACCATTTTTTATTAGCAAGGGGGAAAATGAAGCTGTGATTCCTTTTTGCACCTTTACTTACCTCTTGGCCGCCTCCAAGTACAAGGAAATAGGTAGAATTCTATGTGTTTATTGTGCGCTTAAGGAATCCTACAAGGCCCAGTGAAAGGAAGCCTACGTTAGAGAGGAAGGATGAGTGTGTGAGGCTTGGGCATCACCCCACCTCCCCCCACACAAGAACCCAGCAGTTCTATTGGATTCCACAATAGGACAGAATTTTCCAAAGTGTTATCTGAGGCACATTAGTTCTTTGGGCTCTTTATAGATGTTACTTTAAGCCAGGTTCCTTTATTCAAACTGATGAGAACACAGAGGTTAAAAAAATGGACTTTTTTCTTTTCTTTTCTTTTTTTTTTTTACTGCAGGACTTTTCAGAGACTTTCTACATTTGAGTGATTGTGATTTCCAAAAGGAAAGACAATGGCCAGTCCTCACAGACTTAGCTAAGTATAGTAGCCATTTTTGAGGAGAAGTTCATAGGACTAATAATTTTTGCAGACTTTATTACCAGGAGATAATAAAAGATAGGACATAGTTCAGTGTTTACTGTATAGGACTGTGATGTTGTGATTTATAATAAGAAATATATTTGGTCTTTGTTTCTGTGCTAACACAGAGGTTCTAAAACTCAAGGATTCTCCTGAGTGGTGAGAGAGACATAAGAGTCTGTTTTTATGTTAATCAGGTGACTTTTGGAGCCCACCTAAGCATGGGGTCTGGTTGCCTGGAGAACCATGTGATTAGGGGATTCGAACTTTCAGTCCTACCCCTTGACCTTCCAGGAATGGGGATGGGGCTGGGGGATTAATCCATAGCCAATGGCCAATGATTTAATCAATTATGCCTCTGTAATTGAGCCCTCCATAAAACCCCCAAAGGACAGGGTTTGGAGAACCTCCAGATTAGTGAGCACATAGAGATTTGGGCAGAGTGGTGGGCTTATAGAGGGTATGGAAGTTCCAGCCTTTTCCCTTATGCATCCCTTTTGCCTTATTCATCTCTTCCATGTGGCTGTTTCTGAATTACATCCTTTTATAATAAACTTGTAATCTAGTAACTGAAATATTTCTCTGAGTTCTGTAAGCTACTCTAGCAAATTAAAAGAACCAAAGGAGGAGGGTATAAGAACCTCTGATCTATATTCAGTTGGTCAGAAGTGCAGGTAGCAACCTGGACTTGGGAATGGCATCTGAAGTCTTATAGGATTGAACCCTTAGCCTGTAGAATCCGATGCTGTCTCTGGATAGATAGTGTCAGGATTAGCTGAATTATTAGAACATGCAGCTGGTATCAAATAATTGCTTGGTGGTGTGTGTCAGGGGTGTCCCCCAAGGAATTTGGTTCAGAATCATTTAGAGGTACATGTTATAAGTGATCAGAAAGTGAAAAGTATTACCTACAGTAGAGTTGTGAAAAAAGGTACTAGTTTTCAGGGACCATGGAGTTTGGAAAGATGGAAGGACAGAAGAAAGGTTATAAGCTAGACAAAGTTGTCATCAAAGTCGGCAGGGGTGAGTAATAATAAGAGTAGTAGTAGTGAATGCCTTCTTAGATCTTATTCTAGTCCAAGAAGATGGATCAATGCTTTACCTACATTTTACCATTTCCCATCTTGAAATAGGGGCTATCATCATCTCCATGTTATAGAGGAGGAGAAGTTGGATAATCTGTTCAAAATCACACAGCTACTAAGTACCCTCAATATTTAACTCAGGCTGCCTGACCCCAGCATCTCTCCTATTTATTAGACGGTCCCTACCCAAGGAGATGGCAGGGGGTAGGAGTGGGGGACTTACTGGTAGGTGTGAGTGGGCCCATTTGGCAATAATGTTGGGAAGACTGAGTAGTGCTGAACTGAAGAGGACACTGAGATTCTGCTGTGGAGCTCAGACTAAGCATATTTATGCAGGGCCACTGCATACGATTGTGTATACATATAGTTGTGTAATTGTGCACTGTACAAGAGGCAGCAGGTAGGGGCTACATCAATCTAGAAGAAGGGGCACATTTTTAAAAATTGTATAAAAATTACATAAGGGTTAAGAGTGGCCCTAATCATGTTGAGTAAGAGGAAGCCTTTTAAATCCTTCATCTGTCATCTCCTCCATTGAGTTCATATCATGGACATTTGTCATGGTGCACTCCAAAGAGACATGCTTGAGTAGAAAACAGGTAGAGTACTTACGGAAAGCTAGCAATGTCTGTGCTTTATTTATTTCAGTCACCTGATATTGTAGAAATCACAGCATTAGCACTCAATGGGATAGAAACCACCAGGTTGGGTCTACCAAGGGGTGCCATGGGAAAAGAAGGTCCTACAAAGCCTATACTTACAGATTAACTTAGGACAAAAGAAGAGTTGTTTCACTTATGGATTTAATATATATATATATATATATATATATATATATATATATATATATATATACACACACACACATATATATGTATATATATATATATATATATATATATATATATATATATATATATATACAGGTAACTGCATGCTCAATTAATTTGTTCATATTGTTTAGTTAGAAGTAATCCAGATAGCTCATGTTCACCAATACATTTGTTTTATTTTAGCAAGGACAAGTAAAGAATGAGGCAATTTCTGGGATGCCTGGGTGGCTAAGTTGGTTTAGTGTCCAACTCTTGATGTCGGCTCAGATCATGATCCTAGGATCATGGGATCAAGCCCCACATCGGGCTCGACACTGAGCATGGAGCCTGCTGGGGATTCTCTCTTCCTATTCCTCTGCCCCTCCCCCACTCATGCTCACCTACTCTCTCACCCTCTCTTGCCTGGGTATGCTAATTAAAAAAAAAAAAAGGAATGAGGCAATCTTTAGTGGTTTTCAAACTAATTCAGATAGTAGAACATCTAAAGTATAATACAACATTGAAATATTTAATAATTTTTTTATATTTAACTCAATAACTTAGGCCCATGTGTTACACTTGGACTGTGATTACATCAAGCCCATGAACATTCACATCCACTAAAAAACAAGCTTCCATGATCAATGGCTATTCAGAAGTTTCTGTATTGGGGTGCCTGGGTGGCTCAGTCGGTTGGGCGTCCAACTTCGGCTCAGGTCATGATCTCATGGCTCATGGGTTCAAGCCCTATGTTGGGCTCTGTGCTAACAGCTCAGAGTCTGGAGCTTGCTTTGTATTCTGTGTCTCCCTGTCTCTCTGCTCCTCCCCCGCTTGTGTGTGTGCGTGGTCTCTCTCTTTCTCTGTCTCTCTCAAAATAAATAAACATTAAAAAAAAAAAAGAAGTTTCTGTATTATGTATGCTACTCATCACTTTTTAAATTAAGTTGCCTTAGATTTGATTTAGAGGATGAATAATATTTAAGGGAAAAATTACGGGCCAAAACACAATTTTGACAGTATTCATTTGCTGTGATTTGGAGGGAGACCAAATACATTTTTGCAATGTAACGTGGATGTTTGACCTGTGCAAACTTTGAAAACCATGCTTCTAGATGTGCCTTAGTCCATTTGGACTGCTACACCAAAGTAGCACAGACAGCGTGGCTTATGAAGAACAGAAATTTATTTCTGTCGCAGTTAAGGAAGCTGGGAAGTAAGATCAGGGTGCCATCATGGTTGCTTTCTGGTGAGGGCTCTCTTCCTGGCTAATAGCTGACACCTTCTAGGCATGTCCTCATATGGTAGAAAAGCCTAGGGATGTCTCTGGAGCCTCTTTTATAAGGCACTAATCCCATTCATTAAGGGTTCCACCTTCATGGCTAAAACACCTCTCAGAGACCCATCTCCATATACTATCATCTTTGGGAGGTAAGATTTCAAATTACAAATTTTGAGGGGACACAAACATTCAGACTAGGGAAATAGACTACTTGTAGGAAGTTTTTGAATCCATCTTATCAGTAACAATAATATCTGTTATGTGCTTAAGATAGGCTATATGTTTTACACATGCCATTTCAGAATCATGACATCCCAATGAGATAGGTACACAGGAGGAAACTGAGGCACAGACAGGTCAAGTAACTTGTGCAGGACTCCATAGCTAATATGTAAGAGAGCTATGTTTCAAATCAAAACCTCAAAGATCACACTCCTTTAAAACCATGACATTGGGTTTAATTCCATCTGCTATAGCCTGTGCAAATTTCCATTGCACTGAGGACTTGTCCCAGGAATGAAATATCTTTGTTGGTTGGTTGGTTAGTTGGTTGGTTTATTTGAGAGAGAGAGCATACACATGAGAGACAAGGGGGAGGACCAGAGAAAGAGGGAGAGAGAGAATCCCAAGCTCAAACTGGGGCTCTATCTTAAAAATTGTGAGATCATGACCTGAGTCGAAATCAAGAGTTGGACACTTAACCAGCTGAGCCACCCAGACACCTTTCCCCCTCAGGAATGAAATGTCTAAATGTAGAGTTTCCAGGATGGATGTGGGTGCTGCGCCTTGGCAACTGGGCACCTTATATCCTGCCTGTTCATGTGGGCACTACTCTGCTTAGCAGAATGACTAACAGTTCAGGACATCTTGCTAAGTTGATTTGAAATGTTATCTGTTTCCCATGCATTGCCTTCTCTTTCTGCAGTCTTTGCTTTCCTTATACTGTCCCATTCTCTCTCACTGGAATCCCCATGTAGACCTGCCTCCTTTGACATGGCTCCAGAGTTGAGAACTTTTTACCATTCACCTCACTAACCCATGAAATCTTATTATTTCTGGGTCTTATCTCTTCAGCATCACCCTGAATCTTTTAAAATTCATTTGTAGCTAGTATCCATATTACCCTTTATGTGTGAAGTTCTTTGATTATAATTCTCAAAGTGGGAATTCTGATAACCATTCTTCAAACAGTGGAGCCAGAGATTCCTGAAATCTTGAATCAGTATGTCAGTTCCATATCTAATTTATTTACTTCCCTGAGCCTAAGTTTGCTACTTTGTATAGTGGGAGTGGCTACAAGTATAGCCTAGGGGTTGTGGAGAGGATAAAGAGACATCAACCTTGTAGATATCAACTAGCATAATGTATTCTCCTATCTGAGAGCCTGTATTAATTGTAAATGTTCAGTTTTCAAGTTTGTTTTTGCTTTTTCCAATTATATCAAGACATTTTCAACTATCTTAACTGGAAGAGATCATAAATATTCACATGTTTTATCAGTAAGAACAACCAGGGTGTGAGTTTACGATTTGCCTTAAATCTGCTTAGTAGCAAAACCAAAAGGGAACCCATGTTTCCTGAGCCTTGATCTAATGGCTTAGGGGAGACCAATGTTTCTGTACTCTTAAAAACACGCATATGGATGTGTGTCCACTTTTGCCACTCTGCCTGTGTGGCTGGGTGGTGTTGGGGCGGGAGAAGCAGATAAGACCCACCTCCCTCATCCAAGCCATTAGGAAGATGTGTTTGAAAACTCTCTGGAATAGGGCAGCCTTCCCTTTCTAGTCAAAATCCTTGTGTCTATGTTCACTTCCTTTAATGGTTCTCATTAGGGATCAGAATTTGCGGGAAAAATCCATCTTATTCTCTACCAAGAAGGAGGGAAAGAGTTGGGGGCGTGGGGGAAATTGACCAGCAGAGTACTAGAAGGACCCGAGCACCAACCTTTCCCATCAGTATTGAAGGAGGTGATGATGGTACAAGGACAGCCATGCTTAGAGTCAGAGCAAGTGTTCAAGAAACTTGTAGGCTGGGAGGCTCTTGAAAAGCTCCTCAACCTCTCCTGTTTGTTTATCCTGTGAAACAGAGCCTCATACTCACTTCACCAACTTACAAGGCTCAAAAGAGGAAAATCCACTTGAAAACATGTTATGAACTATAAGATTCTATAGAATTGTAAGTTAAGAGGCATTTATGATCATGGGGCTCTGTGACCCAGATCCACAGCTTTATGTCAGGTTTCTGCTTCCCTTCTTGCTGTCCCAGGAACAGATGGAACACAAATTCTCTTGACTTTTTATTTTGACTGCATGGTCTGGAAATGAAGCTTCTGTATGTTTTTGGATACCTCTCTGGAAGAAGTGTGGCACAGACCAGGCCATTTAGAAAGCACAGTTGTTATTTGTGTTTCCTTATCTCTCCCGCAGTCACCCCACTGTGTTTTTAAGGAGGGTTGGGGAGGGAGAGCTGAATCCCTGTGGTGAGGAGTAATGAGTTTCCCTAGCTTTTCTGTGAACCCGCTCTTTGGAAAGCTAACCTTCTCCCCAGGCACTCACTACTAATTAAGAGGAGGGTGGCAGTGCCTGTGGATGTCTACTGAAGCAGTTCTCCCAGTTTTTTCATCGTTTGTATATCAACTCTCTTTTTCTTCTGCACTCTCTGGGAGGAGTCATGCGTGGGAAGAGCCAGGGGACCTGGAGACCGAGACTCACAGACAGGACAGTGTATCTGTAGGACCCAGCTTTCCTCCACTGTCAGGTGCAGTGTCTGGAGTCAGACTTCCTGGATTTGAATCCCAGCCCTGCTACTATCTAACTGTGTGTCTTTGGACACGTTTGTTACTTACCCTCTTTCATATGCAGCTTTGTAACCTGTGAAATGGCAATAGCAGTGGCTCTTTCAGTGGGCTTCTTGGAATATTTGTAAATTGTATAATGCTTAGGGCAAAATTGCTTCTCAGTGACCAGCCCCTGTGGCTATTTTCATCAGTCCCTCATTTAGCAAATAAGTCTTGTCCATCCATTTGGTGAAGGACAAGGTGTTCATGTGGAAGATCTTTCTGAAAATATTACAGACTTTCAGGGACACTAAAATGCCAGAGTGAGGCCTCTATTTAAATCAAAGCAAAAGACATGTCTCTAAGCTGGGGTGTTGGAGAAGACATGCTGGTGGGACCGAAGCCATTTTCTTCCACTTGCAGAGTGGTAAAACTAAGACCACCGAAGGAAGAAGGCAGGGAGAATCCTGTGGTGGAGACCTTGTCCCAGCACATGGCGGAGGCCCTTTTGTGACCGCATGTCCCCGCAGACTTTACTGTAAATCTGGTGAACAGAAAAGGAAAGCAGGAGTGTCTCCCCACACCTCCAGCCCCGCACCTGGGCCCCTTTCACTCTGAGAGCTGCGCCCTTCTATTTTCCTCTCCCCTAACATGCTTTTAAAGCATAGCCTTCCAAATGCCATTCCTCTTCTGAAGCCAATATAGTTTTTACAGTTGGAGTTAGCCGCAATGTCTTTCACAGCTCGCAAGTCATTGGGAAGATTTGATGTTCGTTCTGCTAAAACATTGCTGCCTGAAGATTCAACTGTGAAATGCAGCTGTCTCGTGTGTTCCCACTGAGCAGTGTGCCCAGCATGCACGCACACATCCACCACATGCACATACACAGGTTATAGATGAAAATATTGGAAAAATCAATGTATGTTTATTATGTGAGGGAATTCTGCCTTATCATAGGTATTATTCATCCTGACCAATTTAGAAGCTACCCTTAGAAGATACCGTTACCAGTAACGATCTGTGTTTTACAGTGGGTGTGTGTGTGTGTGTGCGCCCAAGTGCGTGCGTGAGAGAGAGAGAGAATAAAAGAGCGAGAGAGGAAGGAGATACATCCTCATCCAGAAGATTAGTAGTAGTCTAACTTCTTGAGCCACGATTTCTACACTGGGTAACTAGAAGCTCTTTATAAAAGACTTTGGAAATGGGCACCTGGGTGGCTCAGTCGGTTAAGCATCTGACTCTTGGTTTCAACTCGTGTCATGATCTTGCGGTTCGTGAGTTCGAGCCTGCATCAGGCTCTGCGCTGACAGTGCTGAGCCTGCTTGGGGCTCTCTTTCTCCCTGTCTGTCTCTCCCTCTGTCTCTCTCTCTCTCTGCCCCTCCCTTTCTTGTGTTTTTTCTCTCTCTCTCTCCAAATAAATAAACTTAAAAAAAATAGACTTTGGAAACAGAATCCTGAATTAAATGTTGGTTTTGTCACTGTGTAGATTGCATGAACCTTGGTGAATTAAACTTACCAAGGTATACCACCCCATCTGTAAAAAATGCCACCTACTTCAATAATCTTTGTCAAAATTAAATGTGACCATATGATAAAAATGTGCTTTGTACTGTGTCTGACAAACATTGAGAAATAATATTTCCCTAACCCTTTGCTTCTATTCATGGGAATTTATATAAGCGGGTAATGAAATTCTTCTCACCCTCCTCACACATTTCTCTTAAAAAGCCATAGGGTTTCCTGATTTTAATCTGACTTGCATCTTCCATGACACACCTGCTTGGAGAATGAGACAGAGTTCAAGCTCACCCCTCAGCCACCTTCATCAACTAGCTTGCTTGCCAGTTGCATTAGGTGATTTTTTAGAAAATGCAGTAATGTCCATTGATTTTGAAAGTGTCACACATGGTGAGGACAGTCTCATAAAGCAGCTTTAGAAAGAAAATTCTTAGACTTTGCTTTGAACATGCCCTCTTGGAACAGTAGTTGCAAGAATACATTTTTGCAACTGTGTGAAGAATCTTTGCTCTGACCTAGAATTCATACAGAAATTGAAAAGCATCAAGATCTGTGTTAAGATTGAAGCTCTCCATGGATAGATTTTCAAGTGTAGAATCAATGGCTTCATTGGAGTTAAGGCTTAAGTGGAATGTTACCACCCTCACCCTTGCCATAAATCAGATTGCTAGTGTCAGGAGCATGGAATTTACTCCTTTTTAAAAGGGGAGTCTCCACATCCCATGCAGAAGAAATACACCTCCTACAGATTCATTTCTCCACCCCACAAGAGGAAAGAATATGTGTTTATTATTATTTTAAAAACCTAGAAAACTTACTAAATCTGATGCATTATAGAAACCTTCCTTTCAAGGCAAATAGTAAGAAAATTTGATTTCTATTTTCGACCAAAGGCAGAGCCTGGTACGATGCTATGGTTCCCAAAATTTCTTGCTGTGTCATCGTTTCTCAAATAAAATTATGGGCAGAACCCACAACACACAGATGTACAACAAGTAATAAAGAGTTGCTCTTATCAAAGTTGGGGGCTTGGATCCCCATCTGTTTGGTCTCCTTTTTGCTGCCTGCAACTCTTTGACCACCCGCACCCACGCCAGCACTTCAGAATATGAAGGCTTCCCAGAACACGTAGGAAATGACTGGTGTAGTGTGAAGAGAACCTGCTATGCCAGAACACCTGGTTCTGGTGCTAGTTTGGCTGGTAACCAGGTGAGAGACTTGAGGCAATTGCCATACCTTTCCAGCCCCATTTCCCCTGTCCAGTGAGGGAATTCAACACATGATCTTCATGGCTCCCCTGTTCTGTTGTTTTCAGTGTTTGCTTTCCATCAAGTTCTCATCTTCTTCACCCACATGGAAACAGTACAGTTCTTCAGCTGCCTTTTTTCTCCATGTAGGCCTTCAACAAATAGTAAATAGCCAACATATATTTAGTTGCCCTTACGTTCCAGTCTCTGTATTAAGTGCTAAAATAATTACTTAAAAAAATATATCCATTGATATATGTTGAAGTATTTGAAGATGTTGTTAGCATTACCTTTACCTGCTTCACACAGAAGTGCTGTGTCTGAATAAGACTGACCATGGCATTGGACACAAATGATGGGGTGTTTAAGTCCAACCAAAGAAACTATACCTGAAAGCTGAGGAAATATCTAGATCAGGGGTACCTTGTACAAGGCTCTATTACTGTTACCACTCTACTGCATTCTGAAAATTTGGATCTTGCCTCCTACCCTTTGGGACTAGCAGTGTCTTATGGATCTCCTGGCTGTCATTGGCTAGCTTGGTGCCAGGCAGAGAGAAAGTGCTTTGTTCATGTTTGATGAACTGATGAGTGTGCAGTGATTGTGATGGGAAGAGGCCCAGCAGTTAGAGTTTTCCATTCAAAAGCTCCTTGTCATTGCCATATGTGTTCTCTTATTTGGAATGCATTCTGTCAAGATAATGGTCCACCAGGGGCACATGAAGAAAGACTATGCCAATTCTTGAGGCAAATCTTATTAAGCAGTGTCTTGTTGCCTCTTGGAAGGAGGAAGCTCCTTTTCCTGAGACTCTTAAGTTCGCCTGTCGAGACATTTTTCCACCAAAGTAGCTTCCTATTCCTGGGGTCAGCAAATACTTTCTATAAAGGGCTAGTAGTAAACATTTTAAGGTTTGTGGACCATGTGATATCTGATATAACTACTCAATGCTACTGTTATAACAGGAAAGCAACCAAAGATAATATGTGAATGAATAATCATAGCTGTGTTCCAATATAACTATTTTTAAAATCAGATGGTGGGCCAGATTTGTCCACAGATTGTACTTTGCTGACCTCTACTCTAGCTTCTGATGCATAAGTCCCCCAAAGTCCTTATAAATTCCAATTCAGGGGGTGCCTAGGTGGCTCAGTCAGTTAAATCTCCAACTCTTGAAGTCTTGATTTTGGCTCAGGTCATGATCTCACAGTTTTTGACACTGAGCCTTGCATCAGGCTCTGCACTTTCAGCATGGAACCTGCTTGGGATTCTCTCTCTCTCGCTCTCGCTCTCTGTCTCTCTCTCTCCCCCCCCCTCCCCCTCTGTCCCTCTCTCTCCCCACCTCCTCCACTTATGGGCATGCTCTCTTTCTCTAATAAATAAACTTAAAAAATGATAATTAAAAAAATTCCAACTTAGTCTTTCCTAAAAAAAGACTTAGGTAATAGGTAAATAATCATGAGAATTCTTGGCCTTGGAGGATTGGATCATGTTTCTTTTCCATGTTCCTTGAAAGTTTAAAGCACTCTCAAGGAGATCTTTAAATCCCCTGGTAGTTTACATTCTCAAGGTTTTCTCTGCCTACATTTTCAGATCTAGATTTGAATTTTAGCTCCTGTCATGATTTCTATAAATGGACAATCAAAAGCACTGAAACTTTTACTTAAAGCATGAATATAACACTGTATACTAAAGATTTAGAGAAGGAGGAAGGAGGTTACATTGTAAAAATGCAGATATCTTCTAATTAGACATTGAACAATCCCAATATTTAATTTTTTTCAGCTATCCCTAAACTATCAGGTATCCATTGAGTTATTTCTACAACATAGCCCTAAACTTACACCAACCTGCTTTCTCTGTATTTCTTCCTCAACTGTTCAGATGTAAGACCAAAACCTTCCTGTGTGACAGTTTTGGTTACCTTGGCTCTTGGAACAGCCATGCTGCCATGTTCTCTTCTACCCTATGCCACTTAATGCAGTCATTTTACCAAGCCCAAATAGTCCCTCCCTTAGTAGACTATGGGAGTGATGGGTCAAACATTTTCTTCCACATTGTAGTCACATGCTTTTGTTCAGATACTGTAACCAATATCTCATTTGCTTATGAAAGTCAAAAGCCAAAGTGAGTAGGACTTTATAAGACTTGTGTCTAGAAATGAATTTATTATGTAGGCTCTTCCTAAAGTGGCATCTGATTACAGTTCACAGCTCACCAGGTCTGGGAGGGCTTGTAGGAACTTGTCCAGTCCAGTCTCTTTATTTCTGGAAGAGGTATCTAAAGCTCAGTACGGACAAATGATTTGCTTAAAACACAATTAGGATTTAACATATAGGACTAGAACTCATGTCTAGAAGTTTTCACCAGAGAAGAGAAAAATATCAGCTTATGGATCTACAAAATCACTACATACCATTATTATTAAAAAAAAAATAGAATGCATGGCTTATCGATTACTACTTATAGCAAATCACTGTACTTGTTATTTCTATCAATAATTCTTTTAGTGATCATTCTGTAATAGTTCCTAGAATGGGACATAATGGTAGTGTAAGGAGAAACTCCAGGAGGAAGAGAACTAGGGAGAGGATTTCCTTCTTGGATTGGCAAAGGGTATGGTTCCAAGGGGGTGATATAAACAAGGAAAGTGAAGAGGTCTCCTAAAAGTATTTCATTCTGTGATCTCTTCTGTTTTTTAAAGCTTTTCACATCTCTTGAGACACATTTCCTATAATAAAGTCTTATGCTTATGTAACTCTTTGTGTTTTTCAAAGTTCTGTCATATATCCATATATATTATTTGATCCTTACTAAAGACCTTGAATCATAGTGAATGTGCCAAGCTATAAGTCACCTTAAAAGGCTACATGCCAGCCAGCCAGCGAGATTTCCCAATGACACCCAGACTGTGCTTTTTGTGTTCTAACTTCAACAATGCACAAACACCAAGACATAGGCAGGTCTTCCCTTTCTCTCTCCTCTCATAAATACTAGTCGCCAGTGATGAAACAGAAGAGGAATTTGCAGACTCTACCTAACTTCTGCATGATGCTTTCTGAAAATGGATGCCCTGAACGAGATAATAGCTTTGGAATCGTCATACTAAACATTAAATTATCTGGCAAACATATATATTCTCTTTATGTTGAGAATCTCTTTCTTCCAATTCCCTAAGACAGGGATACAACAGTTAGAGAAGGAATCTAGCGTCTCCACAGTGTGAAGTAGTCAAAAGTTTTTCTAGGAAGATGTTTTACTCTTTTCAACCAAATGAGATGAAAAATTATTCAAGGAATCAATCAAGTTTCCTACCATATGGGGTGTATATTTAATTTTTATAAATAGTTGTACAATGGATGGACACTAATAATGTGTTTTCTTGCTGATTAATGACAAATGCTGCATTCATTTTTTCATTGTCACTTCTTTTTAATGTCTAAATTTTCTAAGTTTTCTTCCATATGTGTTGTGAATGAACCTTATTTGGTGCTGCCTGATAATCACATAATATCCTTTTTTCCTTTTTTGTTTTGTTTTGTTTTGTTCTGCTTATGTACCTGTTCTCTTGGCATTTGAAATTAAACCAGCCAATGCTATAATTAAAAGGGAAAGAGCTTTGGCTTTAATTACTGTCAGTAACAGATATGCCAATAAGTAGGGCTCATTCACAGCCATTACATCAAGCAATGGAGTCAACAGGCATCCTGACACCATGAAAGCCATCACCCTGAAGCGCTCTCTGATAGGGGCACTCACTGTCTTGAATCCTAGCTATGATTATGTTGAGGAGAGGGATGAGAGGATAGTGTGCTTAGTAGCATCCACAGAATGTAGTGTGGTCAAAAATGTAAAGAATGTCAAATTGGGTGGCTTGAATTCGCTTAGTATCTCTTCACTGGCTGTGTGATACTGGATAAATAACCCTCTCTTTTTAAGTATTCTTTTCTTCAAAGCAAAGATGATAATCTATGTCATGCCTAGATGAGCAGTTTTTGTAAACATTCAAGCTCTGCAGCATTGTGGGTTGTTAGGCTTCTCTGCTTTGCCATCCAACTTGCCTCCTTAGCGAAGTGGAACTATGTCTTCAATTTGAGTTCCATCTAATTTTCATACTTACTTTCTAATGTCATCTAATTACCAAGCGGAAAATGTAAGAAAGAGAGATGCAAAGGGAAGGACTAATCTACAGAATTAGTGGCTGGTGTCTACAGAATCCCTATTTGCTTCAGTGGACCACCTTTAAGAAAATTCAAGATGGCGCCTTTCAGCAATTCTGAGTCATGTCAGCATTGGAAAGGCTCCAGATTAGCAACCAAACTGGTAATTTTCTGCCTCTCCCATGCACCACCCCCTGCCCAGATCTTTTTAAATAAAAAGAGGTTCTGATGATTAAGAAAGAACATCTGAGCATTTATAGCCATGGAAGATTTCTGCATTAAGGAAGAAGCATAGTTTGCATTAAATGTTAAATAAGTCATTAATTTATTCATTGATTCTTTGGAGACAATAATTAAGTACTATGGCCTTGGCCTTAAGGTTCTCTCTTTACCTTATGAAGTCTAGTCAGAGAGAGAGATTCTGAAGGCAGAGTGACAGTGTTGTCTGTAGAGTTGATCTGGAGTGTTATGCTCTTAGAAGTAAGGAGGGGAATGTCATGTTAAGTCCCTTGGTTAGGAGGGAGGGAGCATTCTGAGCATGCCAAGTGAGTCAATGAGAAAGCCAAAGAAAGCAGGGCCAAGTCAGGGAATGAGGCTGACTTCCTCTGTGCAGTTATTTAATCAATGGCACTTTAAGAGCTATTGTTAACTGTTTGAACAGATCATTACTGAAAAGAGACTTTGCTTCTTGACCAACAGGAATAAATACAGATTTATTACATTTACAAGCACATCTTTCCACATGGCTGAATTAGGGTATCAGGGAATGAAGAAAGTCTCTGTCTCTTGGGAGAAATTAACTTGAAAGAATAAGTAACTCCTCTTATGCATTTACCAGTAATTTTTTTGTTTTTTTGGTTCGTTTGTTTTTTATTGATTGGTGTTTAATAGAGGGCCCAGTGAGACGTTTGTAGCTAAATTTGTTAGAAGCCACTTCCAATTAAAGTTCATTTGTAATGAAGATAAATGATAATCAGAGTTATTAGGAAAGCAGCATTCAGTATTACCTTTAAAGTGATCTACACAGAGCAATTTAGGAGCCTTTCTAGTGCATAAATTAAATCCCAAACTCCTAAAGCCGCTCACTTAATTTGACGTGCACGGTGAAATATCATAATAAGGAACAAGATCACGGATCCTATTTGAAAGTGATGTGCTTTCAATGTCTGCAAGGAACCGATTTTGAGCCAACCAGAAGAGAACAAGGGACTCCCTGCTGGAGTTTCTATTCTTTGTTATACTCTCCTCTTAATCCCCAGCACTAGAAGTTGCCTCTTCTAGTAGGTAAACTCTTTGCTAGAGTGAAAGCTCAAGGGGAGTGGAAACTGGAGGAAGTGTGACCCTGTCTGTCCATACAATGGTGCCTGACACTGGTGGGTGTGCAACATTACCCGTTGTAGGAAGGGAGAGATGGATGAGTGTGTGAATGTAATAAATAAGTGAAACAACTCATAGATCTCCCTGTATATATTAATATACCTCTGTGAATCAGTGAGGGGGAGGCTTTAGTTAATCCTCATGCTTGAATCCCACCTCCAGACAACTGTCCATAATTTGGCCATTGTTGATAATGCTGTATAAATATTGGGGTGAACATACCCCTTCAAATCTGTATTTTTGTATTTTTGGGTAAATAGTGCAATTGCTGGATCTCAGGATAACTCTATTTTTAGTTTTTTGAGGATCAAAAGTTCCTCCCAGAATGGTTATCCACCATTCATAATAGATACAAGCACTTAAATTCTTACTTAAACTCTTTGAACTTCCGTTTGAAGGATACCACCTGTCTCAGCTGTGAGAATTGGGTGAACACATGTGTGAGAAAAACTCTGTGAGCCCTAAAACACTGTAGAAACGTTCGTTTGTTTTTGATGCTTTTGTAATTATTTCTTCTGCTCACGAAGCTGGCTTCCATTAGCTCAAGACAGTTGATTTTGTGCAGCTCTTCCTGACTCCTAATTCAGTGACTTGAAATCAGCAATGGTAGGAGTATTTATACCAGAGAAATCAGCAAATGGTACTGATTAGGGCTTTCTTTTCTGTTTCTTGTTTTTTTGTTGTTTTCTCTCTTTTTTTTTTCCATTTTCTTTTTTCTTTTGAGATGAGTTTACCAGCACTCTGCTGCCTGTATCTAAAGATACGTAGCATTATGAGAGTCAAAAAGTTTGGACCTGGCTTGTACTGGGTGATTTGAGTAGGTTAAATTGAGGTCTTGTTGGACCCAATAAAACAGCAATGATAAATGTATGACTTGCAATTCCGCGTAGCTGTTAATTGAGAAGAAATTGTCTCTGCATGACCTAGAGTGAAAGCAAGCAAAAGCCAAAACCTTCAGTCTTTTTCTCTGACCTATTCAGACATCACAAACACATGTACCGTTTGCCAGTGGAAAGCTGAGGAGCCCTCAGCTTGTCAGCTCACTGAAGCCAACCAGTCAGTTTGGATTATTCAAGCCAAAATAAGAGTTGTTTCCTTTTTAGAAATTTCTTCTGCCCTAGGGGAGTTCTTATTTTTTTTTTTGACAGGCCATTTATTTTTGTTTGTGGCTGACTGATTGCAATCTTTGTCAACGATCACCCTGATGACAGCTGGGCATCTCTTACCCCTTAGAACGAGCTCAGAGATTCCTTAGGTAGTGTCCTTGTCATCAACACAGTGGGGTGGCACATTCTGGACAAACCCTGCTGCATCAAAGGCTGTTCTCCACTTATGTTCTCTCCTGCTTGCTCTGATCTAACCAACTGATGTGTCTAATTGGGTCCAAACACAGGAAAGTTTAGAGACTAACTATAGTTACTGTAGGATCAGACATTTAACCCCCTGTCATTCTGCCTTCTTATCCCCTAAGGCCTTCACTGTTTCTGGAAAATGTAGTTGTTACAAGTGGATCCCTGGGGCATGGGGCATGTACTATCACAAAAGCAAGTTTAGAAAAAAAGAAATGCTGCTAGAAATTGGCCAGGTGCACCATTATGTAAGGAGCTCAAGCTAGAGAGAGCAGTAATTAAAATAACAATGAAATGATATCTTATGCAATGCTTTGCAAATATGACATTTTCATTTGTAGTATTGTACAAGCCGCACATTCAAGTGGTAATGTTAAGTGATTTGCAAAAAGACTAAAGGAAAGTGAGTAAGGACACTGGAAAGGAGTTTTTCTGGGTCTTGTCTTGCTTTGCCAATCAAAGGCCTGTTGTACACAAGGGGTTATTGTGGCATGTGAAGGTGTCCAGCTGACTTAGGTCTCCCAGTGTGTTGTTTTAGGTAAGCAACATTCATAGTATGTGGTCTAGAAAAGGAAAGGGAGGTAGACAAATGTGCCCATGGAATGCAGTGTTGAATATAGAGTTTGCCTCTTGAAAGTCCCAAAATTATTTTTTTTTCATTGCACCAGAAATGTTCTCATGGGAAGGACAGAAGCATGATTACCAAGATCAAAGGAGATTGATTTTTAAATGATTACCAATATTTAAGTAATGGGGAGTGAGGTGATGTTCACCATTTCACTGATTAGGCTGTTCTCTACTATGCAAGGAACCTCATTTTTTAAAAAAAAAATTTATGTTTATTCTTTTTTGAGAGACAGAGACAGTGCCAGCAGGGGAGGGGCAGTGAGACAGTGAGACAAAGAATCCTAAGGAGTCAGGAAACCTCATTTTATTTTTTTTATTTTATTATTTTTTTAATATGAAATTTATTGTCAGATTGGTTTCCATACAACACCCAGTGCTCATCCCAAAAGGTGCCCTCCTCAATGCCCATCACCCACTTTCACCTCCCTCCCACCCCCCATCAACCCTCAGTTTATTCTCAGTTTTTAAGAGTCTTTTATGGTTTGGCTCCCTCCCTCTCTAACTTTTTTTTTTCCTTCCCCTCCCCCATGGTCTTCTGTTAAGTCTCTCAGGATCCACATAAGAGTGAAAACATAATGGTATCTGTCTTTCTCTGTGTGACTTATTTCACTTAGCATAACAGTCTCCAGTTCCATCCACGTTGCTACAAAAGGCCCTATTTCATTCTTTCTCATTGCCAAGCAGTATTCCATTGCATATATAAACCACAACTTCTTTATCCATTCATCATTTGATGGACATTTAGGCTCTTTCCATAATTTGGCTATTGTTGAAAGTGCTGCTGTAAACATAGGGGTGCAAGTGCCCCTATGCATCAGTACTCCTGTATCCCTTGGGTAAATTCCTAGCAGTGCTATTGCTGGGTCATAGGGTAGGTCTATTTTTTATTTTTTGAGGAACCTCCACACTGTTTTCCAGAGCGACTGCACCAGTTTGCATTCTCAACAACAGTGCAAGAGAGGGAACCTCATTTTAGATATTAGGGTAAAAATAGCCAATTTCTAAGTAAAAGTTTCCTTTTGTTTCTATTTTTCTCTTTCTTCATCACAACTTACCTATTTTCATTCTGAATTTGCTGTGTTCTGCCTAAACATAGGGATTATCAACCTTCTAAAGAAATAGAAGAAAAGGAATTTGGAAAGCATGAACAGTGTTTATGTTGGTCTATGAATTTTATGTCTACTTGCTATTTGCCTTGGTATCCCGCGAACCAACAAAAGCGAGGCAGCCTCCCCTGTGACACTTGAGAAAGTCCTTTCAGGGCTCACTGAAAAGCCCACTTCCCTTTGGTCAAAGTGTGGGAATGACCAGTCTCCTATATTATCTAAGAACATACTGATGTAATGCAAGAGGTGTTATATTGGCAATGGAATCACTTGATCAATGATCTCTTACTGCATTACTTGCTGATGGAGTAAGATGGTAAGTAGTGTGCAGATGGAAGCAGTGTCAGAGGATTTGGAGTCTTACTCAGCTTCTTCCCCAAGGATCACCTCACTCCACACCCTAGTAGCTCCCAATGGAAAAGACTATCATAATGTTAATCTTAACAAGAAAACTTTCAGTTATTTTACAGGCAAAAATTGGTTTATTCAGAAAGACCAGAGAGTTGCAATCTGGGACAAGCAAGCTACAGCAAAAGCATAGGCAAGTCCAGGAAACAAAAGAGAGAAACATTATTTTATGGAGAGGGAGGAGGAAGTTAGGTGTATTTGGAAGAAAAGTCCTTTGGACAGAAGATTCCAGGGTGATGCCAATTCCTGAGGGGCTGAGTTGCAGGGGTGGTTGGTTTCTTGTAGACGATGCGATGTACTGTACATGTTTTTTTTTTCCTCTTGGGGCTGCAATAGATGATTCTTTCCTGGGGAGGGTTCTTCTGTTGGGTCTGTAACTGGCAATTCTTTCTTTCATTGACACTGAGTGCTACATCTCCTGCTACCAGATTCCCCTTCTAGCATCCCACAGTCCACTTTAGTGAGGTTTCCTTTTATTAATTTTCAGACACATGGCCTGAATAACTGATTACTGAATCTGTGCCATACATCTGTAAAAATGATCACGTTATGTTAAAATAATAGTGTTTATTAAAATTTGAGGGTAGTACTATCCAGTTCACAATGGCGAACAAAATATTCCTCACCTTTTTTTCCAAGCATGTAAAAACTACAGTTCTCTCCCTTTAGACCTGTCTCTTTTATTCTTGATCTTAGGAAATTAAAACTAGCCGAAAAGTTAATAAAGTGTGAAGTTTCAAACTGTAAATGTAAAGAAACCTACCATTACAGTGTAAGAACCCCTGATGACTGTCAATTAGTCACATGGGTTCATAAGGCCCTACTGATGTTGTGTATTTGTGTTTTCATTCATTTATTCAGTAATTAATTTTTTTTCCTAATATTTATTTACTTTTGAAAGAGAGATCGCACACAGGGTGGGAGGGGCAGATAGAAAGGGAGACAGAATCTGAAGCAGGCTTCAGGCTCCACGCTGTCAGCACAGAGCACTGATGCGGGGCTCCAACTCACGAACCACGAGATCATGACCTGAGCTGAAGTCGGACAGACGCTTAATCAACTGAGGCACCCAGGTGCCCCATATTCAGTAATTTTTTAATTGTGTTTATTTTTGAGAGAGAGGGAGAGAGAGAGAGAGAGAGAGAGAGAGAGAGAGATCGTGAGTCGGGGAAGGGCAGAGAGAGACAGAGACACAGAATCTGAAATAGGCTCCAGACTCTGTGCTGTCAGCACAGAGCCTGACATAGGGCTCAAAGTCACAGCTATGAGATCATAACCAACTGAGGCACCCAGGCACCCCACATTTATTCAGTGTTTACTTGAGTACCCATCATGTGTCTGGCACAGATACAAGGCTGGAGATACAAGGCTGAGTAAAACTGACATGATCCTTTCCTCATGGAGCTTAATGTCAAGTGCATAAGCGGCCAGCACTCTAATAACCTCACATAAATACATAATGGTAATAAGTAGTCTGAAGGAAATTAGTGGGAGATTATTCACACACAAACTGAGGTAGGGGAGGATTTGTTCTGAGAAACAGAGGACAAATATGAATTGACTAGTTGAATAGAAATGGGGAAGGGAGAGTAAGGGGAAAATCCTAATAGAGACAATACGAGGATGACGGCTTTCTCTTCCATGGACAAGTAGTGGTGTGACTGGAGTGCAGACAGTAAGAAGGGAAACCTCTCATCAGGAGGTAGACAAGATGGAAACGGTCCAGAGAGCACATATTTGCAAGCCTTTTAACCAATTTTGATGTTTATTCTGGTCTTAGGTTTTGCAGTGGCATCATCCACATTTGGCGGTCACTGGGGCCTTTTGGGAATCCGTGAACTCCCTGAAGTGGAGACAATTCTGGAGTCTTGCTAATAACCCAGTCACGACTAGATCTCATTCATTGGTGGGCACCAAAGGCAGTGACAGGCTTTGTCTATAATGCAGATCAAGAAATTATAGGCTATGTGTCAACATGGGCATCTTGGGGGCTGAAATGTTCTAGATCTTTCCCTGGACTCTTAAAAAGGGTACGTGAGTCAGGAAAAAAAAATGGAACCATTGGCAAGTAAACACACAAATTTAATCTGGATTGACATTCTGCATCTTCTGTCATTTCTTTTTGTTTTTATGGTAAAATTTTACTACTCCTGATATTTAAAGCAAACATTAGTTCTGGTTAATTTCTATACTTAGGAAATTGTTGGTGAGTGTTACTAGTTAATGAATTTAGTAAGCATTCAAAATTTTCTGAGTGCCATTCTGTGAAGTGTGTGTATGTGTGTCTATTATTTCTATAATCACTTCTTAATTAAAGTTTCTACTAGCCAAGGGGCAGGTGATTACTCCCCTGAACTGTGGATGCAGACTGTTGATTTCAGGGCTTCCAATAGTAGACTGTCCCTTTCTGTTGTGTGAGCTACCAGATTGCCCTCAGTTTCTAATGCCAAAATTTCATTCCTCTTTACTTCCTTCCCACAGGCACAATGTGTATTGAGGTGCTGTCCTCCGGAAGGCCATTTTCTAAGTTATGCCATTTATAGCCATGATTAGGACTGAAACAGAGAGTGATCTGTAGGGTTCTCTCCCTCTCTCTCTTTCTCTGTCTCCCTCCCTCCCTCCTTACCCCTTCCTCTACCTCTCCCTCCATCTCTTCCCAAAGTGCTTCAGATTTTGTGGGGGATTTGTATGTGTATGCACAGATAAACTACTTCTTAATGATTGTGATCAGTTACACAGTGACTCTTAATGGTTATGGCAACACTGTTAAGCAAATTACTAGAGAAGAAATCCAGGATTGCAGTCCTGGATTGGTCTCCTACTGTGTGTCAGACATTTCAGAGATGCAAAATTATAAATCATAGTTCCTGTCCCCAGAGGCCTTATAGTCTTCTGTGATGGGATGGGATATATATTTGCAAATAATTAAAATAGAATATATTGATCGATACCATAGACATATATAATTTAACTCAAGTTAATATTTATTGATTGGGATAGACAATATGAAGATGAATACCGGAAAATGCTGCCTCCTATGTTGGGTGCATAGAGTCCCTTTGAATAAAATGGGACAAACACTTGGATCCGAGTCTGCTCATAGAAGGGAGCTTTACTCAACATAGAGGTTTAGAGAGGGTTTCTCAGGAAAAGTTGCACCTGCTTTAAGTTTTGCCAGAGAGGTTAGGTAGAGAAGGGGCAAAGGGGCTTCCAAAAGAGGGCAGACACAGAAGGCATGCCAGGAGGAGAGGGCATGTTGCGTGTAAGCAAGCATATGTAGGAACACAGAGGAAGGAATTGCTGCCTCCTCTTCTGACAGAGAAAGTTCATAAAGGTGATTTTGGAGCCATATTTATTAATGAGGTGCGAGAAGACATTTCAAGAAGAGGGAGTACTTTTTGGAAGTCATAAGATGGGAGAAAAGGTCTGTTGAGGGAGACACAGGTACTCAGGGAGCATGGCAGGAACTGATGGGAGTCTGTGGAGGAGGGCAAGGAGGGGCTGAGTATGGAGTCTCATTCTCAGACACCTGGGGATTAGTTCTGTTGATGACAAATGGAGGTAATGTAATGAAACAGAAGTAACCGTAGGTCCTGATCTCAGGCGGGGTAGAGTGTATAGAGAGACATGGATATTGCATGACCAGGGAGTCACAACACAGTGTGCCCTTGTCCTTCCTTCAACAGCTATCAATTGATCTCCTACTGTGCCAGCCCCTGTCCTATGTGCTGGAGACTCAGCCTTGAAAGGAATGAACAAAAATCTCTGTCTCTGGGAATTTCCATTCCAGTAGGAGTAAAGAAACGGTGAATGAGAGAAGTAAGTGAATGATAGAAGTGTGCTCCTTAGTGAGAAGCACACAGGAGCTGGACAAAGTGTGCAAGGGGGTAGGGAGTGGGTTGGGGATATGTTTGCAATTGAGATAAGGTGTCTAGGAAAGGTCTCGCTGAGGAGGTGATACTGAGTGAAGACCTGCGGGAGATGATGGAGTGAGCCATGAGGACCAAGCAGAGAAGGAGCCTTCTAGGCAGAAGAAGGACAAAGACAAGTACAAAACCTGGAGTGAGGAGCATTTGGGTGTTTTACAGAATAACAAGGAAGCCAGTGTAGCGTGGCTGAGAAAGGAGAATGAAATGGGATGGATTTAGTTGCAGGGAAATGAAACAGATACCAAAGATGCATTGACCCAGATATTCATAGGTGGAAAGTGCGGCCACAGGTAAAGAGTTCTGTAGAGCTCCAACATGAACCTTTTGGTCTTGTGGAAAAGATGTGTTTATTTGTATTGCTGGGTGCTTTTGCCTGGTGAGAGGTTCACTGCAGCTGGCTGTGGAGAGAGTAAGCCGAGAAACCTGTAGATAAAGAGTTAAGGGATAACTTTGCCTAAGGATGAATCAGACAGGGATGAATCATTTTTCAAATTACAGAGGTGGACAGTCCTTTACTTAGTAACCGTCCTTTTGAAAATTAGCTTTAATGTTTTTGCTTTGAGTCATAATCACGGAACTGTAATTATTTATAAGAGACTTATTTGTCATCTAATCCAATTCTTATTTTATAGACGAGGAAACTGAAGTACAAAGTGTAAATGAAATGCTGTTATAAATCTGTTTACTATTTTAAACACTATTCTGGTGACAATTCTTTTGTAAAATAAATACACCCCCTCAATTTATGTGTTCAGAAATGTTTGTTCAAGTGTATCTGCGGGGTGCCTGGGTGGCTCAGTTGGAGCTTCAGACCTTTGATTTCAGCTCATATCATGATCCCAGGGTTGTGGGATTGAGCCCCACATCATGTTCTGTGTTGAGCATGGAACCTGCTGAACATTCTCTCTCTCTCTCTCTCTCTCTCTCTCTCTCTCTCTCTCTCTCTCTCTCTTCCTCCTCCTCCCTCCCTTTACCCCGTCCCCTGCCCATGCTCTCTCTCTTCCTAAAATAAAAAAAATAATAATAATACATTTATAATTTTTTTAATCTTTTATTTTTGAAGCCCCTACTATGTATTTGACCCTATT